>NC_080391.1:5545136-6985136 GCF_028751815.1 Salvia miltiorrhiza
AATAAAAATCACATTGATCATCGATTTAAGTATAAAAATAGCGATGAAAATGAGAATTTTATATAGGCCAGCAGCTTACCAAATATAATATACATATACATTTAGGATCAGGTGAGAACTAGTAACCAAATTAATTAATTTTCAATATTCCTACACGTACATGTGTTATATTTAATTATTCACAATTTGATATATCTTGTTAATATCTGTTATATTATATGTTTATGCATAATTCTCAGTTCTCAACAAAAGATACGAATCAAATCACAAAAAAAACAAAAAAAAAAAAAACAAAAAAGCAAAAGATACGAATTATCATTAAATTTGATCACCATGCATACAAGTAAACAATAATGTGAACACGCACGTATAGATGTATATTCGAGGGATTGACTTTTCACATTTCTCATCTTACTTTTTCCACATCACACAATCTATAATCTATACTAATAGAAAAAGAGCGAATGACAATTTAAGGGACAACTTGTGGATTGCCTATTTTACCCCTAAAATATAAATTTGTTAGTATAGATTAATAATTATCAACATCACGATTTTTCAATTAATTTTGACTCCTTTCTTTTTTGCCTTTTTAAAGAGAATGACTCACGACTTTTCAATCCATTGACTTCATAATTATCTTAATAAATTTGTTAGTATATAGATTAATAGACTCCTTTCTTTTTTGCCTTTTTAAAGAGAATGACTCACGATTTTTCAATCCATTGACTTCATAATTATCTTAATTAAGGGATATAGTATAATTATCTATGGAAGAAGTTCACTATAATTCCGTATATATTTATATATATCAAAATCTTTATCTTATGTACTAACTAAACTAAACTCTAAATATAAATAAAAATTAATTAAAGTTCTAATTCTTCTCCAACTCAATCAATTATCTCCTCGCAACTAACCTCAAAGCCGTCCTTCCGCACCATCGCATACAACCTCGCCGCCGCTGTGAGCCTCCGGTCCGCCGCGCTTCACCGTTGCTCTTAGTCTTTTTTCCGGTCGCCGCCTCCCCTCTTCGAAGGCCGGTTGAGGTTAGTTTTGATTCTCGCTTTGTATGTCGTCTATACCAGCGCCACTATGAGAAGCAAGCAACTTGTCTTTGTTGAATTGAGATCCAAGTAAATTCTTGCGTATCCTTATAAAATATCATAGGTGTTAATAAAGCTTGTTATTATGGTTCTACTGATTGTTCTTTGCGTATCCTTATAAAATATCATAGGTGTTAATAAAGCTTGTTATTATGGTTCTACTGATTGTTCTCAAAGATATCAGGCTAATTGGGATGTTAAAAAAATAAGTATTTGTGTTCAAGTTATCATAATATCTAAAAAGATATCAGCTTTTAGAATTTGTTTGAGAATTGAGCATGCATGTCCTCACTACGGAAGCAAGCGTCGTGCATTCGTAAGCCCTCAAACTACAAACTGCAACGACGTCATTTATTGTTTCGATCAAACCCTTCTCCGAGGTTGCCTCTCTCTCTACATCTTCCATTCTATTCCCGTGAGTATATTCCGAGACCCGATGCATGCTAGACTTGGATAGTTATTTTTTCTGGGTATTCTGTTTCACACTTTTGCTCAGCTTTCCCCAATCTGCTTTTTTTTCTGTAGTATTACGCCAAGTTTCTAGCTTTGTGGAATCTTTAGAATTCAAGTGTTTATTTTTAAAGATAAGTTTAGATTTTAAGTGTTAATGCGTCAGAATTTTTAGCAATATTGTTTCATATATTATGGTTTTATTTTTGGCTAAAATATCTATCATGGTACTCTGTATCTTCTGCTATTGGCTTCTGCTATGCTTCATATATCAATGGATGTGCATTTATGGAACTTGATTTACTTGGAATTAGTAAGCTATATAGTTTTAACCATCTTTCACGGATTATTTCAGCAACATTCAACATAACCTTCGTTTATTTTTTTACTGAGCGTGGAATATTTGGTTTGTTCTTCTCCCGTAGCCACTGAACCCTCTGAAGCTCTTGCTATCATATCGTTATTCTCTACTGCAGTTGCTAATGCAGTGACCATACCCACTCTGCTGCTATTTCTCTCCCGCCTCTTGGTTATGTCAAAATTTTGAGTTCGGATATTTTATTCTGTGAATAAAATATTGGTTTGAATTGTTGGGAAAGTTTTTATATATGTATTAAAGTTGTAGTTAATTTAGTTGATGTTATAGCTTTTATAAAACAAAAGGCTGAGTTAAACCAGATGAGATCCTCTGTCCCACAATATTGTGTGTACCACTCTTCATTTCTTTGTTTTATAAATTGTTTTTTATAAAAATAAAAATTTATTATTATATTATAAACTCTAATTAGTATTTATCATTGAAAAATTAAAATTTAAAAAATTATATACCCTAACTTTGAATTAATGAACCCAAATAATCTATTATTAATTCAAATAAATATAAAAAAATAATTATAAACCCTAAATGGATGAGTGAACCCTTGTTAATTATCTTTATATTATATAAAAGCATAATAAATTTTTATTTTTATAAAAAACAATTTATAAAATAAAGAAATGAAGAGTGGTACACGTGGTACACACAATATTGTGGGACAGAGGATCCCATCTGGAGTTAAACCAATAGCATCGCATTATTTCTCACTGTCATTACCAAGATAATAAGACTGACTTAAAGAGTTTTAGGCTTTCTAACCATATGCTGGCATATGGACTCCTCATAAGTTTCCAGCGAGCTTATAATGTTGCTCGCCCTTTGAATACTTTTCTGGTTATAATATGTCCAGGTCACCCGACAAGTTAAACACTTCGAAGAGAACCATTCCGTTCGATTTCTCGCTTAATTAGTCGGACAGAGAAGCTTGAAGGTGATCTATCAAGGTAAGGATATCCATGTTTTGGTCATGGAAGGATATATGCAAATAAGATTGACATTATTATGGATTAAAGAAGCAATATTTTGTTTGCCATATATATATATATATATATATATATATATATATATATATATATGATTGAGTTTTGTAATCGCAGTTGCATTTCATTTTTATCAACACTTACATATATGACACATTCAAATGATCGAGCATTATATATTTATGAAATTTGGTGTGCCTATTATTGTATATGGTTGTGGGGTGGATTTAGGCTTTCATGAGGAATCAAAAAATGAGATTCATACCAAGAATTTCTATTAGTAGAAGAAAATTGATCTCATGTAGTATATTTCACCTCTCATAAATTTCATAATTTTAATTGTCTTTATTGTTTTTGGAAATAGCAATATGCATTTTTAATTTTTAAAATATTTGTTGATTTTAATATACATTTTTAGTATAGATTGCTAATTTGTTATTACATTTGACAAGAAGTAGAAAATATTTCATTTTCATGATAGAAAACCAAAAAAATAAACTTTATTATACCATATTTGCAGGACACATGTATCCAAATGTTATAAATGTTCAGTTATGTCCTCAAATTTTTGTTTTGGTCATTTAGGCTGATTTAAAAGTTATGCAAATTTTTGAGTTTGTAGAATGACCTTTATTTAATTGTGGAAGTTAGGCTTTGATAAAATATAATGATATAGTAATTGTTTTGCTGCCATATCAATATGTTTATATTTATTTGATTAGAGTTATACTTATAATTATTATTAACATTCCTTTTTGTTGTTATTTGTTTATTATTATTTATTATTTTTGTGTTACAGAATAAATATTTTTTTGCAGGATTTTAAAATTTATATACACTAACTATGAACATGGAAGTTACATTGCGCAAAACAAGCTCATCTTCAGGTATTTTCTATAGCATGAGCGCACAAGCTTTTAATTAATTGTCTATGTTATAATCACCACATATCACACAACATGAGCACAAATCAAATTATTTTTTTAATTAATATATTTATATTTATATATTGCAGCTAATGAGGTATATAGACAAAGAAAAAATCTACAAAGACAAAAGAAACGTAAACGAATTGCAAGTGATTTGAATTGTAAGTATTACATTCTTTTAAGATAAAAATACGTTTAATACATTATGATAAATTATTAAAGTTTTTTTAATTATACTGTTTATCTATTTAGGTTCATTGCTACATGAATTGAAAAATGTGCCTGATTGCATTCATTGTGGTGCAAGAAGATTTGAATATGAACCTCCTACTTTTTGTTGTGATAATGGAAAAGTTAAACTTGCATTTTCTGAAGTTCCTCCGGAGTTGGATGAATTGTTTACAGCTCAGTCAGAAGAAGCTATTAATTTCAGAAGGAATATTCGTGCTTATAATAGTATATTCTCATTTACTTCGTTTGGTGTAAAATTGGACAAAGAATTGGCATCTGCAAGACGGGGAGTTTATTCTTTTCGAGCACAAGGCATGGTTTATCATGATCTTCCTGGATTGATCCCACAATATACGTCTCCAACATTTTTTCAGCTATACTTTTATGACACACAAAGTGAGTTTGAGAACAGAATAAACATAATGCAAAATCAAGTTTTGTCAGAAGCAGTTGTACAGATGCTCATGAAAATTTTAGAGATCAACCCGTATGCAAAATTCTTTCGAAGATTGAAAGATTATCCTTCAATGGACAATGTTCAGCTTCATATTTCTAAAGATGTCAACTTAGATCAACGAGTATATAATTCTCCACATGCAGATCAAGTTGCAGTTATATGGGTTGAGGGAAATAATGAAAATATTCCATTGGAGCGGGATATTGTAGTTCATGCTCATTCCGGCGACAGACATAGAATAAAGCATTATTATGGATGTTATGATCCTTTGCAATATCCGCTTCTTTTTCCAAAGGGCGAAACAGGTTGGCATCAAAACATTAGAAAGATTGATCCAACATCTTTGGTTCGTAACACAAATTCTGTTTCTACTTCTACTTCATTAGCAAGAACCATAACTGCAGGCGATATTATCTCCAATGAAGAACAAGGTATCTCTATTAACTTTTTATAAATTGATTGATGTAATGTTTATAATTGATTTTACTAATTTGATAAATTGTAGTATTAAACTTTTGGATAATTTTATTCTTCTAAAGTTATATTATTCCAATTATGAGATTATAATTTAAAATACGTACATTCATTCAATAACACGTGTAAAAGTTTTCGTCTTGGAATTTCTTTATTTTTAGCCATCCAAACTACGAAGGGATTCAACCCATTACTGCCATTGATCACTAATTAACACCAATTAATGAGTTAAGCCTCATAGAGTAAATATAATATAGTAAGCGGGTTTAGAAAAAGTTGAAGTTGTCGAAAACTTTGATAAATAATCTAGAGTAGGCTATTTTATTTCGGGCGACGTGGGCGAAATGCTTTTACATTAATTATCTACAGATTCAATTTTGCTTCTTTAATTTTTCTGACTTTTCAGCATGATACTGAATCCTAATTCTCCTTGGTGTAGTTAATTTATAATTATAGTTAATCGGATAATTTCCATAATTTGTGATATCATTCCCACCCATTAACTGTAGCATACTAATCATATAAACAATAATATAAATTTATTTTCAGAATTTTACAATTACAAATTGCAAATATTTATGCTCCACCTTAGCTTAAGGCTATTTACTTTTCTCATTATGCATATGTCTTAATGAAATCCCTACTTAATCATAATTTATAAATCCTATCTATGAATGACCTGAATCGATAAAGTGTTGATTTGTATTTAGAGCGTTTAGGTGATAATGAATATATTTTAAGCAATTGTTGACATATATATTTATTTTGTATATTGTTATGTTTATTTTATTTTACTAATCACTTAATATAACTTTTTTTATTTTTATATTGTATTTTTCTATGTTTTTAGGTGTTAGAAGAGAAAGCGTTAAGAATGTATCATGCCGAGAATATATTTGCTATAAGATACAGATTAGAAATCCAAGACAATCCATACTCTTATTAGCTGGAAGATTATTACAACAATATATAGTGGATATGTACATAAAATTGGAGACAACAAGACTGGATTATTTTCGTCAAAACCAATCAACTATGAGAGCAGAATTGTATCAAGGAATTGTGGATAGTGTCTTTAATGGAGAATTAAGAGGGAATGAAGTTGGCAAAAGAATTGTTCTACCAGCAACATTTATAGGAGGACCAAGAGATATGCGTCGTAGATATCTTGATGCATTGACATTAGTACAAAGATTTGGAAAACCAGATCTATTCATTACAATGACTTGCAATCCAGAGTGGAAAGAAATACAGCAAGCATTATATGATGGTCAAACAGCTCAAGAACGTCCAGACTTAACTACACGAGTATTTCGAGCAAAACTGCAAGACCTGAAATATCAATTATTCAAGAGGAAAATTTTTGGACATGTAGCTGCACATGTTGATGTGGTTGAATTTCAAAAAAGAGGGTTACCACATGTCCACATGCTGATAATTTTCAAGTCTGGCATAAGTTGAATACGACAAGTGAAATAGATAACATATGATCTTCCCACAATTCCTTCTTATGATGCTAATATAGAAAATAATTGTTCCAGAGAGATACAAGATGAGATGTCGATACAAATTCCTGACGAAGATCAAGATGCAGAGTTAAAGTTGAATGATGATCAACGGAAAGCATTTTCTATGATTTTGAGTTCCATACAGAAAGCAGAAGGTGGGATTTTTTTCATAGATGGACCAGGTGGAACTGGAAAGACTTTCTTATATCGTGCACTATTAGCTCATCTTAGATTAAGAAAACACATAGCTCTTGCAACTGCTACATCTGGAGTTGCTGCAGGGATCATGCCAGGAGGAAGAACAGCACATTCACGCTTTAAAATTCCTATAAATTCTGATGAAACAAGTGAATGTTCAATTTCAAAACAAAGTGCAGCTGCCGAGTTATTGCGGAGAGCACAACTGATTATATGGGATGAAGCACCGATGGCAAAAAAATGGGCAATTGAAAATGTAGATAAGTTGTTAAAAGATGTCATGGGGAATGATAAAGATTTTGGTGGAAAAGTCATCGTTTTTGGAGGAGATTTCAGACAAGTATTGCCGGTTGTTCCTAAAGCTACAGTCTACCAGACTATATTAGCAAGTTTGGTTAATTCTTATTTATGGGGCAGAATGAAAAAGATCACTTTGTCCATAAATATGAGATCAAAGAATGATCCACAATTCAGCAAATTCTTACTAAGTGTTGGAAATGGTGAAGAACCGATGGATGATGAAGGTAATATCAAAATTCCAGATGATATGGTAATTGAGTATGACAATGAAGAAAATTCTTTGAAAAGACTTATCGCAGCCATTTTTCCGAGTTTAGCAAGGAATGCATATTCGGCGGAGTACATGACGAATCGAGCAATATTAACGCCAAAAAATGAGCATGTGGATAAGCTGAATGATAAGTTGATATCCGTGTTTCCTGGAGAAGAACAAATTTTCAACAGTTTTGATGAAGCTATTGACCAGACAAACATAAACTATGACGTCGATTTTTTGAACTCTTTGACTCCAAATGGATTACCTCCACATAAGTTGGTCTTGAAGAAAAATTGTCCAATAATTCTTTTAAGGAATTTAGATCCATCAAATGGTCTGTGTAATGGCACGAGAATGGTGTGCAGAGACTTTAAGGGCAACGTCATAAACGCAGAGATAATGCTTGGCCAACATATGGGAAAGCATGTCTTCATTCCAAGAATTCCTCTTTCGCCAACTGAAAATGAAGGATATCCTTTTCAGTTTAGACGAAAACAATTTCCAATCAGACTTTGTTTTGCAATGACAATAAACAAAGCTCAAGGACAAACTATACCAAATGTTGGTGTATATTTGCCTTCTCCGGTATTTTCTCACGGACAATTATATGTTGCTCTATCACGAGGAACTTCAATGTCTACTACTAAAGTGTTGATTAAGCCAAACACAACAGATCCAAGACAAAAAATGTTGACGAAAAATGTTGTCTACACTCAAGTTTTGATCGCAGGTAATTATTTAATTTAAAATTTAATTTATATGATGTTATTTTGCATTGATAATATTATATTTACGTGTTTAACAGGACAACAAAATCATGAAGAATCAGAAAGATGTAATTGATGATTCGCATTGTGTTCAAGACACTCGGTACGCAACTGGAATTTCATCATTTTAATTGTCTATGTTGTTTTCGAGATAGCAATATGCATTGTTAATTTTTTAAATATTTGTTGCTTTTAATATACATTTTTTTAATATGAGGAAATTATTTTGACTCATTGAAATTCTAATATGATGGTGCAATATTTAAAAAAAAACAAAAAACAAAAATAAAGGGGTCATGGTGTATAACCAGAGTTGATTAAGAATTGCAATTTTCACCCAAAAGTTAGTAGTATAACCGAGTTAGACAGTAATTCAAATATGGTTAGGATAAGGATAAAAATAATTTAATAGATCAAAGACTTGTTATAGAAATCTACAATATTAGAATTAGAATTGTAATAGGAATCAAACTTTCGAATCCACATTATATAATGGTGTATAATTTTTTTGTACACAATCAAATTATAACATATCCGCCTCTAATTTTCTTTCTCTGCTGCGTTTTTGTTTATCTTCTGCGATTGAACGAATTCTTGGTAAGTTCTATCATTCATAGTTGTAGAAAAAATAGTTTCTTCCTTCTGACTCTTACGTGTTCGACGAATTTACTGAGAGAAAATTTTTCCCTATCTTGAAGTTTTTTCTTTGATTTTATTCATGCTTAATATTTGATCGAATTTTAGAGGTCTATGAATGTGTGCATTTATTTATCCGTAATGAATTCGTGCTTACCTGCATATCTAAGCATTGATTTCTTTATCTTTATAATTTAAGATTAGCATGAATACGTGTGAATTGTAATTTAGGCTAAAACATAAGCCAAACCCTAAGTTAATTATTAGTTTTTACGTTCATATATAGAACACTAAAATAAATAAATACGTAAATACACTGATAAAATAAAATACAGATTAAAAGTGAATAAATAATTGGTGATAGATAGTTAGGCTTTGATAAAATACAATGATATAATTGTTTTGCTACCATATCAATATGTTTATATTTATTTGATTAGAGTTATACTTATAATTATTATTAACATTCCTTTTTGTTGTTGTTTGTTTATTATTATTTATTATTGTCGAGTTATATTACGTTAAATGAGATGTTATATATACATAATTTTATTATTTTTATTGTAGGATATATAATATTCAACAATGACGACAATTGAAACTCTGCAAGTAAATGAAAGATCATTTACAATTGCATTGAAGGCTTTGAGAATAGGTTGTGGACCTAATTTAAGCACAAAAATCTGGAAATTGATAATGGTTGACAAAGAGGTAAGTCACAAATTTAATTATAACTTTAATTTTTACAATTTATCTATTTATCACTATCACTCAATTTGCAGGGTGTCCAAATTGGAGTGACAATGTTCAATAATGAAATAAGCAAATTTGGAAAAAAGTTTGAATCCAACAAAACGTATTTAATCTCTAATGGAGAGGTTAGAAACGTTAATACTATGTAATCAAGCATCCATAGAGAAAAAGAGATCATACTCAATAGATACTCTGATATAAAGGAAGCATTCGACGAGATAGAGTATAAAATACCATATAATTTTGTGGAGTTCAACGATGTGGAACAAAAGCTTGACAAGGAAGAAGAGTTTGGTAAGTGAAATTAGTTTAAAATATTCCTTCAAATAAAACATACATTAAACTCTAAATATATAATTATATAAATAAAAACAAAAAAATTGTCACAGATATTTCTGGAATGTTAGTACAAGTACAAAAAAGTCAACAGATTCCTATCAAAGGAGTGAACAAGGCTGTGAGAAACATAACTCTCATGAACAAAAAGTAAGTTCTTTATTTATTATTTGCATCCATCTTTCAATTTCCAATGCATATATATATATATATATATATATATATATATATATATATATATAGGCATATGTTATTTTTATTTAATGTTTCATGCATTTACTATAATTTGTTCATAACCTTAGAAAAATAACTATATTTGAATTTACTCAATATTTCTCGTAGATCTGAACTTGTAGAGATATCTTTATGGGAAGATATGGCGAAAAATGAAGGACATGACCTTGAACAAATAACTGGAGGCAAGCCAACTGTTGCAATTTCCTATGTCGTGGCAAAAAGGGAATTTGGTAACAAACATATTATATATATTTTATTAAAATAATACTTCATTTTTTTAATTTGTAATCTACTTATATATATATTATTTAGGTGGTATACTCTTGCAAAATACAATGAGATCCGTCTTGCAAATTACACCAACATGCAAAGAGATCCAGCTGATCCAATCGTACGTATCCAAAAATAAATAAATTATATAGTTTTAAAATAAAATCAAACATATCATTTAATATTATATGCAGGTGTTCTGATGTTGATGATGATGCATTAGCAATTGCTAAATTAGCAATGGCACAAAAAATAAAACAAGCAAAGGAAATCACTCTTAAAGATCTCAGAGACAATCAACATTTATTATCAGAGGTACGATATTTAAATAATTAATGATGCATTTCAAAAGTACATAATCGACTATTTCTATAATATTATTATTTTTTTATCATATATTAGGGTGTTTCGTATTGTTTTACGGGAATTATCGACAAAGTTGAAAATAAAGCAACAATATGGTATGATTCTTGTAAAAATTGCAACACATCTTTCTCCAAAATTGATGAGAGTGCAATATGCAAAAAATGCAATGAAGAAGTTCTTGAGACGTCGCCCAGGTACATATCAAATTTAAAATTACTACCAATTCAAAATTAGTTAATGACACAATAACAAAAAAATACTAACTTTTATCGTTTTATATAATTGTAGATACAGAATCACAATAAATGTTATACAAGGCGACTGCAATGCACGTATTACACTATTCGGTCAAGTGGCAGAGGTATATGTAGGATGCTCTGTGGATGAATATCTTTCTTCAATCAAAGAGGTAAATTATGATTTCTTACTTAATCACTTACTATAATTTAAATTGTTAATATTACAAAATTCGATATTACATAATTATAACAATTATATATTTTCACAGGGTGAAACAGAATCCACATACTATAGACGACTAAGCACACAAGCGTACACAGAAATGCGCTTCATGACGATGCTAAAGTCTATAAAATTTGATCAACGAGGAAATCTCAATATCGTAGCAAATGCAATCGAAAAAATGGAACCAATGGAAAGCATCGATGTTGGAGATATTGAAGAAGAGTTGACTGAAGTGGAGGAAAAGAAACATTCACCCGAGAAAACAAAAAAGAAAATTCCGTCTAGAAAAAAAACAAACTACGATGGAGTTGCAGCCCACAGAATCGCAAAAGAAAAAAAGAAGGATAACCAAGAAAAAGTTTGATGACTACATTGACATTACAAGTGACGACGATCTGCCGCTGAACAGCATTTTGCAAACCAAAAATAACAAGAAGAGATCCCCAATCGTCAAAATCAAACAAGAAAAGATTTAAAATTCGTCTTACTCCTTACTTAGATAATTTAGGATGTTTTTCATAGATTTTTTTTGCATTTTTATTTAGAAGTATGAATATTACTTTATTACTTTTAAATTTAATCATTAATAGTTGCATTGGTTCCTTTTTTTATTTAAATAGTAAAAATCAAACGTGTTCAACGTGCATCGCACGTTCTTCCTGCTAGTCTTAACAAATGAGCAAACAAATTAATTGATGAAGAAATTGCGTCAACTAATATGCTAGCTCAAACAAAAATCAAAGCTGCAGCACGTCACCTCTTGTAACTTTTCCGATTTATGGCCGCGTTTACACATCCAAACATCCTATCAAGTAGTATTAAAATATACAAACATTGCTTTTTCACCAAACAATCCTCGTAAATGAATACTATACATCGAATGTTCCAAGTAATTCACACGCAGACTTGTGCTAATTGATTATCTAAAATTTAAACAAATTAACCGCAGAATCATCCTAGAAATTTGGTGCTAGTAAATTGCAACACAAGTTTCTTATACTCTTTTCGAGGTTGATAAAGTCATAATCTTAGGTGTTATAAATTAAGGGTATCATTATTTCCAAAGGCTGAAATATATAGATCATTGAGCTATGGGCGTGGAGAGTGAATCAAGCGAAGCAATTCTGGAGAATGTATGGGCAAAATTCATGGCGAAGACAGGTGAAGACGACGACGTATCGAAGTCGTGGGAAGGGTTGCCTAGTCTCGAGAGAGATGGATCCATGGAGATTTTGGAGAGGCTTCCGAGTTTAGGCAGATGGATATCGATGGGAGCCGAGGCGTGGGAACAATTTCTGGAAGGTTCCAACAGCACCGCCCTAACTGCAAACGATTGTGCCGCGAAAGCGGAGACGGCGGCGGGCAGAAAGCATTACAGAGGCGTGAGGCGGCGGCCGTGGGGAAAGTACGCGGCGGAGATAAGGGATTCGAGTAGAAAAGGAGCGAGGGTTTGGCTGGGGACGTTTGAAACGGCGGAGGAAGCAGCGTTGGCATATGATAAGGCGGCGTTGCGAATCAGAGGTCCGAAAACGCATCTGAATTTCCCTCTCGAGACTGCGAATGATGGAGCTGATCGCTGGAAAAGGGCAGCAGATGATGGAGAAGAACCTTTGCAGAAGAGATCAAGAAGGCTTGATGTTGATCATGATGTGTTAGAATTTGAGGATCTTGGGACCGAGTATTTGGAGAGTTTGTTATACTCTCTTTAAGAATATATATATACACTATCCTTCGTACACTTGCAAGTTAATTACAACATGGAATCAGTAATGTACGTGTTTTTGGTAGCTTGAATTCATTCGTGTATATACTATATATAGTAACTTCCATAACTAATTATTTTGGATTTGTCCAGCAAAATAGTTCCCCAATTTATGTTATATGATCCAAGTCAAAATTAGCTTCTTCTTTTTTTGGCAACAAGTCAAAATTAACTTATGTGTTGATAATTATACTTATACTTCGTGACTCAAGTTCGAATCCCAAAGAAAATGCAATTATAAAGCAATTACATTGGCATGAGGTTTGTACTGAAACTAAACCTTAAAAATACATATATATCATCTAATCCTGTAGCACTTAAAAAGTTTAAGAAATTGAGTTTATATAAGTTACAATATAGGCAGTGGCGGAGCCAGGATTTTTTTTTTGGGGGGGGGGGGCTGAACTGTTACGGCCCCGAATTTTTTTTTTGGGCATTCAATACATTTTAGACATTTTTTACTAAAATACAAATATAATAATAATAATAACAACATTTTCATAGATAATATAGTTCAAAACATTTACTAAAATTTTTTTTGGGGGCATTCAATACATTTTAGACATTTTTTACTAAAATACAAATATAGTTCAAAACATTTACTAAAAATTTTTTTAGGGACATTCAATACATTTTAGACATTTTTTACTAAAATACAAATATAATAATAATAATAACAACATTTTCATAGATAATATAGTTCAACATTTACTAAAAAAAATTTTGGGGGCATTCAATACATTTTAGACATTTTTTACTAAAATACAATAATAATAATAATAATAATAATAATAATAATAATAATAATAATAACATTTTTAGACATATTATTAAAAAAAAATTGTTTTTTTTTTCAAAATTTGGGGGGGGGGGCTCTAGCCCCCCCTGGCTACGCCCCTGAATATAGGAAAAGAGAAGAAGAAGAAGAAGAAGAAGAAGAAGAAGAAGAAGAAGAAGAAGAAGAAGAAGAAGTTACAATATAGGACCCAAGATTAATTATTTGGACTCTTAAATTATATGGATATAGAGACAGGTTCATTCTAATTTGTAAGGGCGAGAAAGTGTCGACTTTGAGAATTGAAAACCATATTTGGGCCAATATTATGAAAACTATAGGTCAAAAGATGAGCGTTTAGACACTTGTGCCTAAATCGGAATTAATTTTAGGTCTCTTTCATTTGATATAAGGTCCAAGAAAGTTATTGCATCTCGAAGTTGTTCATTGTATATGTTAATTTGTTTTCTTGAGGTCTCTATACGTAGTTGTAGTATTTCAGTTTGCATATATAGGAAATTAAGAGATTGTAGTAAAGCAGGATACATCTTACTCTTAGATAGGAAAGTTTCATCCCAACGCTTAAGCAATGATTGAATGAAAGGTAACAGAGAAAGTTCCTCTTTTTGTTTCTGTTTCTTTTAGGGAAACAGAGAATGCATGTTTCCTCTTAATTTGCACAAATGAAATGACATATACACAGAAACACAAGCAAAAGCAAGAAACAAGTTGCCTAGCTAGTTTATGAATTTTGATGAGCAGGGAAATTAAGCATGGCTTTGGAGCCTCGCATTCTGAAGGCGGCGGCGTCGTAAGCCAAGGCAGCTTGTTCGGCGGTGTCAAAGGTGCCGAGCCAAATCCTGGCCCCGTGGCGGGCGGAGTCCCGTATCTCCGCCGCGAACTTCCCCCACGGCCGCTGCCGCACGCCTCTGTACCGCTTCTTGCTCGGATCCGGATCCCTGCTCAACGCATCCGCCTCACTCAACACTTGGTGTAATATGATTTCTTCTGAATCATTCTCATTTAGAGGCAGCACATCCATTTTCAATTCTTCACATGTAATTTCTACTTGCACACACATAGGATTTATTCATCTTTTTATAGTAGTATATAACAAATTGGGAAAAGTCGTGATTGCGTGCAGTGCGGGGTGGGTGGGACTGGGGATTGTTTGTATGCCAATTTTATAATTTTGACGTGCTAGTCGACTTCAAAATCTACTTTCATGCATTTCTAAATATAACCATTGCTATGATTTGACAAATTAAATCACAGAGGTGGACACAACTCTGCTTAGAGGCATATGGAGTCAGATTCAGTGTACCACATTTTATGTCCCACTTTCAATTCTGTTTAATTTCTTATATATATTTTTTTCAATTTCAATTTTATATGCTTTAGTTTAATTTTGTGATTATTAACTAGGGTTTATTCCATCAATCTAGGGTATATAATTATTTTTTATCATTTAATTTCACTTTTATTAGCTAATAATAGGTTGATAAATTCAAAGTGATGGTATATACTTTTTAAAAAATTAATTTTTTGAAATAAAAATTAAATATAATTCATAGTATTATAATAAATTTTATTTTTATAAAAAATATTTTTAAAATAATAGATATAAACACGGGACACAGTGGCACACATAAGATTGTGGGACACTGAATCTCATTCCAGAGGCATATAGCCTAGATTATCTTACCATACTATTACAGACCACTATATATATTTGTACAATTAAACACTAGCGATCTAAATCGAACAAACTTCATTGAATTTAGATAAAAATTGTACTACTATTCTTTACTCGTCCACAGAAATTGTATTCTTGTTATTATTTTTGTTTGTTTACGATAACACATAATAATATCACTTCCTTTTTCGAAAAGTATTTCTTATATTTTAAATTTCATTAACACTTAATAATTATTCATTTCGTCTCACTATAAGTGATTCAAAACTTTTTGACATCAGAATTAAAGAGAAGATGTAAATTTGTTAAAAGTGATAGGGTCCATATTTTTTTAAGTGTTACAATTTTCTATTTATGGAAATATGCCACTTATAATGAGACGATCCAAAGTGAAATACATGCCACTTTTAGTAGGACGGGGAGAGTAATAAAATATCACACCATTTAGTTTTCTTTTGTAGTTTTTTTTTTATATTAAAAAATATATAACCATTTTATTGTATTTCATGCTTTTCATTTTGTTTCGTGGATAAAAAGAGTACGTTAATCATTCCTAAATTAACAAATGTGTAATTATGGATGAGTCTGAATCTATGTTATTGACCTACGTTGGAATGGAATGACAGGAAAAAGCATTGAAGCAACTTTGAAGATGGAGATGACCTGCTTTGGAATTCCAAGCTACTTACATTATTTTCCATCCGATATAATATCTTTTTAACTTTCTCCAATTTGATGGGTCCCATGTTAAAGAGAAAATTACTTATCACTTCTCGCAACTTTAATAATCCAATTATGTTTGTAGTATTGAAGGGGCATATTAGTCATTATGAAGAAGCAAAGTCAAAATCAAACCCATGTTCTCGGTTACTTCTACGAGTCCAACTATGAAAAAAAAAACGCATTAGCGAACGTATTAGTGGTAGAGTTCGAATTTCATTAGCTAACTTATTCCTAATTTTTCAAATGTAATTTATTTATTTTGTATGTGATATTTTAAAGAAATAATACATACATGTGGCCATTTTTAAGAAGAAAACACAAATTTTGACCACTGATTTGAAAAACACAAAATCTGATCATTTTTTTTATGTTTAAGGATTATTTTGTCATTAATTATAACTGATTGTATTTGGGTTTGCATGTAGGTTAGGCACACTTAGCATTATTAGTACCAAAAGTACCAATTAGAAAAAAAAAAATCTAAGTAAATTGGTACTTTTGACACTATTAGTGTCAATAGTGTCATGCACGAATAGTACTAGTGACCACTTGACACTATTAGTGCCAATAGTGTCATGCACGAATGGTACTAGTGACCATATTAGTGTCAATAGTGTCATATACTTGTGCTGATACACTGTCTTGTCTTATATAGATGAGTAGACCTAATAGTTAAAATAGAACCGTAACTTTTAGGATTTTCAGAAAAATGATTATATGTTACGAAATTTGAAAATGAGAACTATAACCTTTTTTCTTTAACATATACAATCATGTTTCGAGCCCAAAATCAATTATTCGAGCTTTTGGTGCCCACATAGATGCTTCATGATAGTTGACATAAAATACAAGTATCAAGTGTAAATTGAAGATCAGAATGATGCTGCTTTTTTTTCTCTCCTTTAAGTTGAAATGTGCTTAAAAAAGGATAATATAAAAAAGAAAGAGAAAAAAAAAATTGTCAAAAAGTTGACATGGCACGGCCACGTCAAAAACGGGCTCTGGGTGACACCAAAAGCCAAAATAATTGATTTTGGGCCCGAAACAAGAGTGTAAATGTTAAGAAAAAAAATTATAGTCCTCATTTTCAAATTTCATAACATATAGTCATTTTTTTGAAATTTCTGAAAGTTACAGTCCTATTTTTACCATTAGGTCTAGATGAGTGCAATTATACGATCATTTTGAACACGTCCTCGTTGGGTTTATATTCCCCATTTAAGATTTAGATTATCCATTTATTGTTTAGAATGCCATTGAGGATTTAGATTATCTATTTATGGTTTAGATTATCATTTAGGCTTTAGATTCCCTATTTAAGATTTAGATTATCCATTTAGGGTGTTGTATGAATGGTACTTATGGCCATATACCTTCTCTTATGTAGTGTTGCACAAATGGTACTTATGACCATATTAGTACCATTAGTGCCATATACTCTCTCTTTATGGTCGCTAGTATCATTCGTGCATGGCACTATTGACACTAATAGTGTCAAAAGTACCAATTTAATTAGATTTTTTTCCCTGTTGGCGCTTTTAGCACTAATAGTGCCAAGTGTGCCTAACCTGCACGCAAATCCGAATGTGATCCGTCCTAATTAAGGGCAAAACGGTCTACAAAACTTTAAAAATTATCAAAATTTGTGATTTTTAGATTGGTGGACACATATTGTGTTGTACTGTTCAAAATGATCTCAAATAGTACTCTATTTGATATATGATTAGTTTTTTAAATGTGGTTTAATCTACGCTTGATTTTTCAAATATAATTTATTCATCATATATATATTGAAAGATTGACTAATTCGTGGAACATGTGATTAGACGTATCATAGCATATATTAATAATACACACAATAATACGAGTCTCGTGAAAAGTACTAAAGTAGGAAAGAACAATACGCAAAGAATGTTTACTTAATTCGGTGATAAAATACCTACTTTTGGAGACTTTGTTCAAGAAAAACGATATTATTTTCCAACACACGCACGCAAGCAAAGCATATTTTAGTTTTTAAGAAGCCTGGTCTAATGTTTAAATCTCACTCGAGCCCTTCGTCAAAAAATATATAGGGCCCCCCAAAAAAAGAAGCAGCTAGTGACGGGCTTGTGGATGCTCAAAATATTAGCCCATTTAGAAACAATCAGATATTACAAAGCATGGGCTTGTCTCTTGATGGGCAGGCCTCAGAGCCCACGAATCTTCCAACAACTTCCTTTTCTAGGTGTGGTTGACAATCCTCCAAATTTCAGGTGTCATCATGCCTCACCCAAAAAGAGAATAATGGATAACTTACAAGTAGGAATTCTTGAATTTTAGTTCAAAATTATTCAAAAATGATAATGATGGCATATTAGTTACAGAGTAAGCAACCTTCTTCCTTTCCTTATTCATTTTTCTTTCTCCATCGCTTCTTCAACACATAACCAACGAACTCTCACCACCACACCTAATATCGTTGCCACCCAATCTGTCTCTGTCCTTAAACTCAAAGAAAACTAAAAGTCCTGTAACAAATCATTTTCAATTTCTCCCTTTATACGTAGAAATCTCACATCAAACCGACTGTGATATATAAAAAAGGAAGAGTTAGATGCATAAGCAAGTCAAGAGAAAATAAAATTCAGAAACAAAAAAAAAAAAAAACATGAGTACCGCTAGATTCATCAAGTGTGTGACCGTGGGCGACGGCGCCGTCGGGAAAACGTGCATGCTCATTTCTTACACTAGTAATACTTTCCCAACGGTACTAATTCAAAAAACTATTAGCAGTAATTAATTTAGAAAATTGTAAATTAATTATAATCTCGCCTCCATTTTCTTCCCGCGCAGGATTATGTTCCGACGGTGTTCGACAACTTTAGCGCCAATGTCGTCGTCGATGGAAATACGGTCAACATTGGCCTCTGGGATACCGCAGGTTGTGATTTTTTTTTTTTAAATAAAATAATAAATCTTGTTTTAGTGAAAATTTGTGATGGGGTTTTAATTTATTTGGTACAGGGCAAGAAGATTACAACAGGCTGCGCCCTCTAAGTTATAGAGGAGCTGATGTGTTTTTGCTGGCGTTTTCTCTCATCAGCAAAGCTAGCTATGAGAACATTTACAAGAAGGTTGGATGTTTTTTCTTGATTTCTATCATTGTTTATTTGTTATATTTTCCGCTCTGTGATGATTTTCTTTTGATCACAGTGGATTCCAGAGTTAAGGCACTATTCTCCAAATGTGCCGATTGTGCTTGTTGGAACCAAAATGGGTAGGGATATAAATTTGCCTTCGTTGACTCTTTGAGACAATTCAACAAACACATAATCTGCAAACGTGAAATTGGTAATACAGATTTGCGAGAAGATAAGCAATTCCTGTGCGATCATCCAGCTGCAGTTCCTATAACAAACGCGCAGGTATATATGCAAATTTATTTTCTTATTTTCTTTTCTTCAAATTTTAGATTTGTGAAATTTTGAATCAGGGAGAAGAATTGAAGAAGATGATTGGAGCAGTAGCTTATATAGAGTGTAGTGCCAAAACCCAACAGGTAATTAATTAAATGTTTATTTATTTTCCCATTGGTAATTAGTTGTAATTTATGGTCTTCGTCTTTGCTGGATTTTCATTAATCAACATTTTTTGGCTGTAATGTTGTGGCAGAATGTGAAAGCTGTGTTTGACACAGCAATAAAAGTGGTTTTGCGACCACCGAAAATGAAGAAAAAGGCCCGCAAGTCTAGAAGATGCAATTTCCTTTGAATTAATTTTGTATTTGTGCCCCTAAAAAAATTGTATCTCATTTATAATAGTGCAAGATTTATTCTCTTCTTCTTTTTTGATAGATGAACAATTAAATAAGAAAATTTAAAGACTATGTTACGGTGGATTCGAAGACTTTTGACCTTAAACATTAACTACTTTATTGTTAGGTCAATACATGATACCATACTTGACTATTAAATTGTTTGACCGTGCCTTGTAGTCAAGTAAGGAAGAATTGTTTAACAAATTTATATAGCAAACAAATTGCCTATTTCATTGTACGGGACATGTTATGTTGCAAATATTCTAATTCAATAGGTATATTTGCTAAGGAACTGATTACAATGGCTTATAACTAACATTTGTTATTACCAATATATATACACACACTTGATGACAGTTAATCAAACACTCGCAAGATTCTTAAAATTCATAGATTTTCTATAAATTATATGGGCATCTGATCCCAGTTTCAGCAGATTAATTGATAAAATTATGGGAGTAATACACCTCAATTTCCCAGACGATTAGAAAAGTATTATGAAGGTCTAATAAAGGGGGTATCCGTGTTTTGCGGATCGTGGCAGCTCATTAAATTCCTACAAAAAATAGTGGAAGCATGAATTCCAAAGAGCGAGAGGATAAAAGAATCTGATGTCCATATAATAGTTTTTTTTTTCAAGGGGAGATGTCCATATAATAGTTACAATAGAAAATTTAGGAGTCAACCGATGATAATGTTATGTCTAGGGGTGTAATCGAGCCGAATAGTGTCTTGCTCAAGCTTAGCTCGTTTAGCTAATCGAGCTGTTTGCTTAATTATCAATCGAGTTTTAATCGAGTCGAATACAGTGCCGAGCCTAATCGAGCTTTTTAAATTTAATTTTTTATTTAAAATTTTAGTTATTTTCCTAATACATAAGTTAATTTTCAAATATATAAGTTATTTTATTCACAAAAATATAATATATTAACTATTTTCTTGTAAATAAATGATGTTAATTAGATACTTAATCCAAATATTGTTAATTATAGTATAAAATATAGTAAGACATTTAATGAATACTCTTATATTTTTAAGATAAATCACTTAACGAGCTTGTTCACGAGCTAACGAGGCGAGTAACGTCATGCTCAAGCTTGGCTTGTTTAGCTAAACGAGTTGTTCATTAAGTTAACGATCGAGCTTTTACCGAGTCGAACGTCGAATAGCTCAAAGTAGCTTGGCTCGTTTACAGCCCTAAATGTATCTATATGTTGGTTTAGTAGTAGAATAGTTAATGTCTCAAGTTAAAGTCGAATATTTTTAAATGTGAGTTTCACACCATTTTCAAAATTATTTGTTTAAATAAATAAAAGTGACATTAATTAGAATACATTTTTAAGACTTTGGGGGAAAATTTGGATATGAAAAATTAGATCATTTTCATAATTTTAAATTGGAGTATCTACTAAATTTTCTCATAAATGTATACTATATATATTAAAAAGTTAATAAATATAATTATTAAATATAATTGTGAATTTATTTTTATTAGTTTATTAAATTACAAAATTTTATAATTTAAATACATGACATTAAGTTTAGTTGCAAATGTTTTTTTTTTTTTGAGAATATAGTTGCAAATGTTTTTTTAGGCGAAACGAGTATTATATATTAATATCCGCATGAACAAATGTTAGTTTTGGTAAATTTTAAGATTTGCCGTACGAAAGTAAATCATTAGTTGGTTTTTGAAGTTTGGAATTGGAGTTCAACTACAAACCGAACTTGTCAAAAAGTTCGGAGCGGCTCATTATATATGGAAAACAAATCTAAAAGTTTTCAGTTGGACTCGTCAAAATGGGTCCGAACTTTCTTTTTGTTACGTTTGTTTATTAAAGTTTTTTTTTTTGAGACGTTCTTTATTAAAGATTTCAAATGTGATGTTTGAGTATATATAGTACTCCCTCCGTCCACGAAATGAGTACTCATTTGTGGACGGCACGGGTTTTAAGAAATGTATTGAGTGTAGTGTGAATAGAATAAGGGTCCCACCTTTTTGAGTGTATTAATTAAAGAGTTTTGTGGGGTACACTTGCCAAAAAGGGAAATGGGTACTCATTTCGTGGACGGACGAAAAAGGAAATATGGGTACTCATTTCGTGGACGGAGGGAGTACTATATTGTTTCCATCCGGTAGAATAGATGCCTTAGGCGTGTACGTCTTGTAAAAAATTGAAGAGGTGATGTTGGGTACAATCGGATGTACTGTATTAAAGGTTTTTTTGAGACGTTTATTAAAGATTTCAAATGTGATGTTTGAGTATATACTAATATATTATATTGTCTTCCATTCAGTAGAATAGATGCCTTAAGCGTGTAGGTCTTGTAAAAAATTGAAGAGGTGGTGTTGTGTACAATCGGATGTACTGTATAATCGGGTTGCACTCTAATTCACTTAAATCTTGACCTAAACCTTATAAATAACACTATTCTAGATGCGGGTCAATCCGGTTTGTACCCAAGTTTTTGTGAAAATTGAATAGACAAACTTGATTCAAGTTGCAACACTGCATTATAACAATTAACGAAGACAAATTCGTGGTAAATATATATAAATGTTTTGCACGTACAAATGAATGCAAGATCAAAATGGATCAAAACAGAAGATTCAAGTGACAAGTTCTGTCACATAAAATTAATTCCCAGAACAATTAAACAAAAATGGATGATCCTTGTTTGTCGCTCACAATATTTTCAGTGCCACAGCTTAACTAATGTGCATTTGGTGTTTCAACAGATGAACAAATATATATTAATATATATATTAATAATGTAGCTATATATTTTTCTGAGTTGCATGTGCACCAAATTCAAGTAATAAATCAGACCTGTTCAGCATTTACTAAGCCCACGTTTGCATTTAGTGAAGGCTGTTGCCGCATTTCGCGCTTGCAACACACGATTTATCTTACTCCAATAAATTAAATAAATCAATAGTAAATAGCAATGTTCATTAGCGATGCTGATCTCTCAAATCCTTTTCCTTATTACATGCCTGTTTTTGTTACTTTATACTCCACTACTTATATACGACTAATCATGTTTTGTATCTCCAATTTTTTCCAATTTTCGTTTTCTACTTTAAAAAAAAAATTCTAACCTTCAGTATATTCCAAAAAATATTTTGATATACAAAATATTATGATGGATCGGAATGATGAGTCACCTCACTAGATCTTTTAGATGGAACAACGTCGTTTTATTGGTTCAGGTGAAAAAATCGCTCCACCTTAAAAATCGATTGGGGTGACTCATCATTTCATCACCAAATTTTGTATGGAGGAGGAGATATAAGAGTATTGATAAAAGATAAGGTGCATAGTCAATTTGTTGCATTAAAAAGGGGTAGGGAGGGACATAGGCACTAGCTTACCATACAGACACAAGAACAAAAGTAAAACTTTTTTGACTCGGATCCACAAGTTAATGTTAAATTGCAGTAATACAAACCACCAATCACTTGAATGAGAGAGAGAGAGGGTTTGGTTGATGAGTATAGTGTGGAATTAATTCGATGCCATTTTTGTAGGGGACAAATTGAAATAAAAGGAAGAAGCAAGCCTTGTGAAAGAGGAAATGCTGATACAAATATTCAATATATATGAATATCCCAGCATCCATTATTGAACTGCAGTTCTGCACACGTTCAATTCGATCAGGATTCAAACGACTAGAGTTTGAATGATATGATGCATATATAAATAAAAGTAATTGATTTAATTAATATTGAAGGAAAAATAAAATGAAATTGAAAAGAAGAAGAAGAAGAAGAAGAAGTGGGGGTAAGTATTGTACAATTATGTTATGTGCAGCGATGATGGGTGTGTGATGGGATTGTGCGTTTTGCCCCTTTTCCATGACACTTCCTTGTCCATCTCCATTCCCAGAATCTACCACCTTTTTGACCCAAACTATCAACTCTCCTCTCCTCTTCTCTCTCATTTATTTTTTTTCCTTCGAATTTTATGTTTGTTTTTTTTTTGATAAATTCGAATTTTATGTTTTGTGTGTGGTATAAGTGGACCCCATCCCAACGTAAAATATTGCACTGAATCATTTCAATGGTGCACAAGATCTTCCACTAAATTTGATGCGCGCGCGTATGTCCTATATATTTTTCTGCAACTATTTTTTACTTGCATTTACCAAATTACTTATGTTCTTTTGCTTGGTTATTTTTAAAATAAAAAAAAATGGTCTATGATTAAATTATAGTTGTATGATTGGTATTTACTATTCAATTATTAAAATTAGAAAAATAGTACAATAAAAACATTAATTTGGTGTAAATTTTGGAGGTACGTACGTGGATGCACTTTTATGCACTGAAATGGTGAAATCCATTGAAGATACTATAGCTTCATTTGTTTTTATGGATGACGTACAAGATAATGTCACATAATGTCCCACAAAATGCGTATGTTAATGATTTACTCCCACCTTTTTTATTAAGTGTCGCATTTCAAAATTTGAGAGTATAATTATGACATTCTTCCTATTTTATCCTTATTTAATACTTGTATGAATATAATAATTAGTTGTACATATGCATTTATTATGATAATTACTAAGGTTACAAATGTAAATATCTTATTTTATTGGTATGTGTATTTTTACGATTGGGGACACTTAATAAAAAAAAAAAACGGAGGGAGCATGAATCATGCTTTAACTTATGATTGATGGTTTAAGGTCAATGTAGTGTTCTCGAATTGGGAGAATTGATTAATAATCAAATTGTTATTGATTATTTTAAATTGTTGGGGTAAATGTTTTACTGTAAATGTCGAAGCACGTCTACAAATTGTAGAATTTGGAAAATTGATTTTTGTGAATATTAATGTAGTTACATAAATATATTCTGAACTGATCAGTGTTCAAATTGAGTTTCCATGCACCTCATATATTATATCTTTAATTGAACATTCAAGCGATGAAACTTTTTATTTATAAAATAACAAGATATAGTATTTAATTAAATCTCATGGCTTCCCCTCCCTCTCCCCCCAAAAAACCTCATATACCATTAATTACCCTCCCCCTCCCCCAAAAAAACCTCATATACCATTAAATATGTAAATGGATACAATACAATTACATATTAAGTAGTTTTAACATTAGTTGGTGAGAGTGGCGGTTTACATATAATATTATACTTATTTTAATTTTCTTACTTTGAAAAATTAAACCTACTATCAGATATATAGTGTCCCACAATTTTGTATGTTAATCATGTTCTGCTATTATATTTATTATTTTAATAATATTTTTATGAAAATAAAATTTATTGTAGTAATATTATGTGAATTATATTTAACTTTTATTTACAACCCCGACTTTAGATCATCCTAATAATAATTTTAAACTGAAATTAAATATTAATAAATATACCTTAATTGAATGAAACAAATTCTACTTAGAAATTAGTATAAAATTAAATTACATCAGTACAAAATAAAAAATGAAAGAAAAAATATGCAAAAAATATAAAAAAATAAAAGTGGAACACATGATACATTAGATCTCAAGTTCTGTACAGTAGCATGTCCTCTCTAGCTAGATTATGGTTCAAAATTCATAGAAAATATTTCACAAGAAAAAAAAAAGTGTATCACATTTTGGAACAATTAAGTAAGGTAGTTTTTTCGATATTTTGAGAGGCTGGACTTTCTTTTGACCAGATTATGATGACTGATGTTTTATTTTTAATTTTTTTAATGAAGTTTGATGACTGGTGATAATAAAGTTTCTCTCAAAAGTCAATCGTGATTGCCTCGCAGGCTCACGCATTTCCTCGAGTCTAACGGATATTTTTAGGACCTAAATTTTGAAGTCAATCTCAATATTTAAGATGAATTTCAAGTAATTCTCAAAACAAAGAAGAAGATGAATTTCAAGTAATTAGAATTCTTGAAATGATTTTTGCAAATATACAATTCTTGATAATCCTTTAATTCGATAATGTACCTGCACATATTGGATTTGTTTAATTTTTGCTTTCTCAAGCAAAGAAATGCACAAGGGTTAAACTTTTTTCATAAGAAACATTCTTAGTCCCTTATGACATTAATATTACGAGTTTGAGTCTACCAGCTTTAAATTTTTTACATCAAGTTAATTATATATTCAAAAATACTAATGAATCGTAGATACTGACTGTGCTAATATCGATAACATTCATCAATTTATAATTCATATAATTATGCAATTTGCTTTACCAGCCGATTTTTTTTTTTAAATAATGCATCAAACTAAACATTGTGTTGTTGACTACATCTCATCAATTTTTATTTTATTCTTCACATTTCATTCACACAACATATGTAAAATTAAAATATACAATGAAGCATATAATATATCAAAGTAACATAAAAAAATGTAAAAAAAATTCACAATCTCCATAGGATTAAGGTAATTTAAATGTCGGAATTAGACGGACACGAAATTGACCAAACAATTACTATCCTTAACTTTAACAGTTTAACTTTCATAGGGAGTTGCAAAGTGCAAAACAGCCATCAAAGTATGGAAACAAATATCTGGAAATTCAAACGCACACACCTTCACATTTCTTCACTACAAAATCCAACCAATCACTATTGGATCATCCAAAAAGTAAAAAAGCCCTTCCAACTTTCCTTGTCAAATTATAATTTTTGCCTCTATCAATGCACCTTCCCTTGAGTCAAAATATGCAATTATTGCATTCAATTCCAACTAATAACTAATTAAAAATAAAATAAAAAATGAGAGTAATATAGCCCGCCAATGCATGCAAATAATCTATTCTTTGCACCGATATGATGAAGTCAATGCAACCATACTATTAGCGATATTGCATATAAAAAAAAGTGAAATATATATGACATCTAATTATCAACAATGTGGAATAATATTACATGATATCATTATGAAATATGAATACTTTCGTAATCCAATTCCAAAAGGCATAACCTTTTTTTGTTTCCTTTAATTTATTTATCGACTTCGGCCACCGCTCCCCCAAAACCCTACATGACTACTGCTTTGACTTTTAAAAGCCCTCAGATATCATAATTTATTTACCCCACCAACAACTTCTTCACGTTACAATAATATTATTACACACACATACATGTAATCTTATTTACACCATCCTTTTCTTCCTCTATTTATTCACATTCTCGTCTCATCAAAATGGAGTACCCCAAAATATAATTACACCCCTCCATTGAAAACTGCACACATATATACAAGTTATACATAATCCGAAACAAAGAGACAAACTGATCAGATACAGCCCATCTTCCCCCTCTCCTTCTCCCTCTCATATGTGTATGCGTGTTGAATCCCCACAGTCGTGCATTAAGGGCTCTCTCCTCTCTCTCTTGAAGAAGATTCCAATATAAGCCCCAGCATGTGCTTCTTTCAATGTTCTCTTTGCATGAGTAGAGAACAAGTATTCTAGATTTTAATGCATTTTCGTAAGGAATGGGCATGGCCCTTCTCTCACTTTTTATTTAATTCCCTTTCCCTTTTTGTTTCAATTTTTGCAGGCGATTCTTGTTGCGGTTTTGTCTTTTTTAATTCTTCACTCCCCATTTCTCTTTTTTTTTTTTCATAAATATTCGTTCAAATACCAATATCTTATTTTTAAATTTACTACTAGAAAGGAGTGTCCATTAACATTTAATGCTGAGGTTGTGATCGCAGGAGTAGGTGATGCGAAGAGGAGGAGGCTATAAGAGGATTAGCAGTTTCATCACAGTCACACTGAAACTCTAGCACCAACCACCAAACCCTCTCAATTTTTGCTTGCCTTCTCTCTAAAACCTTCTCTCACTTTCCCCAATCATGGCTTCATCAAACAGACACTGGCCTAGCATGTTCAAATCCAAGCCCTGCAACACCACTCACCTCCAGTGGCCGCATGACATCAACTCAATTTCATCAACCAAATCCCCATATGCACAAGGTATAGTAACTAACTGATATATATATATATATATATATACACAAGTTCAATTCTCTTTTTCTTTCTTTTTTTATTAATTTATATTTTGTTAATATTAGGGCACGGATGCGACGAGAGAACACCGGAGCCGAAACCGCGCTGGAATCCTCGGCCGGAGCAAATCCGGATTCTGGAAGCCATCTTCAACTCGGGGATGGTGAATCCTCCCAGAGATGAGATTCGGAGAATTAGGGCTCAGTTGCAGGAATACGGCCAAGTCGGAGACGCCAATGTCTTCTACTGGTTCCAGAACCGGAAATCAAGGAGCAAACACAAGCAGCGCCAGCTCCAGACCTCCAAGGCTCAGCCTCAATCCGCCGCCGCGCCGCCGCCCGCTCCATCTCCGTCGTCATCCTCCTCCGACAAGTCCTCGAGCGAGAAATCCATCTCTGTGGGTCCGGCCTCTGTGATCGACTTGCTCAGCTCTCCTACTGCTTCGGTGAACCAACCGTTTTTCCATGGCTCGACCGACTTCCTGTCGGAACCCTTGTATTTCCCGGTGCAGCAGAGCGCCGCTCAGGAGTTTGGCTTTCCGGTGGCGGATCAGAATCCGAATTTCCTTCTTAGTGAGCTGATGCTGATGAGCAATTGCCCTTCCAAGAAGAATGAAGAGCAGTTCCAATCTGCGCCGACAAACCCTCCGGCTGTTCCTCCGTCTTTCTGCGTCCCTTCTCCTAGCAGCGATCATCTTCTTCAAGGTATTACTTTATTTTAGGGTTTCTTTTGGTTTGAAATTAATTAGAAATATATAGCGAAAGATGTCCCTTCATTCCATATGATCTCCGAGAGATGATGAGCAACTCATGTCATTCATGGAAGTGACTGATATGGTTTCCAACGATATATATTAAACACTCAATTTGGCATGAGTTTGATGGACATTAATGTCATATATGGAAAGGGACAAGGATAGATTTGTCTTTAGCCCCGCGATTCGTGTTCACTGTCCCTCGCAACGTCTGCATGCATTGCTTTTCTTCCACACTATATTTAATTAGAGAGGTTGTTGATGAAGAAACCAAAACACCCGATGATGAGGTGAGCGTGATTTGATGTGTGATGGTGCAGGTGTGGAGGAATGCGTCCCCACGAAATCAACGGTGTTCATCAACGATGTGTGCTTCGAGGTTGGAGTTGGGCCGTTCAATGTGCGCGAGGCGTTTGGCGATGACGCGGTGCTCATCCAGTCGTCCGGGCAGCCCGTGCTGACCGACGAGTGGGGCGTGACGCTGCACCCTCTTCATCACGGCGCTTTCTACTATCTCCTCCGCCCCTTTATCAAGATTTGGTATTTTTTTTTTTACTTTCGATACCCCTAAAATAGATTCATGATCAAATAATTTCATGTGAATTTGGGAGAAGGACTACTAATGCAATTCATGTTTTTTGTTTTTGTTTTTGGTATGTTGCACAGATTTGGAAGAACTGAGGAAGGGTGGGCATAAGGTGGTAGATGAGTATTTCTAGTTTTGTAAGGTTTTATAATTTTCTTCATAATGGCAACTCCTGTTGGATCATCAATGTTGGGAACAATCTCTACATGTTTTTAGGGACGAAACTGTAGTTACTAAGTTGTTCTGTTTTTTTCTCTTCATCACTTAGTATTATTGTGTACGTTTTATGTCTGTCTTTTCAAATCAAAGGTAACTGAAATGGGACAAGGTTTTAGTACTTGGTCTTTGTCGATGAGTTGAAGAATGTCTTGACTCTCTTGAGATCATTTCATGTGTTTCATATATATAAAAATATGTTTTATTTTTTTAGCTAATTCATATGCACCTTGCCTTTTAATTAATTAATATTGGATTACTTCAATTTCAATGGGACAATTCTATGTTCTTTTTACTGTTTGATATTGGTTTTATATAAAATTTGATTTGCTATACGCAGGAGTTTAAACTATACATATATATGTCTCAATAGTGAATCTACTGTTTTCAACATGCAATGTGTTGTCATTCAAAACTAGTATCCCATTTCTGCTTTTTTAGTTTTCTTCCTGTCAACACTGACTTGTTACCTTCTCCCATTAATCAATTGTTTTTTTGTTTTTTTGGCCTTCAAAGAAGTAATGAAGTGTTAATTAAATTAATTAGTTAACTGGAATACTACCGTCATTTCTCATATGATAACAGAAATCGGGATTTTACTACGCATCTAAATTGTGTAAAATTGAAGTCAACTTTATTAATTAATTGGAGCACTAGTTATTTGGAGATGGTTGATTTTATAGCAAGAAAAAATGAAACAGTGCAAATAAGTGAAATAGAAGCGTGTTTTAATTTGTAGGGTAGGGGTTGAGTGGTGCAGAATGATTACGTGCAATAGTGTCACGGCAACAGTGTTTTTGCACACAGATACGAAAAAATCGAATACATTTGTGTGATTGATTGAGGGGTTGAGTGAGTTTGATACATCAATGAGAACTGCAAAAATTCCTTTTTCTCTTATCTACGTCAGTTGCAGTTGTGGGTTTTGCATCAGATAAATTTCATTCCTAAATACTCCATTTATTCCATTCGATATTCAAACCATGTCCATGGCCAAGGCAACCCATATTTTTATGCATATATTACAAGAAACACAATCTCACTCTCACACGGGGCTGAACACATTTATAAATTAAATGATTAAATATATATATTATTACTACTACAAAAGTGTGTTGTCGCCAATTTTGATGTACTATAATATTCTCACTAGCTATATGTTTTTTGCTAGAGGGAGACTAAAATAAGAATAATTTTCAATCTTTAAATTATTAAGATCTAAAATAATGTGAAATTTACTCCGTTGGAAAAAAAAAATAGAATTTTGGCACCAAAAGTTTATTAATTAGGGTCTAGTCTTCCACTATTTTTTTTTTTTAGAATTACAGTCTTCCACTATATATAATAACAAAATATTGTAAAATCTCTCTCATAAAAGAAAGAGTGGATTTTGAAAATAGCCACTTTTATATAGTAAAAATAAATTTTACCCACTAATATAAAAACTTAAAAAAATACCCACAGTTACCATTTTACCCTTACATATAAATTTTTTACAAATACCCACAAATTCACAACCAGTGAATTTACAACCAAAATAAATTTTGGTTGTGAATTCAAGCTTTAAAACTCGAATTCACAACTGAATAACAAGTATTGGTTGTGAATTCAAGTTTTAAAGTTTGAATTCACAACTTGAAATAGTGTTAGTTGTGAATTCACAACCCACGACTATTTCAAGTTGTGAATTCACAACCGATAAAACTTGAATTCACAACCAACATTTTTTCAAGTTGTGAATTCACAACCAATTAAATTTGAATTCACAATCAACACTAATCTAACACTATTTCAATTGTGAATTCACAACCAACGCCGATAATTCAGTTGTGAATTCATAAACTTGGTTGTGAATTCAAGAACATCTGCACAAAATTCAGGGATTCTCATCAATTTCTTCAATCTGTGATCCAATATACTTAGTATTCAATCAAAACAAAACTTATACAGAAAATTTATTACATTTCCTTTATTGAAACGAAATACATCGCTTGTAAACATAAAAAATCCCCAAAATAAGAAAAATTTTAAAAAGCCCTAAAACACATCAATAGAGAAATTTAAGTGTGCACTCTTCCTCTGGTTCCGCCTCTTCGTCCCTCATCCACCGCCTCGAGCTCGTCATCATCCACCGCCTCCTCTCCGGCGAACCTGGCTAGGCAGCTCCAGATCGGCCGAACAGATGCTCATTCCTCGACTGGAATCCGGAGCTGGAGTACTGATCCAGCGACAGAGAGAGGCCACAGCCGCCGTCGAGTAGAAATCGGCAACGACGAAGCAGGCTAGGGCGAGGCAGCGCCGCCACCGCCAGCATCTTCCTCACCATCGCATTATTGGGCGGCGGAACCCTAGGATCGTACACGGCGAAGAATTTCCCCTTCCTTATCAACGGAATCGCCCAATCCACCGTGCTCTACGTGCGAGATCTACGCCTGGAGCAGCGGAGGAAGCCGATCGCCGCCGCAGTCCTCGGCCTCAGCAAGCTCAGATCGAGAAGAGAGAGAGAGAGAGAGCGAGAGAGAAGAGAGCGTGCGTGCAGAGAGAGAAGAGAAAGAGAAAAAAATGAGAGAGCGAGAGAGAAGAGAGCGTGCCTGCAGAGAGAGAAGAGAGAGAAAAAAATGAGAGGTTTGCCCATTTATATAGAAGGGCAATTTAGTCTTTTTACACAAAAAGTGGGTAAAATTTTAAGTTTTAATTTGAGTGGGTAAAATTTATTTTTGTTATAAGAAAGTGGGTACTTTGATATATCAACACTAAAAGAAAAATGAATTGGAACATGGATTGGATAAAGGAAGAATATTGGATAAATTGTTGCAGCATCTACATTGATGCAAGTCGCTCCAAGGTTGAGGATATTGTCTTTGGTAGTTTATGGAGTATATATGTTTGATTTTGTCTTACATACAATTTGCAACAGAGGTGTACTTGTTGAATCAGTTTAATAGGTGTACGAAATGCTCTAAATTGGCTTCCGAATTTCAGCTCCAATTATATGTCCTCCAAAATCCAAAACAACATGGAGAATCAAACATATAATCGCATGTCATTCATAATTGAGGAGGTTTCCTTGGTCCTAAAGAGTTATCAAATCGGATTTCGAAGGTGGTGTAGCAAAGATAATACTCTCCCCGTTCACAAAAATTATAATGTGAAATGAAGAGTATGAGTTTTAATAAAAATTGTTAGAAATATATATTTGAGTGTATAAGGGTCGGGTCCCACAAATGGTAGTTATTCTTGTCAGTTAGTGGTATTTGGTCCACCAAAATAGAAATTATTAGTGATTTTTTTATAAATATTAAGTGTGAATGATGTTTAAAATATAAGGAGTAATTTCTGAAAAATGAATCAATATAATTTTTGTGGACGGACAAAAATAGTAATAAAACTGCAATACTCGTGGACGGAGGGAGTATGAGTTATGTGCAAGTTATTAATTAAAAATAATATTTTTTATTAATAAAATTAAAAAGTATAAAAAATCAGAAATAAATTACATAGCAATTTAGGTCCTTAAAGTCGCCAATTTGCTTTGAAAGAACCTTAAACAAGAGTAAAGGGACCCAAATTTCACCTAATGCTTGCTTTAATTATACAAAAAAGTTATTGTTTTAAAACAAATTCACTCTAATGGGAATCAAACCCACTATTTTTCACTCCAAATTGCACTATATTAATTAAAATGTACATTTTAATATATATATATATATATATATATATATATATATATATATATATATGGTGTGATTCTAGAGAGAACTACATTATTTGTGAGAACGGGAGAACCATCAAATCTAATGCATTCACTGTAAAAATTAATGCATCAGCTGTTAAAATTAATGCACTCAAAAAAATAAAAAAAAATGCTCCCTTCAGGATTCGAACCCAGGATCTGCATTCATCCAACAAGATGATGCATCCACCGTAGATCTTGATGATCGAATGGCTGAAAATGGTTCTCCGGTCTTCTTTTATTTATGGTTCTTTCCTGAACCTCTCCCTATATATATATATATATATATATATATATATATATAGGGGAGGGATCTATGGAGAATTGGTGTTTAGTAGAGAATAGAATTAATATGTACCATTAGATCTACAAGATCCGACGGCTCCAAATAAATTCGAATAATTGAAATATTAAGCAAACAAAAACGCGTGAAATTAAATGCTTCGAAAATTGACTGTACAAAGGGTTTTTTGGGAAATTCATCACGAAGGTAAATGTGGAAGTTCCGATTTTCACTCTTCAACTTCTCGCCGATTCTTATGGTGTAGATTAGGGCTTTTCAAACGGACACAATCTATATTCCAGAAAACCTTCTGCAGATTGAAGAAGAAAGTTGAAGATCTTCGTCTTTTGGGCAAATTTTTTAGGCAATCGACGGAGGTATGTTCGAATATTCAGGCAAACGGCGGAGGTATGTTCTAATTTTCGTAGAGAGGCGAATTTCATCGAATAAAGGTTTAAAGAACACGCTTCGCGCAACAATCGAAAGGTATGTATTTTGTAAGATTTAGTGTTTTAGTTGTTTAAATTTTTTTTACAGAGGCAAAATTTGTTGAATATTCATTCTTTTAGTTTATTGTATACAATCATAGTCAGTTTGTGGTATAATTGTGCCCTCTTGTTTTAATGTTTCGAATTTTGTTGAAAATTTAATGGGGAACCAGTCGCAGGAGATAGCTGCCCTTGAAAAGGATACGAGATATGAGTTGAGAGTTCTTGCGCAGAATTATCCTGATACACTTGGTACAGCTGCAGACGTAGATAACTTCCTCGTTTTTTAAAATTTTAATAGCACTCTCTCCTATTTTTCTTTTTAATTTTTTTTGTGGTTTTCTCTTTTTGTTAGGACTAGCGATCAAGGATTTCTTGAAAGTGGATGATAATACAATTGTATTTGTTGCTGATCCCACAAAGAAGATCGCGAATATATGATTGAAAATATCTCACCAATGAGTAAGCACTCTGAAGACGTTGTGCATGCATGCAAAAAGGCAAAACTTGGACATGATATAGCTATTCATACAAACTCACAGAGTAGAACAGATTAAAGTTTATAATCATGTGTTGTCGTGTTAGATGCAAGGTTTATTCAAAACATTAACAACACTTGTTCATTAAATTGGTGAAGTTTGTTCGGTTATAATGTATAATAAAATAGTAGTGATTTTTCAATACATTAGTGTAGCTTGTTCAACATAGGATAATGATTATTCAGTTAAATAAGAACATATTCTTTATACTATTATTCAAAATATTTATGTGACTTTTTTTTTGAGAGATATTCGTGTGACTTATTCATTGAATTATACGATTATTCAAAATATTTATGTGACTTATTCATTGAATTATACAATTATTCAAAAATTATATGGGACTTGTTCATTTATTCAAAATATTTATGTGACTTATTCATTGAATTATACGATTATTCAAAAAATTTATGGGACTTGTTCATTGAATTATAATGATTGTTCCTTATTCACATAAATATGATGTTTATTCGGTAAATTTTGAACAATATTCAGATACGATTTATTCATGAAAAATGCTACTTTATTCAACAAAATAGTTTCCTTATTCACAATTTATGAGTATCATATAAATTATTCAGCAAACTATTATCCTTATTCGCATAAATATGATTTTTATTCAGTACGTCATGAACAATATTCGAATACGATATATTCATGAATAACGTTACTTTATTCAACAAAATATTTTCTTTACTCACAATTTATGAGTAACAGTTACGTTTTTCTGCAAATTAGTATCCCTATTCGCAAAAATATAATTCTTATTTGGATACGTTTTGAACAATATTCAAATACAATATAATTATTTATTATCACACAAAGAACCAAATTAATATGTACAGGTTTTGAAATAATGAAAAAAATAAAATGCTACATGAATTACTAATTTTATTTCAGCAATTAAGAATTAAATTATGAATAATTAATTACTGAACTAATAAAAATATAAATTAGGTGAAGATTCTATTATTTATTCACATAATATTAATTTTTGAATACACATTAAATAATTTGAACAAATAAAAAATTTGGATGAATTCATGAATTCGAGTATATAAAATAATTGTGAAAAAAAACCATAAATAACGAAAAATATGAAATACAGACTCTGTTGAATTAACATTTAACTAATTTGAATAATTTCACATATTAAACTGAATAAACTTTCAAGTTGTGCGAATAAGGAAAATACGAAAATGCTGAAGAAAATGTTTTTCTTCAATTGCTGACGATAATGGCGTGAGGCTGGGTTGAGGAAGATACGAAAATGCTGAAGAAAATTTAATCACTACATAAAGAGTTATCTCAAACATTAATACCTAGCTAAAATTAAGGAAATAATCAAATCTTGCCATAATATATCAAGATATATTTGGATACCTAAGAATATGTTATGACAATTGTAACCTTTTCGCTGATAATTAATTCAAATATATGGGGAAAAGATCAGCCGTCAGATTGCATAATTTGAATGGGTGAGATTGTTTCTTCATTCTCTCTACATTTAGCATTCTTTTTTGATCCCTTCCCTATATATATATATATATATATATATATATATATATATATATATATACTAAAATAGTGTTGTCCAAGACTAATGAGAACCGAAACCGTGAAACATCCGATCCGATTAAAGGTGAGATTTTGTTGAACCGAAAACCAACGATTAATCGTTGAATCGAACTGCCGATTAACCGTCCAAAATCGGCGATTTTTTTCAAATTAGAAACTTTAGAATAGTAAATTGAATTTTGAAGGTTGTAATTTATTTATACATGTAAATTATAATTTTTTTTTACTTTGGATTCAATAAAATGCAAATTTTATTATATTTTGAGTGATAATGTGTTATAATTTTATTTTGTTTTAGTTTATTATATTTCGTTTTTAGTTTTTTCAATAATTTCATTACATGTAATGTATTACATATAGTGTAATTTCATAAAATAAAATAAAATAAAATAAAAAACTATACACAATACATCAAAAAAAAAAAGACAAAAATCGGCGATTTAGCCCTTGAACCAAGGGTATTTGGTTTGGCCCAGAACCAGCCTTTCTCCTCTTAACGGGCCGATCACGGTTCATCTTCTTAGTGAATTGTGAACCGTCAATTTAGACCCGAAACTGACTGTTTTCGATCCGTGGACAACACTAGACTGAAATATTTTTGGAGACCCTCATTTTTGAAGGATCGCCTAGCTTGGATAAAGCCCAAAACCGCCCCTGCCAACAAATTCACAATAGTGTCAAGCAATGTTGTTGCACATGTTCATATGCAAATGACTACTTTGCACTCAATTCCTCGAGCTCTGATTACTATATTACCCCCAAGAAGTTACATTATCAACTCCCTTTCAAGTTTCAACAATTCACTATTATCTATCACACTAGCATATAAAACACACACAGAATTCTCTCCAAAAATCTTGTCACGTGTCAATTAACACACTTGAGCGTCCAAAATTCTGCCCGAAACGCTCTTCACTCCTATTTTGCAAATATGTAAAAAACATCTTTGTGTTCTCACCTGAAATTCTCATTAGATGCATCCTAATGTTTAATGTATTTGTTAATGTGTAAATTAAAGATGGCTAACAAAATTTCGTCACCCTATACCTATAGGGAAGGGGCAAGGTGCTCGATTCAACACACAACACAACAATTGTGTGGAATTCAATTTAATTCGGCTGAGTTTGGAGAAATTCTCATAATTAATTAAGGGATGTACCCTAAATTGTGAACCACCGTTAGCTACAGTTACTTTAAGTATATATTTACACAAAAAAGAAAGACAGCTTTTGTACTTTAGCAAAATACAATAGTAGTATATTAAATAAAATTGGAAAAATTGATAGAGACAAGGGTACGTAAAGAAGTGGGATGTCTGTGTGTGGACAGTGGTGTAGAGTTATGGGGTTGGGATGTGGATAATTTAAGGTGAGACAAATGGTTTCGATTTTCCCAATGTGGGTAGTTCATGAATGGGACAACTTTGAAAGCTCTTTCTGAAAGACTTTTGGATCTGTGACTTGTGTTTTCGGATTTGATTAAAGCCAAAGGAACCTCACCCTGCCCCTGCCACACACCTCATCAAATTCTAACAACTTTTTTTCGAATTATCTAATCTTTTCTATTCCATTTTTTCAACAAATTCATCTTTTCTAAAAAGTTATGTAACATCATTAATTACGCTTCAAACTTTCTCTTAGTTAGTCTCGTCTTATATTTCAGTTTCATACTTTCATTAGGTTTTCCATAAACTATGAATGTTTAGCTCATAATGTTTATAATTGTACAAGAGAATCTTATCTTCATTAGTTTACTCGGTTCACAGGTTGGACCATTGCTAGATCTCACATTTTGTTTGGATGGAATGGAATATATGTTTTGACTTGGAGACCTTTTAAAAAAAATACATTAATCACATTCTGTTCTTATAAATAATCTTTATCCAATTTCTTAACTCCAATAGCACATAAATAAAATAGAATAAGATCCAAAGTCTTTATCAGCTTGGGCCGTAGCTTAAGCCCAATTCATCAGCCCAAATGTATCTAGCATGATCCATTTTACTGTGTGGAGGTGAACCTTCAAGAAAAAAGAAGCCCACATGTACCTAGAAGAAGACTCACCGGTGGCTCTTTATCAACAATGTGAAACATATTTCTCTTGAAGATTTGTGTAGATTGGTGATGGATAAGGAAGGTGAAGCGGATTTTGCTTTATTTTGCATGGCTTTGTGGTGGTCTTGGTTATGCAAGGTGAAGCACGACTCTAACTACAAAGGGGAGCTGGAGCTTGTTGATAGCTGCGCTACTACTCCCTCCGTCCCGCCCAAGATGCTACATATTCCTTTTTGGGCTGTCCCAACGAAGATGCTACATTTCTATATTTGGCAAAAATAAGGAATTTTAAACACTTAATTAACACTAATTAAGTATTTCTTTATTACATTTTCTCTCCTACTTTATCACTTTATTACATTTTCTCTCCTACTTTATCACTTTATTATCTTCTCTTTCTTACTTTATCACTTTCTCTCTCCTACTTTATCACTTTATTACCTTCTCTTTCTTACTTTATCACTTTCTCTCTCCTACTTTATCACTTTATTATTACACACTTAAAACATTAATCTACAACTTCTTAAATCCCGTGCCGAAAGGTAAATGTAGCGTCTTGGCCGGGACGGAGGGAGTATTTTGCAAACTTTCCAGGAGGCGAATGCTAACATTTTTTTTCTAGAAATCGGAGCCTGCCGCAGGAGGGTGAACGCGTCTAGAAACCCCCTACTTCGAGCGTGTTCAAGTTGGACGCAGATGTGTCGATACAGGCGGATGGTGGTGCTACGGGGGCTGGTTTTGTTGTTCGTGATAGCAAGGGAAGAATTATTGCGGTGGCAGCTCATCGGGTGGGACGGACGAAGACGGTTTTAATGGGTGAGCTCCATGCTTTGTTGCTCGGGATTGAGTTTTGTTTGGAGAATGGTTTTGGGCCGCTTTTGGTTTTAACGGACTCCTTGTTGGCTATACACGTGGTGCATGAGGAGTTTAGAGGTATGGAGTCCCTTTGTGATGATCTTTTTGAGGTGTTTGCTCAGGTTATGGAGAGTTTTGTTTTAGATTTTTGTCATGTTTGTACAGAAGCCAATAGAGCTGCTCATTGTTTGGTAAATTTTGCCGCTTCTTCTTCGGGTGTAATGATCTAGAAGTCGAGCTTCCCAGCTTGGCTTTCTGATATTGCTCTTCGTGATTTAGTATAAATATAAGCTTCTTTTCCCCTTCAAAAAAAAAGTATTTATAATTATCATCAGACATTATAGAACATGAAATTAAACAATATTCAATCAAATAAAAATAAGTGAAAAAAAGAAGAAAATTGAAGCCAACAAATTAAGTAAAACATAGACATAATTAGTGAACCCTATAGTCCTTTTAATATATTTTTGCCAACATCATCATTCTCATTTTTTTCCGGACTTTTACAATCAAATCCGAATAAATAAATAAAACGAAACTATGAAACAATTAAGATATAGTCAAAATTAGTGAGTCAACTTAGTAAATTAGTATAATACTATATTAATGAGAAAATCTTTAATTATTATGGAAAGATGAAATTTGAATTTGACTAATCTAATTCAAAAATCGATTAATGTAATACATGTAAAATACTATTTCAATTAATTAGAATATCCTATTATGTGTATATAGGTTACATAATATGTATGAATAGCATTACTCTAATTTATATTTGTAATACTAGAAACCATTAAAAAAGAGCCTCCCTACATCCGCGGAGGTCTAAGGAAATAAACAAGGCAATCTGAAATTGATTCCTCCAAGAAAAGAAGAGAAAACATCTTGGAAAACTCTGATGAAAATTAAGAGCAGCAGTTAAAAATCAGAGCTGCTGCCAAGAATAAAGAAAACGGGATGGCAACATTGAGAGCCGATGACGATTACGATTACCTGTTCAAGCTGGTGCTCATCGGGGATTCCGGCGTCGGAAAATCTAACCTCCTGTCTCGCTTCACCCGCGATGAGTTCAGCAAGGATTCCAAATCTACCATCGGCGTTGAGTTCGCCACCCGTTCCATCCGAGTTGATGCCAAGGTTGTCAAGGCCCAGATTTGGGACACCGCTGGCCAAGAAAGGTATGCTGCGTTATTTGCATTCATCACAAAATCAATTTTTTCACTTCATAAGCAAGATACATATCATGAATAACAAATGTTGAAGGTACCGTGCCATCACGAGTGCTTACTATCGAGGCGCGGTGGGGGCGTTGCTGGTGTACGACGTGACACGGCAATCGACGTACGAGAGTGTGAGAAGATGGTTGAAGGAGCTCCGAGAGCACACGGACAGCAACATCGTGATCATGCTGGTGGGGAACAAGGCAGATCTCCGACACCTGGTGGCCGTTCCCACTCAGGAAGCCAGCGATTTTGCAGAGAAGGAGGGCTTGTTTTTCATGGAAACATCCGCTCAGGAAGCCTTGAATGTTGACCAAGCCTTCACCCAAGCACTCACACAGATATACCACGTCGTCAGCAAGAAGGCTCTCGACACAGCCGATGACCCTGCTGCTCTGCCCAAGGGCCAGACAATCAACATCAGCAGAGACAGAGATGATGTTTCCGCCATCAAGAAATCTGGATGCTGCTCCGGCTGACACGGAGACAACCACATTTTCATCGATGACAATTTCGAGTAGAATTAGTGATGCTGCTCGCTGCACAAGCGACTTCATTGTCTTGACTACAGATCAAGAAAGAAACCTGTAGCATAGTTAGGTGGTGGCTTGTCCTCTGCAAGCTTTGACCCTGCATCCAATGGTGTTATATGTATACAAATTTATAGTCTCGCAGAATTAACCAGCCCCTGAGTTCAACAATTTACATATAAGCTGTTATCTTTGATCGTGCATTATCTGTGTTCTCAAGCTCAGAGAAGAGAAGGTCACAACGTCGGACAACTGCGTTTTACCGGGGTTGCCACTCAAAAGCAACTAACACTTCTCCTTCCATTCTACTAAAAGTGGAAGGGAATAATCTTGTATGCTCCCGATTCATTTGGGGTGTGTATTACATAGATCCATACAATCTTGCAATGGGATTTTTGTTACAGAAAAGACAAGGGAGCCTGTGTGAACTGTGGGGCGAAAGGCATAAAACTTCAGTGACTGTACGAACAAGTTTCAGCAGGCAAGTGATAAACAGCAAAAATGCCACTCTGGATCAAACTTAAACTTTTCCTTTAATTACAGATATAAACAGAAAAAGGTGGCAAAGTTCACATTCTATCTATGGTAAAGGAAGTATCTTATTTGAGAGTTGTAAGTTATCAGCATCATCAAAAGACCTAGTTTCTTTCTCCCAAGGTAGAACAAGAACATGGATCATATGCGCCCCCGGTGCCTTTGTTTTGTAAGCTGGAAACAGTGATATAAATCACCTGTAAACGGCCAGGAGGAGGTCAAACAAAGGTACTTTACAATATGCGATTCCTCAGTTGAACAACCATGACACTCAAAAGTGTGCTTTTCCAAATAGCCATCCTAATGCCCATAACATTCAAACAGATTGAGTGGATTAGCAAGGTGTACGAGTCAATAACAGCGACTGAAAAACAGGATAATCATTCTACACGCAGCATAATTGACATTGTTATAGACTTGTATCCATTAAGAAAATGCAAGAAAATCCAACCTACCATGTAAGTTCGATCTCCTCATCAACCTAGTGATAAGTACTAACCTCATTCACAAGAAGAACGCAAACTAGCTGAACAAAATGGCACAGGAATGCAGAGAGACAAGTCCCAAGAAACAATCTTTATTTTAAAGCTGCTAACACATCTTACACATGAAAAGGCGATGGTAATATTGCAACCAAAGCTTTTAGCTTTCAAGACAGATATCCTAATTTTGTATCTCAGCATGTTTGTGTGTGTGCAAGCCATTGCACTGCAATTAAATTATATAGACAACCCTATGGGGGTACGCCTGCGGCTGATGAGCAACGCATTTGAGGAAAATGAACCAAATAGTGGATTCAAAATAGCATCGAGCAATTACAGCAATCAGTAAGCTAATCAAATTTCGAGGAAGAAAAATAAATAAAAAGTATTTGAAGATGGGCAGATTACCTATTACAATCAGCGAGGTTGGTGCGCAGATTTATCTTTATCGGGTGGGGAAGAGGCAGTGGTATCAGACTGAAAGGAAGGGAGTGGATTGGAGCCCTTGATGATCCAACCGAGGGCGAAAAACGAGACGCCGGCGAGAATAGCGGATCCCCAGGCCTGAGAGTACCACTTGCTGTACTGTTTTACAGCGAAGCGCCATTGATCTCTGAGCGTGGCGACGTCCGGATTCACCGTCTCCCGGGGATTGGGATAGTTTGAGCCGCCGCCGTTGCTGGGGATTTTAGGCGAGGGCTTCGGATTGCGGTTGGATTCGGGGATTTGGGGGTCGCTCATGCTTTCAGCTAACAAGCAAATATTTCCGACAGCGAAACGATAACGATGACTATGAGATGTGTAAATACTCTTTTTTTTTGTTTTTCTAAATATTGCTAGACGACGCCACGCATTGCTATTATTTGCCGGCGTATTTAATTTTTATCCTTTTCATTCCAACTTCAAAGTGCGGTGCTTAACTATGGACTGTTGAAGAATTAATTTTTGTTGTATTTAACAAATCCTCTAACCAAATTTAATCACAATAATATCGAGTCACAAATATTCGTTTGTACGACTGATCCGTACTAGGGAGACATCTGCATGTGAGACTTATATCATTATTCAGTTAAGAATAAGATTTTTAAGAAATGTTTTATTCGAATTCAAACGATGGATAAAATAATTCAACCGAATCAATTTTTTATTTATTAATATGATTCAATTTTTAATGAATAATTTAGGTTGCACACTAATCACCAATTTAAATAATTATTTATTACCTTAAAATTAAGTCAATTTTATCAATATTACTTATATCATCAATCAAATAAAACTTGCCCCTTAGCAAAATTAAATAAGGCAATATTTGATTCGAGAATGTGATACTCCCCTTGTTTACCTAAAAAAGTTTTATTTGCCCCTTTTTTTGTTCACCAAAAAAATCTCATTTCATTTTTTGAACCATCACATTCTACCATATCTTCTATATTTAATTGTACCTTTATTCCATTTTTAAACTAATAATATATATTATTTTTGTACTCTCTTATAAAGTGTATTTTTATTCCACTTACAATTCTAACAACTTTATTAAAATTTTCATCAACCCTTAAATGAAACTCTTTTTTATAGATGAAATTTGTGTCCATCCTCGAGCGGAATTCTTTTTTATAGAGGGAGGCAGAATATATGAGCGGACAAAACTACCTAAAACCATTACTCTACTGTCAAAGCCATTTTCTTAGCCATGATATAAATTACAATATGCAAATAAATTAGAAGACTTGGAGAATGCATATTTACAGTCTTCTCAAACAAAAAGAGAGAATGCATGTTTTCAGTAAGAAATTAATAATGGGGCAGAGAAAAATAGATGTTTGAACGAAAATGAATAGCATCAAGGCGTATAAGTAATAATCAGATAAAGCAGTAGAAAAGGGGAATCATGACACCAATTTTAGAAAAGAAAAGAAAAAAAAAAAAAAAAAACATCGCTCGCAGTTAGGTTTTGGGGGTCGAATGATACCAAGTTCTATACTAACATGATTTTAGAAAGAAAGCTTAATTGGCAATATTGATTTAATTATCAGAATTAGCAAGAAATCTCGTCGATAAGTCATAAACTAATAAAGTGAAGTTCACAGTAGAGAATATTAGTAATAAAGTGTAGCACCAGACTTAATAGTGTTGGTTGCAGATGAAGTAAGTGAATGTCATGTGTGGATACATGAAAGAAAATGGGGTGACATCGTTAACACAAAGGAAACGGCAGAATACATAGTGTTTGTTGAGAAGAGACAACCAAAGTTATAAATCTTATCATATACCAAACTAGTAGTTTTAATTTTAATGGATATCATTTACCAAAGCAGCATGTCAAAATTATTTGCGACCTTCCACCTTCTTCTGTTCTTTGGCTGCAGAAACAAAATCATCATCATCTACAGGTCAAACTCCAAGGAAAGAAAATAGAAATAAGAATTAACAAGTTACCGGCTTTCTCCTCTTCACGTTTCTTAGCAGCTTCTGCTCTTTGCTGTCGTATAAGAGCCAAACGTTCTGTACGTTTGGGAAAGAACAAGAAATCAACTCGTGAACTACTTGGGATCGACTTGAGAAAAACTTATAATCAGCACCAAATTAATCAAGACAAGATAAACCAAGCTCATTAGGCTCATGAGCTTCAAGATATTCATAATTTTCCCATAACAGTTTGACTATTTACTCATAATGAACATAGATTATGAAACTTAGGTCATGTACACATAATAGTTTTGCCACTGCTCGGCTTGATCACACTCCTATCAGAAGGTGTAAGAGCCAGCGATGAATAAAGCATATTCTCAAGGAGATTTAGCATTACCTAAATCCTTCTTTGCTTGATCTGTCTTCCCTTGTTCTTGCAGCCTCATATATCTTTCATGAGCTTTCTGTTTCTCAATTTCCTCCCTAATACAAAACAAAAGGAACAAATCTTCATTGATGGAACTGAAGCAATACATAAGAGAACCACAATGTAACTATTTGGTAAGCATTGAATTAGTAGTTAGGAAGAGGAAGGCTAGAAAGGAATATGATATATTTCTAAATGTCCCATCATTAGAATGTTAACCCATAGGTAGCTCAGAGAGGCCCTCACGCAACATAACTTCTAAAGTTATAAAGACTTGTGGATGCAAGTCAATACAAAAATACAAGTAATGGTTGTTTTCATATATAGCATAATACTAAGTTACTAACAAACAAATTCCAAAACGAGTTTTTCATATACATCATAATACTCACAACAAAACGTCAAATGAGGATGTAAACAGGAGAAGGATTTTGAAGTCATCGGTAAAATACATAATTCAAGAAGCTAACAGCAATAGGCATGCACTAACCTTTCACGCCTTGAAAGCTCCGATGTTTTCTCTAACTGTGCAAGAGCAAAGCAAGACCAGTTTAGGGGTTGCTCAGAAAGTAATAATGCCCAAGGAGAAAAAAAAGAAAGAAATAGATCTTTCATGAGTTCATCCCAGAAGGAAGGGAAAAAAACAGAGAGCTTTCTTGAGTAACTTACATCAGCATCACGTGCTTTCAAGTTCTTTGGCTTTACCAGGTTAGGATTTTCAATCTGAATGACCCCCTCGGCACCTTTTGCTTTCTGTTAGCAGAGATGAGGCAAACATGTTTGCTTGTCATTTGTCAACCCATTTACTGGAGGCAAAATGGGCTACAGAAATAAATGGCTTTGCAGGAAAGGAAAGGCACAATTATACTCACTTCAGGTTCGCCCTCAGATTCCTCTTCTGACTCTACATCAGAAGTCTCATCTTCTACAACATCAGCTACTTCCTGGTAGCAAAGAAACACTTATTGTAGAGCGAGAAGAGAATACATTGAAGCTCTTATTATAATGACAAGTGTATTATTAAGTGGGAACTAGACTACCAATCAGTTCGAAATAATTATTAAAGCAACAAACTGGAGCGAAGGAAAAGCTACATATTGATATTACCTAGAATACATCAACACAAAAATCTATAAATATATTGGTTAACGCATAAGGATCCACTATCCAATTTACGACAACGTGACTACTATCTGTTCACAAATCCAAATAATTTATGAACCAATTCAAGCCACCGCACCAGAATCCATTACAACAATTATGTGCATATATAACCCGAAAACTCTACAAATATGTCAACTAACTACAATGCAGCTCATTGAGCTGATCACTATTCTAGTAACCATTATCTTATCTTTATTAGCCATGCTTCCTCATTGCAAACAAATTTCATAATACAACTCCAAATGTCCTTAAAACTTAAAATATCAACTTTGCAGATTTATGGGAGTGAATCATGAGTATGATGAAATGAGATTATATGAAGAAAGATAAAAACCCTAAAGCCCCCTAGAAAACACAAAGGGGTGAGTAATCAGTATGATACTAAAAAACTTGTGGGAAAATTGAGGATATAGTAATAGTACCTTTCTGAAAGTACGAGGACGAGCAGAGCTACCAGCAACTGGATAATTCGGAAGAACATTAAGATGTGGTGAGATTTTTGTTGATCAGCAATACAAGGATATAAAGCAATTCCAAAACAGAAAAATTATCAAAGAAATCCCACTCTTCCTCTCTCTATCTGTGTGTGTGTGCGTGACTGTGTGTTTGGGTGTATGTGTGTGTGTTACGATGAAAATTTCTGCACTACTATTTGTTTTTTTAGACAGTTCTGCACTACAATTTGTTACTATCAAGTTATGAAGTCTAGCCAATGGTGAATTCTTCTTTCTTACCCACTCAAAATTCAACAAAGAAAATGATAAGAGTATGAATCATTCAAATAGATAAGAGTTCAAATCGTATTTCAGTAAAATAACACAATGCCCATTCCAACAAGGGGAAAAAACCAGTCTTTTCCCACGGGCATGAAACATGGGGGATATAAATGTTACAGAAGAAGAAATTCGATTCATCCTACCATCTCACCAAAGCAACTAAAATTCCAGGAACAGGTAATTCATTGGCAATTCACAGACAAAATAGCCAAAATAAACATAAATCATAATCACGAAATTTTCTCCAGCCGCCTCCTCCCCCTCCCGAATCAAAATCAAATCTTATATGCATCGCACTAGAAAGCTTACTCATCTCTTCAGGGGTGGAGAAATGGCGGCGGCCCGTCGGCTTGCCCTTGAACTTCCCTCTCCCCATCTCTCTCTCTCTCTCTCTCTCTCTCTCTTGCTTGTAATCGCTTAAAGGGGATAATTTGCGACTCTCTTATCGGGGAGAGCAGATTCGATAAAATTGATTTTTGAGAGGGCTCCTTTGCTGAATCAGATTCTGGCCCCTTTTCATAAACCCTAGTTGGGAATGTGAGAATCTGATATGCGGGCCCGTCAGACTACTTTGCGAAGAATGAAAATTTCAACCTTCGGTTTAGTTCTGTCCGGTTCACAGCTTTATTTTGGTAAAAGCGCTGATCAAAATATAAAATAAACATAAATACTACTCCCTCCGTCCCACTCCAATAGGCTCAGTTTCCTTTTTGGGTTGTCCCACTCCAATAGGCTCAGTTTCCTTTTTAGGTAAAAAAATTGTACTTAATTGGTGTGGACCACACCACTTTACTACCACTTTTCTACTAAAAAGTAAGTTTTCTTAATCTCCGTGCCCAAATGAAGTGAGCCTATTGGAGTGAGACGGAGGGAGTAAATTACAACTCACAAGTATTTTTTTTCTTAATAAATTGACAATTAAATTTATAGATTGTGTCACGGTAAAATCAAACTTAAATTTTTTTTTATTTTAAATATTAATTATTCTAATAGCTAAATCAATACACGCACACACTTACAAATACTTTATAAATACATATAGGTATTATATGAATATAAAGTAAAATGTTCCTTCATTTCTTTTTGTTTACGAAGAAAACTTTTAATATCTACTGGTGTGATGTAACTCTATTTTGTGCAGAGTATATATGCATCCAATTTACCAGCATAAGTTGAAAACAATATAGAATAATTAATGCATGGTTCTCAAATTATAGTTCATTTGTATCTCATGTTTATGCATATCTTTTTTTTTTTGGTTATGTCCCTTAAATTTATGTATAATTTATTTTTAAGCATTATCACACACATAATTTTTACAATTTTACTTTCGTAACTTACATTATGTACAATCTACCTAATAATATATTTCACGTGTGATAATTTTTCTCCACTATTAACACTCTAAACATATTTTTTCATTAAAACTTGTGCCAAAAACATCTATTTATATTTATGAGGGGTGGAAGGAATATAATAATAATAATAATAATAATAATAATAATAATAATAATAATAATAATAATAATAATAATAATAATAATAATAAGTTAGGATAAAGCCACATCTAAAGGGTGGTCAACAAAATATCGATTCTTGTAATCCCTCCATTAAAATAGTGTTAGAAGTAAGTGCTACGTGGTGTAATAAAAGTGATTTGAGTTTATTGTGATCTCAATTTAAAAGTAAGGATTTAGTAAATAATAAGGATAAAAATGATGGCTCATATGTAGAAATTAGAATATATAAATAGGTTAGTGTTAAAGTAATATATCGTGGGATAATACCTATAAATGAAATAAAATATTTTTTATGAGTATTCCAACATGACAAAATATAATAATTTTTAAGAGGCATGAATTATATTTTGTTTAACTAATCATCTCTTGCAAATGCCAAAAAATTAATGCATCGTACAACAACACCCTTTCTCGTATAGTCCAATTTATACTGATATTCAATTTTGACAATAGAGAAGGAAATTTCTACTTTGGTTGTATTTTGACCCACAATTTTTTTTATTTAGACATCTCAACTCCATTACGTATATATATAGAAACAACAAATGAGTACACTGCAAGTTGCTTTGGTAGAAATACAGTAAATTGGTAATTTTATTGGAGTATTTTCAAAATTCGAAGTGATTTTGAGCATATAATTGATGCTCCACTATCTCCGGTTGCAATTCAATCACACAAAGTGATTAGATTTTACTGCAAATGAAATATAAATACTCAGTTAGAAAATAAGTTGAAGGTTGAAGCAGAGTTTCTGGGCTCTCTACCGCGAGGAGACACTGGCGCATAGTGATTTGTAGGCATCGACGCAATGCTTAAATTGCTCTTGAGCAGCTGCCTGTAAAATCAAGAATCCATTTACAGAAGAGCAGAAAAGCACAAAGTGAAATAAATGAGAGATGAAAAATTAGTTACTCGTGCAGAAGGTTGATGCCTATCAGGGTGCCACTTCAAAGCAGACGAGCGAAAGCTGCATAACACACACCTCTCACAAATTCAAATTCAGACCAACGCATGATGCTTGAGAAATGCAATACAGTTTAAGTGCTTACGCAGTCTTGACATCTTCGATCTTCAGAGGACCAGTTTCCGGCAAACCAAGGACTTTCCGATCAGCATATGTCATGCTTCTAGCGCCCTGTTCGTTCAATCTACTGTTGCTCCCGTGATAATTTTCCGCCCACTCGGATCTCTGCTCCCAGCGTCTGAAGTTCCAATTGGAGCCTACTCTTCCAAAAGCAGCGAAAAATGCTTTTGCAGGGTCGTCATCACAATCGTCCAATGGGTTTTCTCTCTGATGCTTCCCTAAATATAGAAATATGTTGATGAAATTCTGCGAGGATTGAATTAGAAGAAGGCGAGATAAAACTTCGTAACACAGACTTAAATGTCTATTAACATTTAATAATCTATAGAGTAAATCAGTTGCACTACAAGAGTATCTTCAAATCAATAAGGCAGAAGAGAAACCTCTCATATTTTAGTACATTCTTTATTTAAGGACACTCCTATCGTGTATACAACCAAGTAGAGCTATTCTTTCTTACAATCTTCAAGAATAATTTTCAGGATTTCCAATCACGAACATGGTTCGATTTTCCTGAATTCTCTCACCATCTATAAACTTCTTAAGTTATCTTCGTGAGTTTGATGGAGTTCTTCAAAACTATGGTACGATGAACACAACACTTCAGCAGCACAGGACAAATACTTGACACAATCCCATATCAACGTGTCACATAATTTTTCTCCTTGATACAGGCAACAAGCCTGAAGAAGCTCCATCATTTGTGTGACAGGGAAAGGAGACCCATCAACCAGTGAAAGATGCAAAATCTAAACAGCCCACTAATGCAAGAAGAACTGCAAGAGGTGAAACTTACGTTTCAACTTTCTTTGGGCAGCTCTCTTAGAATGATGAGCGGCCTTTATTCGAGATTTCTTGTTTAACCTATCTGCATAGCCTGCCGCTCCCTTTCAAAACGAGAGAATGAAAAAAAAGGAACAGACAGCATTAATTAGTAACCCAATATGGGAAAAGGGGAGGGCAATACATACAATATCAATAAACAAGGTTGATGACAAAACTCAACAAAAACTGATTTTAAATAGTACGATCAAAATAAGATGGAAGCAGGATATCCTGACAACTGGAGAACCCCATGGTTAACAATTGGAAGTCAGGATCAAGAAAAAATCGTGGCAAAAACAATTCATGAGGCAGAATGTAATTGGTACACATGTAGATCTGCACATACAAAAATACTGGTGTAGATCTTACACACTAAAACATAGATTTTTAGAATTATACACTATAGAACCAGAGACTATAATTAAATATGAGGCCAGCCATGTATCCAAGTATATGTGTACGATAAATGCAGACCTCATGTCTTGATGTTGAGCACCCCCCGTTGTAGAGAATATCTTTAAGAGCTTTCTTCGTTGTGTCAGGCCGCTTCTGCCGTACTGTATATCTTATATAAGTCTGAAAAGAAAGTGCAGCAAATTATACTTAATGCATGAAAAAATAGTTGTTAAAGTGATAAAAGACATCCATCAGTCACAATCTGAACAAAGGAACGAGACTTCCCAGACATTGACAGAATGAGTTCAAGTTAGATATGACGCTGAGGTTAGGACTGCAAAGAAAACTCCAGTATCCAGAAAAGTGTCAGCAACTATGGACGAGGAGGTTGGAAAAGATGGAAATGCGATTTAATGAAGATTTACCACAAGTGCTAGGACAACATTACTCCACTTTGAAATGTGCCATTATGTGTACAACATCCAAATTCCAAACCCCTCCCCCTCCCTACCCCACCCCATGCAAGCATTACCAAGATATCAAGCTAACAGGTAACTGATCGTAAGATGAAACTTGTGAGCTATTGACGGAGAGAACATAGAACTGAAACAACTTTACTAAATCAATATACATCCATGCATAGGGCAATGACTATGAAGCATTACTCCAAGGATTCTCTATTGGATAAATCTAGTAGAAAGTGACTAGAAAGATATATTTGAACTTGTAGGTGCAAGAACGGGCATATTAAGAGTCTTTTTACTTGAAAATATGTACATATAATAAATATGGGATTGAGCAAAGAAAATTGATAATTAATTACAATCGTAAAATGAAAAACTTCAAAGATAAGGGTGGTAACAGACTAACAGTCACATCATGGTCATTAGAACGTATATAACTTAGACAATGCTAACAAAGAAAACAGAGTGGTGCTGGTCGATTTATGTAGGTGGCCCTATATAAGCATTGCAAAATATCTTGACTAAGTTTAGCTCAAGTTCAACGACACTTGCTTAAAACCCAAGTTAAACAAATATCTAATGCAATAATCTTTAACAAGAAACGAATGTAATTTGCCTACCTTCGATGGTTCTTCATCTCTTGTTACACCCTGCACCACATTCCAATCGTCAAAAGACTCAAAACACTACATTTCAGTATAAACATCTATATAACAGCTAGAAAGGTCAACTAGCAAATAATCACAAACATGAAAAGGTAAGAACATTGCATTGCCATCACAGCATTAAGGACCATTTCCAGAAAAAGTTCCAAACACAAACTGTGATCTGAAGGATGATAATTAAGAAAAACTGAACAAATTTTTGTCCATAAACTGGAAGAATTTTTAGGACTAAAAGTTAGAACTGTTAAGGACAACCAGACATGAAAATATGGTGGAGATATAAGGGCTATATTAACAAACAAAAAACATATAAAAACAATGAAAAAAATGTAACAACACAGCTGTTTCTTCGTACATTCAAACGAATGAAAAATCAATTATATTGCATCAACACAAGAAACAATTCCCTCCCAACAGTAACCCAGAAGTCAAGATTCAAACTTTGAATAATAGCCAGCTAAGAGAGCATCGCGACGCACACACCTCCAAGCTTAAGTGTAGAAACGCAAATCTCTGTAACAATCGACTGCCCGGAACCAATTTATTCAAACATAATTAAGCCCCATATTTACCCAAAGTATACAGAAGAAGCAAAAAAAATCAGAAAAATGACTAAACAGAGTAAGCACGTGGATACGCATACAGATATTAAGACATAAACACACAAACTTAGCTAACTCAAAATTCCAGAAGGTGAAATCAAGAATCTTACACTTGAATGTAATGAAGCCAAATGGGGTGCTGCCGCTGCTAGTCTCGTCGATTGAGTAACGGTGTTGTTGAGGATCAATAGGTTTCGACATCTCTGTAAAATTTGCATGATAAAATCTTATGATTGTTGATTAGAACAAATTGGGAACACGAATTGGATGCAAATTGTATTTACGAAGGTGCAGTGTTTCGCAATTGAAATGGAAATCTTGGTCCAAAGACCGAGCCGGTTTGATTTCCATTTGGTTGGTTCGGCTGCTCGAGTCGATTCTTTTGTTTAATTTCTCCATTTTATTTCTTCTTTTAAATGAGTTAATATATAAAACTATCCACTTTCATATTGTAAAGATAAAAATTGTCCACTAAGATAAAAATAATAAAAACTGTCCACTTTTTAATTGAAAAGACAAAAATACCCTCCTTTAAAAATATCTACTCTCTCTCCAGGTCTCTCATTCTCTTCTCTCTTTCCACTCTCTTTCTCTCTCTTCTCCCTCACGTATGCTCTCTTCCCCCTTCTCTCTCTCTCTCTCTCTCTCTCTCCCCCTCCCTTCGAGCTATCGCCGGCAAAGCGCCACCGCCTCTGCCATCTCTTGCTTCGCCGCCGCCTCCGGCCTCGTCGCCTCCGCCATCTCTCTCTCTTTCTCTCCCTCTCCCCCATCGCCACAGCGCCGCACCCAATCGCTAGAGCCACCGTAGAACCCTCCACCACCGAGGCTAGCGGTGACAACCACCACCACGGAACCCCCCAAAACTCAGCCCCTCACCACCACCGCAGAATCCCTCTCCATCGCAGAGGCAAGCCGCTGCCGACGAAAGTCGCGCCGCCTAGGGTTTCATTCCCTTAGATCTGCGCCACCTCTGCTCACCTTCCGGCCAAACAATGCGGCGCCAGTAGGCATCCCCATCCACGGCAACTTTCGGCGAGCCTCCTTCCCAGGCAAAATCGCCGGTCAAAAAGAAGAAGAAGCGCGAACGCGGCGCCGCTGCTCTCTGCCTCCACACGATCTGCGCCGCGTTGAATTTAATTTGTGTTTGATTTGGCAGATTTGGGGACAAAGCTTACTGATGCTAAAAAGACCATGTCTGCTGATTGATTTGGGATTTGCACAGTTGATTTGTGCATGTATATTGATTGGGGATTTGCGGTTGATTTGTGGAGAATCTTGGGGATTTGATTAATTGGAGTTGGAATGTTTGTTGCTAGGAAATTGTGATGTCATTTGTAAATAGATTTGATTATTTCGTGATAGCATTTGGATTAGTTTTCCGATGCATTGTATATCCAACGAGCTTGATTCTTGTTTAATTCTCTATTTGTTTTGATTTTTTTTTAGTGATGATTTATGAATTTTATTTGAGAGATTGGATAAAAGAGAAAAATATAATTTTGATAATTAATCATTAATGATCTTGAATTAATAATCAGATCTATAAATTCTTCACAGTTTAATGTTCTTGAATTCACAATCAGATTTATAAATTTACAACTTAATATTCTTGAATTCACAATCATATCTATGAATTCACAATTTAATATTTTTTAATTCACAACTACATCTGTGAATTCACAATGAAAATTCGAATTCACAACCAAAATAAATTATAGTTTTAGTTGTGAATTCAAACTTTAAAAACTCAAATTCACAATTACTTGAATTAAATTCTGGTTGTGAATTCGACTGATTGTGAATTCACAACAAAAAAATTCTGGTTGTGAATTCGACTGGTTATGAATTCACAACCAAAAAATTCTAACTGTGAATTAAATTTTGGTTGTAAATTCACAACCAAAAAATTCTTGTTGTGACTATGTAGGGTTTAGGGTTTAGGTTTTAGGGTTTAAGGTTTATGGCATAGGGTAGGGTTTAGAGTGGGTTTAGGGTTTAGAGCAGGTTTACGGTTTAGGGTTTAGAGTGGATTAGGGTTTAGGGTTTAGAGTGGCTTAGGCTTGTGAATTAACAATAAAAAAATTCTTGTTGTGAGTTCGACTGTTTAAGGTTCAGGGTTTAGGGTTTATAATTCACAACTAAGGTTTACGGTTTCAGTTCAGTTCAGTTATGAATTTACTGTTTGGTGGACGTCGTATACCACCAAATAATTCCTGCGGAATTACCAAAATAAATTAGTATATTGGTAAGCAGGGTCGATCCCACAGAGAGCAGATAAAAATCATTCAATTCCCTAAATCTATTAAATTTTGGTGATGCCACCACGCCTTAACTTTGGAGAAAATATTAATTAAACTAAAAACGCAGAATTAAATCAAGTAAAATAAGCTTGAAGTAAATATATGAAAAAGGGTAATTCGGCTCAAATAAATCCACTCTTATTCAACTCTGATCCTCGACGCAATAATTAATCAATCCCTACCAACCAACCAGTTATAGGATACCGTGAAACGCAACGGACGTACCCCAATTCCTACTTACGGTGTCGATAAACAGCTGGAGACGCCAGACCTGCTTATTTCCCTTATTAAAATATAACCTAGCTGGAGACGCCAGACCTAGATTTAATATTCTAATAGCATTACGATGAAGGAACCCAATTTATACCAATTATCCTAGAGACGCTAGTGATAATTAATATACCAATTAATTCCTACTACGAACATGGTAGTTGTGTCACTAATCAGCCCTATTCCAACAATTACGGATTGGCAGGAACTAATTGACTGTAATCCAATTAAACTTAAGTTGATCAGGCTTAAATAAAATCAGAATTATCTTTGAACCTAGGAATTAATCGGAATCAATAGGAATTAATTTTAAACCAATTAGGTCTCACAGATCATTAAATTAGAGTTTCATTATTCTCGCCGAATTAAAAGATTTAGCTACTCATGCTTAAAATAAAAACAATCAAATAAATAAAAATAAACATAAAGAAAATAACGAACAAAGCTATAAAATAAATTGCAAGAATTAAAGTAACCCTTGAACCAATTGAAGAAATAATCGTCTGCTCCTTCGAACAAATTCCAGCCACAATTCTCGTATTAACAGAACAAGAATTAAAACTAAATAACTATGAAATCAAGAGACTAAAACGTGGGGAATCGGAAATTGCTTGGAAGAAAAAGGGTTGCATGAAAAAATATAAAACAAAGTCAACTGCTATCTCTCTAATTCAAATATTGCGGCTGGAGTTGTAAAAGTGAATATGTCTTGCTAAGAAATTATAAAACCTAATTAATCTCTATCTCCAAGCATGCATGCGGCTGAAGTGTATGCAAAATAAATTAAGAGCCCTAATCTCATCAGAGTCCTATATGCGGCGCTTATGGAAACAAAAGTAGGGAATTAAAATTCCCTTAAGCTACCGCCTAACCTAAATAACATGGGCTTCGGCCCTAAACTCAATTAATACCCAAAATAAAATAAAACTAAGAGTTTTGAGCTTCATAAAAATATAACAAGTAATTAAAAACTCAATCTCTACTTTCTTCCATCTTCACGTCGAATCCCATCGCAAACTCGTCTTTCTCCACTTTCTTCCAATTAGCAGCTCCATCTCCAATTCTTCTCATTCCTGCGCCAAAACATAGCAGAACATGTAATATCACATGAAACCACGGCGAAACGCACACTAAATTAGGTAGCTAAAATACACACATCAAATCCCCTCACACTTAGATCATACTTGTCCTCAAGTATGAAATAAGAGAAGAATCAATGGTGAAATTCAGCCCCTAGAAGCAACTCCCTTCCTTGACACGAAGACTCTAGAAACGAAAGAACTGAAAACAGACACAACTACACACGCAAAGAACAGGAAAGTAGAAAGGAAAACGAGATAAGACACAAACAAACCAAACGACTAGCCAAGCAATATCAAAGCATCAGGAATGCAACAGTCTATCAAATCGAATCATGCAATTCACCATCACTTCCCAACTCTCGAACTAAGAACATGAACCTCCAAAGTGTGTTTCCATCATCAATCCAGTCCAAATTAGGCAATAATGAGTGCAACTCTCACGCTCATTCAATCTCTCCATAAGATAAGGTAATTCTCACACAAGGGAAACTCCAATTAGTCATGATATTTCGCAGTCACATTATGGCTCAAAAAGGTCTTTCTTCTTTGATTGTAATGGGGCTAAGGACTATCAATGATGTAGGCATGATCCTATGGGTCCTAAGCTCAAACATTGAAGATCAAATATCGTGCATGCTCGAATCAAATCACACCCGAAGAATTCTAAACATATGAGGAGCAACTTCCAACTCAACTATGGGCAACAACCATCAAACAACTCAATGCATGTATACTAATTCAACCTTGGTGCAACCTTTATTTTCTCTTTTTTTTTCTATTTTTTTTTCTTCTTTTTTTTTCATCTTTTTTTTTTCTTTTTTCTACACCACTTCATTAAAACAATACAATCATGCAAAGAGTACATCAAAACAATCTGCCCAACTGTCAATCATCATCCTCTGTTCGGCCAAACAGACCATCTGTCCTAGATTCAGAATGTAATTTCGGCTCAGGTTCTGTTTGGGCAAACAAGCATCCTTATGCACATTCCTCAAAAATTCAATTAGGATGTAATTCAATTCTAACATGCACAATGGGACCAAAGAGAAGGTTCACAAAAAACAGGCCTTGGCTATATATATATAGTGACTAATATGAACAATCTCGGCAAGGCTCAAACATGGCTCACTAGGGGTTAGTGTACGGGTAGGAATTCAAAAGCAGGCCAATTGGCTACCCTAGTGCCTCTTATCATTCACCACATATGACACACTTGATATCACGACTTCATGGGTAATCAAATCTCTCAAAACAAAAATTAGTAGAGAGTGCTCTACTCTATTAAGCTCAATACCTCACTTATGTGTAGTTTAGATTCACTCATCAACCTTATTTTGTCATTCCAGACATCATGTAATCAAAACACACATTGTCAATCACAAGCTCTCAATTCTTAAGTCGGGAAAGATCAAGTTATCACACCTATTCAATCTAACATCATGCTCCAACAACTGAACTTATCAATTACTTTGGCTAGAAGACTCACAAGACTCAACATAAACTGACTCAACAAGCAAAGACTCAACAACGCCCCCCCCTCACACTTAAATTTTGTTTGCCCTCAAGCAAAACAAAATAAAGCATAAGTAAAGGGCAACGAAAAACACAGAACAACACTCAAAACATAAAAACTAACACAAGAACAAACAAAACGAAAAGGAAAAAGGAAAGGAATCACCGCGTGCGCTGCCGCCGCAGCTCCTGTCTGATCGTGGCGCTCAGGTTGGCTATGCTCTCCTGCAATGCTGCTACGTGCCCGTCCATCCTTTTTTTTTTTTAAACGAAAAGAAAACATAAAGAAAAGAAATAACTTAAAGAAAATTAAACTCTTCCTAGAAACTTAAAGTATGTGAAAATTAAAAGAAAAGGAAAGCAAAACGGGAAATAAAAGGGAAAGAAAGTCGGGTTGCCTCCCGATAAGCGCCATTTTTTTAACGCCGTCGGCTCGACTTCCAACTTTGCTCACGAAACCTTCAGAGGCAGGAGTGAAATTTCTTCCACGTCTGCCACGGGTGATGTATCATAATACGGCTTCAATCGATGGCCATTGACGGTAAACGTCTTCGCCGTATCCAAACTGCGAATCTCAAATGCTCCGTTTGGGCAAACAGACTGTATAACGAAGGGGCCAATCCACTTCGTCTTCAATTTCCCGGGCATCAATCGCAGCTTTGATTGGAACAACAGCACCCTTTGGCCGACTTCAAATGTCTTTCCTCGCAGATTCTTGTCGTGCCACATCTTGGTGCGATCCTTGTACCACGCCGCTGCGTCATAAGCTTCAAGACGAAGCTCTTCCAACTCTTGAAGTTGAAATCTCCTCTCCTCCTCACACTTGGGCGTTTGCATGTTCACTTTCTTGATTGCCCAATATGCTCTATGCTCCAATCCAACAGGTAAGTGACACATCTTCCCAAAAATCAAGCGATAAGGTGACATGCCAATGGGAGTTTTGTAGGCCGTTCGATAAGCCCACAATGCATCGTCTAGCCTTGAACTCCAATCCTTCCTTGATGGATTCACCGTCTTCTCCAAGATTTGCTTTATCTCCCGATTAGACACTTCAGCTTGCCCGTTTGTTTGAGGATGATAGGGAGTAGCCAATCTATGTTGAACTCCATACTTCCGCATCAAAGCTTCAATCGTGCGGTTGCAAAAATGAGTCCCTTGATCGCTTATCACCGCTCGCGGTACTCCATACCTTGTGAAAATATGAGACTTCAAGAATGCAGCGACCACCTTGGAGTCATTCGTTCTGGTGGCTTTCGCTTCTACCCATTTCGAGACATAGTCGACGGCGAGCAATATGTAGAGATTCCCGAATGAACTCGGAAACGGCCCCATAAAATCCATCCCCCACACATCGAATACCTCACAAAAAATCAGCGGAACTTGAGGCATCTCATCTCATTTGGAAATACTCCCGGTCAGTTGACATCTCCCACAGCTTTTGCAAAACAAGTAAGCACTTCTATTCAACGTGGGCCAGAAGAATCCTGAATCGAGCACCTTCCGAGCTATCCTCTTGGGGCCAAAGTGTCCTCCACAAGCGAGAGAATGGCAGTGCAAGAGAATTTCCTGTTGTTCCGCCTCGGGAATGCATCGGCGTATAACTTGATCGGCTCCAACTTTCCACAAGTAAGGCTCATCCCAGAAATAATACTTACACTCACTCCTTAGTTTCATCCGCTGTGCTTTTGTGAACAGAGGTGGAAATTGTCCAGATGTCAAGTAATTGACGATATCGGCAAACCAAGGTTCGGGATTACCCTTGACAACGACTGAATGTGCTGCTGGCTCGGACAGAGGGCTCTGTTTGGGCAAACAGACAGCCGAACAGGTCTGGATAGCATAAAGATGCTCTTCTGGGAAAGCTTCGTTGATAGGGCTCTCATCTTCCTCTTGCTGGACTAAACGACTTAAATGGTCAGCCACTTGATTCTCCGCTCCCTTCTTATCCCGAATCTCCCAATCAAACTCCTGCAACAAAAGAATCCATCTAATCAAACGTGGTTTAGACTCCTTCATGGTCCGTGTAGACAATTATTTTCGCCCCCAAAAGATATGAACAGAACTTTTCAAAGGCAAAAATAATCGCCAACATCTCCTTTTCTGTTGTTGCATAGTTGCATTGGGCGAGATTCAACGTCTTTGAAGCGTAATAAATTACATGGCTCTCCTTCCCCATCTTTTGTCCAAGCACCGCACCCACAGCATGGTCACTAGCGTCGCACATGAGCTCAAAAGGAAGGTTCCAGTCAGGTGGTTGCATAATCGGAGCCGTGGTCAACTTGGTTTTCAACAAGTCAAACGCCTGCTTGCAGTCGTCTGTTAGGGCAAACGGAACATCATTCTGCAGCAGATGTGTCAATGGTTGCGCGATCTTTGCGAAATCCTTGATGAATCGCCTGTAGAATCCAGCGTGACCAAGAAAACCTCGAATCTCCTTCACATTTGTAGGGTACGGCAGCTTCGCTATCAAATCCACCTTCGCCTTGTCCACTTGAATCCCCCTTTCTGAAACAACATGGCCCAAAACGATGCCCTCCTTGACCATAAAATGACACTTTTCAAAATTCAAGATCAGATTCTTCTCCACACAACGTGTCAACACCTTCTCCAAATTGTCAAGGCAGCCCTCAAACGATGCTCCATAAACTGTAAAATCGTCCATAAAGATCTCGATGCTCTTCTCAATCAAATCATAAAAAATACTCATCATACATCTTTGGAAAGTGCCAGGTGCATTGCACAATCCAAACGGCATCATCTTGCAAGCATATGTTCCAAACGGGCAGGTGAAGGTCGTCTTCTCTTGATCTTCTTGATTGACATGAATTTGAAAATAGCCACTATATCCATCCAAGAAGCAAAAGAATGATTGTCCAGCTAGGCGCTCCAACATCTGATCAATGAACGGTAGAGGAAAATGGTCCTTGCGAGTGGCTGCATTTAACTTTCGGTAATCGATGCACATCCTTCATCCAGTAACAAGACGCATCGGCACCAACTCATTCTTCTCATTCTCAACCACTTGCAACCCCGACTTCTTTGGCACCATGTGAATCGCCCACTTGCTGTCAGAGATAGGATAAATGATTCCCAAAGCGAGAAGCTTTAGAATCTCCTTAAGCACGATCTCCCTCATGTTCGGATTCAACTTCCTCTGCGGGTCTCTAACAGGTTTAACATCCGGCTCCATCAAGATGTAATGTTGACACACGTCAGGACTTATACCAGTGATGTCCGCTAGTGTCCACCCAATCGTCTTCTTGTGCCTCTTAAGCACGGTGATCAACTGCTGCTCCTGGCTTGCGGTCAGATCGCTGCTAATGATGACTGGAAGAGTATCGGCATCCCCCAAGTAGACATACTTCAGATTCTGAGGTAGAGGCTTGAGCTCCAGTTCAGGTGGCTTCTCATCGGATCTCAGTGGTCTGTCGTATGGTGTCTGTTTGGGCAAACAGAACTGGCTTCCCGAACTGACCACCTCTGGTTGTGCATAAAGAGACATGATGGCCTCCTTGACCTCTGCATCGTTCATCCCTTGAGCATCAAAATCTGTCCAACTCTTGATCATAGTGAGCTCCAACTTATCCTGCATGAATTCGGTCTCAAGAAATTCTTGGACGAGAGGGTCAATCACATCAATAGAATAAGCATTTTCAGCATCATTAGGAGTTTTCATGGCATCATCCATACTAAAAGTGTATTTCTCCCCATGATAATCCAGACAAATCGTGCCATTACTAACATCTATGATGGACTTTGCAGTTCTTAGGAACGGACGACCTAAAAGGACTCCCGTTGAACCATTAGATTGCACTCCACTCATCCTCACCACATAGAAATCGGCAGGATAAACAAAATTATTCACACTCACAAGAACATTCTCAAGCAAACCCTCGGGATAAACACAAGACCTATCGGCTAACTGAATGACTACTCTAGTATCTACCAACTCTACACCCGACAATCTATTGTAAACAGTGAGAGGCATAACATTGATAGACGCTCCTAAGTCACACATAATATGCTCGATCCTAGTATCACCAATGTAAATGGGAAGAGAAAACATACCAGGATCTTTGCATTTGGCGGGCAACTCCTTCTTGAGTGCAGCTGAAACGTTCTCGCCCATCACAATCTTTCCAGTTGCCTTGGACTTTCCAGCTATGAAGTCCTTCACAAATTTCCTAAAAGGAGGAATTTTCAGTGCTTGCAAGAATGAAAGATTCACTTCAAGTTTGCCGAAGATCTTCACAAAATCGATGAGCTCCTCTTCCGGCTTCTTCCTCGCCAACCTTCCTGGAAAGGGAACTGATGTTGCAGCCTTGGGATCATGTAAGCTCAACGGTTTAGAGACCTCGGTCTGCTCCTCTTCGTTGGATTCAAGTGCTGCTCCTTTCCCTTTCTGCTCAGCTGTCGGCCCCTTGTTCTGTTTGGCCAAACGGGGCTGTTCTGCCTGCTGAATGGCTGGATCCGTCGTGCCAACAGAATGCTCGAATTCTTCCACACGAAATTCGACTCCAGGATCTACCTGCGGTCCATCTTGAGAGTTCTGGGGTGTTGGTCCGTCCAACTCTGTACCGCTCCTCAGGGTGATCTTGTTGACATTCTCCTTGGGATTCACATGAACTTGAGATGGCAAAGTCCCATTATTTCCCTTAAGCTGATTCATGGATGTGGCGAGCTGAGACATCTGACGAGATAGTCCCTCGATTTGCACCTTCTGCTCGGCTTGAGATTGTTGAAGTTGTTGCACATTATTTTGCAGAAATTGCTGGTTGCCAATCAAATCCGCCATCATCTCCTCAAGTGACTTGCCTTGCTTCTCGGGAGGATGTTGCTGAGCTTGTGGAGCTTGATACCCCGTCCTTTGATGTGGAGGACGGTAGTTTTGCTGCTGTGGTTGCTGCATCGTTGGTGGTTGCTTCGGCTCGGGATCTCTCCATCGGAAATTTGGATGGTTTCTCCATGGAGCATTGTGATTGTTCGCGTACTGGTCCCGTTTGGGCAAATGGGGCAGTGGCGCGTCACAGCTATAAAAATTATGGGAAGAATTCGCTTGAGCTTGATATTCTTCCTCACCCCCTGTGCACTGCAAGCTCGTATGGCCAAAGTTTCCACACGCTCCACATGGTTTTTCCGTCGGTTGTCCAGCGCTCGCCACTTTCTCCACCACAGTGCTTAGCATTCTCTCCATCCTTCCCAATCTCTCTTCTAACTTGTCATCCAAATTTGAGGAGCTTGCTTGCGCAGCTTTCTTGAGCATTTGAATGCGTGGCTCATCATATTCCCTCGTAGCTTCCACCAAGTGTTGAATTAATCTTTTGGCTTCACTCACCGTGTTTTGGGAAAATCCCCCTCCACTTGCTGAGTTCACCAAATTCTTAGTGTCAACGGTCATCCCTTGGTAGAAATACTGCAACAAGTCACCCTCAGAAAACTTGTGGTTTGGGCAACTATCCACCAATCTTCTAAATCTGGTCCAGTAGGCGCTTAACGATTCATCATACTCCTGCTTTGCACCACTGATCTCCTTCTTTAGCGCGTTCGTCTTGGTGGGAGGGAAAAAGTGCTCCAGGAATAGCTTTTTCATCTCCGCCCATGTAGTGATAGAATAAGGTGGGAGACTCGCGAACCAAGAGTTCGCCTCTGCTGTCATGGTGAAGGGAAAAGCAGCTAATCTGAAGTGTTCCTCCGTTACTCCAGTAGGGCGCTTCTGTACCTTGCAGATCTTGAGGAATTCGCTTAGGTATATGGATCTTCTCCTTTTTTTCCGTAGTACTTAGGAAGAACATTAAGCAACCCAAGCTTAATTTCGATAGCAGTAGCAGCCGCCGGCATCCGGATCGGAGTTGGAGGGTCATCAGCTTCGTGGCTGGAGAGATCGCACAGTCTCGGATCGTCAGCCATGTCACTCTCAGTACTTGCAACCGAAATTGAGTCGGTTTCTTCTTCAAAGTCTGATTCTGTCTCTGAGTCGTGGTCTGTTTGGGCAAACGGAACCTCTTCAGCAGCGACAGAACCGGGTTTCTCCTCGACAAACTGCTCCGGTCGAACGGGAAGGTCAGCCTGCGAATCCAGCAGATCCAGTAGCTTCCTCGCCTTCGCCTCCTTCCTTAGCTTCTTCGCGGTCTTCTCAATTTCACTATCAAAGAGGAGGTTTGGCTTGGACGATCTGCTCATAAACAAAGAAAATAAAAAAAAAGAAAAATAGACAAAGGGAAAAGAATTAATTAACACCGCTCCCCGGCAACGGCGCCAATTTGGTGGACGTCGTATACCACCAAATAATTCCTGCGGAATTACCAAAATAAATTAGTATATTGGTAAGCAGGGTCGATCCCACAGAGAGCAGATAAAAATCATTCAATTCCCTAAATCTATTAAATTTTGGTGATGCCACCACGCCTTAACTTTGGAGAAAATATTAATTAAACTAAAAACGCAGAATTAAATCAAGTAAAATAAGCTTGAAGTAAATATATGAAAAAGGGTAATTCGGCTCAAATAAATCCACTCTTATTCAACTCTGATCCTCGACGCAATAATTAATCAATCCCTACCAACCAACCAGTTATAGGATACCGTGAAACGCAACGGACGTACCCCAATTCCTACTTACGGTGTCGATAAACAGCTGGAGACGCCAGACCTGCTTATTTCCCTTATTAAAATATAACCTAGCTGGAGACGCCAGACCTAGATTTAATATTCTAATAGCATTACGATGAAGGAACCCAATTTATACCAATTATCCTAGAGACGCTAGTGATAATTAATATACCAATTAATTCCTACTACGAACATGGTAGTTGTGTCACTAATCAGCCCTATTCCAACAATTACGGATTGGCAGGAACTAATTGACTGTAATCCAATTAAACTTAAGTTGATCAGGCTTAAATAAAATCAGAATTATCTTTGAACCTAGGAATTAATCGGAATCAATAGGAATTAATTTTAAACCAATTAGGTCTCACAGATCATTAAATTAGAGTTTCATTATTCTCGCCGAATTAAAAGATTTAGCTACTCATGCTTAAAATAAAAACAATCAAATAAATAAAAATAAACATAAAGAAAATAACGAACAAAGCTATAAAATAAATTGCAAGAATTAAAGTAACCCTTGAACCAATTGAAGAAATAATCGTCTGCTCCTTCGAACAAATTCCAGCCACAATTCTCGTATTAACAGAACAAGAATTAAAACTAAATAACTATGAAATCAAGAGACTAAAACGTGGGGAATCGGAAATTGCTTGGAAGAAAAAGGGTTGCATGAAAAAATATAAAACAAAGTCAACTGCTATCTCTCTAATTCAAATATTGCGGCTGGAGTTGTAAAAGTGAATATGTCTTGCTAAGAAATTATAAAACCTAATTAATCTCTATCTCCAAGCATGCATGCGGCTGAAGTGTATGCAAAATAAATTAAGAGCCCTAATCTCATCAGAGTCCTATATGCGGCGCTTATGGAAACAAAAGTAGGGAATTAAAATTCCCTTAAGCTACCGCCTAACCTAAATAACATGGGCTTCGGCCCTAAACTCAATTAATACCCAAAATAAAATAAAACTAAGAGTTTTGAGCTTCATAAAAATATAACAAGTAATTAAAAACTCAATCTCTACTTTCTTCCATCTTCACGTCGAATCCCATCGCAAACTCGTCTTTCTCCACTTTCTTCCAATTAGCAGCTCCATCTCCAATTCTTCTCATTCCTGCGCCAAAACATAGCAGAACATGTAATATCACATGAAACCACGGCGAAACGCACACTAAATTAGGTAGCTAAAATACACACATCACTGTTTCAGTTCAGTTGTGAATTCACAATTATAATAATTCATAACTAGGGTTTAGGTTTAGGATTTAGGGTTTAGGGTTTAGAGTTTCAGTTCAGTTCAATTGTGAATTTACTGATTAAATTCATTTGTGAATTTACTGTTTCAGTTCAGTTGTGAATTCACAATCGTAATAATTCACAACTAGGGTTTAGGTTTAGGGTTTAGGGTTTCAGTTCAGTTCAGTTCAGTTGTGAATTTACTGTTTCAGTTCAGTTGTGAATTCACAATTGTAATAATTCACAACTAGGGTTTAGGGTTAGGGTTTAGGGTTTAGTGTTTCAGTTCAGTTCAGTTGTGAATTCACAATTGTAATAATTCACAACTAGGGTTTAGGGTTTCAATTCAGTTCAGTTGTGAATTCAAAACCAAAAAAATCTGGTTGTGAATTAAATTTTGATTGTGAATTAGACTGGTTGTGAATTCACAAACAAATAATTCTGGTTGTGAATTGCGGGATTTTTTAAAGGGGTGATGTAAAGTGGACATTTTTTTAATTTTTAATGTGAAGGATATTTTGGTAACAGTGGACATTTTTTATCTTTACAATATGAAAGTGGCCATTTTAAAAATCCACTCATTTTAAATTTTATTTTTTAACCATTATCGATCAATTAATGTGACATTACAACAGTATGATTCAAAATATATAAATATATTATAAAATAAATACTCCATATAAATATATTAGATGCATTCTTCATGTTTAGATATATTTTTACTTTTATAAAATAAAATTATTTATGTATGCTTCTATTAACTTTTAAGAAATGCTGCGTGCAGTGCCTAAATACTGGTTTGGTGGGCGAATTTTGGCTTTAGTTTTTGGCAGCATATACAGAAGAGAGAAGAAGCTCTTTTGCTCACAAAATATGAATGAATGTACTGTTATTCATATTGTATTGTTGGGATAAATATTCAAATTTTCTAATAATTTATATTGATTAGAGTTATTACCATAATCATTTATTATTAAAATAGTGGTACGTACATGAGAAGGTGAGGGAAATAGGATTATTAAAACCCAAAATGCAGGCAGTTATCTATATATTACTCCCTCCTATCCTTTTTGTTTGTCATTCTAGCATTCTCAATTATTTATGTTTTAATTGACGTTTTGAAATTTTATCTCAATCTTAACCTTATTTAATATCCTGCATTAATCACAAGTAAAATGACTTTTTCTTATTTCTTCTAGTTTTTGTGATGGATCGCCTCTTTTTTCACCAAATAAAATGTTGGGTTAATTAATACTCCATCAAAATAAGTGATGTTTAATAAGGTTATGTTGGGCATAATATTTTTTTATTAAAAAATGTGCTTGAGCTTAGGATGACAAACAAAAAGGATAGGAGGGAGTATATAAAACAGCAGTTTAACGATACTTTTTCCTCGCAAAATTTGAAGTTACGGTTTTTCATACACGTTCTCTTTTCTTCCCCACGATCTCCCCCAACCTCTCTCAAGCAATTATAATCTCTCTCACACTAACTTTTTTCTCTCTCTTTCATATGATTCTTTTCACACGGTTTTTTCACAATCCCCTAGAAGCAACTATAACTTCTCATAAATTGGAGCAATTTTTCCAATTACGCAATCTTCAACTGCTCTTCATTCATTTATGCACAAGGATGCAGTTGTTTTCTATGATTGAGGCACAACATGGAAGAGTAGATGGCAAGAATGGTGGAAAGCGGTACAATTAGATAAGAATATTTTATGGAAGAAGAAGCAAAGATGAAGAGCATGAAAGACCAGATCTGAGAGTGACAACATAGACGGCGCATCCGGTGATGTTCAAGATACCCAAATCCCTAAAAACACTTCTTCCTGCCACCGCTGCCGTCTGCTGCCCCCACCCGCCGCATCACTGTCGCAGCTACTTCCATTCCGCTCTCCATCGGGTGAGTACTGTAGTTTCAGTCTTTATTCCAATAATTTGCAGCGAGATTTAACTAAATTGAAAGCACAATTTTCAGCAAGTTTTTTGGTTTGTGGTCTGTGCATCCCCAATTGCATGTTGTTTATGTGAATTATGTACTTGCCAAATATTATATATTTATTTAATAATGGCTGATTTAAGCATTAGTTTCATTAAGAAGTGATTCATATATATATATATATATATATATATATATATATAGATTGGGATAGGGTGATTACTAGACGGACATAAGATAGCCCCGAAGAGGCTTTCACAAAAATCTGGACAAACTTTTTAGGAATTCAACAGTAAAATCTTATTAGTTTCAAGTTAACTAGCCTTTTGAAACGAGCTTGAGCTATTGTGTAATCATTTGCTCAACGTTCTCAAATAATTTGTTATCCACCTTTTTCTGACGATTGGGATTTGACTTTAACTTATACATTGATAAGTTTTAAAGTTCCTTTTTTTTTTTCTTCTTCTAAATTGCAGATGAGTAATTAAACAATGAAGAGATGATATGAGGTCTTTGGCAGTTTACATGTACGTAGAAACTAATTGAAAGAGATTTTTCATGGTTTCTTGAAGTTATTCGTGCATTGTGTTATGATTATAGTATAATGAAAGATTGTCAGGGTAGTGAGCAAGGCTTAGATGAAATCGTGAAAGGGTTGTTGGTTTGGGAAATGGCCATTATTGAGTTATTACATATATAGATATGGATTTATGTACTCTAAAGTTTTCTATTTATTTTCCTTGCAATGATCTTAGTTTGGGTTTCTTTTTGTTATAGGGTGTTAAAATACATACATACTTTATACCGCATAGATTGGTGAAGAAATCTGGGTAAAAAAATAGACATGAGCCGTTACTACTAATCAAATATTTCTTTATTCATCCTAACAAAATGCGTTACAAAAAAAAGAATACAAATCATATACTATATCGTATTGTGATGTATCCAAATTTTGTAACTGATCACATCCATAAGACTGATTTCCCATGCATTAAGTTATTCATTTAAAAGTTTTGAAGAAATAGTTATGATTGATGATGTTAGTCAGTTGGTACAGTTTCAATCTTATTTTATATTTTGTTTCATAATTGTGTATTATATAGGTATTTTGAATGTGTTTAATTAATATTGTTTTATACTCCAGATATTATTAGAGGAGGAATGAATTATGCATGCTTCAAGGTTATTTACACTATATAATTATATATTTGTTGAAGTAAATGTGTGGTGACCATACTTTGTACTAAGAGTTCTGGAAAATAGATGAAGGATGGTGTGAAAGTGGAGGAGGAATGAATTATGCATGCTTCAAGGTTATTTACACTATATAATTATATATTTGTTGAAGTAAATGTATGGTGACCATACTTTGTTGGTATTTTTATTGATGCCTATATGTGTTTTAATTATTACAATGATGTTAGTATTATTAACATCTTAAGTATGCAGTACACTTACTATTCGTCTTTGTAATCTGTTTTTAGTGTACAAGTGAATGATATATCAATATTATTATTATACAGATAAATTCATTTTGATATTTATCTATTAAGTAAGAGAGAAGTCTTTGCATGATTAAAACTATTTTGTCAGTAAAGCTATATTTGCTCTTATGTTTTTGTTGTTGTGATTTTGGGGATGGCGAGTATTAGGTGATGGTTAGTCCAAAGTTCATTTGTTCTGCGCTTTGTGTTTTTTTTGCTCTTTTTGAGATTTTTTCTACGATGGAGGGATACTCTTTTTTTTTAAGGTTCTTTCTTTTAGATTTTTCTTAAGGATCAAGGTTTTAACTAGGCTCGGTCTTTAGTCTGCGTTTTTTTTGCTTTCAAGAATTTTTTTAGATTTTTCTCTTTGCTTTTCTTTATAAAATTGCAAGAATAAAAATAATACTACTTCCGTTACGAAAAGATGTCTTAATTTGCTATTTTTGTTTGTACACAAAAAAAATATTCTAATATATTTTTAGTAATAATTTGTGGGTCATTTTTACTCATTAACTTGTGGGTTCCTTTCTACACTCAATAATTTAATTTTTTTTTTTCACTTTTCTCAATTTGTGGGTCTTTTTTTTACTCATTAAATAAATAATATAATTTTTTTTTTAAATTCGTGCCACTTCCCTTAGAAAATCTTTTGGCGGAGGAATGGGGTAATAATTCTTGAATGTCTATAGACATTGTTTTTTCTTCTGATAATCAAATGCCTCTTATGTTTTTGTATCTGTACATATATTTTCTTCGAAGTGAGGTCACTATGCAACATTTAAATTTAATTACCAATGGTGATATTCAATAAATGCACCACAAGTTGTCTTCCCAAGCATGGCATTCTTTTAACAATCATTGTAAGTCACATTATCATACAATTCATCACTTTTATTTTTCTTTTCGGTATTTTATTTGTGTGGTGCTATTTATATGATAAAGATTTTATTTTTTTGCCCATCTTTTTTCTGACTTTCGATTTATGGATAAGGTTTATATTTCTATTTATTGGTATGTTTATGTAGTTGGTGATTACATTGATCGAGTTGATTATTTGAGTGATTGATTATTGGTTCCATTAATCAAGCTATCGTTCTTTGTTCTGTTTTATGATCAAATTAAACAATATAATCTATATAATTATTTTTATCAATTAATATTTTTTAAATTATTTTATCAATTAATCTAACTTAATTGTAATATAAATGGTAATATTTTAGTATTTTTACAAAATTAAAAATTAAAAAATTAAAATATATTATGACATGTGCGATATAATCAAATTAAATATATATTATTACAACATAAAAGGTGATATTTTAGAATTTTTACAAAATTAAAAAACTTTATAATATATTATGATCCGTGCATCGCACGGGAGGGTGTACTAGTTAGTGTAGAAGCAAAAGTAGATCCCGAACGAAGCCATCCATGTAAGAATCCTCAAAGCCTTTTCCCAACAACAACTCCCTCCACTTTCCATGATTTGCTCTCATCTCACTCCCTTCTCCCATTCCCATCACTACCTTCACCGCCTCCGCCACTCCTTCTTTCCTCAACAACCCCTTTTCATCTCTCCCAGCCTCCGCCCCCACCCTCCACTCCCCCGCCGCCATTCTCGCATTGATCACCTGATCCCCGCCATGCGCCGCCGCCACCATCCCGCACTCGCTCACCATGCCCTCCGACAACGACCCCGACCCGCAGTGCGTCACGAAGCACCCCACCGACGGGTGTTTTAGGATCAACTGCTGCTGCACCCATCCCTCCACCACCACTCCCCTTCCCCTCCTCTCTCCAAACCCTACTGCACCTACACCTTCTTCCTCCACCGTCTCCGCCTTCAGCGCCGCTAGAAACGGGAGGCCCGTCAGCTCCAATCCCAGCACCACTTGTTCAAACTCATCCTTTCTTAGTCTAGCTTCGCTGCCGAAGGCGCAATACACAACGCTTTTGGCATCGAACTGATCCAACCATTTCCTCCACTTCTCGTCTAGACTTGAACTCGGAGCTTCCGGCACCACGAAACCAGCTAGCATCACCGGCTTCTCGAATTTCTTCTCGAGAAAATCACAGTAGCGCCCCTCCATCTCCCTGCAAGATCTGAATCCCAAAGCATCGCACTCCTCCAAACACGCCAGCATCCTCTGCACGAACGTGGTGGCGCCGTCGAATTCCGTGCTCTTGTTGACCCGGAGAAGCGCGCGCGCCTCGTGGTCGCGGAGCTTGATCGCTGAGGATGGGAAGCCGGGCGGAGGCTCCATGAAAGCGTCGGCGGAGGACTCATCGCGGATCATGTAAGCCACCGCTGCGGGGCTGATGGTGCAGTAGTGGATGGACTTGACGTCGAAGCGGCGCGCCAAGGCGGGCAGCCACGGCGTGAAATCGAAGAAGATGAAATGGGGTTTGAGTTGGTGGAGCAGATGCTCGATGGCCGGCTGCGTCAGATCCATGGCGCGCCGCAGGAGCTTGTGGAGATGGAAAGGTACGTCGGCGGTGGTCTCAGCTCCGGCGGGGAGGCCTTGGAGATGAGGGATGCTGAGGGGAATGAAGGTTATGAGCTGAGGATGAAGGTTGAATTGTTCCAACTTGGGCTGCGTTTTGGGAGGGAGGAGGAACCAGATCCTATGGCCTCTCTCTGCTAATTTGTTGGAGATGTGAAGGAAAGAGGTGAGATGCCCCATCGCCAGCCATGGATACATTATGATTTTCAATCTCTTATCTTCCATTTTCTGTAATCGATCAAATACAAATTTCCTAAATCAGTCTTCAATAAGATTCTAAATCATGCAAGAATTTAACTAAGATACCTCAAAGCCTCAAGTTATGATGAATCGAAGAGGGGATACAACTTCTGGTTAGGAGCTCAATCTGTGCAAGGAATTGTGAGCATATATATATATATATGTATATAGAAATGAAAAGGAATTGAAATCACTATATAAGATTGAATTGGTAGACATGCATGACAAGATGGTAACAGAAACATTAGGTGTAGTACGTAAGTTTGTCCCATATTCATGTTCAGAAATTAGTTAGTATCATTAGTTTTTTCACGAAAGATTGTTATACATATAGTAAATGCATTTGGCTTAAATTATATTCGTGTCATCTTGCCTGGCCTAAAAAAGAAGGTAACCATCAGATATTTATAATTAGTGTTTATTTGAAAACAGACAATCTCATTAATCTTATTTGAATACAATCGGAAATCATTTAGTTTGATGGATGAGATAGATATAATTGAAAGAATTAGAGGATGATTAAAGTTGAATTATTTTATCTATCACAGGACAAATAATGCAAATCAAACACTTGATTAACTTGAATTATTCTATCAATCATGCATTATCACTCAAACCAAATGACACCTCAATTGAAACAATGTAAATAAGATTGGCATAATTTATTATTTTTTACCGGGGCAAGAACACGTCCTACAAAATTGAGATCAGTTCGATATCAAACTAAGGAATAATGAATGTTTTAGTTACTGTAAAACTGTAATCTGTAGCTTATATGAAAAGTACAGCAGTTCAACCATCAATATTTCCACTAGTATCAATAGCCCTAACTAATGCAAAATTGGACTTTGGATTTAATGATATCAATAGCTCCAACACGACCATGCCACTCGGATTGCAAATCTTGAGACCAGGTTCTAGTAATCCTGCAAGAAAGTTATGCAAACTTAATCAAATCGCATGGTACGAATATGTAATTAAGGATTACTAGGTGAGAATTGAGATTATGGATTATACCAGGAGAGAGTTTTTTGCCACCATACAACTCTTTGGCCAATGGATTTGCAGCCCAATTATTAACAGCAACTCGATTAGTGGGTTGGAACCCTATGATTTTCCCATCAGTCGACACGATGACCTGATTGATGTAGTTCAATGGAGAGAACATTAGATTATTGGTTGACATTACAATGCATCAACATTTGGTAATTACAAACTCAAAGGAAAAACACTATAATGCTGTCTTTTGATTTAATGATCTGAAATGCATAGTAGCAAATACACCCGTTGGGCTGATATGGATTTCAAATCCATCACTATTCACTCCCATTTGAACTAATGGTAGGGTGATTTTGGATCCACGCTATTTTGAAGAGTTTTGGCATACATTACTAATAAATCCGTTATCCAAATGCAACCTAAAGGACATTACAGTACTCTTTTAAGCAAAGATCAATCTTTCCAAAGTTGCTTCTCCAACATCATGGAAACAAAAAACCGAAAAGCAAGTAATTAGAAAAAGTACCTGATAACTAGCAATGTCTTCTAGTCTTTTCATCTCTTCTTCACTAGCTTGTAAAGGCATAGATGTAGATGACATGTCCGACATACTGAAATTGGTATAACCCCCTTCACTCATGAATTTAGGCAGTTCACCGATACATGCACATGCACCAGATGGTGTCCTTATTTCTCCAGGCCAACAGAAAGAATCCTTGATTCTTCTAATAATTGAAACACAGCATGTCTCCAACTAAATGTAAAGCAAAGTCAGATAGGATCAAGAAAAAATATGGGTGAAAACCACAAACTAAGTCATACATAACCCAACTACAGCAACAACAATAATATAATTGAAAATACCAGATAATAGTACTATAGAGATTGAACATAATAATCAACTTTTCAATTCAAAAACTGGAGATGTGGTTCGTTATCATCTACACATGGACATAAGGTAGCGAATGATAATTCAGATGAAGGCACATTTATACAAGAAGGACGGACACATAAAAATTCACATTTGCAAATGGCATGCATTTGGAAATAGTACTCCATCTTCAAGAATATATTCATGGACCCTAAAGTGACTAACAAAAGTCATGGTAAGGAGTATCCCTATCTTCACCAGGTTCGACTGAGGCAAAAGCCAAATAAGCATCTGAATAAAAGCAAAAATAGAGTATACTTCTACCAGAGAAAACATTTAATAACCTCATTTCTAACATACCTCAGAGGGTTCTAGAGAATGGTCTGGAACACGAACAGTGTCATATAATGGGGCTTGAGAGTTTTGTTGAATAAAACTCTCTCTGATAGGCAGCAGCTTCGGTAGACAAAGTTTTCCCAGAACACTAATGGTTACAAAAAAAATCCCACTAACAAGGACAGTTGACAATGTCTTCAACAGGGGACTGCCCTGAAAATAAAAAAAGCATATATCAGTATAAATCAGCAAGCTATGGTAGATAGTGAATTAGCGATAGATAGTATGCATCAGTGTAAGTGCATATAGTACTGTCATGCAAGTGCTTGTTCCCTAAAAATACTCTTGGAAGGAGAACAAATATATAGGTGTTCTGTCTGATGTAATGGGAGGAACTCGAAAAACAATGAGGAACCTTATTGAGATCCAGTTTGGATGATTTTGCAACTGTAGGACATGGAAGCCTCTTTTCCGGCAGAGTGAAAGTGTCCTCATAGAACATATCTAAAATGTCAACCAAGCTAACCTGCAAACCATTGCAATCGTATCATGTGAGACCAGAGTCACATCAAAATTAAGTCAATACAGCATCAAGAGTAAAAAGAACCGATAGGGTCTGTATTTAGAAAGCATCTTGTCATCTGTAAAGATGACAACACATAACTTAGCAAGACACTTTCTCTCTGAAAAGATATGCACACAAGAAATGTAACATTAAATAAATTACTTAGCAAGACAAGCTAAAAAGAATCCTTTTGTTTATGAGTATAACAAAAGATGCACACAGTATCCATGAACATATATTAGATTGAACAGGACATTTGAAAAAACTATTATCAGAAGCAGCAATCATATACATAGATATACGACTAATTACCATCTGGGCATGAGTGAGAACGACTGCCAGTCTATTTTCCTCCAAGGTCTTCCACCCTTCAAATTTCACGTTGTCAAGTCTATTGGAATCAATTTCAAACATGTATGACGGCACACATTCACTTATCCAAGCAACAAATTCAGGACCACCAATCTTTTCCAGTTTCGAGAATGCAGGCGATGTCAACCAACTTTTCTTCAATTGTGAATCCTTAAGCTTATATTTTCCTCTTTCAGAGTTGAACTTCTCGTGCAGTGTCTTGGCATTAGCAAGTAACTCATTTTCGACCAAGTTATACAGAACAACAGAAGAATTCTTTGATGTAATATGTTGACGCTTCTTTAACCAGCTTGATAATCTCTTGGATGCTCTGTTAGCAGAACTAGAGAGAAAATGCTTTTCTGTGTTTTCAAGGGCAGCAGCACAGACAACCTCTCCAATTTCAGAAATTACAAGTTCATCTGATGAGCTGAGGGCTAACAATACAGGTACCTGCCCATAGGAAATGGAATAAAATAACTGACCTGCAGAACAGAAACATTAAATCTGATATTACAACCCAGAAACAAGAAGTCTCAATGCAACCTGCTGCTAAACAGAACTTTTATACATTAATGTACCTCTCTCGGACTTTCAAGATCGGACATATTTCTTTCAGTTCCAGGTTTGAAAAGTGCCAGCTCGAGACTCCAAAGCTGCTCCAAAACTGCTTGTCTAAAGGTCATCGACAGTATATTCTTCGAAGAGATACCTTGAAACATATCTTTTGCCATCGATTTCCTGAGCTGTATAGCTTTTTCTTTAACTTTCAATGTGGGCAAAAACTGAGAAGGCGAGAAAAAATTAATCTACACTTCAAGGAATTAAAAAGACCATTTATTACAATATGAATATACTTTTAGCTAATGACATTTGTACAAGAAAGAATATATGGATCAAAATAAAATATAAACTGACGAAGAGAAAAGAGCATTGCATTGAAATTTGAAATTCCAAAACCTAAACTACAAATGTAATTCATATAAAAACAGATTGCAGAGACACATAATTAAAACCTACACACTCACCAATCGAGTAGAAACGGTGCTGCGGTCGTCGGCGGGGCCAGGATATATGGTCTCGACAACCATGGCGGTCACGCCGGAAGATATATGTTCATCGGCGGTACTTCCGCCATCAGCAGCGGCGGCAGTGATTGCTTGCCTGGAGTCGACGGCGCCGACGAGGGTCAGCCGCGCCAAGTCGTTTTCATAAGTCCTGACGACAGGAAGAAATTTCTCAGTATCGCCGAAACCGGCAATTGCATCGAGAAAGGCCTCCTCGGAAGTGAACGGCGGCAACGGTTGGCTGTTGGAGGAAGAAGCGGCGGAGAGGACAGAGTTGAGAAATTTAGGAGGACAAAAGAGTAGTTTGGGAGATGGCTTAAAGGGAAAAGATGAGGTAGGTGAAAAAGGGATGAGGAGAGAGAGTGCGGGAGCAAACGCCATGGAAACTTGAGAAATGGTAGTTAGGGTTTATGCTACGAGGTTCAACGTTGAGGTTGAACATGAAAGTTGCAGGGGATAATCGAGAATATCGCGTGCCTAGACTAGCGATTTATCAATCTGTTATCTTTCTTAGTTTCGCAATATCTGTACTGTGTGTTTTTTCACATACTATATTAGTATATTAGTTAGTTTGCCTCATTTTCTGCAATTCCATAACACTATTTATTTAATGGGTTTGTTGCATCTATTAATACGTTTTTTTATACATTTTCTAGTTTCCAATTTCATTTTTAATTTATTACATTAAAAACATGAAATTTTCAATTTATAAAATTTACAACATCAATCAAAATATGGGACAATTAAAATCAATATATGTGTCGAAAAATACATGAGCCATCTGGCCAGTTTCTAAGTTCTGTTTAGGTCTTACTTGTGTGAGTTATAGATTTTCAAAAGAAAAACACAGGCAGCATCTCTATCATTTTCTTGCTAGATTTGATGGAGTGTGGGCAGAAAACTCTAAAAGATCTGAAGATACATAGAAGTGAAGAAAAAGCATTGCAAAAGTGAAAAGAGAAGAAGCATTAGAGAAAATAGGTTGGGTAATTACAGATTGTCAGGCTTGGACAAATTCTCCTTACAAAGTTGCACAAGAAGTGCAATTAGTATTCACCATAACAAAGACAAAATGAACCAACTCATTTGTCGCCCAAAATGTTATCAGTCATCTATGCATCATTGCATTATACCTAGATTACAACCGACGCACTATCAACATAACATAACCAGCTAGGGAAAAAAAATATGAAAAAAAAAAAAGCAAAAAAGAGAACAACTTCACCACTTGCCTGGAGGCCGAGTGAAATCAAGGAGCAATTTTATATATATACTTGGATAAAAAGCCTCTTTTCTTTTCCCATAACCATCATGTTATGTAGTACCCATTGATATCTTCCACAAGATAATCATATGGTGCGCCTCTTGTATAATCAAGCCCTTCACCTGGACTTGCAGCCAATGTATTCGAACCAGAGTAAATTCTTCCACTTCCCTCCTTCAAATTGCTCTTTCCCCTTCCTTTGACAACGCGCTGCTTCTCGTTTGGGAACTCAGCACTCAGCCTACCCATCTGCTTTTGCAGATCAGCAACAGAATCATTGCCTAACTTCCCTTTTGGACTCTTCTTGCCATCAACACGCTTCACTTCCAGTCTGTATAATGCACATGCATCATACTTGTTGATCTCGTATTCATAAAGGTGCCACTCAAAATTCTCCATCGGCTGAGGATCCATGTAGTAGGATCTCTTCAACCCTCCAAATTCATTCATCACTTGTTTCCGGGACTCATGCCAACCCCTCCCATTATAATCTGGAAGTGACCGCTGCTTCCTGTTACCACTCTCAAAGGCTCTGCGTGGCTTATCAAAAAACAGCCACTCCCTAATTGTTTCGCCATCGAGAACAGTGAGATCAAAGAGCTCTGCGCAACAGTACAAGTAAAACAGTCATATATGTAATAAACATAAACATGAAGAGGGTAAGATCAAGAGGCACATAAGAGAAGGAAAAACAACCCACTTACCAGGTGCATTCCAAGGTGATTTTGTTGTAGCAGCACCCTCACATTCAGGAATGCCTACATCTTTTCCTTGTGCCTTTGCACCAAGAGCAGCAAAAAGTAAATTATCCTTTAAGCCAATGCCTCTCGGTCGTACAACAGGAGGCCTACCAAGATAGCCTTCACTAGGTGCAAGCCCAGCATGATAGATACTGCAATAGTCATCAGACTTTTGACACCAGTCTAACCCCAACGCTGGTCTAGTACAGTCCCAAAGGGCACATTTTGGCCCCAAGAAAGCAGAAGGTGGGGGGCTGATATTTGGTTGATACCCAGACATCTGAGGCATAACATCCTCACCAATGAACCCCGTGCCATCAAAGCCTATTAAATACGGCTGTTCGAAATCCTGATGGAAATCAAATGAATGATAATCTAGCTGTGCAGGCACATTCATATTATTCATTTCCATGTTAACTCCCATGGCAGCATTTTTGCATTGCTCCACCAACTGGAAGCCTTGATCCTGGGGACCCTTGGGAGCATCAAAATTCTGCAAGAAAGAAATAATAATATAAGAAAATCATTGCAATCCAGGGCACATGTGTGGCATCCTAGGCGTAGTTTACAACAAATTACGGAAAATATTTCAGACGAGATATTAAGTTATTTTGGTCAGGATTAAGAAGAGAAAAATACATATATGTTGAACAGCAGAGACGTAGTCACACATTTAAGAGTCAGAGCACATCCTATGACCCATAATTTTCACTCGGAAGAAAGATTGAAAGACCACATATAACGTGTAATTCTGAATTGTTTCCACACTCTTTTCAGACTGACATCCACATAGCGCAGCAGCAAGGAACAAGAAAAATACAAGAGACAATCCAAGAGAAACACGGTTTGGTTCAATAAATGCTGTTTTTTATCATTCAGAGCAAACAAAAGTAAAAATTTCTAAATTTATAGTGGAACAAGTGTGAAAATGGCTGGCAGCCATCCAAAGTTCCTAAGTAGAAAATAGATAGATACTTAGTATATTCAGAACTACCATGGCGACCATTATTACAAAGACATCAAACAAAAACATCTAACACCAAAGATATAATAGCAAATTACCAACCTCTTGAGAAGTATATCCACCCACAACCTTCTGCGCATCCGGATCTGGTTTCGGCGCAGCTAATGCACTGGTTGCGTCATCTTCCTCCTCACAAAGCTGCAGCAGCCGACAAATCTCTGAAGAAAAACCAAGGCTTCCCCCCTGTACAATGATCATCCATCAACAGAAACTCAGTGTTATCAATCATTTCAGGGGTAATGGATGCATGTCTCTATTCAATTGCATGATAAACTATAACCAAGAGCACCACTAAAATAGTTCCACATATACACCATATGTGGAGGAATTAAAACACATGAAAGCAATACTTCCCAACACAAATCATTGTATGCTAAGCAGCGGGATGGAACTAATGCACACATAAAAGTAAAATATTGGAACAATCAATAAAGGACCATGTGCCATCCCAGGAACTAGGAAGAAAGAACTGCAGAACTTGTTGTCCTCAAGCTGGCATCATTCAAACAAACTGTCCAAATCCAGCTTACATGTCACAGAACTTGAGAGGAGAAGATCTCATGAAATGTCGATGCAGGTATATGCATGAATCTAGGCACTCTTGCCAATGAATACCTGCTGCAGAGAAGAAGCTGGGGAGGGCTCATTAAGTTCAGATTTCCACTCGCGAAGCATCTGGTGAACTTGCTCTTCAAGCACAGCCACATCAATTGACCGGCTCTCCTTCCTAGCTGATTGGAGATCGCTAAAGACCCCCTGTAGATCATCCACACGATTCTTCGCTCTGTCCTTGAAGAGCTGGTGCGATGAGGACTTGCATGCCCCGCTCTTCGAACCCTTCCCCATCCAAGTAACACCAGAAAATTTCACCAGCAGTTCTGAAGAAGACACCAACAGATCAGAGCAGAACGTATAAAGAGCCATCCAGAGAAACTAGCAAAAGTAAAGGCAAAAAAGAACCCCAACCCCATCTCAGCTTCACCCCCCCCCCCCCCCCCCCCCCCCCCCCCCCCCCCCAAATGTAAAAATATTAACAAAAAAAAAGGGAAGAACATGCAACTGAGGAACGAAAATCAAAGAGCAAACTTTATTCACTAAATATTAAATCTATACCTTTCAATTCTAGTAAAAATATTAACAGAAAAAGCCTCCCACACCTAAACGACAGAGAAGAATCAAATTACAAATCAGATCACAAAAATTAGAGCAGTAATGTTCAAATTTAGAAGGGGCACCCAATTTAGATTAAAAAGGCAAAAAAAGCAACAATGAACAAACAAACAGAAGTTGAAATCAGGCTAGAGTATTCTGTTAAACAAAATCCAAAGTTACAAACCCTAAATTGCATGCCAATCACACAATGGGCTCAAGCAAACTCGCGAAATTGAGACGAAAATACACAAAAGCAGGACTCAGAAAACAAATTGACATGGACAAAATCCTCGAAAATCTTTTACACAATAGAAAAGTATAATATGCCATATAGCTAAAGCGAAACCATATGAAGCACAGTATCGTGCAGTTGCCTATGTGCGTGGGTGTTAAAGAGAGAAGAGGGGTAGAATTTTACCGGTTCGAAGTGGCTAGAGAGCGAGAGAGAGAGAGAGAGAGAGAAGAGTGGGCTGTGTCGAGGAGGTAAAAGTAGGTGTTTTTATTTTATTTTCGTCCCTTTTATATTTGGCCACAGGATTGATTCTCTGCGCAATTGGTGAAAGCAATGCGATTGCGCGTGGCCAACCTTCTACATTTACCCCTTCATATATCTATTTACCATACTGCCCTTGGCTTCAATGTTATTAACCCAAAAGAATTTAGGGAGCTTTGCTTTAATACACAAGTTTCCAATCATATATAGTCAAAATGTCCACTTTTCAAATTTACTACACTTCGTACTCATTTTTGTTTTTTTATTTTGAAAATTATAATTTGAGTCCATTTTTGTTTTTTTAATAATTATTTATTGAAAAATATAACTTGAGTGTGACATGAGAGACGATCATTGTCACTTTGATTACTCTTTACTTTGAGGTTATGATTGGTACTATGATTTTATTTTCTTTTGTCATATAATATATGCGTGTAAAATTCATTCAATGTCCTTGGTTTAAAGTTTCCGTCTATATATATATCATGATTTCCGCCTCAAAGTTTCCGCCCGTATATATTTCATGGTTTTCGCTTCATCATTTAAGCTTTCTCAACCTAAAGTGTAATTTTTTATTAATTTAAATTCGTCCTTATATAATTTGATTTTGGCATAATAACTTTAATTATTAAACATTATGTTTTGTTCTCGTTTTATACTTTCTGCTTGCGCATTTTAAATTTTTTCGCTCGCTCTTATTTAAGCTTTTTTGTTTTGCATGCTCATGTATTTACGTGTAATATTGTGAGAGTTGTTGGGAGGCAACATTTATGTTGGGTATCATTAGGGTTGTTGAAAATCTTAATTCTACTTTTATTGACAAATATGATAGAATTTAAATTATTTGTACAATGAGAATAATATTTTAATATTATTGAGTATATAGTGTAGTAATAAATAAAGTGGGCATGCATGTAGTGTATCAATTCTTTTAAATTTGTATATTTAAAGTATTTTCACAAGAATTTATTGGGTCCAACCAATTTCCCTTTGGGGAAATGATGAATTTTTAATTAGTCGTTTGTATTTCGAATCAAACGGATATAAAGGTATTTCATACCTAATGAAATAGAGGTGGTCTCCTGTACACCCAGGTGTACCATACACTCAGGTTGTACCTGATTCGGATTCTGATCCAGTTGGACTATTTTGACTCATTTTTTCTTGAAATGATATTAATACTAACATGATCTTGGAATGACACTAACACTATTTTATTTTACAAATGATATTGTTTTGAAAATGTCACTAACACTATATTGAAATGACTAACACCACTACTACAAAAAAGCTCATAGACTACAGTTTAACACCGTAGTCTATGTGATTTAATAACCGTAGTGATAGGTGGTGTAGTCTATTCCCATCAATATAGACTACGGTTTTATAACCGTAGTCTATAGTTACTTAAGACTACATTTTTAGACGCACATATACTATGTGTGAAAACCGTAGTCTATGTGTAATCATATACTACACATGGAAACCGTAGTTAAGTCTGTTCGAAATTGTAGTGTATTGGAAGAATAGACTACGGTTTGTCAACTAGAATTGGTAGTCTATAGTATTTAAAGACTACACTATTAGTGATCTTACTCTACGCATATTGTCGTAGTGGTTGGCTATCGTCAACTAAAAATTATTGTTATTTTATTTAAAATTAACAAAAAAATGAAATACAAATATTGATACACTAAAAAATTATAATTGTCATATATAATTTCACAATATTTCATATTCTGTTAATGTACACTGAAATGAAGCTAACAACGACATGAGATTAAATATACAAAACAAAGAGTACAATATTTTTTTTCAAAACAATATCTAGTATTCTATTGTTGAAGAATCTTCATGGAAAATTCAGCAAAAGTCTCTCCTGTTTTTGCTTCATTTCCAGCATATCCTGGCACAAAATTAAAACAAGATTTGCCATGAAAACATATAAAACAATTATGTCAACAAAGCATTTCTTACATTTCAAACAAAATTCCAGCTAATTGCAACATATATTATTTCAAAAGTATATTTCTTTCATTAAAATCAATAGACTAAATAAACATATACTAGTATATCTATAACACAAATCCATATTAGTAAACCAAAGTTGTAGAATATTACCTCTACTTTTTATATGTGACTAAGAATGAGATTCACCCACTCAACACGAACTTCATCAATATCCTATTTAGTATAACTCCGATTGTTAAACTATAAAAAGGGAAAATAACAATAATACAAAAATTACCTTTATTCGAACTAAGGGAAGCTTGAGCTCTTGTTTCTTCACAGCCTTTTGGTTTGCCCTCTCTATCAAATCTCTAACCTACAAAAACGGAACCAAAGAAAAATAAAACATGTACCGCAGTCAAATTAGCAAAAGTCATCATAATTAATGTGTATATTCTAAGGGATTTAAAGAGTATGTTTACAACATCCAAGGAGGAGTATAAAAGAATGCAGCAATCTTACCACTTTATCCAAATGTTCAAGAATTGTATTATGATCATTCGAGTCTATGTCAGGCTCATCCTTCAGCACCACCTTCACATCATAGACCATAAAAAATGCAGTTGAAGTTTGTCTAGTTATTCCACATAGGAGTTAATATACGGTATATACCTCTGTGTATTCAAATGGCCTCACTGAACTCAGAGGTATCTTTGTTGGCCGATACTGATTCCCCTACATTATATTTGGTAGTACATATAATTATTTAGGAATTGTGGACATTGAAAAGATAAAAAACAGTATTGAATTTATAAAACAAAAAGGAAGATAGGTGCAAAGAAAAATTCAGTCAATTACAACCTTGATCTCTAAAAGCAGCACATGTTTTGGCTTTGATTCACCATCAATCAATGATGTTGCAACAGATGAACCAGGTTGTGTGATGTGAAAACCCATTCCTGGTACTTCCTGAACATATGATATGATGCTGCGCACATATTATCGGGCCATTGATGCAACAGTCTCTTGCATGAGGCTTTCGAATGCAAACTGAAAAGCAATCGTTCATCCAAAATATTGACTCTTCATGCAACAAACAAACGGAATGACCATAGCTACAAAAGAGCACTCACCTTGCAGCAACAAAGAGGAATTATGCAGAAACAAAGGAGGCATCAATATGAGCAAATATAAGTTTAGCATATCAATGAAATATTCATTATTGTGAGTGGAATCAATTGCACCCTTTCCATAAAGACATTCGTGCAACTGTCCAAAAAATACAATTACATGACAAAACACTAATAGCATGCATACAATAAGTCAATTGAAAATTGCACCTTCAGTTACCCATTGCATATAATCTACATATAAATTACTAACTTGTGAGAAAAGCCAAAGATCAAGAAGTGAAGACTAACAAACTCAACTTCCACCACTCATGAATATATATACAAAATTAGATATTCTAAACTTATATGATTTTCAAGATAAATAGCCTTAAAATATCCATCTCTGAAACAATATAGACTCTCTGCTCTCTCTCTGTTATGAACATATCTAGAAATTTTTAGCAAAAATTCTAAACTAATTTCAGACAATTCTTCTCACTGTATACTCAAGTATGTATAAGAATTTTTTAGCAAAAATCAATAATTGTCTTTCGAACAATAAAATATTAGAAAATGAAAGAAAAAAATGTCTAATTGAGACTTACTACCAGCAAAGGGCCAGGGGTTTGGAAGAGGGTTTGTATTTGGAGCAGGGGAATTGATGCAACCACCATTCGCAAGGGTTTGATTCACAAGAGTTTAGACCGTTTGGTTGTGCCGAGCATGAGGTGGTCGTGGCTGTGCCGACTGACCAGGGGTGGCACGATGCGGCGTGGTGATGGCGGCATACAGACGGCGATGTGGTGCTGGCGGCGCGGTGACGGGAGAAAGATGGGAGAAAGACAGCGCTTTAAGGGAGAGAGATGGCGGATTTGAGGGAGAGGACGAGTTTGATGCTGAAAACGGCGGTTTAGGGAGAGGGCGGCTTACAGACAACGGCGATTGAGGAAGAGGGCTGAGAGTTTGTGAATACAGACGGCAGAAGAGTGAGTTTGAGATGGGCGAGGGTAGAGTGAGAGAGGGTAGAGTTAGAGTGGGTACGTGGGAGGGAGTTATTTTTCAATTGAAATTGGCTAGTGTAGGTCCTGTAGGATCTTAATACACTACAATCAATTTTATTTTATATGTTCGAATCCTACTCCCTTTATTAATTATGTTTTTTTTATATTTTTTATAATTATATGTATGTAATTTATTCTATTTAATATTTAAATAAAAATAATAATTTCTATATAAATTATTTTTTATTTAAAATTTGTATTTTTAAAAAATTTACAAAATTTATCATAATCGTTATTTAAATAATGTTTAGAAAAAAAACACTATACAATACAAATTTTTCTTATTTTTATTTATTTATAACAAATAAATTCATATTTATTAAATATCTAAATGATTAACAAAAATCATTACAAAATAAATTCACTCTTTAAAATTTTACATGCAATGTAAATTTATCTTACTTAATATTTAAATAATTTTTTTTTAAAAAAGAAATGATATACAATATAAATTAAATTATTAAAAATCTTTAATTATTTTATGTTTATAAATTATATCTTAATTATTATTTAAATAATTATAAATAAAAGTCAATATTTAAAACATAGACCATTCATTTTTTATAATAAAAATAAATTTATTTTTATTAATATACTACAGTTTTTAGATTAATGTAAAGAAAAGTATGAAGACACACGCACATACACTACAGTTTGAAGATGACGGTAGAGAAAAGTAAAACTACACACACACATACACTACGTTATGAAGAAAAAATGTAGAGAAAACTAAGAAAAATCACGCTCATACACTACGGTTGATAGAACCGTATACTATGCCTATGATAGACTACATTTTTTATGTTATCGTAGTGTATTATCACGAAAAAGGCGCACATACACTACAGTTATGGTCAAAAACCGTAGTATATTAGTATAGACTACGATTTTTACAAAAAATCGTAGTCTATGCATTGTAGAGAAAGACCAAATTTGTAGTAGTGCCTGTAAAATGACACTAACACTATATTGAAATGACACTAACACTACATGTAAATGGCACTAACACTTGACATTCAGGTAGGATAGTCCAGTTGGGTTAGATCCAGGTCGGGTAAGACCCGAATGTTTTTTTTTTTTTTGGTAAATAAAACTTTCATTCACGCACGAGGGGTGCAACCCAAAAAGAAGTACAAAGTTCAACGATTAACCAAACAAAAATCACAATTCAAGGCAACAAAACGGATTACAAATCCAATCACTCAAACTAAAACAAGTGACGCTAGGACGTAAATTTGACATCCAAAATCGAAATCTCACTTTGATCATTTCGACGAGGTCCTCACAACAACTCGGCAAATTCTTGAAAATCACCTCATTTCTATGTTTCCATAAGTTCCAAACAACACAAATCTACAGAGATTTCTACCATTCTATCGAGCTCTTCCTCCTAGCATTTCTCAAATGTTGTTGAAAGTGGCATAATGGACTATCATGTCCAACATAATTAATTCCAAACCCGGGTGCACATGAGATTTTGTGAATGAAGTATGTTGTTCGGTCTAGTTAAAGGGATAAAATTGAGGCATTCATTTTTTAGTCGTACAAATTTATATATCTTGTTCTTTTAACCTCACAAATTAAAAATGTATCTTGTATTTAGATTTCTTTGTAATATTATCAATTTATTAAGTACATGGGAGTATATATCTTGTTTTTCATAATTCTTTATAATATCATAAATTTTGCATATAATATGTATATGTCAAAAAAATTATAATGAAATATTATGTTACGATCATTTACATTCTAACTCTAAATCCAATGCTCCAAACCATCGAGCCAAAGAATATATCAAGACATTATGATAAATAAAATATATGGCCTAGCTTAATTTGACTCGTTTAGCAAATTGGTTCAACTTTAGCTTTTGTATAATCGATTTCAAACCCAAAAAATATATTCCCATTATCAACTATATTTTGAATAATCGATTATTTTAGTTATAAATTAGTATCAATTTTATATAAACTATATTTATTGTCAAATTTTCAATTCCGAAAATTGGTGTGACTCGTCGAAATATTCCATGGTGTATTTAGAAGGAAAAAACTTACATATAGCATAATTATTCTCCTGTAAGGCACAAAACAATGTTGTTTTGTATCATACGTTATAACAGATATCAAAATACACTTTTACATCAAGTGAACTACGTGAACTTTGCGGCCGGAAAATAGACGAAGGACAATTGATACAAAATCAATAATTCATGATTTTAAAAAATATTTTCGTCAATTTAAAATATAATTAATAGTGTTAAACTAGTTTTATTTTAAAGTGATAGCTGCCCAATCTATAAAGTTCCACCTCAAACAAGAAATGGTTTTCTATAAAGTTGAATGATCTATAGAGTTTTTGTTTTTGTTTTTTTTTTAATGGATTGATCTAGAGAGTTGTTTAGTCATTATATATCTTCTTTTTTTGTGGTTTTAGTCGTATTTTCTTGCTATGATCTTGTGAAATAGTCGAGACTTTTGGTTTTATTTTGTCGCTCCATACTTATTATGTGATGGTGATGTTGATATAAATAGTGTCGATCGAAACGTGTGGAGAATTTTAAATGTTGGAGATAAATGCAATGCAAAAAAGAACAATTAAGAAGAGATAGCCAGCCACGATTGACTTGGAAAAATTTGTCCAAACTCAGTCCCCAAAACCACCATTACATACAAAATCAAAATGAAGAATACAATATTACACGATTTGAAATCCAAATCGTTCAAATTGGGTAAGGAATGATGGGAGAGACGGCAGATCTGCAAAGGCGCGCACGAGAGAGATTTCAGTAGTAAAACTACATTGTTTAGAATTAGCGTGTGTTGGTCTAGGGGTAAAACGATTAATATCTAATTAGGTCAAAGGTCTTGGTTCGAGTCCATTGTGACGCGACTTTTAAATTAAATTGCTAATTTAATTTATCAGCAACAATATAATGATCACATTTCAAAACCCATACGTAGAATCATGATGTCCTTATTGATAGCTGAAATGCAAGAAGAACTAATTGATAGAAAAATGTAAACAATTAAAGCTAAAAGTAAAGAACAATCAGCTAAGGGGGTGTTTACTTTTGTGGATAAGTCTCGATTGATAAAAATCGTAAGGCTAATCCCTTATTTACTTTGATGGATTGCAACTTCCCTTGATTATTTTTATCCTTCAAGCTAGTTTTGCTTAAGTTTTATCCCATCAAAAGGGTGGGATTGGAATAATCCTACTCTTGAGGATAAAAATACTCAATCATCCATTTTATCAATCATGCAAAGTAACGCCCCCTAAGAGTAAAGCCATCTAATAGCGAAACCAGCTGATACATACCATTGCGTAAGAAAATTAATATTTAACTTAAAATACCATTTATCTTCATCTAAAATTAATATTGCCCATGCAGAGCTTATGGCTTCTGAATATTCCTTTGATACTGAACTCATGCAGAGTTGATAAAATTTTCGAACTTTTTTTTAGTGCATGTTGAGCTCTGAGGAGCTGACATCTTGTTAACGCTTTTAGATTTCTTAACCTTTCAGTTTATTTTCAAAATACTAGTATCAGATATTTTAATTTGTTTTACGTTTCTTTTGTATTAGGCTTGCCTTTTAAGTCTAAAGATATTTAATATATTCCCTCCATCCAATTCATATATCTGTTTATTTATTTTTTAGATATTCACAATCGCTACAATGATTGTGCATAAAATATGGTTTTAGAAATGTCTGTATGATTTGATCTCATGATATTTTCATTGTAAAGTCGTCATTCCATCAGTAGATCATATATATAAGAGAGGTTATTATTCTGTTTATATAGCTCACTTTTGTCCAATTAATAATAATAATAATAATATACGTAGGCTCAGATCCACGAAACAAAACCCTATTTCAGATAAAAGCCATGCTTGTAATTATATTGCAAAATGGTAATTTTCAAACTAGGTTGGGTCCTTCACGTGAGCATTTACATAGTCTGATTCAATTACGTAGAAGATTGTATTAACGGAGAAAAGTGAGCATCCACCAACTAAACTTTGTAATGTGCGATTGGGAGAAAAAGAGGCAAGAAACGCATAAAGCGCACATCCCACCCACAAAGATTCTCCTTCTCACTCCACCAAATTATGCAATGCACAATATAGTCTTTACACAACCACCTTCAAAATGCTTTTTTGTTTGCCTCTTTTAGACATCAAATATGACTAAACAAGTGGCCCAAATGGAATTACATTCCATCATCAATTCATCATGCATCTGTTAAGGCTTTCTCACAAACAAACAACCAGAAGATTACATCAACCAAAAACTCCTGTGGCGCACCCAGCTTGTTAACTTATCATCAAAGAATATGGCAAGAATTTGATCTATCTTCTTATTTTCTACAGTTTAATTTAGAAAAAAAAAAAATGGGTAAAAGAATAGGAAGAGGTGAATCAGGGTGAGGCCACAGATTCAAGGGTAAAATAGAGCCCTCTGTATCACCCAATATTAGATGAATTATTCATGATTATAGCAGATCAAGCTACAGGTGATGGCTTGGCTTCTTCAGCTTGAGCCTGTCTGAAATTAAACACTCCGGCAAGGCCTCGTACCTTGGCCATTTGTTCGATCTCTGCTAATTTTTGCTTCAGAAGCTCTACCTCTTGCGCTAACTCTTCATCCCGTTGTCTCATTCCCTGAAACCATTCAGTTTTGAATAATGTGTCAGACTAGTGACGACTTTCATAAAAATATGACTCGAAACAGAACTAGGTTTTCTACATAACTCGGTGTTCTGGTTTTAAAGCAACCTTTACAAATACAACATTGTTTGGACAGCGTGCTTGTAAGATTTAATCCATTCAGATACTAGAAAATGTGGCCAATAATAACGAATACTGACTGCTTTGTCTCATTGATGGAACATGAGGCATACCAGGTTTAGTCCAAGTAACAGAAACCCAACTCAACTAAAGGTAAAAAGAAGCCCAAAATAAAAGTATATCTACCTCCATTTCCTGCCTGCGAACTTCCTCTTTTTTTGCTTCTGATCGAGCACTTCTCTGTACCTCGAAGATCAGTGCAGCCACTGCCACCTGATCACGTAATTTGGAACATCATCAGAAAAGGACAATAGTGTGAATTATTGCTTTTCATAGATGGCTACAAAGCTAGTCATCATGGTAGAAAGTGAAAATACCTTTCAATTGCACAATTATCAAAATAATTAAACTATAATTCTGAAATTACAGTAAGGGAAAGAATGTAGAGAAGAGTCATTTTTAATCTCTACCAGGTAGTTCAATGGCTTCTTGCCAGCAATAAGCCATTAACGCTATGAACATTTTTTACAATTTACCAATCTTCACAATTTATTTTCAAGATACTCTAAATCCACTCAAATAATGATACCAGCACTGATTTCATAGAAGAAGTTCAACCAGTAACTCCTTTGAATGCAGTTAAAGATTTAAAAAGTTTCCAAAGAACAACTCAATCCATTTATAGTTTAGACTGGAGAAAGACCTTTTTCTAGCAAAAAACTCTTATAACAAGCAGTAAGCGCAGGTACTCAAACAGGTAACCATAAAACGTTCCTGTATTTTCTTTCATTTTACGATAAGTAGATAGTAGATGTCCATGAAACCAGTTTAAAACTGCAGTTAAATATAAAATGACTAAGCAATCTTGAATTACTTATTTGATAGAAGTATTTTATAGGCTTATTTATGATTCTCGTTGCCAATCAAAATCAGTAAAAACTAAAAATATCAAATACTAAGAGCCAAAGGGTATACAGTTAAAAAAATCAACTCGAAAATAATGACAAAAGGTGCTTCAAACTAAAGGAATGTGGAGGTTTTCTGTGGGAACCAAATATTCACAACTAGGCCCAGTAGATACAGGCTGGAAGTACGGCACGATATGAATGCAAAATTCCTGTTCAGCAAATTCACATTTTGCTGGACAAGTTTCAACAAGTTTGTTATTAACTAGGATTCCTGCACGGAAATGTTACAGTTGAATTACCAAATGTTCATGTCCCAAACATATTAAAGAACATAAATAATTTAAGAAAATTTAATGCAAATACATAACTCAAGGAAAGTTGAAGCTGGAAGAAAGACCTACCGAGAAGACAAAAAGTTCCCCCATGAGATCAACTGCAGCTTGAACAGCCTTCTCTTCATTCAAAGGTCGAATTTCCACATCTGTTGCATGACCATATATGCGCCTTTGCATGGTTGTTGTGATCCTGTGATTAGCCTGGTTCAAGCAATATATATATAAGAATAAACCAGTTCAAAATGCAGTACTGGTCAAGCACATTGGGCGACACCTGAAGCAATCGTTGCTAGTTCACTAAGATAGTTCAACTCCTAGAGAGATTCAAGACTAATCCACAGATACAAAAAAGCACGAATTATTTCTGTGGTGTCCGCATCAGAGGATAACACGAAGATCGAGATTTGAAAAGAAGGTGAAACCAGAAAACAAATTATATGAGTTGGACAAAAATCATAAGATTACACATCCCACGAATCATTGAGAAAATACGTTAAAGCAACAAAAACCAAAACCATGGAATTGTCTGATGCAACGACTAAGGTTCCCAATCCCAGATTCCCAGCAGAAGAATACCACTGACAATGCGAGTGACGTCTATTAAAGAACATCCTGCAAATTCCTAGAGCTAAACTACAAGTACAAGCCAATGGGAATATGAACATCCAAGAGCCACAGCTCTGCAGTCATATACTCAAAATTCTTATTCGTCAGTAATCATTGTACCAATAATGCCAAACAAGACAGCTGAAAGAAATCGACATGTGCAGAAACTAATTCATCAGACTTTGTTCTGTGAAGACAAAAACTATATAAGTATCTTGCATTTTCCAAATATCAATATCAATTTCATCTAATTACATATCTGAAGAAAAAAGGACGAGCTAAACTATGTGAATGATAAAATGAGGGCTCAATAAGGTTTTCATTTGCACCAAACCAACTCCCTCATTGCAATCACATTCCACTCCTTTTCACTTTCATATAGGCACTAAATGTAAAGGCTCCCAGCAATGGCCAAAAAATTGCTAAATCGTGGGGGGGTGAAGGAAAACCCCAATGCCAAAAATCGAACGAAGGCAAAAGTCTTAATCAATAGAGAGACAAAATCTCCAAATTAGACATACACGATACCACCCTTGATCTTAATTGATAAAAAAATTACAAACCCGGCCATAAGAATGTACTTAACGATCCATTTCGACAAAATTACAAACCCCATAAGAATGTAGAATACCTGGGCCACGCTAACTATCACATTTCTGAATTTCGGGTGAATCCCGGCCTGCTTCTTGAGTTTAGCGGCAATGGGTTTGCTCAGAGTTTTTAGGGCAAGCGTTCCGAGCTTCAATAGAGGTAGCATTACTACTGATCCCTATTCTTCTTTCGTTCTAGATTGTGGTATTTTTCAAGAAATCACAACTCCAGCTTTTTGAGTTTATAATAACATAAACAAAAACTAATGCTTGAGGATGGATAAACAGAGGGGAAAGGGTTGACTGGTTCAAAGTTTCTTGTAAAGCAAGACAAAAATGCAAAACGAAAAGTTATTGAAGTCTGAATGATGACGATTGAAGAGCACAGATAAAAAATTGGGTGTGAGCTGTGAATAATGGCGATGGCGATGGCGATGGCGATGATCTGAATCACCCGCACTCACTGAAGTTTCCTTGCGCCCTACAAGTCCTGCTTGGGGGACTCAAACGCGTTTTTTGTTTGTTTTTATATCATAAATCGTGTTCGCAAATGACGGGCATAAATGGAACTCACGAGATTATTTTTTTAAATATTTTTATTTATTTATTATTTATCTACTACAGATTATTAGGGGTGAGCAAAAACCGAACCGACCGAAAAAACCGACCAAAAAATGGCCGAACCGATCGGTTTTCGGTCGGTTTTTCCGGCCTGGGCGGTCGGTTCGGCCCAAATTTTTTAGAAATTTCGGTTTGGTCGGCCGGTTCGGTTTTCTCGATTTTGGCCGGTCGAAAACCGAACCGACCGAACTATTTAGTTTACTAGGGTTTTTTTTTCTCCCACTAATTCTCCCTAACCTAATTCCTCTCCATTGCGCCGCACCCCACCCCACCCGCAGGCCCTCTGCCCTTCACCCCTACGGACAACCACCAGCCGAGCGCCGGCGAACCAGAACCCTAGCCCAGTCCGAGGCAGCGCCGAACAGCAGCCTGGAACTCGTAGCCGTCGCCGCGACCGCGATTCGCGAAGAACCCCAGCCCGCAGTCGTCGTCGCCGCGCCCAGCCCGCAGCTGTCGTCGCCGCGCCCAGCCCACAGCCGTCGTCGTCCACAGCACAGGTTAGTTTCGGAGCGGTGAGCCTTCCTCTGCACCGCCGCCTCACCTCCACACCTGAGCGAGCCGCGCCGCCGCCTCACCTCCAACTGTTGCTTCTCTGAGTGCGCCGCCGCTGCCAGTTCGGCTCGGCTCTATTCGGTCGGTCGAAAACCGATTATTTCCACGGTTCGGTGATCGGCCGGTTGGTCTTCGAACGTCGGTCGGCTCGGCCCATAAATCCTCCAAACCGTCGGCCCATCGGTTTGCGTTTTTTTGGTCGGTCGGCCGGCCGAACCGACCGATGCACAGCCCTACAGATTATGCCTATATTTTTTATTGTAATTTTTCCTATTATATAAAGTATTAGTTAAGTTTTTCATCTCTTAAATATATTATAAGTGTTAATCATACGGATATATAAAATGATCACAAATGTTTAGTAAATATATATAAAATATTCAATAAATATAAATAAAATTATTAAAATATTATTATTGATAAGATTTATGATTATACATAAATTTTAACATATTTATTTATTGAATAATAATTGAATTTATGAGTATTAATTAATTTTTTATACTCATATACTATTAATAAATAATTGAATTTTAAATATAAAATCGTATAGTGTTTGCTAAAGTACATATTTGACTTTAACAAAAATAGTAACTTATAAAAAGAATAAGATCAAACTACTATAAACAGATTTTTTCTAACATACATCTCATATGTTATAATCCGAATGAATTATAATTAGGGTAATCAGTGTATAAATATATAAACTTTATTTACTTTTTGATATTTAACATGAACTTTAAATCCTAATTATAAATACATAAACTTTACTCATTTTTGGTATTTAACATGAATTTTAAAACATAATTATAAATACATGAACTTTAATTTTATTCATCGCTTTTCATTTTCCCCCAAATTAAAGTTGCTTTGAAATGTCCAAATTTTGACGTGGACAAATTTTTGCTATAAAAATTAATTTTCACCGTTCAATTTTTGGTCCGTCTTTTTACTCTTTTACATTCTGAATTTTTGAAATGAGTTTTTTGAATGACGAAATTAGATTTTTGAAATTTTCAAATCTTAAAGACGAAATTGACTTTCTGAATTTGTAAAATTTGTAGACAAATTTTTATCATTCACTTTCATATTTTAGTTTTGAGTTATTTTTCTCTAACCAAAAACATCGCCGTCGTATCTCAGCGTCGAATTGTCCACGTCAAGATTCGGGCATTCAAAGTCAGCTTTAATTTCGAAAAAATGAAAAACGAGTCAAAAATTGAATAAATTTAAAGTTCATGTGTTTATAAATATGTTTTAAAGTTTATGTTAAATATCAAAAGTGAGTAAAGTTCATATATTTATAACTAAAATTTAAAATTCATATTAAATACCAAAAAATGAGTAAAGTTTATGTATTTATACACACCAATTAGCCCTGTAATTATAATGGATGGCAAACGTGTAACTAAGCTGAATGTGAGTAAGAGTAAGTTGTTTTGATTAAATAGCTTAGTGAATTCCAAGAAGCTATTTGTCGCGAATGTGCTAAATTTAAGCTAAAGTGATTTGTAAACACAGCATACGAGGTCGGTTTTTTTGTAAAACTGAAGTAGTAACAAAACGCTATATTCATGGAGAATGGTTACAGAAATAGTAAAAAACAAGAAAAAGAAACTAACGGTGGTAGTCTGTAAAGAAGAAGGATCATCAATTCCCCTGATTTTCCTGATCATTTCTATATTACGTCTGAATCCTCGAGTTTAAGCTTTCTGGTGTCAAAGTCGTGGTTGATCGATCGCACGCAGATGGCCACCTTGCTCGGCTGGCTCATCTCCTTTCCTTTGGCCGATTGCTGCTGACTAACAAAATCGAATCGAATCACAGAGCCAAAGACCGTGTGCTTGCAAAATTCCAATTAATTACTGCTTACAATATTTGTTGGTGTGAGAGAGAGAGGTGATGGCCGGGGTTGTGTACCTCCGCACCAACCGTTTCGAGGTGAAGCTTGAAGGCATCACCTTCAAGAAGAAGATCTTCGAATCCCTCTGCGAAATCGATTTCCTCTTCCCCGACGGAAAGACATGGGAGCAACCCCCCATCGTGGGCCTCGACGTGATGTGCCACCCCCGCGACCCCTCCGCCATCCTCCTCCTCCTCAGCTTCGGCGTCGGCTGCGTCATCCTCCGCTTCGCCGCCGGCGAGTCCCTCCCGGCCCCCATCCACCGCTTCCTCGCCGACAAGCGGATCCGCTTCGTCGGCTTCGGCATCCCGGAGAAAACCGATCTCTTCCCCTTCCACGAATTAGGTCTCACCAATTCCCAAATGGACATCGGCTACATCGCCGCTAGGGTTTACAAGGATCCCAAATACAAGCGCTACGAGCTCGGCGACCTCGCGCGCAAGGTGGTCGGGATCAAGCGGATGATCGGCCTCACCGAGTCCGCCTCCTTCGACCGCCACGCGCAGATCAAGTGCGCCATCTGCCAGCTCTTCGTCACCAGCCTCATCGCCATGGGGATGATCAAGCGGATCAACGAGGAATATTCCTCCCCTTCTTCCAAGAAGAACTCCTTGCTCAAAAACCTCAATTCTCTGCAGCTCCTCGCCGAGGGATGGTTCAAGCTGCGCGGGAGCAAGAAGCCGCGCCAGCCCGACGACGCCGACGACGACGCCCACATTCGCGACCGCATGGAGGATCTCCTCGACGCCAAGCACCCGCAGGATCCCTTCCCCGACTACTTCGCCGACGATCCCAGCGGCGACGACGCCGACTCCCCGACCTATTCCTCCGGCGGAGACAACGAGAAAGGCGGCGATGACGAGTCGTCGCCTGCTGCGTCGGCGACCAAGCCGATCAAGGGGATCCTCAAGTGTCCGTCCGCCACGTTGAATCGGAGCGAGTCGTTGAGGTCGCCGGGGACTCCATCTTCGTCTTCGTCTTCGTCTTCATCTCCGTCTCCATCTCCATCTCCACGACTGTCGCCGACGACTCAGCAAAAACTGAAAAGGGCCAACTCGAAAGGGTGCAACGTAAGATTTAAGTTCCAGTAGGTGGCTAGTTGATTAATGTTACTGCTGCTGCAATAAGCAGAGGTTAATTAATTATGGTGTAAATTAGGCAACGCAATCTGTTTCCTTAATTGGCTCTCATCGTCATCGTCATCGTCTAGGTTAGACTTGCTGCTTGCTTGCTTTTTCTAACTGTTCCTTGAGAATTTCAATCTACAAAACAATAAAATGGGGGGAATTCATGTCGTTAATTCTTATACCAGAACTAGTCGTTATGCAACGTGCCATGCACGTTATATCATATGTAATTTTTATAGATGAATTCATGTGTAATGGCTAAGAGAATTTTTGTAACGTATCATCGTTTGTATACGTTGTGTATTCTATATTAATCTATTTATGTTTGTAACCTTTTAGCTTCTTTAATACTCAACGCAAACATTGAGTCAATACGTCAAAGTATTCATTTTCATAGAAAAAATAAAAAATATTCACTTTGGATAAAAAAAAACTTGAAAATTAAGCTAGTTTTTATGAAAGAAGACAATTTTATCCCCATATGACAAATAACTTAATTACTCCATGCATGTATTTATATACATAAAGATTTGGTTATCAAATCACGAGACACACAATAGGAGCCGCGTACATAATTCTCTTTAGAAAATCCTAGGCAGTGATGCATACCAAGCAAATTTAAACTCAAGGATATAGAAATATACATGATACATTAATCTTAGATTTTAATTTTCTACATCAATAAAGATGTGCTTAAATCTCATAAGCACGCACCGGAGAGATGGAGAGAACCGAGGAGGATCGCGGCTGCAAATCTCCTCAGCCCAACCAAGGTGCAGTGGTTCTGCGCTCTTCATGAAGATGAGGTTGCTTGCATGTCACGCGCTGCGGCGCTTCAGTGCAGCTCATAGGCAGCGACAATCCAGAAGAGCGGCACATATGGTGAATAATTGTGATTATATGGTGAATGTGAAAGTAAATTGAAAAAGATAAATTTTAGTTTTTTATGTGAAGAGTAATATGGTAACTGTGATTGATTTTTAAGTTTTTTATGTTAGTGATAGTTTTTAATTTTACTATTTCAAATTGGACAATGAAGATCATCTATTATCAATCTATGTGACATTATCTATTGTTGTACACATGGATGAAAGATACTATGTCACAATTCTAAAGGTTTAAAATTGCCATTGTATTTCAAATTGGACAATGAAGATCATCTATTATCAATCTATGTGACATTATCTATTGTTGTACACATGGATGAAAGATACTATGTCACAATTCTAAAGGTTTAAAATTGCCATTGTATATCTTGTATAAGTTCTGAATGTTTAGTACTGGTCACACTAGAATGCAATAAGTGATCCAAGTTGAGTTTCAAGAGGTAATTCGAGCTTAGGCCTCACTTTATAGTGGATTACAAAAATTCATATCCGAGTTTTCTTTGCCGCCATTAAATTGGGCTACTTTGTATAAAGGCCCAGTTTTAGCAAACTGGGCCCAAACAAGTGAAGTTTAAAAAAAATTCAACATCCTTTTAAGATTGAGTGGGTAAATTTAAGTTCTCATTAGCTCTCAAAATTTATTTCGACGATTTTGTTTTTTCTTTTTCTTTTGTCAAAAAAAGAAAAGAAAAAGTTGAGCATAAAAAATTTCCCTGCTATTGCATTTTTTTGCCATAATTCTCCAGAACAGATCAATTTATGCCCTGGTTCACAGAAATCATACTCATTATGACTATAAGCCATAATTAATCACTAATTAAATAATTAAAAAAAAAAGTTTACCCTTCTAAGAAAGAAACAACTAATTAGTCATCAAGTATTATGGGAAATTGTCCATTAGACACTTGACTAATTTACAATTTCATTTCAATTTTCAATATTGTAAGAGTGCATCAAAATATTGTAGTAGTACTACTACTATAAATGAAAGACGCCAAAATCGGTAGGTGATGTTCTTTCTTGAGTTGACTAGTGACGTTGTCATGTATTTCCCTGTCATTTATATCAGTACTGAAAAAGTTCTAATAATAAGATATTACAACATCACAATCTTAACTAACTCAGTAAATTTAGAACGTTCCTTCTCGGTGAACTGTAAGAATTCAAATTTCTCAATTAATTGAAAATATAAAGGATAAAATATTTGTTTTCTGAACTTCCATCATTTTTCATAAAATGTCCTGAATTTTTGTTCTCCTCCACAAGATAACACCAAACTTCTAGCCTTTTTTTTTTCATAAAATATTTTTCTATACAAAATTCAGTGACGGAAATATGACTTATCTTGTCGGATGTAATATGTTAGGAATCGTCATTGTTAGAAAACCCTGAAAATTTGGGGGTTTTGTGTAATTTTTCCGTCACCAAATTTTGTATAGCAGGATATCATATGAAACACACTAAAAGTTCGGGATTTTTCAAAAGAAAATGAAAGTTCGAAGTATTATATGGATTATGTTGGAAGTTCTGGACATAAAACATTATTAATCCAAATAAAAATAAAAATAGAACGAAACATGTATATAGGATTAGGTTATAGTTAAAATAACTATTTTCGTAAAAAATGATAATAATGAATAAGCCAGTATATATTGTCGAATAAACTATTTGTAATGCATTAACAGCTGCAATTCGATTAATTAGTGAAATTTTCGCTTCCTCTAAGAGTTAAATCTAAATTTAAATGATTATTCGTACATTACTAACAACTTATTAAACCATATATACTTGTTTATTCACCTTTTTCATATCATTTCCTATTCTCATAATACATGATTAGTCTCATTAATTAGAATCAATTCAAAGTATATACAGATACTGGAGTATCAAATAAAAATTGGCGCACAGAATGAAGCGATAATAGCAGTGATCGTAATAAATAAAAGGAATGTACGAAAATCTGCTTGATGGATTAAATAATGGGTCCAATCTCGAAAATAAAAGTACAAAATAGCATCAGCTATGCTATAGTTGTAGCCAGTAAATAAGCTTCTAGAGAGGAGGCAGACATGGTCAATGCCTCTCTGTTTTAAACCAGGGCTTTCATTTTTTGTGTCAAATCTGACATCTTTCATTACATTACATTTACTAGAATCCCATTTCTTTATAATTTTATTTTTTAGTATTTCAGAAAAGAAGAAAAAATGATGAGATGATTTTCCTGTTGGATAATTACATAATTCCGACAGTTTCACTGTTTTTTACCTTGTTCACGGGTTAGTTGGGTAAAATTCAACATAAAAGTCTGCGCTATTATCAAAATTGCCCGTTTAAGCATATGGTGAGGTTCAGCTTCTCCTGCTTTTATCACTTTGGAGACTCTTATAAACAGAAATAAATATCTACTACTTCTAGGTTTATACCTATAAATATATATACAGATGTTTTCTTGGAATTAATTTCAGGGGATTTATTTTCATTTTATAAATTGTACTACGTATAGTACTAGTATTCTTTTAATTTCTGTATGAAGACTGGAAATGTAATTTTGATTTTAGGGTTATAATGATTATTGTGATAGATAAGATGTAAAAATGAAAAGAATCTTCTAAGGAAAGTGGAAAAAACAAACAGATGCAAAGTTGAAAAAAGAAAAAATTAAAGCTGTTTGTAAATGAATGATGGATATAATCTCGGCTGCCAACTTTTCCCCCCTATAGATTTTTTCTAAATAATTTTATTTGAAAGATATAACTTATTTTCCAATATTATGTTAATCTTGGATATTTCAACAGTTATGTTGAAATTAAGATAATAAGCTACTTTTGACTTTTGAGTAGAAAATCAAATTCCAAATTATACTATACGGAAGAAAAAAAGAAAAAAGAGAAAGAAAAGAAGAAGATGGAAGTGCTTGTATTGATATATATATAACAGCAGGGGACAATTATAATTAATATTCTGGAGAAGCTCATTGAAAGTTAGGTCTATTTTAGCGACACCACATTAATAAGCATCTGTATATCAACTGCAGGCAAAAGCCTTTTGTATATATTTCTATTAATTTGTTTATACATACATTTTTTTGAGTCGAGAAACTGAGAATAATAATGTGGATTAAACCATATATACCTCATTGGTTGGGTATTTCCAAAAGTACATTAAATTTTGAAATAAAAGACTGATATGGTGGTTGATCAAAACTCATGAATTGCTATTTCCAAACCATTATGGTCATAAATTCTACTTATTTTATAACTATATATTTCCCCTTTCCTTACATTCTTAAATGAATCTTCGACTTTAGTTGTATCTATCGAAGATAAAAAAAAAAAAAAAAAAGTATAACCAATGTCCGTTTTCACATTATATAATAAAATATTTGATGATTTTCAAACACGTACAATATGGAGTATTTAATTATCAAAATCGAGTTCTTAAAATAGAAACACAGACACTTATACATACACACACACACACACACATATATATATATATATGTATTAATGTATACATTACATTATATGCGTGTGTGTGTGGAGGAAAATATATTGATTTCACAAAAGCTAGCTAGCTAGTTTATACATAATACGGATTTTCTTCGAAAACATATTGATTTCACAAAAGCAAGCTTATAGTTAATTTAGATAATGCGATTTTTCTTAGTTAATTTTCAATATAAGCTATTTAATAAGTTCTAAAAAGAATTAATATTGTATGATATTTAATAATGAGAACAAACCCAATTGAGATTAGTAAATTATGATAGTTGCAAAATTGGTGATTAGGGAGATCAAAGCAAGGATGTGGAGTTGGAATACAATTTATAAATTTTTGTCCGAGGAGAATTGTTTTTCATCTTGGATGAGTGAGTCCCTTTCTTCTGTAGTTGTGTAATCCTTGTGGTACTTCTGGTACCATGCTTTTCTAATAATATTACTTTTTCTGATAAAAAAAAATGTTGCAAAATTGGTGAATCATAAGTCATAATTAACACTTGCATGTTGACGACAAAGTATAGTACTTAATTTGTAATAATTTAAGATGTTTCTCTTCTCATAATAGTAGATTCAAGGTTCGATTCACCTAAAACAAATTGTGTGTGCGCAAGTAATTACGCTTGCATGCCTTAATTAGATAAATTAAAGCTAATTCCAAACGACAACATATATTGTAGTGTTAAAATTCATAGAATATTAGTACCTTTTTACAACGCAAATTATTTAATTTGTATCTACTATATATATATTTTTACAATAAATCATTAGAAAACTATCAAATCTAGTTAACTACAAAACTTAAAATAAAACAATAATTATTGAAATAGTTAGTTAGTTACAATACAAAAAATCAAAGTGTATTCCTAATAAAGCGCATGAAACTGCATGCTCACAAAATCCACATTATAACCAAAAAAGTGTAAACATGCGACAAAAAAGAAATTGATAGAGGATTACAATATTTTACAAAGATAATGAAATACTTATTGTGATATGATATTATATCTAACACACGTACAGTAAATTAAGAGGGCAATGAATCGAAAAGATTGTGGTAGTATTTATGATCTCATTGAATTTACTGTCCCATTTGGTATTTAATTAGTTTTAACAGTGGTAGTACAAATATATATACGTACGTCGCTTTCTTATTCAAAACTGCTATCACTTCAAAAGCGAAGGGGCAGTGAATATTTATAGCACAGCTCTAAGTCTTTATTTTTAATGCCTATTAATCTCCCATTTAATTATGTATACGATATTTCAAATAACCTAAAATTTAACTATAAGTACTAATGTACTATGCACAACATTTAGTTGTCTTTATCACAGTCCTGTTTTTTGTTAAATTGCTGTTCCTTAGCTACCTAGTTTTATTCATTCTTTGGTCTTGCAAATAACGACAAAACAAAAATCACGAAATAAAATTGTTCAGACAACCATACGCTCAACTAGGATATGTTTTTCTTATTTATCTCATTGTTAATTTATTAAGGATAAATCTTGCATTTTATGTTTTACACACACACAGAGTATATACAGAAAAGAGATCTATTATATTCTATTTAGCTTCCGTATAATGTAAATCCATTAACAATGTATAATGTTAAACACAAAAAATATATCTATAAATTTAAAAGCATATAAATGAATTAACCGAAAACAAATTACTGCATATATATATATATATATATATAATGCATTATCAAATAATGCTAATTATATGTAGGGTTAATTGCATCAAAATACCTGACATTTTCTCAAAATTTGGTTTTTTGACAAACTTTTTTATTGTAGCAAAAATTTTAGCTACGTTTCAATTATTGCAATGTCCGTCCCGCGTATATTTCCGGCCAAATCCATGCTGAGGTGGACCTCCGTAAAGCTTAGGTGGCATGTCGTGCCGGGTAATGAAACATTGTCGTCTCAAACCCATTGCAATAAATTGAAACGTAGCCAAAATAAATTGGCCGGAAATGAATGGATTTGGCCGAAATATACGCGGGACGGACATTGCAATAAATTGAAATGTAGTTAAAAATTTTACTACAATTAAAAAGTTTGTCAAAAAACCAAATTTTGGGAAATGATCAGGTATTTTGATGCAATTAACCCTTATATGTATGATAATCATTATTATATACGTAAAAATGCATTGAATCTACTATAGTACGGGAGAGTGGAATCAACCTCATCGTAACCCTATATATACATATGCCTTAAATGCTACATGAAAAAATACACATTGATATGTCAGTGCAGGAGTATTTATTTAGTGAATATGCATATATTTTTAAGCGTATAAAATAGGAATAAATCATGTCCATTAGATCTTGGTTGATCTCGTGGCTTGAAATTTGTCTAATCAGAACATAATTCGTAAAATTCGTGTATAGAATATAATTCGTAACAAAAGTACTTTCAATTCGTAATAAGAAAAACGCAAGAATTTTAAGGGAAACAGTTACGAATTTCGGATCTCCATATAATTTGATCTGGACCATTAATTCACTATGATCTAATGGACATGATTTGTTCCTATTTTATATACTTAAAATACACTTAAAAGTGTTTTCATGGTAGTCCACCCCTATATATATATATATATATATATATATATATATATATATATATAATACAATTCTTACAATAGTTTTTTTTGTTCTAAAATTCTCTCTCTTCTATTATCTTCTCTTTATTCTATTTTCAGTCTTTTTTAAAAAGTTGTTAAATTTAATTCATGAAAAATATTTAATATATATGCATATCATATATTAAAGATCATCACAATAATCATACTAATACAAATTAAATCAAATTCAAATAAACTGAAAAGACAATTCATGAAATACAGACCAATTACCTTTTATTAATACTCCCTCCGTCCCACGAAGCATGACCCAATTTCCCCCCTTAACGCCGTCCGATTTTTTTTTTATTATTTCTTTTAACATTGGTGGGGCCCACACCAACGATTTTGAGCGGGAGACGAAGGGGTTTTCTGCATAACCTTTGAAACCCAAAGGTCTTCTCCTCCACCTCTTCGACCAATCCACCACATAACACCCAAAAAATACCTTGTTCGACGTTGCTCTGTGGAAGGCAAATAAACATCAAACCCTTGCATGCAATGGGGGAAGACGACGCCGGCGAGGCAAGGTAAGTGTATTGAAGACGATTATCGGTCCTTTTCTTTTATTGAGTTGTTTTGATTATTTTGAGTTTTGATTTTGGTTTTTGTTTTTTCGTTTCAGTTTCGTATTTGAGGGATTTTGGTTCAACTACGGCGGGTATTGGGAGAAGAAGAAGTGTTAGTGTTATGAAGAGGTAAACACTGATTTTGTGAAGGTAGGTGTTGATGAGATGACTTTTGAAAAAATTGTTCAGAAGTATGCAGAACTAGGCTTCCCAAATCCTAAAGCATATTATGTGCAAGACTCTAGTGTGACTTATGAGAATGGCCTCTATGTTATTTATGATGAAGAATCTACTAGGAGAGTGTTAGATTTAGCTTTCTTGTTTTGTTGGGAAGAGGTTCTTTTATACATAGATGATGAGAGACTTCCTCTTCCTTATGAATTGGTCAGTAAATTACATGCAAAGCTAGATGCAGAAGAAAGAGGCAAACTTGATAGATTACAATCAAAGGGGGAGTGTGATAATGTTCTTGGAAATCAGGGAGAGGGGGTTAAAGGAGATGGAATTGAGGGAGATCGAATTCAGGGAGAGGGTGATAATGTTGCTGGAATTCATGGAGAGGGGGTTAAGGGAGATGGAATTCAGGGAGAGGGTGATGCATTAGAGGGAATTCATGGAGAGGGGGTTAAGGGAGATGGAATTCAGGGAGAGGGTGATGCATTAGATGGAATTCATGGAGATGGGGTTAGGGGAGATGGAATTCAGGGAGAGGGTGATGCATTAGGGGGGAAACCGAGAGGGTAGAATTGAGAGAGGGTGAGGAATTACAAGGAGAAGAAGAGGGTGATGATTCAGATGGGGGAAGTGAATGTGATGATGAAGACACTGAAGATACAGATGGGGAAGATGATGATGATTCAGATGGGGAAGATGATGATCAGATGGAGAATGTTGAAGATGAGATTGAAGGAAGCTTCAAGCTTGGGCAGACCTTTAGCTCTGCTAAGGAAACAAGAGAGGCAGTTCATCTCTATGGAATACAGAATGGATACAAGCTGAGATTTGTGAATAATGAGAAGACAAGGTTGAGGGTTGTGTGTGTCAATACAAAGAGTTGTCCGTTTCTATTCTATTGTTCCAAGATTGGGAATGATGGAGGTGTGGCTGTGAAGACTCTGATCTTAGAGCACAATTGTTACAAGCAAAGAGAAGTGCCAAGTTTGACACAAGCTTTCCTAGCAAACCACTTCAAAAACAGAGTATACAAGGATCCCAAATATACTGCCAAACAGATTTAAGAGGATGTGAAGATTCAGTTCAGGCTTCATGTGTCCTTGTTCAAGTGCAAAAGAGCAAGGAAGTTGATTTTGACAGAGCTTAATGGGAGCATTATCAATGAATTCAAGACGCTTGAAGCTTATATTCAGATATTGAAGGAAATAAATCCTGGTTCAAATGTAGAGTTACAGTTGTCAAAAGAAGGAGAGGAGAAGGGTTTGAGAGTGTTTAGGAGGCTCTTTGTCATGTTAGATGCATGCAAGAGGAATTGGTTGGGTGGTTGTCGGCCAATTATTTGCCTTGATGGATGCCACCTGAAAAGTATGGCTGGTGGAGTGTTGCTCACTGCAGTCGGTAAGGATGCAAATGATGGAATCATGCCATTAGCTTGGGCAGTAGTGAGTAAGGAAAACAAGGTAAATTGGACTTGGTTTATGAAGCTAATGAAGAGAGAGTTAGACTTGGGGGAAGGTGACAGAGTGACTATTATTTCGGATATGCAAAAGGTACGTTCTAATTCATGTTATTCAATTTGTTGTATTTACTATGGAATACTAATATTTCAACTACCATTTGTAGGGGCTCATTAATGCTGTGGAAACCATATTGCCAAGAGCAGAGCATAGATGGTGTGCTAGACACATCTATGCCAATTGGTCGAAGAAATGGAGGGGTCCAGAGTTGAAGAAACGATTCTGGATATGTGCTTGGAGCTCGTATGAAGAGGAGTTCAAGGAAAACCTGGTAAAGGTTGGAGACATCAAGCAGAAAGCTGCAGAGGAACTTTTGAAGTATCCTCCCCAAACATGGTGCAGGGCATACCAAGATTTCAGGTCATCTAGTTATATGGTTGACAACAATGCTTCTGAATCATTTAATTCAAGTCTGTTAGAAGCTAGGAGCAAACCAATAATAAGTATGCTAGAGGATATACGAGTGTTAGTGATGAATAGGTTTAGGGAAAGAAATAGGTCTTCTAATTCATGGAAGGGAGACTGGTCCCCTACTGCCATGAGGGTTTTTCAGGCTGCTAAGGAAGACTCTATCAGTTGTCAAGTGCTGTGGAATGGTGATAATGACTACGAGGTTGGAGAGGGCTTAGATAAACACACTGTCCTACTAGATAGGAGGCAGTGTACATGTAGGAATTGGGGTTTATGCGGCATACCTTGCCAACATGCCATAGCAGCGTCATATCACTCTAAGATAGACCCTGAGACTATGATTTCTCATTGGTATCACAAAGAAACTTTTGAAAAAAGCTATGCACACACTGTCCAACCTGTTCCCGGGCCAAAATTCTACAAGACTGATGCACATCTGCCTATTGAGCCTCCCATAATTGAGAAAAAGATTGGTAGGCCTAAAAAATACAGAGTTAGGGCAACCAATGAATCAAGGCAAAAGGCACATAAGCTGTCTAGGATTGGACAAGTTCAATTCTGTTCCATATGTAAATCAAGTGGCCATAAGAAGAACCATTGCCCCAATGCATCAAGTCAGGTAAGAGCAGTGTTACAAATACATCTATTTCTCCTTTTAATATGATAACTCTATAATATCCTCATGTGTAGGTGTTAAGCTCTCAAGCTTCTAATTCTAATGCTCCAAACAAAGGAAGGGCTGGATTGGGTGTGCATGTCAATCTTGACATTGGAAAAACAACAATTAATGTTAGTATTAAGGGTGCATTACTTTGTGTATTCATTTTGCTGACCTATTTTTATGTATAAATTCGAGCTTTATTTTGCAGCCTGGAATGCCATCAGAGAGAGTGGTTTCACTTGGTCATATACCAACTCAAGATAGCTCGGATCCACAAGTGAGATATCCCATTCCAAATGAAAGGGGCTGCAAGAGGAAGTACAAGGAAATAGCTTTCACAAAGGCTGGAAATGAGGAAAGGATGCCAAGCAATCTTCCCTTTAAGCCACCTGGTCTCAAGTGGAAAGGCAAGAGCAGTGTCACTACAACATCTTTGATGGATGAAGCTGTGGCTAAGAGAACAAGATTTGGAAAAGCTAAATCATCACAAAGCTCTATCATTCATGATGCTTAGGGATGTGAGCTTGGTTATGAATTAGCATTATGAAGTTTGAGATTTGGTACTTTGGTTTATAACATTTTGGCTGCTGACTTTGGTTGTGAACTGTGGTATTATGTTTGGTGATTCGATTTTGAACATCATAGATGAACAGTTTGTCTGCCTTCTTGCATCTGAAACGTTGGTTTTGAAGGTTTATAATGAAAATGTATTGTCATTTGCTACTATATTTCTTGTGAGAATTGGCATTTCAATGTACTATAGAGCTTTAATAAAACAGGGGGAATGCTTCACCAAAAACAGGAAACACAATTCTTATATATAATTCAATGGCAAGAACAAATTTCTACACCAAAATAGAGGAAATGCTTCACCAAAACAGAGAGTAATATTTTACAAGACAAAGAAAATTATAAAAACAAGGATCCAAGTGAATATCAACACCAAATAAGCTACCAAAGTCTTATTCCTCCATTCATCACACTCGTGCTTCTTCTTTTGCAATGCATTGTTCAATTCAGCTTGGGCAAGTTCAAAATCACAACCTCTTGCTTCAAGCTTCTTCACCATTTTTCTACATCCCTTCAATTCATTAATCACACATCTTGCTCGTTCACCCATGGGCTCGTCGTGCCACACAAAAAAACCGCAATTCTTCGACTGAAAATACAGATTTTTCATACAATTAAAACCGATGTCAAACATATAATCTTTAAAAAAGAAGAAAATTTACCTTCCAATTTGGACACCCATAAAACCTACGCCCGAGATTCTCCATTGTCCATGAAGTCATTATAGCTGATCTAAACCTCATGCCATCGATTTTGCAATTGCATAAAAGTTCAGTACCTTTCATGGCCGACTCTGACATCCTTCCTCCAGACGAATTGCTCGACCCAGAAAAGGAATTGTAACTCATATCGCTAATATTTTGCAAGCAAGAATGAAAACCCTAATTTAATTCGAACAAAATAGCTAACGAGATGTGAAAATCGATTTTTGAAAGCTAGTGTTCGTCGATTTTGAAAATTGGGGGTTCTAAACCCTAATCTTCTGATTTTAAAAGTTGTAAAACCGTTGGTGTGGACCCCACAAATGTTAAAAGAAATAATAAAAAAAATTCGGACGACGTTAAGGGCTGTTAAAATGCGGGGGGGGGGGGGGGGGGGGGGGATTTGCTTCGATTTTGCCACGTTGGGGTAGTAAGCAGCACTTACCCTGACTATAGGGTGCTAAACGCGATAGGGACGCCATCCATAGGGGGCAAATTGGTACTTAACCCTTTCTAAAAATGACAAAAAATTTACCATTCATTCACCTTTTCACTTTTTCACCTACCACACTTAACACACAAAATACCAATTTCTTAATTCCCGTGCCGAAAAGAACTGGATCATGCTTAATGGGACGGAGGGAGTAAATTTTTTAGAAGAAAAAAAGAAAATTATGCCTCAATTTTATTACTTGAGCAAGCATCATCTGTCGTGTGGGGGAGGGGGGGGGGGCATTGGAAAAAAATATTATGTGTATGATTTTTTATTACAATCATATTAAATTATTTGAGTTCATATAATTCTTTGAAATGCAAATATTAAAGCATATTAGAGAAGCAAATTGATGAATAATTGATTATAGTAGTCACATTGATAGTTTATTGTAAATACAGCTTCCACAATTTTTTTTCTAACTTAAGTCATAATATACCTTGTTTATTATTAAATATTATTTTATCTTTTCTTTGATGAATCGATTTTACTACAAAATGCCTCCTGTTATGGAGGCTTAGTTTTCATCGGTTGATTTTTTTTATTATTATATATTGTTGTAACATAGTAGTTAATAAAAAAATGATTGCATTAAAAGTACTACTATTAACTAACTTTATTTGAAACTTTCAACTTTTTTCCTTATTTTTATTTAATTAAAGGAATATTAATGATTTGAACCCCAACCTTCTAATTAAAGATGAAACATCTTATGAATAAGATGTATTTTGTTGTCTATTTGAAAATTATAATTATTGCCTTCTAGCATTAAACAAGACTTTCTGACTACGTCTGCAAATAAAGATTAATCGAAACCAGATTAAAGTGTAAACTAAATAACTAATAAATCAATCCGCCTAAAACATTATAAATGAGGTACGATATATGAGGGGTTTATGTAAAAACAAAACAAACTGATTTTTGTTCTTGCATAATGCATCCTTTATTATTACTATTTTTTAATAGATCAAATATCAGGTAAAATGAAACTCGAGCGAAATCCCTACCCATTAATATCATCTCTAAATGCAATAAATATTTGCAAGAAAATGGTATTTAAACACCGATATTCGGTGCGAAACATTGGAGGAGTTGTAGGCTACGATGCATGATTCCGCATCGTGAATGGTACAATGAGCAGCGGAGAGTTGTACGCCAGAAAACAAATGGAGAATAGTTTTGATTGGGTGTATTGGACCGTAAGATGCGCGCGCGAAACGAGGGTTTAATTTACCCCCGCTGTTCAGTAGCCGACACGCACTGCTTAGAAAATGACCGCTCTAAGTTCCTTTTGCCACGACTTCTTTTCTTGCTATTTTCGTCACACATCTTTAAATCCTTCCCTTTTACTACTCCCTCCATCCCGCGAAGCGTGACCCACTTTCCTTTTTGGGTTGTCCCATGAAGCTTGACCTGTTTCTAAAAATAACAAAAAATTTACCCTTTATTCACCTTTTCACTTTTCCACCTACCACACTTAACACACAAAATATCAATTTCTTAATTCCCGTGCCGAAAAAAAATGGGTCACGCTTCATGGGACGGAGGGAGTATTTCTAAACTCATTATATCCGACTCTAAATTCCCCAAACCAAACAAACACTTCAATATTTTTAAATAATCTCAAATATATTTCTTCATGTGGGTTTTGTGAATGTTCCTCAATTTTTTGGAACATGTTAAATAATTTTCGGAATTCGAAATCTGTATGAATTTGGTTGGCAATAGTAAAAATCGCAATAATAAATGTGATGTGGAAGCTGCATGATGTTTTCCAATAAAATACTACTCCTTAGGTCTCATTATTTTTTTTAAAAGATAAGTTAAATATACAAGTTTTTTTTTATCTAAATATGTAATTTTTTTGTAGTGGGACCGAGAGAGTAATATTTATCTGAATATGTAATTTTTTTTAAAAGATAAGTTAAATATACAAGTTTTTTAAAAGATTATAGTTTCGTACTCCTAAATTGCAAGATTAGTTTTAAATTTTTTAGTCTAATATATAAATGGGTAAATATCATGAAAACCTCTGAATTATACCCATTTTATCAAAAATATCCTGAAACTTTCAAAATGTTCTCTAAACTCTCAAACTATCAGATTTTTATCAAAAATATATCCTGCATCTATTTTTCGGTTACCAAAAATGTGAAATGACTTGCCACAATGTAATTTATATTCTTTTTTTAAAAATGACATGGAAAAAACGACTACGTTTCGTACCATATTCTATCGTGTTTATCCATAATTATAGGTTATTAGCGTGAATTTCAAACACGATATAGGAGTGAGTTTTAAATTTCAGAGTGAATTTTTTAAATGATATGGTACGAAACGACGTCATTTTTGTCATTGTATTTTAAAAAAATAGAATATAAATTACATTGTGGCATCCGGTGAGCCACATCACGTTTTTGGTGACCGGAAAATAGATGCAAGATATATTTGATAAAAAATCGATAGTTTGAGGGTTTAGAAAACATTTTGAAAGTTTCAAGGTATTTTTGATAAAGTAGGTATACTTCAGGGATTTTCATGATATATATTTATCCTATATAAATACATATATCATGTATGATGTCACCTAACTCACTCTAAAAACCTACTTTCTTGTTTATTAGGATCAATTCGATTCAATATAATTCTTAAAATTATGCATTAATTTAGATGACGTAGCTAGCTTCATATCCAAATTTATCAAAGCTATACGACATGACTTTATACTAGCAAAACATTCGACACTCTAAACAAGATTAAATTATACTAGTAATTGAAAAATGCAGGACTGCGCCAGTTCAATTAGATAGAAAATAAATTAATTAAGTTATGTATATGTAGAAGAGAGAGGAAATTAGAGTTAAATAGGTGAGCGTGGGCATGGGAGGAGAGAGTGAGAGTGGGCGTGGAGAGAGAGAGAGAGAGGCCCACCGGCGGCAGAGAAGGCAGAAATGGGTTTCGGGAAAGCCCGCGAAAAAGTCGAGGGGCTCTCAGCTCTCTGCAAAAAGCTAAAAAAGCCAAACCCTTTCTCACCTGTCCTTGTCTTTATGCCATTCCTTTCTTACTTACTCTATCCTTCCTTCTAATTATTTATTCCCCCATTTTTTATTTCAATTTTCTTCTAAACTGTCTTTCACGTGCATTGGATTGAATACATTTCAATTCATTTATTTCTTCAAAATACCATATAACTATAAGGTGTATTATACTCGGAAAATACATAAATTTCTTTTTTAGATTATATCACTATTTTTTAGTTTGATCAAAAAATACATTAATTTATAATTTATTCGTAATTGTCCTACGGCAAGGGCCATCGGCGAAATCATAATTGATGTGGCACTTATGTGGCGAAATAAAAAATGATGTGTCGGGTGTGCGTGTGTTGACTAAGCGGTAAGGGGTTAATGCTTAAGGCTAAAGGTCTTGATTTCGAGTCCTCTGTGATACGGCCATTTAATTTCTTTATCTAATATTGTAAATTTATCAAAGAAAAAAAAATGATGTGTCGGTAAATTAATATACTTTCTTTTTTCAATTCTTTTAGATGGAACAAATTAAGTTGTTTCATTAAGTTGATGTGTTTGACGATGCCTCACCGGCGGCCCTGCTGCTACAACAAAACAACATCGTCGTTCGGGAACTCAAAATTCATCGTCTCCCAATCCTCAATCATCCAAAATTCATAGCCTCCTCACCTCTCCAAAATTCTATCATCCAAAAATTCATCTCCAATATTTTTTTTTATCGAAGAAGAAATTCAAAAGGGAATTGTTGTCAAATGAGAATTTGATCGAGGATTCAATCGCCATCGTCGAATTCTTAAAGAAAATCGGCGAGGGCGGGCACGAATCTGGTGCGGTGGCGAAGAGATTTAGAGGAGATCAAAGAAAGGAGGATTCGAACCTAAGACCTTTGACTTAAGAACATGGCCAACACACACCCTAAAATTGCACAGATTCAAATCATTAGAGTTGGCCTGAAGTATTAAAAATTTTCAAACATTTAAGATTTGAAGTCCAGGTACATTAAAGCTCCATCGCCCATTGCTCATAGGGAATTTCACCATCAAGTTGGAGATGTGATTCAATCAAAATGGAGGATTTTTTGTCTACTTTATCTCCTTTTTCCTTTATATAAAAAATGCAACCAACTAACATTCGACAAACAATATATTTTTGGCGTATAAAGTTGTTCGGCTGTAATAGTAGCAATGTTTTCATAGTTGTGAATAAGTTGTTGAATGCATTAACAATGATGAAAAAATGTCTACTAGTTCTATGATAAGCTTTGCAACAATGGAAAAGAGCTTTTTGTGATGATTTATGTTTTAAAAATTACACAAATTTCAAAACATTATATAAATTGTGTCCTGTTTAATTTATGTTTCTGCACTATATTCATGCATCATTAATAACCTAAGCCCACGATCAATTACGGAGGCGTTTACTGATAAGGCAAATAAATTTTTTAAAATTGTTAAATTTACATAATTGGACAGTGATAAATAATTCGGCCACGTTTTTATCAGTCAATCTATCAAATCAAATGCACTATAAAAGTATATCAGTAGATAAATATGTTTAGTAGTACTAGTATTATTTAACCATAGTAGTACATTTTATAGTAGTACTTTTATTTATACGAAATATATATATGATTGCAATTTTCTAACTCAAGGTTTCAACTCGTCATTTTGTTTAAATAAAGACCATTTAATTTAACTGAATTAATTTTTCTAGGAAATAGCTAAGATGTCAGAGAGGCGACCATATATATATATATATATATATATATATATATATATATATATATATATATATATATATATTAAGTTTATAAATGCTTAGGTTGTCGCTTTGCCATTCTCATTTAGTTGAGATATTATAGACATCTGTCCCATTGCACATTTAGAGTCATTTATTAATAATTAAATCTAAAGTCTCGTGATGAAATAAAAAGCATATGCTTTCGCTCGAAACTTTTCTATCTTCATTTTGGACCACTTTGAATAACTCATCACTTATACTTATAGTGTTGTAGTTGTAAGCATTTACACGGCTATATATACTTCAAAATTACTAATAAACCCTTAGTAATAGTAGGAAGAAATCTATTTGTGTCTTATTAAATTAAGATTTTAGTTATAAAGGAAAAGAAAGAAAGGAAAAAAAAAAAAAAAAACCCTAAGCCACCATTAAACTATTCCCATTGGTGACACTCCATTAAACCATTCCCATTGGTGACACTCATATGAGTGTCAACCATGTAAGACAGAACTCCTGAATTAAAAAATAAATGTAAAAGTCACATAAATGAATAACATTGGTTGGCTAGCATACTCAATATTGGTCATATGACACTCATTGGGTGCCACTTAATTATATATATAATTTCTAAATATTAATGAGATTAGAAATAAGAAAAAAGTTCGGTCATGTGAGTATCACTAATGAGAATAAAATAATAAGATGAAGGTTGAGTTGCCAATGATGCTTTGCTCAAGTGACAAAGTTGAGGCACCCAAAGATTCTACTTTGTGAGAGATATTGGATTTAATCCCGTCCGCATGTGGATAGTTTTTCCACGTTTGTGTGGGTACTTTTCCCACCTTTGTGTGGGTAGTGGTTCCGCCTGTGTACGGTTATTTTCCCATCTGTGTGCGGTGTAGAAGTCTCGCTTGCGTGTGAATTGCTTATTTGATTATATAATAGATATCTCTTGTAATTCTAAAAACAAAAAACAAAAAGGATGAAGGTTGAATTATGAGTTGAAGGAAAGTCACCGATGAAGATAGTTTGAAGAGCACAATATGCAAATTGAGATCCAATACCCATCCATTACACAATAATTAGAGACAAAAGAACACAAGAACAAATCGGAAAAAAACCAACGAAGGAAGCCCAAGAGAAATGAAGGGGCAAAGAATGCCCAAAGACAACAACCAAAAATCTATTTGTGTGTGAGATACATATTATAATTTGGGCGGGGGGGTCGGATAATAATGTTTAATTACATAAATTTTTACACATTTTTTATTTTACGTGTCTTCAAATATACGAATTTTTATTTTTTTTCTTCTCACTTACGACAAATGTACATCAGACAAATGAGTGCCAATTGGAAGTTGGAACAGTCTACATGGCCTAAACATAAGTATTCCTAAACGATATAGTTGGACTAGTAATAAAATTTTGTTGCTCCATCATAAAAATGTCCCAATTTTATTTATTATTATTTAAATCATTTCCCCCCGTAATTTAGGGCTTAGACAACATTAAGTTTACGGCTCAAGGTTAAAAGAAAGGTGGCCGGATGGAAAAAAAGAAAGCTCTCCTTGGCTGGACGGATCACGTTAGTGAAGGCAGTTTTGCAGGCAATACCGGTATTCCAACTCTCTTTTTCCACCATACCAAAGGTTACTATCAAATCCCTTAACTCCGTTTTCTGTAGTTTCCTTTGGGGGGGGGGGGGGGAGTGCGAGTCAAGGATCGATAGCATGGGTGAAGTGGATGGAACTGTGTTGTGACAAGAATGAAGGGGGGTTGGGGTTCAGAAACATCGAGTGGTTCAATCGAGCTCTGATGCTTAAATGGGTTTGGCGCTATCTTACTGGGAAAGGTAAGCTTTGGGCAAGAATTATGCGGTCGATCTACGGGGAGATTGAGTGGGAGGAAGAGGGGTCGTCACTGGCAGGAGAAGGTAGACAGAGGTCAGGATGGTGGCCAAGAGTTATTTCCTTGAGTAGGGGAATCAAGAACAGGTGGTTTTGGAATAATATTAAGCGCAAGATTGGGGACGGGAGAGACACAAAATTCTGGGAGCATAGGTGGATGGGCACAAGACCTCTTAAGCATGAATTCCCCAGACTTTTTCATTTAAGTGCAAATACGGAGGCAACAATTAGTGAGGCTGGGAGGTGGGTCAATGGAGTTTGGGTGTGGGAGTTGAAGTGGAGGCGAGACCTCTTCCAGCGTGAAATCGAGGCTACTAACGAGCTGTTTTCTTTTATTTCTAGTGCCACTCTTATCGCAGGAAATGAAGATGGGTGGTGTTGGAGTGCAGCCAAGAATGAAACCTTCTCAACAAAATCGGCGTATGAACTTATCAAGGACACAAGGATTCAAAATCAGACACCGCAGCTTAACAAGAATTTAATTGCCAAAGTGTGGGATACACCCGCACCACAGAAAGCGAGAGTCATGGCATGGAGGGCGCTCAGACTGCCGACCTGTGACAACCTTGTGAAGAGAAGAATACAACTGGGAGCCGAGGAGGTCATGTGCAATGCGTGTTTCCACCAAGTCGAATCTGCAAATCACTGTCTATTGACATGCCCAAAAGCGGAGACAATATGGAACAGAATATCGCAATGGTTGGGCATAACTGAAGTTAGACAGAATTGTATCACTGCACACCTGGAATCGTTCACACAGTTGGACAAGAGTAGAAGGAGTCGAAAATTCCTTACGGCACTGTGGATTTGCACCATTTGGCTGATGTGGAAGTGGCGCAATTCGAGCAGATTCGAAGGCAAGACAGGAGACATCAACAGCTTGATTGGAGAGCTCAAAGTAAGAATGTGGAGTTGGATTAAAGCTTTTGGTTTGATTGATATTGATTTTAGTTTCTCCTCTTGGTTTTTAGGAGAAATTCAGAATGTCATTTGTTAAACTTTCGGTACCTCTGGTACCTTGATATCTATTCAAGCTTTTTCTGATAAAAAAAAAAGAAGTTTACGGCTCAAGGACGTAGTTCGAGATTCAAAATTGTGGGTTCGCCATTCGAGTTGATTTAAGGGTTCGATCTGCTAGGTTTGTACAATTAAAGCTTCAAGTTGTGGGTTCGCGATTGAGTTGTGAACAATTAAATGTTCGTCGTGTGCAAAAAAAAAAAATGAATGAATATTTAATGTATTTTGACGCAGCATTTGTAGTTCATATGCAAAAGTATGCGATATTATAGCATTCCTCGTCACTGAAAATTCTTGTTTTTCAGCTCTTCCAAAATTAATTAATTTTTTTAGTTCACTCATCAAATATTGTGAATTATACTTATAGATTCAGTATAATTACTTTATATTTTCATGCGTAAGAATTTTCACAATTCTCACAAGATGAAGTTTTATTTGAATCGCACTTTATATAGGGTAGGGTGGGTTATAAAATCATTTTAAAATATTTACAAACTATGAGCTGTGAACAAATATAATGAATTTGTTGAGAAAGAAATTAATTAAAAAATTGAAAATTTTGCCTACTATGAAATTCTAACCTATGATCACGAATTCATTCAACAAAATTGTAAATCCACCGTAAATCTTCACAATCTAAAAGTAAAAAATAGTTCTTAATTTATATTATAAAATAAAGTTTTATGTATAATTCAATTTCTCTCTCTATATATGTATGTATATGTGCTAGTATGCTGAGGTGAAAATGAATGAATGATGATGTTGATGTAGCTGAATGTTCAAAACTCCAAAGTATCGATCATTTCTTTGGAATAGAAGATACAAATTGTAAATAAAAATATTAGTTTAACAACAAGAAGTAGTTAAAAATAACAACCAGAATCATGAACACCAAAACCTCAGTCCTCCATCAAAATGCATCTAATTAAAATTTGTGTATTTAAGCATCAATAACTCTAAACTATGAGTAGAGGTGGAACAGTGGAGCTTTCGAAAAAATACAGGAAAAAATTATGAGTGGAAAAGTAGTTAAAATTAATGTTCATTTGACAACAACGTGCATGCTGAAATTTGGTCAAAGACATGATTATGTGGATGGTTAAGATAGATTAATGTAAAATCATGACAACTAATAAGACAGAATGATTCCTAAGCATCATTAAATCACCATACAATTGCTTTAAACAAGAATGCACGTAAGTTTAATTTGCGGCTAACACTTTCATCATTACCTATTCCGATTTGTCAAGGCGTAAATTGCTTTCTTGTTTTATTATTTTGATTTTCACCATAAAATTTGGCCAATACTTTACGCTATGTCATCATGAAACTTTTGTTTCTTTTCGTTTTAGATAAGCTCATGTTTAGGAATAATGTCCAATTGTGCCTCTCAATTGTAGTATTAGAAGGGTGTTTGACTAATTAAGCTTATTTTAAAGAGTTCTTAGAGCATATAAAATGTAATTTTTTAAAGATTTTATAAGGTGTCAAAGTGTTTGGATAATTGAGCTTATAAGTTAGAAAGAAAAATTTTAGTTAGAGAGAGAAAATCGAAAATAGATGAAATTAGAATGATATATAATGAAAAAAAAAAATCCTAATTGAGTTATTTTTGTAATATGAGTGTTGCTTAGAAGAAAAAGAAAATATAAGTTGAGGTAGATAAACTTATTTTTTGGAAAGCTTATAAGCTCTTAAAGCTTAATTTTACAATTTATAAATTCTTTAGAAGATTATTTATTAAATATTTTAAAAGAGCTTATGAGCTCAGCCAAACACCCTTTTAGTCTCATCTACAAATAAGGATGGACAATTTTTGGGTTCAAAAGGATACCTAAATTATTTATACCTAAAAGAACAACCATGTAAACTATTGGATAAGAATCAAATTGGTATTTCTAGTAAAACTGCCACTCATGCATGTTATTTAAATATGCAAAAGAATATTTCGATCTAAGTACTCTTTCAATTATGAAACTATGTGTGGGTATATGTGGTTGGATCAACTCTCTCTCTCTCTCTCTCTCTCTCTCTCTCTTTTTCTTTCGTTTTTTTTTTTTTTTTTTGAGAAACGAGGATAATTTATTGATCACAAGAACATGGAATATGGAAATGACCCACCACAAACGACGGAGGTTCATTCCAAACATGAAGTGAATTAATATCTCTCGCAGCCTTTGCTAAACCATGAGCAACAGCATTTCGTTCCCTCTTCACATGACGTAATCGTATTCCCGGAAGCACCGAGAGTTCGTGACGGCAAAACTTAGCAATAATCCCCAGCTCCAGAATGTTACCATCAGCCGAAGCAATCACGTCATAAGCATGCTTGCAGTCTGTTTCAACAACCCCATGCAAGTACCCCAACTCTTTAATCCAAGAGAGAGCCTCTTTTATTCCTAGCATCTCACCTTCTGCTACACTACGCCTCCCCATAAGCTTCATAGATTTTCCAATAAGGAAGTTACCTTCATGATCCCTGACCACCAAACCAATCCCTATCGTATTGGTAGCACTAAAGAATGCTGCATCAACACTACACACCACCGAGCCTAAGGGTAAAGGGTGCCATCCTACGCAGGTATGGATCGACGTCGGCTGGGGTCGTGAAGGAGCAGCTGGAGTGCGACCAGCAAGCCACTCCTGACGTGGGGGAGAAGGATAGACGTTCTTCCACACCACGCCGTTTCTCTCTTTCCAGATTTGCCACATCAACATGCAAATATTGGCTTTAACCTCACCATTAGCCACCTCAGTAATTTGGAATAAAGCTTGCTGAAAAGAGTCACTTCTATCCACAATGGAATCAACAACACCTCCCAATTGACTTAGCCGCCAACATTCTTCAGCAAAAGGGCATTGAAAAAACACATGCCAGAGATTTTCGTAGCCACCATGACAGGTAGCACAGCCTCCATCACTCGCTACACCCCGAGGCAATAAGTTTTCTTTGGTGGGGAGATTGTTCCTAGCAGCCCGCCACAAGAAGTGACGGACCTTTGGAGGAACGTTAACCTTCCATAGACCATTCCAATTCCCTTCCACACCATAGGTACCATCAAGAGTAAGAGCACTCGCTAAATTGTAGGCAGACTTAACCGAATAGTTCCCGTTCTCAGAGAAATGCCAGATCAGAGAGTCCTCGCCAGCGTGAGGAATAATGGGGATGCTGGTGATATCGTGAGCATCCTCTTCGCCTACAATGGTTTTGATGAAGTCAATATCCCATCCTCGAGAGCCCGGAAGAAGCAACTCCTGCACTTTTATGCCGTCAAAACTCGGTGGGCAAGGAGAAGATATACGAAAAGTATCATCTTTTCTCAGCCACGGGTCGTGGAAGACCCGAACTCTAGCACCATCACCTATCCGCCACCGAACTCCACGCCGGACCAGGTCTTGAGCCGAGCAAATGCTCCTCCAAGAAAAACTCGGACTGTGGCCAATCCGAGCATTGAGAAAATCTGAATTTGGAAAATACTTGGCTTTTAGGACCCGACAAACTAGAGCCTCAGGGTCGTGGAGAAGCCTCCATCCTGTCTTACCAAGGAGAGCAGCGTTTAGTAGTTGTAAGCTTCGGAACCCCAGACCACCTAACTTTTTGTCGACACAAAGTCGGTCCCACTTCATCCAATTGATGCCTCTCCCGGCGCCCCCTTTATTGTTCCACCAAAAAGTGTTGAAAAGCCGTTCCATATCATCAGTTAAGGTGGTAGGGAGAGCAAAAATTCCCATGCAAAAGGAGGGCAAAGATTGAGCCACTCCTTTGATGAGAATTTCCTTTCCCGCCTTAGATAACTTCTTGCTATTCCAGCCTTGAATATGACTCCAAACTCTTTCACGAAGATAGCTAAAAATCTGTTTCTTGTTCCTTCCCACAAGAGAAGGAAGACCCAGATATCTTCCAGTATTGAGCGGAGCTGAAACACCTAACACATTAGTGATAGCTTCACGGTCATCATCACTAACATTCGAGCTGAAAAACACCCCGGACTTCTGATAGTTTATGGCCTGGCCAGAAGCGATTTCATACGTCTCCATAATCCTTTTAAGTGTAGCGCATTCAGCCTGCGAAGCTCTGCAGAAAAATATGCAGTCGTCGGCAAAAAGCAAATGGGAGATGGCATGCCCACCTCGGCCAATTTGAATACCGTGTAAGGATCCACAATCACTCTCATGACGTATCATAGCTGAAAGCCCTTCTGCACACAAAATAAATAAGTAGGGGGAGAGTGGATCTCCCTGCCGCAGCCCTCGTCCCGGAAGGATCGGACCAACAGAGGTCCCATTAACAAGAATATCATATGACACGGTGCATACACACATCATCATCCAAGCACGCCATTTATCACAAAAACCCAACCTTCGCAAAACAGCATCTAAATAGTGCCAATCCATTCTATCATATGCTTTACTGATATCAATTTTAAGAGCAAACGTACCATGTTTTCCCCTCGTTTTACGCTTCATCGTGTGAATAGCCTCAAAAGCAATGAGGATATTATCTTGTATCAACCTTCCCTCAACAAAGGCAGATTGAGCTCTATCGATGAGATGAGGGAGGGCAGACTTGAGCCTGTTACAGAGAACCTTCGAGATAATCTTGTAAATAACATTACACAGGGCAATAGGCCGAAGCTCCTTCATTGTAGTTGGGGACGAAACTTTTGGAATAAGAGAAATCAAGGTGTGATTCAACTTCGCCGGGAACTGCTCAACGTCAAGCCAATGGGTGCAGCTCTTAAAGATATCATCTCCAATAATACTCCAAAATTTTTGGAAAAATTTTGGGTTGAAACCGTCCGGTCCAGGAGACTTATCAGGTTGCATCTGGGAGATGGCAACATCAAACTCTTGCTTCTGAAAAGGTCTGGTGAGATCATTGTTCATATCCGCATCAATACTCGGCTGGAGTCTATTAAGAACATGATGGAAATTGATGGCCCCATTCAAATCATCAAATAACCGAACAAAATAGTGCATCGCGACATCTCTAATATCGCTCTCCGTCGACGTCCAGCTTCCATCATCTTTTTGGAGTTTGATAATGGAATTTTTACTCCGGCGTGCTGAAGCCATGGCATGGAAGAATTTTGTATTCAAATCACCATCTTTCAACCAATGTTGCTTGGCACGTTGTCGCCAGTGACTCTCTTCCGCAAGGAGAATGTTCGCTAGCTCACTTCTAGCCTTCCGCAACTGCATAATCGAATGAGAACCTTGCTGCCCTTGGAGAAAGGCAATGCGCCTCTGGAGGTTTTGTTTGGCCTGCCTTTCGTCCTTTACTCGGAACTTTGCCCAGGTAGACAGAGACTCCGCCACCGCCGAGAGCCTATCCGTAACATTGATACCATGTAAGTTGGTCCAACAATCACGAATAACATTAGGGAGATCAGCCTCCAAGCACCACTTGTTCTCAAATTTAAAACGGCGAGAATTCATTTGAGTCGCAGCACCTCTACATTTCAGGAGCAATGGAACATGATCCGACATAGGAACTTGTAAAGTCGAAAGAGTCGCTTCAGGAAAGAGCAGTTTCCAGTTGAGAGAAACCATGCCCCGATCAAGCCGCTCTTCAACATAGTTACTCGAATTAAGGCCACGAGACCACGTAAATTGATGACCAATAAGAGGGAGGTCAGTAATACCACAATCCATAATAGCTGAGCGGAAACCCGAGAAGAGCCAATTCGGATGATTCACTCGTCCCCTTTTATCTCCCGGGTCAAGGAGATCATTGAAATCTCCTATAATACACCACGGTAGGGAACTGACGCCAGCAAGATGTCGTAAGAGAGCCCATGACTGGCGCCGTCGACTACGTTCCGGGAAACCATAAAAACCAGTAAGCCGCCATTCCCCACTAATATCAGAAATCTGGAGATCGATATGATTCTGAGAAAAACCGATAAGAGAACAAGTCGAAGAAGCTTTCCAAAACATGCAGAGACCCCCACTTCTTCCAACACAATCAACAGCAAGACATCCTTCAAAGTTAAGTCTCACACGAAGCTCCTCCATCCGATTCCGATGAGATAAAGTTTCACAAAGAAAAAAGAAATCCGGCCTATGAACTCGAATGAGTTCACGTAAAGTAGGAACTGCAAGGGGTTGGCCCAGCCCCCTACAGTTCCAGCTTATCGCATTCATTGTGACCGGCCGGCCCCGGAGTCGGAGCCCGCCGATAAAAGGAGTTGATCAAATTGAGATTATGCATTTTGAGATTCAATTTTACCATCGGAGGCGTTGATTGATCAAATTGGAACCATAACTATATTTGAATTTAATTTGTCACAAATTAAATACAATACTAATCATTAAAAGAAATATTCAATAATTCGTCATCTAACACACAATCCACAAATATAGGGCACCATTTATAGAATACCCTTGACCTTATACTCATTGTACGAAAAAAATTACCGTTGAATTAGGTATACGATTTTATTCTCTTTCAAAAGAATAACTTATTACATACTAGTACATATCTAGATCTTCGGTAGCAGATTGATTATAATGTTTCTCAAACAACTAAAATAATTCAAAAACATCCACATAGGATATATAATGTATAATAAATTATATGCTAGGCATGATTATATAAATTAATATCTTAGTCTCAACTAGTAATATGTTTGTCTTATTAGAGTTCATTAATGATTCCACTTCTACTCTACTATAGTACTACGTGACCGTCTTATACGGTTAAAAATATTTTTAATAAATAATCTATGAATAATTCAATAACCATAATAATTTATTTAATTGGCAGGAATCTCCAATCTTGTCGTTCCTCTATATTACAAGTTTTTTCTCAGAAACCGTGAGATTGAGATCAGTAAAATGTTTGTTGGTTGATCCAAGTGAATTGTCGAGCTCCGAGTTTTTCCAAATAAAATATTTTTGCAACCAATGTCGTCCAATCCCTATTAATAATTAATTTGCATTTTCTATTCAATTATGATATATAGATACACTCAGATATAATGACATATGTACCCTTATGGAAATGTCTTGCCTGGATATATATAGAAAAGTGTTGGTCATTTTCTGTAAATTTCCCCTCTCAGAAAGTAAAGAATATTCTTCCGTTCACTTACCCCTAATATATAAAAATTACTAGATGTGGGCACAGATGCAAATAGAAGCATATAAACATGTTAAATTTTGTCACTATAATTAATGAAGATGCGTTTTTCCTTTTCCCCCTTTTTTTCATGGGGTCTTAAATACAGATATATCTGACTTATCATAAACTAATTAAAGAAAAGAGCATATCTGAAAAAAAAAAAAAAAGGTTAGTTAAATTTAAATGAAGTTTTTGAAATGGCAGGCTTTTGGAAGGCGAGGGGCAGTCTGGACTTTACCCATCAGGAACGACATGGGGCATCCTAAATTGTCAATTTATTGTAAGCCTTTAATATTGTATAAGTGAAGAGCGCTTTTTCCCCAGTGTGTGCAGTGAGACTGAGACGTAGATAAAAAGCACCAATGCTGCTGATGCGATTTCAGAGCGCGTGTAAAGCGTGCTTTGCTTTCATGTGATCCGTGAGCAGGAACATTTTTTGCGATTTCCTTTTTTCAGCCACAGCCTTTTGACTATCTAAAGAAAAATACTATGTGTAATTTAATATGTTAATTTATTTATGCCAAATATATTTAATTTATTTTTTTTATTTCGTTGGGTCCTTATTTGACGAATCTAATAAGTCTGTTAACTTTTTCGTTATCACTATGTTAAAATTTACCAAATTATCGTTTAAAAATAAAACTACAAGGAACTGTTGGAACAAAAAATTTGTACAGAAACCTAAATGAAACAAAATACATATATACACGAGCTCTAATTAACTGTGTTTTGCCTTTATTTAATTGATGTTGAATATTGGGCATTGCTAGTATTTAAGTGCTGCGGTTTGTTGTTGAGTAAGAGAATATTAAGTTAAATTCACTAATCAAATGTGCACAGATCGATCGAGTTTTATGCATTTCACTTCTCGCATTGCTGGGAAGTCTACAATTTTTTTAAGAAAACTTTTTTCGTAATATTTTTGTTGGGATTTTGATTTTTGAAAATAGGTATTTGAGCTGACATAAGAAATGGATGAACTAAGCAGACGAGGTCAATATACTTGATGAACATCTCTGTGATTTATCTTAATAATATTTATAGTTATCAATCATACATGATACATCCTCGACTTTTCATCACCATATACATAATCATATGCTTGTATATATCGATTTAAAATATAAATAAGTGCATATACATATCATTATTCAATTCAACTTTATAGTATGACATTTCTTTTTGTATTTTATGCACAACTTTTTTATACAAGTAAAACGTACCATTCATTGAATAAAAAATTGTTCGTAAATATACCATGTTATACGAAGGCCACCTATTTCTTAACTAATAAAAATGCATTTATTATATCAATTTCGTAGCTATTGAAATTGCCGTGCGATCTAGTTTGAAAAACATTGATTAATCACAAAAATTTGTGTAGCTGAGTGTGACGGATGAGGATTCATTAAACGCATGCTTATATCTAAATCGAAATTCATACTATTAATATTGTTGACTGCTATAATTAGTAGATGTGGAATAAAAACGAGCGGAAAGGCGCGTGGTGAAGAAAACTATCCGAAAAAGGATAAAAGAAGTATGTGGAGTCAATATCAGTTGGGCCTTGTGTAGTAACCCGTTTTGTCCGGGTTACTATCGTAGGGCGTACCCGACCTACGCCCCCTCTTGGGTGCCATGCAATTGAATGCCTCTGACACCCACCTTCCTCTTTTCTCCTCCCTCTTTCCCTCTAATTACCATCGTATCCTTTCCTTTTCCTTTTCGCTAATCGCTAATTACTTCCCCCTTTAATTTGCAGCCGGGGCTGTTTTTGTCATTCCCAATGCTATATTAAGTTGTGATTAATGATTAATGCAGTAATGATTTTTTTTGGGTGGGGGGTGGGTGTGAGGAGGAGGCCATTTTCTCGCCTCTTTTTTCCACTTTTAAAAATTCCTTTGCCTCGCTACTTTTGCAAGGCTTTGTCTGCATCCGTTTTTCTTTTCTAGCAACATTTTCTTTTAACTGTTTTTATTTGCTCATTTGTGCTTCCAAATTCAATCAAGCGTAGTGATATTTAAGATGATTGCGAAGTAAGATGAGATGCTATTGAGCTTCAAGTGTATAAAATAGTTTGGACCTGCCCTATTGTCGGCTCACGCCTTCTTTGTGGGCATCTCTCTATGGGAAGGGACTTTGTGGCCCCTTAATCTCCTCAATATTCAATTTTATAATAATAAAAAACACGTGATACGTCTTAATATTTGTCAAATTAGAGGATGGATCACTATTGGTCATAGATGAATTGTGCTTTAATAGGTGCATCTACAGTTTCGTCACATTAAACACTTTCAATAAGTTGTTTGTATTTTGTTAAGAGTGTATGGATACTTTTTTATGTTGGTATTTTGTAGATTATGACAGCGGTCTCTCATATATATGGTGATGCACATTTTTTTAAAGAGATATTATTACGGATAAATACAAGATTCCTACTTAAAGTATAATTATTGTCTGGATATACTTCTACCATTTTGATAGCTCACAATTTTAATCAAACAACGTGCTATTCGACTCTTTTTGGCATATGATAATTATTAGATTTTTTTTTTGAGAATAGGATAATTACATTAGATTAATTGGCGAGTTCCCATATTTTATTCTCTTGAGTCCGTAGCATAATTTCGTGAGTTGTATTTAGATCACACTTTGCATTGCGTGTGTGTGTGTGATATGATGTTATTGCTCTTGCGTGTTCTTGAGCAATAGTGTTCGTGTTTTGTGTTTTTCACTAAGAATTTGTAGAATATTGTTATAAAAGATTATGTGGTGTTCGTCTGAGTTCACACTTAAAAGATTAATCGTTGTCTAATTAACTTTCAATATTCCATCGTTGGTGATTTTGAGAAGACTGTGTCTTAGTGTAAGTCTTTCTGCAACTTAATTTCAAATAGTGGAACTTTTTCTTTGGGCAAGACCCCTTAGACGTAGGTGTTCTATCATCGAATTTGGTTATAATATTATCTAACGTACTTACTTTGTCTGTTGCAATATTATGTATTATGAATAGGTGACAATTTCAGTATTAAAAATGGTTCGAATATAAATATTTAATTTTTTTAAGAAAATACTCATAATTTAAAATATGGGGGAAAATCTATTTTGCTTGATTGAATTTTATATGTTTTACATTTAAAAAAAAAATCAAGAACGTAAAACTTATAAAATTCTTTAGACACAGAACCTCTCTACTCATAGCATTTTTTTTGCATAGGAAATCTAGTGCTCCACAATTTTGTGTGTGTTATTGTTTTTCACTATTGTATCTATTGTATTAGCAATATTTTTATAAAAATAAACTTTATTATAATATTATGGATTATATTTTTTATATACAAGTTGAATTTTTAAAATTATATACTCTAACTTTGGATTTATCAACCTTAAAGATGAATTAAAACTAAAATTAAATGATAAAAATTATTATATGCCTAACTAAATGAAATGATTCCTAGTTAATAATCATCAAATTAAATTAGAGCATACAAAATTGAACTTGAAGAAAAAGAATGCAAAAAAATATAGAAAATTAAAAGTGAGAGCCAAAATGAGACAACAAATGTGGTATATTGGTCTCAAATGCTTTTTTTTGACCTTATGATTTATTATTATTATTTTGGTTACGTTTCTTTCTATGATATCTTTAATATTATTGACTTGTTTGAAATTTTGAGCAATAGTTTAATTTTATTTTTTCACCCGAAAATCATAGATATTTTATATGACGACAAAAAAAATGCGGACATCCATACATGTTACTATTACTCAACATCTCATGTGCACAATTTGATTGCAAAATAAAATGCAAGGCGGTAAAGGAATCAAAGAATTGGGACCATCTTTTCCTACTAAAAATAGGGTCTAATTGCTCTCTTTATTGATCCAAAAAAAAAAAGATAATTTAGAACTGCGGTTGGCTATTGATTAGCAAAACTTATAGCCCCTGAGAAACACGAGAGCCATTTAAAACCCCAAAATCAGTGTGATTTGTGAGGCCAAACTAATTAAGATTAGTGGAGACAACACAGTTACAATTACAAGATTGAAGAAAATGGAATAAGCAATTAAGCATTTTAGGTAACGTGACTTTCGTACCTAGACAAATTTGACAGCTAAAAGAAACTTTACCAAACTTTCACTTTAAATATCATATTAAATTGTTGCCCTTGTTTGTTGTTGCACCATTAGTACAGTGGAACGGTGATATTACTGATACATATATGATATATGTCTTAATAATAATTATTTATTATTTTTTCCAAATGAAAATAGAGAAAATAAAATCGACATAACAAAAACGAGGTGTATATGAATTAAACTTGAATTAATATCGTGTTGTATTATGGTCCATCATTGGCCCCTTATTTATTTCTTCAGCATATAGATGAGTTAATATAGTAAGCAAAATGCTATGTTCAAAGTAATAATAAAGACGTTACAATGTCTAGTAGCCATCTAGTGTTGAAGTGAAGACTTGCCCTCTAGAATTTCATCAATTAAACAAAGATCAAACATCTGGCCATAGAGTTCTTTTTTAAAAAATAATTATTTCTTATATGGGTCAACTATTAAAACTAAATAAGCAGCTGCCATGAAAATTAAAAATAAATAAATAGAAAGTGAATTAAATAAGGCAAAGGGACACGAGGGAGATTTGTTGAAGTGGAAGGGGACAGAATAGACATCCCCCGAAAATAAAGGGGGCTTTTGTACACAGAGAGCTCCTCTCTCTCTCTCCATTTCCTCTTACTCGTCCCCTTCACATAACCCCCATACCCCTCAACTAACTCCCAAAAATCATACACTGCTACACTCCAATCAATACATACAGTTGGGTGTATCTATAGCCCTGAGTAGCCCAATACAATCTAATTATGTTTTTATATATATATACACACAGTTTTCCATTTTATTTTCACACATTCACTCTCTGCCACACACATACATCATCAGAAGTAGCTGTTTCCTTCGCCCAGCAGTTGCAGCGCTGCTGTTTGCAGCTGCTGCCGCTGCCACTTGCAGGCCTCGCATATTTATATTATACCACTATATAAATGTATATCGAAGATCAAAGCCTTTTCATTTAGTATTATCCAAATTTTTTATATTATTAAATTACGAGAAAAGATATCTTGTACGTAGGCTTGTGGAATAGGGAGTAGCGTCCTTTAAAATATTTCTACTTTTGTATTAATACAACTTAAATACACGAGTTAATAAAGTCTGATTTGATGTACAGTGAAGAAAGGCAGTCCCATTTTAGTGAGAGAAAGCTAATGCAGAGCTGCTAAGTTTAAAAAAGGTATCCTCTCTTTCTCTCTCCCCTTCTCTTCTATGTAAGCTCACATTTTGTTTGCTCTATATGCTTGTATATGGAAAGTAGGAGAAACTCGCAGCAGCTGATAATTCCCTATTAATTCTCGGAATTCTCTCCGATTTGTGGTGGTTAGGGTTTGAATATGATGAACGGTTTGATCGATTTGAACACTGTGAACAATGAAGATGAAACGGCGTCGGGCTGTGGTTCGCCGTCATCGTCGGTGGCGTCCGGGAACTTGGAATTGGCTACGGCGTCGTCGTCGATGCCATCGGTGTCTATGGAGCTGTGGCACGCATGCGCGGGGCCGCTGATTTCGCTGCCGAAGAAAGGGAGCGCCGTCGTCTACTTCCCCCAGGGACATGTGGAACACCTCCCTGAGCATCCTGCCGTAACTTATGATCTCCCTCCCCACGTTTTTTGCCGCGTTGTTGATGTTAAACTCCATGTACGGTTCGGTTTTTTCTCGCTTAATTGGTGTTGAATTTTGTCGCCAGTTGTATTGAAATGTTGAAGGTTCTATTGGTAGGCGGATACAACTAGTGATGAGGTGTACGCACAGGTTTCACTCATTCCGGATCAACAGGTACGGCAAAATAATCTTCAGACCGTTGAATACCATTCTTTTTGTATGACTGCTCCTGGGCTTCTGTTTGCCATTAATGTTAATTTGAAAAAAAAATGTAGAATGTTTAAGGTCTTCGCCTAATTAACTAACGCTACTATCTTTTTTGTGAATATAAATCAAATTTTCTTATGTAATGCTGGTGTTGGAGCTTCCCCTTTTTCGAAATTGATAAACGTCAATCCTTTTAAATGAGTAAAACAATGGATGTCAAGGCATTGCGGGATCCATGTTTATATCCCCCATTACCCCTTAGCCAGATATACATATTATTTGGAAACTTGCTTAGGTTCCACTCCATTTGGTAATCGATAAATTTAGTTGGCTTATCTTTCTTGGGAATGAATTTGTTGTTAATATTGGATTGTGAATTTTTTTCTTTTCAAGGAAATATTCCTCAGAATCAGAAAGACTAATTTTGCCTTCTTAAAGAGGCTAAACTTTCTGTGTTAGGGTAATATAATTATAAATTATGATGTGCCTTATTTGGTATCATTATCAAGATACTGCTGTGATCTAAAGAGGAATTTTTTATCAAGTAAATTCATATCGGCAGATTGAGCAAAAATGGAGGGAAGGCATAATGGAATCTGAGGCCGAAGATGAAGATCTTGAAGGTGTGGTGAAGACTATGACACCCCACATGTTCTGTAAAACTCTTACCGCATCGGATACTAGCACACATGGTGGATTTTCTGTTCCATCGCCGTGCTGCTGAGGACTGCTTTCCTCCACTGGTAGCTACAAAATCACACTAAATGTCCCCCCCCTCCCCTCCCCCTCCCAAGGATTTATCTGTATCTGAGCTTACAATGATGTTAAATTGATTACATTTCAACGTTCATCTAAATGCTGACCTGTTGTGTTCTGTTTCTAGGATTATAAACAGCAGAGACCTTCACAGGAGCTTGTTGCTAAGGATTTACATGGAATTGAATGGAAGTTTCGGCATATCTATAGAGGTGAATAATAACGCTTAATTAGGTGGTCATAATACATGTGAGTGCTATTCAAACCCTTTATATTAGAAAAAGAATCTCAATATTTTTTTGTGTTACAGGTCAGCCTCGAAGGCATTTACTGACTACTGGTTGGAGTGCATTTGTCAATAAGAAGAAGCTGGTGTCCGGGGATGCTGTCCTTTTCCTAAGGTTGGAATACCATGCACTTACTTAGGCTATAGTTAAATTGATGGATTCTTACAATGGAACATTGTCGCAGAGGTGGCGATGGGGAACTCAGGCTTGGAATTCGTAGAGCTGCACAAATCAAAAGTGGTGCTACCACCCTTCCCACCACTAGCCAACTGTCCAATGCTAGTGGCATTGCTGCAGTTGTGAATGCCATTACCACTTGGACGACGTTCGACATTTGTTATAATCCCAGGTATATTAGTTGCCAGGTGACTTTTGCTGATGTATTTCTTAAATCACTAGATTGTCCATTCTGTTCCCTAAGCTTAATGTCGTGTATAAAGAGTCCACTGAATGTTTTTATTTTCTATTTTTTGTCTGTGCTGAATATCAGTTTAAGCTGCCATTATTCTTTCCATTGTTTATTCTTTTAATTTTAACTGAATTCGGACAACAGTGGTGTCTGCAAGCACAGCACCGGTTTACCTTTTTGTGATTATGACTGTTTTTTTCTTCTTTTTTTTTCCCCCTGTATCTTTGCAGAATCCTTTATTGCTGTTAATCTTCATTTGGTTGCAGGTGTATAACATTTTTGTGATCATAATTATACTTTTCTTCAACAACTTCTTTTCTTACTAAGATTATTTACGTGTCTTCTCATACTATTTTCGACTTTATGCATCTGAATCTTCATTTGGTTGCAGGTGTATGCCATTTTTGTGATCATAGTTATACTTTTCTTCAACAACTACTTTTCTTACTAAGATTGTGTGCTTGTCTTGTCATACTTGTTTTTTACTTTATGCATCTGAATCTTTAGTCATGTTATGCAGAATGCGTTCTTCAGATATTATTGTGCCTCATCACAAGTTCTGCAAGAGCCTTACACAGAGTTTTTCATGTGGAATGAGATTCAAAATTCGTTTTGAAACAGAAGATTCTTCTGAGAGAAGGTTGGTTTCTTACATTTTAAGCTTTTCATGCTTATACTGTATCGGGGGACTAATTTCAATTTGGCAGGTGCAGCGGCCTCATTGTCGGCGTCAGTGATGTGGATCCTGCAAGATGGCCTGGTTCAAAGTGGAAGTGCTTGCTGGTTAGTTGTTGGTTTATTTAGGCTTTATACCATATAATATTTATATTATCTTTTCTTATGTTTTAGCTGGAGCAAACTTGACTAGAGGCTCTTGTGACATACATCGTGGTCTGAGTACTCCCCTGTTTAACCTATTTGAGAGATGGATACTTAAATAATTAAGTTCTTCTGTTTTGATCTGTGTCGAACCTACCATGTTGCTATATCCTTTGCTGTATTAGTATAATAGAAACTTCACATGATTGGTGCAGGTTAGATGGGATGATATGGAGGTCAATCGCCTTAATAGGGTTTCTCCTTGGGAGATTGAACTGGCTGGTCCTATGTCTGGACCCAACAGCTTTGCGTTGCCTGGCACCAAAAGAAATAGGATAGGTTTCCCCCCAGCAGTGAAGCCCGATGCTCCCGTTCACAGAGGTTCATACATATTCATCCACGCTCCAGCTTGGTTTTTCTCCCCATTTGTTACCATTCCACCTGGATGGGAAATGCTTCTTTGAGACTAATAGCTGTTTATGTATATGCTGCTTCTTACAGATGGGAACGATGTTTCAGACTTTGTGGAGCCTCTAAGGTTCCAAAAGGTCTTGCAAGGTCAAGAAGTATTTCCTTTCGGTTCGCAATATGCTGGAGCTGAAGCTTCCCGGAATCACCTATCAGACATTAGGGGATATCCTAGCCTCAGCGGCTTTCATGCTGGCGGAAACAGCATCAGGCAACATCATGCAGATGCTCGGAATTCGTTGGAGAGAACTGTAGTAGGCGAATCCTTTCAATTCCGTAAGGTCTTGCAAGGTCAAGAAACCATGCCAATCCTGTCATATGGAAGAGGCCCACAGGATAAGAATGCAAGTAATGTGTTTAATGGGATTCAGGTGCTCAGGAATGGAAATTGCTGGTCCTACCCCACCCCAGTACAATGGTAGTCCCCACCTTTCACCATCAATGGTTCGAGGATTGTCACCTTCTTCAGTACTATTGTTGCAGCAGTCAAGTCCCCAAAACTCTCAAATTCCGTCGCTCATTCATGGCTATCAGAATAAGCATGAGACTAGCAATCAGGATTCATTCCGTGTTTCTCAAAGAATTCCAAAGAAGTTTGCACCATGCGAAATCAGCCCAAGGGACGAATCTACAGCATGGATACAGATCCTCTGGAGCCCCTGAAGCGCATAGCCCACCGGTGCTAACCCATCGCCCTCTCCTCACTCAACCGTTATTTAGAGACAACCAGAATTTTGTGTCGATGTGTAAAGACAGTTGCAGGCTCTTCGGGTTCCCCCTGACCGAGGGGATAAATGCAATTGGTAAGGCTGATAGTCAGGCCGCTGCATCTGCTTCTGCTTATGGTCATGGGAGCAATGAGGAACAACTGTTCCAACCTCCTCTAGTGACAAAGGTTATGGTTAGCAGTTGTACTAAACCAAGCGACATGCATGCCGTGAGAGACAGGCTTCTTGATATCGCACTCTAAACACAGAGAGAGAGGCTGAGAAGTGAGTAGCAGGGCTTGAAAGCAGCTCTTTCCGTCGCGGTATCCCTTGTTATTGCTGCTTTACTTTTTAGTTGAAGATTTATGCAAGGATCAGAAGAGTGGGATGTTTGTGTTTTTGGGGTGTGGAAGAAGGGTCACTCTGCAAGTAGTTGGTTGATGACAATGCTCTTCTATGTGTGTATTATTATGCTGATAGGTTACTTATGTATTTGTAGATCGTAATATCTCAGTGCTGAAATCATGTCGCTGACCTGTATCCCTCTTTTTAAGTGTAAATCAACACTAAATTATCTGAAAAGATAATACTTGTGTACCTTATCATGATTGCTACTAAACTCTGATTTCTTTAAAACTCCTATAATTTAAAACAAAGGAAATGTTGGTTTGCATGACTGCCTGCTTCTATAATTCTCATGTAGTATTATGTGAAATGATTTTATGATGCAACAAATCTTTTATTGGTTATTGCGCGGCGGTTATACTGTAACAGCTGAAATTAGACCCACAAAGTAAAATCGATTACATAATACTACCATATTATTCGAATCACTTCAATCAACTATTTTTTTTTAATATTTAATTAACTTATCTCTCTTCCACATTATCAATATCTGTCTCAACTCAATTACACCAATTTTGAAAAATTTATCCATGACCATTGTAGCGACCTAACCATAACATTTTATATTTACATATAATAAAATAAAACTAAAGACTTATAATTATAAAGAAAAATGCCAAAATGTCAAAAATTAAAATTGAGCAACAAATAGAAAAATACTCCATTACTAAGAAATCACAAACTAAATTATATTAATAATATAGCAATAGGAAATTACAAGCAAACTAATTGTGCTTGAAACAAATCTTCGAAAAATTACTCATTCAATTGCTAAGATCCACGGCAAAATGGAGAAAGATGGGATTTTAAAAATGAAAATAGATTAAATATGGAGTAATTAAGAATATAAAATTTTAATGTATATAAATATAACAAATATTGTCTCTATTTATAGAGAAATTAAAAATTATGAATTTTGATATATTTAACTTTTTTAATAAAATATGTAATGTCTAAATTAAATATACAAAATCAATCAAACAACAACACGCGTCTTATTTTTTTTATATCTAGAATCAAGGAGACCACAAGGTCTTATTTGTATTAGGAGGAAACTGTGGTGGGTCTATTCTATTAAATGATTTTTTTCCTTTTTTAATTGTCATGTCCAGACGTGGAGGTCGACTAGGGGAGAAAGGTTTGCTTATACTTCCATATACGCCAAGTAATATGCGAGCCACTGATGATTCTATAGCGTTGTAAAATTTGGAGAATGATTAATCATTAAACAGGAGCTGTGCATATAATAAGCAATAAAGGGAAAAATTAGGAAACACATGCATACACTAAATATAAATCTTCATGCATTTTGCGGCGAAATCCATTGAACCATTCATTTATTAGGCATACAATCTCTCTACGTCGGTCTCAGCCTTGGACCTATCATCAAACACATGAAAAATGGCTCAATATCCTCATTTATATATTTGAAAGGGCGTTTGAGATAAATAAAATTAATGAGATTAGAATTATTTGAATCATTTAATTTTATGTTTAAGTTGATTGAATACGGTGCGAAATAAATTGAAGAATTATGATTAAAATGTAGAAAGAGAAAGCTACCAGAGAAAAAGTCTAAATATGAGAATCTACCCACACACATTGATAATATGTCTTATAAAACTATTCATCCATATAATACAGTATGTCTTATAAAATTATCCAAAGCACAATTGATGTTGATAGGTGGGGATTGATTTTTGCAAAAATTCTTACACTTTTCTTACACAAGTACAATTGTGTAAGATAGTTAAAAATTGTTCAAACATCTGAGAAAATGGCAATAAATGCTAATCCACGTCACTTTCATGCATTATTATTTACTGTAGGTTTGAAAATTTTGAAAGAATGAGGGCACGTTTGTGTGTTATAAAACATTAATACGCAGACAAAAAAATTCATATGTGTGTATATTGTAAACAAAAAAAATTCAGAATCCAACGGGCACAAAAGCCGCCGATAAACCTTAGCCGCCTGCAGAATCGGCGCGTGAACATTCCTCGCGGATTCTGCATCCGGCTAGGGTTTCTCGACGGCTTTTGTGTCCGTTGGCTTCTAAATTTTTTTTTTGTTCACAATATACATAAATATGAATTTTTTTGCCTTCGTATTGATATTTTATAACACAAAACGTGTCCATATTTTTTCAAACTTAGGGGTTTTTATTAGGGTTATAAAGTGACGTGACTTTACAATAAATACACATTTATCAGATTTTATACATTTTTTAACTACCTATCTTACACAATTATACTTGTTTAAGAAAAGTGTAGAACTTTTACAGAAAATCATGCAAACCTATCAACATCAATTGTGCTTTGGGTAATTTTATAAGATATATTATATGAGTGGATAGTTTCTGTAAGATATATTATCAATATGGGTACTTTAAATTCTCACCCATAGAAAAATTAGGGTTCCATGCAAAAAAATTGAGACCAAATAAATGAAAAATAATTTTAGCAAACGTATTTTTAGAATCTTGTATTATGAATTAATTGTAGTAAAAGAAAGTTCCACTGTTCCAGCCCTTTGGCAACGCGTTAAGAGTAGTACGTGTGTTTGGAAAGTTTCATATGTTGAGACGTCGTCGCGTCTCATTGTTACAATATTTAAAAGGTGAAATTATTGGCAAAGCAAATAGGATTTGAGAGTTCCCTCCCTTTTTCGAACACGTGTAAGCATTCTACTGGTACTTGCTCGGATCCGTACGGCCCGACTTGTTTTACTTTGTTCCAATTTCTTTCCGCGGTCCGTCATGGCTCCCGTATCCGGCGGGCCCCACCCTTTGACAAAACTGCGCCGCGGCGGCGCTGCTCCCTCCCTTATATACCTTTCAAAGGCCCTTAATTCTTTTCTTTTATTTTCTGCAACGGTAGAAATGGCTGGCGAAGAAGAAGAAAGTGCGTCTCTTGAGAGGACGCCGACGTGGGCCGTGGCTACTGTTTGCTTCGTTCTCATTTCAATTTCCATCCTCTTGGAGCACGCCCTTCATTTATTATCCAAGGTTTTTTCTTCTTCTTATAATTAATATGTTTTAATTCTCATGTTTATGAACGCTGCTGATTAATCAGTTGGTCGTTTGCATTTGCGTGCAGTATTTGGGGAGGAAGAGGAGGAAATCACTCCTTGAAGCTCTTAACAAGATCAAATCAGGTGAGGAGCGGAGGCTTCTTTTCTCTCTTTTAATTTCTATTCTTTTTAAATAAATTGAAAAAAAGATGAATGAATTGGTGTTTAATTTATGCAGACTTGCTGCTTTTGGGGTTTATCTCGTTCTCGCTGGTGATGCTGGAGAAGCCAATTGCAACCATATGCATACCCAGAGGCGCTGCCGAATCTTTTCTTCCTTGCCGCAGCCTCACAACTGACGAAGAGGAGGAACCTAAATGTGAACAAAATGTACTCCTCTCTCTCTCTCTCTCTCTCTCTCTCTCTCTCTCTCATCTTTGTTAATTAGCAGTGTTTTGTTTGGATGATTGATGGTTGTGGAATACAGGGGAAGATGTCGTTGATGTCGAGGGCTGGCGTGCAGGAACTTCAGGTCTTGATATTTTTCTTGGCTTTCTTCCACGTTTTGTCCACTTTACTCACCTTCACTCTTGGCGCCGCTAAGGTACAAAATTCCGACCTTTCAACTCTGTTTTTCAATACAGTCTTCATCTCATCTCATCTCATCTATTCTTATATGTTTACGTACGCAGATGAAGACATGGGAACATTGGGAGGCCGAAACTAGGACTTTGGAATATCAATTTTCAAACGGTAACTTTATTCATTTGACCTGCTTTCCTACATAAGTCAAACAAAACAACTTGGTTTTGGTTTTGATTGGTCGTTTGTTTAATGTATAGATCCAAGGAGGTTCCAGTTCATTCATCAAACCTCATTTGGAAGAAGGCATCTTAGATATTGGAGTGAACACAGATTGTTGCGTCTGCCGGTATAATACTCAATCAACTACTAACTTTTATGATTGCTTATGGTTGGATCAATGTTGGATGTTCTTCAAATTTTTGGCAGGTTAATTTTCTTAGACAGTTCTTCGGCTCCGTCTACAAAGTAGACTACTCTACTCTTCGACATGGCTTCATCACGGTACTTACTTTATTGGTTTCACTTGTGCAACATAACAGAATGTCATCTTATTTTTTGGCTATAATTGTTTTATGCAGGCTCATTTTGCTGAAGGGAACACCTTTGATTTCCAGAAATATCTCAAGAGAGCACTCGAAAAAGATTTTGAGGTGGCGGTAGGCATGCGGTAATTGTTCTGCCTTCCGCTAATCTAATGAATGAATGTGGAATTTTATCTTCAATAATGTCAGCTATTCTGTTTTGCAGTCTCTGGATTTGGGTGTTCTCTGTGCTCTTCATATTCTTCAATGCATATGGTAAGGCTTCAACAATTCAACACTGCAGATTGGTAAAGCTAATTCTGCTTAAACCTAATTGCCTTACCTCTTCTAAATGCAGTATTCCATAACTATGTGTGGCTCCCCTTCATCCCATTAGTGGTAAGATTAAGATATGAAGATAGATGATCATGTTTTGATCCGATAAACGGCCTACTGATTGGTTGTTTGTGGCAGATACTGCTGATTGCCGGCACTAAGCTACAAGGTATCATCACGAAAATGTGCTTGGACACTAGTGATAAGTCCCATGTAATCAGAGGAACCCTGCTTGTTAGACCAAGTGATCACTTCTTCTGGTTTGATCGCCCCAAATTCCTTCTCCACCTCATGCACCTAGTCTTATTTCAGGTACTGCTCATTTTCTTGATCATGATCATCTAGCTAATCTGCTTTTTCCACCGTCAAATTATGAATACTTCATGTTCGTTTGTGCAGAACTCGTTTCAGCTGGCGTTCTTCTCATGGTCTTGGGTGAGTATCAGATCAGTAGTAAGTCTCTCTCTCTGTCTCTCTTGAGAGCACTGACAACATATTTGAATGTTGTTGATGGCAGTATAAGTTTGGACTGAGGTCGTGCTTCCACCGCAAAACTGAAGATATTGTGATTAGGATAGCAATGGGAGTGCTGATTCCCATTCTGTGCGGCTATGTCACTCTCCCTTTATACGCTTTAGTCACTCAGGTAAACATGTATAGGTGAAGCAAGGTTGATGTTTTTGGGCATATTCTGATTGAAGGAGTTGTGTTATGACAGATGGGAAGTTCCATGGGAAATTCTGTGTTCCCTGAAGAAGTGGTTGGAGGGCTCAAGAGATGGCGCGCCAAAGCTAGGAGAAACTTGGCTGCGAGGAGAGGAGACTTGGCCACGCGTTCCTTGGATGCATCGGTGGAATCATCTCCCTCCTTTGCTAATCTCGATGCCTCACTGTCTGTGGATTTGGATTATACGAGTGATGATCCCATGGAATCACCGGAGAGATCAGACGTGCAGCAGCAGCAGCAGCAGTCACAAGCCCGGATCTTTTCAAGGTTTCGAGTTGAGCAGAGTGTAGTTTTCCTTAGGCTGCACCATTTGTATAGCTCTATTTTTTTGGATCATGTCCTTTAGTTCATCTTTATTATTATTGTTATTATTTGTACATGGATGATGAAAGCCATTGATGGAATTGATACATTTGGAGAAGAGTTCATTATAGAGGAATTTATTTGTAGTATATAGTCAATGTGAAATGAAAAAGATGGTTCTACAATGTAGCTAGCTCAAGATGTACAACAACATATTATACATGAAAAAGTGAAAAGTTGCAGTGAGCGAATGATCTAATGAAATTAAAACAGAAGGTAAGCTTGTGGTTTAGTATCATTTATCTTTAATATATATGAAGAATGTGTGATTCACTTCAAAACTAGAACAACGAAAAACATAATTAAATCCCAGACCTAACCCGATATTGAACCCGAAAGATTCATTGTGAACCCGATGGAGAAAGTATCATAAAAGTTTGTATACATTTATGTGCACAAGTTAACAACATAAATTTCATTTAATTGAGCTTCTCGTAAAATAAAAGACAACTAAGAGCATCTCCAATGCTCGCTGCTAAGGGAGGATCGACGCGGGTCGCTGGGAGGGTGGCTGCGGTATAGACACAGCCAGGTGCGAGGCCGTGTCTTGGTGGAGACCCGGGGCGAAGAGAGAAAATGGATGGCGCGTCCAGAGGACACGCCCCATTTATTAAAAAAAAAAAATCGAAATTCTATTTTTTTGAAATATTGAGTTGTTTGAATTTTTTTTTTTTAAATTTGACCGTTGGAAGCCAACGGTATTGTGAGATTTTAATAATTTTTTTTTTCACTTTACCTATATATATCCCAACTTAATTCCAATCATTTTATTACCTACAAATCATCTCCACATCAAAAATTCTCTATAAGAAATGTCTTCCTCTTCATCAAGCCACGAGGATGAGCGACGTGCTCAAGAATTTTTCAATCTTCTGCAAGAATTTAATCAAATTGTTCAAGCTATTGGTGATCCGAATGCGCAATTAACCTCGTCGTCGGCGACGAAGAGTGGCAAAGAAGGCCTACATTCATCGGGACCGTGAAGCCGGCGCTCTACGTTTGCACGCGGATTACTTTGCTGAAAATTCGATCTACCCCGACAACGTCTTCCGCCGCCGATTTCGCATGCCTCGTGCGTTGTTTTGCGTATCGTTAAGGGGAAGAGGTTCAAAGTGATGCAGGAAGCGGCTCGCAAGGATATTGAACGAGCCTTCGGCGTCCTTCAAGCTCGTTGGGCAATCGTCAAATGCCCATCGCGTCTTTGGAGCAAGGAGGAGATGAGCGACATCATGTTCACAGTGCATCATTTTGCACAACATGATCATCGAAGATGAAGGCGAGCACGCAACACAGTGGGAAGAAGACGCCGACGAAGCTTCGAGTAGCGCCGCATCTCAACCTCGTGCCGGTGCTCCGCCGGATTTTTGTGCATTTGTTGCACGACAAGCATCCATGCGAGATGCGGAGATGCATGCTCGCCTCATTTTGGACTTGAAGAAGCACATTTGGTCTCGTTTTGGTCCGATTGAGCCCTAGAAATTTATTGTAATTTTTATTTTTTTATTGTATTTAAATTATGTCTTTAAATTATTGTAATGTAGAATTTTAATTTTAATAAAATATGAATTTTAAAAATAAAAGTGTAAAAATATGAATTTTATGGAAATTGAGATTTAAGCACTCATCTAAGACACAATGCATTGGAGAGGGGTGTGTCTTAAATGGGGTCCACCTTCTAAGACACCCTCTAAGCACCAATGCATTGGAGATGCTCTAAATCTTGATGGGCTACCGAAGTGAATAAAGGTCTTTTCAGCCCAAATTATGAAGGCATATTCAATTCAATGAATCAAATTAACCTAATTTGAGAATAGTTTTTTTTCTCTCTCTTTTTCTTTTAAAAATAAAAAAGAGTCGGACAAACTTTTTTCTTTTTTTTCTTTTTTGAAGTTGCGGTTTTTCATAGATATATACATACAATAGTACTACCAAAATTCTAAGGCTTAAGTGACGCAAGATTTTTTTATTTTTTTTCCATTAAGAAAAGGACAATCGCGTGAAAGCAAGAATAAGCAATGTCTCATTTTCCCATATGAATTAAACATGTTTTGACTATCAAGGGTGTCGTTTCATTATATTCAAAGAACTTTTTTTATCAATAAATATGTGAAAATAGTAAAAAAATAATGAAAACATAGGTGTTCTCTTATTTTTCATCAAAATAAACAGACCTTAAATTGTTTAGGACTTGTCAAATGTGAATTGGCTTTTTTACAGAAAATATAATTATGAAATTCTTGGAAAGTCACATTGAGGAATAATTGGTGAGTGAGGAAGATAACATTATACCAACCTCTGCTCTCTTGTCCACTTCTACTCCACACGTTTATGCTATGCTTTAATGGTTTTTGTAACCGACCTTTCCATGCTCCTTCATGCCACTCATTCATCAATATCTTCATATGTTTCAATTTCATTGTTTTCATCAAATTTAATTGTCTTCTATTTCAATGCTTTTCTTCCTAACTCTCCTCTATTTTGCATAAATTTAGGAGCACCACATTGTTAGTGCACATGTAACGTGTAGAATTACTATGTAAATTAGTCCATATATATCATACGAAAATAAAAGTTGTAAACAACTGTGAGCAGATGATCTCATGACATATATGCTCCACGTGGTGAGATTTGCTTGGAATGAAAAATGTGTGATTAAACATAATTTATCAAGAAAAATGAGGTGATGTTGTGCAATTTCCTAATAGTCATGAAGCAACTTATTAATTAAAGATTGCGGAGTAGCTAGGGCGTCATTCTCACAGAAATTGAGTATTAATTTACTGTGACTGTTGAATTAATCAGTCATAATTTTGTTTCGAAATTCAAATCGATAGAATAATGAGATCAGATAATTGGAAATTACTAAGAAAACTCTCCGCAGTTGTCAACACATCTCACTCTGTTTTGCATTCAATGATTCTCAATCAAGTATATGTACCGATCTATATATAGAGGTGGTTTGTTTCGCAAGTAGGTAATTAAGCCGGAATAAATGATGGTTGAAAGGATTGTAATGAATGCTAGAACTTATAAAAAAAAATTAATGGTGTCCACAATAATATGAAATTGACATTATTAAATTCTGTCAATACTCCCTTCATCCACGAAAATATGTTCTAATTTATCATTGTCTATGAAAATATGTTTTAATTTATCATCTTCGTCCGTCCATAAAAATGTCATTCATGGTCCACCATTTTTTTTGAACATTTCGATCCACCACTTTTTAATTTGTGGGCCCTCATTCTCTCACTAATTATTTCTATTTTTTTTAATTTATGGTACCATTCCCTACTAATCAAATAAGGTACTCCTCCGTCCCAATATTCAAGTCCCGTATTCCTTTTTTGGGTCGTCCCAATATTCAAGTCCCCTTTCCTTTTTTTTAGCATTAATTAGGATACAATTAATAGATTTAATTATGTCTCTCTCCTCTCACAAACCAACCCACCTGCCTCTCTCTCTCTCTCTCTCTCTCTCTCTCTCCTCACGTCTCTCTTCTCTCTCAAATCGTCATCTGCCCCCTCTCTCCTCTTCTTCTTTCACCACCTCCAAATTCCAATCCCTCCACCTTCCACCGCTTCCACTTTCCACCGCCTCGCGCCTCTGCCGCCATCCTCTTGCACCGCCTCCAACGCCACCACTGCAAACCCTAGATTTCCCTCCGCCCTCTTCCTCCCCTGCCTCGCCGCCCGTTTTCCGACGACCAGGGCTCTGCCCTCTCCTGGCGACGGCAAGGCGCCGCCGCCTCCAATCTCCCACTGCCTCCACCGCCTCTCAGCAGGAATAAGGGCGGCGACTCGCAGGCCCCTCAGCAGCGGCGACGGCGAATTCCAGATGGAGCGACGAAGGTGGAGGTCCTGCTGCCTCGCCGGAAATCGAGCACAGCAGCGGCGGTTCGCGGAGAGAGGTGTTGTTGTGTTGGCTTGTGCTGTTGGTATTGATGTGTGAGCGTCAGTCGGGGGAGAGAGGTGAGAGTCGGGAGTCAGGGCGGCAACGGCGATGGCTATTAGTTGCTGCTGTCCGGCCGAACAATGGGAAGAGGGAGGGGGGAGCTAGGGAACGGAGGTGCGGACGCCGGAAATCGAAGCTTGAGGGGCAGATTTAGGGATCTAGAGTTTCAGTGTGATTTAGAGAGATGAAGGTTAGGAGAAAGGGGGAGGCGATTGGCGGCTTTGGGCGTGCGGTGGTGGTTGGCCTTGCTAACCGCTGCGGCTGCCGGATTTCAGAGGGAGGCTGGCGGCGGAGTTGCCGGAGGAGGCGGCTGCTCTCTCATTGAGTGTATGTGTGTGGGTGTTAATTAAGAAATAAAATAATAGTAATTAAAGCACTAATTATGTGGTTCCTACTGTTTTTACATCTATTTTAACTCTCCTAAATACCTGTGCCCAAAAGAAAGAGGACTTCATTGTTGGGACGGAGGAAGTAATAATTTTTTTACAATTTGTACCGTTTTCCTTTACAACTTATTTTTGTGGTCGGGGAGTATGATTTGCAATAAAAATAATATGCAAAAATTGATAAAATTAAGTTAGTTTATGTAACTCTCCAAGTCTACAATAGAGCATTTGTAAAATTTCTGCAGGATCAAGATAATTACAAATTCGAAAGTTGATAAAGAATCCCATCTTTATATAACATTATTATCTTATTTTACAAATATGAGTTTGTATTATCTATAGGCTATAAAATAAAATAATGAGGAGTCCGTGGTCGGTGGACCCAACCCATTTTAACTCGTTTTAGTTGCTAAATCACGCTCTTGAAAACTCCACCAGTCCATAATTAGCACCAGCAGATTAACTAAAACAATTATCGCCATCATTATTCTATTCATTAAATCACTAATCACCAATTGACCGTATCGAATTGCCGTCATCTAAACGGACGTTGCTACTTGGAATCTGCTGGCCTCCAGCCAAATGACGTAGTGACACGTCGTGAACAGTGACCCTGACGTCCTATATTGCGTCACAGTCGTTGACGTTAGAGTCTACTCCCCACCTCCCTATTATATAGGCCAAACCACTCACATTTTTCTTTCCCCCTTTCCTCTCTCTCTCTCTCTCATTTAACTACCACTCACCATGCAAAAGGCGCTACACTACAGGAACCTGCTGCCCCCGGCCGCCTCCGCCGGCGGATCCGCCATTCCGCCGCCGGGAGACAACGAATCCGGGGGAGAATCCGTGGCTGGCGCCGTGAATTTGAGAAAGCTGGTGGCGGAGAACGCGGTGGTGGTGTTCGCGCGGAAGGGCTGCTGCATGTGTCACGTGGTCAAGCTATTGCTGAACGGCCACGGCGTCAATCCGACTATTCTCGACGTCGACGAGCAGAACGAAGGCGATGTAACTAATCAGTTGTCGAGGATCGCCGGCGGCGTCGGCTCCGCGCCGCCGTTTCCGGCCGTGTTCGTAGGCGGAAAACTTTTCGGAGGGCTGGAGCAGGTGATGGGAGCTCATATCTCCGGCGAATTGGTGCCGAGATTAAGAGAAGCTAGGGCTTTATGGCTTTGACGGAGTCTCTCTCGATCCTCTGGAATTTTTGGATTAGAAAGACTTTAATATTCTCTCTCTCTTTCTTTTTTTTTGTTTGAATTTCATGAAAACGTTTACTTGAAAGATTGCCAAGAGCAGAAGTGGAGGTCGGAAAATCTCGGGGTTGATTTTTGTACATAGTGTTTACATTAGATGCATCATTTTGGGTCTTCATTACCTATAGTTTTTTAATATTTTTATTATTTATATTTATATTCTTCAATCTTAGATCATGAAGTGTATATATCAAGACGGCATCACTACTAATACGTAATAATATTAACTACCAAATTTAAATATGTAGGTGAAATAGTAAACCTGATGCGACCAGGTCGTCGCTCTTGTGAAAGCAAATAAATAAGGGCAAATGGTTTTTAATACCCATTTTTATAATATATCTATCAAATCTATCCACCCTTATAAAACATCTATGAAAAATACCCAATTCATGGTGAAATACCATCTCTACCCTTATACTTAATTTCTCTTTATCTCCCATCTTTTGCCTAATTAAGCTTGACTAGTATATCGGCTGGAAACTTTCCTCGTGCCCGATAGGTTACTTCGGTAAACTGGGTCTGGACTGTGAGACAACGCCACGTACTGTTAAGCAAAAAATGATTAAAATTGGTAATTGTTCAAATTGATCCCGCGCTTCTCAAAATGGTATCAGAGCGGGTTTTTATAGAGGAATTATATTATTTTTAATTTATTTTACTCCCTCCGTCCACCAAAAATATGCCACAATTTCCTTTTTCGTCCGTCCACAAAAAATATGCCACTTCCATTTTTAGTAGTAGGGTCCACACAACTCCACTCACATTTAAAGTGGGACCCTTACTCCACTACCAACTTTACTCACATTTTCTTAAAACCCGTGCCGAAAGCAAAGTGGCATGTTTTTCGTGGACGGAGGGAGTATTATTAACCCATGTGGGAGGAGACTCCATTGAAAATTATGGATCCGGACGAGTGTCCGACATGTGTACCATACAGGAACACTCTCCAACATTTGGAGAGCGAAATGACCCGTCTACTTGACGGACTCAACTGGAATAATCGAGCCCTCGTTACCAACTTACGACGAGGAGAAGATGTCGAGATTATTCGTGATATTATCACGAGTATCCAATTCTACCATGAGAACCTCATGGGACTCGCCGCCACCAGAACGGCGATTGAACGAACCAGAGACGAGGCCCATCAGTCACACGACTAATGGACCCAAAAGACAAAGCAGGAGTAGTCTATCCAGGCTACCAGAAGATCGAGCCAAGCTCTTCCGACAACGTCAACTTGCGGGAGATCCAGAAGACGGTGGAATATTATGGCGTCAAGCTATACGATCTACCGATGGAGCTAAGCAGAATATCACTCAAACAAGAGGAAATATTAACCCTCTTGCGTGATATCCAGAAAAGAATGGAGGAGATCGAAAGGCGAAGACCATGTTCCGGAAAAATTCGGAATCAATGGTCCAAAGACCCGACGTCTACATCTCTATTTGATGCAACACCCAAAGAGTTGCAGCCGGAGGACATAATCCGAATTATGAAAGGCAAATATCATGGATAGCCTTGACAGAATCGGATTAGAAGATCTACAAGAGTTAGCAGAATCTTTTGCTAACCTCAACATGGTTGATCTAAAGATGAACCAAGGAGATGAGGTTCCTAAAACTGAGCCTCAAGAAGGAGAATCGTCAAAGAAGGGGTCAGCTCAAGACGATGCAAGCCAGTTCCAACGAACCAGGCGACGGAGGCCTCAGATGCAGGATACTCCTGTTGGAAAGGTCACACTAGAACCAATCCATCCATACGGATTGATTCTCAACCTCGACGAAGCCAGTTTCAAAGAATGGGAGGGTCTCATCGACGAATGGGCTTCATCATTAAAAGTCGTGATTGCTACAATTGATTACGACAAGAAAGAATTTGCCAGAGTCTTCGAAGCTAGCTTGGCAGGGATGGCAAAACTATACTGGGAAGGACTTAAAGTTCCAACCAGGGAGGAGATGTTTAGTAGCACGTCCTTATATGACATTATTAAGGAAATTACTAAACAAATTAAAATCCATTTCTTGGGAATGGGTTTTTTCGAAGGATCCGCAGAGGAGAAACGCAAGAAATATCAACAGGCACTTTACAATCTAAGATTGATGGTGCTAGAGCCCAAAGCTCTCAATGAATTTCTGCGTCTGTATACCCTATATGTCCATATGGGGGAAGTGGAAGATCAAACGGCCATGGACCTTTTCTTTCCAAAGCTTCCAAGTCCATGGAGGGAAATGCTCATCAATGAGTATGTTTCACCAGGAGGATATCCACTTGACAGTGCTTCGAGAAGGATGTCTTATGTTCACAAGAAGCTGTCCGAATGGTGTCAGAAGGCGGCGGACCAGAGGAATCTCAAAAGATTGAGAAGACTCAACAAGAAATCTCCATTGATGTGCGACAACATTGATCTTCCAACAGAGATTGGTGCTGAGTTGCTATATCAAAAGAGGAGCCGAAAGAAGCATAGGTACCAACCCTATGAAAGAAAGTCCAGAAGAAGTTCTTGGAAGCCAAGAACTATGTGGACCAGGCAGAAGGCACGCTCCTACAAGTCAGGCCAACGGAGCGGACCATCAAGAAACCGATTCTCAAATCAAAAGAGAATCCCGGCGAGAAAAACTTTCAGGCGAACTCAGGCCAAAGCAAATGAAAGTTTTAAGGATTGCAACTGCTGGTCGTGCGGTGCAAAGGGGCATATTTCAACCAATTGCCCAGACAACGAGAAAAGGCAGATAAGGAGATTCGAATCTACACCGGATATCGAAGATGCTATCTACCACCAGAAATTGATACCCGTGTATCAATTCGAAGATATATCCTCTGATGAGAGTATATATGAGCAAGAAGAGGTCTTTAGTTCTGAAGATTCGGAGATGACCGATGGATCAACCGGAGACGAGTCAGACTAAAGAGGAACAAGAGGTTCACCACACCCAGAAGGAGGATCAGAATGGATTTTCCAGCCATTTTCTGATTCCACAAAAGGAAGTGGTGAAGCAGCTCGTGAAAAAACTCAAGAAGGAAACCGAGGAGGTTCAAACCTACCAAGGGTTTTCCAATGGAAGACTGAATCGAGTCTTAAATAGCTTGATTCCAACCAAGAGGAAGCATCATGTCTATTTTGGCGTCACAAGCCAAGAAACGGCGCTTCCAATTGAGATCACAAGTAACCAGGTGGAAATTCAGCTGGTTCCGGCCGAAGATATTAGGCAGGATCTCAAGAAAATGAAGCCAGAAGTCGCAAGTACGATGAAATGGATTCATATTGGAGCAATTCAATTGGTACTCAAATCTTCCCTTTTCCCAGGGACGGACCAACCAATTGACGTCGCACTTTGCGATAAAAGGGTCAGAGATGCCAGAAAATCAGTTATTGGAGCTTTTTCGGGCAATCTATATGCCAAGAAGATTATAACCGAGTTCTACCCACAGATCGCTTATAATCTACAGGATTCATCCTTCAGCCGAGCCCTGACTCTCTATCAGGACTACAAAAAGAAGGAGTACATGACAGATGGAAATAGGCCATACTCACTGACTTATCAAGTCTCGTATGCCCTATCAAATTCCCATCATACGGAGTTATTTCTGGGAAAAGAATTTATTGAAATTCCAGAAATATTCAAAGAAGTAGCCAAGGCAGCCCTTCCAAACCGAGTAGAAATTCCCCAAGTCAGGGAAATCGACATCGATGTGGGGGACAAACCGGTGCTCAGCCATACCCAAAGTCTCAGACTAGGAGCACCAAGGCTATCATTCCAAGGAAATAGGCTAACTTCAGGGTCTATTACAAGGAGTTTCTCTCATTCATATGAGAGAAAGACGATTCAGGAAACCCCGGTTCCGGACATGAAAGTCAAGCTTAAATGTCCCGAAGGATGGAGACAGGTTTCCACAAGATTTGATACAACTAACAAGGAAAACAAATTTCCTTGTAGCTCGTTGTATTATTTGGCAAATCCAGGAGACAACCGATACATCGGAACTCTGGAGATTGGTGGCTTTGAAATTCAGACCGAAGGCCAAGCCGGACAGGAAGCAGATGTCCTGATCTTAGGACGGGATTTCCTTGACAAATATAAGCCATGGTCATGGAAATCAGGTGGAATGGAGATCACAATCGGACGCCAAAGATTGATGATCCAATGACAAGTCCATTCTCGATATACATCTCTGTTGGGATGTTATACGAGGAATACAAAGCAGAATATTTTGCTGCTTATGTGGATTCGGGAGCAGGAATCTGTACAGTAAAACGAGGAGTCTTTCCAGCAGAAGTGGAAGAAGATCTACCTCGAATTGCAGGAAGGGATTTCTCTAAAAAGATTTTGCTTCTATCAAAGGGAGTAAAACAGACGGAAATACTGATCGGCGGTGCAGGACAGACACCTTGGTACAAAGTCAAGACTCCACCGATATATTTCCATGATACCAGAGCAGATATATTATTTGGAAATAATTTTCTGCAAAGCTTCAAGAGGTACATACAGGACAATGAAGCCAGGAGGCTAGTGTTCACAACCAATTGTGATCACAAAATCATTGTGCAAAGGCTCAATGGAGCTTTTCATCGTTCAATGCCAGTCAAATTCCGCAGCAAGCGTGGTGATGATGGCAGACTCCGGAGACCTCAAATGAAGGATCAAAGGAGATTCGGAGAAGTTTTGCTCAAATGCAGAACGGAGGGATTCCCAAATCTCTCTGAGGAAGAAACTCAAATCCTCAAAGTATCCCTGATATCACACAAAGATATCAAGGAAGATGAACAGGTGTCCATGGCCGATGTCAAAAGGAGGATTCAGAAGTGTTACCACGAGAATCCTTTGGCATGGTGGGACAAGAACCAACTCAGAGCAACCTTGAAAGTCAAAACTGGAAAGGAGCATGAGTTCGTAAGGTATAGACCTATCCTGATGAACCCTCAAGATCAACAGGATATGATGAGTATAATCAAGGAACACCTTGATTTAAAGCTGATCGAAGAAGGAAGATCACCCTATAGCAGTCCGGGATTTCTGGTGAGAAATCATGGGGAGATCAAGCGAGGAAAACCAAGATTGGTCATTAATTATAAAGGGATTAATGACATTCTTGAGTTCGATGGATATTTCATCCCAAGCAGAGAACACCTTATTAATTGCATCAGGAGTGCAAGGGTATTCTCAAAGTTCGATTGCAAATCAGGCTTCTACCAGATTCGCATGGAGGAAGGGAGTAAGAAGTTCACAGCCTTCTCAACTCCTCAAGGACATTATGTCTGGAATGTCATGCCAATGGGGCTAGCCAATGCGCCTCAGATATTCCAAAGGAAGATGGATAATCTCTTTAAAGATTATTCTTCGTTTATGTTTGTTTATATTGATGACATCCTTATTGCATCAAAAAACATTCATGAACATGTCAGGCATCTGGAGATTTTTGCGGATGTTTGTCAACAAGAAGGACTAGTGCTGTCAGAAAAGAAGGCAGTCATAGCCACCCAGAAGATGGAGTTTCTGGGGATCGAGATCGATGAATCTGGGATAATCCTACAAGACCATATTGTGGAAAAAGTCCAGGGATTTCCGGAGGATCTCAAGGAGAAAAAACAGCTCCAAAGCTTTCTGGGAGTTGTCAATTTCGCAGGGATGTTCATCAAAAACCTTGCGGAGCACAGAAAGGTCTTCAGTCCACTACTGAAGAAAGATGTTCCATTCATATGGAAGGAGGAACATCGGGAGGGTATAAAAAGGTTGAAAGAGATTTGTAAAAATCTCCCGAAACTTTCAATACCACAAGATGAGGATGACTTGGTCCTCTACACCGACGCAAGTGATCATTGGTGGGCAGCCGTGCTTACAAAGATCACCCCTTTTGGAGAAGAACCTTGCAGATACTGTAGCGGTCTTTTCTCCAACGACGAAGCCGTGCGATGGCACATAAACGAGAAAGAGTTTTTTGCAGTCAGGAAGGCGTTCAAAAAATGGCCGCTATTCTTACTTGCTAAAAAAATTGTTTTGAAAGTTGATAACACTAACGTTAAAGCTTTCTTAACTAAAAAGATTGAATCTAAACCTGAAAAGGCTAGATTAATTAGATGGCAAGCAGAATGCCAATATTATGATTATGATATTGTCGTTTTGAAATCTGATCAGAATATTCTTGCAGATTTCCTTACAAGGGATGGAGCTCCCTGAAGTGGAGGCCATCGAGGCAATACAGGGGCAGCTCTTTGAAAGTTTAGAGCTGCTACAACAAGAGTGGCACAAGTGTGTGCTGCATACCAAACAAGCAGGAAAGATACAAGCGGCTGACGAAGCCAAAGTATCTAGCCAAATCGATGTCTGTTTCATGAAGATGTTCAATCTTCAGGAAGCAACCAACAAGCCGCTCTTGCGCGCTGTCCGTGAAAATCGGGCTAAAGCAATGCTTTCCGTACAGGGCGGATTACCTGTAGCAGGGGATTCAAGTACCCCTAGCACAAGTCCTGAGAGAATGGCTTCACAGCCGGACGCTCGAGGAAAAGATGTTGTTAAGGGGTCACACCCTGAATCAACATGTCAACCCTCCACCTCTGGGGAAAAAGAGGGAGAGATCAATCTTAGGCCGATGACTGGCCAACTTAAGATTGATACTAATTTTGTTGATATTTCTCCTTCTTGGCAGATTTATCAAGACAGATGGGAGAAACTCATCACGAGAAAGGGCATTAATCCGGGAAATTGCCGGGTTGATGTTGCAGGAAGATACCCTAGAATTTGGACAACTCCGGGAGCCAATCCAAATCACATCAAGGAATGGTATGAGTTTGGGGCTTTGGCCTCAGTTTATACCACTGCTCCAGCCTTCAACGAAATCAAGGGTCTACCAAAATGGATCCAGAAAACAGTGTTTGAAGCCTGGGAGAACAACGAGTCCCTTAAACGGGGAGATGTTCTGGAGCTATACTTCTTTAGTGCGGCACCAGAACCCGTCGGAAAAGGAGTCTATGAAGCTTTTCATTTCATCAAGCTTCGGAGACCAGATACAGGAGCCTTGAACCGGATCAAAGTTCCTGATTTTCAAGTCCCAATCGCCTCAACATTTACGGAGGATCAAATCTCCACGAGACGAGCATGGGGTCTTTGGGTCTGTCTCACAGAGATGGACAAAATGAAGTCCAGGTTTAAATTCTTTCAGAGTTCAGATCTGGGAACGTTCCTGGTAAACACAATGACAGGAACAACAACCGAGTTTGCCGAAAAATCCTTCGAGAAAAAGAGGCAAACAATATGGGACAACAAAATTGCGGGGAGCAAAGAAACTCGTCGCAAATTCTGTAACATGGCTCATTCAGGCCAATGGATCGAGAAAATCTGCGACCTTTGTTCGTTGCAGAAGGAACCAGAATTCGGCAAAGGTTTCTTCCCGAAACCAGACAAAAGGAGGTTCCGGTCTGATGAACACGACAAGCATCAGACACCAAAGGAGAGGACCCCTCGGGCACCAAAAAAGTAAGGTGGCCGACAGAGCAGAGTGAATCATGTGATTCACAGCAAGGATCGCACCCACAAAAGAAACGACAAAAGTGGGTGGAATGACAGGAGGACCACTCAGCGCTCCAAGACAAATGTGAGTGGAAGGAAAGCAGCCGGCCCCTACCAGCATTATCACAAAGCGATAAAGCAAGGGCCCAGCACAGGTGACAACACCAACAAGTGTCGGCAATAATGGCCAACAAAAGAAGGTGGCTGTCAATTTCAAGCAAGCTAGCCACGAAGATAGCATCCGAGGCCAACCACCAAGCAATAATAGAGGGTATCAAACCTCTATAAAAGAAGAAGGGCTGGAGAGAAGAAGATCCATCCGAAAATCACACAACATTTTCACACACCACTTCCTCTCTCTAGAATTTATCTTTGTAATTTTTAATTTTGTTTTCAAAGTTTTTGTTTTAAGTTTTAGTTTCTTTTTATTTTTATGTACACAAGGATTAGCTACGATGAGTAGCTAAAACAAGTTAGTCTCCTCCTTTGGGGAGTTTTTATGAAATAAAATTAATTATTATATAATTCCTCTATAAACGCTAGTTTTTGTCCAACTATTCCGGTTTAGTAAAAATATTTTCTTTTTATTTTTCAACAAAAATATTTGGAGTCGATACACAGTGAAGGAGGGAAACTGATTCCTGAAGGTGACCATTCGGCGAAAGCCGGAACACAGTGAAGGGAGAAGGTTGCAACCATCACTTGCGAGTGTGTGGTTGGACGAAGGCCGAGGAGGCAAGAAGTCCGTAAAACGCGATTAAAGCTCCGGAAGGTGACCCATCGACAAAAGGTATACTGTTGATTTATGATTTGAATTATTTCGAAGTTGTACGGAAGCATGTTGGGCCTGATTATGTCTTAATAGAATTTTGATAATTTGAACATGAAATGGTTTAATGATGGATTTGTTGAGGATTGGTTGAGGATTGGTTGAGGGGTAGTCTTGGAATTAATAATGAGTTGGGTATTGTTGATATGTGTTTTGTGAAAGTGGGTATTTTTGATAGATAAGTTATGAAGGTGGGTATTTTAAATTTTGACCCAATAAATAATGTCTAATCATGTTTTTTAATTTTGAGTAATCATTTAGTGTTATGATAAATTGGTAATGGCATGGCAAAAATTCAGCGACTTCTTTTTCTTTTCTTTTCTTCTCAAAATCCAACAATTTAACTGAACCACTATTGAATTATGGTCGAATTAGTGATGCCCGAATTACAAAAGAGGTAAAATTCTAAAAATCTGTTGTCCTTCCCAGAAAACAAAGTTGGCCCCACTCCTGTGTTTTTAGTTAATTGTCAAATCTGCACATATCGTTTGTCCCTAACCAAGTGGTCCATTTACAACAGCATCGCATCGAACTATTATAGGTTTTCTTTTGAAGTAATTATAAATAAAATCCATTCTCAAAAAAAATAAATTATAAATAGAATCCAAATTTATGCCCATAATTATGATTTTAGTTTAATTTATTCAATAACAAGTAAAATAACATGCGATTCAAGTAAAAGTTTTCGATCAGAAAAAATAAACAAAGTATGAAGAAAAGCAAAACAAGTTTCCGTTATTTATAATTTAGTAATTTAAACCAATCCAATCACAAATGTTAATTCACAACTCACAAGCATGACGATGATTTCTTTGTCTTCAGCAATTCTTCGTGAGTGATGTCAGGCCAGGAACACATCTCCTGATTTCACCTTAATTATTATTTCCTCGTATGATTTTTACATTAAAATTTTATTGATTGATCAATTAAATGACGTCTTCACAAACCTTACTTCTATTTGTCAATTTTGACATGCCTAAGACCATTAATCCCAATTCAATTTTCATTCCAAATTTTAATTTTAATTCATCCATAATTAATTAGCGTATAAAAGCAATTATAAATCGAACCCTAGCCTCGATCTGATACCATTGTTAGAAATCTTTGGCATCATCTAATAATACACAGCATAAATATAATCGAAGATAAAATCTAGATTTACAATTGTATCGATCATGCGTAAAATAATAAAACAACAATTAGAATAACTTACTTGTTGTGTGGTAAACGATTGTAAATAAGATGTATTTATAAAGATAAAAAATGAGAAAAGGATGTGGAGCAATGTTTTAAAAAGTAAAGTGCTATATTTTTAATGAACACCAAAAATGATGTAGTGTCAAACTTTTTGTAGATGGATAAAATTTATCTCTTTTTTTTCTTTGAGAATTATAAGAGGTGTACATTATATAATCAAATAAGCAACCCGCCTACAAGCGGGACCTCTACATCACACAAAGGTGAGAAAACTATCCGCACGCAGGCGGGATCACTACTCACACGAAAGTGAAAAAACTACTTGTGCGCAAGCGAAATTTGAATTCAAAATTAAAGTAAAATTTTTGAATGTCTCAACTTTATCACTTAATTAGGCCTCGTAAGCAATAAAAGCATTCGCCAATGAACATGGACCGCGACACTTTTTAGCATATTTTCACAGGTCTCTCTCTTTCTTAATAATGATTAAAGACGCATGTATGCACGTGTTTAATAAATTGCTTTTTAAAAATATTATTTAAATTATTCAATTATTTGCTTATCAACTAGCGGTACTCTTCTTTCCAGCATCCAGATGATTTGAAATAATTTTTAATTATAATTGTTATCTAACTCGTTTACGCCACTTCATGTCGATTATTATCGCTTAATCGAGACAATTTTACGTTTTCTAGGTGTCATTTACTCATTTTATATCTTATTATCATAATATAGATCACACATGTTGTGATATTATCAGACGCACATAAAGTGTGCCAAACAGGGCACTAGGCCCTCCACACTTCAACATAATACTCCCTCCGTCCCACCGAGCTTGAGTCGTATTCCTTTTTGGGCTGTCTCGTCGAGCTTAAGTCATCTCCTTTTTTGGCAAAAATTAGGCTATTTAAAGCACTAATTTACAAAACTAATTGCACCCCTTAATTATTACATTATGTCTCCTACTTTATCACTTTATTACATTCTCTCTCCTACTTTATCATTTTTATACTACACACTTAAAACATTAATCTACAACTTCTTAATTCTCATGTCCAAAAGAAACACCTCAAGCTCGGCGGGACGGAGGGAGTATATGGAGTAGTATTATTTGTAGAAAAGAAGGGTCCATTACACGTAAAAATATGAAATATATTAAAATTTAGTTTTTAATTAATACACAAATTTTTAATATCTTAAAATTTGACTTGAATTAAAATTTCAATAACAATCGATTCTATGTAGACGTCAAAATTTTATTATATGACATTTCAACTGATCATTAAAATGTTGTATTTTTATTAGATAAAAATAGCATTATTCTTTTCATTTTTCATGTTATGTTGCGAGCAGTAGGGTGCATAGAATATGATTTTAATTAGAGGAAGAAAACGATGTTATTTTTATGTTATATGAAACACAAATTTAGGATAATTTTTTTTATGATTACAGTCGAGCCTTGAAGATGGTTTCTAATGTAATTCGATATACTGTACATGATTAGTTTTAAATCCGATATGTAAAATTAGAATTAAAGATTTTTTTTTATATAGGTTACACTTGATTAGTAAAAGTGAATCCTCGAAGGTAAGTAATTTGGTGAATCCATAAATTATACATTTTGTTTAAACACATAAATCAACGAAAATTTGTGACCTGGTACGGGAGGCAATAAAGAAGAAGGATGGATTTGATGAACACTTGAATTGCTCCACAGAGTAATAACTAAAGTCTTAGTTTCGTAAATTGATTAACGTAGTCCTGATAATACATATATAAGAACAGTCTATTTATAATACTACTCCCTACGTCCCACTCCAATAAGCTCATTTATCTTTTTGGAATGTCCACTTCAATAGGTTCATTTTTCTTTTTGAATAAAAAAATTGTACTTAATTAATTGGTGTGAATCACACCACTTTATTACCACTTTCCTACTAAAAAATAAATTTTCTTAATCTTCGTGTCCAAAAAAAGTGAACCTATTAGAGTGGGACGGGGGAGTACCTTATAAGGATTTTTTTATTATAAAATTTTCATCGAAAATAATAGTATTACATTTTAATGGTCCCCACTCTTTTTATCTCATGTTTTTAGTGAAAAATATTATGAAGATAAAGAAAAGATAGAGATAGAAAGTGGGGAGAGAGAGAAAATGAAGAGAGAGAATGAGAAATATGATGGGTTAAAGGTGGAAAAAAGAGCTGCCTGAGAAAATTTTCCCTCCTGTCCAAAGAATATTTTTCAACAAAAAGAACGTGTGCAAATAATGGAAAAAGAGAAAAAAAAATATGTATTCCACCTTTTTCCATCAAAGTAAACGTACTCTGAGAGTAGAAGAGTCATTTATGTTAATTCATGTACATAACGTGAATCAGATGTAATCATGAGATATCTAACTGAAATTATCTAATATAACCAATTATTAAATTTGCCTTTATTCTTCTCGGAACTGTCAATTCTATTCCACTCGTTTGTTATGAAATGAAACGATTAGTCGTGACATCTCAGGCTTGGTAATACTACCTTTGATTCATTCATTCTTTACCCTTGATTCACGATGTTTTACTTCTTAGGTAAAATTTCGATATTTCAGCACAAAGTCTTGATCTTCAACCATGTTAATATGTCATGGAGTAATAATAATAATAATAATAATAATAATAATAATAATAATAATAATAATAATAATAATAATAATAATAATAAAAACACATTTATAAATCATCCATAAGTAGAAATTGTGATCTTAGAATTTAGAAGGTCGATCGGCACGGGTCTTGACACTGACCTGTGATTTACTCCTCATCAGTGATTGAATTATCAATTAATTTTCAAATACTAAAATGTAATTGAGTTAACACAATTAACATTATAAAAGTCATTATTAAACTATGATTTTATTTTTTATATTAGGTTTAGTTAGATCTTCAAGATATAATTCATGAGTCTATCCCTAGATATTATTACCTCGTGATGAAAATTACATAAATTCTGGCGCAAAAAATGAAGTGATAAAATTAAAATGTCAATATTTAATAGTACTAATTTCATTTTCAATACTAAAATAGTGTGTAATATGAATGTTCAAGTTTTGAGGAGTACGTGTAATGCATAATGATGTGACCGAGTAATGATGATAAGACCAATATGTATTGATGAGTAAGCCCAAATCATCAATTACGTAATTAAAATGTGTTATGCGACTCATACATTTGTTTGTTTTTAGCAATAATTCCAAGTATCGTTATTGCGACCTCAATCAACTCAGTTGACCAATCTAGTGGGGGAATTGTTATTACAAATTCTCTCTCTTCCTTTTTTTTGTGAGGGAAGAGGAGTAATGCCCAACAATCAAAATAACGCGTTGCATACAATTAATAGTATTACATTTTATTTTATTTTATTATCCACTAAGCCCAACATCCCAAGTTGACTTTAATTGGCCGGTCCACGAACTCTAGATGGCGGAAATCGGAATTGCCTTTTCAAAATAAGGGCAAAAAGTATTAAATTAATAATAGAATTATTATCTTCTTTTGGATCTAATGATCTCATTTGTGGCATTCTTAATTTGTTCGAGAGATTGATTAGACTTAAATTTAAGGCGAAGAAGGAGTGAAAATACAACTTTCAATGGTTTAATAAATGTTGTTAAATATTTAAAAGTAAAATAGTTATGCATTTAAATACATAAAACGTTAATTGACATACATATACATGTGGCGCACACCGTAAAGATTTACAAAAAAAAAAAAAAAATCAAGAAATCAAACAAATAACCAACCCACGACAAAAAAAAATAATCAAATGTGCTACTTAATTCAGATTTCTTAAAATCTATATTATTTGAAATTGAAGTTTTAATAACAATTTTTGGCACTAAATTTTACTCTCCTTTTTTTTACAATTTTTTTCTGAACATCATAACATCTACTCTCTCCGTCCCACGAATCTTGACACGTTTGGTTTCGGCACGAGAATTAAAGAGTTGTAGATTAATGTTTTAAGTGTGTAGGTAATAAAATATAAAAGTGATAAAGTAGGAGAGAGAGAAGATAATAAAAGTGATAAAGTATACCTTATTTGGAAATGTGTCGAAATTTGTGTCAAGTATTATAAAAGGTAAAAGAGATATAAGTTTAAAAAAATTTAAAAAAAATAGAAAAAAATCGAAAATAATTGAAAAATAGATTTATTCAAAAAAAGAAGAGAGATGAGAGAGAATGTCTTAAAAATTTAATCTTTAAATAAATATAGATTTTATTTTTTAAATCAAATACTTACATAAAATATAGTATCAAATTAAAACTCTTATCGTGATCTCTAATTTGATATGCATATTAATTAAATATATTATAATTAGTCGAATTTCATTATTTTAGAAAGAAATAAAATATAAAAATAAGAAGACAAATAAAAATAAAATAAAAAGAAAAGAAATATAATTTACAAATAATTAAATTTTTAATTTTATTATAATTACAAAATAGTCATTTAGTTTTTAAATTAATTTTTAATTGATTTTTTTTAAATATAGGAGTATTATAGATTATGGATGGAGCTAGAGGGAGCTTTCGAAACGGTGGTGTAGTGAGGTCAACTAGAAACTGTAAATACATGGAAGTGGTTGATAATGATGACCATTCAAGGTGTGCTTACGAAACCTATTGTTGATTCTTTAATGGGACTATTGCGTAATTTCAAACGTAATCATCTTATTTTAATCTCTCTCTATCGTCACTTCTTATTTTCAATACGTCACTTGAATTTGAAATTTCGTGGTATATTTGTATTCATTTCCATACTATACTTAAGATTTTTCTTCAAATCAAAGCGTTGTGAATTGAATGAGTCCGCTACATCACATTGAGTAAGAGAGTAAATATGGCAAATAATGAAAATTAAACTTTTTTTAGTTTAAGTATCCATTTTTGTAAAAATATTCTCCCTCCATGTAAAAATAATCTTAGAAAGAAGTGGCACGAATTTTAATAAAAATAATTAAATATAATTATATTGTAATGTTAATAATATTAATTAATTATATTGTGAGTAGAGAGATGGTTCCACCATGTGGTAGAATAGGTAAATAAGTTGATATATGGAGGGTAATCTATTGTGACGTAGTGTCCATAAAAAGATTAGGACTATTTTTTGTAGACAATCAAAAAAAATTATGACTATTTTTACGGGATGAAGGGAGTATAATTTATTTTAAATTAACGAAAGTATTTCAAATATTTTAACCTTATTGTACTTATAGGACAAACACTACAAGAAAAATGCTAATTTAAATTAGGGTTTTTGGCGCTGAATAAAAATGGTGGAAGATGAGAAAAGAAATTGGTGATAAAATATTATTATTATAAATTAGTAGTATATTTTAATTAATATTTATATATAGATTTGCTATCACAAATACTATGTGATTAGAGTTCATTGCACACGAATTTTTAAATTATATATTCATAGATAAAAAAAAAAAAAAAAAAAAAAAAAAAAAAAAAAAACGATCTTTAAATATGAGTTTAAATCTGAATTTTAATTCATCTCACCATGAAATAATCTCAAAATACTCCCACATACAACAATTTACGGCATAAATTTTTTGTTTTGTTGGATCCATTAAATTTACATATGTTCACCGCTTGATAGATTGATAGATGGAAGGAGTTAAACAAATAATCAATATATTAATCAAGATCTTAATCAACCACATATCAACAAATAACGTAAAACGAGATAAAAAAGAGAACACGTGAATCAAATATTATTAAATTCTAATTTCAATATTGATTAATATTCCTTTAGGGTTGTGAGTAGCAACTTTATCTTCTCAAGTAGTGGCCTTACATCAAGAAAGACACCCACTCTAGCACACATAAGGTCATCTCTATAATTGTCTTCGGATTGTAAATGGAGCAACTTGACTTTTGAAGAACTTTAAAATAAAACATAGCAGAACAGAGGATCACCATCATACTTGGGACTTATTGCGCAAGATTAGATTGGAAGTAGGGAATAAGTGGCTGTGTGGGGGGGACTTTAACGAGACTTTATACCATTTTGAGAAGAAAGGAGGCAACTTGAAAGCTGACTCGAGACTCTGTGCTTTCAGGGATGTGGTTGACAGTTGTGGCTTTCAGGATTTGGGATTTTCGGGCGATCCTTTCACCTGGTCTAATAATCAGAGAGGAGAAGACCATATTACTGAAAGGCTGGACCGTTTCTTCGGCAATGAAGCATGGATTGAGTGCTTTCCGGGCTATGTTGTCACGCATCTTACCAGAAAATCAAGCGACCATTGTCCGGTCCTTTTATCTCTTGATCGTGATGAAGAGGATGTTCGACCTCGTCCCAAGCCATTCCGCTTCGAAGCAATGTGGCTCAAGGATGAGCGATGCAAGCCTTTTTGTAATAACTTATGGCAGCAAGGGGGCCTTTTGGAGTCGGCTACTGATTTCAAGCAAAAAATTGAGGATATGGGGGTTGAGCTCAAGCAATGGGAAAAGATGGAATTTGGACACATCAGAAAGAGGTGCAGAGAACTCAAAGAAGAGTTAGGGGATCTCCAAAAACCTTCTAACGATCCTTATACAAAAGATAAGCAGAGATTGGTGGAAGCTGAACTGGATGACCTGCTTTCAAAGGAAGAGATTATGTGGAAACAAAGATCCAGAGCGGACTGGCTGGCTGAAGGGGATAGAAACACAGGGTTTTTTCATCGAGTTGCAGAAGGCAGGAAAAAACGTAATCATATACGTGAGATTCAGAGAGGGGATGGCTCGACTACCCGAGAACATGAGGAGATGCATATTATTTTTAGAACTCATTTCCAGGAACTCTTCTCGGCTGGCCCTTATCAGAATCCCGAAGAGGTCCTCCACTCCATCGAGCCCATTGTGTCAGATGATATGAATAATGCCCTCACCAAACCGTACACGGCTGATGAGATTGTACGAGCTTTGAAACAGATGCCCCCTCTCAAAGCCCCGGGGCCGGATGGTATGCTTACTATCTTTTACTCCTCCTGTTGGTCTAGTGCTAAGTATGATGTTATTCCCATGGTGCTTAAAATTCTTAACAATGCGGCTGATCCTGGTCCCTTAAACTCCACTTTTATTTGCCTCATTCCTAAAAAGAAAAAGTGTACTCTCCCTACAGATTTTCGCCCCATAAGTCTATGTAATGTCATTTATAAACTTGTTTCCAAAGTTATTACTAATAGGCTTAAGGTGTGTCTGCCCGATATCATTCATGAGAGTCAGTCTGCTTTCGTTCCGGGTCGGCAAATTACTGATAACGCCCTTCTTGCTTTTGAGATCTTCCATATGATGAAACTTAATAAAGCTAAGTCAAAAGGTTGTTTTGCTTTCAAACTAGATATGGCAAAGGCTTATGACCGTGTTGAGTGGAGTTTTCTTGATGCTATGATGAGACGGCTTGGTTTCCATTCTTCTCTGGTTGACTTACTGATGAGATGTGTATCTACTGTCTCTTTTCGTGTACTTGTGAATGGCTTTCCGGGTGATTCCTTTCAGCCAAGCCGAGGCCTACGGCAAGGAGATCCACTTTCGCCCTTTTTATTTCTTTTCTGTGTAGAAGCGCTCTCAGGACTGTTGCGCAAAGCTGAAACTACTCATCTGCTTCATGGAGCGCGTTTGTGTAGAACGGCTCCACAGATCAGCCATCTCTTATTTGCGGACGATTGCATCATCTTCGGCAGAGCGTGTGGGAAAGAAATTGAGACTGTTCGAACCATTCTGAACCGGTACGAGGAGGCATCAGGGCAAAACGTTAATCTCGACAAATCGGCCATATCTTTCAGTGGAGGGGTTCCGAAATCTGTGAAACAAGAGTTGGCTGTTCAGATAGGCGTGAGGCGAGAGGTACAACAAGGAAAATATCTCGGCATACCTAGCTCGGTGGGACGGTCAAAAATTGAGATTTTCCAACTGTTAGTGGATCGAATCAGGAAAAAAGCTAAGGACTGGAAAAGACGATACTTATCAGGAGCAGGAAAGTTGATTCTCATTAAATCCGTCCTCCAATCCATACCGACTTATTTAATGAGCTGTTTCAGCATTCCTGACCAGATCTGTCAAAGGTTGAATAGTATCGCTGCTAGTTTCTTCTGGGGGCAGAAAAATGACGAGATGAGGATTCACTGGAAAAGCTGGCGTAAACTTTATGTACCTAAAAGTGAAGGAGGCTTAGGTTTTCGTGACTTAAGCCTATTCAATCAAGCTATGCTAGCTAAGCAATCGTGGAGGATTCTTCAAAATGATTCAACTCTCCTTGCCAGGTCTCTTAAGGCTCGATATTTTCCCAGGTCGGACATCTTAACGGCTAATCAAGCCCATAATCCATCTTTCGTTTGGAGAAGCTTATTAGTCGGGAGGGATCTACTGGTCAAGGGAATTGCATGGAGGGTGGGAGACGGGAAAAGGATTCGTATTGGCAAAGATGCTTGGCTACCAGATGGCAAATGAAACTTTAAAGCTGCAAGAGTGCAGGACCCTTGGGGTGACATGAAGATCAACGAGCTCCTGTTAGATAATACTCCAACATGGGATATGCAAAAGGTGGAAACAATCTTGCCCAGGGACGAGCTGTAGAAGATCACTGAAAATCTCGGGGTTAATCTCGGTTCCCCAGATAGACCTTTGTGGCCTCACGGTAAAGGTAATTCATATTCGGTGAAATCGGGATACCTTCTCGCCTGTACACTTAAGAACCGAGAGGAACCTTCATCTTCTTCGGATAAATCTTTCTTATGGAATTGGGTGTGGGGTTTGGCGGTCATTCCTAAGGTGAAGCTTTTTCTGTGGAAATGTTTGAGTGGTTGTCTCCCAACTGCCAAAGCTCTTATCTCCCGTTCTATCATGATGGATCCTTGTTGTCGTAGATGCGACAAGCCCACGGAAACTATCAAGCATGCTCTCAGGGACTGTCCCTGGGCGACGTTCCTTTGGGAGTCCTCACCTGTTCGACTACAGCCAACAAATCCGAGAGCTCCGTGGAGTCTGGTTGAGTGGATTGGCAAAATCAGAGAGGTTCCGGAAAAGGAGGTTCATAGTCTTTTTGCCTCTGTTTTATGGGCTTGTTGGTATGCTCGTAATCTTCTTGTATTCCAAAACAAAACCTTATCTCACTCTGATTGTTTGGTGATAGCTGAAAGAGCCATGTTGTCTAATCCCCTTAGCTCAAGTATGGTGAGCTCAAAACCAACCAGAGTGGACTGCTCTAGAGCGGCACAGGTGAAGATTAATTGTGACGCGGCGGTAGGAAGTGGGGCTGGGGCTGGTCTGGGAATTGCTCTGTGCGACATGGAGAACAATCAGGTTGGTTATAGGTTGGGCTTCCTTAAATGAGTCTTCACGGTTGAGGAAGGGGAGGCTCACGCTATTCTTGAAGGCCTTCGTTTCAGTGTTGAAAAAGGTTTCACGGATGTGATTGTGGAGACGGACTGCCAGCGACTCTTTTGGAGACTACATAATCATGAAGATGATCTCTCCCTCTTAGGAGATATCCTTAAGGAGATTTACAGCATTGTGGATTCTTTGAACCAGGTGGAGTTTAGCTGGTGCCCGAGGGAGGATAATTGTGTTGCTGATAGTTTAGCTAACTATGCTTTCGTTTCTCGTTCTGGTTTTATTTCTTCGAATGAGTGGCCTTTATCTGTAAACTCTTCTTTGGTGGTTTAATGAAAGGCACTTGTTTCCCCTCAAAAAAAAAAAAAAAAAAAAAAATCTAGTAAATGAAAAGTTCAAAATGAAGTCATAGATTTGAAATATACAATAGACTGTTTTGGTGGAAAACATCTCAAAACTCGTATGTTATTAACTTCTTATGCGTTTCGCAACATCCTACAATTTAAATGATATATTATTAATCTTTTATATCTTTGCTTTAAAAAAAATCTTATATATCTCAGGCTTATTTGTTATGCCAATAAATTATGCCAATAAATTATAGGTATTTATAATAGACTAATATTTTGTTTGCTTCAATCAATGATCATGATACAATGAGATTGAGAGACTAAGAAACTTGTGCTGGAACTTTAGCTAGACTTTGGAGCTGGAATAGATGTTTTGACATTTTGAACAATGAGATGGAGTTCTTCTCATGGAGATTCAATGATTTAATCTCTCCGATTTTGTAAGATTGGTACCCCTGGTAGGGCTGTCGATCGGTTCGGGTTCGGTTACCCGTACCCGAATTTTCGGTTACCCGAACCCGAAATTGCCAAATTTCAATAACCGTTCCCGAACCGTTTTAGAAGTTCGGTTACCCAATACCCGCTTCGGTTAACCAATTGGGTTATTTGGGTATCCGAAATACCCATTTAAAAAATAAAATTCAAATAATTTTTGCTCTATCTACTCTAAAAGAAATTACAAATATATAATATATATTTACAAATATATTATATATAGGGCTAATTGCCTGTAAATTCCTAACGTTTCCACGGAATTGGTTTTTGCACCTTTTTTTATTTTTCTTCTTTTAAATACCTAACCTTTCCTTTTTTGTCTGGTTTTTGTCCGATGACCGGTTTTTTTTCACGCCGGCGCCGGAATTGATTATGTGGCAGCCGGAATTAACACTGTGGCAGCCGGAAATTGACACCTAGGCTAATTATTGACATGTGGAATAAAAAAAACAAAAACAATCCGTGGAAACCATCTTCTTCCCCCTTCCTCCCCTCTCCCCCCCACCCGCTGCCGCCACCACACGCCACCAGACGCCGGCACCGCCACCTCTCCTCCGAAAATCAAACGACGATGAAGTTTGAGGGCGAGGGACGAGGGGCATCAGAGGCGGCCGTCTGTGTGTGTGCGTTGGGAGATGAGAGAGAGCAGAGGCGAGGAGAGAAGGGATGGCGAGGCGGCGGCCGTGGCTGAAAAGCCCTTCTGTTAAATCGTCGCCGCCGCCGTGTGTTCGACGACTTCTGCGTGTGTTCTTGGTGTGTAGTTGATTCTTGGGGATGTCTGAAAAGAAATTTGAGATTGTATTTTGGCTGACGTCGCCGCCGAGCCCTGGAGCTCGTCCGCCGCGCTGTCGAGGTGGGGAGGAGGATGGGCGCCGAGGTGGGGAAGGGGAGGGAGGCAGCGAGGTGCGCCGAGGTGGGGAAGGGGAGGGGGAGGGGGACGGCGAGTGGGTGGGGGAAGGGGAGGGGGGCGGCGGGCGCCGTCGCCGACGGCTGAGGGTGGCGGCGGTGGGAGGGGGAAGGGAGATTAGGGTTTGGGGGTGGGGGAGATTGGGGAAGATGATGATGTGTGTGTTTTTTTTTGTTTTTTTTTATTGTTTTTTTTCCACATGTCAATAATTAGCCTAGGTGTCAATTTCCGGCTGCCACATAATCAATTCCGGCGCCGGCGTGAAAAAAAACCGGTCATCGGACAAAAACCAGACAAAAAGGAAAGGTTAGGTATTTAAAAGAAGAAAAATAAAAAAAGGTGCAAAAACCAATTCCGTGGAAACGTTAGGAATTTACAGGCAATTAGCCCTTATATATATATATATTAAATAATTTACAAATATATAATATATATGTAAATTTACAAATATATAATATATATTTACAAATATATAATATATTTGTAAATATATTATAATATATATGTAAATTATTTGTAAATTTACAAATATAATATATTTGTAAATATATAATATATATTATATATATAATATATTTGTAAATTTACCAATATATATTATAAATTTACAAATTTATAATATATTTGTAAATATATAATATATTTGTAAATATATAATATATATGTAAATTTACAAATATATAATATATATGTAAATTTACAAATATATAATATATATGTAAATTTACAAATATAATTTACAAATATATTTATATATTAATTTACAAATATATAATATATTATATATGATATATTGATAATATATATATTAAATAATTAATAAAATAATTTTCGGTTATTCGGTTTACCCGATCGGTTTTTCGGGTTAACCGATAACCGAAATTTCCAAAAAAACAATAACCGAAACCGATCCATTACCCGAAATTTTCGGTTATTGGATACCCAAACCCGGGAATTTCGGTTCGGTTAATTGGATACCCAAAACCCGATAACCATTTAGACAGCCCTAACCCCTGGTACCTTTTTGAATGAAAGTTTTTCTTATCAAAAAAAAAAAATGATCATGATACAGCAAGATTTAATATATTGTATTCACTTAAGGAGTATGTAACAGAAAGTAATCTTATATCATATATTCACTTATTATTAAACTATACTACCATAATTATACCATATGTCACAACAAGTTTAATACATTTAAACAAATATAATATTAATCTTTTATAGTATAATAAAAAATATTATAATCAAACATATCAAGTTTTATTTTATACTGTCAAACTGTCAAGTGCCAAACAAAACAAGTCAGTTGTGGAAAAGAATAGGGTAAATTGCATAAAAATATCCGACCTTGTACCAAAATCTGGTTTTTTGACAAATATTTTAACTGTAGCAAAAAATATAACGACCTTGCAATCGGTTGCAATGTCGATCCGGAGACATTTTCCGACTAAATTCAATTAGGGTTTACTGCTTACGTGCAGGCTTTATACGATGTGGGAACAATTATTGTATTCATCGGCTAGTGTGTGTGCAATGACTAAACGACGTCGTTTTCGATTGGGACCAAAACGATGTCGTTTCTATAAATTGGATATGAATTTCTGGAAGAATTCTATCCAAGGAGAGGGAGAGAACGATGAGAAGAAGAGATGGCGAGATAAGCTCGATCGAATCCCTAATCCTTATATGTATTGCAATCGATTTATTTCTTACTAAAACATCGTTGTTTTATGCAAATGGAAACGACACCGTTTCATTAGCCGGCCCGATTAGCCATCTCAGCTTTTCGAAGATCCACCAGCATCGATTTGGGGGGGAAATGTCTCTGGACCGATATTGCAACCGATTGCAAGGTCGTTATATTTTTTGCTGCAATTAAAAATTTGGTAAAGAATCAGATTTTGGTATAAGGTCGGGTATTTTCATGCAATTTACCCAAAAGAATATTGAAAGTTGATTGAATAAGGACAACAAAAATAAAAAATAAAATGCAAAATAAGGATGTATATATGGACACTGGGCCCATCAAAGTAGAACAGTTAAAAACGTTGGAACGGCCCTATTATTGTGTTTTGAAAAGGCCTCATTATTATTTAAGTTTGAAGTATTAAGCAGCCCAAACACCCGGCTGCTCACTACATCATTTGCTAAAATTTGGCCCATTTCTTAACTTTGTAAACATTCAATTCTTTTCTAGATTTTCTTTTTCTTCCGTCCAATCATGATGCGGCTGTACCTTTCTATCAATAACTACATTATCCTTTATTTGTTTAGGGTTATTTAGATGTGGATATTATTTTTAAATTGAAGGATCACTACAAAAAAAAAAAAAAAATCCACTAATAATATGAGCTTTGGTAGCTATTACGTGTGTCATAAAAATTAGTGATATTTAATGATGTGGCTAATCACTAATAGTTACACTTTCAAACGCCACAAATTTTTATGATACGAAAATATTAGCTACCAAGGCTCATGTCATTAATAAAAACTTTTTTTGTAGTGATTATAGGGATAACATAAAATTACTTTACATCTCTTCCTGATCATAAGTGGTTCTCATAATTTACTTTATATTCTAAACACGTCCTCTTAATTTTTGTGCCTAGATAAAATGAGTTATTATCAATGAGACGGAGCGATGAGTAATATTTGATTACTATATCCTTCTCACGAACAATTGGGAAAAACTGACTCCCACTCACTAACATTGTCACCATCAACTTCTTTACTTAAAATTAGTTTGCGAATGGATAGCACAATCATGAGGAAGTTCAATTTAAGCATGCATGTTGTTTGAACCACTTCTTAAATACTTCATAGTACTTGCGTAAATCACGATGATCTTTTGAGGAAGTTCGTTTTATAATTTCTTGTAAATACCATTTTTAGTTTTGGGTGTTGGTGATGTGATTTTTTTTTCTTTTTTCTTTTTAAAATTTATCATTGTACGAGTTTATTACAATTGATGTAACTAGGGATAGACGAAGAAAAAAGAAACATATGTATCTTCTTCCTCCATCGCCTGAATTTGATCTTTGTTTGAAAATAAGGATGTTAATTACTTTCCTACGTCAAATAGGTGCATTTTGTATGTAGTAGTTCTTTATTTTTTGACCTAGTTTCCGATTAAAAATTCTCATTTACTATATCTCCAACTTCACCGTTGGATTACCGCCATATAATACAGGATTTAATGGTTAGGATCGTGCTCAATTATGATAAGCATGATATGAGTACTGAGATTAATCTTTCATGTATCACATTCAAGAACCCAATAAAAAACAATTCTAAAACTATACTCACCGCCTCCACTCCACCACACATTCTTTGTGGACGGAAGGAGTAGTTGTTTCAATTAAAAATAGTATAGTACTTAATTACTTCTAAAATGAGTTTTTGTATATGAAAAGAAATAAATACAGTATATATACTTCATATATATGTCAAGATGCTATACATGGACTTTCGATAGAAGTTTATAAGAAAACCACTTACATTCAGTCGGTCGCATAGAATTGGAGAGTCTGATTTTTATGCTATTATATATCAAATTGGGGGGGAAGAGAGGTTATTTTAGGTATAGTATCACAAAAGGTTTGGATGTGAAATGAAATCTCATAATCATTTCAGTAATTAATTCCAAAGTTGGGCCGTAATATTGTTTTTCACCTTGCATAAATTATACCATAAATTAGTTGATTTCAAAACCTCAGAATCTCATAGATTACTAATCATAATTAAACACGAGCTTTGTTATCAGGTATTGTACATCGATGATGGAAAATGAGGTGTTTGGTTGTATTTGTAGTTAAGCTCCTAAACAAATTATAAATTATTTTAAGTTCTTGAAAGTATTTGGCAAAATAAGCTCTTAAATATCTTATAAACTATAAAAATAAGCTCCATTAAAATTTAAGCTACTCTAAAAATAATTTCCAACCTCAACTTATTTTATCATAATCTTATAAATAACAATCATTTTTACAAAAATAACCATGCATATATACAATAGTTTTCGATTTTCCAACATATATCCTTTCATCTCTTTTCGATTTTCTCTCTGTACGTGATTGAATTTTTTTTCTCACGCTCTGACTAATAAACTATCTCAACTAATTAATATCCAAATATTTTCATATCTTATAAGCTAATGGAACTTATAGGCAATGAACCGGGCCGTATTTGATGATATGGTATCATCAAATTCAAGGTAATGTTGAGTGAGATATACGACCATAGAATTGGAACACAGATGTATAATACATAAGTTAGATATATTGAGTAAAGAGGCTCATAACCGCACAACCAACTTGTCTAAGTATTTTCCTAAAAATTGTTATTGACTGATTTCCGCTGCAAAAATACTGTGCTAAGACAACATATATGACATATATACATTGATCCAGTCATAAAAAAAAAACTCCCTTAATTGTAACTCCTAATAAAACACAAATTAGACATGCAAGAGTTTTACCAAGGATTTAATTAGACGAACTATCCAAAGAAATCGTATCCATCGGGCGCCCCGAAGGGGCCTCCGGCCCCAACTAAAGACGCGTACAAATCCCTCTCGAGATTGTCCCTGGAGACGAGGTTGGAAGCCTCGTCTCCAGAGCTGGGGGAGGCGAAAGAGGCCCTGGTCAACTCGAGCCTGAGCCTCTGGACCTCCTCCTTGAGCCTGGAGTTGTCAGCCAGCACGGTGTCGAGCTGCAGCTGCAGGGCCTTGTGGTCCACCTCCAGGCCTTGGATTCTGTTGCGCGCGCGCTTGTTTTGGTACCATATGGCGACTTGCCTGGGCGGGACACCGAGCTCAAGGGCGAGGCGCGACTTGTGCTCGGGGTCCAGCTTGTTGTTGAAGTTGAAATTGGACTCCAATAGGCGCACTTGTTCCTCGCTCAGCCGTTTCTTGTGCTTGATTTGCTGCTGCTTTCGGATTGTGGGATATGGGAATTGATCATCCATTTGCGGTATGTGTGTTGCCTACTTTTGGAAATATGAAATTATGAATGGATGGGAATATTTATTTATAATTCAAACAAACAGAGAGCTGTGAGTTGTGAGGCAAAAGTTTCTGGTGTTGCGTCATTATCGTACACCAACGGTGTCGTCACAACTCATGACAGTTTTCACTTGGAAATTTAGTAGTAATAAAAACCTATAATGCATATATGGAACCATAGCTATAGTATGTGTTGAGTTTTTCGGTTTGCAAATATGTGCATGTCTTTTTCTAATAAATTATAGTTGGGTTCGGGTAGTTAATATTTCATGTTATATTATTCTACAAAAATATTAGAGTACCATGTATTTTGATTTTTTTGTCCTATTCGTTCATCAACATTGATTTTGTTGTTGAATTTGAAATACATTTAAGTACATTGTACTATAAGTAGTACCGATGGCTGAGAGAGTATAATTTTTCGTGGAAATCTGCAATTTAGAGATAGTTAATATCTTGTAAATAAGTGTATTAACAGAAGATGATATTATTATTATTATTATTATTTGAAAGAAGGTGTTAGGATTGATTTTTTTTTTGAGAAGGTGTTAGGATTGATTAAGATGCGCAAATGAATATTATTCTATTTTAATAATTAAACATTCAAGTATATGCAATTTAAGGATGACCTTGGATTTTTCCTTAAAAAAAAAAACGAGGATGACCTCGGATTTCTACTTAAATATTTCAGGCTAATTTGCATATACATTAATTCTTCGGTACAAATTTATTTAGCTTTCCTTTTTTAGTTATATATATAGTAGCTCTAATTAACCAAATATATGTAAACTATGAAGAAAAAACTGATCGAGGATAAGTTCAAATGTACTAGACAGTCTAGACCTATAAAACACCATAAATTCTGCCACTTCATCCTTCAATTTGTCGTACATAATTAAAAGATTTTAAATGGAATTAATGAACTATAGAAATGTCAACTGGTCAATTGCGCCGACAATAAATTACCATACGACTAAATCATTTGTTACTCGCAATTTTTCTTAAAGCTCAAACTTAGGCTTTAGAATTTTGATCCACTAATTGAATTAAGCACGACCTTAAGTACACTTTTACCGAGTTAAAACGACTACACTATACTAGATATCTTTGAATATTAAATTTCACAGAGAGAGAGAGTTGAATGTCAATATCAGAAAATAGTGGGGCATAATTGGCAAATCATGAAACATGACATTTGATGCATAAATGTTACTGTTGAATCTTTGGATTCCACCTGATTGGTGCATGAACCTAGTCGTAAGATCACACAAATTCAGCCCCTAAGCACAATTAGCCAAGTCATAAGTTAACCACGGTTAGTTGCAAGTGGATTCTAGTTGCTCAGCTTCTTCCCATGATTCATTTATTGCATAACCATGGTTTATCATGTGTTATGCGCTTTTTCTTTAAAAAAATATTATCTTTATATTTTTTGCACTCAAACTTTTGTAAGTAGGGACGAGTTAGATATTAAATTGCGCTTAAATCGAAAAAAGAAAAGCCTAAAAAGAACTCTTGAAAGTACGGGACTAGATTAAAGGTCGAGCCTCATTAAAATCCTTTTAAAGAAAATCTAAAAAGAAAAAAGAGTACTCGTCTATAGAAAAAGGAAAATACAGAAGAGGCCAAGCGGAAGAATTATTAATATAACTGAGCTTCGAACTAGCCATCACCCAGATAATACTAGCAATCCCGTGACATTTAAAGGTGAAAGTAATCGGAGAGCTTTGCACTAACCATCACCCCCAAATTACCACACTCAAATGCCTCCCGCTATCCCACGAAAAGAAAAACCAATCAGAGATGCCCAAGAAGCAGCTATGATATATATTCTCTTTATTAGCGAAAATTTTAATTTTATTATTTTTGTGCATTCATAAAAATTCCAGTCTTTCTTTTTTAAAAAACTACTTTAACTTAACACGTCAATTTTAATGTGTCTTTTTGTCACTTAATTTGATGGGTCCATTTCTCCAATTTATATCTCATAACTATTTGTTAAAGATAAAATCTTCCTTGTAAAATTTCATACGGTGTGAATCACTCACATATTTTAATAGAAAATGACATATTAAACATTTTATTAAAAGTTAAGAGTATGTGAATGGTGTGTGCGTGTATTGACCAAACGGTAAGGAGTTAATGCTCAAGACCAAAGGTCTTGGGGGTTCGAGTCCCCTGTGTTGCGGTCTTTAAAACTTCTTTATTTAATATTATTAATCTTTATATATATAAAAAGAGTATGTAAATGGTGACATTCACACGAATATAAATTGTGCTTATTAAAATCCATGGCCTCAAGTTAATTTTTGTAGAGGAATACAATATTACATTAGAATTGACTTTTCGTTATAGATATATTTTGAAAGAAAGAATTTTAATGTTGTGTTTAGGATAGATTTGCAGTCTCAAAGTTGAAACCTAAGGATCGAGTTGAGATTATAGGGTGTCGACTGGGGCGGCTGCAAGGGCTGCTTTTACTCGCCTCAGCCTCTAATATGTTCTTTAATTACCGGAGTGTTGGTTCTGACCTATTAATCTAGTCTCCTCCACTTACTTCTTCTTTTATTTTGTATTTATTTATTTTAAACAATTCGTTGCTATGATCAATGCATTTTCCTACTATGAATCCAGCATTTTGGGCTATTCGAATTGTATTATTATTATTATAAAAAGCTCTTATGTAAATAAACCAAAACTAATTAAAAATCAAGAAAAATATAACAACAAATATATCTATATAAATAAATAAATAATTCGTACACGTACTTAAATAAATCTATATATATTTTAAATTCTAATTTTAAGATATATAACTAATTTTTAGGGTAAATTGCAAAATAAGGCATGAACTTTGCCCATTTTTCAATTTCAACATCATTTTTAAATCATTGTAAATAAATACATATTTCAATTTTTGTAATTGGGGCTTTGAATTAAATTTCAGGTAGCCGAAAATATGACATGACATCTCGTTGCCAGCATGAACTGAAATAAAATGACGTCATTCGTATTGAATATTTTTTTTCATAAATCGAAGTTAACGATTTTTTTGTAAAGAATTAAAATAGAAAAAAAAGATAGATAATTTTTGGAGGAAAATATTAAGAGGAGAGATAAATTTTGGAAGTAAAAAAAAAAAAAAGTCTCTTTTATATATAGATTACTAGTATACCAGTTGTGCGATGCACGATGACCATCGTGGTACCTGGAAAAATATATATGAAATATCCTACAGTTATTAATCTAATTAAATAATAATAAAATTAATTTTTTTAATATTGTAATTTTTTACTCTTCTTTTAATCTCACAATATAATATAAAATATATATATACCGAATTTTAGTTAGTAGTGTTGTTCAGATTTTTTTTTGGGTAGTCGAAAAAATTGGGGAAGCTTCGATTGAAGATATTAGAAAGATTTATTTTTTGAAACAGTTATAAAGTGAAATTCAAATTGCAAAATATGTGTAAATTTGTAATATGTTTTGCAATTAGCCAGTTGCGCCTTTTAGAATATTGGTTTGAATTATGAATTATTAAAACTTTGAATAATTTTTTTTATTTGACTTTCAATCCATTAACCTTGAACATACTTATAAGAGTTACCTACATGTAATTAATCAATAATCTTCTGCATTTTGATTAGATAACGCCTCATAGTTTTTTTTGCTAGGTTTTAATTGATAATTTATTAGTATTATTTAATTTAAATAAATTATAATCAATTAAACAAAATATCAACACACTATTATTATTTAAAGTGCGTCTATAGTCATTCTTTTGTAATGTGTCCATTTTAGAATTTTCTACTTAAAATAAATTACAATATATAGCCTGACGTGTTTTAATAGTAGTATTATTATCAGAAGCGCAACATGTTGGTAAGACCTTTCCCCTTCAACCAATAGGTCAGATACTCGAGTCATCTAGAGCGTTAATGTGTGAGTGTGTTTTAATAATATTTTCTTTCTAAACAAAGATAGTGGGATTATTATGTTATATAAATAAATTTTATACATAAAATAAATAGGAATGCATAATATAATAAATTAAAATATCACAAATAAAAAAGAGAAAGGGGAAAAAAGGTGAAGAAAAGTTTTGACACTAGATGTCTTTAGAAAAATATATAAATAAAACATTTAATTTAATAAAACTTAAGACATGCATAAAAGGACTTTAAATGTTTTTTCAATAAACGCATTTCATATTTTTTTAATCTAAAATAAAATTAAACGAAAATAGGACAAGCGTGTCATTTGTGAAAGAAAAAAAAATGAAGAAAAATAGGACAACCACTCGATTGATAACTTAACTCTATGAAATGAGGAAGACGAGGAACTTGTTCTAGATAGGGATGGCAGTGGATCTTGGACCCGGTCCAGATCCGTGGATCCAGATCCGTTTTTACGGATCTGGATCTCAATTTTTTGGACCCGACGGATTTGGATATGGATCTGGATCTCAGTTTTTAAAACGGATCTGGATCTGGATCTTGAAATTTTAGATCCGGATCCGGCCCAGATCCGACCCGTGGATCCATTTTATTTTATATATATATTTTATATTTTATATTTAGTTTACTAATAATATTAACTAAATTAAAAATAATAAATAAATTATATTCAAAAGAATAAAAACTAAAAGTAATTAGATAAAAGTATTTTGTGTTATATTTTTCATGATGAAAATTTGGTGTTGTTGATTTTGTGAAAATTTTTTAATTTAATTTAAAAATAGTAGATCCATGGATCTGGACCCGTGGACCCGCGGATCTAACGGATCTGGATCTGGATCCAAAATTTTCAGATCCACGGATCTGGATCTGGATCTAGTATATGAAAACGGATCTGGATCTGGTATTGGCCAGACCCGGTCCAGATCCGACCCGTTGCCATCCCTAGTTCTAGATGAAGGGATCAATGTTGACACAACAATGTTGGTTGAGTTGTGTTTGGTCGGTCAATTCTTAACAGACCAATCGATAAACTTCAATCTGACGATGAGTCATATGACTTCAATTTGGAAGCTGGGAAAAGGTTTGTTTGTGAAAGACATCGGCTAAGGAAGGTACATTTTTCAGTCTTTCATGCTATTGATCTCCGGCGCATTTTTGTAGGAAAGCCCCTGGAGTTTTTGTCAGTTAATTTGCTGCTCCATAAACTAGGTCCGAGCGATTTTCCACTTCTGGTCCTTTTAGACTCATTGGCTTTTTGGGTTCACGTCCACGAACCGCCGACAAGGTACATTTCGAAGAATATTGGTTACCTTATTAGAAATTTTATTGGTAAATTTCTAGAGAACGAGCACTCTAATTCCTCATCGGTATGGGGGCAATACATGAGAATTAGGGTAACAATGAATGTTCAAGAACCACTTAAAAGATGAAAGAAAATAAAGAAGGTCGACCGGTCTTCGTTTGTTGCGTACTTCAAGCGTGTGTATGTGTATATATATATATATATATATAGAGAGAGAGAGAGAGAGAGAGAGAGAGATATGATCAATTGAGAATCCATAAGTAGTGTGAGAATTGAGAATTCGTTTGAATAGTGGCGAACAAGTTATCTCGTTTTGATAAACAAATCAATAATTTTTATGAACAAGTATTTTGGTCTGGGGTTCGAATCATGAAGGTGACAAAATTTTCAACATATTAAATAGATATGTTTGTTAATCAATTATATTGATCTATTCGTAGAATTTATTAATCTTGTTCATCATTCTCAATTCTTACAAAAAAATAAATTTTCAATAGAACCTAACCATATTATGTGTTATAACCAAGCTAATTATCTACTCCAAATAAAAACAGACAAATTTTATTTGATTTATAATTTGCAAAAGAAATTCAATTATCGTCCCTATCAAGTAAAGGTAAAACGCCCATCTGAAAAATCGGCCCTGTCCATTTCTTATATGGGTAATTCTATTCATAGCCTCATTTTTATTCTCTACAGCCTCTTTTTAAATATTATTATAATAAAATAATAATAAATATACCATTTTATTCCTAGCATCTAAATTACATTCTTAATAAATCCTTAAACGCTATAGCCACCGTGTTCCCAAATATATGAGCCCTAAATTGTAGAAAGAAGAAAAAATAATCGAAAAACTCTCTGTTTCTATAGCCTCAATTCTTATTCTCCCTCACAAAATTAAAAATCCTAAGAAGTAGAAAAAACCCCTTGAAATTATATTGATATTGAGTGGTTTCACAACGAACAATTATAATGGTGAATTAACAATTTTCATTTGCAGAAGTTCATTTTCTCATCCCATCAATGGCTGAAAGTTCGCGGCATTTTCTTACTTTTTTTATTGTCAACCATTTTGTATGTATTGAAGGAGAATTGGCTAACTTTGAATCATTTTAACTTATTTGTACGTACTTTGTGTACTAACAGGTGCTGCTGTTTTTGACATTGGTAAATTGTGTGAGTACATACTTATTTAAGAATATATCATGGAAGAATGGAATTACAAGGAAATAGAATCAAAAGATGACAGCCTTTGAGGTTGTGTTATATGCACTGAGCAAAGTATAGTCTCTCTCTCTCTCTCTTGCTTGGGTGTTTGTTTACATGATTTTTTATTTTCTTTTTTACTTTGTTTCATTTTTCAGAAAATTTTTATATTGTAAAGAGGAAGAATATATTGAGGCTATAGGAACGAAGTCCAATGAATTTTATGTTTTTTCTCAGTCCAGATTTTAGATTTCATATTGTTGATAATATGGTGGCTATGAGATTGACGTTTTTATTCTTCCAGATTTTAGATTTCATATTGTTGATAATATGGTGGTTATGAGTTTGACGTTTTTATTCTTCCAAATTATAGAGTTGATATTTGTTCTATGTTATTTATTGACTTTTTTCTTCTTCCATATTTAGAGTTCATATTTTTAAAATACAGTGGCTATGAGTTATGACTTATGAGGATTTATCAGAAATTTTTAATTCAAGATTAGGGATAAAATAGTATATTAGTTAAGTTAATACAGAGTAGTAAAGAGTTTGGTATTCTATAACACTTATGCGGAAGGCCCTGCGATATGTGAAAGCCCTGAGCTAAAAATCCGGATTACGCAGAATAATTAATACCGCATCCCCCCTCGAATTACGCAGGATAATTAATACGGCCTTACAATTGTGTCCATTTTTAAGCTTATTTAACCTAAAAATATGGATACCAAACGAAAATCATGATTAATTAACCATAATAGCAAACAACCAATCAATATTAGTAACACATATTTATCCACGCTAATAATCTAGTTTACTAACTATACTGACTAATCCTTTATCCAAAACCAAACACGCCCTTATTATTATTAGTTTTAAAAAGGGACTAGGAAGGGTAAAAAGAGGCGTACCCTTCTTATATTAGCATTAGCTTGTTTAAACAGGGCAAACCGTCATACCCAATTTTGGGCTACAAAACAGGCCCAATTGATTAGAAAAAGCCCACCAGACCCCTCTCTTTGATAGCTCAACTGAAGGCATTCGTATGATGGTCTTATTTAGTTGGGATAGTCTCAAATCCAATTCCAAAATGTTGCCTTTCTTGATTTTCTTTTACTGCTATTAAACAATTTCCTGACGTTTCTCATTTATTTAAATAAAAGGGATAATGATGGTAGGACCAAACAAGTTCAACAAATTGAATTTGTCCAGATTTTATCATTCAATCCTTATTTTGTTGAGGAAAATGTCATCATGTTGAGGAAAATTTCATCATGTTCGGCAATCTCCTGAGTCCTGACAATGATAGTATGTTTATTGTTCCATACTTTCTTATTAACTAGTATGTCTGCCCGTGCGATGCACGGCGAATATTGAAATCAAACGTCATTTTAAATATGTCTCCTGTAAAATAGTTTATTTATAAACTATCTTTCTTTCCTTTTCCTTTATCCTTTATCTTTTTATTTTATTATTTATTTCTTTTTAAAATTAAAAAATTCGATTAATTATAAAAATATTTATATGCATATCAAATTAAAGATCACGATAAGAGATTTAATTTGATATATTTTACATACATGTTTAAATTTAAATGTAAAGGTTATAGTACTATTTATTTAAAGATTAAATGTTTTAAAAATTCTCTCTCCTTTTTCATCTTTTTTTGAATAAATCTATTATTATTATTATTATTATTATTATTATTAGTATTATTATTATTATTATTATTATTATTATTATTATTGCCTTTTCATATTTTAATGTTGTGAATTTTTTTATTTTTTCAATATTTAGCTTAAATATATTCAGTTAATTTATTTATTTTTATTATATTTATACATATGATAATTGAGTTGGTATCAATTTTATATTAATATAAAAATATAAAAACGTTTTCTGTACATTGTACGGGATGCAAATGTTAGTATATATAGTTAGTTTTTTTTTGAGCGAAAGTATATATAGTTAGTTAGTTATTTATTTATCAAAAACTCACTTGATCACTATGAGAAAATTATTATTCATTTAATTTAATATTATTTTACAACATTATGTAAAAAAAGTAAAAAAATTCCATTAATGGTAGTAATATTTTATTTTCAACCAGTGAAACGACGTCCCTCATCTATTTTATATAAATACGTAGTTATAAAAAATATGAATGTAATATTTTGTTCATCGAATTTATGGAGATCTATGTGTGTTTTTTATATTCAGAGTTTTTTCTATTTTCTTCTTCAAATTTATGGGGAATTGTGTTTGTCCAAAATTTTAGGCAAAGAGTGAGTGAGAAATTTAATTTAGGAGTACATGATAAAATAGTATATTTGCATATATATTTTAAATAAGATGCCATAAAAACAGGAGCAAAATTAAGGGCTAATAGAATTATCTAATTACTCCATTTCATGTTTCAAATTAATAAGTGCAATACCTTATCAAAAAAAAAAAAAAAATTAATAAGTGCAATAATAATATAAAAACATCCCTAATTTTTTATCATCTCTGACTCTCAGCGCCGCTTGCCTTCTTCTTGTTCTCTTTTGTTTATTCAGCGCTGCTTGTTTCTCCGATCTTCTTCTTTTTCTTCTTCTCTTCTGCTTCTTGTTCTCTTTTCTGTCTTGCTGTTGTATCTCCATTAGAAGGAAGCTCTAAAAATTGTTGATGTTGTTGCTGTTTTATGGTGTTATTTCGAAATCGGCCAGCTGAAATCTTTGCATTGTTTCTCTATGTTTTCAGAAATTGCCTCTATGTTTCAAATCGTTGTTGTTTCTCCTTTCATAAAGCTTGTTTATGTTGATATAAAAATCTGTCGCAAGAGAAATTTAATAGCAGTTGACGCACGTTTATTTAAATCCCTCGAAATTTGGGAATAAAAATTGTGAAAGAAACTGTCAAAAAATGGCGGTAAAAACTATTAGTTAAAAACTGTATTTTCATATATTAATAGATAATAGATTAGATTGTTGGATATGTTGATATTCTCTTCAAAAAGTAAACTTAAATGTTGTCAATGTAAAGTACTGAATGTTATAATATCACCATAAAAAGTACTACATCCGTCCACAATTTAAAGCCCTATTTACCCTTAAATTTTTGTCCACAAATTAATTATTCTGAAGATTACTCTTAATATATGAGAATATCTTCCATTTCAAATATATATATATATATATATATATATAGGGTTAGTATCAATTGAGAAAACCCCTTAGTGTTAGAATTAAGAAAGAATCGTATCCTTTGATTGCCTTATATCTAACGGTCCAGATTAAAACTTTGAAGCAAATTAATAAACAATATTAGCTACTAGAAATTGATCATTTCGTTCGTCGAGGGTAATCTCGACCAAATCTTTTCTGCCGAATTATGAAGGATAGGAAAATCGCACAAATTCCTCACTTTCCATACAAAACTGAGATACCAATTGATTAGCATGGTGTGTTATTATGGATTTATTGTTTAGAACCTTCTTCTCCGCCGAACACATTCATTTGGAAAAGGGCAGAGTTCGGTGTTATGAAGGTGTTTATTATTCCGGTGAAATATATTGGTAATTTGCACTAATTTTGTTCGACGAACATATTTTTTATGTTTATTATGATGATTTCATGTTTGGGATGAGTTTTGTGGGTATATTGAATTGAATCCTAAAGATTATGTGTTTTTGTTTTTTCCAGATGTGTTCAGCAGAAAGCGGTGTTTTTTTAAACTCTGAACGTATGTTTGGTAATTCAATTTGCATCAAGAAATCTTGTTAATTTGTTAAAAATCACATCTGAACATGATTATTGTTACTTCGAGCATGATTATTTATTTAGCTTAATTCATGTTATACTATCTCAGGGAAGATGAAATCAAGAATTGTAGGTGTTAACTTTTGTCATCCTCCGAACTAGTTTGAGAATTCTTGTCGAGCTATTATATTTCATTATTTTTTGTAGATTTCATTTGGGATTATGTGTAGATTTCGTTCGGGGTTATTGATTTCATTTCGTTTATACGTATTTGTTGGGTTTTTTCGCGGTATCTTTCTAACATTTGTTTTCTGTGATTTATTGCGTATTAGCAATGGGTTTGTTCGGACAAATCCTAGTATTTTACTTGTTCAAGAGAGTGGCTTCATAACAAATTACATCGACACCCCATCTATAGACTGAAAAAATGGTTTTTATTTTTCATTTATAAACAACTTGATGCTGCATCCTTGCACACAGATTGAACGAACTAAATGATACTAGACGCATAAAGATCGGTAGTTTAACTATGTGTTACTGAAATTGACACACAAAGATCGGTAGTTTGAGAAATTGGCATAAGTTCATCAAGTAATTTGAAGAATTCATTGCAATATGCAAAAAATATAAGGTTGGTTAGACATTATCCCAAAAAGAAATTCGAAATTCATCATGAGATGTCTATATAAGTTCATCAAGTAATTTGAATAATTCATTGCAATATATGAAAAATATAATTACAAAAATCAACCTTCATTAAAAAATATAACAAACAACAGTGTTGTTCGTTACTTTGTGATACACGTTCATTATATAATTTTGTGAATAATTCAGTTGAGGAGAAGAAGAAACGTAAAGTTAATATTATATGTCGTATATAATTAGACGTAATGTTTTCATAGACTAAAATTAGACATTGAGTTAAATTTATTTTGAACTTTACGCTATCTTTAATGAACTTGTTTTAATTTTTAACGAAAGTACTTTGTCTTCGCAAAAAAAAGGATGTGATCCAATGTAAAAGTGAAACAATTGTCGAACAAAAGAACTACTCAAAAACATTAAACCACATTGTATAAAAATATTGAACGTTGTTGTAATGACAAATGGAACCATGAATTAAAGCAACTATGTACAATTGAAATAAAACAATAACATGCTATTTATTGTAATTTAACAGTATATTACATAAATTCAACATATTGTGTATTATGTTCAGCCAAAATATAAAACTATACATGTAACAAATTGTGCATTATGTTCAACAAATTGTTAGATATGTTCAACCAAAATTGTGCATTATGTTCAACAAATTGTTAGATATGTTCAACCAAAATTGTGCATTATGTTCAGTCCAAGATTTTAGAAAAATTATTTAACGTTGTGGCTTGATGTTATGAGTCTAGTGTTGCGAAGCAAAAAATAAAATAATATAAGTAACGTTTATTACTTTGTTAATCTAAAAATTGAAATGTATTAAAGATTAACATTAAATCAAATCTTCCAAATATATCTAGATTTGATTAGTAATATGAAAAGGAAATAACGGATCTACTTAAAACTTAAATTACTATCATGACCCTAACTCTAATATGAACGCATATGAATCAGCCAAATCTTGACCGTGGGATTAAGTATATTTAACGAACAAGATTTATTCTCAATTCTAACAACATATACCATTCTCAATTGAACCTTTGCCTATATATATATATATATATATATATATAGGGAGTGGTTCAGTTGAGAAGCTCAAATGTGTTGAGAAGTTGAGAAGCAATCTAATAGATGAACATGGCAATTAGACCCCAGATCAATAAATTCTTTGAACATACCAAATATAACTGACGAACATACGAATCTATTTAATTTGTTAAAAAATACGCCACCGCCAAGGATCGAATCCCAAATCAAACCCGCGTTCATAAAAACTAATTTACATGTTCATCTATTGGATTGCTTCTCAACTTCTCAACACATTTGAGCTTCTCAATAAAACCTAACCCTATATATATATATATATATATATATATATATATATATATATATATGATTTTTCTCAAATATTAACGTCGCCAAAATTGAGAAACACATATAAAATGAATCTTAAAATTAAAAGGAGTAAGTATCATATGTGAAGAAGACAACAAATATCAGATCTAACAACAAAATAATCAATTTTTCATTTCAAACAAATAATCAATTTTATCATACCTAACATCAAAATCAACTATGAGAGCCAACACAGTAGAATTGGAGACACAAAACACATGTAGCCCGGATTAATTTATATTGTCACTTAGATCAAGTATATATATATATATCTTATTTTTCGTGTAACATGAGTACAATGAATAAGACATATAATACTAATGAACAAAACGTATATCTAATGAACAAGATGTATATACTGATGAAAAATAAAATTTAAAAAATTCGTAATGAATAAGACATATGTACTGATGAACAGGGCCGTATATACTGATGAACAATGCAATATATACTGATGAATGACAAAATTTAAAATATACTGCTCCCTCTAGGATTCGAACCCTGCGAAAAAAAATCACCCTCCACATACAATATCAGCCATAGAATTGATAAAATAAACGCACCAGATCGTGCCCTAGATCTCAATAAAATTAGGGGATCTCATTGGAGAGGCCCCCTATATTATATATATATATATATATATTATATTTCGCTATAAGGTATTTTTTCTTATTGATTTTTTTTATTTATATATTTTAACGAGATTTGAGTCAATTACCTTATTAATGCTTTCATGCAGGGGTGGATGCGGAGAAAAGTAATTATTAAAAGCTCCAGTATTATGGATAAAAATGCATAAATATTTTATGCAGAAAAATATATTCATTCTTTGCTTGTTTCTTTTTTTTCTTCATCTCTTTCTACAGTTTCAGTCTTCCCCATCCTCAATTGAGGCTCAAACTTTTGATAATTCGATTTTCAGTGACCGCATTTAAGAGATGAAGATAATTTTCGAAAATCTCAACTAATTTGACGTTGTCAAAAACTAAAAAAAAATTGCTAGGGGTTTAGCCCTTCCCCTCTTTTGCTGCGTGTGTACACATAAAGATTATTAGTACAACATTTTTTCTCTATATATACACTCTTATGCTCAACATCGAGTTTTTTTTTTTTTTTTTTTTTTTTTTTTTGTGAAACAGAGAAATTTTTATTGTTGTATACTTGTATTTAAAACTAAAGATAGTTTCGCCAAGAAAAAAAAGGAAAAGCTAAAACAGAAAGTTCGATATCGAACAGTTGGCCAAAAGATTGCATTCCTTCCAAACCAAGCTGTCAGTCGCCCTGAGATAAGTTCCCCAAAATACCCTTTCCCTCAACATTTCTCGAGCTTACCCTTCTTTGGTTCCGCTTTAAACGATCCAAAAAAATTGAACATAGAGATTAAAAAATACTCCCTCTGTCCCACTTTAAATGTTCCATTTTTTATTTTGGATTGTCCCACTTCAAATGTTTCATTTCCTTTTTTAACAATACACTCTCTCTTTATACTCAATATTTAAATAATTTTCACTAACTCATTTTATTTATTTTATACACATTTCTTAATCTCCATGTTAAAAGAATGAGATATTTGAAGCGGGATGGAGGGAGTATATGATAAAGGTGTAAAGTGGTGGTGAGATAATTTAAAAAATAAATATTAAATATTTAATTTTATTTTTAAATTTAAATTAAATTATTTGAAGTGGGATAACCAAAATAGAAATTAAGTCAAGGAGGCGGTAGTAATTTCAACCTTCCGCAACCCTTTCAATATCAGTTGGCAAGGTCTTTTTTCTTTCTTCTCTTTAGTTTCCCTCTCTTCCATTTATAAAAAGTGAGTCGAAGCGCTTTCCCACATTTCGCCTCACAATCTACAAATTCAAAGGAAAAATTCGATAATATGATGCGATTATTCGGCCGAGGCTCGGCCGGAGAATCTCCGCACGCGGCGTCTCCGCCGACTCCACTTCCCGCCGCTTCGCCCAATATGTCTGCCGGCCCGGCGAGGCCAATCCGCCTTGTGTACACCGACGAGAAGGGTAGGTTTCACATGGATCCAGAGGCGGTGGCGCTGCTGCAGTTGGTGAAGCAGCCCCTTGGGGTGGTTTCCGTCTGTGGCCGCTCGCGTCAAGGCAAAAGCTTTATATTAAATCAGGTACAATTGGTGGGCAGGGTTTGTATAACTTTCGGGCTATCTTCTTTTACCCTGACTTGTTGCGTAGGGTTTCCGTAGTAATGGAAGACTGGTTTAGTGAGAATAGTTTTGTAATTTACTTCGTAGCTTTCTGCTTAATTGGATCTTTCTCGCGCACCAGGGTTTTTGGCTGTATTAGGCTTTTTGATTGAAATTAGGGTTTTGGGATTATTGCTTGACGATTAGTAGGTTTTATTACTAGTTAGGCGCTGTTTAACATATGATAATCAGCAAAAGGGGCTGTTCTTTCACCTCTTAGTTTTCTCCTTCTCGGGGGTTGTTGTTGTTGTATGGAGTCGGAAAAGATCAACAAAACTCAGCTTCCAAAAGGAATTCTCAACACCGAACAATCGTGATACTTCTATCTATGCAGAGTATTTTTGGTATCTACTGACGCTGTAGAAGAAATCTCACCGAACAATTCGTTTAGCATCCTTTTCCATTAGTGGAATATTAGGCTTGTTGAAATGGATAAGCAAATGACGGGTTGTCTCTCTTACTACATTGTCGAATGGTAGTAGAAGTGTAGAACTGGTAACTTATTGTTGTCTTCCAAAGTAATTTTTGCATCATCAGCATTAACTGAAAATTAGGCGTTGGATAGAAAAATGATAGCAATTGCACTATTCTCTAGCTGTTCAATGCAACATCATAGCTTGCATCTTTCATTGTTGAATGTTTGGTCTTAAGTATATCTTGATCGAAAAATAGAAGAAGCTAACAAAGACCTTTTTCCCTTTAGGTTAGTTTTGAGCATTTTTCCTGGATTTAAAATATTTTCTTATGTGGTAATGGTGCCTTGGTTTTGTTCCTTGATTGTTTTGTGTTACCTCTGTTCTTGCTGAGCTGAGTGAAGAAGGTCGCATTTTTGGTGAACTGATGTGGTTCTTCTGTCTTTAAAAAACCGAGTTAAAAAATTAAGTGACTAAAAGTTTTTTTTTTTTTTCCAGGGTGTTTCATTTGTGTAAAAAGAAAGCTATTCGTGGGAAAATAACTACTTTAAGCATACATACTATTTGAGTAGCTTCTGAGTTTGTTTTTTTTGGCAGCTTCTTGGGAGGAGCAGTGGATTTCAAGTGGCATCTACACATCGTCCTTGTACAAAAGGACTTTGGCTGTGGAGTACCCCCATACGGAGAACTGCCCTAGATGGAACAGAGTACAACCTTTTACTGTTGGACTCAGAAGGAATTGATGCTTATGACCAAACGGTCAGGTTTTGTTTCTTTTATTTCTAGTCAATCTGACAACCACCCAATTGTTATTTTCATGATTAGGTAGTCTTCCTTTCTTGCTTTTGGATGTATATTTATAACTCACGATCTCATGAATGTTTGTTGTATCATGTGTTCTAATCATAGTTTTAAAAGGTTTTCTTCTGTTTTCTAATCATGGTTTTAAAAGGTTTTCTTCTGTTTTTTGAGCTTTTGATGCTAAAAAACTAATGGGATTTATTTTTTTATTTATTTAAAGTCGGTTTTTTAATACACGGCCCTAGTTAGGAAATTAACATAGTGAAAAAGTTCTGATTTGGACTTCTTGGACATTTGATTATGGCTATTTGATTGTTAGACTTTAATTCTAGCATTCCAATCTTGTTTGATTATGGCTATATGTGTTTGTTACATTTGCTATGTTTTTATCATTTTATGTGTTTTATTATAACTGCTATGATGTTCATGTGTTTTTTATGATTTACGTGTCGGGCTTACTCCTCGCAGGGCCATTGGTAAAGGTCTCGAGGCTTAGAAACGCCTTTCAAAACCTTGTTTCTAAACATGTATTTCATCATGCATACTTACAATGAATGTATTTCCCACATTTACTGATCCCACATCATGTATAACCATTTCTTGGCGATGTGCATAGTTTTTTGTGCATAATCCTTCCCATATTGTATTCTCATCTCCTCCCTCTGAACTTTCCTTTGAAATTTCCTTTTTGACAGGGAACATACAGTACACAAATATTTTCATTGGCTGTGCTCTTATCAAGCATGTTCATATATAACCAGGTAATAAAATTGTTAAAAGCATTCTCTCAATGTTTAGCAGTAGATAACATCGATATTTGTTTTCTCTTATCGATCCTCTTTTTTGTCCCAATTTTGATATTTCAATGCAATGAAAATGACATTTGATGCCAAGAAAACAAGCATAATGATATTGTGATTCTTTGACTTAGATGGGTGGTATTGATGAGGCTGCACTTGATCGCCTCTCTCTTGTGACCGAGATGACTAAACATATTCGCGTTAGGGCATCTGGAGGTAGGAGTACAGCTTCAGAGCTTGGGCAATTCTCTCCAATCTTTGTTTGGCTGTTGAGGGTAAGTAATCGAATATAAACATGCTATGTTTTCAACTATTGGCTATGTTTTACTTCTTTGTAGGAATCAGAAATGCCAAAATGTTTTGTTGCTTCTCTTCTTTGCAGAACATATAACTGTTTCAAAATGCGTATGTGTAGGACTTCTATCTAGACTTAGTGGAGGACAATCGGAAAATTACGCCACGTGACTACTTAGAACTTGCTTTGAGGCCGGTTCAGGGAGATGGAAGAGATGTATCGGCAAAAAATGAGGTTATATTCTTTTTCAATCATGGACCTATGCCAATGCATTATTGGATATTGTAATATGTATTTTTAAGCTGGAAAATCATATTCATGTAATTGTTTCAACAACTTTATTTGACTCCCTCTCTCACTGAGCTGTTTGTTGGTTGAAATACTTGACTAGATTCGAGAGTCCATCCGAGCTCTTTTTCCAGACAGAGAATGCTACACTCTTGTACGACCTTTAAACAATGAGAATGAGCTTCAACGACTTGATCAGATTCCTGTAAGTGGTTGTTTGAGACAAATTCTCATTTTTGTTTATTTATTGTGTGGCTATCTCATCACCCTTCTTTGTTCTTCCTCCTTTTCTTATGCTTATTTTTCCATATCTTGCAGCTGGAGAAATTAAGGCCAGAATTTAGATCCGGTTTAGATTCTTTTACAAGATTTGTTTTTGAGAGGACAAGACCCAAGCAAATGGGCTCAACTGTGATGACAGGGCCTATTTTTGCTCGTATTACTCAGTCATTCCTTGATGCTCTCAATAATGGTGCGGTGCCTACAATAACATCTTCATGGCAGGTTAGCATTCTTTTTTATCTGTGCGCAAGTTGGTTGCGCTGAAATGCCTCTCAGTCTTTTATTCTACACAATACAATTTCTGCTTGTAAATTTATATAATATGAACTATGAAGATATAGTTACCCAAATTCTGTAATCTGAGTATGGAGAGAATCCAGAAATTTGGTTGACAAGACTATTATGACTTTCTCATATGATTTTAAAACTCGGATGATACTGAAGTACTTCCACTAATTATGTTCATTAAGTAGTTTCCATGGGATTAACACCATGACATGAGTAGTTGCTTTATGGTGGTTCCACCTCTTGTTTCACCTAATTAGATGGAGCCTTCTACCATCAAATTAGGATTTATTTTCATTAATTATATTTGTATTCTTTTTTCAGAGTGTTGAGGAAGCAGAATGCCAGAGAGCATATGAACTGAGTACTGAAATGTATATGTCTGCTTTTGACCGTTCCAAGCCTCCTGAGGAAGTAAGTATTGGTTTTTCTTGTCGGTGTTGTGTATCTCTTTTACATATTTGCTAAACATTGGGATCTGTGTAGGCTGCCCTAAGAGAGGCACATGAAGATGCAGTTCAGAGGTCAATGGCCTCGTTCAATGATAATGCTGTAGGTGCTGGTCAAGTCAGGCAAAAATATGAAAAGCGTCTTCAGACTTTCTTGAAGAAGGCATTTGAGGTACACGATGATGTTCCTAGCTTAATAGAAAAGATCTTCAATACATCTTTAGGATTCATAATCTGTTACATTTATCTTAGAATTAAATTGTTGGAATTTATGGATAGATTAAGATATTTGGATGTTGATTATTTTTCTAATTAATGGATGCCATTTCGGGTGTAATTGGTCCTATTATTGATTAAGATTACATGTTGATTGCAGGATATAAAAAAAGATGCTTTCCGGGATGCTTATCTGCATTGTTCACGTACCATAGAAAATATGGAAAGGGAGTTGAGAACAGCTTGTCATGCTCCTAATGCAAAAATAGACACAGTTTTAAAGGCAAGTTTTCATTGTTGATAGATGTTTTCTTTGTCCGTCTTGGTCTAGTTTAGTGCTTATATTTTAGATTGAAGCTCTTATTGCAAAATAAGATCTTGTATGATCTCATTTCAAAATCATTTTCTTCCTTTATGTTATTAAGAAATGCAAATTGTGTTTGTATCACTCATTCCCATCGGCAATATCCCTTTTATCATTGCATTTTTCGACTAGAAAGTATCATCTGATACCTATAATTTCTGTTTCCTACTCTGTGTAACTCTAATTCCTCTCTTGTCAATAGCTATTCCCACTGCTTAGTTCAAACTACTACAATGTGAAACAAACACACTATATTTGCACTATCTATTCGCTGGCCCCATCACATTATTTAATTAACATGTGTTGTTTAGATTACACGTGCCGGCTAACTTCACAGATATACACAATTTTTCGATATGATATTATTCAGGCATGCAACCAAAATTTCATTTATTTGTACCTCCTGTGTAGAAATTCTCATTGTAACTTCACTTTCTTCTTTTTGTGCAACTTTACTTCATGTGGAGACCAACTGTAAAACCAAATTCTCAATTGAAGCAGTTATACAAGGCCTAAATACTCCTGTTCTGGCAGGTTCTTGATGGGCTCTTGAGCAAGTATGAAGCCTCTTGTCATGGACCGGAGAAGTGGCGGAAAGTAGTTATTTTTCTTCGACAAAGGTTTGTCTATCTTGTGTTTTTACTCTTTATTATGTATGGTGGTTGGTTCTGAAGTTTTATCTAATATTATTTGATTTATCCAGCTTGGAGGGTCCTCTTCTGGACTTCATCAAGAAGCAAATTGACCAGTTTGGAGCAGAAAAGAGTTCTCTTGCTCTGAAATGCCGTTCAATTGAAGACAAGATAGAATTGCTTAACAAACAACTTGAAGCAAGTGAGAAGTATAAATCTGAATACCTGAACCGCTATCAAGATGCTATCAAAGACAAGGAAAAACTCACGGATGACTACATGAGTCGTATAAACAATTTGCAAAAAAAATATAGTTCCTTGGAAGAAAAGTCCTCTAACTTATCAAAAACACTTGATACAGCAAGACAGGAATGTACAGATTGGAAAAGGAAATATGAGTTGGTTTTATCAAAGCAGAAAGCTGAAGAAGATCAGTTTGGTGCTGAAGTTGCGATGCTCAGATCCAAAAGTTCTGCTGCTGAAGCAAGATTGGGAGCAGCTCAGGAGAAAGCTCAATCTGCTCATGAAGAGGCAGAGGAGTGGAAGCGTAAATATGATATTGCTGTCAGAGAAACCAAAAATGCTCTAGAGAAAGCTGCTGCTATCCAAGAGCGCACAAATTATCAAACACAATCAAGAGAAGCTGCTCTAAGAGAAGAATTCTCTAGTGCACTGGCAGAGAAGGTGAAAATTCCTCTCTGCTCTGTCTTCATCTCTATCTTCTGATACATATGTATAGTTAATTTTTATTGAGGCGATTATACATTTGGTTTGTATCTCATTATGCTGGGACCAATTATGTGAAACTGTTTCATGTGTAATAATATTAACAGGAGGAAGAAATGAAGGAGAAGACCTCAAGGATTGAGGAAACTGAGCAGCGTTTAACAACTTTGAGTTTGGAGTTGAAGGTAAAGGTTTGGACAAGAGTATCATTTGATTAATTATATACTACCGCATTGTGTATAATTCCTACTCAATATTGTTTAATTAGCCTCCATGTTCCACCTTTTACGACTTCTGTGGCACTCAATTTAGTTAATATTTTTATTACTTGACTGCTTTAGTTGATAGTCCTGAAAGTGGCTGCCAAATGTGATTTTTATGCCCTGGGAAACCACCACCTTTTCAACTTCTGTCTGTTATTTCTGAAAAGAGGCTTACAATATCTTTATAAAAACTGCTCTTTCTTTTCCTTGCTTTTGGGATAGGGATCTTGTTGTTTACATGCTGTATTTTACTGAGCTGGACTTTGTTCCTGACAGATTCATTCGGGTTGTTTATCTGTTACTTTGTATCTCTGGACCTCCTTTTATATTTTAGTGCTTCAATCTGGACCTGTCATTCTGATATCTACCAGAATCCATATCTGTTATGGTAAGGAAACTTTATGTAAATTAGTGCCTTTGTAACTTGTTTGTCTGATTTTGCTGGCTACAGGCTGCTGAATCTAAGGTTAAGAACTATGATCTGGAGACATCAAGATTAAAGCTTGAAATCAGGGAGCTAGGTGAGAAGGTAGAAAGAGCTAATGCGACTGCTCTTTCAGCACAAAGCAAAGCCAGGAGTCTGGAACAGGAAAAAATACATCTGGAGCAGAAGTATCGAGCTCAGTTTGACAGATTTGAGGAAATTCAGGAAAGGTGTAAAGCAGCTGAAAAGGAAGCTAAAAGGACAATGGATTTGGCTGATGAAGCCAGAGCCGAAGCAGCTTCTGCCCAGAAGGATAAAAATGATTTCCAGCGTGTAGCAATGGAAAGATTGGCACAGATTGAGAGGGCTGAAAGGCATGCTGAGACTTTGGAGAGGCAAAGGACTGACTTGGTTAATGAAGTCGAGAGGTACAGAGCAGCTGAAAGGGATGCCTTGTTTAAGGTAGAGATGTTGGAGGACAGAATTAGAGAAAAGGAAAAAGAAATTGATTCACTGTTACAAACAAATACCAGCCAGAGGAAGACCACTGTTCAGGTACTTGAGAGTCTATTGGCGAGTGAACGTGCTGCTCATACAGAGGCAAATAACAGGGCTGATGCCCTCTCTGTCCAGCTACAAGCTACTCAGGGAAAGCTTGATGAAGTTTCTCAGGAATTGACTGCTCTTAGGTTTGGTGAAAAATCGACATTGGATGGCAAGCTAAGAACTGCTTCCCATGCTAAACGGGGTAGAACAGATGATTATGAAATGGGTGCTGACTCGGTACAGGATATGGGCACAAATGAGAAAGTTACCAGAGGAAACAAAAGGTCCAAGAGCACTACTAGCCCTATGAAGTTTGGGAGTCCAGAAGATGGTGGTTCTGTGTTTAGGGGTGATGAGCCAAGCAATAGCCAACAAACAAACCAGGAGGACTACACTAAGTTCACGGTGCAGAGATTGAGGCATGAGCTTACGAGTCACAATTTTGGTGCAGAGCTTTTGCAACTTAGAAATCCCAACAAAAAGGACATTTTAGCTTTGTATGAGAGATGTGTTCTCAACAAATCCTAGTTAAAGTTGGTGAAAAGTATCTCTTTATGTACATTGGTGAAGTTTCTAGAACATTCAAATGCCGGTATGTTGCTATTAGTTTCAGTGCAGAGGTATTTATCTGGATATGATGACTTTGTTAGTTGTTAAAGTGTGGAGTGATGTTCATCCTGCAACCATTATTTAGGGTAAAATGTTTTCCTTTTTAAAACATTGCTGTTGCTGTTCCTAGGCTTGTTTTGCTGTTGTTGTGGGACAGCGAGGTGTGCTGTAGAATTTGAGGTTGCTCAACAAGTATTTGTAATGCCAAGTCTTTGTAGTTTGTGGTTCCGAGGATTTGCGGCAACAGATTTCACATTGTCATATTTATGGCTTGCTATGCCAATATAATTTTTATGGTCTTATGCTTGTTTATTTTTTTAATCAAATCGGTCTTGAATGTCGATTGCCAGCAGCCCCAATCAATAGCTTCAAATTCGTTGTCTACAACAAATTTTCTTCTATTCCGGTTTTATTAATTGACGTGGTCTCCTGTACACTTGGATGTATCGTACATTTGGATTGTACCCGATACAGATTCTGATCCAGTTGAACTATCATCACAGATTTTTTCTTGAAATGACATGACACTAATACTATTTTATTTTACAAATGACAATAACACTTGACATTTGAGTAGGATAGTCCAGTTAAGTCAGGATTTGAACCGATTACGACCCTTACACCCAGATGTCCAGGAGATTTTGTGTTATTAATTTCAATAATCTTTAAAACCCAATCAATCTATTTTCGATTTAAGAAGTTGGAGCGTTATATTTAAATCTAGAAGTTACTGAGCCACCATACACGTGTTGATCTTTGTAAGTGAGAAGGGAAACCGATATTTTAAGTCTAGTGGGCTTTTTACGAGACTTCCATAGCTTAAAGAAAAAAACAAATACAAAAAAATTATGAAATTTAGATCTCCATAAAATTATTTAAATTATCAAATACAGGCTTACAAGCAGATTCTCTCTCTCTCTCTCTCTTTCTCTCTCTCTCTCTCAGTGTCTCATATATATATATGTATGTATTCCTATACTAGCTTGATGTTTAAATCATACTCTACCTACATGCATCAGACTCGAATAAAACACGTACATGTGAACCAAAAACACAGTATATATTAATCCTAAAACAGTGACACCATAACGTGTGTGTATATATATATATATCCATCTAATTAATGGTGATTAATATTAACATGCAAGCGATAATAACCTCTAAATTAATCATGGTGCTCTTACTTTCCTTGGTAAAATCTGAAGCCAAGAGATTCCTGAAAACGCTATTGGTTGCCTCATTTGGGTTTAGTTGCAGCGGAAGGCACATGAAGGAAGGACGAAGATCCGTCACCATGAAGAAGCAAATTGGGAATGAGGTGAGGTGGGGCGTCTGCGTTGCTGTAAGGATTATAGTAATCGACGACGAAACTCTGGTTCTTGGACATGAAGGAGCTTTGATCAGCGTTTGTGGGTTTGGTAGCGCATTGCCTAGGCTGCGTTTGGTAGAAGACTTTGGAGAGCACCAATTCACCGTCTTTTTCGTCTTGGTTGTGGCCGAGATGGTATTGGTGCATCACCCAGTTTGTCTTCTCCGGTTTCCGCTGCCGCCCGAAGTTTGTGTAGAGCACCAGGATCTTTTTGTAGCCCCTCACGTCGCCTGACACGGCTCTGGTTTTGCCGGTCTTGTGCCACCTGGTCTCGCCGCCGCTGCCGCTGCCGCCGTCGTCGTCGTCGGTGTGCACCTTACGTCGCTTTCGTGTCCCCGTTGTGTATGCCTTGGACGGCCTGTGGAAGAAGTGCCGCACCTGTCCTTCTTTGCTTACTCCTATCGATTACCATCAAAACTAAGAATTCTGATTCCAACTCAAAAAAGGATAATAGTAATAATAATAATAAGGATGCACAAATTTTTATATATGCCTTTCTTATTTCGTATTTCACTCCATTAATTTTAATATTTTTTTGTGAATTTATGAAGTCCTATATTCATGACATCCATTATATTTAATGAGATATTGCATTAAAACACCGATGATCGTTTTGCTACTATATTAGCTTGGCAAGAAAGAACCTTCTCAAAAAACAAAAAAAGAAAAAGAAAACTTGGAAATACGTATCGTCACGATGAGACTCGATTATTTGTAGCGAGACCTAATTAAAAAACATCTCAATTATTTGTAGCGAGACCTAATTAAAAAACATACTTTATTTCACATATATAGACTGATGATGAGCAAATAGTCATAATTCGCCATACACTAGGTTAAAAAACCTCATCAACGAAATACAAATAAACTCTTGGAATTAATTCGGACAAAAGAGAGAGAGAGAGAGAGAGCTGAAAAAATTAGTTATAATTAGCAATTATGATCTTACCAGGTAATTTCTGGGGATGAGTATAGCAAATTCCATTTTCACCGTCGATAGTGGGGATGAATTCATCAATCAAAGGATGCAGCTTCTTTGCATCTGAATACACTTTGGCTTCCAAGTGTTGAAGTATTTCTTGATCCGACGGATCGAACTTCACCCCAGCAGGTAGCCCAGGCAAATCTTGAACTCCGCTCTGATATGATTTTAAAAAAAAATCATTTTTTACAAAATTAAATGAATTAATAAAAGTGATTGATTAGAGTGAAGAAGACGTACGCACCTGATATTGATCTTGAAGTTTTACAGTATGGCCGCATGAAGGGCAGATGATGGTCCTAAGTTGATCAGGTTTGGAAACAGTATAATTTTGTTTAATTTGGAGGGCATCATTGTTATTATTGGACCATGTCATTTTCTTCTTGTGCTACCTGCTCTTATTCCCATCACAAATTGGGGTTTCTTCTTCAATCTGATCAACAATTACTTCAATACTACTAATTCAAAGTAAAAAAGGTAACCGCGATTTTCTCTTTTTTTAACTCACCTAACCAAATCTTTGCTTTGCTGCTTCTTGTTCTTTGATGTGTGGAGAGGCAACTCAATTCTCCACCTTTTCACCTTTCTTTCTGCTCTTGTTAGAGAGAGAGAGAGAGAGAGAGAATTGTGTGGCTTATATTCTTGAGAGAGAATAAAGAAGAGAATGAATATTGTTGTGTATTAAAATAAAGGATTAAATGAAGGTTGCTTGGACGTCAAGTTTGGTTTTGTTTCTGTATTACTCAGATGTACCAGAACAAGTCAAATCCAGTCCTAGGTTCCCTTCATCTAATTACCATATATTACACGGTGATGATTAAGAGATAAATTTGTTTGTACTCGCAGCTAATAATAAAAATTACTAATAATCACTTTTTATGACTAAATTAATTAAGAGATGAATATTAATTAGGAAAAGATGAAGGAAAGGGTAGAGTGGATATGGGGCAACAGCTGATTCTGCAGAGACGTTTCACCCTCTTAAGTCTAAGTGTCAAACTGGAGTGTCCCTAAAGTTTCTAGCTCACAATCTATACAAATTTTGGTATACATACATACCAACTAATATCAAAGTAACAAACTCACATTACACCAAACCTCTATTGAATTTACCAACCCTTTTCTTTCTTTCTTTCTTTTTCTTAATTTTTTTTTTCTTGGCGTAGACTTCTCCTTCCTGCAGGCAATTAAGCTCATCTTGTTAATTCGGTTCATTTCACACACACAATCAATTAATGTAGGGTATATATAATTAATTGTGATTAGGTGGTGGGGTATTTTCGATATACCGCATTTATCGTACCGAAAAAATATTGAAATTTTCAGTATACCATAATTTTGGCACGGTATGATAACTATTGGAAGATTTTGACACAGTTACTGTATCGATTTTTAAATATCTCAATATCAATGTATATATATCGATAATTATGTATTATATATATACATGTAATTTCGATATAGTGGTAATCCCATTAGATCGTAGTATACCGAAAATACGAAATAATTTCGGTACGTTTACCGACCCACCCCTAATTTTATGATTTGATAGCGTAAATACTACCATTCAAATTAGTGTGTCTGAGTAATATAAATCGATTACGTGAACCTAAAAGCTGCTCAAGTTTTAATTTTGGAAGTGTAGGTTTTTGTTTTAATCTTTTTATAGTAAAAAAGGTGGTAAGAAAACATGTTTGGTTACTTGTTGGTTCAATTGCTGTGAGATTCTTGGCAGTTAAAAGGTGATCCACATGAGCTAATGGCCACTAATTAATTAACTATTGTTGCTTCATTCTAGATTCTACTTAAGAAGAAATTACGAATATGTGAACACATAGAATTCAACTTTAAATTTACCATATAAAAAAAAAAGAAGATCGATCATAAGGGAAAAAAGTCAAACTGGACCAAAATGTTGAAAGGTAATATAAAAACTATTCAAAAGGGTTTGACTGATTAATTAGGGCAAAATAATGGCGGTTGTAGGAAATAAAGAAAAAGAGAGAATTAATTAATCATTTCCACCGCATATAAAAAATAGTAGCCGACAATTGTTTTTCTTGTGTGGCTATTATATGGCTGTCTATTTCATCTATGCATCAAAGCTTCCCAAATAAGCTACGCAACGTAAAGCTTAACGAAGAAGCTTCGGAGTTAGGGTTTTCTTTAACGTATGGAAGAGTGTTTGAACAGATGAGATGAGGCTCAGATCATCCCCATTTTGGAATTGAACTCGTGTTTACTTACAATCTGGTTTCAATGTTTGAATTTGATAGGACTTTTCGTTTCTCGTTGACGCCACCCTTGATTTTTGTAAAGGAATCGGTTTCAGGATTTACACTATTTTATAGGTTAATTTTATGATAAAGTTTCGGCAACCTTTCACATAGAAAATTAATCTATCTATATGTGATTTGCAGAATTACATATGAGGGAATTTATCTATTGCTACCGTTTTAAGAAAAGAAAATATATAACGTGCCTCATTTATACATTCAATTAGATATATTTATAAATATGTCGAAAAAACTTATTGATGATCAAATATTTGCGACCCCGTATAACATGGTTTATATAATGGACAATTTTTTTAGATATGAAGAAAATGTAAAAGAAGATATATAGTATGATGATAAACTATATAAAAATAATTAGACAATTATAAAAAAAAGTGAAACACACTTTATGACTTTATGGTTGTTTGGAAATCTTGAAAACCATAGCCCAGCCCTCCATTTCAGTTATCTTGAAACCATTATAATTTCAATTCAACATATATCGGGGGGGGGGGGGGGGGGAAATAAACATATTTAATAAGATTAACTAAGTTCTTCTTTTTTTTTAATCAAATTTTTTAAATAAATTAATTTTTTGAAGTATTTAATCATTTTTTATCCGAAGATATTTTAACTAAGTAGCATTATTGCTATATCAAAACCATCATCTCCTGTATATGACCAAAGTTCTTTAAGAGCATCCGCAACGAGGGTAGTTGGGTGGGCTCGAGCTTGCTCCGCTGTCGAGCTTCTTGGCTCGATATGAATGAGCCCAACTCGTTGTGATTTATATATAGGAGGTGCATGCATTGCATTTGCACGCATTATTTAAAAGTAAAAAAATCAAAATTAATTAATTCTGAAATTAAGTCATTGAATTTTATTTTATTTTTTCAAAAGAAGTCGTTGAACAACACTTTTTTTAATCAAATTTCTCCTATAAATATATCCTACTTTCAATCAAAAAGTTGTAATATCACTATCGCATAGTTTTCTCAATTAATAAAAAAAATCCAATTATTCATCAAAAAGTTGTAATACCTTTAAGAACCAAATTTAGTTATTTAACAATGACTTGTAATTTAATGGTACAATACCTAATCCTCACATTCCCTAACTAAGAAAAAATGGCAAGACATTAAAGTACTCATTTTTTTCTTTTTTTTAATAAATAATCCTTCAAAAGCTATTCGATATCACAAATACTCATGTGCAACTGGTTATCAGAATGATACGACTTTACTCGGGAAATGACACTTGAATATTTCCGAATGACACTTCAACATACAAATGACACTTGAGTGTCATTTGTATGTTGAAGTAGTGTCATTAAGAAACCAGTTGCACGGTGCAACCGATTGCACGAAAGAGTGCCTCATTGGATATAGCATGCTTCATAATTACTAAAAATTCGAAACGTTTGAGGGTAATTAGATCGGTAATGAATAATTCGAATTCAAATTCGACAGTCGAGTTATCGATTACCAATCGAATTATCTTTTCAAATTGCACTCAGTAAAATTGGTTACACTACTTGATAGGTGGGAATAATAATTTTGAGGATTCACTATACTGGTTAATTTTTTATTATTCCTAACAAATTACTCATGACAGTGTGTAAGAGGGATAGTGACATTAGGGTTATAATAGAGTCAATTTTGGTATTTTTAATGACATGTAGATGTAGTACCTTATTAATATTGGGTATTTTAATTTTTCAAACAAACAAAGGACATAATAAAATTAGGAGTGCATTATTCCTCTTACACACTGTCATGAGTAAAAATATTCGAACTCCTGTAATACCGACTCTTCAACTTAAGAATGATTGAATACGAATCGTGCAGATTATACCTTTAAGGAAGAAAGGAATATTCAACAAAGATTAAGTCAAAGCTTGGATTTTATAAAAATGGTTAGGACTTGCTAACCAAGTATTATTTGGCTCCAAGTATATATCCAACTAAATTCATCTATTCAACCATGCTTCACAAGCATGTTCTGCAGCCTAGCTTTATCCTTTGGTCTCCAAGCATACTAAACATTTATAAATAGCGAGGACAATTACTGTATTTGGTACCCGTTTAGAGAAGAGAAAATACTAGTAAAGAAGGACTATTACGTTCTATTGTTCCAACATACGAATGAACATCTAGTGTAGTTTACCTTGAGTGAGAGACTTGTGAGTCTATGACTAATTGATAGGATTTGTGTGTTCATGATATCGATATTAGCTTCAGTAAAGTCTAGCTTGTTGCTAGAGATGGCAATGGATCCGAGACCCGGTCCAGATCCGCGGATTTAGACCCTTTTTTCCGGATCTGGACCTTGCAAAATTTGAACCCGTCGGATTTGGACCGGATCTGGATCACTCTAAAAAAAACCGGATCCGGATCTGGAGTAGAAGATATAAAACCCAGATTCGGTCCAGATCCGAATCTGGACCCGGTAATATTAAATATATAATATTTTTATTATTTTATTTTTATCCAACCCTAAAACATAAACTTCTACAATACAATTTAAAATTCCATTTGAGATTTGAAAACCCTACTTCTTCCATCCCACCTGCGTCGCTCGCCTATCCTCCACCTGCGCCGCCCACCCAACTTCCGACCGGCTGCCATCCAGATCCGGTATCAGCCCCTCCGGTATCAGCCACTCTGGCCTTCCCCACCTCCGGTCTGCTGCAGAGCGGTGCAGCGTGAGCAGCAGCAGAGCAGCGCACTTGAAATCTCCGTTCTTGAGCAGAGCAGCGCACGCCGCACCTCCGTCCACCTCCGGTATCAGCCCCTCCGGCCTTCCCCACCTCCGGTCTGCTGCAGAGCAAAGCAGCGTGAGCAGCAGCGCAGAGCGCACCTGAAGTCTCCGTCCTTGAGCAGAGCAGCGCACACCACACCTCCGTCCACCTCCGGTATCAAACTTTGGATGGAACTGATAGAGGTTTGACTTGATTGGAAAGAGAGGTGCAGTGCAAATTTCTTGTGAAATTCGAATTAGTTTGTATAAACTCAAAAGTTCTGCAGTTTGTGAATTGTGATTGAGCTTAGAGAGAGGTGGATCCGGGTCTGGACCCGAGATCCAGTGGATCTCATGGATCTGGGTCTGGATCTCATTTTTTTGGATCCAATGGATCGGGACCGGATCTGGATCTAAGTAAAAAAACATGGATCTGGATCTGGATCAAGCAGGATCCGGTCCAAATCCGGCCCATTGCCATCCCTACTTGTTGCAAGCATAATATGATAGGATTAGAAGAGAATTCTAATCTTATCGGATTTACTTAATAAGAGGAATTCTATTAAGTAGATCGTGTAGTTCATTGTAAAATAAATTTTTTATAGTTGATTTACAATAATAATTAATGAACATTGTTTAAATAATTAGTCTAACATGCATACCCTATTTTGCACGAGCAAACATTGACAATCAATAATAAATAAATACAGGCGCAACTAAACAAAAAATGTCGATCTTTTATTTTCGCTTTGAGCAAAAAAAACCCAATTATTTACTTTAATTGGGCTTCTTATAGTCACCGGCCACCGACTTTTATTTTATAAAACCCTTATCGCCTCAATAGAACATTACTTAGGCCTAATGTTCAAAGGATTGAATTCGGGCCGGTTGTCAAGCCCAATTATTTATGAAATCAACTTGATGGTATGTACCTAAAAAGAGAAAATATTTATGTAAAATAGAATATTATACTCATCTATTCAAATACACATGAAAAAGAGAGAATATTTTTTTTGTAATCCCAATCAAGTAATGAGAAGTAATGAGAGAGAGAGAGAGAGAGAGAGAGAGAGAGAGAGAGAGAGAGAGAGAGAGAGAGAGAGAGAGAGAGAGAGAGAGATAATTGTGAATGAAGTACCCATTTCACTTAAAAGTCAAAACTTATAAGCTAATAAAATAAAAGTAGAAGTGGCAAAAAAAAAATTAAAGTGCAAGAGGTTAAAGTCGAACAAATAAACACGACCCATTTCACTTAAAAGTCAAAACTTATAAGCTAATAAAATAAAAGTAGAAGTGGCAAAAAAAAATTAAAGTGCAAGAGGTTAAAGTCGAACAAATAAACACGATGAAGTAAAGGGAAACTTTTAACAATGTTCATTTTATCCAACATAGACACCAATGAAGCGTCCGGTTTGATGAATAAAATAAATAAGACTAATAGAATTGAAAGATGATTAAATAATTAATTTAATTTTGGATGATAATTAATCAATTTAATTTTTGAAGTGATAAATAATTAGTTAATTACATTATTAGAATGTGGGTCGAATTATTCATCACGAAATCATACTAATCAAACATGTGATTAGATTGAATTATCTATTATATAATAGGATTAAGCCTTAACCTATGTGGCATATCTAACATCTCACCATTTCAAAATTTACCATATATAATCTTCATCATTTATTAATTAATTAACTATTACATTCTATATAAAGATTCATTAATCATAATAAATATAATTAATAATATATATATATATATATATATATATATATAATATTAACATTACATATAATCTGAATTAATAAATTTTATTATTTATTTTTTCTAAGATAAAAATTAGATTTACATGTCTGATAAGAAAAAAATTATAATATATATACGATAAATTTTAATTGAATTTTATTTTAATTATAATCTATATACGATAAAAAATATTAATTTTATATTTCTCAATAGCGTACATATTATATGTATATGTTGCAATATATTATATTGTATATATATATATATATATATATAATATTTATATTCTTAATTTTCAATAAAATTAATTTTGAATTAAGTTTGAATTGAGACATGCACGTATATGTAAATTATAAACGGGTCCGGTCATTGATTTACATGTTTGCATAATAAGGCACAAATTCTATAAACTGATTACTTTAAAACAAAATCTTATTATATGTCTATCAAAATAATTAAAATTTTATTTTTATTTTTTATAAAATAAATCCATACATTTTATTTATATAGGGAAGAAAAATATATTTTTCATTTCTGCAAACTTTATTTGCTTCTGTTCGTCCATTACTACAACAACAACAACAACAACAACAACAACAACAACAACAACAATAATAATAATAATAATAATAATAATAATAATAATAATAATAATAATAATAATAATAATAATAATATCTATTCTATAATACGATTAGGCCTTAGCCTACGTGGCAGGCATCAAATTCTTTCTTTTCAATCTCAATCTGCAACGTGGCATTTGAGAATCCAATTTATATATTCTCATTCTCACTTTTAAAACAAAAGTCAGGTCTCTCTCTTCCTCACGTCACGCCTCCATTTTCCTCACCCCATCGTCGCCGTCCCTGAATCAGGTCGGCGTCGTCTCCCCCTTCATTGTCTCTCTCTTCTCTCAATCATTTTCTCTCTCTAAAGTCGATTGCACACTCAAATTGAGCCCTAATTCTCCCCTTAAACTGCCCGCCTCTCTCTCCCTCTAAATTCAGGCGTCGCCGCCGTCCTAAGGGCGGCGTTGCTCCGCCTCATCTCTAACTCCCTCTTCCATTCCTTAATTAGTTCAATTCTGATTCCACTTCTTAAACCCATGAGAATTCTCCATTCGAAGCAATTAATACAAGAGCCCTAAGATTTCTTTTTCCTATAACCCGTTGCCGTTCCTTCTTCTAAACTCCGGTAAAATAGTCGCCGTTGAGCTTGCGGTTCATCCGCTGCCGAGTCACCGCTGAGTTGAGCTTCCAGAGCAGAGATGCCAGAGCCAGATCTAGCCAGAGCAGAGATGCCAGAGCCAGAGCTAACCAGAGCAGAGATGCTAGAGCAAAGCTTCCAGAGCAGAGCTGCCAGAGCAGAGCTTCCAGAGCAAAGCTGCCAGAGCCAGAGCTAACCAGAGCAGAGCTTCCAGAGGGCCAGAGCCAAGTTGCCAGAGCAGAGCTGCCAGAGCAGAGATGCCAGAGCTAAGTCATTAAAGTCAGAGCCAGAGCCAAGTCGCCAGATCCAAAGTCAGAGCTAAGTCGTTAGAGTAAGAGCCAGAGCCAAATCGCCAGATCCAGAGTCAGAGCTAAGCTATTGGAGCCAGAGCGCGGAGCCACACGTCAGAGACAATTCGCCAGAAGGCGGAGCTATTTAGCAGAGCGGAGCCAAAGAGTAAAAGTCTGCCCCAATGAAGGAAATCCAGAGCTACTAGACAGAGCGGGATGATGAGGACAAAATCCAGCTCTGTAATTAGGGGACAACGACCTGACAAGTTATAATCTAATAATAGCCTTAATTAGTTTAATGGCGAGCATGCGGAATAGATGACCAAATGAATTTACTACTTTACCCCGACTGTAATGCCTATAAATACCTACGATGATGAAATAAAGCACACGCTCTCTCTTTTACTGCTTTAAGATCTCTTCTCTTTCCTTTCTCTCTAGAGTTTGAACTAATAAAATTACATATATAAATAAAATATCTAAATTGTTAGAGTTATGTTTGTTAGATAGTTGACAATTGGAGTCATGGTTGAATATAATTTCATATTTGATGATGCTCTCTCAAACTCTAGATGAGATGATGCTCAAAACTCCGGACGAGATGATGCTCTTTCAAGTTTTAGACGAGATGATTCTCTTTCAAGTTTCAGACAAGATAATGCTCAGAAGTTAGAGATGATCTGTCAAGTTTGCGACAAGATGATGCCCACAACTTGGTTGGTCTTAAAACTCCAAATGATACGATGTTCGATAAATCAATTATGGTCTTTTAAATATCAGGCGAGATTATTTTCATAATTAGTTATGCTTTTAGAAGTTCGGAATTATATGATACTCACAATTCAATTATGATTTTTCAAACTCCATATAAAATTATGGTCAAAAGGCAAAATTAAAAAAAATTGAACAAAATTAATAAATCTTGTAACAACAAATGCAACAAATCAATTCGCCATCATACCTATGTCAAATTTATATGTATTTCTACTCTTTTTTTTTTTCTTATGCGTTAACGTTTTATAAAATTTCATATGAAAACTAATGGGTATTTTTATGATCTCAACAAAATTAATAATTTAATTGCTAAAAGTTGTTGAGATTAATATAATTTAAAATGTATTACTAATTTAATTTAATTTAATTAATTATATAAATAATTTACATAAAAAATTATTTTATATAATTATCATAAGAATAACATAAAATATATAAATTACAAAAAATATGTACCCGTCGAATTTCGACGGGTAATACACTAGTTTTATTAATGAGTATCAGAACCGATCACCTACCCACCGTGGGCATGCATAACGTGCCCACCATGATGTGGCAATTGTAATTATAGTAAGATAATTTTAATTAGAGTAAGATTTATTAGTTATCTTTCCTAATTAAAATTGCCACATCAATGGTGGACACGTTATGCTTGCCCACGGTGGGTAGGTGATCGGTTCTGTAATTAGTATATCTTATTGTCCAAATCAAACACTTGCTAACTAAATTGAGGTTCTACGTTGGAAAATGAAATTAATTATTTATATCTTATTTAGTACTCCTTGGAATGTCTCAACATAGTGCAATTTGTCACTTTAGAAAGTCAGTAGGTTGTTCATTTATGGTAATTTATTAAGTTAAATCCGCGGAATATTTTGTTTTGTTTTGGGAATTATTACCTTCCCGAAAACAAAAGAATAAAATAAAAGAAAGAATAATGCGGATAAAGAATAACTCTTAGGACTACAAACCAAAAGTGTCCGGGAAACAAGAGATTTTGTACATATGATATCCTTTCACATTAAAATAAAATAAGCGGTATCCTTTTAATAACTATGCTGAAAAGTACTCCCTTCGTCCCATGAAGCATGACACACTTCTTTTCGGCACGAGAATTAAGAAATTGGTATTTTGTGTGTTAAGTGTGGTAGATGAAAAAGTGAAAATGTGAATAAAGGATAATTTTTTTGCCATTTTTAGAAACGTGTCATGTTTCGTGGGACAGACCAAAAAGGAAACTGTGTCATGCTTCGTGGGACGGAGGGAGTAATAAATCATGTTTAATGAGACATAGAGATTTTATATTGCAAAATACTTCTTATTTTTCCTTTTTGGGACGTCCACAAAAGAATTTCCTACCTATTTTTGAACTATACTCCACCACCTACTTTTCACATTTTCATCACTCTCAATATTAATTAAAATATTTTTTCACTATTCTCAATACATCCAACAACCTTTTCTCTACTTTCAATTAGGGCTGTAAACGAGCCGAGCCGAGCCGAATACAAGCAGGCTCGAGCTCGGCTCGTTTAAATATTCGGGTGTTCGAGCTCGGCTCGAGCTCGATTTGAGCTTTTATCTTGATGATCGAGCTCGGCTCGTCACCCACATACTAAGCTCGAGCTCGGTTCGAGTTCGGCTCGGGTAATGCTCGATAATGTCGAATTCGAGCTTGAGCTCGAGCTCGAGCTCGACTCGTTAGATGTTCGTATATATGATGTTCAAGCTCGAATTTGTTATAAATTTAAGAAAATCTTCTTAATTAATATTTTATTCGAGTTCGAGTTCGAGTTCGACTCGTTTAAGGCTCGTGTACTAACTCGATCGATTGAAGGCTCGACTGAAGGTTCGTGAACAGGCTAGCGAACATGTTCGCGAACAATCGAATTCGAACATGTTCGCGAGCTCAACGAGCCGAGCATTGTCAGGCTCGAGCTCGGCTCGATAAAAATTTCGAGCTCGAAATCAGGCTCGAGCTGGGCTCGTTTATTATCGAATCGAGCTCCGAACGAGCTTTTTTCGAGCCGAATCTCGAATAGCTCGCGAGAAGCTCTGTTCATTTACAGCCCTACTTTCAATACAATCAATAATATTTTTCTTAAAACTCATATCATTTCCTTTTAAAAAGTTTTTTCGTGAACGAAGAGAGTAAATATATATAAGCACAAGACAACTAAATAAAATGGACATATATCATTATTTGGGGAGTAGCCGAGTAGACATTTAGATTATAACATAATAAATTAGGTTGAAAAAACAGATTAGTAGTATCATAAAAATAAAAGATTAATTTTATTTTTATTTTCTTTAAGATGAGAAGAAAGGAATTATTATATTATATGTGTTGGAAGCAATGATTAAGTAATGATGAAGTAAGACGAACTTGAGTGGTTTTTTTCTTTGGATAATAATTTTCTTTTTAAATAAAAAAAAAAAAAGAAAAGAAGAAGCAATGATTAAGTAATGACGGGGCCTAAATCGCAAATTGATGAAATTAGGAAGGCCCAAAGGGCCCCCCAAAGGCCTAACACAGCACGTAATTAAATCACAATTAATTAGAATCGCCGCCCCTATTGGTTTAGAATTAGACAGACCACCGCCCAATTTTCTCACCATTTCATCCTTAATAATATGAATACCCTTCTATTTTCGTGTTAAATAGGAGTAGTATAGTATTTTATTTCACTTATTTCTTATTAATCTTTTTAATACAAATGATGGAATATTTTCCTGAGCCGAGTTAGCAATAACAACATGGAATAATCTGGATAATGTGATAAAATAAAAATGTATAAAATAAAATCAGATTGCGCAGCCGGAAAAAAAAGTGATTTTTTTTCAATGTTTAACTAAGTAAATTCATGAGTTATTTGCAATTTGGATCTAATTAAATATTGAAACTTTAACAATAAAGGTCGAACTTAATACTCTTAATTTGCAGTATAGACCTAGCCAATTTTTCGTGGAAGATTAGTTAAGATTTAGATTGGCATCAAAAATTAAAAATTTATGAAAATAAAAGGTTAATTTTCGGATATGATAAAATAACTCTACAAAATCATATGTTTTGAGAAACATGTGAAAGGAATAGCAAGGTATAATATGACACTTATTTCGATGAATACTGGTACATTTAAAAATAAAAGATAGAGCATAATATTAAAATATTGAATTCCATTATAGAATAGAATGTTGACCTTTTTGTTTATTAGTAATAAACAAGTATGCAAAATATCATAACTAGAATGATTTCTAAACTTGTCTTTGCAAAATCCACACTAATTCCCATATCATTATAATTTAAACTCAAGATACGTAACAACCCTCCCAAAAATCATGTTAATTCATTAATTTCCGTTTAAAATTCTTACCATATTCAACCTAATTGAAACAAAGAAGTTACAATCTCAAGTGAAATCAAATAAATTAATAAACAACAATTCTATACACACCTTGGTAGTAACAATTAATGTAACAAATGAAATCAGAGAGCCATCTCTATACTGTTTAAAATGGCGGCGACCTGCGTCATCGAGGGGCGATTTCTCCGGCAGTTGGCGACGCAGGCCAACGCAACCTTGGAGAAGCGAAGAAGCGGGCCCACATCGGTCGGAATGGGCAGCCTCGGATCCAACAACTCATTCAACCTCATTCCTCTGATCAACGGCAAACCCCACTCAACCACCTCATCACTCCTCCGCCCGCTCAGCAGCTCCAGCAAAACGACGCCGAATCCGAAGACGTCGCATTCCTTCGAAGCCCCCTTCTTCTCCTTCCAATACTCGTCGTCCACGTACCCCGCCAACCCCTGCCGCTCGCGCGGCGCCAGAAAATGCAGCCCGTAGTCGCACAACCTCGCGCACAGCTTCACGTCCACCAGTATGTTGGACGGCTTCACGCAGCCGTGGATGATCGGCGGCGCCACCTCCTCGTGCAGGTACTCCAGCCCCCTCGCCGCCCCCGCCGCGATCCTCAGGCGCCGCCGCCAGTCCAGCAGCGCCGCGCCGTCGGGGTTCTGGTGCAGGTAGAAGTCGAGGCTCAGCATCCCGCCGAATTCCATCACTATAATCCTCTCCCCCGGGGCCTCCGAGAACCCTACCCAACATTTGTCTTTGTTATACTTTTTAATAATTTAGTTAAATGAACGAAATCGGGATAAGGCGATGATTGATTGGCGTACCTGTGATGGGCACCACGTGGGGATGATCGGCCAAGGAGAGCCATTTGAGAATGGAGGAAAACCCGAAGCCCGCATTGTTGAGCACGAGGCGGGGGTGGATTCTCTTCACCGCCACCAGCTCCCCCTTGGGCGTCACCGCCGCGTATACGGTGCCGATCCGCCCCTTCCCCACTATCCTGCGGTGGTTGAACCCGTCGGTGGCGGCGTCGATCTCCATCAGAGGATACGACGGCGCGCAGGGTTTGGCGATCGGGGTTGATTCGCTGTCTTCTTCCTCGATCGCCTTCTTTCTGCATAGGAAGAAAAGCACCGCCGCGAAGATCGTGATGCTGGTTGCCAGAATGCCCAGAAGGAGACTGTAGATCAACCTCAGTTCTACATAACTCATCCCTCCGGTTTTTATTTAGAAAAAAATAAATTAATTAAATTTTGGTGACAGGGGAAGGGAAGTGAGGTGAAGAGTTTAATTGGTTTTGGTTTGGTATTAATGGGGTTGGAATCTAAGTTAATATTGGAAAATGTTGTTTGAAAAAGAAGGTTGGATTGGTAAGGGAAGGTAGAAATCTTGCTCATATATAGTGTGGTTATATGTTAGGTTGTTTTCAGCCATTCAACTTTGGTTGCTTCTTATTTCCATTTCAAGAAAAAAGAGTAAAATAATATTGCCTTGTCCCTAGCTAATTAGTCAAGATTCATACTACAAGCAAGTAATGACCGATGGTAATTATATCATGAGTAGGTGCTAATTGTACAATATTAATTATCTAATTATTATGTACTTAATGTAAGATGGAACGCAAAAATTTGAGTCATTTAATAAATATTGCCACCATTTTGTCTAAATTGTCTTAAAATTACTTCTCGTATGAATTAATGCACAAGTAGAATTTGGCGGGTTTAATTATTGAGGATGCCTCAAACTCAAGAAAATAAATTACTAGTGAGGATGCCTTACTTTTTCAAATGACAAAGTAAATCTATACAATATATTGATGTGAAGTATGAGTACATTAATTTCATAAAGAAAATCTCATTGCAATAATGAACTCTAAAAAGGAAGTAGATTAATTGTAGCAGCGTTTGTGATTGAATTTGTTAGATGGGGCATCAAATCAATGATGAGAAGATACTGAATACATTATTGCATTCGGACTTGTCTGTAGATAATTTTCTAACTAAATATTATCTCTCAACTATTCCTATAGTATTATATTTTCATGGACTTTTGTTTCTTCACAAAGTTACAAATCAAGGATCAAAAGGGTACAATAATCAACAGACCCATTATTTTAAAATAAAATAAAAAGGAAAAAGAAAAAAATGGTTAAGTGTGTATGTAATGTTAAAGTATTTAGTAAAATGACGCAATTAGCTCAAACAATTTCGGTACATCTACTTCCACCTAACTAATTAAACTCGAAATTAAGAATCATTTTCGAGCTATAACAGTTGTATAGTTGCGATGTACTTCCCAAGACAAAATATTGACCTCAAACATTCTCGAGCTCAAACAGTTGTATATAAATTATCGAATGAATTTTTTTAAAAAAATATTATGCACACCAATTTTGAAATTTGTATTAAAATTAATTAATTATTAATTTTTTTTTCTAATTTTGCTTAGTTATTTTATGCTGAAATGACTGTCTAAAATTCTATGTGTCCAAATTCATTGCTCAACCCTCTTTGTCGAGGATTATGAGGTTCACTTTGTGTCACTCGAGCTTCTTCGTCAAAGAATCCTTTTTAGGGATGAGCAAAATACCTGAAATCCGAATATCCGATCTGAACCAAATCGAAATTTCAAATTTGGTTCAGATTTTTCTGATTGGATCGGATTGATAATTTTAAAATCTAAAATTTCAATTATATTTATAATATAAATAATATTGTAACATTATATATATATATATATATATATATATATATATATATATATATATAGGGGCGCGCTCTAGTGAGACCCCCTATTTTTCGTGTAACATGAGTACAATGAATAAGACATATAATACTAATGAACAAAACGTATATCTAATGAACAAGATGTATATACTGATGAAAAATAAAATTTAAAAAATTCGTAATGAATAAGAAATATATACTGATGAACAGAGCCGTATATACTGATGAACAATGCAGTATATACTGATGAATAACAAAATTTAAAATATTCTGCTCCCTCCAAGATTCGAACCCTGCGAAAAAAAATCACCCTCCAGATACAATATCAGCCATAGGATTGATGAAATAAACGCACCAGATCATGCCCTAGATCTCACTAAAATTAGAGGGTCTCATTGGAGCGGCCCCCTATATATATATATATATATATATATATATATATATATATATATATATATATATATATATATATATATTAGTTCTTAAATAGATGAATATTTCTAAATTCTAACCCTACAAATCATAAAAAATTAATACTTACTTCGTCCCACAAATAACTTTATAACTTTTCTTTTTTTATTTGTCCTCAAATTTTTTTTCTTTTTCTATTTTTGAACACTACCACATCATAATTAATTCTTCATTTACTCTTGTTTTTCACTTTTTCACCACTCTCAGCAGTAATTATAATACATTTTCACTATTTCTATTACACTTGATGATTTGAGAAATAATACGGTAAATAAAAGCAGTAAACGACACCGGATTTACGTGGTTCGGTCGAGAAGACCTACGTCCACGGGGGTTTTGGGGGTTTTCCACTATAATTGAGAGAGTATTTTACAGTTTACAAGTTGTAGGCTAGGAAAAAATAACTATCTCCCTTTAATCTATGCATCAAGACCCTATTTATAAGCTTGAATATAAACTTAGGGCATGTTTGACTTTTGAGTTAAGGGCATATTGTGTATTTAACTTGTCTTAACTCTCGGTTTGGTATTTTAATTTGTCAAAAGTGAAGGCCCTAAAATTAAGGCTTGGCCCGGCCTTAAACACTGTTACACAGCGCAAATAGAACCGGAGCCCTCCCCCGGTTACAGTAGCTCGATGCTACAGTAATTATTGTTTAATTTTTCGTTCACACAATTGCCCCCAATTCCCATCACCACCAACACCACTTTGCCCTCGCCGACATCGCTGTTCCTCACCAACGTTCACCGGCGATCAGTAGTTTTTTTTTGAGGGGTTTTGCAGGGGGAGGGAGGGATGCAGCGGTGGGCTGAATCTTCTTGGCGGTGGGACGGGCTGGCGCTGGAGGGAGTAAGGCGGCGATGCGCCGATTCTTATTGGCGGTGGGGCGGCGCTGGAGGGAGGGGGAGGCGGCGGTGGGGTGAATCTTCGTAGCGGTGGGCGAGTCGGCGCTGGAAAGAGGGAGGCGGCTATGCGCCGATTCTTATTGGCGGCGCTGGAGGGAGGGAGGGGCTGAAGTGGGAGGAGATGAGTTGTTTCTTTTTTTGGGGTTTTGCAGGGGAGGGGGAGGCGGCGGTATGAATCTTCTTGGCGGTGGGCGACTCGGCGCTGGAGAGAGGGATGCGCTGCGCCGATTCTTGTTGGAGGTGGCGGCAGGACCTGGAGGGAGGGAGAGAGGCAGTGATGGGGGGCGGGGGGGTTGGGATGGAGGTGGCGGCAGGGAGAGAGGCGGTGATGGGGTGGGGTGGGTGGGATTGAAGATGATGGGAGAGGGAGAGGTTGTAGCACAAATTTGGTTCTACGAAAATTTAACTTCTATTTTTTAATTTAAAATTTTTAATTAATTTAATAGTATAAGGTTAAAATAGTAATTTCACTATTTAATCTATATTTTAATTTAAATTATCAAACAATTAATTCATGCTATCTAAATTTTAACCTTGATTTATCAAACACTAGGTTAAATTACATGGGTTTCATTTCCTACCATGGGCCTCCTAGTTAATAATTATCACTCCTTAACCTACATAATTTATCAAACACCCCCTTAAGGCCTTTGGGCCCATTAGACCCCTAAAGCCCATTAGCCCAATGAATTAAGCCCAAGCCCCATTATTCTAATCTACATCTTGAAATTGAGCCATCAGAGCTGGAAAGCGGAGCCGAGCTGAGCCAAGCCGAGAGTCAGGGCAATCCTGTATCAAATATCAGAAATAACCACAATAACAATAATAATAATAATAATCATAACTAGAAATATTCCCGTTTATGTTTAGCACAGCGCTGGTGCATATTTCAGTCCTCATCAACACTATACTACAATTTTGTCTTAAAAATCGTGCTTTGTGTCTTAGTAAATTTTTGGGGAGACGGAGATAGTATTAAATAATTTTATTATGTAATTAATGCTTTATGAGGGGGGCTTGTTACGTCTTATTGTACATTGAAAAAGCTTGTTAGCGGTGATGCGTAATTTTGTTGTGACGGTGCAAAAAAGGAAAATTTGCACATCACACCCCACAAGAATCGCAAATTTTTATTTCTATATCAAAAGAGTCTACCCTCGATTAGCATAAATCATTTTTATACTCGAAAAAAATAAAAGTATTAAAGACTGTTTCGTGAACTAAAGTCTACGATTTACGGGCGGTAGGTTTATTATCATTATTTTTTCTTAAAATACATATCTTTGAGATAAAATATCAATTTCGTTAAAGTAATGATATATTAAAACGAATATACAATTCTTAAACAATATAGATCTTGCTCAAATTAAGATATTACTAGTTGTATTACTCTCATACGAACTTGTAAGAGATATTAAAGTTAAGCAAAGATCTTATGTAAGAGCATTTTACGAGTCAAGATTTTATAAGACAATATTCATATTTGAATATAATCACTAACGAAATCTCAAATATATCATAGACTCATAGTCATAGGGGTATGAATATGACCTTAGAAATTTTGACATGTAAGACGATCCAACATGATTTTTTTATTTGAACAAATGATAAAAATATTTTTCTTCCTTTTTTACTAAATTAGCAGAGAGTGCGTACATTGCACACAATTCATAAGTTTTACATTAATAAATTGTTCAAGTTTAATAATTTAATAAATTTTACAATATAATATAAAAAATAAAAATTATTCCTTTTATGATTAATATAAAATAAAAAATGGTTTTTTAATTAATTTAACGATGGAATATAAAATCATATAGATTTTTAATGTATATTTAATGAATTAATATATTGTTACGGTATTTTTGGGATATAATTCTTCTTATTTTAGTAGAAAAGTGAAGTGAAACCACAAATATATTTTTAATGTAGCGATGAGAAATGAAATCGGATAGAATTTTTATGTAAATCTAATAATTTAGATATTCGTGCATATTTTTTTAAAAAAAATACTATATAAATTAATATATTCTTTAAAATATATTTTATTGAATATAGATATTTATTTATAAGCCTTATCAAATAGCTACATATATATCTCAAATAGATAATTTCTTATTTACAAAATTACCTTTAAAATAAAATTATATAATAAGCCATTTATATTTTGTACCCAACATAATTTTTATATTAGTATAGATTCTCGCAAACACTGTTCGAGAATTTTGATTGCATATATGAATTTTACGAAGGGTCCAATTTCTAATAAGGCCAACAGCATATAAAAGTAGGATCTTGGGCTTCTATATTATATACTATTTGGGCTTCAAAGTATTTCTGGTTATTGGACACTCTTTGGGTTAACAAGAAGCCCATTATCATTTTGCAAAGCTCATTTTCTAGTAACAAATAGTATCAGAAAGTGCCTACTGTGGATTACATGCCCATTCAAGATTCAACTCAGATGTGTATTAAAACTTAAAAGATAGACAGAAAGCTCTGATACGTACTATGTGTGCGTGCGTGTGTGTGTAAATAACAATATAAAATTATTGTATTTTTTTTTTTTGGTAAGAAAAGCTTTTTATTCAAAAGAGGTACCAGCGGTACCAAGCTTACAAGATTCGGGAGATCAAATCATTAGAACTCCAAGAGGAGAACTTCATCTCATTTTTTAAAATACCAAAGCATCTATTCCAGCTCCACAATCTAGCTTTAAGCTCCAGCACCAGGTTCTTAGGCTCCCAGTCCTTGTTCTCGAACCTTTTACCATTCCGTCTTTGCCATAACAACCAACAACATCCGACCCAAATCGCTTTCAACAATAATTTAATAAAATTATTGTATTAACTGTTAATATCGAAGTGATGACAAATGAAAAGGATCTAGATCTATTTAAATATAGAGGAAAATAAAAACCAAATGACAGTAAGAGATTCATTAACCATCGGAATCGGACTAATCTATTTCCAGCAATAGCATTTGATATTATTGAGAAAAGTTCGTTTAGCCATTTAACTATTATGTTTGTTACATCGACTTGAGTTATAGATCAATTTTGTATTGTGGTGCATTAAATCCTTAAACAAATTAAATATATAGTTTCTTAGTTTAGGCAATTCAAACAGTTAATTGCTTTCTTAAGCACTAATGGAATTTGCTCTCTTACTAAGCTGCGCTTTATGATGTAAAAGCTCTAGAGCTATATATGTGGGGAATGGAAAAAAAATTCAAAATGATATGAATAATTTACAAAATATAAAATTTCCTCAAACTATAATAATTAACGATACCAATGTTTCAGTCCTCTTAAATTGCGGATATCCTGGTAATTTTTGGTGCGGTTGGAGAAATGAATTTGAAATTAAAGGCTGCGTACATTTGTAGAGGGAAAAATTAAAAAATGCGAGTAAATGGGCACCTAAATGTATGAAGTGTGATGAATTTTGGAGTAAAATGCATTCTTGGGCATTAATGAGAATTTGTATAAGCGACGTCACCACCTGGCTGAATTACGTGAAGTTGAGGCTTCTACAGATCTGACAGAATTTAGAAAATCCAGAAATATAGGCACCCATAATATTAAATGCGTGTATTAAATAAATGGTCACACACAAACACACAGCGTCCCTTTCCCACCGTTTGGACAGCGATATTATTTCAAATTTTTCACAACTCTTTTTTTTTTTTTATCGGGCAAAGTCATGTAAGATGTTAGTAGTTAGTTCCCCATCCACTCCAAGAACCACCTTATCTCTCCATTTCACAACTATCTGCTATGTTTTTTATATGCTTCAGTTTACCAAGCATTAGATAGTTGAGTTGCTAGATGGATGGATGGCGAGTCTAAATTTTGAATTATTGTCTAACGAATTCGAAATAAATAGGCCTAATTAAAGAATTCCAAATAAATAGGTGGAAAGTAAAAAAAATTGAACTTGAGTTGATTTTGACAATAAAATGCAACTCAAATAATTAGATGTTTCCTCATTAATTATTAAATCGGGGATTGAGTCATAATCACATGAAAAAATGAGGAACTGTTATTGATCCCATTTATGAAAGAAAAAAAAAAAACAGACATTGTTTAGCATATAGAGAGACTTGTTTAACATACTATGAGTTTGAGATAATAATAATTGGCAATGCTTTTTTTTTTTTTTAAATTTGTTACAATCAAAGAAAGGGAAAAGTATACTCACGTTCTAGTTCTTAGGTGACTCGAACCCCCGACCTATTAGTAATACTGGCAAGAATGAACCTTATATATTAATCATTTCAAATGGGCGCCATATGCGATGACAAAAGATACTAGCATCAATCAATTAAAATATATAAATTAAATACAAAATTTACAACAATGTCATTTTCCTTCTGACAGACACTGATAATTGTCGAATTAATTTTTTATTACTATTGTCCAATAAAATTTTAATTGATTATTTTAGAATAATATTCTTACTATTAATAATGCATTAATAATTAATACTCCCTCAATTTCATTTCAAATTGCCCAAAATTATAGGATTGGGACGGAGGGAGTATATTAATAATTATATGTCAAGTAAAGATGAACAAATATTTTTTAGATTCTAAGTTCTATTGTGTATGTGTGTGTAATGTAATTTCTTAATGTACCATTGTCTGTCTATGAAACTGCAATTTGATTATACAGAGAAAAAAAATGCCCTATATATGCAATTATTTTATAAAATATATACATATTATATATATATATATATATATATATATATATATATATATATATATATATATCTATATAGGGTTGGGATCTATGAAGAAGTAACTATATTTCGTTCTGAATAAGTCAATAAATTTACCGAATAAATCACGCGACCGCATGAATAGTTATTTTACTGAATAAACACGTACATTTTTCGTTCATGCGCTTGCGTGATTTATTCAATAAATGTATTGAGATATTCAGCCTTCGTTGTTTCCTTCTACATTTAGCATTCTTTATTGATCCCTTCCCTATATATATATATATATATATATATATATATATATATATATATATATATATTTAGGATCCACATATATAACTATAAGGGTGTGTTTATTTTGACGTAATAAAAAATCCAAACAAATGGTATAAATATTGAGCAGCACATCTTTCCTTGAGAAATGGATTATAACTAAAAGAGTGATATAGTTTCATATCACTTTACGAGGAGTGTATAAATATATTATCATTCAAACCAAACAAGCAAATATAAAAAAATGTGATCCCATTTAATGATAAATTTATACCTCATTATATTATTCCTTCATTTAGATATGGATAAAAAGCAAACACACCTGGTTGTATTTAGTACATGTAAAGAGGAGTAACAATAATGTTAATGTACATATTATTCATGTATAAAAGAGTCATTAAAGTCTATGATATAATTAAATGTTTGTTAGTATTTTTATTTATTGAATTGTTTATAATTTATAAATAATTATATTATACACGAACATAATAGATTAATAATGAATTTATTTTACAAATAGGTAATATCGAGACACGTACATTATGTGCATCGCAAATACTAGTATATATTACAGACTTTAAATTAGATCATTTAGACGACGAGTTCGAACAAATATGTAGTGGAATTAGACTTTAATATATATATATATATATATACACACACATTGTAAAGCTTATTTTCAGACTTGAATTTTATGAAAAGTTATAAGATAAAGAAGAAACGCTACTCTTTTTTTTAACAGACAAATAAAAATGTTTCCCCTGAAATACAATACATATATACAGGGGGGAGCAACAATGGGGCCAAACCGCCAAAGGGGCCATAATAGGCCTCTCTGAATTACAATAACAATAATAAAATTGTCAATCGTATCTTATTTCCTTTTTCACAATATATTCTTTTTATATACTCAAATTTTATTAAATTTCGTGCCCAAGCAAATTGCCATAATCTTGGCGAACGGAGAGAGTACTTAATAAGTATTTAAATAATTTTTATCAACCTATTTTATCTACTTTTTACACACTTCTTAATTTTCGTGCGCAAAAATAATGGGACGAAGGGAGTAATACTTTATTTTAGTTAATGTATTTATTTTTCATGGTAAGGTTTCATTTTACAAAACTCTTTAAATTATGTTTAAATAGACCCCCTTACTAGTATAATTAAATAACTCACGGAACAAATCGACTAAAATGATATAGAACCTTATCTACTTCCTAAACATTTAATTTCCTATGTGGCTGCATAGATTAATAATTAATACTCACGTGAAGGAACACTTTTACATAAAGATATTTGAGAAGGTGGGAATAAGAGCAACGGCTTCAATGTGCAATTGGGGAATTCAACTGACCAGAAATCCGAAGCAGTCAGTGGCCCTATTTTGCAAGAGGAGTTTTTTCGCTTTTTTAGTGCATTACCACTTGAGGAAAAAATTTACCATTCCAACGACTAAATCAAATATATAACCAGTTTCCCCAATTTGATGCAAGAGATATTAGGTACATACATAAGACAAGGTATAAATGCAGAATATCTCCAAACAGGGTAACAAAACCTCATTCATTTACATTTCGCAACTCCCCCTCACCTAATATGTATTCACCTCAACTTTGTTTTTTCACCGAGGCTGAGCTGCGGTAAAAAAAAAATATTGGGACTCAAGCGACGCTGTGTTGGTCGGAGGCGTCTTGATAATAATAAGGCGTCAGCTTGCCATCTTTCTTGTGGTGGGTTCCGTTGGCGATGGCTTGCAGCATTTTGACGACGCGTCTCATGGAGGGGCGGTTGATGGGGAGCGGCGAGGTGCAGAGAAGCCCTATGTTGAGGACTCTGCATATCTCATCCTTGAAGCAGGAATCGAGCCTCGGGTCGATCACGTGCTCCACGCCCTTCTGATCCACCGTCGTGCACACCCATTTCACCAAGTCCTTCTCGCCAAACTCCGGATCCACCGGATGCTTCCCCGTCACCAGCTCCAGAATCACCACCCCGAAGCTGTATGTGTCGCTCTTCTCGTTCACACGAAGCGTGTAACCGTATTCTGAAATGCCAACAGGACATACATTTGTTAGTTACACTTCAAAATTCACATATGCCATAGCGCTCCAATTGCAAACACAACACACAAATTCATTGCAGCATTGACATATGATCACCATTATGGACATCCAAACAACACATTAGTATATCATATCTCATGAAACAGTAGTTATAATTTAGGTAATAGGCAAAATTGATGAAGAAGGTAACCTGGAGCAATGTAGCCACAAGAGCCTGCAATGACGGACATAGAATGAGTCCCCTTGGCATTGCAATCAACCATCTTGGCCACACCAAAATCCGCAACGCGAGCTCCAAACTCGGAATCCAGCAATATATTATTGGACTTGATGTCTCTGTGAACGATGGCAGGAGCGCAATCATGGTGCAAGTAGGAGAGGCCGTCAGCGGCATCCAAGGCGATCTTAAACCTAATCGGCCAATCCAACAAACCGCCTTTGGTGCTGTGAAGGAGATCACCGAGGCTGCCATTAGGCATGTACTCGTAAACCAAAAGCTTGCAATCCCTCGTGCTGCAACAACACCATAACTTGACGATATTCTTGTGCCTAATCTTCCCCAACGTCTCCACCTCGGCCTCAAAACCACCGTTGCCCTTCTCCAAATCAACACTATCCTCTGCTGACTTGGGACGCCCCCAGAGCTTCTTCACGGCAACTGCCTCGCCAGTGCTCAACACCACCTTGTATACCTTGCCAGACGCGCCGCTTCCAATCACATTGTCCTCATCCAGAGCATCCAATATCTCATTCTCGCTGAATCCCAGCTTGTGAAACGACATCAATGTCCATTTTGATCTATCCATGGACCTCTTCACCTTATTGAAGTTTCTATACTTGAAGTAGAACCACACCACACCAACAATCAGCACCAATCCAGCAACTATGAAGATCGATCTCAACAACCACATATACCTCATATCCTGGATTCCACCTTTTCCCTCGCACAGACCATCAATGTCTCCACATAATCCTGGATTTCCCAAGAAGCTATCTTTATACATTTCCTTGGCATACATGGCCGGAATATCACCAGAGAGGCGATTATTAGACAAATCGAGCCGATTAAGCTTCAGGTTCTGCAATCCAACAGGGATTTTGCCAGATAACTGATTTCCAGATAAATCGAGATAATTAAGAACAGCTAACTCCCCAATTTCATCCGGAATATTCCCTGAAAATCCATTATTTGCCAAATTGAGCTCATTTAGCCTCTTCAGAGAATGAATCTCAATTGGGATTTGACCAGATAACCCATTGTTATGAAGATCAAGCTTCACTAATTGCCCAAGATTCACTACACTACTCGGCAAAGACCCCGATAGCTTATTGTCGTTGATCGAAATTTCCAGCAAACCATCCAAAAACCCGATCTCAACGGGCAAACTACCGGAAAAGTAGTTCCCTGACAAAATCAGCTGAGATAAGTTGGAAGCGCCGGCGATGGTCTTTGCAATACCGCCGGAAAACGAGTTTCCGGCCAGCTCGAGTAGTGAAACGTGTGGAAGCCCCCACAAGCGCTCCGGCACCTCGCCTGAAAAGCTGTTGTGCCCTAATCTCAAGCGCAACAAGCTACGACATTCCCCGAGGCTCGCCGGTATTTCGCCGGAAATTGAGTTCTCAATTAATAACAGCTCCTCGAGAGCCCCGTTGAGACACAAATTTTCCGGCAATGGGCCCGAAAACTTATTGGTTGAAACATCGATCCACTTTAACGGCGATCTTTTACCGAGATTCGGCGGCAATCTTCCAGATAAGTGATTCTGGAATAGCCTCAGTTCATACAAATTCGGCGAATCAGCAATGCCGCCCGGCACTTCACCTCGCAGGTTATTCTCGTACAGATTGAGCGACTCGAGCGGCAACTCGCACAGCTCGGCAGGAATCGGGCCGCTCAACTCATTCATGGACGCGTCAACACGCCTCAGCGACGTCATGTTCGACCAACCAGAGCTGGGCAGCTCGCCCGTCAATGAGTTGTTATACAGCTCTAGCTGAACCATGCTGGTCAACTCAGTGAGCGAAGACGGGATCGCACCGCTCAACGAGTTGTAAGCCAGGTCCAAATCGGTTAGCCTGCCGAGTCGACCCAGTGACTCGGGTATCTCACCGATCAAATTCGTCTCAGTCAGCCACAGCACCTCGAGATTGGTGAGGTTGCCGAGCTCCGGCGGGACCCGACCCGGAGAAAACGGGTTGTACGACAGATTCAACTGCTTCAGAGTCGAGACGTTTCCGAGAAATGCGGGTATTATACCATCGAGCAGATTTTCCACCAATGCGAGCACCTCGAGCTTCTGGAACGTTCCGAAACTGTCCGGGATCAAACCGGAAAAGTTATTTCCGGTCAAATCGAGATACTTCAAGCTCGGGAGGTCAGCTAACGTGCGCGGGAGCTCGCCGGTGAGGTAGTTCTGCGCCAAGTCAAGGTGCTCCAACGACTGGCACAAAGCGACGTCGTTATCGCGTAGAGTGGAGTTGATGAAGTTATCGTAGAATGAGATGGAAATCAAGTTTCTGAGGCGGCAGAGAATGGAAGGGAAGGGGCCGGAGAGGTTGGAACTGGAGAGGTCGAGCGACACGACGGAGCCGGTGGCGGGATCGCACACGACGCCGTTCCATTTGCAGGGCGTGGCGTCGGTAGGGTTCCAGCTGGCGAGGACGGAGTTTGGATCGTCGAAGCCGAGCTTGGCTTGGAGGAGGTACTGGCCTTCTTGGGTGAGGCAGAGAATAAGGGGCGAGGATGAGAGGGTGAATAGGAGTAGGAATATGAGGTGGTGGTGCGGCATTTTGGCGGTGGAGGAGATGGGAATGCGGTGGGTGGTGGTTGCCGCAGGAGTGAAAAGGTGGGCAAGGGAAAGTTGGGAGCTCAACTAGGACATGTTTGTTTATGGGGTGGACAGATAGAAATCGATACTTGAATTTTTCAAATATAAATAGAATGCCACAAATTAAATGGGTATTTTATTTAAATAAATCGAAAAAGACAGTCACAGAGAGAAGACAAGACATCTCTGTCTTGATTCAATACTACGACTCTACGACCTTCACTTCCATCAAAGAATTACACTAATCGTTGTTTACACAACAAAATTATTCTTAAATTCAAAATGATTAAAATTATACTTTCCTAATTTTCGTTAAAGGGGATTTCGGATTGCAGTATTAGATAGAATTAGTCATGTAGTAGTATAATACTCCATCTTACTTGATTGAATTGATACAATTTGTTATTTAATCTCGAGACAAGATCACGCAGAATTAATCATGATTTATAAATTTTGATCTACTTTTATGACAAAAATAATTTCGATCAATTCAATCTCAAGTAATTTCAAAACAATTCAATCTCAAATAACCGAACACCCCTTAAATTAACATAAGCAAGGGAGGATACCATAAACACTCATGATTTGTATGTTAGATGGTTACATACATATCACTCTTCATGGGTAGATAATATATATAAAAAAATATATAATAATTTAAGGCGGTGATCGGTTGGCTGAATTAGATAAAATTTAATCTCAAAATAAGTTATTATAAGTTGTTTGGTTAGATGGACCTGACTTGTGACTTAATTTCAAGACAATATCACGTAAAATTAGTCATGACTAATGTGTCTTGGCCTCTAACAGACTAGGACAAAATTTATCTTGAATAATGTTGGACCCCCTTAGTCTTGAGTAATCTCGGGCTAATATAATCTCAGCAACAGAACGAATTTTAAGAGGTGCTCGATAAATGATAAGATAAGATTAGTTTTGTAATATCTTGTGACTGAATAGATACGATCTGGTCCTTAATATTGAGACACTGTCACAAGAGTAGTCATGAGTTATGAGTCTTAATTTACCTATCACTGACAAAAATAATTTTAGGTGTTCTCTGGTTAATTTAACCTTTAAGAATAATTTAATCTCAAAGTAACTCAATATCATTGACATAATTAATCACAAATATTTTTTATACACTTGAATAAGACATGATTCTCTATAGCTGTGAAGCGAGTTTTGAATGAAATACACTCGTGAAATGTGCATGAACTACCTGCTTCATAGTTCACACTCACAGAGATAGAGATTGAATTCGAAGAGAGAAGCCATGGAATAAAACTAGCGACTTAAAATTTATCGTGGTTGATATAATTAAACAATGTATATTTATATGAATATCATCATTTTCACTTTCTCAGTTTGACTCATCTCATTAAAGTTAGATAATGTCAGTCAGAAAAAATTTTGGTTGATGACATGATTGATGAAGCATGTAAGTTATAAAATATAATTATCAAAAATAAAAGTATATAAGTTATGTCATGTAGTTTCTTTAATTTTAATACAGTTACTAGGCATCAAAATGTAGCAAAAATTCGCATAATATTTAGTCAAAATATAAACATTGCAAATGTATAAGTTTATTAAAGAAGATGCGGAAGCATCAGACTCCACCACCACTCCTTCCTGGAAGACTGCGGCCGACAATCATATTGGAATTTGCGGCTTCTAATTTTGTGACAATGCATTAGATGTGTAATTAAATGGTTGGTATTGAGCAAATGGGATCCTCTGTCCCAAAATATAATGTGTACCACGTGTACCACTCTTCATTTCTTTATATTTTTAAATTATTTTTTATTCAATTTTAATTTATTATACTTTTATATAATATAAAGATAATTAACAAGGGTTCACTCATCCATTTAGGGTTTATAATTATTTTTTTATATTTATTTGAATTAATAATAGATTATTTGGGTTCATTAATTCAAAGTTAGGGTATATAATTTTTTTAATTTCAATTTTTCAATGATAAATATTAATTAGAGTTTATAATATAATAATAATTTTTATTTTTATAAAAAACAATTTATAAAACAAAGAAATGAAGAGTGGTACACGCGGTACACACAATATTCTAGGACAGAGGATCCCATCTGGGTATTGAGTCGCTGATAGATATTGCCAAAGAATTTCGAAAATTCATAAATTTTAAATGTGTTCACAGGTAAAAATATCTCAATCCTTAAATTGTAGTAGCATATAAAAAACTTATCTTCGGTTATACGTACAGGCAATTTATGTGGGCATTTTCAATTTTCATTTTTCGCAATATGTTAGGTAAAAGATTCTCAATATGTTATGTGATGTATTTGCTATATGCAGATTGCATAATTGTATGTTTTGGTGGGAATATATTATTTATTGAATATTAATTTAAGGAGATTGTATTATGGTGTATTAACACTATTGAGTGAAAATAGCAAAAGATATGCAAGACACATACATGTTTAACTAGTATATATGCATGATTTAGCTTCGTTAATTTTCAATCAAATAAATTTACTTCTATCGTTGGAGTTTCTTCAACATTAATTATAGCAATTCTACGTACAAAAAGAGAAACATGTAAAAGAAGCAGCTGACTGAATCATTATCGTCTAATGAAATACATTACAAATATTTTTTAAAGGTAAGCCAGTTTTAAAAAGAAGAGGTTTTGGCAAATAAAATCACAAAATATTTTGAAATTGTAATTTTAACGTGAATTTTGAAGTATGATGAATTAAATCATCACCTTTTAAAATTTTGTAATTCCGTCTCTCTAATTTTTTGTTCTGATCGTCAGAGTGCTGAGCTGGAGCTTACGTGGATTAATAAAGACGACGACGCTTTTGTAAGACCTAAACGATATTGTTATATACAATTTCAATTATAAATTTCTCCAAATTAATATAAGGGATTGTATCCTATTTATGCACCCTAATTTCCAATATTCAGGAATTTTATTACAAACGACGTCGATGTCGTAACATGAATATTACATGGCTAACTAATTTACGTAAGCTTCAATTCAACAATTTGGCAACCGAAAATAATCGGGGGGAGACATAATTGAAAAAATTAAATATGTGATGATTTAATTCGCCACACTTCAAAAATCATGTTATAAAATTGGAATTTTATAATAATTCATAATTTTATTTGTCAAAATCCCTAAAAACAAGGAAATTTATTTTAATTTTGGTTTTTGCACATGACTTCAAATCTTATTCTCAAATATAAAGACTACATTTATTTATAATTGTCTCGTGATTTCACTTTTCCGACAAAATTGAAGCTTATTAAAAATAGTCGCATGAATTAAAAAAAAAAGTAAAATGACGTTGGTTGTATAAAATAAAATTATGCAATTTTATTTAGAGTCGCTGCATGAATAGAAAAAAAAATATAAAAACGTTGTAGTGTATTCGAAAATTAAATATACTTTGGAAACAACTAATAATCATGTGCAAATTCGAAATTGAGACAAAATTCTTGTTAAACCAAATAAAATCTAATAATATTGTATTTTAACTTAATTTACAAATTCAATTATACTAATATTTTGGAAATTCCTAAAGTATTAATTGAAATAATTATATATAAACTTTTGAAACAACGTATCAGCTTCGTCAACTTATAATATTTTAAAAATAAGCTAAGTTAAATACTCCCTACGTCTCACGAAGCATGATCCAATTTCCTTTTTAGTTTGTCCCGCGAAGCTTGACCTGTTTTTAAAAGTGGCAAAAAGTTTACTCTTTATTCATCTTTTCACTTTTTCACCTACCACACTTAAAACACAAAATATCAATTTTTTAATTTCCGTGTCGAAAAGAACTAGGTCATGCTTTATGGGACGAAGAGAGTAGTATAATCTAAGTTTACTTGTTATATATATATATACTTGTTAAATTAACACTGAATTTAAATTTTATGTTCAAATTTTAATTTCTATACCTTCTAAATTATATATTCAAATTTTATATGAATGCGTCAGGTGAAACTCCTTAGCTGATCAACATGTCACCAAGACAAGACTGAAAATGCTTTTTTATTACTGGATTGGAAATGCGAAGCCAGAGGATAAAGACAGAAGGCCACAGTAAAATTCATGAGCAGATTTACCCAACAAGTCAAACTAAACAGTGAAATCTGTGTCTCTCATACTTCCAAAATTTTCTTCTTCTATACTGCCTCGACCACTACAAATCTCTGGGATCAAAAAGTACTATTGTTAATATTTTGGGAAGAAGAAACTCTATATATTGCAAGAAATTAAAATGCAGATAAATCAATGCAGACAGTTTCTCCAAACAATGCAAACACTAATTTGGAAAAAATATCGAAAACAATAAAAGGTTTTGATGCATGAATTTTTTTGCAAATTTGATGAGAAACTTTAGATGTGAAATTTAGAATAATCTAATATACTTGATGGTCTGAAAAATTAAAAGTTTGGAGTTGACAAATTAAAAAAATATGCCTACATATATTTCTATGTTTATTTTTTTATTTATTATTTAACATGCATTTTTTACGAGTATTTTCAACATGCTTTTTTTTCGAGAGCATTTTTAACATGCTTTATGTGTGTACTTGTTCGAGAGGTAAAAACCTCACCCGAGAGAGAAGCAGGGGTAAATTTTTGAAAAGTGGGCCAGGTTTGCACTTGTGCTAGTTTATCTTTTTACAGTTCCAACATTGTCATTTGTCACTCGATTTTACAGTTTGTCTTTTCTTCTTCCCTTTTTTTTTGTATATTTCGGGACTACGTAATGTTTAATTCGATAAAAAGGTTTGAATTTATTAAATTGTTTCTTTTCTTCTTCGTTTGTACTCCTTTTGGGTTGCACCCCTTATTCGTAAAAAAAAAACCATTTACCAAAGAAAAAGATATATGGAGTATTACATTTAAAAATCTTAATGTTGAAAGTTAAGTCACAGTCCCAGACTCCCAATGAGGGAAAACTAATTAAAAATAATAGTAGTAAATAAATATTTTATTGGACAAGGGTAAAGAAAATGACATTATCACAATCCTGGATAATTAAGAGAATTAATTTTCAAATAGTAATTTAAAAAAAAAATTAGAGCTATGATATATAGTAGTAGTTTTTTGTTAACTCGGAAAATACTTAGGAATAGACCTAGGAGTTGTCAAGCCTTCAGCTGAAAATGAAGAAAACGCATAAACATAAAAGCTTGTATAAAGGGGTGAATATTGAATAATAACAAATTTTATATAAAAAAAAATGTATACTGCAAATTAAAAAAATTGTTTGCAAATAAAAGAAGAAAAATAAAATTAAGGCACGCGTTGTATTAATTCAGATTCAGAATATGATTAAAGGCAAGAAGAAACAGCAAGTTTTGGAAGCTTACGAAGACTCGATAATGAAAATGAAAATGAGTGGACTGACCCAAATTTTCCAACTCGGCGGCTCTGCCTAACCTTTGTTCTCACTTTACATTCACATTCTTGTCCAGTAAAACCACCATATGCACCTAATCCATATTTATTATTTTAATTTTGAACTAATATTAAAGAAGCATATTTATGCCTTTACAAACTATTAATATGGCAAGTCAAAAAAAAAAGATTACATATGGTTAAAAGAAATTAAACGAATATATTTTAGATTATCAAATCAAATAACTAATACACGTTTGTGCTTGGTGAAGTATAAATCTTCATTCATCATAAATTTGAAAAAGTTGCCTCTCGAAAAAAAATGATTTTTTTTTAATCTTCCATATATAAACTGAAAATATGAGGGCAATGACGCTGCAGTAGACAATGAGTCAATGACTAGGGGACAATACCTCAATTTCAATTAATTACAATAATGAATAAACCAAACAAGGTACGAATGATTAAATTCAAATATCTCTGTGCAAAGTATTAAGAGTTGTGATGAATACTTAGCTACTTTTACGAAAATTAGATACACAATGAATATGATCTGATTGCAACGTTGCAGCAATTCTACAAAATTGCAGACATTTTCAACACTTTTTACCAAGATTATGAAGCAAATAAATAAATAATAATTATGCTGGTCATGCGAAACACCATAGCACGCAGCAGTAAATTTGGCATTTAATACTTCAACTAGAAGAAAAATACAGTTATTACAAGTATTATTATTAGCTAGTATGGTATTATTATTGCAGGAGTAGAGTAGATGCTGATTGTGCAGAACAGTAAATGTGGGTAGTTTATAGTAGTATTTTTAACCAGCATTTGTTATTCTGACCACTTTTTTGTTGAGCCCATTAAGAACCAAATAAATAGTGTCGTTCAATTTCAAAAAATAAATAAATACTATCGTTTTGAGGAGAAAAGGCTTCAAATTGTTAAAGATACACTCACTCATAGGCCATATTTAGTCAATGATCATCACATGTCCAAACTTATACATTAAAGACAGTGGTGATTTGAACACACCCCCACACGTGTAGGTCGGCCTCGCACGTCTAGACTGGTATATATGACTCATCGACTATTTCATAAATTAAACTTGAGCTTGCTCTGATACCGTATTAGAATTGAACTCATCCTCGCAAGGAGATAGAGGACTCCAAATTTATATATTAAAACATTATCATTCCCCAAGTCGATGTAGGATGTGTTCTATTTGATTGATAAATTTATCATGGGAAAAGAAATGGTAATAAAAAATTATCCCTTTAAATGCATATCATTTCTTTTCTCTCATTCCCTACAAATTAAATATAATTTCACCATTTTTCGTTCATCATTTTTATTTCAACGAGGGATAATATTATCACATCAAAAATTGAGGGATAATATTATCCCTCCTTGGAGTGAAAAGAATGAATAAGGAATTATGAAATTCTCTTTTTGTAATAGGAAATGAGTAAAAAGAAAGAAGGCATTTTAAAGGAGGATTTTGTTTGTTATCCCTCATTTTCCCATGATAAATTTATCAACCAAAGAAAATACACCCTTAAATCACAATATAGCTAGGTAATATATATCAAGCTTAATTACGAGCATCTATAGGTTATGAGTTATAAGTCTTAAAATTTGAAGTTTTTTAACACAATTTAAAAATCATCAGTTCTACCTATACATGTGAGATTAACCAACCTCTTGGAGTTGCATATTCCTCATAGTATCATGCAACAGCAATTATAAAATTGTCGAAATTAAATTTGTTGTTGCTGATTGGCGATTGCTACATATTCCTACCTATTGGCTATAACAAGGCTCGGCCAACTTTTTTTAACGTTTTGTGAAAGTAAAGCACAAACATAAAATGATGGTAAATAAAAAATTCACTGTTGCACTGGTTAAACTTTACGTTAAAGATGTTATGATACAGCCCCGGCCGTTTTGAGTTTGAGTGTGTGATGTCCCAAATTTGGGGTATATATGCTTAATTAATTAATTAAAGCATGCAATATGCATACATGCACGTCATTGATGGAAGCTAGATTATTTACCATATTTAATTAATTATGGGGCAAGGTACATAAACATCCACCATAATTCAATGCCTATTTGAAACAAAATGAAAATTAAATTCTCAAATTAATGGCACAATTGTTGACGGCCGTTAACATCCGTTAGCAGGTAATGCAGTATATATCGACTTCTCTATATAATTACTTTGTCATCGAACGTCCAATCATTTACTTGACATACTATTTAAATCTTTTGTAACAAAATATTTCTGATGGCACCCGTATATATTTGTTGGTATATATGTTTGTTGGATATGGCTGGAAATTTGCAAGAAAAGTGATACTCACACACACACACATTTTCACATTTGTGCATGATTTTTTCACGTTAGAAAAATCTTGCCACAATCAGCTTAATTAATTAATAATGAAATCCTCAATTTAATGATCGAATGTTAGTCACGAATTAATTGAGTATAAAAGGTAATTTTAGTGCACAAGTATTTGTTCACGGACATCAAATATTCTTGAGTGTATGAACTTTTTTACATCAAAATGTGGTAGATAATTAAGTATTTAATTGTGAATTACTGTAAATATTAAAGGGGTTTACGTACATAACCCTTTTAATTATAGCGGCAAGGATTGAGGATCTTGGTGGATTACGACGTAATTATATTATAAGGGAAAATGTATTCTTTCCACTTTCTAAATTGGTGCATGTTAGTGTCATTTAATGAAAAAGAAACGACAATTATTAGCTTTATTTCAATATTTAAGTAATTAACGATAAAATAGGTGCTTTTTCAGTATTTGCACAGTTTGTTGGTTCTATTTAATTAGAAAAATATGTGATCGCTATTTATGGATGCATTTTGAATATTTTTGTATAATCATTACCCACCTGCAAAAGGCAGTGCAATTATAGTACGTTAATGGGGTAATGTTGATTTCCCAACTCATGATGCTTGTCGGAATAACGCAAATATTCAGATTGAGCAAAGTGCAACCTCTTAATCAGAATGTTTGCCATTCATATACGATATAATGTCGAGTATCGGAATTGATTGGATGCTATAACTGTATGCCAAACTATATATTTAAATATCATTTTGGGCGAGGTCATATATACTTTACGAATGAAATAGTAAAATTTTACTTAAATATCCTAATTTACTTTTCTAGAGAAATTACATATACAAATATACAGCTGAAATACAAGTTTTATTGAAAGGGAAAAGAACAAAAATCCAAACCACCCCAAGATAGCACAAACGAGCTAACTCATGGTCGAGCCTCATCAAAACATTTTTGATGAAATTTTATTAGGAAAAGTGTCAGTAAAGAAAAAAGAGTACCCATCTATTACAAATTAACAGAACATGAAGAAAACTAAGAATGGGAGAACGAAAAGTAGCAACCATAACAGTCCGCCCACACAAAAAATAACTGAACAAAAATTCAACCATTAGTAGATCAGACCACCATCCGAAAACGAAGAAACAACATTTGCATGAACCAAACTTTTGATATCATCAATAGCATAGTCCCATCATCCCTCTTGCAAGACCTGTGAAGTCAGACAATCCACAACTTAATTGCCTTCCCAATAAATATACGAGACAGAAAGAGCTACATGATCAATAGCCCCCAACATTTTCATCCAGCAGCTTTTACATCTCCAAGGGACATTACTAGATTTCGAAGAAATTAAGCTCACTACATGCATGGAGTCGGATTCAATCCAGATACAGTTTCAACCGGCAACAACAACCCTTTCCAGAGCAACAATAAAAGTAATAACGATTGAAATAGTAAAATTTTTATTTTACTCTATCAGCTAAAAAGTGGAAACAACCATGAACCTTATTAAAAGAATCCCCAAAAAATGTACAATTATTATCAATAAATCATTTTTCTATATTATCAAAGGTAAGGTTAGCTAGATAGAAACTCATTTTAAAATATGAACGAACTTATGTGAAACATGATGAATTTGATATAAAAATGATGAATTTAAAATAAAATTATTCTCTATGAGATTCGAACCCAATACCACATATTTATTAAGCAAAGTGATGGCCATAAATCATTATGATTTAAGGATTTAAATATATAATTATGTATATTTTCAAATAAAATTTACTTTATTCCATTTATCAGAATATATTTGACTGTTTTCGTATGGACTGCTTTGCGTGCTGTTTTTCCTTCACATACATGGATTTCAATAAATTAAATCCAGAAGAAATTGATCGCTTAACTTCAGAAACTTGCGTGTATATATAGTTTCATGATGTATTTTTCTCCTTTAACTTCTAAGACACTTAAATGGAAGAACATATTGTAAATGGTATAAATATTAAAAGAAAATATATTGCTTCTAAATTTAGTTTTATTCGGATTTGGAATACAATAAGAAATTCTAAATTAGTACTAGACCTCAAAAACCTAAGACTAGTTTTGAAGGTTAAAAACTAAATTAGTGTACTAGTTTTTAACATAGTATTATCATCTCAACAAGAAAAAAGTGCTAACATATTTTCTTAATCGAAATCATTAAGTTCTAGATTTTTGCAAAATCTATAATCTGAAATAAACTTTAGCATGTTTATAATATTGAAAAGCTTGAACAAAAGAATACATATTAAAAGAGAAGATAGTAGAGAAAGCTTTTTTTTTTTTAAAGGCAATTGGGATCTTGAGACCTAACTACTTAGTGGTCCATTCAAAATTAAAAGGAGAAGAAGAGCAGTAGTATTCTAGCTAATACAATGATGATGTACTTCTAAGTCCTAATTATGACATTAATTATGATAATTTAAAATGAGTAATGCTAAACAGCCACATTGTGGCTACCCACAATTTACTTAAGTAAAAAATAATTTAATTTATTTAATTTATTTTTTAAAATAAAAATAAGATTTAGTTATTTTATCATATTCTCTACATTATAGTTATTTTTTTGCAATTTTTTGGTAACTTTTTATTTTTATTAAAAAATAAATAAAAAATAAAAAATGCAAAAAAAATTTAAAAAAAATAAGTACAATGTAGAGAATATAATAAAATAACTAAATCCTATTTTTATTTTAAAAAATAAATTAAATAAATCAAGATTATCATTATTATATTAGTGTGTGGGTGGCCACAATGTGGCTGCATAGATTTATTAATTTAAAATTTTGTTACACACTAAGTGTGGCTGCTGAGTCTTGATCAAAATCTTTGAAGATTGAATCTTGTGGGCCCCAATCATGAGGCCTTTCACAAACTTTGAGGCATAGAGCACACCTCCTTTGCCTTAACAATATTTTAGGGCAGAGATAAACATCAAGAGAAAAGACTATGTTTTGTGACCAACCCATTTTCAGCCTGTTTTTTTCCCACTTTCATTATTATCATCTCATTCCTCCTACCCCACTCTCTCTCTCTCTCACTCCCAATGAGACTTTACAGATCAAGCTTAATATACCTGCAGTTAGCATATAAGTATATTCTTGCAAGATAATAGTGCTATAAGATTTGGTGGCCTTAATTATATTAGGGAATAAATGGAATGCGTTTGTTATACTATATTAGTATGGATTGAGTTTCTTGTTAAGTTGGGATTTATCCGATAGATATATATTTCTTTCATCCACAAAAAAAAAAAATGATACATTATAAATAAATTTTAATAAAATGTGAGTAAAGTTGTTAGTTAGTTGAGTAAGGGTCACATTTGAAATGTAGGTAGAGTTATATGGATCCTACTATTATAAATGAAAGTGACAAATTTTTTTAGGACGAAACAAAAAAGAAATTATAATAAATTTTTCATGGACGGAGAGAGTAATATATATAATGGGAGGAGTTAGACCATAATTCATCCAATAAAGCAATGAATTCACTATAGATATATCTTCATGATCTAAAGGCTAAAAATAGTGCCTGATTTATATTTTAAAATGAGTTTTTATTTTAGTTTAATCATGAATATTGAGTAAAATATGCTAATTTTAATTTTAATATATTTTGTGGGATCCCAAAACAAATAGCAAAAGATTGAAGGTCTATTTGAATATGGATGTGAATGTTCGCCATTGTTGTGGCAAAAGCTCTATCGAGACTCAGATTTGTTAACTTTTCTCTTGATCGATGTTTTATTAATAATATACAATCAAAGTGTATATAGTGCACCAGGTAAAGGAAATATAAATATGTTAGGTAAAGTTTTTATTTGAATTTTTTTCCACTTTATTATGTACTACACATACCCGAACTGATTAGTATATACAAAATTGAGTAATGGAGTAAAATGTAATTCGAAATAGAATAGGATAGAGCTTGAAATCTGAAGTGATTTGCCATTTTATTGTGATGTGGTGATTGTAAGTTGGGAGGTGTGTGGGGGCACATGACATATGTTTGCCACACTTAACAGGCTGTTAACAAGTGTGCTTTAGTTGTAAAAATGCGGCTTAATTTATTACTATTATTGTTTCTTTAAATTAATTTAAATTGCGTGGCCACATTCACTTTTATAAAATCTGTTTTTCATGTTATGACGAATTGATGATGCTATATAGAATTATAGATTTACACTCACCGACGAACTATATAGTCTGATCTTTAATTATTTCATTAATTAAATGCCCCATCGCGGTACGGTAAAGTTAAAGATTCACGAATTAAATTCGCCAGATTGCAAATCGAAGTATATAATCAAAATTTCATTTATATGTCTTAATTTGGTGAGATCTTGAACATTTATGGCTATATTAGTATGTAATTTTGTAATGTACAATTTCATTTTATTTATTCATGTTTTATTTAAAAAAGAATGAAAATTTATAACCATCCTCGATCGGTGTTATTAGTTAATTTATTACATTTTGAATAGTGGGACACAATTAATTTCAAAACTGATGGTTGAGGATTCAGAATTTAGGAGTCATATCATATATAGCTTTCGAATATTTGACTAATATTGCTTAGATTCGTCTTATCTAAATAAATTACTTCCTCCGAAATGTTGTCTTAAAGAAAGAAGGTACGAATTATAAAAAAAAAAAAAAAAAATTGTATTGTTTATTTAATTAATGGAGAAAATAATTTACAATAAAAAAATTAAATTAGTGAGTGAAAAATGAGGTCCACATGTTAGTGAATGGAAAAATGGACCCACAAATTTACTAAAAATAGAATAAGATAATTTTTGTGAACAGATCAAAATAACAAATTAAGACAACATTTCGTGAACGTAAGGGGAGTAATATTTTATTTGTATCCCAAAGGTCACAAGCTAACTAGATAGGCAATCATATCCTAATCACAAATTAAAATGAATGAAATTACAAGCAACTCTAAAAATATTGAATAAATTGTCCGTTAATTAATTATAAAATGGCGAAAAATGTAATTTAAATAAAAGTGAATATTATATTTTACACGTACCCTACCATATACTGTATACATATTTCCCATCAAAATCTGAGATCATCGTCTATTAAGACAACATGAATCAGTGACGGCAGTTACATTTTAATCGTCAAGAGAAAATCAAATCATGAACGTCTAAATTATACTGTATGAACACTGCACCTAGGGGTGAGCATTCGGGCGGGTTGGGTTGAAACCGAACCGTTTCGCCCAACCCGAACCCAAACCGCCAACTAAAATTTCAAACCGAACCAAACCGTTTTACTTGTAAAAACCGAACCGTAAAATTTCGGTTCGGTTCGGTTCGGTTTGGCCTAAAACCGTTCCATTTTTTTTTTAATTCAAAAACCTGGTACTGACCGAGGTTGCAAGGCAGGGACGACGGGCCTAGGCGACGGCGTGGGGCGGCGAGGCTCGGTCAGGCGACTCAGGCCTAGGCGACGGCGTCGCGGGATGGCTGGGCGACGTCGTGAGTCTCGCGACTGTTGGAACCTGGGCGGGCATAGCGGCGGGGGGGAACTCTACTGGACGAAGAGGCGGCGCCGGCAGGGATCTTGGGTCGGCGATTGTTGGTGGGGATGGCAGTCGCCTTCTGCCAGAATGGGGTGGGGTGGCGGTGGCGGTGGCGCTGCGGCGGCCCGACGGGAAGTGGGAGGAGGGAGCCCTAGAAATTGAAACTTGAAGAAGAATTGCAATGGGGGGAAAGGGAGGCGGGCGGCTACTGCTAGGGCTGAAATGAGAATATGGTTGAAAATAAATTCTAATATTATTAATATTAATTATTTATAAAATATATTATAATAAATTATTAAAAATTTCGGTTCGGTTTGGTTTATAAACCGCACCGTTTTATCCAAACCGAACCCGAACCGAAAACTGGCGGTTTGAAAATTTTCAAACCAAACCGCACCGTTTTCACTCCAAAAACCGAACCAAACCGCCCGGTTTGGTTCGGTTCGGTTCGGTTTGGCGGTTCCGGTTTGGTTTTGCTCAGCCCTAACTGCACCAAATTAATTGTAGTCGAATTTCCTTTCTCTAGAAAAGGATATAAATTATTGAGATGGACAGGATAAAACAACAGCTGGCAAATATTTCATGGTTCAAATAAATTGAGAAAGCCTATAGAGAGACAATGATATTGATGGCTACACTTTGCATGTAAAATTTGTAAATTGTGAATGAATTTTTCGATTTGCATGAGAGTATTTGCTCGTGAGAAGAAAAAAATTTCAGAAAATGCCAGAAGTCTGGAAAAATGAAATACTAATACAAAATGAATTAAACAAATTATATACGAGTTATATTCGTTTCTGACCCGACATAACTATATCTATGCCGCTCATTGTGGGGTTAAAATAAAACAAGTTAAGAATTTAAGTGTTTTTTTTTGCCTTTGAATTTAAATTTCTCTTGTAATTGAATTTATTCAAGTTTGATTTTGAAGAATGTCTTTCATGTTGAAAATGCTTAGAAGTTATTAATTTGATGGTATTAATTCTTTTTTTAATTCATTTATCAACATTTAATCATGTTTAAACTTGTATTTGGTTAATTTGTCGAACCAAAATTATATATAATTTTGAGTGTACTTGTATAGTTTGATATGTTGGATTATTGATCATTCTCTCTATACAAAATTAATTAAATCTTATGGATGGAACATAATAATTTACAAATGATCATATTTGTTGTGAACAATAATAAAAAGTTTTTGGTAGCCACCCTTTTGTTACTTTTAATAGCAAAATCATTGTGAATTTGTGATTTCAAAACCGGTACTTTTAAGAAGCAAAATGATTATCGATTTATGATTCAAGAAACAGCACTCCCCTAAAAGAGGGAATGAAAAGTCAGACAATCAATCGATTTTTCACTAGTGAAAATTTCAGATGAAAAACATTGGCCCCTTCTTCTCAATAATTAGGCATGGGAAACAAATCCTACAACTTTTCATGTTTACATAGCTAGCAATTAGCATACATTTTTGTGCATATTTGCTTTCCCCCACATCACCTATAGATTGTACCTTCGTCTGTCTCTCTTTCTCTCACAAATACATATCTCATAATATTAAAAAATATTTTACATAGGTTTATGAAGCATATAAGTTTTGAAACCATTATATTCTCAATAAATTGTAATAAAGAAAAATACCAAAACCGGTTTGTTGCATGAGGTTCGCCTCCATTTGGTGGGGGTCGTCATACGCGGATGGAATCGTCTGTCTCACAATTTACTATGTACCACTACTCTTAATTTCTCTATTTTATAAGTGTTTATTATAAATATAAAAAAATATTATTATATAATGAACTCTCATTAATTTTTATCACTAAAAATTAAAATTATAAAAAATTATTTAACCTAACTTTGAATTAATTATTACAAATAATCTATTATTAATTTAAATAAATGTAAAAAATAATTATAAATCATAATGGAATAAATAAATTCTAGTTAATTATCTTAAAGTTATATTAAAATATATTAAATTAAAATTACAAAAAATAATTAAAAAAATATAAAAAATTAAGAGTTAAACACGATAACATATACAATAAATTATGAATTGAGGATTTCAACCGCGCCATATATTGGAGGGTGGGACACATGATGCCTCTTAATTTATGATCCATGGCCTTCTCCCCACTTTTAGTTGTCATTTTTTTGAATTAAAAAATACTTTTCGGATTAATTATCCCAGCGTCGAAGCCATTCTGAAAAGAAAATGAAATAAAATTTATATACAAATTTTAGTATTCTGTAATTAATTAGTCGTTTCCCATGAGATGTATATGAACCAAATAATTTTGACTATTTTTAATTTTCGATACAAATTTTTAAATAATTTCAGACATTTTTGCCGCTAGAATTTTATGAACTAAACAATTCAAATACTTAAATTATTTTATAAATACGAATCAAATATAGTGATACTCGCTTCCATTCAATTTAATTAGTTTACACCATAATTTTCTATCACTTAATTATAATCTTATTAGAGTCGCCAAGCTAACAAAACGCATAAGCACGATTATTTAGAGACTTTGACTCGTTTGAGTTTCACAAAAATTTTAAGTATTAGCTAGGCTTACGTATATAATTTTTTTCTTTCTTTCTAAAATCCATATTAATATAATTATTTGATTGTTAACTGCAACTGAACAAAGATTTTCAGAATGGCTAGAGTTGTTGAGTCAACGCTACATTTTTTTTTGCAGATTCCACGTTGACTGATACTAAGGTCCTTTGACTTTAAATATAGCTTCAACCAAATATTTAAAACTACTCTCTCCATCCCACTCATCTTGGCATATTTAATTTAAACATGATTATTAAGAATAAATAATAAAGAGTATAAAGTGAGTATGAATCACTTATTTAATGTGCATAGAAAAGATAGGAACTACATTATTATTTTTTAAAAATATCATTATAAATGGCACAAACTAAAAAGAAAAATGTATCAAGATAAATGAGACAGAGGGATCGGAGTAATGTACTCCCTCCGTCCATAAAAATTATATGGTGGAGTGATGACACATAATTTAATAAATAATTTGAAGATGTATATAAAGTGTTGCAGAAAGTCCATTGAAATTGAGTAGAAAAAGAAATCCATCAAAATTGATATATCAAATAGTTGGATATTTTGTAAGTATTTGCTTATAAATGAGATTTAGAATATAATTGGTAGTTTTTAAAAAAGAAAAGCATATCATCTTTACGGACATACAAAAATAATATTAATAAATATACCATCTTTGTGAGCAAAGTAAATATGTAACTAGCAAATAGAATTACATAATTTTATATTTATTTGCATACATTATATCTACATATATAAAAGGAGAATGGGTCAAATTTTCCATCCATTTTATAACTAATGTTGCAACTAATTTATCTCTCATGCATCTTCTTAATTTTCACACTATTCACCTTTTTGTGTCTCATGATGTTTCCTGTTTTCTTTTTCTCTTTTTTTTCTCATTTTATTTTTCACAAATTATGTGTGATTTTGTCTATTGAAATATACGCAACATGCATCTCAAATAAAAATATTATATCACGAACTTTAATTTAATATATGATATATCATATATAAGCGTAAAATAATCATTTAAAACAATCGATTCAAATTATATACTCCCTCCATCCCTTAAACATCTCACAAATAAAATTTTTTAAGTGTCTCAACGTTATCACTTGATCTAAATCCAACACCCATAGTAATTTTACTTTGAATTGATATATATATAGAAGATATGCTCGTGCATCGGAAAGGATTGATAGTAGAGAGAAATATAACAAAACGAATATCATTTTTTTTTTCTTGATTAATTTGGGGAGTTGGGGAGGAGGAACAGTGGAGTTTAAACCCGATACCTCACTGTTCACACACAGGAGATCGCACCGCTTGGTGTCCCCTTGGGGACCACGAATATTAATTTCTATATGCACAAAAACGACACATATTCAAGTCGATGTACGTTATTGTTACATGAGCACTGATATTTTGTACATCTAATATATTTCAACTGTAGTGTACATAATATTTCTTTCACGCATTTTATATTAATAATTAGTTGAACAACCATATGATAGATCTATTATATATTTTTCCTAATCTTCTATTAATCATTATTTAAGAAAAAATAAGAGTCAAGACTACGAATATTTTGCAATATTAGGATAAACTTAAACCACTTCAGACCTTATCAACTGCAGTTCATTAGATAAAACATAAATAGAATCGTCGGTAGGAATTGTTGAACAACTGGAGAATACACTGTGTTTAATAATTGCGCAATTATTAAAATAATATATATATATAAAAAATAATTCAGTAAAAATGTTATCTTTGGTGAGAATGAAAATTGATATGAATAAGAACCTATGAGGGTAAGTTGTTTGTAATGCACGAATCCCCCTTGCCCCATTTTTTGTCCCAAGGGGACACCAAGCGGTGCGACCTCCTGTGTGTGAACAGTGAGGTCTCGGGTTCAAACTCCACTGCTCCCCCTCCCCAACTCCCCCAAATCAAAAAAAAAAAAATAAAGTTTTTAGTTTGTAATGTACGAATAATTATTCAAACCTGCATTTGAATCATAAAAATAGCGAAAGTTTTACCAATTAACTGAATTACGACTATTCATGCATTAAAAATAATTTATTCAACGCTATATACTACTAGTTTATTCACTATTCTCATGTCTCACGAAAATAGTCATTTTTCATTATTGTAAAAAATGATAACCAAATTTCATAAATACACAATAATATAATTCTCGTTGCATTTTATAACAGCTGTGATTACATTTTATATTTCTCATCTTCCTATATTATATAAGAATTAAATTGTTGAAATCATACATATATAATATTCCATACGAAGATGAAAAATATAACAATGCAAATATACTGTTGTAAAATACAACAAGAATTATATTTATGTACATTTACAAAATTTAGTTCTCATTTTTCACAACAAGAAATGGATGCACGTGCCCCCACAATTATATATATATTAGAATAAAAATCCAGTGTGAAGGTCAAATATGGTGATAAAATGAGTGAATCAGGAATGTTGGATATTCAAATTCTATGACTGATATTAATTTATTCAAATTTATTGTGTCAAAGGAAAATAATGAATCAGTTAATATAGATCGACAAATAAGCCAATATTGATCTACGAATAAGCCTCTTGTAATACATGAATAACTGTTTAAATTTGGGTTTGAATCTTGGGGGCTAAAATTTCACCATATTAGCTGCACATGTTATTAATGCATTACAAACAGCTTATTCATTGAGTTGTATTTATTTATTCGTTATTCTCATTTCTCACAAAAATAATATTTCTCACTATAAACCTAATCATGTTTATATATATATATATATATATATATATATATATATATACAAACAAATATGTATATATATTTAATTAAAGTATATAATAAATAAGCAAACAGTTAAACCCCCAATCTTCAATAGACTTGAATTATTATATAGTAAATTTTTTTAATAATAAACTTGGATTATTATATAATTTTAATTTTTTAACGTATTTTATATCTATAATTTTGATTTTTATTAGAAATCATCCATATACAATATATAATTTTAATAATAATTTTGATTCGTGGGACGGATGGAATATATATTTGAAGAACCAATTATTAAAATATATGATTCGCATAAATCTGCGTGTGTTTGTCAGTATCGTTTCCTTTCTGCTCGAGTAGGTCAATAATACGATATGGGCCAACCGGCTCTAGTAATAATGGCATCAGAAATTTATTATGACTCCTAAAATCGAGCTCGGCCCAAACATATGCAAACTGGGCCTCAGGCAAATTTTTCTTTTCCTAGTAATTAATCGAAACATGTTTATTTTGTATTTCAATTTTTCTTATCTTCTCTAGTCCAAGAAGTGCTCAAGCGTCGAGGGCTTATTTAAATTAAGAAATTATTGTTATTTTTTATTTTATTATCGTATTTTAATTATATTTTTAATTTTATTTTAATTATTGTAATGTTTAATTTTATTTTTAATGAAATTGGAAATTTAAAAATAAAAGCATAGAAATATGAATTTTGTGGAAATGGAAATCTAAGACACCCTCTAAGCACCAATGCATTGGAGAGGGGTGTGTCTTAGGTGGGGACCATCATCTAAGACACCCCCTAAGACACCATGCATTGGAGATGCTCTAAGTGGTTTATGACGGGTACGTGTATTTATAAATCTAGGCTGGTTTTGGGTAGTTGAACCCTAGCCTTTTTATTCTAATTGTAAATCATAAATGATTTAGAATATCATATGTATTTTGATTTATAATCATTTATTAAGTTTGTCAAATAAATAAGGTTTTCAAAATAAATAATTGATGGTATCTCTTTTCGATTTTGGTGATAGTAAATGTTTAGAATTATTAAGATATTAATTAATATAAACATCAAATTAAATAAACTATTTCGTATTAATATAACATTGTAATACCTTTTCGATTTTGGTGGTAGTGAATGTTTAGATTATTAAGATATTATTTAAATACTAAATATTATTGTTGAGATTGAACATGTATATAAAATTATTTTACATAATTGCATGTTATTAATACATATTATATGCAATGTATTAATATATAATAATATTGTTTAATCAATATTATTTTAATACTTCGTATAATATTGTAGTACATTTCCAATCTTGTGGTAGTATTTGTTGAAATTATTAATACTCCCTCTCTGTCCCCCAAATAATATCCTAAGAGGAAAATGTACAGATTTTAAGAAAAAGTTATTGAGTGTATTGAAAGTGGTTAAAATTTGTTAGACTACAATTATTCACAATCAGTTGTCAAAAGTTGTAATTAAAAGACAAAAAAAAAATTATAAAAATAAAAAGACAAAATAAACTATAATGAATAACCGGTCATGTGCATAGTGCACATGCCAACCTTAAACAATTCATTCTCTCTCTTATTAACAATAAATAATAGTCTAATAAAATATATTTTAGGTTGAAGTAGGTTATTGATAAAAGGGTTAAGTATGAGATTGCCCCCTATCGATGGCGTCCCTATGGCTTTTAGCCCCTTAAAGTCAGGGGGGAGAGCTGTCCACTAACTTAACGTGGCTTTTTGGCAGCAGTCCACTAACTTAACGTGGCTTTTTGGCACCAATTTCCCCTCAGCCTTTCAACGGAGGCAGCTCCCCCCTGACTTTAGGGGGATAAACGCGAGGGGGACCCCTATTGATAGGGGGGAAATTGGTGCCAAAAAGCCACATTAAGGTAGTGGGCAGCTCTCCCCTTGACTTTAGGGGGCTAAAAGCCATAGGTACGCCATCGATAGGGGGCAATTTGATACTTAACCATTGATAAAATATAGTAGAAAATTATTTTTTTGTTAAAAAGTTACGTTAAGATGGGTTGTTGATAAGAATAAATGAGGTATTTTAGTGGTGGAGTAGTGTCCCAAAATGGATAAAAGCTATTTGAAGGACGGAGGGAGTATATTATTTAAGTAGCCGATGTTACTATAAGAGATTGAGACATGAATAGGTACAAAAATATATTTTTAATTGAATTTGAGATTAATATGAGTATATAAATGAGTATATTAATATGAGCCTGAAAGTGAGGAGGGGAATGTTCAGTCTTTGAATGAATGCCATTTGGAGGACGAGGAGATGGAGGAAGAATTGGAGATGGAACCTGCTCCAGGGAAGGAAAAGAAAGCTCTTGTTTTGGAGACGGAGCAGGTTAGTTCGGATATTGCTAGTCGTTTGAGTCGACTAGAAGAGCAAGTTAGTCAGGGGATGCAAATGCTATCGGAGCCCAAGCGAGGACGTGGTCGTCCAAAGGGTTCAGGAAAGGGCATGGAAAGGGCGCCGGTGCAGGCAGTTCCGGAAGGTAGCATTAAAAATCGCCTCAGGAATGCAAGCGAAATAGGTTATCAGCCGAGGGAGTTTATGATTGATCTTAGCAATAGACCTAGTATGCGCGCTATGGATAATATTGTCAATGGTCGCTGGTCAGAAATGGATGATTATCCTGAGTTTAAATATTGATTTGGTGTTTTTGTTTGTCTACGATCTCTTTTTGAGTTCGTGCCCTTAGTCTGCTCTTTGTGCTTTCAAGGGATGCTTCTTTTCCTTTTTCTTTTATATTAAACTTCATTTTAATAATGAGTATATAAATTATAAACGGGAATAAATATATAAATTTGTAACAACTTATATTTATAAAATTACATGAGTTCGTGTAACTAATCAAAACTGGGACGAGTGTGAGTATATACATTTTAGACGGGTAAGAATATTTATCAACATGTCTTCGTGGAATTTTCTCTAATTTTAAGTGTTTTGTTATTCAAATTATTTGGGTATGAGTAACATACATTCTTGACGGGTATAAACATTTTATCAACATGTTTGTATAATTTTTTTTTCTAATTTCTAATCTCTTAATTTTGTATATGAATGTTTATTCTTTAATATTTGAATCTTTATTGAGATGAATAATCAATTATTGTGATAAATTATATTTATAAATGTAAATATGTGTGGATATTTAACATATGTTACTATACATTTTTTTGTGATGAGAATAAATAGTAAAATCATTATTACATAGCAGATATATATTCTCGAAACTCACATAGAAAAAAGGAAGTGAGTTCGACAAAAAGAAAAGCAACTTGGACATAAAAAGAAGTGACTTGGACAAAAAGAAACGAAGTGGCTTATACAAATCTTTTTTGTCGATAACCTCAGACCAATCAATCGAATATTGATTAATACATAATTGATCGAACACTATTCTCTCGACCTTTTGACTTAGGATTCGTCATTTTTATTTATTTTAATTATAAATATAACTAAAATAATTACTCGTCGAAACTCGACGGGACGATTAGTGATCCCTTGCCTGCCCTCGATTTTAGGTCCTACGTGGCTTCTTAAGAAATCATTATTTCAATTCCCTGCAATTTTAAAGCCTTTGACTTTATAATATACATCCACATAAATATTTTATTTTGATTTTACAGTTAATATTCAAATTACCTACAAATCAAATCAAAAGTCATGAACCATCGAGCAAATCCCACATCTCACTCTAAATCACATTGCCGCCGCCCCTGAAACTCCGGCGAAAGCTGTTGCTGGCGAGCCACGACCACGGCTTATCTCTTGACCCCATCTCCATCTCTCAGCCCCTAATCTCCCTCCTCTCTCTCAAAGAAACCCTAAATTCCCAAATCCTTACCGCATTTTTCTCGATTTCCGGTGACCCGGCAGCCATGGCCACGATCGCTTCGACTCCATCTATCTCCGGTAGAGCAGTAACAAATCACCGCCACTATCGCTACCTTCTATTGTCCTCCGTTCTCGACCAATCAGCAGGGACAGAGCCACCGCTGTGCCTGGCCTCCCTCCGTTCTCTCTCTTGATCCGGTAGGTAACAACAAAACCACCACTGGACCTCCCTTCTCTAACTCCGACAGCGATAGACATAAAATGTCATCACCATCATGACAACAACCATCCACCACCACTACCTCGCGGCCGAGGACGAGGACAAGAAGCGCCGCTGCATGGACGTCCGCTACCAATATCATCGCCGGAGATAGAGTAACAAATGAAATTAATTACCCTCACAAATTCAATAAAACTTCTGAAATATGTCATTGAATTTGTGATGATCAATATTAATATCCAGTATGTTGTCAAGAAGACTAATAAAGTAACAAAAATTATATTTAATGGTGGATGTGCGTTTTAATCGCTATTGATGCCCTACTTGAGCAAGCCACACAAATGAAAGACTTTGTGATTTTCATCTTCAAAATACCATCAAAGAAAAGAAATCAACGTCTAGCTAGTTTCTCATTTTCAGTAGATCCTACACACCATCAACATAATACAATAGGATGAGGCTTGAATCTATGTATTCCTGATCCAAAAACCGACAAGATATGAAATACTAATATATAAGATGAGTTCAAATGAAATTAATTACCCTCACAGATTCAATTGCTAATTTCAACAAGGATTTTTACCATACTATAAATTAGAAGTAAATGTTTAAAACTCATATATGGATTTGAATAGGTAGAGTAACCGTTCTAACTAGCTACTTAAATCTATCAAATTAGGATCATGATTGTATTTCTATATAGATTCAAAATGTATAGCTTTATTTCTTAAGCCTCACCTTTGCCATTTATATATGAAACTATTAGACTTGTTATTCTACAAATAATTTAGAACTGATAAATAAGGACCACACAGAGCAGTGGTTGGCATATATTGAGCTCCAACTGGTGATATTTGTTCCATGTCAATAAAGCGACAACGAGGAAGAATCTGATCACTTTCTTGCTCTAGTAACTGAATCCACCAACTACTTTCACACTCGACTGTTTCCAAGAATTCTGCATTACTCAAACTCAAGTGAATACCTCTCAATCTATTGCAACTTCTTATAGCAACTTTCTCCAGTGACCTCCATTTGATGGAGTCAGTCTTGCTCTTGCATATGTTTCGCAGCATTGGCAACTCTACCAGGTCGATAGTCTTCACCTTGTTTAGCATATTTGCAAATACAATTTTTCATCGATGAATATGATCTCTACAACTTTGGAACACTTTTCAACTTTGACATATTCTAAGCTTGAAAGAGCTCTCGCTTGTTCATGATTGAGAATCGTAGTTATTTCCAGACAACCAAATAGTGTAAGATCCTTCAAGTTTGCAAGACTTTCAGAATAAACTGGTCCTTTCCAACTAGACTGCAGTGCTTATAGTTCAAACAAATTTAGTTTCTCCAAACATTGAAGTAAAGCACAATCAGTTTCTTTTGTGATTTCCTCACATGTTTTGAACCCATTCACAATACTCATCATATTTTTGCAGTACCCCACTACACAAACTTTTAGTGTTTTAGCATTCGTCAAGTCTAAGTCATTCAAACTCTCTAGACCACAGTGACCAACTAATTCGAGCATGTTGGCCTGTCATAGTACTTCTTTCACCGAAGAAATTTCTTCATCAATAGTGGAGAATCACAATCGTCTTTCTGGATATATTAAATGACCTTAAAGTAATTGTCCTCTAATGTGTGTCTGTATTTTTGAGTGATTTGCTCTCAGCAACAAAATTTTCAAGAATACTCACATTTGGAAAGTGAAAGTTAAGAGTACTCAACTTTTCCAAATATGCAACTTCATTGACTATTTGGTCAACAATAACACTCCAAACTTGATTGCAGCACCCAACCTCAATGGTCAACTCTTCAAGCTGATAAAGACGACTGATGAGATTAAAATGAATCATCATATCTACCTTGTTACATTTTCCATTGCAGTAGCGTCCCGTTTGGCCAAAAGAAATTCGCAAACACTTCAAGTGAAACATATCACCGATTTCATTGGGTAATGAGCGAATTGAAGTTCCCCTCCAACTTTTCAGGTTTTAGAGGTAACCCAGTATGTCGGGAACAATCATTCAAGTATAAATTTCTGAGACTAGCCAAATTAGAGATAGAACTCGGAGGTGATTTTATATATGCTCGTTGCAAGTCCCAATTCATAAACTTTGGCATGTGGTAAAACATCAGATCTCCAATAAATCTAAAATAAGAAAATGATAATTTATGAACTAACAAGTAACAACCCACTGCCACAAATATTTACTTAATTATAAAACCAAATGATAGGCCAATTTGGCCTGAAAGCCCGATGGACTTTTTTGGCGTGTGGCCCGCTGGGCCGCACGAGTCGGGCCAGATAGGCCCAGCATTGTTTGGGCCTTTAAATTTGTAGCCTAACCCGACCAAAATTATGACTAGACCGGACTGGCTCATCGGATTGGGCCATTTTGGGCCAAAAAACTAGAATGTTAAACCGTTGAAGAACCATAAGCATATTATAAGGCAAGTGTATCACCGAGTATGCAATACCTCGTTGGAAGCTTGGGAGCGGAGGCGGCACAAACCCTTGGGGCCTCTGTTGCCGGGACCGCTGAAGTACGGCCGCCCAAGGCGCATCTCTAACGAGGTTAAACACCGTTAAAATGCAAGGGGCGATTTGCTTTAGTTTTGACACATTGAGGTAATAAACAGCGTCAACCCTGAAGTTAGAGTGTTAAAGGCGATATGAGTGTCAACGTTGGGGGAAATTGGTACTTAACCCTATTTTTTATTTTGTCTTTTTATTTTTACAATTTTTTTGTCTTTTAGTTACAAGTTTTGACAACTGATTGTGAATAATTGTAGTCTAACAAATTTTTCACCACTTTCAATACACTCGACAACTTTGTTAAAATTCGTACCCTTTTTCTCATAGTAAGTTATTCGGGGGACATAGAGGGAGTATTAATAATTTGAACAATTACTACCACAAGATTGGAAATGTACTACGATATTATACGAAGTATTAAAATAATATTGATTAAACAATATTATTATATATTAATACATTGCATATAATATGTATTAATAACATGCAATTATGTAAAATAATTTTATATCCATTAAAATAAGATTTTATTAAAAGAAAAAACGGAAAACCTAAACCCTTGAAAGCACAGAGAAGCAAACTAAGGGCCGAGCCTCATTAAAACCTCAACTTGAGGAAAAAGAGTACTCGTCTACAGAAAAAACACAAACTATGAGGGAGCGGAGTGAGACCACCTCAGAGACTCCGGCCTAACCATTGTCCCTAGGTTGTCTCGGCTACCCATTAGGGATGGCAATGGGCCGGATCTGGACCGGATCCTGCTTGGTCCAGATCCAGATCCATGTTTTTTTACTTAGATCCAGATCCGGTCCAGATCCATTGGATCCAAAAAAATGGGATCCAGACCCAGATCCATAAGATCCACAGGGTCTCGGGTCCAGACCCAGATCCATATCATTTTATTTTCTAAAATAAATTCTAAGCTAATTAAACATTAAAATAAAAATCATAGCAATTGCCTAAAGTTTCAACAATCATTTAAACAAAAAATACACCATAATCCATTTAAAACTAAACAATCCCAAATAATAAGAACACCCTAATTCATTTAAAACCAAACAATCCAAAATAAGAAATAACATAATACTCCTAATATAATGATAATCCTAATAATCCTAATATAATGCGAATCATGCAATATGCCGAGAAGTAGGAAATTAGGAATTCTAATTGTGAAGTTAGACTTTTAGGTTTAGATTAGGGTTGGATAAAAAATAAAAAATAAAATATTTTATATTTAAATATAACCGGGTCCAGATTCGGATCTGGGTTTTCTAACATCTACTCCAGATCCGGATCCGATATTTTAGAGAGTGGTCCAGATCCGGTCCAGATCCGTCGGGTCCAAATTTTGCAAGGTCCAAATCCGGAAAATAGGGTCTGGATCCGTGGATCTGGACCGGGTCTCGGATCCATTGCCATCTCTACTACCCATCACAGAGACAAAGCAAAAAAGGGAAATAATTTTATATCCATGTTCAATCTGAACAGTAATATTTAGTATTTAAATAATATCTTAATATTCTAAACATTCACTACCACCAAAATCGAAAAGGTATTACAATGTTATGTTAATACAAAATAGTTTATTTAATTTGATGTTTATATTAATTAATATCTTAATAATTCTAAACATTTACTATCACCAAAATCGAAAAGAGGTACCACCAAAAATTATTTATTTTGAAAACCTTATTTATTTGACAAACTTAATAAATAGGTATAAATCACAATACATATGATATTCTAAATCATTTATGATTTACAATTAGAATAAAAAGGCTAGGGTTCAACTACCCAAAACCAGCCTAGATTTATAAATACACGTACGTACCCGTTATAAACCACTTAAAAGTGATTTTTACTATTAATTCTAATCTCAAACATGTGTATTATACTCACTATTGAACCTATTTGAATTAATAAAAATATATTGTTACACTAATTGATTGTTTGTTGTCTATTCATATTTTGATTCATTTTTATGTGCATGTATGATGCTTTATTGATGTGTTTTTGCTCAAGTTGAGGGTGTTTTTGAGATTGTTTTGACTTGATTGTTGTAGGTTCGTAGTGGAGGTGGATAAGTAAGTTAGAGTGTGCGCGTTTACATATTATATATCAATTTAATGCTTTTTCCACGATCTTTAATGTGATATGTATATTGAATCTTTTTTTATTAACTAAAAATATTTTTTTAGGAAAAAGAAAGATAAAATGAGAATAAAAAGAAATAAAGTAAGTATGATAATTATAAAAAAGTTTATATGTTTAGTTTGAGATTTTCATACCGAAGAGATTTCCATGTTAAAGCTTTTGCCACGATCTTTAATGTGATATGTCTATTGAATATTTTTTTATTAACTAAAAAATATTTTTTTTAGGAAAAAAGAAAGATAAAAATGAGAATAAAAAGAAAAAAAGTAAAAAGAAATAAAGAAAGTATGATAATTATAAAAGAAGTTTCTATGTTTAGTTTGGGATTTCCATACTGAAGAGATTTCTATGTTTAAATTTATGCTAAAGGCTTTAGAATTGTAGAGATTTAAAATAAAGCTCCCTCATGAACTCACGTAGGACCTAGGATTAAGGAGAAGCTAAGAATATCAAACCGTATTATATAATGATGATTTTGTATTTCAATTTTTCTTAGACAAATAATACAGCCTCTCTTTTGCCTTTGGTTGTAGCTAATGTGCTATTATTAGTGGACCACGTAATTTTATGTGTTCTTTTCATCGAATTTATTTAATCTTGGATTAATTGTAATTTATAGCTTAAATTTTCAACAAATTTCAATTTATATCCTCAATTTTAATTTAGTTTTTGTATGATATGATATTTGAGAAATTATTTAATTATAGTCACAATTGTACTAAAATTATGATAGCAGTCTATTCTTTATCGTAATTACAACTAAAGTGATGATCAATTGTCACAAAACTAAAGCATAGTGTATTCTACACGTAAAGAGTTTTTCAACGATAGGTAGTACATCGTTATCAGACCATTGGTGTAGCCGGAATCGCGCCTAAAATTTAGTGCAAGGATGCCAACTTTCAAACACGATTCGACTTCATCGGTGGTCCGATAACGATGAGCTATCTATTGTTGAAAATCTCCTTTAGTGCATAATACATTTGGATTTAATTTTGTGGAAATCAATAATCGTTTTATGTGTAATTTCGATTGAAAAGAGTAGCTATATCATAATTTTGATGTGATTGTGGCTATAATTAAACAATTTTTGAAAGTTCATGTTATATAGAAGTAAATCAAATTGAAGCTATCTATTATATAATAGGATTAAGCATTAACCTATGTGGCATATCTAAAATCTCACCATTTCAAAATTTACCATATATAATCTTCATCATTTATTAATTAATTAACTATTACATTCTATATAAAGATTCATTAATCATAATAAATATAATTAATAATATATATATATAATAATATTAACATTACATATAATCTAAATTAATAAATTTTATTATTTATTTTTTCTATATAAAAAATAGATTTACATGTCTGATAAGAAAAAAATTATAATCTATATACGATAAATTATTTTAATTGAATGTTAGTGATTAGATGTATATTTGTTATTAATTTTATATTACTCAATAGCGTACATATTATATGTATATGTTGCAATATATTATATTGTATGTATATATATAATATTTATATTCTTAATTTTCAATAAAATTAATTTTAAATTAAGTTTGAATTGAGACATGCACGTATATGTAAATTATAAACGGGTCCTGTCATTGATTTACATGTTTGCATAATAAGACACAAATTCTATAAACTGATTACTTTAAAACAAAATCTTATTTTATGTCTATCAAAATAATTAACATTTTATTTTTATTTTTTATAAAATAAATCCATACATTTTATTTATATAGGGAAGAAAAATATATTTTTCATTTCTGCAAACTTTATTTGTTTCTGTTCGTCCATTACTACAATAATAATAATAATAATAATAATAATAATAATAATAATATCTATTCTATAATACGATTAGGCCTTAGCCTACGTGGCAGGCCTCAAATTATTTCTTTTCAATCTCAATCTCCAACGTGGCATTTGAGAATCCAATCTATATATTCTCATTCTCACTTTTAAAACAAAAGTCACACCTCCCTCTTCCTCACCCCATCGCCACCGTCCCTGAATCCGGTCGGCGTCGTCTCTCCCTTCACTGTCTCTCTCTTCTCTCAATCATTTTCTCTCTCTAAAGTCGATTGCACACTCAAATCAAGCCCTAATTCCCCCCCTTAAACTGCCTGCCTCTCTCTCCCTCTAAATTCAGGCGTCGCCGCCGTCCTAAGGGCGGCGTTGCTCCGCCTCATCTCTGACTCCCTCTTCCATTCCTTAATTAGTTCGATTTTGTTTCCACTTCTTAAACCCATGAGAATTCTCCATTTGAAGCAATTAATACAAGAGCCCTAAGATTTCTTTTTCCTATAACCCGTTGTCGTTCCTTCTTCTAGACTCCGGCGAAATAGTCGGCGCTGAGCTTGCGGTTCGTCCGCCGTCCAGTCACCGCTGAGCCCTGGAGTTCGTCCACCGTGCCGTCGACCCCCACCCCACCGACGACTTCTCTGTTTTGATACCTCCATTTCCTGATTAGCCGTGATTCTTCCTACACACCTATGGTAAGTATTAAATTAGTTTCCTAATTTAATAACACGTTTCACTATTTTAAATATAGAATGATTATTATTTAAAAAAAATAAATTTTGGAAAGAATTTTGGCATCTGCTATCAAGCGTGTTGTGATTGTTGCATGGAAGCAATATGATTTATCAACTCTGATGAGGGGTAAAATATGCAAGGTCCTAAGATCAGGACACGTGGCTTTGCTTGGAATACCAAAGATGAGCAGCAGGGAGCAAAGAAGCTGTGAGAAATAGGCAGAGGAAAAAGTCCAAAGCAGAGTTGGCAGAGCAAAGCCTCCAGAGCAGAGCTGCCAGAGCAGAGTTTGCCAGAGCAGAGCTTCCAGAGCCAGAGCTAACCGGATCAGAGCTTCTAGAGCAGAGGGCCAGAGTCAAGTTGCCAGAGCAGAGATGCCAGAGCCAGAGCTAACCAGAGCAGAGCCTCCAGAGCAGAGCTGCCAGAGCCAGAGCTAACCAGAGCAGAGCTGCTAGAGCAGAGGGCCAGAGCCAAGTTGCCAGAGCAGAGCTGCCTGAGCTAAGTCATTAAAGTCAGAGCCAGAGCCAAGTCGCCAGATCCAGAGTCAGAGCTAAGTCGTTAGAGTCAGAGCCAGAGCCAAATCGTCAGATCTAGAGTCAGAGCTAAGCTATTGGAGCCAGAGCGTGGAGCCACACGCCAGAGACAATTCGCCAGAAGGCGGAGCTACTTAGCAGAGCGGAGCCAAAGAGTATAAGTCTGCCCCAAGGAAGGAAATACAGAGCTACTAGACAGAGAAGGATGATGAGGACATAATCCAGCTCTGTAATTAGGGGACAATGACCTGACAAGTTATAATCTAATAATAACCTTAATTAGTTTAATGACGAGCATGCAGAATAGATGACCAAACGAATTTACTACTTTACCCCGACTGTAATGCCTATAAATACCTACGATGATGAAATAAAGCACACGCTCTCTCTTTTACTGCTTTAAGAACTCTTCTATTTCCTTTCTCTCTAGAGTTTGAACTAATAAAATTACATACATAAATAAAATATCTAAATTGTTAGAGTTATGTTTGTTAGATAGTTGACACTTGGAGTCATGGTTGAATATAATTTCATATTTGATGATGCTCTCTCAAACTCTAGATGAGATGATGCTCAAAACTTCAGACGAGATGATGCTCTTTCAAGTTTTAGACGAGATGATTCTCTTTCAAGTTTGAGACAAGATGATGCTCAGAAGTTAGAGGTGATCTGTCAAATCTGCGACGAGATGATGCCCACAACTTGGTTGGTCTTAAAACTCCAAATGATACGATGTTCGATAAATCAGTTATGGTCTTTTAAATATGAGGCGAGATTATTTTCATAATTAGTTATGCTTTTAGAAGTTCGGAATTATATGATACTCTCAATTCAATTATGATTTTTCAAACTCCATATAAAATTATGGTCAAAAGGCAAAATAAAAAAAAATTGAACAAAATTAATAAATCTTGTAACAACAAAGTCCCTCAAAAAAAAAAAAAAAATCTTGTAACAACAAATGCAACGAATCAATCCTCCATCATACCTATGTCAAATTTATATGTATTTCTACTCTTTTTTTTTTTCCTACGCGTCAACTTTCTATAAAATTTCATATGAAAACTAATGGGTATTTTTATGATCTCAACAAAATTAATAATTTAATTACTAAAAGTTGTTGAGATTAATATAATTTAAAATGTATTACTAATTTAATTTAATTTAATTAATTATATAAATAATTTACATAAAAAATTATTTTATATAATTATCATAAGAATAACATAAAATATATAAATTACAAGAAAATATGTACCCGTCGAATTTCGACGGGTAATACACTAGTAAACTGAAAATTTGTAGAACTCAAAATCAGCACAATAGATTTCATGTGAATAAGGAAAGCTGGAAAGCAATATCAACCAATTTAATTGATGTAAAATTGATTAATATTGTAATTTCATCTTGGAGCCAATTGCCCAATACTCGTGTAACACTAACTGGAAAACCTCATTCACCATAGAAAAAAAGTAAATTTCATAGACCCAACGTAAAAGGAAAGTCATCTTCAGTTAATCGGTCATCTCATATGTATCAAAATATTTCTTTTTTTCACCATTTATTTGATATTGTGAAAAGGGGGTATGCTTATGAATTAAGTAATACAATAAATTCTAGTAACGAAATTTTAATTTTCAAAGGCGGAGTATAATTTTATGAAGACAAAAATAACAATTTTACTAAGCATAAGAAATAATTATACAAAATTAATATTTTTCTAACCCAAAACAAATGTACGGCCCAAGCCCAATACTTTATGGGTTAGAAACCCTTTTCAAAAGCGGCATTTCTATCTTCGCAGCGTCTTCTTCTATATGCGTTTTGCGTCCGCCTCTTTCGGTCGCCGTCGCCAGCCTCGCTTCGCCTAGGAATCTCTGCAGAAGCAGCCTGTGCCCCACCTCGTCTCAGTGCGCCGCTTCACGCTCCAGCATTTCCCGTCGTCAGGCCTCCTTCGACCTCGGCGCAGAACCAGCATCAACGCCGCCCCCCAGCCAAACAGCCGGGCCAACAGCAGGTAAATCACCTCTTTCTTCAAATTAGACACCTCCGTTGCAAATTAGATCACATTTCTCATATATATAGAGATATATGGATGAGTCTTTTCTGCCATTAGCCATCTTATTAATTTGGATTAGTGCCGCAGGCTTCTCTATTTCGTGAGAGGAGGAGGCAAGAGAGAAGATATATAGGGTTTTGGATAACATCTGCAGACTTTGAGAGAAGGAAGAGAAGAGAAAGGCCTGCAGCAGCACCCGCTGCAAATTTCCTCTATTTCGCGAGTGAGAGAGATAGAGGGAAAAGTCATGGGTAAGAGAGCCAAGAGTTCAAGGAAGGGAAAGAAAGAATGGAGGGCTAACATAAGCACTGAAGATATAGAAGATTATTTTGAGAAATCCACAAAAGACGCTCTTTCCGGTGGTTCTTTGGCTGATGTGCCCAGTGATTCTCTTTTCTTCGTTGATAAATCCAGAGGTATAAGAATCTTAAAATTTTTAGAAGGTTGTGTTTAATTGTACATATGATACAGAAAAATTCGATGATATTCAATTGATTTTTTGATAGGGTTTTAGAAATTTAGTGAGAAATTGATACTTCTAGGTTATATCACCGTTGAGAACTTTTAGTATTCTTTTTTGGACGAAAGCAGCTCTATGAAGTTATGTACTGTTTCTTAAAGAAAACTATGTTGGGACTGAAAGTTCTAATCTGTGAAGTTATATATTGTTTCTAAAAGAAGAGTATTTTAAGAGTGGAAGTTGTAATCTCCAATGAGATTGGTAGGAAGTCATGAATTGCTTTAAAAAAGTTGTCAGACTGATATTGGATCCTGTAATTGATAGTTAGAGCTTTTCCTATCCGAAACTAGTTAATATATTCTTTTGTATGATGTGATGGAGTTTTTCATTTCTTGAAGGGGCCCAATTCACTTGGGTTTTATCTTATTTCTTAACGAACTGTTTGGATGTATAATATGTAACTAGTGGCCATGTTGATCACGATCATTTTAACAAAATGGAGATTTTTATTTGCAGATCTTTCTATTAAGCGGAAGATTGAGAAAAACAGAGAGAAAGTATTGCGATGTGATAGTCTGTTGCAGAGAAACCCTTTTATTAAAGCTATTCCGTCCTCTATACAGAATAAGAAAAAGTCCAAGAGAAAGGGTAAAGCTTTACCAACAGCAGCAGATGAAAATGTTGCACAGGGCAGCCTGAAGGTTAGTTTTCTTGGGAATTCTTTTAGAGTGATTCTGCAAGTGAATTAGTGAGGCTAATTCTTATATTTCTAATCCAATCATTTCAGGATGAAAGTGCACATGATTCTGGAGTTCTTGACTTGTGGGAAGAGAAAGGTAACTCTATGTGTGTGTATGCATATTAATACATCCATATAGGTTGCTATTTCTATCGGCTGTGGTTTGCAACTACCATTTGTTATTTCTAATAGAATTTGCTATTTCACTTTTGCAGGAGAAGTCAAGGCCAAAATAAAAAAGGTATAACATAATTTGTTGTGCACTTTTGGTTTCTGCTTGTGTAACCAATTATATTGTTCAAGGAATCATTATTTGATGAGTATTGCATGTTAGAGATTCTGATAGTTTCTTAGCTGTCTCTGTACGCATTAGAACTTCTTGAAGTTAGTACTGAGTAATGTAGTTCACTAGAACATGAGATTCTTTTAGAATCTATGGGGTTTATTTAACAGTTAATCATGACAGAAGCCCAAGTCTTGCGTTATTCCTGCTGTTGAGGTTGAACATCCTGGATGTTCATTCAATCCTCACCCTGAGAGCCATCAGGTTGGTGTCAATCTTTTACCTATGCAATTTCATCATTTTTCTTTCTTCTATTAATGGTTGAACCTTACACTCTGTTATAATAGGACGCTTTAGCTCGTGCTGTTGCAGATGAAATGCAGAAAATTTACCAACATGAGTTGGGGCCTCAGCCCATCCCTTTAGTTGTCCCTGGTGAAGCTATTGATGAAGAATATGTTCGTACCTCATCCCGAACTGGTTACCTGAAGTTGAAATGAATATTACCCCTCCATATTCACGTGCTTTCACTTACTTGCTTATGAAGTTTTCATGCATTTCCCTCTTATATGCATCAGAAATATTTTCTCGAGGCAGATGCGGATGATGGAACTGATGAGGATGATGATGAACAAAGTGAAAATCAAGCTGATGATGCAGATGTGGATGCAGAAAAAAGGTGAGCGTCTTTTCTTTTACTTGGTTTCTTTTAATAATCCATTATGTTTGTTTCCTTTTCTGCAAGGATAATTGGACAAGTAGCTTTGCTTTGTAAAATTATGGGTTCTGGTGTCTGGTGTGGTGTCCATATTGAGCATCTATCTTTTGGTGTTAGTGGAGTCATTTTTCAGAGTTAAATTGATCCATATGATATTAATTCTCTCAATTTAAATTGTCAAAGAAAGGTGAATATCACTAATTGTGATGGAAACTATGCAGCTCTCAGAAAACCAAAAGGGTAACTCGGGTAGAGTTTAACCGGAGAGCTAGACGAAAGGAACAGTTGAGAATTGAAGCAGAAGCCAAAAAAGTGAAGGGACTTTCAAAAGACATAGACAGGTAAAAGAGATCATTTCTGCTAATATATCTCCAATCCAAGATAGTTGTGCTTTACTCAAAAAGCACTAAATTGGTTCTCTGCTGCAAATAGTTTACCGGAAATAATGCAAGAAATTGCGAAAGAGGATGAAGAGAAACATAAGAGACATCTTCGGCGGATTGTTGCTAAACAAGAAAGATTGAAAGCTCGTCCATCTCGCTTGGGAAAGTACAAGTATGGCGTTATATAAGCATTTTTATGACGTTTTATCTTCTATGCATGTGAAGTTCTGTTGAAATAGGAAGCAACCACAACTACATAGATGAAATGTTCTTGATATTTTTTACCTATACTAAGGCATTGATCATATCCTTATCTCTTATCTTGCATATATATTTATCATAAGTTTTTGGGTTAATTCTGTGAAAACCGTGAAGTTTGGCCCGATTTTGGAATATCATGTGACCTTTAAAATCTTCTTGACAATATACAAAGTTTCAATTTGTTTGATTTTTTCCATGAGGTCAAAATCAAATCTGAGTTGGCAAAATAAAAAATAAGGTGGCAATCAGAACAAGACGTTTGTTTTCATTGCCACATAATTTTTTTTGTTTTGCTAATTCAAGGGCCATGTGATATTCCAACATCAGGCCAAACTTCGTGGTTCCTAGTCTTTTTTTTAGTCTCCAACATTTTGTTATATCCTTTTTGGTAACAGCTGTGATTTCTGTTTCTGATTACAACATAGCCATATCTTCTTTTGAAGTATTAATATCTTGGATGTCATCTGTTTCAGATTTGAGCCTTCTCCACTCCAAGTTTTGTTAACTGAAGAGAAAACTGGTTCACTTCGGCAGTTGAAGGTTTTTCATTTGATTTTTGTCTTTTCTTTTTCCAGAACAATCAACTCAACTTACATTTCTAAGTTCATGACTTACTGGTTTTGCATTTTTATGTATCTCTTATGGAAATAGGGCTGTTGTACGTTAGTCAGAGATCGTTTCAAAAGCCTGCAGAAAAGAGGACTGATTATCCCAACAAAGAAGGATAGCAGGTTAGTTCAACTCTATTATTAGCAAAAATCATTATACGTTTGCTTAAGTGCTTTGCAGGTCTAGTAAATATTCTTTGTTATTTGGTGTATTGATTGCTTTTATTTTGATGTTTTGCGTTCTCTCATTTATTTTTGAGATATACAGTAGCATTATGACTTTAGTCTTTATGAAGTTCATACATGAGCCCCAAATGTTTACGTCCCAAGTTATTGCAGTAAAAATATCTCTCATAGATTTGCTCCCATCAATAAATTTCTAGAAGTGCTTTTATTTGGATTTTATTTTAGAATTTCTGCTGCAGATTGTAGTGTCTAAACAATTGTTATGTATTGATTCCCCTAAGCAGGAGGTAGAACGGTTTCTACGTGAAGATGTAGAGTCGAGAGGGCGATAAGAAAGTGAAGCTTCTTCATCATTTTGCAGATGAACGTTTGAGTAGCAGGAAAAATCAACAGCTGCTTTAGAACAAAATAGAAATATACCCTTTCGTCACACTAAAGATATTCCTTTTATTTGTTTTAATGTTTGCGAGACAATGTAGAACATGCACGTTTACGGTTTCTTAGCTCTTTGCTACTTGAAACTTATCCAAACTCGTTTATGTATGCTTTACTTATTGAAAATGTGATGATTGGAAAATAGGGCTGTTCAACTAAACTGGAAGCAAAAGGGACCAGAGGGGAGGGAGGCAGGGGGGGGGGGGGGGGGGAGGGGGAAAAAGAGAGGGGGGCGACAGGGGAAAAAAGGAGGGGGGAGGGGGGGGGGGGGAAAGAGAAAGAAAGGCAAACCAGAAAGGGGAGGAAAGAAGGAAGGAGAGGAGGAGGAGGAGGGAGGAGGAGGAGGAGGAGGAGGAGGAGGAGGAGGAGGAGTAGGAGAGGAGGAGGAGGAGGAGGAGGAGGAGGAGGAGGGAGAGGAGGAGGAGGGAGGAGGAGGAGGAGGAGGGAGGAGGAGGAGGAGGGGAGGAGGAGGAGGAGGGAGGAGGAGGAGGAGGAGGAGGAGGAGGAGGAGGAGGAGAGGAGGAGGAGGAGGAGGAGGAGGAGGAGGGGGAGGAGGAGGGAGGAGAGGAGGAGGAGGAGGATGAGGAGGAGGAGGAGGAGGAGGAGGAGGAGGAGGAGTAGAGGAGGAGGAGGAGGAGGAGGAGGAGGGGAGGAGGAGGAGGAGGAGGAGGAGGAGGAGGAGGAGGAGGAGGAGGAGGAGGAGGAGGAGGAGGAGGAGGAGGAGGAGGAGAGGAGGAGGAGGAGGAGAGGAGGAGGGGAGGTAGGAGGAGGAGGAGGAGGAGGAGGAGGATAGGAGGGGAGGAGGAGGAGGAGGATAGGAGAGGAGGAGGAGAGGAGGAGGAGGAGGAGGAGGAGGAGGAGGAGGAGGAGCGGAGGAGGAGGAGGAGGAGGAGGAGGGAGGAGGAGGAGGAGGAGGGAGGATTATAGTATATTATTGATTATGATTATTATTATTATTATTCTTATTATTATTATTATTATTAGTATTATTATTATTATTATTATTATATATTAGTATTATTATTATTATATTATTATTCTATATTATATTATTATTATTATTATTTTATTATAGTATTATTATTATTATTATATTATTATTATTATATTATTATTATTATTATTATTATTATTATTATTTTATTATTATATTATTATTATTATTATTTTCTTATTATGCACATGGACTGTTGTGATACTTCACAATATATATGAAATACCTTATTAATCTAAGGTATTATACATCTGCACTGATTGGAAGGGAAGCATATATTTCGTATTGTACATCTTATTATGATCGGTAGACGTAATGAAACACGTATGCCTCAACTTTTAAAATAAAAATACTTCTTAAAATATATAAATAATTTTTAGCTCTTAGATCATCAAGATCTACGGTTGATTCGTTTTTGTGGTCCTGAGTTCGAATCTCAAATTTAGCAAAAATTTATTTTTTACAATTCATAATCCTATTGGATGAATTCATACATGTTCTACATAAAATTCGTCCATTAAAAAATGTCTTTATTTTTATTTTAAAAGTGTTTTCACGGTGGCCCTTATATACAACACATCACATATTGTCTTGATTGATTAGTTTTTTTTTTGAAAATTTGTTACAACCAAAGAAAGGAAAAAACTCACTCACACTCTAGCTCCTAGGGTGACTCGAACCCCCGACCTATTGGTTGGAGGGGAAGCGTCTTACCAACAGACTGCGCTTCATCGTCTGATGATGTAAAAAACACAAGCAAAACAAGAGGCGAAACACAAGCAAAACACAAGCAAAACACAAGGAAAAAACACATATTGTCTTGATTGATTAGTTAGAAATGAAAATTTAGCTATTTAGTTTTGTGGTTTACAAATTACAAGCAAAACATTCTTAATTAATTAATTACATATGTATGCTATTTAATTTAATTTTAATTATTATTTTTTATTTTATATAACTCTAACGATTCTCACTCCATAAATCCAAGTTTTAAACGTCATGACCGGTGATGATGTAATAGCAATTCCAAATAAAGTATGCGCATAATAAAACGTTAACGATAATGAAACTGCAAGAGGCGTCCCGAAGAAAACCGAGCGACCGAGGATCAAAGCCCCACATTTTAATTATTTATTAATGATTGTAAACTTTGCGTCTCAGCAATATAACCGATCAAAATTGAAACGGATTGAGTGAGATACACTTTCTACGCGATATCAAACACAATTCTTGCTTCACCCAAGTCTCAAATCCAGTTAAAGAAAAAACTGCATTTCATGAAAAATGCAAACTACTCTTTCCAAAAGCGTGGTGTAATTAATCAATCAATCCGTGATCATGTTTGTTGCTTGCAAGGCAAAGCAAACTGGATGGATTTCCTTCCCTTCAACTCATACTCAACTCAATCAATCCTCACCTATAAATTAAATGCCAGTCCAGAAACAAAAGGAAGAATTCAATGGAGATGATCGAGGAGGAAGATGAAGCGTTACTAACAAACAAGGGGCTACCAGAAGTAGAAAGAAACCTCATCCAAGAAGCCATCAGGCAGACGTTCCAGAGCACGGCGAGCCTAGCCAACCTCCTCCCGACCGGCTCGGCTCTCTGCTTCCAGCTGCTGGCGCCGATATTCACCAACCAAGGGGAGTGCGACGCGGCGGGGCGGGGCATGACGGCGGCGCTGGTGGGGCTCTGCGCATTCTCGTGCGTGCTGCTGTGCTTCACGGATAGCATCAAGGACCAGAAGGGGAGCGTCTGCTACGGATTCGCCACCTTCAATGGGATCTGGATTATCGACGGATCGGCGACGCTGCCGCCGGAAATAGCGGCGAAGTATAAGCTCAAGTTTATCGACTTTGCGCATGCGGTGATGTCGATGCTGGTGTTCGCGGCGGTCGCGCTGTTTGATGAGAATGTGGTGAAGTGCTTGTGGCCGGAGCCGTCCACGGGGGACCAAGGAGGTGCTGACGGCGCTGCCGGTTGGGATCGGAGTGGTGTGCAGTATGCTTTTTCTGGTTTTTCCAACAAAACGCCATGGTATTGGCTTTCCGCTCACTGATACTTGAATATATTAATGTTTCCCTTTTAGAATTCCAAGCAATAACAAATAAGGGCTAGTATTTTTTTCATATTCGCCACAATTATTTATGGAGTCCGGGGATTTTTTAGGACAATATAACTTAGGTTGATTTGAAAATTAGGACAATAATTTTCGGACTTATTAAAATAGGATACTAAATTAATAAGCATTGCACCCGCATGACATTTATGGGCCAATTATTGAATTTTGAGACTTTTATGCACGAACCAAGCACATGACAACCCGCACGGAGGGATTGATTATGTGGCAAGCACGTCATTTTTACGGCTCCAGATAGGATGTCATGTGCTTGGTCCATGCGAGAAAGTCCAAAAATTCGATAATTGGTCGAGAAATGTCCTGCGGGTGCAACACTTATTAGTTATTGTCCTAATTTCCAACCTAATTTACTGTCCTAAAAAATCCTCTGACTCATTATTTATGCATAAGCATTAAAACTAAAAACACGATTAAACGATCGAACTAACGACCGATTTGATCAAATCCAAGGACACTTGCTAACAATAGAATGATTTTTCCAACCTTGGGTGCAAGGTCGGGTATGGTTATACACATGCACATACATATATAGTTATTCAACCATGTTTTTACTTAGGGGATGCAAGATTATGAACCATCTTATTAAAACTGGTATTTAAGGAATTGTTACACATCCAAATCCAAATTGATAGCAAAGATGAATAATTCTAGTTTAATTACTCAAAATCCTAATGTTTAGATAATCCTTAAAAATTACCATACCATTATCAATATTATCACAAAAAAAAAAAACAAAGGATGACAAGACCATCGTTATCATTTTTTTTCAAAGGCAGAGACGATGGTAGCATTATAGTATGTTCCAATGAAAGCCCAAAGCAAAAGTATGCGAGCAAAAGATATAATCAAAAGTATCACTGATGATTTTTTCATTTTTGAAGGACTTGACAGAAAGGTAAATGGTTTCTCAAACATGTTTTTTTTCTTCCTCTGTCATATGAAATGCTATTCGTAAAAATCTATAGTAAAAACTAGGATTAGTTGCTAAATAATGTAAGAACTTCAATTCAATTTGCAAGTTTAAATTGAATTTTGAAAGTTCTAATAATATCACCATTTTTGGACAGTAGGAAATTCGACACGACCAATTTATGTTGACATATTGAAAAAATGATATGGCAATTGGAAAAAGTAACTGTGGCAGGAGAACGACGTAAAAATGACTTGGTTTTGTTTATTAAAAGCAACATTCAAAATATTACTTTCTTCCTTAAGCATACTCTCTCCCCCATGGCTTCCTGCAACTTATTAAAATCCACACAGATTTTAATGTGCAATGAATCAAACCTGCATAACATGATTTTACGTGAGAAGATTGAGAAAGCAATAGTGATCTTGAATGCTACTAGTATAAATGTGCCGTCCATTCAAAATTAAAAAGGGGTATTAAAGCAATCGCATTCTAGATAGATTATCATGATGTAAATGGATAAACAAATCAAGAAAGTCTAGAGACACGTTCGTTGATGGTATAAACAAGCACAACATAGTAGTTTTCATCTTCCCATACAACTCGTCAAGTACTAACAAAGCATAGAATCTCACCAATCTTTTTACAACAGAAAAATGTCTCAAAAGATTTCAGATACATCTAAACTGCAAGAACCAATTTGACGTTCAAAGCCTTGCGTCTTGAGCAATAGAAAACAAGTTAATTAGTTGCATGAGGATGTGATTAATTCTTGAAGGTGATTGAATAAATTCCTCTCCTATAAATGTGCCAATGCCAAGAACCCACCTGAAGAGTGAAAAGAAAATGCTAGACTATATGATGTCTGTGGAAATAGAAGGCCTCCGAGAATGGCTAGGTGAGGCATTAGACAGCGGGGAACCGGTAGCCAAGCTTATGCCCACTGGCTCCTTGCTCGTGACCCCGATGCTGTTGAAACCGAGGATGAGGAGCCACGATAGCCGGCCTCAGTGGTCGTAGCCCTCTGTGGAATCACATGTATGTTACCATCAAGGACAGAGACAGACGTGTACACTATGGTATTGCAACGTTTTCGTGGCTTGTGGATCGTTGATGGATCGCCAACTCGACCGCTGCCACAACAGGTTGCAGCCAGATACTACAAGCTCGAGCTGATCGACTTATGCTCAAGCGTTGTTGGTGTTAGCAGCGGTTGCAGTTTTTGATCAGGACGTGGTAAGGTACTTGTACCCTAACCCCTCGGAGAAGGAGGAGCTCGCCTTCGCAGCAGTGCTGCTTGGGATTGGAGTAATCTGCTGCGTTGTTTGTGGTTCTCCCCTCAAAACGACGGCTTTTCACTCACCCAAGGAAGGAGATGTGAGGCTCGGGTCTGGGTCCTGGAGGAGATGTTTATTGAGAAAAAACAGAAAAAAATAAAAAGTAAATAAAAGACAAACATTGAAGAGTGCAATTTGTTAAAAACTTGGTCGTACCTGAATCACCAAATTGAATTGTTGTATTGTATATTTGTATTAGTTGTAAGTTGTAAAACTGTAAGGCTCCCTTTTCAGCAAGTTTTTGACAAATTCAATACATATCCAAATTAGTACCAACACAACTTCAAATACCAGATGTAATTCTGAATCAAGCATAGCATAACAAAAATTACTTGTCTAAAATACATAAACTTTGAGCATTTAATTTTGTACATGAGCTTTTTTTTTCTACCTCTAAATATATATAAAAAAATTACTTGTCTAAAATTGCGTACAAAATTAAATCTGGCGTGACAAAATTCAAATTGATCATGTGACAAATCATATCATTTTAATTATATAAAACTTGCAAATGTAAAATATAAAATTCCCATTACATTGAAAAATTAAGATGATATTAATACCCATTACATTGAAAAATTAAGTTAAAAATCTTATTTGCGAAAAATCTAAGGCAATCTAGCTCTAGATGAAAAGTCATTTTTCAGTAGTGAAGTGAGAAACCTGGATTGGCATGAAGGTGCAGATGGTCATATAGACTTGTTGAGGTCCGTCTGCAACTCATCGATCAGCTTAGCCTTCAACAGCTCAGAAGCTTCACGAACTTTCCTTCTATCCCAGAACCCAACCAGCATGCCATTCCATATTTCCTCATCAGGAATGCATCCATCAATAACCATCTCCTCCAGAACCCGAGCAGCCTCGTGCAGATCTCCCTTCTTGCAGCTGCATTGTATAAGACATTCAAAGGTTCTCGCCTCAACCGATATGCCTCTACTACGCAAGCTCAGGTAGAGCGGAAAAGCTTGACTATGGTTACTCAAGCTACAAAGTCCTTGAACCACTCTATTATGAATTCGAACATGAAGTCCCCAGGTTACTCGATTAGGTGTTATCCCCGAAAGAGCCATTTCATCCAGGAAATTGGCCGCCTCCTTGAACTTGCCCGCCTCACAGAAGCCATTGATTACTTTCGAGTACAACCCTGCATCAGGCTTCAAGTCTTGAAGCTTCATTCTATCAAGAATCTGAACAGCCTCTTGGATTTTACCCTCCTTGCAGAGCCCATGCATCAGAGAACTGTAAGTGATGGAGTTTGGAGCTAAGCCTTTCCTCGTCATCCTCTCCAACAGCTCGATGGCCTGCAACGAATGCCCATTCTTGCAAAGGCCATCAATGAGAGAGCTGTAAGTGTACACATTAGGGTCCACCCCTTTGGTCTTCATCTCCTTGAAAAGCTCCATTGCATCAGTCAGTTTGTTCGACTGGCAGAAGCCATGTATCAGGCAGCTGTAGGTGAAAACCGAGGGCGCACAGCCATTCGCCTCCATGTCAATGAGAAGCTCCTTGGCCTCGAGAATCCTGCCACCTCTGCACAGCCCATTGATCAAGGTCCCATAAGTGTATGAATCGGGAGTGTGGCCACGCTTCGGCATCTCCTTGAAAATCTGAAAAGCTGAATCCATAGTTCCACTGCTCTTGCAGAGTGCCTTGATCAGAACATTAAGCGAGGGAACGCTTGCCGGAATGCCCTGCTTCCTCATGTAACGGTAAAACGTGAACGCCATTTTCAAGTGGCTTTCGTCAACTAGAATGGAGAAGACTGTTATATAAGATCTCGCCGTCGGTTTGCATTCAAACTCCTTCATCTTTCTGAAAACCCTAACTACTTCGAGGGGCTTGTGAACTCTGCCGTATGCCCTGTAAATGGAGAGGAATATATCTTCGTTTACGTCGCACTTCTCTTGCTTCATTCGGGCGAGCATTTCCTCCGCGAAAACGAACTTGTTGGCAGAGAGCAGTCGCCGGATCATGAGGCCGAATGTGGTTTGATCGTGGTGAAAGCCGTTGGAATATTCGGCGGTGGCCGATTCGAAGACGGAGATTGCTCTGTCCAAGTCTTTCTCCGCTGACAACAGCCGCTCCACGAGAGACGACGTGATTTGCTTCGGCCACTTCACCATCGACTTTGTACCCATTTTCCTTGTTTTTCTTCCTCGGTTTCTCGGTGAGAGATTTCGTCGAACAGTTTCAAGTCGTTGAGCTAGTACAAATTTCCGACGACCATCGCATCACAACGTTGAGAAATCATGAGGCCAGCGCTAACAGCCCTAATTTTTTTGAACAGTTGAACAATGCCGGTGAGCCGGAGACGACAGCGTCGGGTTGCTTGGCGCCGCCGCTATTTCAAGCTTTTCCGGTGAAATTTTATTTCAGTTGTTGCTTCGCGCCTGAGCTGTGGAAGAAGAGGCGCCCAGACCGAGAGGAGAGAGGGTCGGGAGGCCTGCCATCGTGCCGCGCAGAGGGTGAGAGCGGCGACGACCGAGCCGGAGAGGCCGAGAGGGTGTGTGTGCGCGGCGGGAGGCTTAGAGGCGAGAGGGTTTCCAGACTACACGGTCACAATTTCAGTTTTACTTGATTTTAAGTTATGTGTATTTAATTTTAAATTTTATATAAAATTATATATAAAATATCAAAATAATATATATATGGGTCGGGTCAGTTTGGTTCCCGACCGACTCATGGCTGAGGAATCGACACTAAATCATCGGTTCGGTGTCGATTTTCATGGTCCACTTCGACTTTTGCACACCTTTAATTGCTTGAAAATTTGAAAAAATTAGGGCATATTGTGTTATAAAAACATTATTACGAAGGCGAAAATATACAAATTTATGTATATTATGAAATAACGAAAATTTCAAAACTAATAGCTTAACTAGCCGCTGATAACCCTTAGCCGTCATCACTGGCCGCAGTGATAATTTTTCGACAGCTAGTGACAACTGTTAAGGGTTATCAGCGGCTAATGATGTATTTACATCTAGAAAATTATGTTTCTGTTCTTTTCAACGTATAGGCTAACAATTTCGATTGAAGAGGCACACAAGTATTTAATTGGTAATTTTTTAAATTATAATTTGACAATTAAGATTGCCTAATTTGAAAAAGAGTGGATTTTGAAAATAGCCACTTTTATATAGTAAAAATAAATTTTACCCACTAATATAAAAACTTAAAAAAATACCCGCATTGACCATTTTACCCTTGCATATAAATTTTTTACAAATACCCACGAATTCAAGCTTTAAAACTCGAATTCACAACTGAATAACAAGTATTGGTTGTGAATTCAAGTTTTAAAGTTTGAATTCACAACTATAAATAGTGTTAGTTGTGAATTCGCGTGAATTCACAACCCACACTATTTCAAGTTGAGAATTCACAACCGATAAAACTTGAATTCACAACCAACACTATTTCAATTGTGAATTCACAACCAACGCCGATAATTCAGTTGTGAATTCATAAACTTGGTTGTGAATTCAAGAACATTTGTACAAAATTGCGTGATTTTCATCAATTTCTTCGTTACTTATATTTTTTCGATTAAATTCAAATTGAATTCAACTAAAGTCTCCATCCCAATCATTCTCATCTCTCTCTCATCATCAACAATCAACTCTCCCCCAATTCTCCATCTCTCTCACAACCGAAAATTAGGTTTTAATTGAATTGAAATTAGGTTTTAATTTTAATTGAATCAACAACAGCAGTTGTTATGCTGGAGATTGGCGATGAGGTTGAAGCGCAGCTGGTCATGGAGGAGGATCGCCGGCTGATTTACAGAGAGAGAGAGAGAAATCGGCGCCGGCAGAAGGCGAACTCTCTGGTGCTTCTGCAGACTGCGCGGGCGCTGCAGATCCGGGGCGGCGCGGCGCTGAGGAGGCGGCGTGGTGAAGGACGGGGCGGGGCGGCGGAGGCCAGGCTCCGCTGGACGCGATCGGAAGCAGAAATCGAGATAGATCCGAGAGACAGTGAAGTCCTACGGCGGAGGAGACGGGCGCCAGAGCCAGGGAGGCGGGGGAGTACACGGCGGAGAGGACGAAGGGGGCGGCCGACGCCGCTGCACAGAAGGCCGTAGAGACTAAGGATGCGACGGCGGAGAAGAGAAAGAAGAGAGAGAGCGTGCAGAGAGAAAGAAGAGAGCGGGTAGAGAGAGAGAGAAATGAGAGAATGAAAGAAAATTATGGTTTGCCCATTTATATAGAAGGGTAATTTAGTCCATTCAACAAAAAAGTGGGTAAAATTTTAAGTTTTAATTTGAGTGGGTAAAATTTATTTTTGTTATAAGAAAGTGGGTACTTTGATATATTAGCACTTTAAAAAATTCAGGCCAAAACTTTTGCGACGTTGTTTTCTTTATGGAAATTAAGACTAGTTAATAATATATTGCTTCAACATAAACAATTATACTACACCAAAACATATCTTTTTATACATATAAAGACTTATTTGATTTTCAATTGATTTAAAATCGGAATTAAAGTGGCTAAAATCATAGACGCGACCACTATATATAACTTGGCTTATGCTAAACAACTATTTGTACATTTAAATATAAACAATTACTTGTACATTTGAATATATAACTTGACTTATGCTAAACAATTATTTGTACATTTGAATAATATTGTACTTTAATATATTATATATATGTACAATATTTCTTTACCTGCGGGAGTAATAAATTTAAATATATATATAATTGTATAATGTGTATATATCAAAATTGCGCAGATAGCCAAGATTCATCGCCGGCACCGCCGACGAACTCAACATCTAAGCCGGCGATCAAACTTTGTACGAAGTCATCATCAACGTCCAAAGCCTGCCCCGATTGGTCGCCGACAATAAAACCCTCCTCCTCCACGGCCGGAAACAATATCTTCTGTTTCTTGAAACCCACTGCAAGCTGATCTTGGTCTATCTGCGCCGCCCTCTTCTTGGAAGCCGCAGAAACCTTGATGCAATTGGTGATCTTGCAGACGACGAGATCGCCGCCGTTTGCGCGGCCGCTGAGAGAATACTCGTGCATGATCCAGTGGCCGAAATCCTCGGGCGCCGCCTTGTCGTCGCGCTCGAACGAGAACATCTTGGAATGGCCGATGATCTCGCCGGTGTCGGATCTGATGATCTTCTTGGGGCCGGTCTGGCCGCCCCACGTGCCGCCGCCTGCGCGTCTGGAAATCCGCTTGGAGTTGGGAACGTTCTTGAGCGTGGTGAAGGCGTAGATGGAGCTCTTGATGGCGCTGCCCTCCTTCTTCGTTTGCCAGCCATCGACGACGTCGGAAAAAACCTTCCACGGCTCTGCGTTGTCGCCGTAGATATCCTTCTCGACTATGCCGTTCCACGGCAGCTCCATTCCCATGAGTCTCGGCCATAGAAAACCTCCGATCAACTCCTCATCGGTCGGGATGAAACGGAAACCAATGGGAATATTCATCGCCATTGATTAATTCTGCTCTCTCACTTTCTTTGCTTTTGTTTTTCTCAGGTGTTTAAAGTTATAACTACGTTGACTAGCTTATTTATATATATACCTTGCATGTTTGAGTTCTTGTATAATTATAATTGTGTTCCCTATATAATTAGGCTTTATCTATTCAAAGTATATCTCTCGTATAATTATATTTTCTGCATGTGTTCGGATAATTATATTTTGTCTATCGAAACCATATCTCTGTATGTAGCTAGTCCACTTATATATTAATTAGTGTTTTGAAAAGATTCACTAATTATATATTTATCCTACTTATTCTACATTAATTAACGATGGAATAATGAATTAATGTTACCCCGGCCCCCTCTTTCTTCTTATATGTATATATATTCTATACGGATAAATAATAATGTATATTAATGAGTTGTTAATTTTTGAGTCATAAATCTTGATCTTGTGTTGAAAACTAAATTAAAATTTTCACTTCCCCGCGTCATAATGGATTTGATTATTCTTAGTTAGTTCACTTTACCGATAACCAACACACGAACACATTAAATTGAGTTTTCATTTAACAATGAACATCTTTGTAGCCCTATATCAAATTAAATAATAAAAATTACCATTTACATACATAAGATCTTAATAAAATATTAAAGTCCAAATACAAAAAGATAGTTAAGGTCGACTTTTCATATCTAATTAAATAATAAAAATTACCCCTTGGTAAGATCTTCACAAAACTATACCAAAAAAAGATGGTCTTGTATGCAACATGTTGCATCATACAATAAGGGTTGGCTCGCGACCCGTACCCGAAACCCACACCTCTACATCTTCTTTATAATAGGAAAATGGGTTTAGCCTAACTCATCGTTATCACATTGTATTAACACAAAAGAAATTGCGACACCTTCATGTTTATGTTTGTACAATATTGTGCTGAGCAAATCTTTAAGAGTTAGTCTCCAATAAGACCAAGTGTACGGAATAGACGTGTCGAGTCGGGACTGGAAATGGGAGGGTTGGACGCAGGGGCGGATCCAGAATTTAACATTAGGGAGGGGGGTGAATTTGTTGGATTACGGTGTTTGAAAATATTTGCATGGAGAGATTTTTTTGTTAGCATTCCGTACAGTTTATTTTCATGCATTTAAAAAAAATCATTTAATATAATAAATAGTTGTTCGCAATTCACTTAATTCAACATCAAGTACATCGAACGCATATAAATATATAATTTTATGCATTTTTTTGAAAAACTATTTCATCTTCTAAAAAAATAAGCTAATTTTCATTATTAATAGTTTGTAATTTTACTTTAACTTGAAAATTGACTCAAATTCAACATTAAAAAAATTAACTAAGAAAGAAAAATAGAGTAAAAATAACATAAATTTAACAAATCAATGTAAAATGTTAAGCAATTAATTAACATGGATATTATAAATATATTAAAAATTAATTATATTTTTTTGTATTTCTTATTTATATACATGTATATATATATATAGGGGGCCGCTCCAATGAGACCCCCTAATTTTAGTGAGATCTAAGGCACGATCTGATGCGTTTATTTTATCAATCATATGGCTAATATTGTATCTGGAGGGTGATTTTTTTTCGCAGGGTTCGAATCCTGGAGGGGCATAATATTTTAAATTTTGTTATTCATCAATATATACTGCATTGTTCATCAGTATATACGGCTCTGTTCATCAGTTTATATGTCTTATTCATTACAAATTTTTTAAATTTTATTTTTCATCTGTATATACATCTTGTTCATTAGATATATGTTTTGTTCATTAGTATTATGTATTATTTATTGTACTCATGTTACACGAAAAATAGAGGGTCTCACTGGAGCGCGCCCCTATATATATATATGTAATTTTTTTTTTAACTCAAAAATTTGGAGGGGGCTTCAGCCACCCCCGGACCCGCCAGTGGTTGGGTGTGGATCATTGGCCACGGGGCTAAGCGCTCATTATAGGTTCATAAAGAATTATCAATATAGGGTGGTGGCATAGGCTGCATAGTGGGTAAAGCTCCATAGTTTTAACTCAATGATATTGAGTTCGAAACCTTCACATACTGGTTAATGGTTACTTTTTTGTACAACAATAATTACTTGTTTTCAATTTTTTTCCCTAATATTATATTTCTTCATATCAACGTACGATAATAATCACTTAACCAAATAATTAAATTAAAATATAAGTTATCATGAGCAAAAATAATAATTATTTTCAAAATTTCTTTTCTTTTTTGAAACATAACATTTATTCATATCAATGATTACTTTTTCTTGCAATAATAATTTACGTGACCAAATAACTAAAAATTCAATTTCTCGTGAATAAAAATAACAATTGTCTTGAAAAAATGTACTAATATTTTTTAAACATGATCTTTTATCATATCAATAATTATTTTTTCTTACGATAATAATTATTTGACCAAATAAGTCCTTGAATTTAAGAGAACAAATACAAATTGCACGCATTGGTATATATGCAACTAATTATTTAATTACTCATTTGGTTGACAGACCAAAAATGAAATATAGGTACTCATTTGGTAGATGCATGGAGAGAGTAGCTATAATCAACTATCAAAGAATAGCATCATATAATGAAATAAAAACTCATCATATATTAAATTAAAGCAATAATCTGAAATTTAGTCTATCATTGAATTTGAATCGAACAACAACAATAATAATGTTTATTATTTTTAAAAGAAACAATTCTAGCAATAAACATAATCTAGCAACAAATGAATGAAAGTTAAGCATTGAATATGCAAAGAAGTAGAAGATGGTGAGAAGCCCTGCGAAGACAATCACTTAGTAGAACCAATTAGTAAAAGTAGAACCAATTAGTAAAATATTTTTCCTCCATTTTACTTAACCATATTTACCATATTTTAAAGGGGCATTAGTGTTATTTATTTATTTCCTTATGAATTTAATGTTATTAAAGAATTAGAATTAAAAAAAAAAAATAGTAATCGTTTCATTTTTTACTCATTTTTCTACACATGTTGACAACGTGGTTATTGACCAGAACATATCAAATATCAGACTACAAACAAGAAAATTGGTATTGTTTTGTAATTAGTCTTAGGGTGAGACATTTTTTAAAAAACGCTCAAATAATGGAATCTCAACTCTATTTTTATTTAGCTATTTTTTATTTTATTTGGTTCAACCAAAGGGGATTAATTATTTTTTTTATATTATACATATAATAAGTTTGCAATGATTATTCATCGCAATTAATGCATGCATATTGAGATAATTATATTACAATATAGATAATACCTCATTATAATCCAAAAAATGCCCTTACATGTGCTGAAATTACATTACAACAAGTGTTAATGGGAGAAAGTACCCACGTTCATAATTTATCCATCAAAACTATCCACTCATATAATAAATATATTCAATCTACCCAAAAGTAAAGTGATGTTGATGGGCTTGCATTATTTTTTGTAAATTGTGTAAGATTGTTAGTTGAAAATTGAATAAAATATGAGGAAGAGGCATTTATTGCTAACTCACATAAATTTGTAACCCTAATATATTGTAGGTTTGAAAATTTAAAAAAATTAGGACATGTTTGTGTTATAAAAACATTAATACGAAGGCGAAAATATACAAACTTATGTATATTATGAAATAACAAAAATTTCGAAACTAATGACTTAACTAGCCGCCGATAACTCTTAGCTGCCGTCACTAGCCACGGTGATAATTTGCCGCGGCTAGTGACGACTGCTAAGGGTTATCGGCTACTAGTGATATATTTACATCTAGAAAATTATGCTTATGTTCTTTTCAGCGTATAGTCTAACAATTTCGATTGGAAAGGCACACCTCTGCATGTTACTTCCCAATATTCCGTTTTTCTTCACATCTCAATCTCCTGTTATCTATCTATCTATATATATATAAAAGCTCAACCATTAGCATAAATAGTAAGTTATATTTTCCCGCCAAAATCACTTTACTATTTTTAGAATTAATTTTTTTTATTGTAATCTTTAGAAACTATATAGATAATTTTCTATATTATATATATATATATATATATATATAATATAATATAATATAATATAATATAATATAATATAATATAATTTTTTATTTATTTCGTCTACTCTAGATTATACAGATATTTGTTTGTTATAATTTTTTTCTATTGATATAATTTATCACATTTTCATAGTTTTTTCAAAATAAAATGTATGCAATTTCAGGAAATTTAAATGATGTGCTAATACAAAATTAAACTCTTCAATCTACTTTTATTTTTTATTTTTAAAGAGAAATTGATAATGGTTCTCCAATTAATGATTTTCCATTAAGTCATTTTCATAGTTTCTAGGTTCTATTATTATTTTATCTAAATACAAATTTTAAAATTAAACTATATATTCTCTAAAAATAAAAAAGTGCATTAAATATAATATATTACCACTCACGTACACGCGCGCGCGCGCGCGCACACACACACACACACACACATATATATATATATATATATATATATATATATATATATATGAGTACTGTATATATTTCAGTATAAATTTTGTATAAGTTATTTTTAATATAATGTGCATATATTATATCATCTTTAATTTTGCCATGTATGGTTTTGATTTGGACGAAATTAAAATTCAGTGTATTTATATCACAACTTTATATAGTTGAAAAAAATACAAAAATTCACTAATAATTTGTGGATTTACAGTCAATTAACGCCTCAAAAAAATATGTTGTGAAATCCAAATCAGTAAAAAGTAATTAAAAGTTTCAAAAACCCTTTCAAGACTAATAGAAAATTTGAAAGAAAAATATCTATATATTTTGGTGGAAATTTTGAATAGATAATAATAATCATTAGATAAAAAGGTTTTGTCAAGATCTTAGTCAATTATTTGATAAGCCTCAAACTATAAAATGGTTTCATCTTCATTTTAATGCTGCTATCCTTGTTAGAGCTATTTTATATAAAAATATAAGTAATTTATAGAATTTTATTTTCTAAATATAATATTCTAAAAATATAATTTTTTTTTACTATTTTAATTAAATAGGTATCACCGTGGTTTAGATTAATTTTAATATCATTACTTATCGTCATAATAAACTCTTAGGAGTATTTAATTGGTAATTTTTTAAATTATAATTTGACAATTAAGATTGCGTAATTTAAAAAATTCAGGCCAAAACTTTTGCGATGTTGTTTTCTTTATGGAAAGACTAGTTAATAATATATTGCTTCAATATAAACAATTATATTGATTAATTCTGCTCTCTCACTTTCTTTGCTTTTGTTTTTCTCAGGTGTTTAAACTTTAAAGTTATAACTACGTTGACTAGCTTATTTATATATATACCTTGCATGTTTGAGTTCTTGTATAATTATAATTGTGTTTCGGATATAATTAGGCTTTATCTATTCAAAGTATATCTCTAGTATAATTATATTTTCTACATCTTATATTTTATCTATCGAAACCATATTCTGTATGTAGTACTCCACTTATATATTAATCAGTGTTTTGAAAAGATTCACTTATACATTTATCCTACTTAATTATTCTATATCCTATTTGTATTTTATACTAACTATACATTACTATAATTTCTACTTAATCAGTATGTTGGTAAGGCGCTTCTCCTACAACCAATAGGTCAGAGGTTCGAGTCATCTTAGGAGCTAGAGTGTGAGTGAGTTTTTTCTTTTCTTTAGTTGTAATAATTTTTTTAAAAAAAAATTAATGTTACCCCCTCCTTCCTTCTTATGTGTACATATATATTCTATACGGTTAATTAATGTATATTGAGTTGTTAATTTTTGAGTCATAGTTCTTGATCTTGTGTAGAAAACTAAATTGAAATTTTCTTTTACCGCGTCATAATGGATTTGAACCCAATATCTTTAATCTTAATTCACTTTGCCGACAAACCAATACACACACATTAAATTGAGTTTTTATTTAACAAGGAATCACTTTGTAGCCCTATAACAAATTAAATAATAAAAATTACTCTTTCCTTACAAAAGATCTTAATAAAATACTATACTATACCAAAAAAGATGGTCTTGTGTGCAACATGTTGCGTCATACAATAGGGTCAGCTCGCGACCTGTACCCGAAACCCACACCTCTACATCTTCTTTATAATAGGAAAATGGGTTTAGCGTATGTGGCATATCTAGAATCTCACCATTTTGAAAATTCTCTATTCTCCTCCATTTTCAATTTTTCACAAGAAACATATGTTATCCCACATTGATTTTTAATGAAACTTCATCTTGACTAAAGACTATATAAATACTTGTACTGTAGTATCTCATTGTGACATCCCGATCTTTTCATAGGAAATATAGAAGACCTTTAATTAGTATACTAATTTTCCATAAAGAGTAGGTCTTGGGTGAGGTTGACCTCATAGCATGAGACGGGTCGGGTCGGGTCGGGGGCGCGGGTCGGGTCGGGTTTGGACGCGGGTCTGGGATAAAGTACACATTATCATTAATAAAAGTAACAATTATTGTGAACAAATGTAATAATTTAAAAACATTACATTTCTTCATGTCAATAATTACTTTTCATTATAATAACAATTACTTTGAATAACGGAGAAAATAAATAGAATATAGAAAAAAAAATTAAATAATAATTTAAGTAATCATTATCTTGAGGAAAAGTAACTATTGATATGATGAAATAATTAAATAATAATTCAAATAATCATTGTATTGAGGAAAAGTAACTATTGATATGATGAAATGTAATGTTTCTAAATTATTACATTTGTTCACAATAATTATTACTTTTATTAATGAGAACGTGTACTTTATTTTTGGTATCCCAGACCCGCGCCCAAAACCCACCCGACCCGTCAAACCCGCGCCCCGACCCGACCCGACCCGTCTCATGGTATGAGGTTGACCTCACCCAAGTTTTTGTGTTCCATAAATAATTCATAAATATTTTCCATCAACTCATTTTAAACACTAACTGTATTTTTCTTAATTTATGTGTCCAAAAGTAATGACACATTAGTAACGGAACAGATAGACATAGAGTATTTTAGAAGAGGATTAGATGCCAATTCTAATAAGATATCAAAATTTTGTCAGATGACTAATAATAGCAAATCTTAGGCACATTCTGTGGCGAATTGACACCCGTACCAAACTGGTCAAAGGAACCAAGGATCCCTAATAGTTTCCAACCATCTCCAAGTAATACAAGAACTCAAGAAGTTTCTCTGTGGAAATAAATTTTTAAAGTTTCAATCCAATTAAGTGTATCATTATACAATCTAAAACTCAAATAGGATATACATTGGTAACATGTAAGATATAATCAATAAGATAATGGAGAAACACAATTAATAATGACGAAGCTAGTGAAGCCAAGGGTTCCCATTTTCATCCTAAAACTAGATCGAGACAAATCATGAAACTGCAGACTATATTTCAAGGAACCCTTAAGAGAAAATAAATGTTGTATACAAATTAAGTGATGTACTCCCTATTTCCCAGATTGATTGAAAATAATTAGAAATGAAAATATATAAATAAACTTCCTAATATGTCCATATTTATCATTTAATGATGAATTAAAATTGAAATAATTTAAAGAATTAAATAGAAATATAATAATAAATAAGTAAAGAAACATTACGTACTTTTTATGAGAATAAGCTTATATAAATGAGATATTCAAAAATGAAAAATAAGCCTAATATGGCTATATATTCGGGACATAGAAAGTACTACTATATGATTTCTACATAGCAGAACGAACTTCACTAGTATGATATGTTCATCATCTAACACCACCTCGCTTCAAATGGAGGTAATTCGCATCTTCTAATGATTAAATATTGCATAGAGAATTTTGGGGAGCAATACGCGAGTAGGGATGGCTGTGGATCTTGGACTCGGTTCAGATTCGTTTTTACGGATCTGGATCTCAATTTTTTGGATCCGACGGATCTGGATCTCAGTTTTGAAAACGGATCTGGATCTGGATCTTGAAATTTTAGATCCGGATCCGGCCCAGATCCGACCCGTGGATCCGTTTTATTATATATATATTTTTTATATTTTATATTTAGTTTAATAATAATATTAACTAAATTAAAAATAATAAATAAATTATATTCAAAAGAATAAAAACTAAAAGTAATTAGATAAAAGTATTTTGTGTTATATTTTTCATGATGGAAATTAGATGTTGTTAATTTTGTGAATTTTTTTAATTTAATTTAAAAATAGTAGATCCATGGATCTGGACCCGTACGTGGACCCGCGGATCTGATGGATCTGGATCTGGATCCAAAATTTTCAGATCCACGGATCTGGATCTGGATCTGGTATATGAAAATGGATCTGGATCTGGTATTGGCCAGACCCGGTCCAGATCCGGCCCATTGCCATCCCTATACGCGAGTGTGCCTCTTTGATCTAAATTGTTAGATTATACATTCAGGATGCGTTCTCCGTAATTGTAAATTTATCATGAGAAAATGAGAGATAAACAAAATTTCATCCTTTAAATTCTTTCTTTCTTTTTCCTCATTCTCTACTTGACCCTTATTCATTCCTCATTTTCACTACAAAGTAGGGATAAAAATGGTGTGTTAATATTATCCCACATTTGTAGTGAAAATGAGGAATAAATAAGGGTCAAGTAGGAAATAAAGGAAAAGAAAAGAATGATTTAAAAGGTGAAATTTTGATTATCTCTCATTTTTTCATGATAAATTTACAACCAAAGATAACGCATCCTCAAAAGAATAAAAGAAGTGCAATTTTTTCGCCTAAGGCATTATATGTTTCAGACTTTACCTCAACCACTTACCCTTAAGCTATAGAAAATAATGCCACTTATAAACGGGAAGAGATCTAGTGTCCCACAATCTCATGTGTGCCATTATGTCCCATGTTTATATATATTATTTTAAAAATATTTTTTATAAAAATAAAATTTATTATAATACTATGAATTATATTTAATTTTTATTTCAAAAATTAATTTTTTTAGAAAGTATATACCATGACTTTGAATTTATCAACCTATTATTAGCTAATAAAAGTGAAATTAAATAATAAAAAATAATTATATACCTTAGATTGATGGAATAAACCCTAGTTAATAATCACAAATTAAACTAAAACATATAAAGTTAAAATTGAAGAAAATATATATAATAAATTAAATAAAATTGAAAGTGAGACATAAAGTGTGGTACACTAAATCTCATTCCTTTATAAACACCTTTAAACCAAAGGTAAACTACATCAATGCAATTAATCCCAATATATTTTCCAATTAATTTCACAGACTATATTCACGACGACAAATTCATGGAATAATGCTATAAAAAATCTCCGAAATAAATGCATTAAATTCAAGATCTCCACCAATACAAAAGTAAATCCAAATTCAGTCTCCAGCCCCAAATTTAGATTTCAACATACCCACATTTCAGTCGAATTAAACCAAATGCGGAGTTAAGTAGTAATCAATAAATAAAAACCACAATCAATTTCAGCCGGAAATCTTGTGGCGGCAGGGTGTCAACAGATCGGTTTTACAGCTACTATCCTTCTTGGCGAGTTACATGCGATGATGATAGCTATTGGCTTCTGTTTAACTAATGATTTCGGCTCAGTCTTGCTCTTTTCGGATTCATTGTTGGCTATTCACTCTGTTGATGACACCCATCAAGGCTCGGACTCTCTATGTGATGATTTGTGGGATGCTTTTGCTCATGCCCGTAAGCATGTTGTCCTCGATTTCTTTTATGCGCGGCACGATGCTAATAGAGCAGCGCACGCTTTTGCTCACTTTGCTCTTTCTGTAAATGATGTAATGATCTAGAAGTCAAGTTTTCCATTGGCTTTCGAATATTGCCATTTCCGATTTGTCTTAATACAAGTTTTGGTACTTTTCCTCTCAAAAAAAAAAAAACCACAATAAACCCAAAAATCAGAGAATAGTCAAACCAATAAATTTTATTTTTCTAAAAAATAAAAGCAAACAAGAGAAACTCACTGCCTGTCAAGATACATAGCTAGCAAGAGAAGTCGAGAGATAAACATATTCAGGGCCAGCCCACGACATTGATGAATTGCAAAATCAGGTTTTGTCATACAAAATCAAGTTTTAACTCGTATTAACACAAAAGAAATTGTGACACCTTCATGTTTACGTTTGTACAAAATTGTATTGAGCAAATCTTTAAGAGTTAGTCCAATGAGACCAAGTGTACAGAATAGACGTGTCGAGTCGGGACTGGGGGCGGGAGGGTTGGCCGCAGGGGCTGATCCATGATTTAACATTAGGGGGGGCTGAATTTGTTGAATTACGGTGTTTGAAAATATTTGCATGGGGAGATTTGTTTTGTTAGCATTCCGTATAGTTTATTTCATGCATTTAAAAAAAATCATTTAATATAATAAATAGTTGTTTGCAATTCAAATAATTCAACATCGATGATGAGTAAAATATACATCAGCGCTGTGCACATCAGAACGAGAATATTTCTAATTATTATTGTTATTATTATTTTGGTCATCTTTGATATTTGGTATAACTTGATTCTCGGCTGGGCAAGCTCGGCTCCGCCTTCCAACTCTGGCATATACCAGCTTGGGCATACACCAGTTCGGGCAAGTAACAGCTCTGATAGCTCGACTCCAGGTCACATAGCAGTATTAGGGGGGTTTGGGCTAATGGGCGTTGGAGGTCTAAAGGGCCAAAAAGCCTTAGGTTTATTCTCATTCCTATAAATAGGGCACTTGTAAATAGAAAAAATGGGGATTCTTACTCTCTACTTGTACTCATAACTCTTCTCCAATAATTTTTTTTTATAAAAGCGGCTTTTTATAAAAATGAAAAAACAGAGAAAAGAAAGTAAGACCCTTAAGAGCACAAAGCGCAAACTAAGGGCCGAGCCTCAAAAAACCACTATAAGAGACCCGAGAGGAAAACTCATAGTGGAAAAAGAGAGAACGTTAAGGAAAACTCTCTCACTTTACTGCTTTTATCTACTCTTGTCTAGCTCTTATTGTGAGAATTATTCACGAACTCATCAAACATCAAGTACATCGAAAGCATATAAAGACATACTTTTATGCATTTAAAAAAAAATTATCTCATCTTCTAAAAAAATAAGCTAATTTTGATTATTAATAGTTCGTAATTTTACTTTAACTTGAAGATTGACTCATATAGTTACTTATTTGGTAGATGGAGAGAGTAGCTATAATCAATCTATCAAAGAATAGCATCATATAATGAAATAAAAACTCATCATATATTAAAGCAATAATCTGAATTTTAGTCTATTGAATCAAACAACAATAGAAAAACAACAACAACAACAATAATGTTTATTATTTTTAAAAGTAACAATCCTAGCAACAAATGAATGGAAGCTAAGCGCTGACTACGCAAAGAAGTAGAAGATGGTGAGAAGCCCTGCGAAGACAATCATGTAGTAGAAAACGAGGGCGAATTTGGTGGTGGAATTAATGGCCGACGACGCCCAGTCAGAGCCTCCATCTCCGACCACAAGAGAGGGAAAAGGCTCGTTGGACGGATGCATAATGCATATGATAAGCTTCTGGCCCGATATGTAGAGATCGAGACGGTTGCTAATAAAGTAGAAGAAGTCGAAGTGGTCGAACTCAAAATTGAGCTCCAACGTGGAGACACACACACACAAAGAGAGAGAGAGAAGAAGAAGAAGAAGAAGAAGAAGAAGAAGAAGAAGAAGAGGTGCAACTAGGGTTTGAGGATGAAAACAATGATTTTCTTTTATTTATACATTGAGTGGCTGGATCCGCCCCAACCCGCGCCTAGCCTCAACCTAATCCGTCTCTTCCATACACCTGGTCTCACAGTAGAATTGGCAAATCTTTATATTAGTTGTATTCGTACTTGATCTTGTCGTGTCGTGTCTTTTATCACGTACACATCATAGATTTTCACGGTCGAATAACTGAAATGCTTCTCCGTCTTTATTTTATTATATATCAAACAATAATTAATATTGTTTGACGTTTTTTAACTTAAAATTTGAAATATTGTTAAACAAATATCAAATTATAACCGTGAGTAGCCGTCACCCCATCTAATGGTGTAAAATCGAATGCTACTACTATTACGAACCTACTTAACTCTATGTCGACAAGTATTAGACAAAGTCCATCACTGCAGTGCGAATCAAAATAAGTCAAACACTATATTTAAATTTTCAAATTTGAACACGAAATTTATATACATAAAAAAATTATAGCGTTTGAATCTCATCTTTCTAAAGGTAAGTCACTCAAAATATTTCATTGTCTTAAAATCAGAAACAAATTTGCAAGACTTGAGTTCGAAAGTTGCATACTAGCTAGATGTTACTTATAGATTAGATTTTTCAAAACTTAAATTCCAAAATCATTATTTCTTTTATTTTATTTACGGTTGGCTGCTCAAGTTTGCCGTCGCCATGCACCGCATTGTACACGTGACTTGGCCTCAGCGGCTCTTTGCTGCCGATTGCAGGTTGTGGCCGCCGCTGCGGTGGAGCTGCAAATTCTGGTCCATTTAATTTGGAACCTTTCGTTGCAGATTCCCTTGCGTAATTGTGCCGACGTTGATGTTAATGACTAATGAAGAGTCTTGTGATGGAGTATGTCATCATTTCTCCTTTTCGTTTTACGTTTCTTTATTGAAAGTTGTATTTTTCTTTCTTTCTTTCTCTAATTTCCTTTTCATTTGAAATTCAGTGCTTCAACATGTCAAAATGTGGGTGTTGTACCAAATAAAATGAAGAGGAGGATTATTTGATAAAAACGATAAGGATATGGAGAAATAGGATTGGGCGTCGCTCACGGACCTCTCATTGGGCTTGGATAAGATAAGAGTGCCCCACTTTCAAAATTATCACCCCCCATTTCCTGCTCTTACGTTGTAAACTTTATAATACTAATCAATTCATATTTCATTTTTGGATATTATATACTCCATTTACAAATAAAAATCTAACACCACTATCCCATTAATTGTCGTGTTTCACTTAATTGGCCGTGGACACATACATTCATGATTTTTTATTGGTTTCTGTATTGTTGCTCGATGAAAAAATATTTTAAGAGCTGCGAATGTATTGTATGCAGCTTTTAAAAATTTAATGACAGCAAGGATTGAAGAGTTTTTTTTTTTTTTTTTTTTTTGAAACAAAGGATTGGAGGTTCAAAGAATTAATAATTTAAGGTTGGCATAGGGTTGGTGTTTTCAACTTCTGTCTTTTGGTAGCTTCGCAAATATTTTTTATCTTATGATGAAAGTGATAGTAGTTATAACTTCGCAACGTATTAGTTTATATAATACTTATTTTTTATAAACAAAGTATTACTACAAAATACAATACTTACATCGGTATCAATTTTTAAAACTAAATTTATTAGAAATAGATTATAAAGTATATTTTCTTATATAAAATATTGCCTATTAAACAATTATACAAAATAAAATATCAAAAGAGTACCACCACACACCATCAACAATAAACCAAAAGCACTAGTTAAATTGAACATCACGAGTCAATTTTTTTTGGGGGGGGGGGGGGGGGTTGGGGGGTCGAAATGGTAATTGAAAATAACTTTTTTTTTTGGAGGCGATAATTGAAAATAACATTAATTATGAAATAATAGCAAATTAGCGACCCAAAAAATAAAAGAATCAACCATAATTAAAAATTGCAAGACTTGTCACAGATCAAGTTTTGACCGTAAATTACACTTTACCTTTTATAATAATCCACAGTAGATTTTCTTGTGGATTTTTTTTAAGAGGGGATTTTCTTGTGTATTTCTTACTTTCACGGTTTCACCCTTGTTCCGAAAATGAAAATTGGGATAAGAGGAGTATTTGAAATTCATGCTCCCGAAGCACCACATCCATCGGATTGAACCTCCAAATTATACGAACCGTCTATTACTTCAGGCGATTGCAGCCACTCATACCTCCCCGCCACTCCCCCTGTGCACATTAACCTTCCCGGCGCACGTTAATTCCTTCTTAGCTAGGCGAAAAACACTATCACTCTCCCCTCTCTCTTTCCCTCTCTTTCTCTCTGCAGTCAAAATGGAGTCTCGCGTGCTCAGCGGCGCCACCATTCGCGGCCTAGCTCTTCCCCTCAAGCCATCAGCTAGGCTCACCTGGAAACTGCACTTTCCCCGCCCCGAAGCTCACAGGAAGAGTGAGCGACGGCGGGAACTTGATATGGGGAAGGCAGCTCCGACCGGCAATATTGCTCGAAGCTTCACCGGCCAGCGTGGCTTCTCCGGTGATGAAGAGGGAGAGCATTCAGCCGTGCTTAGCCACGGCGGAGGGCAGCGATTCCGCCGGGTGAGATCACGTTTCTATATGTTTATTTTCTCGACAAACGCTAACACGACGCCGTTTCGAGATTTCGTTATCCTCACAGTCAACACATTTCTTCTTCGCAGGGGAGCTAAGGTCGGGCTATTAGAGAAATATCCGGCGCTCGTCACCGGATTTTTCTTCTTCATGTGGTACGTCTCCTAACTTGCGCCTTTCTGTTGCGCGATCTCAGTCGTCTCGTCTGCTAATGGAAATTGTTGAATGAATAATTCGATTGTTGTAGGTACTTCCTGAACGTGATATTCAACATTCTCAACAAGAAGATCTACAATTACTTCCCCTATCCGTAGTAAGCATTTTGTTAAGTTAAAATGTGGCTAATTATAAATTTTTTTTGAGTGATGATTACCGAAAATTTAGCTGAATAATTTGTCAATTTCTTTTGCTGCAGTTTTGTATCAGTTATACATTTATTTGTTGGTGTTGTCTACTGTCTCGTATCCTGGACTGTTGGCCTCCCTAAGCGCGCTGTAAGTGCCTCGTCAAATCTTAGCCCCCATTATTTATGGTTGTAGGGATCATCTAACTTTTATATATTAGCTTTGACGCTTTTGAGTGATCGCCATCATAAAAAAGTAAAATAAAATTAATAATATAATTTATGAGTTGGCTTGTATAATTGAGAATCTGTTTTTTCTGGTCCATACTCGTCGTAGTTGTACAATAGGTACTCGCTGATTTTGTGGTTATTGACATTGATGATTGTTGTGGTTTTTCTTTTTTCTTTTTTGTTCCCTTGGTATGTCCTAGCCAATTGACGGGAACCTCCTGAAGTTGCTCATCCCTGTTGCTGTGTGCCATGCGCTAGGCCATGTAACCAGTAACGTCTCTTTTGCTGCCGTTGCAGTATCGTTTACTCACACTGTTAAAGGTGATAATCTTTGATTTGGGTTGAAAGCTCTTTTCGTAGAGAGATACTTATTTTGCTCGTCTTTTTCTTAACTTTGGATCAGCCCTGGAGCCTTTCTTCAATGCTGCGGCATCACAGTTCATTCTTGGGCAACAGATACCTTTGACGTTATGGCTGTCTTTGGCACCAGTTGTTCTTGGTGAGTTCATCTATCACCTTATGAAGTGCCAAGTGAAGTTTGTTCATATTTTGATTGGATAAAATATTGGACCAATCAAAATCTCCATGGCTGCACGCCAAAGTGACTTTGATGGATCTAATAATGCATTTTATTTCATCCTAGTGCTGGACATGTTTGTCATTTCTAAAATACAAGACTAAAAGTATGGTTTAGTGAGGGGGTTTCATTTTCTTAGATACAAGTATAAGTTAGGCCATTATTTCTCTATCTGTAAATCAGTTTCATAGTTTTAACTATACAGACTAAATACAGGTGTGTCGATGGCATCACTGACCGAAATGTCCTTCAACTGGTTGGGCTTCATTACTGCAATGATTTCCAACATCTCCTTCACTTACAGGAGCATATACTCAAAGAAAGCTATGGTTAAGTGGTTCCCTTTTACTTGAATTTCATTTGGTGTATATCCTATCAATATTTATAGCAGCTGGATACTATCTTATCTAGGATGTCTCATCTTTATCTTATTAATTCTATCTGCAGACTGATATGGATAGCACGAACTTGTATGCCTACATTTCAATCATTGCCCTTATCGTGTGCCTCCCTCCTGCGATTATTGTACGTTTTAGTCTCTCTCTCTCTCTCTCTCTCTCTCTCTCTCTATGTATGTCTGCACTATTGTTTCTTCTTGATTTGATTTCTCACTCATGTACACCAAACAGATCGAGGGACCTCAATTGTTGAAGTCTGGTTTCAGTGATGCGATTGCAAAAGTGGGTATGACAAAGTTCATCACCGATCTTTTCTGGGTTGGAATGTTTTATCACCTCTACAATCAGGTAAATACTTGAGCTCTTAAGTTATTAATTTATTATACTTGATTCTAACTAATAAAATGGCTCTGAATGTAGTATTGTTTAATTAAAATTAATTATTTGCATCTTGTCTACCCAATATAAAACTATAAGTGTTGTTGCCCAGTCATATGGCAATGGTCTATTCATTTTTAAGCTCGGAGTCTTACAACTTAATTCTTTTGTACTCTCAGCTGGCAACCAACACCCTTGAGAGAGTGGCACCTCTAACACATGCAGTTGGGAATGTGTTGAAACGTGTTTTCGTGATTGGCTTCTCAATCTTGGTCTTTGGTAAGATTCTGCTACAATTCTTGGCAATTTATGTTCAACATGGATGATGGATGTAATGACACAACGAGAGATTTATTATAAATTCTTTGGTTTTCAGGTAACAAGATTTCACTACAAACTGGTATTGGCACTTCCATTGCCATTGCTGGAGTTGCTATGTACTCTTTCATAAAGGCCAAGATGGAAGAAGAGAAACGAGTAAGACCAATAGTACAACTCTTTACAATTAGAATTAGTTAATCTATGCTGCATGGCCTGCTGAAACTGAATGACAAGAATATCATGTCTAATGCTAGCCAATTCTACCATATTAATAAAACAACTGGGATCCAGTATTCATGGATCGTCATCCTACTACTATGAGCTATACCTAAGGTTTTGTTTGAGTAGCTTGTAAGCCTCTACTTTACATTTTAAGTACATCATAAACGGTAAATCTCACACGTAACAACAAACCTTCTTTATGAGCTCTGCTTTCAGTTAAGATCTGATGGTTTGTTGATTAGCAGGAATAAAGTTTAGGTGTTCCTTAGTGTTTGATTTACATCATTTTGTTATGTTGGTATGACAAGTTTGTTTCTTTGTTCTCTGCAGCAAGGGAAAGTGGCATAGACGCTGACCGATGCAGGGATGTAGAAGAAATCTCAGGTGAAGTTGTAATACTTACTATATATCTCCGACAACAAACTGGCTGCCTGAGAATTTCTTTTTGGCGTTGTGTAATTAGTCAATCAATTTTCTTTTATTCTACTTTCAAGTGTCAGTCTGTTTTTTCGGTTATTGGAGATGGCTGGAATAATAATATGACTCGTGGCGCGGTCAACATTGTGATCAGAAGCCCTGAGCTTTATTGATATTAGAATGTTGAGGATGAAATTTGTGAATAGTCTATTTTCGTGGGAACAGACTATTGGAAGGGCCCTTTGAACCTCTGCTTGTTTCATTTTATTTTCTTCTTCTTCTTCTTATGATGCTGCGTTGATGGGTTTCTTAGCTTGTCGATTCACCGTAGGACGCACTAATCCGGGCATTCGAGTGAGTTTATGGGATGATTATCGTAAATATTATTGAAACAATGCGGTGCAATTTCATTTTGGTGCCCTTGACTTTAGTGATGCACGTTATTTAAACTTTCTGGTGACCAAAATATTCGAGAGTTGTTAATTTTGCAACAAATTGAGAGGTGATGATAGTATTATAACAACGTTTTAGAAGTCGTGAAAAAATTACAAAGTAAATAGAAATTTATGCATTAGTCGACCATTAATCATAAATATTACGAATTTTACATTATTTTTTCCCCCTCGGGACATGATCACTATAAATATTGTGATAAACAGTACAAAGTATTGTTGTTATTTCATTAAAATTACAATATCAATAAAATTTGGTGGAGGTTAAATTTGATGTATACGTAATACACGTGATGTACGTCATGGTTAACTTGATGTTTTGTAGTGAATAATTTTATATTGGAATATTAACACTTAAATGCTTTAAATTTTACATTTTTTTTTAATCTGAGGCAGGTGGAAAATACTTAGTATTTTAGAAATAAAAATAAATAATACTCACATCTATAATAACGTATAATAAGTACATTAGGCTAATTTTAACTAATAGACACGCTTATACGATCACATGATGCACTACCTAACGTGCAAACACGCAATAGATTAGTTTTAGTTAATACACACGTGCACGCTCGCACGATTTAACGTGTATTGATCATGTTTCGTGTAAGCTAATGTACGCTTACACAATCAAACGTGTAAAGATAAACACGATCTGCACAGACATCATCAGCGAAAAGACAAGTCGATCCAGCTATCGTAAATGGAAGTTTGGAGACTAATCCTCGCGAACACCGCGTTGAAATTGAACGTGTTGATGTCGTACATCGGTTTCCAGCCGCCGTTTGCACGGATTTGCCCCATTATCAAAGGGCGTAGCGGCGGCGCATTAGAGAATATAAAGTGCCACGATGGTTCGGATGAGAGATAAAAGGCGGTGGCGGCCGAGAACGTGAGATTCAATTGCTTTGTAGAGATTTTGGAGGAAAAATGAGAAGATGAGCAAGTGAGGAAGATGATGAGTAGATTTATTTTGTTTATTTTATTAATTAAAATGGTGTTCGATTTGATGGATTAGATAAGATTTATCACACGACAAGTATTTTCGACAAATGAATATTGAAGTGAAACTCGGATCTGTCTATGTGGATTAAACATAAGTTTTCCTAAACAATGTAGTTGAGCTAGTAATTAAACATTGTCAGTTCATCATAAAATAAGAATTGTGAGTTTGCCATTCATGTCTATTTAGGGATTCGAATTTAGCTCGCATGATTAGTGTTGAAAATGTTCTTCATAAGCAAAATTAGAAAGAAAAAAAAAAAATGAAAGTTCATATATTTGGAGACAAGATTTATGATTCATATGTAAAATCTGAAATATGTAAATTTTTGTGTATTTAAACGCTATTATCCTTTTCATTTTATTTTTGAAAAAGCTAGTACCCTTTTCATTAGTATAAGAAGAATATATATATATATATATATATATTTCAGAACCAGTTAATTAAATGATTGATATCATGATCAAGTTATGAATTTTCATCTAACTGCTAAGAATTTTCTCCGAAGAAAAAGAGAGAGAAGAAATAAAGTCAGCAAAAATAGTAAAAGTCAAAGTCAATTATAGTCAATATTGGTATTCCTGATCCGAATGAAATGTAAACCCGGCCCAATATGAAGCCCATTGAGATAACAAAGCCCATATGAGCATATTCAGATTCGGTGCGCATTAGAGATGAAAACAAAAGATTATAAGTGAAGCAAGCCCCAAAATACCAAAAACACCCAGAACCATAAAAGAAAGTACCCAGCTTTTAACGCTCATATTTTACCCCCCCAAAAAAACAAAAAATTCAATCAAAAAGAGTCGAGTGCTACTACACGCTTTAATTCTTCCACGAAACTAAATCGAATAAAAGCCCCTCGAAAAATAAAAATATTTAACGAATTTGGAAAAAAGATGGATTTTGATAGAACCGAGAGCGAGATAGACTATTACTGCCGCCACTGTTGTTTATGTGTTGTTGGTTGTTTTAATTTCATCGCTTTATTATTAGTTTTTATTAATAATTCGTTTCTGGATCTCCAAATTTCCTCGCGGTTCCTCGTTTCTTTCTCTCTCTCTAAATTTCGTATTCATCAATTCGTTTCGCAATCACACCTGTCTCTATATATTTTATATATCGTGTTACTATTGTTTGTGTTATTACATTACATGGACATCACATGCGCGTCAAATTCCTCGCCTTTTTATTTTGTTTTGTTTTCTTTCCTGCCAAGATAGGGAGGAGAAGGATTTTATTGGTTTCCTTGTTGGAACCCTAGCTTTTGGGGGGCGAAATCTCGATTTTTAGGGTTTGTGGCTGCCGATTGATCTCTAATGGAGGCTGGTTCCGAGGGGGAGATCAATAGGAACATGAATCACAGCCCGTCGGACGGGTCTAAGCGCCCCAAGCGCCAGATGAAGACGCCGTTTCAGTTGGAGATGCTCGAGAAAACCTATGCCAGTATGTTTATCTTTTTCCCGGTCATGGGGATGTTGTTCTGCTCTGTGGTGACGCAATTCGTGTGTTTTCTCTGTTTTTTGTTTTTCCTTCTAAAGAAAACAATTTTTCTTGGGCAAGTAAGTTTTTGTTTGTGCTAGGAAGTTTATGATTAATGGTGTTTATTATTAAATTTTCCCAAAGTGTTTTTATTAGACGATGTGTAATTGTGCATCTGTATGGTTCTTTTTCCTTTCTTTCATTGATTGAATATGTTTAATTGGACTAAGTGATGAAGACTTGAGGTAGTTAAATTGCTGAGTTTTCTGGTAAGTTCTGAAACCAATGTGGACTGTTTGCATTGCTTTGGAGCATGGATATAAAGAAAATGCTGGTGTGCTCTGATTAAAATCTACTGTTGAGTGATGGTATTGGCTCTCATGGTTCTTTTATGCAGTGGAGACATACCCCTCTGAGGCAACCCGTGCTGATCTGTCGGAGAAACTAGGTTTGACGGATCGGCAGTTGCAAATGTGGTTCTGTCATAGGAGATTGAAGGATAAGAAGGAATCGGTGGGTGTGGCAGCCATGAAACCACGCACTCCTGGACCTGTTGGAAGGAAGGGATTTATTGAGTCTCCCAGAGAGGAACTGATGATAGCTGAACCCGCCAGTGGACATGTCTCTGGTTCTGCATCTGCCTCTGGTTCTGGCTCAGGTTCAAGTCAGTATGATATTGGAGATGGTACACCTATGGTGCCTACTAGGTATTATGAGTCACCTCGAACAATCATGGAGCGTAGAGTGATTGCATGTGTAGAGGCCCAGTTGGGAGAGCCTTTGAGGGAAGATGGACCAATTCTTGGAGTGGAATTTGATGAATTGCCCCCTGGTGCATTTGGTGCACCTATAGGTATATTTGGTTCTCTTACATATTGATCATATATAGAACATTGAGCAATTCATGGCTGTAACATATCATGGCTTAAATACTTAGGTTTCCTTGGGATAATTTTTTTTCTTCATATTAAGTACACGATCTTCACGATTTGTGCCTGTACTATAGGTATTGGCTTTATTATGAACTAACACAAATTGTATAAGAACTTACACATCTCTGTGATCCTGATATTTCAGTTCAAGTGGACCAGGAAGAAAGATACAGACATTCTTATGATAGCAAGTTATATGGACAGTACGATGCGAAGCACATCAAAGTTTGTCCTCTGTTCTTCATAAATCATTTATAATATGAATGTGCTATACCAATTTAACTTATTGTCATATGAACCAGTGGTGCTAGATGGGTTGGTTGCAGTAAACAACTCAATTCTCACGCCTCTTTCTTTTACTGTACTCTGAAGATAGGATGATTATTAAGTTGCTGTTACCAAAAATATCAGAAATCACCAATTGGGGGGGGGGGGGGGGAGGCGATGTTCCTCTGAATAGATACTTGAGTAGCATAAGTGATTAATATCTGTTATTCCTACACACCGGCAGTTCTACTACTTTTGTTTCATTGAAATAAACAATTACTTGAAATTAAAATAAAAAATCTTGATTCTCAGACTGCATCAAATGGCCCTCATGAAGCATTGGAGACCAAGATTAGGACTGATGCATATGGACACGTCGCTCAGCCATACCTATATGACTCACCAGTTGATGGTCCTCCCCCAAAAGGTTTGTCGCTTGTGCATGAAAATGGGCTTCTCTCTAGGGAGCTTGCTGTTGAGGGTCAGACCTCAAGAACAGATTTGTATTCCCAGCCAGGCAGACAGATGCAGATTTCATTGTCTCCTAGGAATACAGACTTTATGCCAAATGATACTAATGTTTATATGGAGAGGAAACGCAAGGTAGTCCTTCAATGTTTGGATTTTGTGTCAAATAGTATTTGAATTCTTGTATTGATGCAATATGCTATTTTATTTTAACCTCATATAGAGTGATGACTCTCGAATTGGAAGAGATGGTCAATCCCATGAGAAGAAGACCCGAAAAGAACTTGAGAAACAAGATATATTAAAGCGAAAGGTTTGGGCTCTGTTCATTTTCTTTTAAGGGCTAGTACATTGTAAGGTAACTGCACAGAACCTCCTACTAGCTGACACCTGTCTCTGTTGTTCTGTCCACATTGTAGAGAGAGGAGCAACTAAGGAAAGAAATGGAGAGACAAGATCGTGAAAGAAGGAAGGAGGAACAACGACTTCTGCGAGAGCAGCAGAGGCAGGAGGAGAAATTTCAGCGCGAGGAAAAGCGTGAAATGGAACGGAGGGAAAAGTTTATGCAGAAGGAACTTATGCGGGTAGGTTTAAAGGTTATGTTTTATGTCCTGTCTTCTTTCTAACTTCATATTTTTCTTGATTGTGGTAGTTACTATTGAATTTCATTTATCCAATCGGTAAATCCAGGCGGAGAAAAGGAAACAGAAAGAAGAGCGTCGCAGAGAGAAGGAAGCAGCACGACAGAGAGCTGCTGTGGAGAGAGCGACGGCTAGGAGAATTGCTAAAGAATCCTTGGAGCTAATAGAGGATGAGCGTCTTGAACTAATGGAATTGGCTGCTTCAAGCAAGGGGATGCCTTCAATTTTATCACTTGATTATGACACTTTACAGAATCTTGACTCGTTCCGAGGTTGGTATTGCTTACTACAATATCTTTGGAAATAATTGAATCATGATCCTTAGCAAATTTTGTCTTGTGATGGTGACATTTCTGCAAAATCTAAGACTTGGATATATAATTTGAATAATGATACTAGAAAGGATATATTAGAACCATTTCTCGTCCTTTACCTTTGTATATATGAAAATGACATGGAACTGATTATAATGTTTAGTGCTTCTTGTCAGCATCTTCACATCATTTGTGTTCTGTCTCTATTCTTCTAAATAAAAAATTGTGTATTTAGCTCAGATTTGTCAGGACTTTCTGATAATCTTCTTTTAGATCGAACACTAGATCAAGGTGTATACCAGCATTTGGGAATTTACGTCTAAGTTTGTCATGATTGGAATTTCAGGGTTTTCAAGATATTTGCTTTGTATTTATAGTTAGGTTGCTTTATGCTGAGTGAGTTATTTATTAATTTATTTATTTTCCTTCAGATGCTTTGTGTGAATTCCCTCCAAAGACTGTAAAATTGAGAAAGCCTTTTGCCATTCAACCTTGGATGGATTCAGAGGAAAATGTTGGGAACCTCTTGATGGTATGTTTCTATACTATTACTTCTTTCTTCGTTTCTTCCTCATTAATGAGTTAGAGGGGATCTTCGTTTCCTGGAGATTGATCTGTTTTACGAACTTCTGGAATGATATTTTTCTCTTTCAGGTTTGGAAATTCTGCTTGACGTTTGCAGATGTTCTTGGGCTTTGGCCTTTTACCATTGATGAATTTATACAGGCTTTCCATGACTATGTGAGTTTTAGGATGCTTTCGTTTTTCTGTACTTCTTGACTAGCTAATCTCCACTTCTATTAATTCTTTATTGTTTATTCTCATTTTATTTTATTTCTGACTAGTTTTATTGTCATCCTTCTTGTCTCTTTTTCTTCGATAACCATATTTCCATTTTTCTGAGTTTCTTTTCAATTTATTCATCCCGGCTTTCCTTTTCATTTTCTCATTTTCACCTTTTCTGGAATGGGGTTTGGGTCATTTCTGTTGCAAGAATTCACAGTTTCTTGTTTCCTCGTCACAGGATTCAAGGCTACTTGGTGAAGTACATACCGCACTTCTAAAGCTTATCATAAAAGATATCGAAGATGTTGTGCGAACTCCTTCAGGTGGGCCAGGCACAAACCAATATAGTGCTGTTAACCCTGAAGGTGGACACCCTCATATTGTTGAAGGGGTAAGTACTCCCAGTGGAAAGGCTTCCCATCTTTTTATTTACTTAGGATTTGTTTTTCAATGGCTGTTACATTATTAATATCTGGTCGTCATTGCAGGCATATTTATGGGGTTTTGACATAAGAAACTGGCAGAATTACTTAAATCCATTGACATGGCCTGAACTATTAAGGCAATTTGCACTATCAGCTGGTTTTGGCCCACAGTTGAAGAAAAAGGGCATTGATCGAGTTTCCACGAATGATAATGATGAGGTATCTTTTTGGTTCTGAGTGCAATCTTGTCTCCAACTGCATTGTATACCAGACTTAAATTCCAGGATGGAAACATTAATATATTGTGGGAGTTTAAAAATTGAAGTTTTTTTGGACAACACTAGTAAATAAATGCACACACAAATTGATCGTTAAATACTATGACTTCATTTTCTTGAAAACACCCTCATTTCCCTTGTCATGAATTGCTGGCCACAAGATTTTATAAACATAGTTTTGGGTTATATAACTGCATTCATTAATATATGCTTGCTATCTTTCAGAGTAGAGGTTGTGAAGAAATAGTCTCTACTCTGAGAAATGGTTCAGCAGCTGAGAATGCTGTTGCTATTATGCAAGAAAAAGGACTCAGTCTCCAGCGCAAGTCAAGGCACCGGTTAACTCCAGGAACAGTTAAATTTGCTGCTTATCATGTCCTTGCTCTTGAAGGAAGCCAAGGGCTAAATGTTATCGAGCTTGCAGAAAAGATTCAAGTAAGTAATAGCTAAATTTGGTAGTGCTTCTTTGATTGTTTTTTCAGACTTCACTTTCAGTTTTCATGATGTCATATGGTTCTAGTCTTTAATGTGGAGATAGAAAGTATGTTTGGGTGAATTATTTGAAATTTCAATGTAGTGGTATGTTTTGTTGATTCTAATTTTATGGTGAGGCTCATATTGATACTGACATGTAGAATTATTTAAGTGGTGGTTGCCATTGAAATCATGGTATCGGATATGGCATTGATGACCTACAGGGTTGAGAAGGTTTTTGGTGAGCATGAGCCATGCTTAACATGATATTAGTGTTTAGCATAGTAATCAGGGATTTTTGGATTGGTGGTGGGGGAAGGCCTTAGGTTCTTTTGTTTAACTATCTGATTTTCTTTATTCTGTAGAAATCTGGGCTCCGTGACTTGACAACGAGCAAAACTCCTGAGGCTTCAATATCTGTTGCCTTGTCGAGAGATCCAATACTTTTTGAAAGAATAGCTCCCTCGACATATTGTGTGCGGCCAGGTTATAGAAAGGATCCTGCTGATGCTGAATCAGTGATTGCCACAGCCAAGGAGAAGATACTGAGATATGCAAATGGTTTTTTAGCTGATCAAATTGCTGATGAGGAAGAAAGGGAGGATGATTCAGAAAGTGATGTCGCAGAGGGTACAGAAGTTGATGCTTTAGCCATCAGTTTGGATACAAATAAAAATGGTGCATGCAATCAAGTTGTCCCTGAATCTGGTAATGGTAAGGGCAAGCTTCCTGATGATGGTTTACTGAAAAATAAGATTGCTGCTGCTGGTAAGAATTCAAATGTCTTGTTGCTTTTCGTTGCAACTTGTTTTTTATGTTTGAAATATGAAAGCTCAAGTGAGATCTCCGATTAACACCTTTAGTGTTTGCAGATATTGGAGAGGCTAATCCAGACCAAGATGTTGAGATTGATGAAAGCAAAACTGGCGAACTCTGGGTCCAAGGGCTCACTGAAGGAGAATATTCTGATTTATCTGTCCAAGAGCGTCTTAGTGCCCTTGTTGCTTTGATCGGTGTTGCAAATGAAGGGAATTCAATTCGTGTAATTCTTGAGGTATGACTTCTTAATGTTTGTTAAATGTTTAAAATTGAAGTAGGGCTTTAGATCAGTGGTGACTTCTGACTAATAAATTGTTGCAGGATCGCATGGATGCTGCAAATGCTCTGAAGAAACAGATGTGGGCTGAGGCACAGCTTGATAAAAGGCGAATGAGAGAAGAAACTATTAACAAGTTGTACGATTCTTCTTTCAATGCTATCACAGAGGGTGGTTTAAGTCCACTAGCTGCAGAAAATAAAGTTTATGATCCATCCATATCCACTTTAGGGAAGGATGAGTCTTCTGTTGTGGTAGAGGATGCTCACAATACCATTGATAATCCAGACACTTCCATGGGTCAATTTGTTTCTCCTGCTCAGCAGAATGGACATATAACAGAGAGGTCAAGGTTGCAGCTAAAATCATATATAGGCCATAGAGCAGAAGAGCTATATGTCTACAGGTCGTTGCCTCTGGGTCAAGACCGAAGAAGAAATCGTTATTGGCAGTTTATAGCTTCATCTTCCTGCCTTGATCCTGGTTCAGGGAGAATTTTTGTTGAAACTCCCAATGGCTGTTGGAGACTTATCGACTCTGAGGAGGTAGTTACAAATTAATTTACTCTGCTCCTATTCCCTCTTTATCTGTTTTCTAGTTAAGTGCTCTGTGTCTTGGTAATGTTCCTGTAGTGGAAGAAGCCAGAAACTGTGATGCTGGTAGGTAAGGTTGGTTCTGTGTGTACTTATGATCTGCATCAGAGAAGAAATATGATGATGACCTTCTGCAATTAAAAAAGATTGTGTTGACCTATTATGCGTAAGGATGAATTCTGTTAGATGTCTGTATTGGGTAAATATCTGCCTAGATTTTATGTTGAGATTGAGTTGAATATTATCTAAGAAAAGTGTGGTCAGGAGTAAGGATGAAATTCAGTAAGATTATTCTTGGAAACTTTTACCCTATTTTTATCCTATTTTGTTCTCATTTTTGTTTATTTTGTCTCAGCGTCATTGACTATATTAATTCTGTTCCTATTTTTACAGCCTGTTTAATACTTCTTGCAGGCATTTGATGCTCTTTTGACAGCATTGGACACTAGGGGGACAAGAGAATCTCATCTGCATATAATGTTGCAAAGAATCGAAGCCTCTTTCAAGGAAAGTGTTAGAAGGAATCGCTTGTCCCACAATGGGGACAAGGGTCGACAAGAAGATGTTGAACTAAATTCTAGCTTTGCTTTTGAAAGTGCTGAGAGTCCTAGCAGTGCAGTTTGCACTACTAGTTCTGATGCATTCGAACCCTCGCTTTCATTCAGAATTGAAGTAGGGAAGAATGAAAAAGAGAGGAATAACTTCATGAGGAGGTATGAAGACTTGCAGAATTGGATGTGGAAAGAATGCTTCAACTCATCCATTGTCCGTGCCCTGGCATATGGAAAGAAAAGGTGCTCGCCGTTATTAGGAATTTGTGACATTTGCCTTACTACTTATACTGAGGATAATTGCCCTTGTTGCCACTGGGCTCGGGGCAAGATTGCCACAAAAGGACATTTTCCGGTGCAGTTTAATGGTGAAAATAATTTGATGGATGCGACAAACTGTCCGCTGAGAATCAGATTGATCAAGACCATCCTAACTTCACTTGAGGTGTTACTGTGTGCTTTTTTCTGCATTCTTGGGAATTATGTTTCACTTGTAGAGCCATATGCTTACTCTGATTATTATTTAACAGGTTGCCGTTCCCTCTGATGCCCTTCATTCTTCTTGGACTGAAGACCTTAGGAATTCTTGGGGCTTTGAGCTCCACAACTCTTCATGCATTGACGGTCTCCTACAGGTGTTTACACCACAAGTGCTGCTACTTTAAACATGATTTATACGGAAATGCCTGCTATTTTAATTCGTCTCTGACTGGTTTTCGTTAACAATTTCAGGTCCTAAATCAGTTTGAGGCTGTCATAAAACGTGATTACCTATCAGCAGATTTTGAAACAACTGAAGAATTATTGTGTTTTTGCAACTCAAGATCTGCCGTTAACAAATCTAGTAACCCTGGATCTGTTCCCCAACTTCCTTGGGTACCAAAAACCACTGCTGCTGCAGCTCTGAGGCTTTTCGAGTTGGATGCATCCATCTTCTACACCCCAAGTCAGAAGGCTGAGTCTCACGATGAAAAGAAAGTGGAAGCTCTTTCGGTTAGTGCCTCTGTTTCTTTCTGTCTCAAAACCCCCACTTATTCCATGCTTGTATATACTTGCTTGTATATCATGGTCCGCACATTCTTGCTCTGGGATTGGGGATACATGAATCAATAAAACCCCCCACTAAAGACATGAGTTGGATAGGAAAAGATATGAAATGGTGATGATAACAACGGTAATAGTAATAGTAGTAATTACTCCCTCCGTCCACGAAAGAATTTCCTAAGAGGGAGTGATGCGAGTTTTAAGAAAAAGATTGTTGAGTGTATAGAAAGTGGAAAAAGGTTGTTGAGTATATTGGGAGTGGTGAAAAGGTGAAAAGAAAAGAGTAAATAATATATTATAAGTGGTGGGATATAGTCTAGAAATAGGTAACAAGTTTTTTGTGGGCGTCCCAAAAAGGAAAGATAAGAAGTTCTTTTGTGGATGGAGGGGTATAATAATAACAGTTATAAAAAAAGCACTCTTAAATTCTGGAGAAATATGTACTTAAGCGACCCTAAAACGCCTTTTAACAAGACTTCAATATGGAAATGTAGAGGATCTCTCTTTTATTGCATATTAGTTGGTTTCTGCCTTTGCTGTATGCTCCCCTATTCCACTCAAAGAATTAGTTGATTATTCTGATGATTACCCTGTCTTGATTTTTTTTAATTCAATACTCAAATACTTTGGAGCTTATGTTTCTGTTGCATACAGAATTTGGCATTACGATATGGTCACCCCAAAGACATCCAGAGGGCTGAATCCAGGGGTTTCGACAGATATGGATCTCTAGAGGAAAACTGGGATAATCTTCGTGATACTCCTGGCAGCTCCGGGTACAGGCAGGTGGCTCGTGGGAAAGGTGGCCGGCCGCGTGGAAAGTCACAGAAAGCGGTCATTAATTCTGCACCATCTGGCAAGCGGAGCACGAAACAAGGTGAGACGTTAACTCAATTCCTTCTGCAGCAGGGAATGAGTGCACCCGGGCAGAAGCACAAACGTGGTCGCCGAACCCTGAGGAGGAGGAGACCGGAGAAGAAAGTCGTCGCAGAGAGTAAACTGGACGACTTGTATGACAAAGACGCCTTCATGAATGCCATGGAGGAGCCAGAAAATTCTGGCAGGGAGGAGGAGGCGCGTCATTTTAGTGCTATTGTAGGTGAAAATGATGACAGTAGCAACAACATGGAGGGTGATTCCGATGATAATGTCGATGATAACTCCTATCACTATAGGAAATGGGGAGCGACCGCTTATGACACCATCTCTCATAGAAGCACTGAGCTGGTGGAAATGAGCGAAGAGGAAGCCGATGAAATTGACGATGAACATGGTTATGATGAAGAGGATGGTGAGAATCTGGGGGGCGACGTTGAATTTAACGATGACTACTCCGACCCCGACCGAGACGGGGAAGGGAACCAGGAGGATGATGGTTCCGAGTCGTTAGTTTCTGGTGATTACAGTGACGATTGAATCAGCGTGTCAAAATTCTTTTTTCTTTTTTTGGTATTCTTTAGAGATGCAGCGGTCTAATCAGCTGGTCCGGTGTAAAATTATAGAGGAACGAGGTATTGTTTTCAACTCCTTAGTCTTTGGTAATGATATTAACTAAAGATACAACATATTGTAAGACGTATGTTAAATGCTAAAGATTTACTACCATTTCTTGACCGTTTTTGACATATTGTACAAAGGCCTAATGGAATTGGCTGGATTCACTAGGACTGGGTATAATGTGTAGTAATGAATTATCAACATAATAGCAAACATGTTTATTGACTAGCAGCTACAATCCTTCAAAATTCGAGCCCCCAAGAAACAAACACACAAGTGAAAAATGAGGATACATTTTGAACTCAAGCAGAAAGTAGTTTCTTGATTCCGGATTTCTGATCAGGCGTCAACCTTGTTGGGAACTTAATGTTGAATTTGATCCTGAGATTGCCCCTTTTGGTGGGTTCTTTAGGAAAAGGCATCCCTTCTCTTGGAAGCACCTCTTCGTAGTTGGGATGGATGACGCTGTTAATCGGCACGCTCAAGCTCCTTCCATCCAACGTCGTCAGGTGCACCGTGTAACCCGTCAATGCTTCAGCCAGCGATATCTTCTGCGTCACGATTAGATCATTTCCATCTCTCGTGAACACGCTGTGCGGCTTCTCGTCGATTATGAACACTAAATCGGAAGGGATCACATTCGGCTGCTCGTTCCCCTTCTCAGGGAATGTGATCTTCGTTCCTTTCTTCCACCCAGGTTTTATGTCAATCGTCAGAATCTCCTCCACCGGCAATGTCTTCCTGCACACAATCAAATCAAACGCCATTAAAGAACTGAATTGGAATTGGGATTTGGAACTGGAAGAGGGGTATGTACAAATACAATACATACCCACTGGCGTCAGATATCTCTCTGGAGATTTTCATCCTCTTTGTAGCTCCCTTGTACAGCTCTTCCAAGCTGCAAGGCAGCTTCTGCTCGATCGGTGGCGCCTTTCTGGGACCGGTACTCATTGGCCTGCCGTCGCCCCCTCCCCCGCCGAAGGAGCTGAAGATGTCCTCACCGAACATGGAGCCTCCGAAGCCTCTACCGCCCCTCATTCCGCCGCCTCCTAAGGGGCCTGAAAAGCCGAAGAACTCGGCGAATATGTCGTCGGCGTTTCTCGGATTAAACCTGTACACGTTTGGTCCGTCTCCTGATTGGAAGAATGTCGCACCACCAGCATCCGGCGGCGGCACTTGACCCTTCAGACCTTCTTCGCCGTACTGATCGTATACAGCCCTCTTTTGAGGATCACTTAGAACCTGCCCAACCAATCATATAAAACACAAGTTAGTTTAGAAACATCAAATTGGGCTGATCAAAATCGCTACAGATCTATCGGAATCCATGGCGATCAATAAGCACCGCAATTCAAAATCATAACTGAATTATACTAAACCACTGAATGAACCCTAATTCACAAACAAAAAAACATTGCGCAATTGATAGCAAAATGAAGCAAGAAAGGAGAGGTTTCACATACATCATATGCTTCGGAAATCTGCTTGAATTTAGCCTCAGCATCTTTCTTGTTGTTGGGATTCTTGTCGGGATGCCACTTCATCGCGAGCTTTCTGTAAGCTTTCTTCAAGTCGTCATCTTTCGCGTTCTTGTCGACCTGCAATATCTTGTAGTAATCAACACCCATATCTCTCTCTCTTTCTTCCTGTTTTCTTCTCTAACTAACACAGGTCGTTTCAATAGAATATGTGCGTTGTTGAGCTGCAGAAAAAGGTGCGTGCAAATTCCAAAAGATTTGAGATATGAATTTTAAGAAAGGTATGGAGAAATTGGGGAAAGAGTGAATGATTTATTGTTGGAGTCGGAGATATGAAGGGGGGAGATGAGATGGGTCTGGAAATGAGCAGCGTGGGCTGGACTAGAACGCCGTCGAACTTTCCAGAACTGCTGGTTCGCCCCGGTCTAATTTGCCTTCCCCCACCCCGGTCCGATTTTCTCCTTTTCCTTTTTCCATCAAATTATAAAATACTCCTTCAATGATTAGGTAGCGATCAGTCAAACCATTTTCCTAATCGTTAATAACACCAAGTGCCATTGGTTTATTATCATTTTAACTCTCTTTTATTGTAATCAAGTATAATTACGATTATAGAATATTGAGTTGTATGGATGTATTTATGACGTGCGATATAATGAAGTAATAATAATATGTGACTTCTTCAAAAAAAAAATATATATGCGACATATCGTCACATATTATTTAAATGACGGAAAATTTAATGGATTTGTTAAATAAGGATTTATTGAAATTGAATACAAAAGTACGAGACTTTATTAAAATAAAAGGTTGAATAGACAAATACGATAATTTATTAAAACAAAAATATTGTACATTGACCTATTGAAATAAAAAGTTAAAAGTAAAATGACCTATAAATGTGTGTTGCCTTTTGTATTATTACATCCCGGTGGATGTTTGGTTTAAAATCGACATATAAGCTTTCTCTAATCTAATTTATTTTTTCATAATTGATTTGTTATATTTTCAAACTAATTTACTTTCAATTTTCTCTATGTAATAAATATTTCCTTTTTCTAACACAAAATTATTTCTAACTTATAAATTCAATTTTTAAGAACTTTAACAATTTTTAAAAAATTAGTACATCTTATAAATTTTTATAACATTTTATAAATTATTCAAACCTATAAATATATACTAATAAAAAATGTGCATTAGGGATAAAATGTAGATTACCTATTGATGATGAGGACAAATACCTATTATATATCCCTACTACCTATTTAATTTAAGGATAATTGAGTAAATCCTTCAAAGAAAAAAGGACAATTGAGTAAATTATATTATTATATATTTAGAATAATATATTAATTCATTAGATATTAAATTACTAATATTTTCATTATCTTATCCAAAATTTATTTGATATATATCTATTAATTCAACAATAAGGTAATATTTTAACAAGTTAGCATAATAATCATAATTGTTACTATATTTTAATAATGATTAATTTATAATATTAACAAAATCTATATATTTATACATAAATTATCTAAAAAAAAATACTCCCTCCGTCCCAACTTTTAGTATCCAACTTTTATTTTGTGGTTGTCCCACATTTTGATATTCATTTATATTTTTAGTAAAAGTAGGTGGGACATTTGCTCTACTTTAATTATTTTAACACTCACATAAAATGTGAGACCCTTATTCCACTTATAACACACCCAACCACGTTATTAAAACTCGTGCCACCCTCAATTGGATACTAAAAGCCGGGACGGAAGGGGTATCATTTTATTGTTTTATTAAAATTGATTATTTTTTAAATTGGCCTAAGTTGGGGACCAAAGAAATCTTCATCTGTCCCATAATAGTATGCATTTCTGGTTATTTTAGAACGTCCCACAAAAGTGTGCATTTTTCTTTTCTGGATCCATTATTCCAATAATAAAAAATGGATCCCTTATTTCACTAATAACACTAACTTAATATTCATTTAAAAAAAACACTCACCTATTTGTTAAAATCCGCGACACCAACAACCATGCACACTTTTATAGGATAATGGAGTATTATTTATAGAGTTTATTAATTTATTTAAATATTATTTTATAGATATTTTATTATACTTATAGAATTAAATAAACTAAATTACTAATTAAAAATTTAAATATAACAAATATTATATTTATATATTTTACTTGATACGTAAGCTTTTTCTGCGAATTCTTTAAAATATGTTTAGTGAACACTGAACAGTAAGTTTGCAAATCTCCCTCCTTTATACAAAACGTTTGCAAATTTCCCTCCCATATAAAAACAGTACTGCCCTTTTAGTAACACGCACTCAACGCTCCCTTTCTGCCAAAAAGCTCCTCTTCCCACGCAAATCCTGCTCAATTCCCGACGCTCTCCGCCATTAAAATCATTCAGATGGAACTCTCTTGTTGATTTTCCACTTCGCCATTATTACCGCAATGGCTGCAACTACAATTTCGCTTATCGCGGCCAGATTGTCATGTGCTGAGCCCTACGTCCGCTCATCTCTGAATCCCAACCATCGCCGTTCAGTTTTGTTTAATCCTGAGCTGAAGCACTTCAGACACGGCTTCGTTTCGCACAATTTCATCTCCAAGCCTCCACGGGCATCAACTGCAAGTGGAGATACTGATATTGCCACTGACGCTGCTTCTACTGTTGCGTTCGCAAACGATGATTTGACTGACTCGACGGTCTTTGTAATCCGCGCGAGAAACAAAATCGGGCTTCTAGGGGTCATCACTCGAGTTTTCGAAGCGCTTGGCCTCACAATCCAAGGAGCCTCAGTTGAGTTTGAAGGGGACTGCTTTATCAACAATTTCCATGTTACTGGTTCTGATGGTAAGAAGATTGAGGATGCTGAAAATCTTGAGAGGATTAGGAAGTCATTGATGGAGGCTATTGACGGTGTTGATGATATCTCTGGCGGACTCATGCACGCCGGCGGGAGAGGGGTGGTGGTGAAGAAATCAGTATCGGGACTGGAATCTTTGGGAGAAAGGAAAGCGAAGGCGGAGAAGATGTTGGGCTTGATGGATGGATTTTTGAAGAATGATCCGATGAGTTTGCAGAAGGATATTTTAGATCATGTGGAGTACACCGTGGCAAGGTCCAGGTTCAGTTTTGATGACTTTGAAGCGTTTCAGGTACTGTTCTTGGGCACATTTTGGAATCCTATGGAACATTTTCTTGATGTTTATGGTTGATTATTGTGCAGGCATTGTCTCACAGTGTAAGAGATCGTCTTATTGAGCGGTGGCATGACACGCACCAACATTTTAAGAAGCAAGATCCAAAGCGCCTATATTTTCTTTCACTCGAATTTCTTATGGGTACGTACATTTTCCAAAAGTCGATGATGCTTTGTGTATGTCGTTCTTTGTTAGGCTGTTAGCAGTGCCCATGTCTTCAGTGACTATTACGTGTTCTTGATGCATGATTATTTCCTTTAGGTCGTTCGCTGTCCAACAGTGTCATCAACCTTGGTATTCGAGATGAGTATGCTGAAGCTTTAAGCCAACTTGGATTTGAATATGAAGTTTTAGCAGAACAGGTTTTGAAAATTTACCATGCTCTGACCCTCTATTTCGTATTGGATTGGGAATTAGAGTAAAATGGTATTTGTCTTCGTTCTGCTTGTAATATTTTAATTTGGATTTGGGACTGATTTGGAAATTCATTGTTGAATAGGAAAAATTTAAAGAACGAATTACAACTTTGTAAATTTCTACATGTTTAATTTCATTAGCCTTATCAAAAGGTGTTAGTCAAATAGAACAATTTCCTATAATGGGGTGGACTGTTCAGGTGCAGACTACAAACACCTAAACCCTGGCTGATTTGGGGGAAAGTCAAGACTATTTTCCAACGCCACTCTTTTATTAGGCAACACTGTTTTCAGGATCCTTGATTCTGGAGATGATTAATTTACATCTATGCGTTGAACCACCAGAGTATTTGATGGATTATGTAGGACGTTTGACATTATAAAGCTATCCCGAAACTTGGTTATGTCATAAGACTCATGTGTTTTTTTTTTTTGACGGAATAAGACTCATGTGTTAGATTCTGACTATGATGAAGTGTATATGCATGATATTTGTAGCTGAAGTTACATCTTATTTCTTTCTTTTGGCCATTCAAAATTCATGTTTATATTATTTCCATTTCATTTGCAGGAAGGAGATGCAGCACTCGGTAACGGTGGCCTAGCCCGACTCTCAGCATGCCAAATGGATTCTTTAGCAACACTGGACTATCCAGTTTGGGGGTACATGCTTTTAATACATTCACAAAATCTGAATAATAGTATTAATTGTATCATGTCAATCTTATCTAACTAAAATTTCATGTTCGATTCACTTCACATGTTGGGTGCTCGACAATCCTCGAGTTCTCGATTTATGAAACTAGTTTCTTATATTTTCCCAATTATGTGTTGGCATAGAATTGATTTTGCGGAAAAGAAAGTTTGGCTTGGTGCAGATTGACAACATCTACTTTGTTTAGGTATGGGTTACGCTATCAGTATGGTCTATTCCGTCAAACTATCGTGGATGGGTATCAACACGAACAACCAGATTATTGGCTGAACTTTGGAAATCCATGGGAAATAGAGAGGATACAAGTTTCATATTCTGTGAAGGTGAAAACACTAGTACATTTTTTTCAGTTATTCATCTAATTGCGCAACAATATTTTACCAATTCACCTTGTCTTAGACTTCTAAACTTTTTGTCCCATCACTTTGGTTGAATTCCTTATGAATAAGTTTTATGGCACGGTTGAAGAGAAAGCCTCAAACGGAGTCAACTACAAAGTCTGGACGCCTGGAGAAACAGTGAGTTTATTTTACTTTGTGTTGATTCTAATTTCTAAGTTATATTAAAAATCCATATCAATGTTTAGCTATTTTTGTAAATATTGCATTATTAAGTCTCTCCCCTCTCTGTCACAAAGTAGAGGTGACATGTAAAAAAATAATGATTTTTGGAATTCTTATTCCTTAACAATTCAGTTACTGGAACTTTAGATTTCTTCTTAATGACAGGTTGAAGCTGTTGCTTATGACAACCCAATACCTGGTTATGGAACAAGGAATGCCATTAACCTTCGACTATGGGCTGCTAAACCAAGTGGACAATATGATCTGGTAACCTTGGTTTTGTTATACTCATAATTGTGTTGTATATGCTGATTGACAATCTGCAAAAATTAAATGAACATTTTGGTGGATGGCTGAGTCAGTGTTGTTTACTTCCGTGATGAGTAGGTGAGAAACATCAATACGATATTGTGATGGTTTTACTTCCAGGTCATATTCAAGTCTTGTACAATAACTCTTATTTGAGAATCTTTTATACTTTTGTGTAGAATGATTTAAAGTTTATTTGCCACTCCTGAAGAGTCTTTTATCAGAATTAATTTGTATTTATGTATTGCTCTGAAGTTCGATTATTCTCTCATTTTCATTTTGAAGTTTTACATTTTTCACTGTTGATTGTTGATGACTTGCCCGTTGGACTTAATTTCAGGAGTCATACAACACTGGGGACTACATAAATGCTATTGTGAACAGACAGAAGGCGGAAACAATAAGTTATGTCCTGTATCCTGATGATCGTTCTTATCAGGTTAAATGCTTATACTGATAATAGCTCCTGTTTCCTGTGCTCTTTTTTATTATAATAGAAGACAATATTTGTGTCGTGAAAATATTTAAGTTGTGTGACTGTCTTGGATCTTGAGTTTCTCTATTACATATGGGTTCCCATGGGTGGTGCCTCATATATGGATGACTGAAATTTTTTCGTAATCCTATGTAACATTTCTGTTTTGATTTTTCATTTTATAGATTGAGCACCCCCCACCCCAGTCCCCCCCCCCCCCCCCCCCCCACCCACCCAAAAAAAAAGTCAAAAATAAAAAAGTATTTGTTCTCTTTGACTCCCTCATATAAACATGTCTAACATCGCCCCTGCGGATCATGTATCCATCAAAGCACTGCCAATACTTAGATCAGCCTTTGAGTTTGACCCAAGTGATACACCTACTTATGCTCATATATATATCATTTTCTGCATTAGAACTAGAGCTGCTGTCGCTTAGTAATGGTGCTAATCTATTTCAGGGGAAAGAATTGCGACTAAAGCAGCAATACTTCTTTGTTTCGGCGTCGGTGCAAGACATCATCAGGAGATTTAAAGATGTTCATGATAACTTTGATGAATTTCCAGATAAGGTTGAATGTCCTACATTTTTCACCATCAATAATGATAGATTATATATCCCAAGATCTCTCTTAATTTTCTGGTGTTCTCATTTATCTTTAATTTTGAAAGGAAAAGAAAAAGTTAATTTATTTCCTTACTGAAAATTGTTCATTCAGCATATTAATTCCTAACCTGTCAGAGTTATTTGGTTCTACTTCTTGCTAAATTAAATGTTAGCAAGAGATGTTATCTGGTATACAAGCTTGATCTCTGAAAGGAAGTATATCAGTAACTAAAGAATTAGTGCTTCTGGTTTCCCTACAATGTTTTTCATTTTGAATTATTTTCTGGGGGAGGCTCATGGTAAGGTGCTTAGATTTATTTTTGCAGGTTGCTTTTCAGATTAACGATACTCACCCATCGCTTGCAATAGTTGAAGTCATGAGAGTGCTTATTGATGAAGAATGTTTAGATTGGAATAGAGCTTGGGAGATAGTATGTCAGACATTTTCATTCACGACTCACACAGTAAACACTGAAGGACTGGAGAAAATTCCTGTTGATCTACTGGGAAGTCTTCTCCCGCGTCATTTACAAGTGAGTAACTTTTGCAGCAATATTGGTTTTCAAGTTCCCCGTTTCTTTCTATTGCTTTCGGTTTTTTGGAGTTGCATTTGTGGAAGTTCGAAAATGTTTCCTTTGATTTCTCTTCTGCCTTTTCAACAAGGAAGACAACATAAAGTATTGTCTACCTTGCAGAATAAGTTCACTTATCTTGTTAATAGGTTACTGATATAGAATATTGACCGTTTTCCATAATTTAAAAAGCATGCTTACACATCTTGAATTTCAGATAATGTATGATATTAATCACCGTTTCATGGAAGATTTGAAAAGGAAGATTGGCCAGGACTACAGTAGAATTGAGCGGATGTCAGTTGTGGAGGAAGGGATTGTGAAGGTAAAGAAGATGGAATGAGATCATACTGCATTATGTAATTTGCAGATACTTTGATTAGCGTTGATGAAAAGAACAACCTATAATACATTTTGAAATTCCCACAAGATTCATCATCATGTTTGAAATCTGAATCTCAAATATAGCATGTCCAAGAGTTACCTTCAGAGATCATCTGCTTGTTTTCAGTTTTAATAATTCATTCAAATTGAGGTAGTATGTTTATCCTGAAAATGAAGATGCATTTTTCCCTTCCATGAATGCTGATGGCATATCTCTTAATGTGCTTTGTAACAAATGTAGATCTCAGTCTGGTTTTATCCTTTTGCTTACTTTTCCTTGGCCTTGCCTCATGTAGCTACTGTAGAGCTTATCTCTCTCTTTTGGGCTGACAGAGTATCCGGATGGCAAACTTATCAGTTATTTGCTGTCACACAGTCAATGGAGTATCTAAAGTACATTTTGAGTTGCTTAAAACAAGATTATTCAAGGTATGTTACAGAATTATCACAAAATTTTCTTTTCTTTTGGGCAAGTTTCATATAAATGTTGAGTAATAGTGCGCTTGGTGTGATCCAGTAATCATTTTCCATGGTGATAGAATCTATAGGTTGTGCTAATCATTTATATAGCATGGGATATTGGAGATTTTGTTCAGATTCTTCTCCAATGAAAATATATTTTGTTTGTTGATTTTATTGCTTGATCATCATTCTTGTTAAAGAAGAAAGTACTAATTTAAAGGGACAAGAAAGACTGAAGAAGAAATACCATCAAAGTTTTCCGCTGTATCTTTTACTCATGTACTTGCTTTAGCTTCGGTCTACAAAGATGGCCAATCTCTTCACATGCTGGTGGAGTGGACATAATTATATCAGTGTGATGTTTGTATGCATTTGAAACACTAATACACAAAAACAGTGGCTACCGAATACTTGGTAAATGGTAATATCTAATCATTTTCTGAATGCTGATATTTTTACTGTATGATATCTTCTCTAGGAAAAAACATCTAACTTCCTGAATGTAGGTACTTATCTTAACTGTTGTAGATATATATGTGAAATGCTCTACATTGGATGAATTGTCTTACATCATGTTGCATTTTTATACCGAAAAGATTGAAGGGCATCAAGGGGCAAATCAAACATTTTTTAAAGATATATGTACATTTGCAGAGTGCTAATATATTTGTTCTGCCTTAAATATGAAGTTCCACTGCCCCAGACAAGTCTTCAAACCATTGTAATTTCACTTGTTGATATTTGTGTTAATGCATTGGTAGCTTAATGTCATGCTGAACTAATTCCGAGGAATTTAAGCATATTAATGTAGGAAGTCAAATGCAGCATCTAAATTAAGGGACGTTTATTTATCAATAGTCACCATCAAATTTAGTTTTTCCTCGAATTTCTATTGCATTTTTTTTCTTATCTTGATAATTGAATGGCTTTCTAATTCAAAATAATATGTCACCCGTTTTTGACTTTGTAGGATTTCTATGACCTATGGCCTCAGAAGTTCCAGTACAAAACAAATGGAGTGACACAGGTTACTTTTTAGATGGCACGAGTACAAGCTTTCAACATTCTATATCTTTACGAAATTTCATATGAGCAAGGTTCTCTTCTCAAGCTTTGAGGTTGCTCCAAAGGTCCTCCTGAATGCAAATGCTTTTTTAAATACTTTAGAATATTGTGACTATTTTCTTACATGCAGTTTTGCTTTGCTTTTCAACGAAATCACCACTTTATAAAACTTGATGGATAACTAATCAAATTATTTGTCTGATTATCATGATCTGTGCATTCTGACCATACTTTTGTTTCCTTTTAAGTTATCATGATCTGTGCATTCTTGCCATACTTTTGTTTCCTTATAAAGTTCTCAAAAACCATTCCAATTCCGAAACTAATTCTATTTACTGCAGCATTCTTCTACGCATGGTTAAGTAATTCTCTGATGCGGCATTGTTACACTTCTGGTGTGTTTAATTCTCAGAGAAGATGGATAGTGGTGAGCAATCCTAGTTTATGCTCTCTCATCTCAAAATGGTTGGGGACAGAAGCATGGATCCGCAATGTTGACCTCTTAGCAGGTTTACGAGAGCATGCATCAAATCCTGTCCTACAACAAGAATGGAGAATGGTAATGCCTTTTCTGCCCTATACACTGTCTTGTTTTACTATGATCTGATGTAAATTACTTTTGTGTAGGTGAAGACAATTAATAAAATGAGGCTTGCCGAGTACATTGAAACTTCAACTGGGGTTAAGGTTTGAGAGTATTAGTGATGTTTGATGCATTAGTTTTCTTGGTTTTGTTAATTGTATTACTTCTGACTGAGCTCTTCTAATAGAAATTGTGGTTGTATCTTGCGTTCAGGTCAGCTTAGATGCAATGTTTGACGTCCAGGTAAAGCGAATACATGAATACAAACGACAATTGCTGAATATACTTGGTATCGTGTATCGATATGACTGCATTAAGGTATCTCACTTTTTATGCAACATAACTCTAAATTTGAATTATAAAAAAAAGGAAGAGTAGAAATGGGTTGTTTTTTCACCAATTGGGGATCTTTTGTACTGTTTTGCATATAAAATTATTAGCTTTTCAAGCAAAAAGTCTTGAATAATTGCATTCTCTTGCATTGTGTGAATGTTGTTTAGACCTTTGTGTGTCCTTGACTAATTTGAATAATATGAAATGCCATGGTTAAGGAGATTATCTGTACAAAATTGGAATGGCAGCTCTGATCTGTAGGTTCATTCAAAATACTGCGTGATATTTGCTTAATTTTACCCTCGTAGGAGCTCAGTTATTTATTTATTCGTTTCTTTGTTTGATAATACTTGCATTGCGCTAGTAATATCCTTGGCTGGACCCGAAAACGGCTGTCATTTGACCTTTGAATTTATCTGTTCATGTTTCAGAATATGAGCAAAAGTGAGAGAAAGAAGGTTGTACCCCGTGTCTGCATCATAGGAGGGAAAGCTGCTCCTGGTTATGAAGTTGCCAAGAAAATTATCAAGCTCTGTCATGCTGTGGCAGAAAAAGTTAACAATGATGATGATGTTGGGGATCTACTCAAAGTGGTACGTCAATGACTGCAATTCTTTGTTACCTTCTAAGTATGTGATCTTTTGCTTGCCGTCCTCATGTTTACTTCATCCTTAAAACTTGGCAAATTAAGTTCAAACGGATCATATTATGTAAAGGGAAATTATTTCAAGATGCATTCTAGTAAATGCAGACAAACTATTTATTTACCTTATACATGTAGCATTCAGGTGTGGTCACTTGCATCCCCAATATGCATAACATACAGTTATTTACTGATAATAGATGACACAGATCGTGAAAACAAGATTCTATGCTACGTATTTCTTGCTGTACATATCCATGGCCCGAAAGTGTTACTCAATTGCTTACTTCCTCTAAGAAAGGCCAATTAGAAGTATTTATTCAATTCCTTCTTCCATTCCAGGTTTTTATCCCAGATTATAATGTATCTGTGGCTGAACTGGTTATCCCTGGCAGTGACCTTTCACAGCATATCAGGTTTGCTGCATCTATTTCCAAATTTAGCATGATTTGTACGCCCTATTTATTCTTACATTATATTGAATCCTTCTGATAACTGGTTCAAATGAAATTTTGAAACAACTCAGAATTTCATGGATAAAGTATAAGCTAATCCATAGATAAAGTACAAACTGATTCCAGGGCTTGGTGTGTTTATATAGGAAAGGTCTGTAATGGTTACTTGAAGCTATGTCTAGAATTTCACGGAAATGGATGGAGGACCCAGAATTAACAGGAAAAACTGCAGTAAATAAAGAGATTTTTTTAGTTGCACTAATTCTGTGAAAGCTATTGAACTCTACAAATGATGTATTCTTCGGTGATTGCCTGTATTGGGATCCTTTATTTGGTCCGTCATATCATGTAATTCAATCTTATCTTCGTTACTTAGCTAGAACACATACTGAAAATTTGAAAACATCCTTTTTGCAAGTAGGCACGTGGATCAGCCTTTCCTGTGAAAAAATGACCCATCTTCTGCATATTATGTTGGGTCATCAATTAATTACAGGCTGCTAGATTCCTTCCTGCATCCATTGCTCTTCTATATCTGATTCGCTTGTATAGCATATTTGATCTATTTACTTGTGTTCAGATTCATTTTTGAGACTCTAGCTGCATGAGTTGATTAAAGACTATTGCTTACCAGATTATTTTGGATTTTTTCTCAGCACTGCTGGGCATGAGGCATCAGGAACTGGCAGTATGAAATTTCTCATGAATGGATGTTTGCTATTAGCCACTGCGGATGGTTCCACAGTTGAAATAATTGAAGAAATAGGAGCAGAGAACATGGTATGATGATAAACTATATGGAACTTCATGCATGGCTCCTATGTTTAAACACGTCTGACATCTTTAGTTTCTCATCCAACAGTATCTTTTTGGGTTGTGAATAACCGGATGTGAAAAATATAAATGATGTGGCTTATAAATCTTATTTTACAAATGGAGCTGCAACTTATAGTTCTAGCAAGAAATTTGTCTTAGAAAGTACATGCTGAACTGCTGAATACTATCAGTTGGTTGACCTTAGGGTTGATATCATGCTAGTGAATTTATATGCATTGTCTCAGTGAATATGGTATTTCATACTTCAATGTCCATGTGTATCTTTTACTCTTCTCTTACGGAGAGGACGAAGGCACACATTTGTATTGTGATATTTGGAGAACACTTTATATTTGCTATTAATCATGAAAAGACCTATGGACGCCTGTTTTCGTATCTCAGTTTTTCTGAAATCATTTGGTACATGTGGTTCCCTTGGTTATAAAATGTTTGACAGTTCAAGTTTTCTTATATCTATGGATTTAAGTGCTTTACTCAACTATCAAAATCTACTGAAAGAAACACAAGAACCATTTGTAATCTCTCTTTTTGATACGGAAACTGTTAGTCAAGTTCATCATTGTGTCATATGAATGAATAGATGCTAGCTAGGGTCCTTTGTATTTCTTGGTCCTGCAAACTTGAACTTGTGCGTATCTTATAAGTAAATTTACTGCTTACTATCAGCTTCTAATGACTGAATAAATAAAAAACGAAAAGAAAAAGGAGACGAAGGGGGAAAAGTAACTGAGCTGATAGAATTTATCCCTTTAATTCATTTTTTTATAGATATCTGGAGAACCTAACCACTTTCTCATTCTCTCAGTTTCTCGTTGGTGCTAAATTACATGAAGTTGTACAAGATAAACCTGCTCCGGGAGTATCTATTCAATTTCTTCGAGTTGTAAGGTAGTTTGCACAGCTCTCAGTTACTTATTATTTTCCTTCTCTGATTGCAGTAAGGTGCATTCATATAGTTTTGGAGCACATCTCTGTGCATATATTTGATGTGTCACCCCCTTGGTCCATCTAGCCATTTACACTACCATATCTTCCAAGCATGAAGCACCCAATCAAACATGAAGAACATATTATGACCCATTCTCATGATGACTAGTGGAATAAATCTAAATTACTCTTTGACCCACCTTTTCGGTTACTTATCAAAGTGACGGTTGTTTTGTAGAATGGTTCACGACGGTTATTTTGGTTTCAAGGAGTACTTCAAGTCACTCTGCGACTCTCTTGAGGACGACAAAGATTTTTATAAGTTGGGTGCTGATTTTTCTAGTTATCTTGAGGCTCAGGTAACTTTGTACATTCTCAAGTTTTCCATTGTCGTTTAAGATTTATGGGTTTTCACTGGAAGCACATTTCTACAGGCTATGGCTGATAGAGAGTTTGTGAACCAAGAAAAATGGACTTACATGAGTATTCTCAGCACTGCTGGTTCGGGGAAATTCAGCAGTGACCGAACAATAGAAGAATACGCGAAGCAGGCTTGGGGAATCGAACCGTGCAAATGTCCCTTCTGATGGATGATGGCTTGTAAGATAATTCCAACTTTCTCTTATTAATAGTACTTCTAAAGCTTCCTGTTACCATTTCTTCAAGGCAAAAATTAGTGTACACTCATATGTACGGTGCATATGTTCCAATTAGAATTCAACCAATCTTCAGTTATGATTTATTAATCCCTAGTTAGAGTTTATTAATCACAATTAGAGTTTAATTAGGACTGATGCATCGGAGTGTGCCACTTGCTTCGTGGGAGACTAACATTTCGGTAGTTGTTGCAGCAGCAATGGCTGATCAAATAAGGGTATGCAGAGAAAAGTTTATCAAGAACTGCTGCTGCTGCTAATCTCCGACAAAACATATCAGTTTTTCTGTGATTGGTTCTGTAATACAACATGTCTGAGTATTTCAAGAATACTCAATTTAACTAACTCGGAACCTTTACCTTAATTCATCCTAGATTTTCTGTTCTTTTGCCATTGTGAGGCTGTCTACTTGATCCTTGCATTGTTTCTTGGGTTAAGGTGCAGATAGGCCCCTGAAGTGTGAGCCCTTATAGCGATTTGCTCCCCTTACTCACTGTGTGTGCAACTTACCCCCTAAACTTCAAAAAATCGCACATTTAAGCCCCTCTGACCTAACTCCGTCGGTCAACGTTAGTTAGTCATTTTTTTTTTTAATTATAATTGTGGGGCCCACCTTCCTTTCTTCTTCTTCTTCTATCTTCTTCTCCTCCTCATCTAAGCCGCTCTTTCCATCGCCACCGCATTCTCCTACCTCTTCTTCTCCGGCGTCCAATCATTTCTACAGGCAGTAGCTGTTTTGTCGCCTGCTCCTCAGCCTCAACCACCCAACACTTTTTTTAAATAAAATTACAGATACATGAGTGAAGATTGAAAGTTTTGGGGTGTAACATCCCGATAATTTAGATTTATTTTATAAGTTTAATTAATAGTATTTTCTTGTATAACTTTTTTTTAAATAATTACATGATACATATAGATATGCACCATTAATTTTAGCTAGACTATTATTATTATTATTATTAGTATTATTTTTTTGTTTCCTATTAGAACTAGAACTCTTTAAAGACTAGTATAACTATGAAATCAATTTACAAACCCTAAAGGAGACATAGAAACTCGAAGTCAACAGTAAATTTTAGTCGGGTTTTGGAGAGCTGTGGGGCGCAGGAAACGTGAGGAGCTGGAGTCAGATTTTCGCAGGAAATCAAGTTCCGGCAGTTTCGGGAGAACGGCCATAACTTCCTCCACAGAACTCCAATTCAGGCGAAACAGGCGGCCACGGAAAGCTCTCTCGAAGGCGAAGAAGTCGTATTTCTAGGAAAAATACGATTTGAGGACGTGTGAGGCTTCAAACGAAGGCTTGTAGCTGACTGGTCTGTTCAGCTGCGAGTTTGACGAAAACTTTAGAAATTTCAAGAGTTCATATAGGGATGCGTCGGTAGAAATCATCAAAGGGAGTTATCAATTTCAAGAATTAGGTGAGGGATTATATGCTTGTGGTTATATTCATATATGTTTTTATATGCTCTTATTTCATGTTTGAGTATGCTTGCTCAGTTACATGTCTAGATACATGTTCAGAATATCATGTTCAAGTACATGATCAGAAACGCAGAATATCATGTTCAAGTACATGATCAGAACGCAGAATATCATGTTCAAGTACATGATCAGAACGCAGAATATCATGTTCAAGTACATGATCAGAACACAGAATATCATGTTCAAGTACATGATCAGAAATTCAGAATATCATGTTCAAGTAAATGATCATAAATTCAGAAACACTCAGAATTAAGTATATGTGTATGACAATGTGAATTATTTGCATGTTTAAGCGTATGTGAATATGTGCATGATTTCTCACTGAGTATATTTTCAATATGCTCACCCCTTATCTTCTCAGTTTTGTAGTTATGGAGTTGAGGTGGCCATGAAAGTTGAGAATGACTAGAGATTTAGTTTTCCCATAGAATTTAAGTTGAACTTGTTAAGTTTTAGTTTATCGTTCTTATTTTATGTTACTACTTTAGTATTGGCAAATTGATTTTTAAATTAGTTTAAATTATGAAAGTCAAGAAATTTTATTTTTAACTATTAGTCCTTCAAGTTTTTAGTTTGAAAAGTTTATGAAAATTGGGGTGTTACATGGGGCATGGCATTTAATTAAAGCCTCATAAGCGATAAACGAATGCAATTTCCTCTTCAAATGGCAAAATTGTTTTTATCTCTGTGTGGATCCTACAAACTAGAAGCATGCAGCTATGTGAATTCCCATTTGAAAATCCATTATATTCTACACTGAATAATTGCCGACAGGGGCCTTAGAAGCAGAACCAGCTGCTGTAGGGAATGCCCTCGGCTTCGGCTTCTCCACCACGATGGCCTGCGTAGTGAGCACCATTCCAGCAATTGAGGCCGCGTTCTGCAATGCGCACCTCGTCACTTTAGCCGGGTCAATCACGCCGGCTTCCAGCAAGTTCTCAAAGGTATCAGTCATCGCATTGTATCCAAACTCCCACTCCTTAGCCCTCACTTTCTCCACGATCACCTCTCCCTCGACCCCACAATTAGAGGAAGGAGAACGCGGCGGTGGCGGAGAGAGCGGCTTAGATGCAGAGGAGAAGAAGGTAGAAGAAGAAGGAAGGAAGGTGGGCCCCACAATTAGAATTAAAAAAAATTAAAAAAAATGACTAACTAACGTTGACTGACGGAGTTAGGTCAGAGGGGCTTAAATGTGCGATTTTTTGAAGTTTAGGGGGTAAGTTGCACACACAGTGAGTAAGGGGAGCAAATCGCTATAAGGGCTCACACTTCAGGGGCCTATCTGCACCTTAACCCTTGTTTCTTTTATTCATCCATGTCAGTTTTAATTTATGAATTAAGACTATCGTCAGCCCTTAAATTATAAAGGTATATTGTGAATTGTGATGTATTTGTGCTTAGTGTTTAGATAGAGTGAGTTATTATTTTTCACAATGAATTCAACATGCTATAATAGTTCATACTTTATACAGCGGGGTGAGGGGTTTGTGTAGGATGACAATTTAGTGTTGGTAATAATATTTAATACAAAAAAAATATTAAATTTATTATTTTAATAATATTTATTACAGAAATTATATTGTGTAATAAATCCTAATTAAAATTGAAAAAAAAAAGTATATCCTAATATTGAAAAACCAACTCTAATAATCAATTGTAGATTAAAATTTAAATTGAAGAAAAAAAAAATGATTAACAATCAATTCTAAAAAGGTTGATAGTGTAACACATAACGGGACACACCGGCGAAAATGAGATTAAAGGACTAGGGGTGTAAGTGAGTCGAGCTAGCTCGCGAGCTACTCGGGATCGACTCGAAAATTACTCGAAATCGACTCGGTATAAGTCGAGTCGAGCTCGAGCTCGAGCTACTCGACTAGGTATCGAGCCCGAGTTCGAGCTTCATCATACTCGACTCGTTAGGCTCGCGAGCCTAATCGAGCTTTCAAACAAATTACGATTTTATCCCTATATTATAGCTTAATTACTAATATAGCTCATAATATATACAATTTGTTGAAGCATGTATGAGACGAGCTTAAACGAGCTCGAGCTCACCGAGCCTAAACGAGCTCGAGTTCGATTAAGATTCAATAATCGAGCCGGACCGAGTCGAGCTCGAGCTCATCGAATATGCAATCGAGTCGAGCTCGAGCTCAAAAATCTCAAACTCGAGCGAGTCGAGCTCGAGCTCGAGCTTGATACATATAGACCGAGCTCGAGCTCGAGTATGTCAATACTCGACTCGACTCGGCTCATTTACACCCCTTAAAAGGACCCCAAGTGAACGCGACCAACTAGTTTTATGCTTGATTCCGGCGTTTACATTATTCTCGACAAGCATTTGCATGCTAACTTTCTATCAAGTCTCCTTGTTCACAAATCTTTTCCAATCAATATCCTTTTATCTTTGAATTTTCATTTATATAAATTAACACTTATATACAAATATAATAAATAAAAAAAGATGAATATGGTGTAGGTTATTACAAATTAATGTATAATCATGCTTAATCTCGTACTCAAGTCCTTTGGGATGAGAATCATGAGATTGATGAATCCTCTTGGTCATTCGTCCTACCTCACTCCCTCTCATGTTTTATGTTTCAATGAAAAAATTACATGGTTTTAGTACTTTATTTAGTTGAGTTTGTAAATAAATATTCACCATACACTACAAAAAAACCGGAGATTACCGGCGGCGTTTTGCCGTCGGTAATGAGAGGACGGCCGCCGGAAATTAGTCTACCGGGGGCATTACCGGCCGCGTCTCGCCGCCAGTGATTTTCTCGTCGTTAACACTATTACCGGCGGCAAAACACGCTGCCGGTAATTAACGGCGGTAGGTACCGCCGTTATTTGTCCTCGGCGAAAGGCAGAGAAATGCCGGCAAATTACCGGCGGCATTATGCCGCCGTTAATTACTGACTGGGGTTTGCCGCCGGTGATATTCACCGGACGGCGGCGGTGAGTATCACCGGTAATTGTTGCACGTACCGGCGGTAAAATGCCGCTGCTAATTACCGGCGGGAAAATACCGCCGGTAATTTTTTTTTGTAATTTAATTAATTTATTTATTATTTATTATTTATTATTTATTATTTATTATTTATTATTTAGACGAACTTCCCAGACGGTCACCCATCTTAGTTGTGCTCTAAGTCCAGCACGCTTAACTTTGAAGTTCCTTTCGAATGGTCACCAGTACAGAACACTCGTATTATTGATATATAGAGTACCTATTAATTCATTTAAAGTCTAATTCAATATACAAAATCATATATATATTCATAACCTTATAATATATCAAGATGATATCGATGAGATGCTGTTAATTACGGATCGAACTCGTTTTTGTCTTTATTTTTATGTCGCAAAAGTATTTATTTATTAATTTATTATTATTATTAATTAATTAATTAATTTTTTTTAATCAATATAGTTTATATACTCCATTAGTATTTTATGATGATAATTATTGTATTTTGAATTTATTTCCATACGTCCTTATTTTTATAAAAAACAAGGAGATAATGTGTTATAAGATAAGTAATTTGAATTTATTTCCATTCGTCGTTATTTTGAATTTATTACTTTGTTACGAATTAATTGTAATGTTGTTTGAAAACATGAAATTAATAGTTGCTCAACTCTTGTATCAGTGGCTCCAAGAATACGTCCAACTTCATCTTTGGATTGGATGGGCCAGGTACGAGAACTGTGAGGAACATGAATTGTTCTTTCATGCACAACCATGACGGCAAGTTATATGGTATGACAATGACCGGCCAAGAAGAATATTGACGTCCTGATTGTGCAAAGGGGGCAAAACCATCTGTAGATAGACCTAATCTCACATTTCTGGTCTCTTGAGCAAATTCATGATAAACTGAATTCAAGTGCTTCCAAGCCGGAGAGTCTGCCGGGTGGCGCATAACCCCATCGTCTGTTGAAGTCGCATGCCAACGCATATTCTCGGCTGTTGCTGCAGATGCAAACAACCTCTGCAGTCGGGGCGTCAAAGGAAAGTAGTACATCTGTTTGGCGGGCACCTGTTTCTTTCGACGACTTCCAGATGCACGCAAATTCTCCTTATATCGTGATTGATCACAGAACATACAACTATGTAGCTCACTAGTTTCCCCCCAATACAACATACAATTATTAACGCAACAATCGATCTTTTCCACGGGCAAACCCAAACCGCGCAGATCTCTCTTCGTACTATAGAAGTCTTCTGGACAGTTGTTATCATTCGGTAAAGCATTTCGAAACATCGAAGACAACTGATTGTAAGTTCTCTCTGACATGTGACTTTCAGTCTTTATGCTCATGAATTGAGTCATCCAGGATAACTGTGAGTAAGTGTCACAGCCTGGGTACAATGGATTATCGGCCGCGTTCAACATGTCGTAAATCTGTTGAGCATCAGGATTGGGCGGCTCCTCCAGATTTGACACATCTTGATAATTACTAGGTCCAGCATGATCATGCACCATCCTTTCATAGTTATTGTATGACCCATCATCATCATCCATTACTTGGTAATTACTAGGTCCAGCATGTTCTGTCGCCATATACATCGGTGCTTCCCCGTGATAAACCCAAGTTGTGTAATTGTGGACAAATCCACGCCTAGTAACATGTTTTCTGACTGTAGGTACAGATAAAAAGGCTTCATTGTTACACTTCTTATACGAGCACCTAATGTTACCTACTCCATCTGTATACGCCGTTTGATTTATCGCATAATCAAGGAAACTCTCCAGCCCCGTTTCAAATGCAGAACGATCATTGTATCTCGCATACATCCACATGCGATTATCACTCATTCTTGCAAATTCTAATTGAGAAAAATAAATAAAATATCATAAATTACTTAAATCAAACGAAATTTCGACAGCATAACCACACTATCCTAACTACCAAGTGCTCGACTCTACCAGCAGCTATAGTGACCATAGTGGTCCTAATTTACTAAGCCTATACTAGGTCTACCCGGCCCCCCAATGTCGAAGCAATATACAATACATATAAAGCAATAAAAAATAAAGTTTGAAATTTAAAACAATCATTTGTTGGGAGAAGATCCTTAAGAAATAATCAATTTCTATCCCCAAGGGAGAAGATCCTTAAGAAATTGATTAAATCTATCCCACAATATATAATATCATATCATTTCATGATAAACACATACGTAGCATACTTAAAATTCAATTAATCATACTTTATTTAACAAAATTATTTAACATAAATAAATTTCTAACAAATTCATACTTAAAATTAATCATGCTTTATAATTAATCAAACAACTTTAATTTAAAATTAATCAAACTCCAACTAATTATTAATTAGATTGTAAAAACAAATTTCAATATAATTTAACTAATTAAAATTAATCACACTTCACATATTATAAATTAATTAAAATTAATCAAATTAACGTTAATTAGATTCTAACAAAATAATATTAAAAAACAAATTTTAAATTAATTAATCATACTTCAAATATTATAAATTAATTAAAATTAATCTAATTAATATTAATTTTAATCTAACAAAATAATTAATAAATAAATCAAATAATTAACGAGAACGAAAGCGTACGGTAGTGGTCGGCGGCGGAGCGGTGGCGATGGCGGTGTCGGCAACGGCGCGACGTCGTTCAACTAATTAAATGTTAAAGAAATAAATTAATTAAATGTGAAAGTGAGAGATAATTAAAAGAGAAAGAGAGAGAAATAATACCTGCAGGGGTGGCTGGTCGGCGGCGGTGGACTGACGGCGGCGGTCGGCGGCGGCTGGCGGTCGGCGGCGGCTGCTGGGTCGGCGAGGAGACGCGGCAGGGGGCAGGGAGAAGGGTTTGAGGGCTGCGCGTGATTGCTGTGAAAGAAAAGGGGATCTGAAGTCGTTTTTATTTAAAGAATTACCGGCGGCATTTTGCCGCCGTTAATCAACAATTTTTTTAAAATTAAAGTTAAATTAAATTAATTTAAAATTACCGGCGGCGAGCCGCCTCTAATTACCGGCGGTGATAATGCCGCCGGTAATACCGCCGTTAAAGAAAAAAACCGACCCGCCTTCTTTCGACGTCGTTGGGCCGCCGATAATTACCGGCGGGCGTTTCGCCGCCGGTAATTTCCCCGGTAATACTCGGTTTTTTTGTAGTGATAGTACCAAATGTGCAAGTCACTTGTGAAAGCTAAAAACCAAAATCTAAGGCAAAACCAACAACATCCAAAAAATGTATCAGAACCCTAAAGGCAAAACCAACAACATTCAATAAGTGCATCAGAACCCCAAAGCTTGTGGACGTCTAATCTTCTTCGCCGCCCTCCTCCTCCGTCTCCTTTGTATTTATGTCTATGTATGAAAATGTTTATTTATTTATTATGTGGAATACTCTATAATAATAATGTGTCTATAATTTTCATTATCAAATAATTTAAGATTATTTAATAACTATAATTATTATTACACTTTATACATTGTTGAAATTATGTTTTTAAATTCGGAATTTTATTGAGTAATTAATATTTTATTTTTAAACCATATTGTGCATTTATTTATATTTTGATTTTGTTTATTATTTATATTTATTTATTTAAAAAGTCATTTAATTTTATTAACTTCGTCGTGCATCGCACGAATATACGCACTAGCTAGTAGTAGTAATAAATTAATAATAGTACTAAATTATGGGATAGATGATCCCATTTGCTTGTGAAAGCAATTATGAAGTTTGGGCTATTCACTCATTTCTTGGCCCACTCTCCAACTCATCCATGTAACGTAATGTCTTTAATTATTTTAATTAATATACTTGATGCATTATATATACGCACAATCCCTTCATTACATTAGTGTTAATTTAATCTATCATAATATAATATTTTATATTACTGAGACAATTTTGTCATGGTACAGTTTCTTTCTTTTCTTTTCCAATATCATGCATGAGCTTCTTTTTTTGTTCTTTGCATATGATTATTTGAAATTTCACCTTCCTCAAATTCTACAGGAATCAGGAAGCACTGAATTCAGATATGAAGAGGTAATCCTACTTGTCTAGTTATGGTTTGATATATCATAAATTAATTTGCAAGCCCTTCATTATTAATTTGTTACTCTTTATTTTTTTCAGGAATTCATTTATAATTCGAGAGGAATGAAGCTCTTCACATGTAGTTGGGTGCCTGCACATTCTGAGCCTAAAGGATTAGTCTTCTTGTGCCATGGATATGGCTTAGAGTGCAGTGTCTCCTTGAGAGGTGAAAAAATAAAATAAAAATCAATATTTGGATTAGAGATTGTTTAATTGTTAAATTAAGCATTGAAATTGAATGGATGAAATGCAGGGTGCGGTATTAGACTTGCAAAGGCTGGCTATGCAGTTTATGGCATTGACTACCAAGGCCATGGCAAGTCGTCTGGGCTTCAATGTTACATCCCTAATTTTGACCATCTTGTCAACGACTGCTTCCATCATTTCACTTCCATTTATGGTAATTAACTTCACCTGATTAATAATTTACATTAGGATCATATATCTGAAGTCAAATTTGTAGATAAAAAGTTTTGGAGTTAATATTTTCTTAATTAATTTACAGAAAGGCAAGAAAACAAGAAGATTAAGAAGATATTAATGGGGGAATCAATGGGAGGCGCTGTAGCTCTCCTCCTACACATCAAGGCGCCAAGCTATTGGGATATGGCTGTGCTCGTAGCACCTATGTGTAAGGTCATGCCAAACCTAAATTTACTCTTTTTTAATTAAACAAAACTTAATTATATTCTTCTTTACTAACATGTGTAATGTTATAAATATCGCATACTATTTTTCTAATGCTTTTAGACATACATATCTACGTGTGCCTCTGGATTACATAAAATTCGAGTAGCTAGGTGGGACTGGCTTCATTATTTTAACATAGAATTCGCTATCAAGCATTCAAGCTAGGTATCCAATTAAATAGGTGGGATCTCTGCACAATAAATTTTAATTAAAAAATGAAATAGAGAAAAATAGTTAAACCTTGTGGAAATTGCGAGCAAAGCTGAGGAATAGCGGGAATCTGACGTGAATTCGAGATGTACAAGATTCCCGTGATGTGATTAGATGAAACCCGATCGGTTGTGAGCAATAAAACTCTGGTTATTTATAGACATTTCTAAGTTAGGGGTACAATAGTATTTTCAGCTTTGTGTGGCGGGGTAGAATCGTCAACTCAGGTATGTTGCGCGTTATGTTGAGGTGTAATTTTGTCTTTTTAAGTCTTCACGTGTATTGCACCGGATAACGACATCGCCTGACATCATATCTTTGAGATATTTTTCATAATGGAATGCACTTGGAAGATTCCTTTCTCAACGAATGAGATCCCTTCACGTGTCCCAACCAATAATAACTTCTTTGTCGTTTTATTGACCAAGCCCCTTCATCGTTGTCTTCGATGGTCACCATTGATGTGTAACCCCTTTCGATCTGTTCGTGTATGGACGTTGACTTTGATTTTGTAGATGAATTTAGCGCCTCTTTTATCTTCATACCCATGCTTATTTGTTCAGATGTGACTAAGCCCACGTTTGATTGGGTGTTTTTAGAGGTTGAAAATAGTTCAATTAATTGAATCCGTTACTTGTTGTTTGGTTTGGGTAATGAGTTAACCATTACCCTTATTTGAGGGTAACCCAATTTGTTATCCCTCAAAATAGAGGGAAAACAAAAGAAAGAGAATCACTTACTAATGATTCATTTTCATTGTCAAATCAAACACTCAATAAAAGTAATAGTTATTGTTACCATTCCACTCCTTCATTTGATTCCATTCCCTTTCTATTCCTCTACTTGAACCAAACGAACACTAAGTCTAAATAAGCTTCAAGGACTTGCTTCAGGTATGCTTGCGTCGCCTATGCCTAGGGAATTTCAAAGGAATATCCCCATAATAATAAAGAATTAAGATAATTTATAGGGAGGATAAATAACATCCTTTTCGCTCTTAATGGGCATAAAGAGTTAAGATAATTTATAGGGAGGATAAATAACATCCTTTTCGCTCTTAATGGGCTTTGATCTTTATCCTGGGCCTTTTTCTTTAAAAGGGGTATTCATAATATCATCCACATCAATGGATATTCAATATACGTATAGTATTAGAGTACATTGTACATATGATAAATTACAAATATATTCTCCAACTTCTGAAATGTGTATGAAAGTTATCTATATATAATACTATAAGTACTTTAGGCCATGTACTATAACTGATGCATAAATATAGATGTCATTATATTTTTACCTTACAAAAATTAGATGACAAAATGTTTTTTAAAATAGTTTTGCCATCTTGGTGTATATGTGCAAATTCTAGTTTGCTGAGGAGTTGAAGCCACACCCAGTGTGGATCAGTATTGGAGACATGCTTAGTTATGTGATCCCCACATGGATTACTCCATTTGGAGAAGTTATTGATGCAGCCTTCAGGGTTCCAGAGATAAGGGATGAGGTACTTAATCATTAATCAATCCTGGTTTCTTATCCTATCTATTTTTAACTTTATATTTTGCTTCATTTGTGTATGTTGTGTTTAAAATACATTGCCTTCTGTCATATTATTTTTTTCCTTTTTCATAATTTAATAGGTCACATTTTCTTATTTGAACGTCTCATTTAATAAGCCATTTTCAAAATTAGAGAATTATTAATATTCAACTCATTATTTACATCAAATGGCCTACAAATAATTATCTCTTTAAAAAAAATCACTCTCCCCTACTCTTTTTATAACAAATATATCCTTAGAAAGTTACTTTCTCTCTCCTAATTTTATTATAAATTATTTATTTCTTAGCATATGTATCAAGACTCCGTGACTTATTAAATTGGATCGAAGAGAGTAAACACTTGTAAAATAGAGAAAATAAATGGTAAGAACAACCTTAATGTTGCCTCCAAGTTTCAAATAAATCCTTCGAATAATTAGGTATTTTTAACGCAAAGATTGTCTTCCGTGTAAATTTTAATTTTGATATCCTCATGGTGTAAGAGTTGAGTATGCATTGTACTCATCTATATAAGTACTATATTTTTTTACTTTTCAAAAAAAAAGAAGGTATTTTTAACGAAACAAAAAGAGATACATAATAAATATATATTATCAATACTTTTGGCGTATCCAAAAGGTATAATGTATTGGTGTGCGTGTGTGTTGGTTAAGCGATAAGGAGTTAATGCCTAAGGCCAAAGGTCTTGGGTTCGAGTCCCCTGTAGCGCGACCTATAAATTTCTTTATTTAATACTATTCCATATTAAGGTTTGACTGGCATGGATATATAGGCATAAGGTTATATTTGAGGGACATATATCTATCTTAATATAATTATAAATGAATTAAATTAAGTAGTGATGGCGTGATGCAGGTGAGAAGGAATCCGCTATGCTACAAAGGTGGTGTTCGTTTGGGTACTGCAACACAACTGTGGAAGACGAGCTTAGAACTGGAGGCGAGACTAGAGCAGGTGTCGCTACCCTTCCTGCTTATGCATGGCGCCCAAGATCGCGTTATTCATCCCTCCCACACCCAACTTCTCCATCAACGCGCCCCTTCCACCGACAAAACTTTCCACTTATTTCCCGACATGTGGCATTCTCTCACCATCGGAGAATTGCCTCAAAACATCGACATTGTCTTCGCACACATTCTCTCTTGGCTAGATGCCAGAATTTCTTAATTAAATGCTGAAAAACAAAAACAAAAAGAACTGGGGGTTCAAAATTAATGAGTTGGCGTAGTATATGTACATGTCTCATAGAATTATACAAGTTCTCGTTTCGAAACGAGACCACCAATTAATGTAATGTAATAAATTAAACAGCTTAATGAGGATAAGTTGTGTTGCTTCATATATATGAAATGTCGTTTTCTTGGGCTCATCACTTTGACTTTTGTTTACTATGTATGTAGGCCTCATTTGCATAGGATGTGATTTTTATAGTGTCTTGGGCTGTAATTCCCAGATTCGGCCTACTCAATATTCGGCCCTGTGTGAAATAATGTAATATTTGGGCATTATGAAGTAGATTGTTCTTAAATTTAGTACTATTTCCTAATTGCATACACGATTGGACTATTTTTGGCTAATTTCTATACAAGTTGGATTGGATAGATTTTCCTCTAGATACTAGAATGGTAGTATATAGTAGTTGCATACATTAGAATCTATTAGAGATTATCAAAATAAAATATTCAAATTTTATCAAAAATAAAAAATAAAAAAAAGAAAACTAATATTATATGGTACAGTACACGCAAAAAAAGAATTCGATAGAGCTGTTGCAATTAGTTTCTTGTTGAAAGGGAAAACTGAAAACGTTTTCTTTAACCGATTTCATTATATTTATATTGTAAGAAAGAAGAGTAGTTACCACGAAATTTTCCCTACAATTAAAATCATAAATTAAAGCTTTACTTAAGAAGCTATCCAACTCAAAAATGAAAGATGAGCAGGTAACAATTAGTTGTCTATGTTTGTTTATTTGATTTCTATTCATTATTTATCTAGCTATAGAAATTTCACATCTTGGAGTTAACTTGGATAATAGTTTTATTATTTGATGTGTTTTATTATTGATGCATTTTCTTTATTTCAGTCTCTAATTGCTAACTGACTATAATATTACTGTTTAATTACAATATTTTATCGTTCTAAAATTAATGACCACTTCTTAATTTAGTACCAAGCCAAATTAAGCGAGTGACTACTAATGGTAATTAGGCAGAGAAACCCAGTTAACGTTTTCTCTTGAAACTTAAGCACGATTGTGAGGTGGATTTAACTATGATGGTAAAGTTTCAAGTGATGATTCCCTAATTGTAAATTAAAATAATTGCATCGTGAACGAGATTCTTGAGTTGAAATGTTCCCTTTTTTTTTCATTTATTAATTTACTTAGCAAGCATAGAAGAATATTTTATTAAGGAATTGATTTAAAGAGAGATGATGCAAGGATGTTTCGAATTTGGAGCGACGGATAGCGTACGTGTGTTTATTACTAGGCAGAGTGCAAACAGCCACATTAATTGCCTCCAGTTTTTGGGTGCAAAGAAAATAACACATGATTGGGTTGGGAGGTAGGGGGCCAATTTTTAGACTCTCAATGATGTTTGTTTTCCTCTTTCACTGCTTAAAACTTTCATTTAAAATAAATAAATAAATAAATAGATAAAAGTCGTTAGAAATTTTATGGCAATTCATTCATTACTATTACCTACTCAACCTTACATGCGAGGGATAGAGATGCATCTTTAATTTTCTGCCAACTCTTCTACTTTGGCAATTGGCACCACCCCTATCTATCATCTTTCCATCCAATTTTTTGTTACCAAATTTACATGATTTCTACGAATTAATGGCTCGGAGCCTCGGACTAACAGAAAATGAAATTTGTAATATGCTCGTGCTACCAAAAAAATTATACTAGTAGACAATCGATGAGACTGAGACCTAACCTAGTGTGTGGGTGACCAAAATGTGGCTGCATAGATTTATTGCATCATGCAGATACAAAGCAGTAATATTTTAGCAATTATATTTAATAGTTTCATCCTATCTCTCACATCAACCACAACAAACACGATGGACAATACGAGTTGGGAGCAAAAACTCCACGCGCTGACTCACATCCTAACCAGCCCAACTCACGCGCCGCCGCTCCACTCTCAGATATTCATCGCCACCCAAATCCCCTGCTACCTCGATTGGGACTACCCCCCGCTCCTCTGCCGGCGCGCCGCCTCATCGGCGCCTCCGCTCATGAGATGGGCCTTCTCTCAGTTCATCAAAAGGGGCCGCAGATGGGGGCTGCCGGAGACCTCGTGGAGGTGCAAATGCCCCTATCAATTGCCTCCGCCGCTGTTGTTGGCCAAAGGGGTGGGTGCCGCCGAGTGGGGCGAGGAGGAGAGGAGAAGATATGCGAGGTCCAGATTCAGACGGAGAAGGCTGGGGAACGACATTAATCCATTGATTCCAATCCTTGTTCCTAATATCTTGTTGCTCTCGCTTTTGTTTTGGGCTCCCGTTTCTCTCCAAGATTGATAACTGACTTCTAAATCTTTACTATTTTCAGATTTGCTATGTATTTAATTTTCTGATATCTTCTTTTTGCCGTATATAATACTCCTACTTAGTATTCAATTAACATAAATAGCGGAAGATGGTACAGAGACTGTTTTCGTACACAGAAATTTGAAGGGTGCACAATTATTTGTAGATATATATACACATCCCATGGCATCCCACCTATATCATGTGCAAATTCCGAGTAGATTAGCCTTGTATATTAATGTGAAGATTGTGAAGACTAAAGAAATAGTTGGTTGGTTTTCCTCAAAAAAAAGAAATATTTGGTCTTTCTTAGTAGAAGGGGCAATGGCATTCAACCAACATCTGCGCCTCATAATTGCTTGCTTTCATTGTGGAAAAGTTTCTAGGATGGACACCATCTTTTTCTCAAGAAATCAATCACAAGTGATTCAAGTCTTGAGTTTTGGGTTTTTCCAATTTATTTTGCTAAAATCTTTCAAGAATAGGGATTTTTTTTAACAAATTATATATACGCATGTGTCCTACTATAGAGACAATAGTTTGAAAATTATACAAAAAGAACTTCATCTAGAAAACGATATTATGTCAAAATTCAAATTCGTAATATTTTACTAGTAGCTAATAACATTTCTCCAAATTAGTTTAATAGTGTGTGGACCTGGTGTGTTGATAGGTAGGGGCAAGTCTTTGTGTTTTAGTCGAAAACAGACAAGCAATGAACATGCTCATGGACATGTATCAATTAATATTGGACTATGACTGCCTTAACCAAATCCACACACCACACTATTCAGTTTGATAAAGTATCTAGTCCAGGAAAAAACTAGTATCAAGCATAATGGTTCGAATTTCATTTATCAAACCAACTATATTCTTTTCTTTTTCTTTTTTTCCTGCTATAATCCAATAATTACCTTTTTTCCCTTCATTTATTGTCTTATTTATTGCCATTATTAAGTTATTATATCTATTACGCTTAGTAAAAATAAATCTATTCGTGTTTAGACTTTTCGATTGTTATAACATAATACGTATACATGTTTTTATTAGCTAATTATTTTATTATTAATATTATATATTTCATTATTCTTTAAATATTACATGTGTTGCACTGTTTATTTGCATTCCTCTATACCAATAGTCTTCACGATTTTCTTTTTTCAAACAAAAAGAGGGTTATAAGATGTACGTACTCCCTAGCTCCGTCTCATTACAAATGTCTCATTACTTTTGGACACGAAGATTAAGAAATATATAGACAGTATATACAGTGAGTTGATGAAAATTGTTTAAATATTAGGTATAGATATAGAATATATTGTCAAAAAAAGAATGAGACATTCTATTATGAAAAGTGGGACATTTGTAATGGAATGGAGGGAGTACTATACTTCTCATGCTATCCAATCGAGTATGGGTTGCATCGATCGAAGCAAATCCCTACCTGACTATATGCTCAACAAGTTGCTGCTTAGGGCTCTAAATTTTTTGGGGCACAATTTTTTTATTTATTAGTTTTTAGGGCCCCAAATTTATTAATGTTATTAGTGCCTTCTCTATTCTTTTCTTTAGGTTGAAAACTCTTGAATAATTAATTAAAAAAATATTATGTTAATATATTATTCTTGTGTAGCTCATATAAAAAATGATAAGGGTTCATTTTATAATTTATGCTTAGGGTCCTATGAGATATAAGGTCGGCCCTGCATTGATAATCGATTGATCAGGAGTGATTGAAAATATGAATTGATAAGAGAATGGACGCTGCGAAGAAAGATCAAAATTTGACACCCTAAAATTGTAAAATTCACTAATTGAAGCTACACAAGGTCTTTTGCAGACGAGACTTTGTATTTGATGGACTCATTTTACTACCCACTTTTTTATGCATACTCTCTTTTATTTAAAATAGGTATATATTTCAATTAGTAATAACATCGGCTCACTAATATTCAATTACTTTGTGTCTTGAGACAATTATTTACCTAAATATCGAGTATACTTTTATTTTTCATTTTATAATGGAGTATTAGTAATTTAGTATATTTTACTTTCATGTATTACACGATATACAATACTACTTACAATTTAAAACCATCTAATTTCAGAAAGAGTAATGCTAAACAGCCACATTGTGGCCACCCACAATTTACTTAAATAAAAAATAATTTAATTTATTTAACTTATTTTTTAAAATAAAAATAAGATTTAGTTATTTTATCATATTCTCTACATTGTAATTATTTTTTTGTAATTTTTTGGTAACTTTTTATTTTTATTAAAAAATAAATTAAAAATAAAAAATACAAAAAAAATAAAAAAAATAATTACAATGTAGAAAATATAGTAAAATAACTAAATCCTATTTTTATTTTAAAAAATAAATTAAATAAATCAAGATTTTCCTTATCATACTAATGTGTAGGTGGCCAAATGTGGCGGCATAGATTTATTATTTCAGAAATACGAGGAAAAAGGGAAGGGGACTGACATGTCATCCATTCCAAACGATATTTATGGGCCTCGTTTTGCAATTTCTATGAAAATTTATGTTTTCCGATAATCGCGCAAGAATTTCGCTTAGCCCAAGAAAAAAACAAAGGCAAATGTGATTGTGTAAAGGTGTTTGACAAATTGGAAAGGCTGATTGGTCAAACACTTGCTAACTAAATGTGATTTGGTAATTTGATTAACTAACCATCCCCTTTCGAACTCCACACCAAAACGGTGCCCCACTATAGACATTATTATTATTTTACTAATTTTGATTTATAATTTTATATTTATTAGAGTTACCAAAAAAACAATTATAGATAGGTGAGGTTGATCATAGAGACCTATATAAGATGCCATCATCATTTATGCATCCCTTAATGCTGAATCTGCAACCCCATCCAAATAATTAAAAACGGAAGAAAAAACAACCCGAAATTTTGACGTTTTCATTATGTGAAATTATTATTATTAATTATCGCCACATGCAATTCTTCAAGGCACGAAAACAACATAAAGTGGCAGTAGCGAGCCGGTAATAATGCGTTATGCATTAAGTAGTTGCGTCGCTAAATTTTAAATAATTTGTTGGATATATATTGAATATGAGCCAAATAATGAATGGAAATATAAATTTCTCAAATCACCCCCACCAATTATGTTTCCATAATAGAACCAAACATAAAAGGGGCAACCCATCGAATTAAAAGTCATTAACTTAAAAACATAAATAGTGATAAAATCATAGTTGAAAACATTTATTACTTGAGCCCAAAGAAGAAAGAAAAGTACACGGTGGTCTAGGAAGACAGAGGGGGCTGGTAGAGTTGGTGTGTATCAATTAACATAGTAGATGAAAGATTATGGGAAAGTTATACATTTATACATATTATTAAGTTGAGAAATAGGAATACATTTTTTACTTTGACATATAATGTCCAATGAATTTATCATGTTTAAATCTAGAATGAGTAGAATTATCTAAGAACGAAAAATCTAACTGATTGTCGAAATTTAAAGAGTATTGTAATTGTAATAATGTGAGTCTTTTTCATAATACTAATAAATGATGTAAGTTTAGGAGTTACAAAACTTTTAAAAATTAATTAACAATTATATAAATGCACCATCATATAACATACAACTATACGAATATTGTCCTACTTGATAATAAGAACAATCTTATTTTTTTAGAACAAAACAAAATACTTCATTCGTCTCCTTGTAATATTGTCCTACTTGATAATTAGTAATGTCTCGTTACTTTTTGGCAAGAAGATTAAGAAAAGTGTAGTTTTAAAAAAATGTATAAAGTGAGTTGGTAGAAAGTATTTATAGGATTATTTTAAGTGAGTTGAGGGTGTTTATTTTGTGTGATTCAAAAGATGCACTATTGAGTATTTTATCGTATGATTTCTCCAAATCCCAATGAATCAAGTAAAATTAGTTTAAATGATAGAAGTAATCAAGGGCCTTAAGATATTCAAAGTTTCAATCCATTAAAGCAAATAAGAGATTAGTCTTACTATTTTTATTTATCAAGCATAATCCTTCGAAGTAAACGCTTCCATGGTGTATAAAGTGTGTTGGGTTCACTGTTAGCAACATTTTAAATAAGTAATTTTTTTGTTGAAAAAAATATGGAACCATATTAGTGGGACATCTGAGTATAGTAATTGAGACGTTACTATGAGGCGGAGGAAGTATAAAATTTAAACTTGTCAAATCCATTTCCCCCAAAAAAAAAACAATTCACTATGCTATAACAAATGGTAAGTGAATAGAACATTTAGCATAGCAAAAATTGGGTTTTCTAAAAATGTAGTGGCTATGAGACTTAGGACTAATATATGTAGTGTAATTAGAGTGAATCATTTAATTTAAAACCATATGTAATGTGTGATTTGTGTGGGTGGGGACCCCCATATTTGTGAAATGTTGGTATAGGCATGCAATTTGTGAATGAGTGTGGAGGCCCCCCATCAAAATCAATTCCATAAGTGTAAAGAAGAGTTTGGTATAACCCTTAATATTTGAAGAGGCACATGGTTAGTGTAGGACTATAATTTTTCATGTCCCACCCACTCCACCCACAATCCACGCATGACTACTCTCCTCTATTGTCTATTCTACCCACTTTTCCCTAATTTTTGGATTTTTTTTTTCTTTCGAGTTATTTATGGAATTATCCATCATACGCAGAATCCACCTAAAGATGTGAATACATTTATTGCTCAACGCTGCTCCCGCCTTTGATAGGAAACCTGCAATTTTGATTCCAATCTTTATTTATACTATTTAAGTATATCTATTAAGTTCACTTACTCTTAGATATATACTCATTAAATAAATAATAAGGTTCAAGTGTAATACGATCGAGCTAGTTCATAAATGGATTCGTGCATGGTAGTTTTGTTCAAATAAAACTAATGGGCTTTTTAATCAAGTGAAACTTGTCATCGATTAAACAGATTACATGGTGTGAGGGTGGGTTGGGGGGGGGGGGGAGGGGGGGGGGGGTGGGGTTGTGGAAGGTTTTGATCCTTTTGTTCATGGAAGAATAGATCAATTCTCATCATATTGCAGCAGTAGGACTGTAGGAGGTACACTTGGTGAATCACAAAGAAATTGCTTTTTATTTATTAATTTTAATTAAAGAGCAATTTTTAGTTATTTTCCACTTTAAATAAGAGAAAGAAACAACAACCTTGACCTTGTATTATTTTTTCGTCCCTCTAAAAAGGTTACATAAACATAAAACACTCCATTTTTCCATGTCATTAATTAGTTTTATACGAATAGAAATGTCATTCGTCAATTCTGTTGTCATCTAAATTTTTCCATACGATAAAATGTCCATATTATTTAATAAGTTTTCTTGATTTAATATGCAAATGTTTTTTATACTGTTGGAATAAAATAATATATTTTACCTTTTAAATTAACTAAAAATAAAATAAAAATAAAATGCTATTTGGTTTATAATTTTTTTTGACTTGGTTTATAATTAATTTTATTAATGCGCATTAAATGTACCGTGATAACCGGAATGAGATTCAGTGTACCACACTTTATGTCCCATTTTGTGTCCCATTTTCAATTTTGTTTAATTTCTTATGTATATTTTTTTCAATTTCAACTTTATATGCTTTAGTTTAATTTTATGATTATTAACTAGGGTTTATCCCATCAATTTAGGGTATATAATTATTTTTTATCATTTAATTTCACTTTTATTAGCTAATAATAGGTTGATAAATTCAAAGTCATGGTATATACTTTAAAAAAAAATAATTTTTTGAAATAAAACTTCAATATAATTCATAGTATTATAATCAATTTTATTTTTATAAAAAATATTTTTTAAATAAGAGATATAAGCATGAGACACGGTGGCACACATAAGATTGTGGGACACTGGATCTCATCTCGTGATAACCAGGTCTTACTAAATTAGAACGAAAATCCAAATGACTGATTGATAACAATACGAGAACCTAACTTTCTTTATTTTTAGTTAAAGATACATAAATTTTTAAAGATCGGGACGATCTCATATATTAACTACTCCCTCCGTCCACGAAAAAGAGTCCTGTTTCCCCTCTTTTTTTTGTCCACAAAAAAAAGTCCTGTTTCACTTTTTGTACCATTATACCCTCCACAGACTTCAATATTTACTTTACTTTGCCATTAATACATCTACCTCAATAACTAAAAATAATTGAGTTAATTCCTAAATTAAAACCTAATTAAAACTCATGCACACACTCACAAAACACACACACGACACACACATAGATGCAGCGCCCCCCTCCCCCCTCCTTCCTCACCGGCGTCGCCGACTCTCCGGGCACCACCACCGGTGCACCTCCCTTCTCTCACCTCTCGCCTCACGCCCTCTCCCTCTTCTCAAACTCTCACGCACCCTTGAACCCAGACGCCGCGCCGCCTTCATCTACTGCCGGCGAAGGTGACAGCAGCGAGGGCTGCGGCCGCGCGGTTCCCTCTCCGGCGAAGCCGCGCCTGAGCGCCGCTCCCCTGGCTTCATCTCTCTCTCTCACCACTCAGCCCTAAATCCCCAAAATCCAGAATCTACCCTAAATCCCCTAGCTTCATCTCTCTCTCTCTCTCTCACCGCTTCCCTGAGCGCCACCGCTGCAGAGGCCAGTCACTTCTCCATTCCCGGCCGAACAGCCGTCGCCGAGCCCATCGTCTGAAAGCACTGCCTCACTGAGCTCGAAACCCTAAGGTGCCGCCTCCTCTGCTCTACCTGCGCGAGTAGCTTCAAAGCGAAGCTAGCGCTACTCGATTTGGTTTGTAATTTCTTAAATTTGTTGCTGGAATTGATTTGTTGAATTTGTTCGAAATTGTTGCTAGAATTTTCTGAATTTGTTACTGGAATTTCTTAAATTTGTTGTTGGATTCGATTTGTTGAATTTGTTGCTGAAATTTGTTTTTGGAATTTCTTAAATTTGTTGGTGAAATCCATTTACTGTTGGAGTCGAATTTGTTTGTATTATGAACTAGAATCGAATTTGTTTGATTTGTTTGAATTTGTTGTTGAATTCAAGTTAATTATGCATCTTAAATTACATTGAATTCGATCATTAAGCTGAATCAGGAATGAAAATGGAATTCTGAATTGAATTCTAAATTAAAATTATGTTAGAAGTGTATATTGAATTAATTTCAAAAATTAAGTGTTCAATAATTAATTCAATAATTTTATTAAATTTAAATTATGAATTGTCATCAAAAGTTAATTGAGAATTAGGGACATTAAAAGTCATATTAACACTACCCCTATAAATTTATTTCTCTCTCCACTTACACCTACTTTAACAACTTTCTTAAAACCCGTGCCGAGTCCCAAATGGGACTCTTTTTCATGGACGGAGGGAGTATTTTATTATTAGATCAACATACGTAAATAAATAAATTTAAAATTCGAGACCTTTGACCTCATGTATGATCAACATACTTGCACATGTGATAGTAATTTTCCTTTTCACATTATGACATTAATCAATGTGCCAGTTTATTTGTTATTTTCTGGAGTATAATTTACAAAATCTAACAATTCCACGACCTGATTCTATGGACATTCCGAATGATGTTCTTTCTTTTTTGGAAAATTAGTTGGTTATATATGTAGATTAACATTATCAGTAAACTATTGATACATTAAGCAGGGTTGTGTATCCTTATAATAATGAAACGTGAAGCTTTTGTGGAATGCTTGTTTCATACATTACCATCCATTGTACGTTATATTTTCTCCATAAAAGTTGAATTTATTGATTGCGCCCATATTTACTGTGGGAAGTGCTCACAGGAGCAGATATAATAATAAATTAATATTCACTACAGAGGAAATTATGGAAATAAATACGCGCACAAAACGCAATTAAATAAGTCTTATTTGTGCTATAATGACCTAATCCTCTCCCATTTCCACCAAATCGGTTGAAATTTTAAAAGTTCATAACACACTCACTCACTCACTCACTCACACACTCACAAAGGCAGAGGCAGAGCTTCCCATCTATAAAAACACAAACCACACCAAGTTCACAACACTATACACTCTCTCTCTTTCTCTCTCTCTCATCCTGCAATGGCTTCCCCCGCCATGAAACTCTCCCTCTTCCTCCTCCTCACCCTCTTCTCCTCTCTGCATAGCCATGCAAGAGACAGCCAGTTCTTCAACAAAATCCCCAGCACCACCAACAACGTTGCTGTCCCCAACAACAAAGAAGCTTCCACCAATCAGCAAGAGCCCAATTTCCTCCCGGAAAACGAGAACAGCTACGGCCTCTACGGCCACGAGTCCGGCCAAAACCCTCCCTCCACCGCCGCCGCCACCACCACCACCACCCCCGCCGCCGAATTCAAACAACCCGTCAACAAATACCTCCCCAAGAACTACAACCCGGTGGCCTACGTCACCCATCCCGAATCTGACGTAAACCAAGGCACCGCCGCCTTCCCCGAGGAAAGCAGCTTCAGCGCCACCCATCCCGACAACGACAACAACAGAAACAATTATTACAGCGGCGCGCAGAATTACTACAACAACAACCAGCAGCAGCAAGAGGAGGATACCGAGTTCAGAAGCTACCCCGCCGCCGCCAACAACGGAGACAACGCCGCCGGCAACTTCTACTACAATGGCGGGAGCAGCTTCAACAGCCAGCCGCAGGGGCAGAGCGAGGGCGCCGCCACCTTCAGCAACGGCCGCAACTCCTTCCAGCCGCAGGGGCAGAGCGAGGGCGCTGCCACCTTCAGCAGCCGTCGCAACTCCTTCCAGCCTCAAGGAATGAGCGACACGCGCTACTTGGAAAACGGCAAGTATTACTACGACCTTAACTCCGAGAAATACAGCAGCAATCACCCCTACGAGACCTTGCGAGGCGCTCGCCCCCAAAATGAATTCAACAACAGAAACTTCTACGGAAACAATGCGTATGAGTTCAACGGCGACAACTCCATGGGAGGATACCAGAACAGGGAAGAGTTCCAGGATGACGAAAACATGCCTTGAAGAACAAGATGATACTTATTTATTTTAATTTACAGTCTCCATTGATGCTTTTTAATGGTGTTTTTAAATTATGGTTTTTAGTGAAAACCAAACCACAGATTTTATTTCAAGTTGCTTTTTTTGCGGCTAGTGTTTTCTACTTCTATAGTTGAATTTCGTGGTGAAATATGAAATGTTGAAATAATTTGTATATTAAACGCCCTATATTGGAGAAGTGGAAATTAATGTGTGTTTTTTTATTTTATTTTAGTATTATTATATTGACTGGCGTGGTTAACTATGATCGCTGACACAACTTTTTTAAAGGTTATAGACATACCAGAGAAAGTGTAATGATTTGATTGTTAATTTAAGGTTAAAGTAAATCTTGTCATAGATCAAGGGAGGTTATAATGTTTGTCCTTCGAGTTGAATGATTTTTGTCATTTTTTAAGATCTGAAGCAAACGGGACCGATAATTGTCACAATTACAATTCAAAATAATAGATAGGTGATAGAGAATTTCAAAATATGTGGTCGCATTAGTTTTTGTTTTTGCACTTGATACTTGGTTCTTTTCCCAACATCCAAAATGATTTTTGTTGGTAGCTTACTTTTATTTTAAAATAATGGTGTTATTATTAATATTTCTATTTTATTTTTATTTTTATTTTTGTAGGGGGGAAATGTGATTGTCATTTGAGTGAGAAAGAGAGTGAGTTACCCAATCGCTTTTAAAAGTAAAAGTATTGTTGGGTACTTTTCTTTTTTGCTTTGTTCCCTTCTTTTAATTGAAATATAATTCATTGGAGAAATTTTAACATCTTAGTGCCTATATATTTGATTTTAATTTTTAACATTATATTATGTTCTCCTAATAGTGTAACTTATATTCCAAGAGGTCACTCTAAATTTGACAAATATAACTATGTACTTAAATTTAGATTCATCGGATACGTACAAACTTGATATTTTATTTATCAGGTAGTAATTAAATACTATTAAAATTATCAATAAATCTATGCAGCCACATTGTGGCCACCCACACACTAATATAATAAAGATAATTTTAATTTATTTAATTTATTTTTTAAATAAAAATAGGATTTAGTTATTTTATTATATTCTCTACATTGTACTTATTTTTTTAAATTTTTTTTGCATTTTTAAATTTTAATTTATTTTTTAATAAAAATAAAAAAGTTACCAAAAAATTGCAAAAAAATAACTATAATGTAGAGAATATGATAAAATAATTAAATCTTATTCTTATTCTAAAATTATATACTCCTCTTTAGAGCACTCCCAGCAGAAATCTCAAAATTATGGTCTTATATTCCTCCCTAAAGCTTCCCTATTTAATTTTAGGATCTCGATTTTATAAATGCATATACCAAATCTCCTATTTTCTACATAAAAACAATAATTATGTGTGGGCCCTACTAATTATAAGCTTAAAATAAATTTAGGGTGGGTGTAAATTTAAGATTGAATTTAGGTAGGTGTAAAATTTTTTGTGGGCCCATCTAATTTAGGGGATCTGTTGCATGCATTTTTTATCTCATTTTCAATTGTTTTAACCTAAATTTAGAGTTAGTGATGCATTTAGGTGATCTGCTGGGAGTGCTCTTAGGTAACGCAAGTGAAAATATAGTATTTAATACTTTTACATTGTCGATGTAAATTATGAGAGGTGGATTTCATTTCATAGTGACATAAATAGACGAAGCAAGTTGGGAAATGGGAGAGTTTATGAAATTCTTATATAGTTATGAATTTTTGAACGTCGCCGGAGTGGAATGGGCACTTGAATGTGGAGTGCCCATTATTCCAAGGCTTCGTGACAAGGAAATTTATTTACCAAAATTTAATGATGGCAATCCAAAAATAGCCCATTACCCAAAGCAATTCCTTTTTACTATTTTTTCCTTTTTAATTCTATATTGAATAAGCTACTAAAAAAAGTGTCAAAGTTAATCAAAGATGCCGGTCCAATTCTCCCGCTGATGACGGCCAACTGACCAATCTTTATTCATTCACTTTTAAAGATTGCTCCATTTTTCTTTTTCTTTTTTTCTTTTTTTACCTTTCTTTTAACTATTTTGAGAGAAAGATATGAGTTGCTCAGGCTTAAGCTTCAAGGTTCCAATTGATTTTCTGACTTTACTTACTTTTCTTTTAATTTTTAAAACTGCATACTTAGATTAATTATCTAGCTTTAAAGAAGAAAATGATTGCAAAATCCCGGAAACACATTTTTCACACATTTATGTACTAAAAATCTAAAATCTCCAGCCTCATTCTCATGATCTATCAAAAATCCTGGACTTTTGACTTTCTTAAAATTCTCATATTTTGCTTTCATCAAAAAAGAAAAATAAATAAACATTACGAAGTAAAAGAAAAGAAAAGAAAGGTGTTGGATGTCGTATTAATATTTAAGGCATATATTAGTCTTAGTTTTTTTTTTTTATCTTACAATGGAGGCCCATTCAGTCTCAGTGCGTCACGAGAGTTGTAGTATAAAATGGAGAAGATTGTAAATTGTAATGATGCTAGGTGGGGGCAAAATGGTCAAAACGGAAGGATCAAGTTGTGACACTGCTGTAATTAATCATAGCTTCCATTAATCTTATGGATTGCCGACTTCGCATAATCACTTTGCTAAGTACGGCTCTACTGTTAATTTACCATTTCAGTCTCTGACAAGAATCCTAACAAATCTCATTTTCTATACTTCTCTACTTCAAAATCCCAATTCCGGTGTGTTCTTAATCATTAACACATTCTTGAATTCACGTATCCAAATAAATATGTATATATATTTGGTTTTTATTTATATTGCATATCTTGTTGCTGTCCAAGAAATCTGATCAGTTTGGATTTAGTTCGACTCAATCTATCTAAGACAAGTACATCAATTTTAGTTGATATTATAATACTTTTTAATTCAATGTTTACTTTGAGTGATAGAATTAATAGATTGATAAAACATAGTAATAATGGGTATTTTTTTTTGATAAATTTATAATATTAGATAAAGAAATTAAATGACCGCGCCACAAGACTCGAACCCAAGATTTTTGACCTTAGGCATTAACTCCTTACCGTTTGACCAAATAAATATGTAATAATGAGTATTTGAAAGAGAAGATGGTTGACACTTCTCTCTAAGAGGAATGTATATGTTATTATAATATTGTTGAGGATTGGATTCATTGGAAGTGAAACGATTTAAACTAAACTGAGTACCCATATTCATGAGTGACAAAGCAGAAAGAATATTTTTCTGTCAAATTCTAACCACAGCCAAATGTTTCGAGTGCATACAAAATATATATCTTCCATGCTTCAAAATATTTAAGGTCACAGGCTACTTGGATTTATTTTTTATTTATAAATTACAAGCTATATTTTGTTTTTTTTAAGGAAGAGTTCAATATTTGGAGGAAAATTTCATTTTCTGTTGCGTTGGCGGGATAATGTACAGCTACTAATTCGGCTTGTTTGGGTGGTCCGAATTCCCGGTCTCCATCCATCATTTTGTTTAATACTCATATACCGATAAGGTTCATAATTTCCACATTCAAAAAAAAAAAAAAAACATAATTTCTCATGAATCTAAGCCACGTGGAATATGCATGATATCAATCAATCAATATGTTGATATTCTACCAACTCATATTTAATTTTTTATATAAAAGGAGTAGTTTTGTATTGGGGTACATGTTAACAATTATTTGTTGGGCTCAACATACTGGGCCTGAACGTGGGAGATGAATGGGCTTATAGAAAAACTTGGGGGGAGGGGTATTGTTACTTGCAATTGCTTGAAATGAATTATATACTCCTTCAATCCCCCAAATAACTTAATAGGAGGGAGAGACACAAATTTTAAGATAAAATTATTGAGTATATTGAAAATAGTAAAAAAAATCTTATAATTAATTTTGAAAGTGATAAAAATATGTCCTAATTAGTATTGAGGGTGGTGAAAAAGTGAAAAATAAAAATAAATAGAGTACTATAAGTGGTGGGATAGTGTTCCAAAATGAATAAAAAAATTATTTGGGAGACGCCTTGACAATAAAAAATAGGAAGTTATTTTAGTGATAGAGGAAGTATAATCCATTTATTTGACAAAATATTTCCATTTTAATGTATACAATACAAAAACTTATAGGAAGACTCCCTAGGCTCCAGCTACTAATTTAATCGCAGTCAAGCATAACATGCGGATACGTTTCATGCAAAAATATGTTGAAATACAAACTTACGAAATCTTACATTCACTGCAAATTAATATGGAAAATGTAAATTCGATTATATATATTCAAATGTACGGTAGACATTCTGTATAATCATCGATTGCTGCAACTTCTCATAATTATGGGACCAATGACTTGATTCAATGGACTAAATAATTAGGTGATGAAAGAGATCGAACCGCGAAGAATATGAAAAGTAAAAATTCAACCAATAGAGTGCATTACACATTAATGAGTTGGGTAAAATGAATTTGTGGTGGAAGTTCTCACAAACTGATGGATCACTGACTTTTCAGCTTACTCGATAATTAAGTATTCGTTTTGGTAAAAAAAAATGAAGAAATATATAATCTAGAAACAATTTTTTAGATGTGGATAAATAACAAACCGACACCCTTTATTTTTACGATATATGGTCCATTTGAATTTGAATTTGAATTTATAGCTTTAATGGTAGTTTTTGATAGTTTAGATATAAGGTCATAAATTTAGCCCAATTTTCGTAACTGATTTCCTATTTTTTGGGATATGATTTATCATTCAATTAATTTTATAGTATTTCTAACTTTCATAACTGACTGGTTGACTTGACTCATAATTTTATGAGATTAATTTTTATTTTCTTAACTATAAAAAATAACCTGACATTTATATTACAAGTAGCCACATACAATGAGCAATGCAATGATTCCACAAATGAATATATCACTTATTAATCACAAATGCACTATTAATAAACTATATTCTAATATGTCGACATTCTACATATATCAATCATTTTATATTATTTTTATGATCATAGTACATTAAATATTATTAGTGTTAATAGGGAAAAATGCCCCCTTCTTATAAAAACTTGTAAAATTGCCCATTTTTGTTTATGAAAGTGGGCAATTTTACAAGTTTTTATAAGGATGTGGGCATTTTTGCAAATGTCCCATATTATTATATAGGGAAAAGGTGCAAATTGGCCCCCGAAGTAGTAGCCCCTATAGCGTATAACCCCTCTTACTCACTGTGTGTGCAACTAAACCCCTGAACTCTGAGAAAATGGTGCAAATTCCCATCTCTGACTAACGGCTGTTAACGGCGTTAGGTCAGAGGGGAAAATTTGCACCCTTTTCTCGGAGTTCAGGGGTTTAGTTGCACACACAGTGACTAAAGGGGGTTTTACGCTATAGGGGCTATTACTTCAGGGGCTAATCTTCACCTTTTCCCTTTTTTAATTAACTCTCATCTCTCTCACTCAGCCATCTTTCTCTCTCGGCCACTGCACCGCCGCTAACGGTGGTTGAATCAACAAGTTGTAGGATCATCTTTTATCAGCAACACAAACGATTAATCCATCAAATCGACATTATATAGAAATAGCGAAAATAAGTAGGTTATGATCGTTACATTGTGAGAGGCGTCAAATTTGGCGATGGCGCCGACGCCTTGCCAAACATCACAAACTCGCGAAGCTTCGAGGCGGCAAGCTTACTTCTGCGGCGTGATTTGGGGGCGACCTTCGCACTGTCTTTTGTTGAAGCAAAGCACAGAGGACGACTGCAAGTTTGAGAGAGAGCAGCCAGTGGTGATGGAGAGCGTGCGCAGCGCTCTTCGTTCGAGATTCGAGCGGTGGAGGCACGCCGGTGCTAAGGTTCTATCCTTCGTCCTCTTTAGAGGAGAATCGAGCAGGAGACGGCTCTCCGGCCGGGTGCGGCTGCACTGGAGCCATGGATTGGTTGCTTGCTGGCCTTTTAGCAGCGGTGGCGGTGATTTCACCATATTTGAGAGAAAGAGGCGACTCCTCATCGAGAAAAGCTGGGGCTCGCGATCTATTACAGATTGAGATAGAGAGCATGTGGTGGGTGTCATTGGCAGTAGGCGGCCGGTTTGCCGAATATCGCGGCGGCGATTTCGGACTGAAGGGGGAATTAGGGCTCGCCCTTGACGTTGAGCGTGTGCAGCCGAGAAAGCTCCGGGGTTTAGGGCCCAGGAGAGAGGGAAAGGGGCGGCGCCCTCGGCCAGCCTCGCCGGAGCTTAAATCAGCGGTGGCGGCGATCAGATTTTGGAGAGAAGGGCTTCCTGTTTTTTTGTGCGTGACTTTTGAGAGAAAAGAGAGATGAAAGATAATTTAAAAAAAAAAGAAAGGAAAATGTGCAGATTAGCCCTTGAAGTAGTAGCCCCTGTAGCGTAAAACCCCCCTTAGTCACTGTGTGTGCAACTAAACCCCTGAACTCCGAGAAAATGGTGCAAATTCCCACCTCTGATCACCTAACGTCGTTAACAGCCGTTAGTCAGATGGGGGAATTTGCACCCTTTTCTTGGAGTTCAGGGGTTTAATTGCACATACAGTGAGTAAGAGGGGTTATACGCTATAGGGGCTACTACTTCGGGGGCCAATCTGCACATTTTCCCTATTATATAAATTATTTCTTTAATTAATTCAATTTGACTAAATTAAGTTAGTGATGCATTTCAAGTTATATCAATTTCAACCATTTCCATTAATTAAATGTTAATTTTTGGAATACTGTTCGACGAATTTTTTTGATTTTTGGGATTTTTTGAAATTTTGGGATTTTATCAGTATTTTCAAGTTTTGTATTGTATTTTTTCCATGTGCCTATATATATATATATGTCATTTTGTTGACCTATTAGACACCTATCTTCACCTCTTTTCTCCCGCTTTTCTTAATTTTTGAGTTTTACATTTAGAATTTCATAGCTTAGGTTTATTTTTCCTGCAAGATTCAAGTTGTCATTCAACGTTCATTCCGGATTTTATATAATTCAGTTTTTATTATTGCTTTCTTTTCAATTATGTTCATGCTTTTATTTTATGATGTTTGGCTAATTCTTTTATTTGAACCTAGGGTTTGTACATAGTTTATAGAATATATGTATTTGATTTATTGATATCAATTTACCATCTAGCTTGTGATTCATGATTCCTGGTGTTTGGTTTCTTGTGTATTACATAATCAATAATTTACATGTCTAACTGTTCTGTTTGAGTCTTGAATGTGATAATTGTTCAGCCAATTCAGGAATGCATGATATATATAGTTTTACATTGAGACTTGGATATGATCAGTGGCTATAGGAAGCTATTATTTGTGTGCTATTGTGAGTTAATTTATTATTTTGAGACTTGAATTGTATGATGAATTTATTAATTTACTTTCATAGTTGTTCGTTAGAGAAGATTATGAATAATATAGCGATCTTTCATCGGGGCTTGATTAAATTGGTAATTGAATCAATATGTTGAATTCATATATTTAATTAATGATATTACATACATCCCTAGGGTCAGATTTTTTTTATTATTTGAGTTTTTTTTTCCTGTTTTTATTTGCTTTGTTTTGATTTTAGTTTTATTTCATCCATATTTTTATGTTTGCCTGAATATTGTTAATTAGATTTTTATTATGATTACTTAGAGTGTTTTCGATTATCAGTCTCTGAGGATACGATACTCGGTTATTGTTATACTTCAATCACACCGTGTTAGTTGCAGTATTTTTGTATCTAATAAAATAGTGATCATACAATAATAATAGTTCTTATTTTTTTTACCTGATTTGGGAGAGCAGCACAGCGCTGGCTCCAACAATACTTCATTGATTGAACACAAAGAAGACACAGTTCAACCAGACCAGAGGGAGTAGCTGATGAGGAGTAGAATATACATCGGCATAATACTTTAATTGTTGATATGTATTTTCATATGTATATTGTCGGAGCAGGTGAGAATTAGTCAATGAGGCTCGATTCCAAGAAGATAAAGGCCAACGTTGTCAAAGAAGTCAGCGTTGTCAAATAAGGTGGTGTTGTCAAATCACCCGGTGTTGTCAAAAAAGGCGACGTTGTCAAATATGACGGTGTTGGCTAATTATAAGGAGACAATGCAACAACCGTGAGCCAAGCCAAACCAATGATACCTCAGCCTTGACAATCAAGTATCGTTGGGAAGATAGCGACACCCGACAAAAGCTAATCAATTAGTTTTGTTATTAGTGCGCTCCAAAAAGTAGTTAGTTAGGCACCATGCAATGCAGTGTACGTGAGTATTCATGAAATTTACGTTTGTACCCCTTTGTATCTGCACTATAAATAGTTCATCGTAGTCATTCTAAAGGGAGAGGGATATAATTTTAACTTGGAAAGAAAGATTTCTGGATGTGTTCTTATTTTCCGACATTTTGAGTTCTTCATCTTCTTCTGTTTATTTTCCGATCATTCACACTCAGGTTAAAACTCTATTTTCCCATAAATCCTAAAAATATGTTGGATGTTAACCCATCAAATAGCGTCGTCCAAGATTCACAATTGACTTTAACATCGACATCTCATCTTAATATCTGCTTAATTTGAACAGATTTTTTTTAAATAAATGACGACATTGAGATGATGTGGCCACAATGAATTTTTAAGCGTCCTATTGGTCCACAATCGGCATTCCGACGCGCCACATCAGTTCAATTTGGGAGAAACTCGATTTTGTGTTAAAATTACAACAATTAATAAATTAATATATTTTTTGACAGTTTATAAAATTTATGTTAAAAATCAAAATTGATCTAAAATTAATATATTTATGCGCTAATATTTTTTTGAAATAATAAATATCTTTTTAATTTGAAAAATGAATAAAAACGACCATTATCCCTAGGGCTGGTAATCGGTCCGGTTCGGTTATAACCGAACCGGTTCACCGGTTAACCGGAACCGTTTAACAGTCAAAACAATAACCGAAAACCGAACCGGTTTTCAGTCCGGTTAACCGACTAACCGGTCCGGTTAAAACCGGACCGGTTAGTCGGTTAACCGATTAACCGGTTAATTTCAACAAAACCCTAGACTGCAGCAAGTTTTTTCCAAAGTTTTAGCAGCAACAGCCGCTGCCTTTCCCGTCAGCCCGCCACCGCCGCCGGAGTCCGCGACGTACAAGACTTCACGCGGCCTCGCCGGACGGATCCTGCTGGTCATCGTCGCTGCGTTGGCGTCCAAGCCCGAGTCGAAGAGAGGCGCTTCAGAGGAGGAAGCAGCGGCGTGTTCGCTCGAAGCCATACGCGGCCTCGCTGGACAGATCTCGCGCGGTCTCACCGCCATCTCGCCGTTGCCTCCCGTGCGCGCGGCCAAGCCTGCCCTGGCGGGATTGTAACAGAGGTGCAGCAGGTGAACGGCGAGATCGTCGGCCCTCTGCGGGTCCGACCGCGCGATTCGGACGCTGCCTCATAATTGATACGGACGCGACGCAATCGGCGGCAGATGGTCGGGCGCTGCACACCGGCGAGCACCGAGCCACCATCTCCTCCATCATGGTGGTTGGCCTAGATCGGGCGAAGATGGTGTCGAACCAAGTTCAGGCTGTTCAGCAAGTCCTAGACATTAATTTGGAATTTGGAAAAGGAAAACAATCTTGAATTTGGAAAAGGAAAACAATCTTGGAATTTGGAAAACAATTGAATCGAGGGGGGTCCTTTCGGATTCACTTCCAGATATTACTTGGGAGTACAGCTGTATTGTTGCAAAAGGGAAGCCAAATTTACCTTACTACCCTAGACTAAATTAATTAATTAATTTATTACTAAACCGGTTAATTCGGTTTAACCGGTTAACCGACCGGTTAAACCGATTAACCGATTAACAGAAAATATACTAACCGATAATCGAACCGAACCGGTAAAAACCGGTTATCGGTTAACCGATAACCGGTTTTTTCGGTTCGGTTTCGGTTTTAACCGGATAACCGGAACCGTTTTACCAGCCCTAATTATCCCTGTTGAACAGAGCTAGTAGTATTAAGTAAAGTGGCGATCACATCATGAGCGAAACACGCACCCCACACAAAGTTAAGAGATTCAACCACCTTCCTAGGGAGGGGCAATCTAGTCACTGAATCAATAGAAGTTCGGAGCGGTAATAACAATTTGTAATATAAAAAATATAACCAGACTTACTGGAGTGCTCAACAGTTGATGTTACTGAGATCAAGTCAATAATATCAATTCTGGGGATAATTAAATTTGGAGTTGGCGTCGGATTAGATTCGATGATGTTACCAGGGCCGGTCCTGATAAAAATAGGGCCCGGGGCGAACTAGAAAAAATGGGCCCTTTATTTTTTATAATAAAAATACAATATGACAAATATATATAAATAAATAAACTTTTTTTTATTATACAAAATAATTTCTTTGAGATTTTTGACTTGCAAAGTCATTTATAATCTCATTTGTTTCTAGCATTTCTAAAACATCTTTTTCAATAGACAAAATTGCTAAACATCTTTCAACTCCCACTAGCCACTGCAATTGAACAAAATTTCTGTTACATAAAAAGAATATAATTTATTAATTTACTAAATAGAATCAACAATCATTCATATAAAATAAACATTGCAATTAGAATTGAATATAAAGCTTTTTTTATATATATACAGTTCATATACACATATCAAATATATGGCCTATTATAATAGCCTATGCTAAACGCCTAAGAATCATTAGCCATTTATCTATTACGGAGTATATTTTAAACTTTACCGCAAAGAATCATTCAAATGCAATTAGTGATTTTAATTCTAACATTTAGAATCATTCAGTTTCGAAAATCAAATATTTCAACAGAAAATTAAATTGTACTAAACTGAAAAAGTGGAAATCAAAATTGATTATTGCCTTCAGCCTTCCTTTCAATTTGATCTCAATTTTCCAATACAGATGATCACTCACTTGATTATAGATGAAGATTTTCAGTATGTAGATTGCAAGGAATTGATAAAATTGTGGTTTGTAGATTGAAGAATATTCTGAATATATAGTTCATTGTTAACGGTAGAAAATTTTTGGGAAAAGATTTCTGGGATTAATTTGGGCGGCTGACTGTTTGCAGAAAAGAGGAAAAGAGGAAAAGATGAAAAGATTAGGGGTGAACGGTACAATCCCATAATTATATCTACCGAATCTGATCTGCTAAATAATCTTTAAAGTTGTTTTATTTATTTTAAAAGAGTATTAATAATTATGATATTTTGAGCCCTAATTAATTAAATGGATACAATATTCTTGGGCCCAATTAAGAACATATCAATATACAATTATATTTGTGTTAATATATAAATATAGCCACTTTCATATAGTAAAATTAAATTTTGGCCTATGAAATAAAAACATAAAAAATTGGCCAGTTTTTGTGTAAAAGTACAAAATTACCCCTCACTTTAAAATTTAAAAAAATGGCCAGTCAAAAATACTCCCTCACTTCTCTCGCTCGCTCTCTCTCTCTCTACGCTCTCTCTCTACGCTCTCTCACTTCTCTCTCTCTCTCTCTCCCTTCCTCCTTCTTTCTCTCCTCCGGCGAAGTGCCGCCGCCGCGGCCTCGTCGTCTTCGCCCTAGCAGCGCCGAAAATGACGCCGCCCATTCAGATTCAGGATGTTGCAGATCTAGGGTTCAAGGCAGTGGTAGATCTAGGGTTTCAGACGGCTTGGGGCTTGAAATCCGAGGCGGCCGTGGTTGCGGTGGCTTGAAATCCAACAATAAGGAAGAAGGGCGCGGTGGCAGGTGTGGCTTCGCCTGCCGCTGTCGTCGCCGGAGTTCAAAGAAAAGAGGAAGGCGCTGGCGTTGGTGTGTGTGGTTGTGTGCCTGGGTGTCTGTGTATGTGTCTGTTCTGGAGTGAAAGATAGGAAGAGAGGGTGTGAGCGGCCAGTGACGGTCACAATTAGCGGAGAAGAAAGAGCAGGGGGGGAGTGTCGTGTGAGAGAGAGGGAGATGATTATGGAATCTTGTTTAGTCACAGTCCACCACCTCTGGATCTTCAATTTTTATTTTTGTTCTTGGGTTTGTGATATAGTTATGGGATCATGTTTTTGGTTTTGAGATATGATATTGAATCTTGTTTAGTCACTTTTCTGGTTTCGATTTATGTTACGAGATTTCAATTTTCTGGTTTCAATTTTCACAACATTAATATGTTCTTGGTGTTGTATAGTAATTTGATTGAGCTGTATAATTATTTTTTTTATGTTCTTAAATTCACAACCAAATTTATGAATTCACAGCTTAATGTTTTTGAATTCACGACCAAATCTATGAATTCACAACTTAATATTCTTGAATTCACAACCAGATCTATTAATTCAAAATTAAAACTCGAATTCACAATCAAAATAAATTCTAATTTTAGTTGTGAATTCAAACTTTAAAAACTCAAATTCACAACTACTTGAATTCACAACCAAAATAAATTCTAGTTGTGAATTAAATTTTAATTGTGAATTCGATTGGTTGTTAATTCACAATCAAAAAATTCTGATTGTGAATTAATTTTTGGTTGTGAATTCACAACCAAAAAATTCTGGTTGTGAATTCACAATTGATTGTGAATTGTGGGATTTGTGAATTCACAAATAAAAAATTCTGGTTGTGAATTCGATTGATTGTGAATTGTGAATTCACAACCAGTGTGAATTCACAACCAAATTTTTTGGTTGTGAATTCACACTGGTTGTGAATTGCGGGATTTTTTAAAGGGTTGATGCAAAGTGGACATTTTTTTAATTTTTAATGTGAAGGGTATTTTGGTAACACTGGCCATTTTTTTATGTTTTTATCTTAGTGGACAATTTTTAAGTTTACTATTTCAAAGTGGCTATTTTCAAAATCCACTCATTATATTTTTATTTAAATCGGACCTAAAATATAACATATATATTAAAGGTATATAATTTTTTTGGGGCCCTCAAAAATCATGGGCCCTGGGCGGTCGCCTATGCTCGCCCATGCCCAGGGCCGGCCCTGGATGTTACAATAAGTAATAGGATAAAGCTTCTAAAACTGATTAAAAATAAAATTACAATTGAAAAAAGTTAACTACTAGCCCCTCACCAAATAATTAGTCGGATGGTGAACTGATGCTACGAAGTTAACAACCAATTTCTGAATCATAAATAAACTGCAATCCAACAACATACTTCAATGTACCGTAATTAACAATCAAATCTCATACAACTTTTCTATTTACATGATCCAATACTTCCGATAGAGAATCGAGAATTTGTTTTAACCCAAGCTTTGATTGAAACTGGCCTCTTTGACCAACACATCAAACAGCCTCAAATGCTATATCGGATACTGCACATAAAAATAAAAATAGTCTTAACGCAAGTTCCGACAAACTAATAAAGAGTTCTTACCTTCCCCTAGGCGGGGCCCTACCCGGCCCTCATTCTTTGTAAAATAAAGAAGCAGATAGATTTCCCCACCCTTTGCAGTTTTGGATCATGAGCTCATGATCACTCTCACCGCAACGCCGAACGCCGTCGTCGCCATGGAGGTTTGTGTTGTGTATACAATGATGAATCGCTTGTATTGTATAGATTCTATGATATTAATAACAACTTATCTGGATAGGGCAATGGATGGCCGCTCGGCCTCGGAAACATCAACTCCAGGATCACGGCGCCCGGCGCCTCAGAGCCGGTGGCGCCGCCGCCGCAACCCCGCCTCCGCCAACGCCAAATCTCGAGCTTCTCATCGCTCTCGTCCTCTGATCTGGATACCGAGGTACGATCGCAGTTATGTATATTTGGTTGTTTAATTTGCGAAATTGGAGTTTGATGTGATGAATTGCAGTCGACAGCATCGTTTTTCCCGGACCAAAGCGTGCAGCTGGGAAGGTTGATCGGAATGAGGCCAATTGGCGGCAATAAGATGCAGAGAGAGAAAGAGGGGAATGTAGGCGGTGAGGGGTGTCATCGTGGGGGCCACAGCCCCCGATGTGGAGCACTTGATTCTCAGGGATTCTGTACTCCGCTGCTGCACCACGTGATTGCGAGGATTTTTCGAAGGCCCAAGCACACACTGCTTTCTCAATAATACTCCTATTTTAATGTACACCAACTAATAATTCATTCTTACTTTTCATTTTTATGTGTCTCTATTTCTTTTGTCGATCTCCGTCATCACCTTTACTGCCTTTTGCCGAGTAATTCATTATTTTCTTTACTTCAACACAATTTATCGGGTCTACTACTTTGCGGATAAGACAATTATTAATCATGATAAGACAATAACTCGTCTGAACAATTTTGACATTGGAAATAAAATAAATTAATCGTAAAGGTCACTCGAACAATAGTATACATTCTGATATACACACATATATATTATGTTCATCTGATATACATTCTCATGAACACGTGTTTGTGTATTTGTAATAGAATAATATTGACACGTTCTTGGTAATTCGATTCTCAAAATATTGAGATTATAATGAAACTCCATTTTGCTAAATATAAAATACTTTAAATAGTAGTAGAAACGTTAGTTTGGTTTGGCAAGAAGATTTTATTTTACAACTGGGCTGAAGACTTTCACCTCAATTTGGGCCCTAAGGAATACTTTTATTTGGGCTGAACACTGATAACACTGTTGCTTAGCTTTTTTTTTTAAGATAATAATCGAAACAGAAAGAAAAGACACTGTTGAGCTCAATAAGTCTGGGCCAGCGCTAAAACCCCCATTAAGCCCTACCTCTGTAGACTGTAGTCTGTAATCGGCGCCTGAGATCCGCATAACAGTTTCGCTACACTTCCGCATTTTGTCATGGCCTCCTTCGCCGCCAGGTCTGTCTTGCGCTCCGCCCGAAGCTCCGCCGCCAGAATCTCCGTCGGCGTCAAGCCGAGGACTTCTCCATCTCCATTTCGCGTCCCATCCCAAAATCCGCTCTCCGCTCGCATTTTCAGGTAATCTGCGTTGATTGAGTTCGACTTCCTGCTTATGTGATTCCAAACGGAGTTCTCTATCGCGACGATTTGGTGTCTGAGATGCGCTTTTGCGCTAGGTCGCCCGTGGAGATGAGCTGTGTTAGCTTGGCTTCGATGTTGCCGTACCACACTGCGACTGCCTCGGCGGTGCTTACCTCGATGCTTTCCGTTGCTCCTCGTACCCACGCTTGGACTATCGAGGGTAAATTCTTCGTTTTCCTCTTCGCACCTCTCTCTGGAAATATATCGATGTCTTCTGTTTTAACTCTGAATATGTGTGATATTTGTTAATCGAATAGCACCGATTACGGTATGATTTGTTATGTGTTGATGTGTGTTTGATTACTTTGTTCGCGATTCATATAGCTTGTGCTTTGTATGTGTGCTTATGTTTCCCAAATAGGATGGTCGATCAGTTTGATTTGGCGGCTATTTCATTAAGTTTTTAATATTAGGTTCAAATCGGTTTTCTTGTGACCGATAACCCTCATTGCACTTTGCTAATTGCTACTTTCTGAATAAGGTAGATAGTGCTTTTCTGGCTCAATAATAAGTAACTTGAGTAAGAGATGCAATTTACTAAATCTATTAGATTTGACGTTATTTTTGACACAAGCCTCTTATTTTTCATATACATCAATACATGCATTATTTTATTTGAGGTCTAGCACAAAGCTCTCAAAATGAAAGAGGTGTATTGTTTTAATCTTGTAGGGCAAGAAAGGACTAGATGAAGGTCATGAAAAGAAGGTGACGGGATTTTATTCTTTATCTGATGAAAACAATGTAGAATGTCATGTCTACCAATTGATAGACGAGGTAGTCAACCCTATATCTGTATACAATTTCCTTAATTATAGTTTTATAAAAGGCCCCATCTATGTAGCCCTTCCAGTCAGGTGTAGGGAGCTATTAGAGAAAGAAAAAAGAGAGAAAAGAAACTTTGAAATTAACCTTAGTTTGCAATCTCAGATGCTGTTTTCCTGAGTTGGACCTGTGACTCTGGGTGAAATATGAGTAACCTGTCTTTATTGCCCCAATGCGTAACTTAATAATCACAAGTTGATTGAGTGGCAAGGATTCCACTGCATTTGGTTTCGAGTTCTGAATTTCTCAAGTGTTCAGTTGAAATTTTGTACTATTAAGTAATTTGAGTCAAGAAGATAGTCCTTTATGCTTGAGTTTTGTGGGATTTGTGGCAGAAATTTTCCAGAAACTGCTAGTGTATGTCACTGTGGTAGAATTGTTAGTATGGGTTTTGATAGATTTGCTTTAGCTGCAGTTTATAATAGTACAAGAAATCAGATCGCTCACAATTATCTTGCCACCATATGAAGCAGGGATCTGGCTTTTGCAACTCAAACAATGCAAATTTTACTGAACCATGGCTGAGTTGTTCAGTGGAATTGGAAACTTTGTCAGAAATACTGGTTTTTTTAGACATGGATTTATTCTCTTTTATTCTTTCCCACCGTTAGGAAATATATATACAAAATTCATGAGCTATCACATTAAAATATCATCAATTGCTCTAAACTAGAATATGGGTGTTGGTGGGAGGTCTTCCATGCTTAACATAGATGTCAGTTTCCTTGTGAAATAGTACCGAGCAATAATGTTGGCCTAATTTTCATGTCTTTTTTTCTTCGGAATACATTTTACTAGAGTGTTCCCAATTGTTGTAAGTTGGAAATCTTGATGCATAACTTTCTGATACGTGTAATCCAAAGTTGTAATCTGCAGGACTAGGGCGTTTTATTGATCACCTGCTGATGGATTATAGGTTTAATAGTCCCTCGTCTTCTGTCATGTTGGTTCTCCATAATACTTCTGCTTGATGTTTTAGTTTATCCATTTTTGATCTTTTGTCGTGCCCCTCATGTTACATAACTGAATGCAACATGCATAATGAAGTTATAAAATCTTGAAACATGTAACACCTTCATTATATTGAGTACTGAAATTAACAAATCAGGCATACTCTACGATACTTTGTTTTATGCCGGAAATGTTTGGTTTTTTTCATGAACATTTTGGCTTTACTTAATTATTGAATAATGGGAATCACAACTTAGTCATAAGATGAACACATCACATTTATGAGAATCTATCTTCGAGTTTTACTTATTTGGCTAAATTAATGCTTATTTAGCCGTATAAATACCATGCTAATAATATGTTTTATTCATCAGCTTGCAACGAGGGGGTATGATGACTGTTGGATGGTCCTGCAAAGTATTATTCGCATGTGCACTAGGACAATGTCTGATAAATAGAGTCGTGAATGAGCTCAGCACAAGAGATCACCAATTTTTTTGGATTCTTTTTGTGTTTTACTAGACTATCATGGGGAGATAAGAGTTGCTTGTTGATTTGTTATAGTGGGTAGAAATCTGAATTATTTTAAATTGTGGCATCTATTCCTTGAGATGTGGTAATTGTTACTATTATATACATCATGCTCCAGGTGCAAAATTGTTTTGTTTATTCAGGAGGGAATCCTTGCTATACTATTTGTATACCGTGAATTATGCACAACCTGATCATATTTTTTCTTAAGCCCAAACACTTTACAGACTACAATGTGCATGACCTGCTATCTGTTTGATCATGACCTTTTGACTTGGGCTTCTTTTTCTTTCTAGGGTTGTGATAACTGCTCATCGGCTGATATTCGGATTGAAGATATTCCAAATTGTGTCAATTAGTTTATGTTGAAGTTGTATTATCTCAAAAAACTAAATAATTAACTAGCATATTGGGATCATAAACTTATTTTTGTCTTTCTTTTTTATTGAATTCTCAGGCATGTATCAAAAATTCTTGTTCATTTCAACTATTGGCTATAAGAAATTTTGTTTTTCTTTATTGTGTAGATGGATGATTGTTAGAATGTGGCCACCCTCAAGAGACATTTTTTGAGCTTTATCCCGATTGGAGTCTGATTGTTGAGCTTTTGTTTATAGCTCTTTGATGTAGGTTCTGCCATTCAAATAATTACATTACCTCCTGATAGTTGGCAATCAGGAATGTAATTCACAGGATACCATGTGGACTTTTGAACTTCTTTTCTTGTAGTTTCTATATTAGTGGCTAAATCATATGTTTTAAGCGCAATTTTTTGGGTAATGTGGTTTTAGTAGATGATAGATTTATTGTACTAGCTAGTGCTTGTTGTAGTCATGCAATATAGAAACAGTAATATCAAGAATGTGGAAATAAATCATTGTTCTCGTTGTGGCTACAGAACACTGCTAATTGCTTAAATTTGTCACTGTTCTCTTTGTTGGATGATTAAAGCGCAAGTCGAATTATCCATCGCTGGTTCAATCATGCAAAATAAAGTAGCAACTTATAAAAAGGGGATATTTTTCTCATTTATTAAAGAAATGGGATAAATATTCTATACGCATTATTGATAGCATAACAAGGTTTGTCATTAGGTTATTTGCTCAAAATGTTTCTCTTATCTGCATTATGACGAGCGATCAATTCTCAAGACGAAAAATGATCATATACCATTCAACCGCCACCAAATTAACCACAGTTCTTTATCTTTATAACTACGAGTAGCACCAGAATGGGGGCAGAATATGAGAGGATCATATACCCTATGTTAACAGTTTATTTATGATCCCATTCATGAAATTATTGACAATGATGAATGGCTACTTGAAACACCACCCACATTTACATTCATCACAATGGCTCGAAGGTAGTCTAGTCGATTTCAAACACGAACTGTAAAGCTAAATCAGTAAGAAAGATGTGTAACTCCGAGCTGAGATAATGATCAATATGGCTGACTACATATGCTGCTGACAAGCAAATCTATCAATAGACAAAATTCTAACAGAGATGTGCTACAAATCAAGGTCCATCTTTTTACACATCAACCATTAAAACCAAGCTAACTTAGTCCTACACGATAATTACTTTAATGGAGAGAAACAAAAAAACAAAAACTAATCGGAGAAATCAGTATACCAGATCGAAGCCATAAAGTAAAATTGAACCCCAACATGGACTAAACGGCGTGCGTGTTCAAGATTCTTCCACAACATTAACCAACTCATACTCCACTAGGGATAAATTGTTGTCCTCTTTGACCACAAACTTTTCTGGTTCAGCAACCTCAATACGGCCCCACTTATCGACGGCCAGCCTCATTGATCCCTTGAACATGTCTATTTTTGCATTTCGGAGTACCACTGTGTTACCTGGCTTCATCATCTCAACTGCAAGTTCAGAAAAGCTTTTCATCAACAAATACACATTCATCTTTAATTCATACCACAGGTAAACAAACTAAAAGACTAAATTGCAATTCAAAGAAAGCCTCAACATGCACCTCAGATTGTATATAATATCCATATCATCATATGCAAACCAGTATGCTTCCAGAACATGTTTGATCATGCCTCAACACAAGCCAAAAATTGTGAGGAGCAAGACCCAAAAATTAAAATGTACGGGGTCTCAAGCTCATTGTAAATTTGTAACTGCACCAGATAAATGACACATACAAACGTATAATACCCGAGGGCAAAGGTCTTGGGCTCAAGTACTCGCGGAGCGGTCTTTATGTTTATTATTGCAATTATAAATTATCAAAACCCAAAAATAAAATGTGTCAAAATTAATGTTCCATAATCTAGGTATTTTAAGGCTTCCACCAAGCCACGCAGACAGAAATAGTAGAGCACATCCTCGTGAGAATCTGTAGAAATTTCAATTTGACAAGATTTTGGAAATTGGGGTACATTCAGAAAGAATTTTAAGAAATGATCTCACATGGGGATGAAGGACATTCAGTTTTGATATAGGTAGCTTAAAATGAAGTCACCACCACGTTGAATCATTTTAAAGCATAAAAATGCATGACAAAGTTATGAATAGGAGAGAAATATAAATAGAAATAAACGAGCAACAGAGGTCTGGATAAATCGGCCAGTGAAAATGCATAACACGAACATATCACACCAATTTTCAAATGAGAACCACTTTCAGCCCTTCTTAAATGTGGAGTTTTTTATTGTTCCACACTGGCCTTTAAACTAAATAAATTAAACTTCCATTTAACATTTTCATACCAAAAACAGGAAATTTATTTCTAAACAAAAACAATACAAGATAGAGAGAAAGTAACGCCATACCCTGGTCATTGCGGGCGGTGAAGAGGATCGTTCCGGTGTCGTCGCCAACCAGGCATTCCGCGATTTTCGTGTTCTGATTTTGAGGCCCACGAAACGTCGGATTGCGCGGCTTCTTGTTGAGAACGGTGTTGGCAGTCACTACTTTCACAGTTAGCGTGTGCCCATTCGTTCCCGGCTTCAAGCTGTCGACTTTTACGAACACCGGCTTCCGCAGCCCCGGCTTCTTAGCGGCGGCGGCGCCATCTTGCTGCGGCGTTGTCGATGCGGATTTGGTTTCCATAAGCGGGGACAGAAATGACGCTAGGGAACAGACGGAAGAAGAAATTGTATGAGTTTTTGGGTTTTAGATGATTCGGTTTGGGCCAGTGGTTAGATGAGAAACCCTAACCCTAAATTCGCGATTCGAATTGGGGGCTAGTCTTGGTAATTTTATTTATTTTAGCAATTTTATTTACTTCGGAAAAGGTCGTTGACTACATCTCAGTTTTTAATCTACTAGTAGTATATTGTAGGTCAGAACCGATCACCTACCCACCGTGGGCATGCATAATGTGCCCACCATGATGTGGCAATTATAATTATAGTAAGATAATTTTAATTAGAGTAAGATTTATTAGTTATCTTTCCTAATTAAAATTGCCACATCAATGGTGGGCACGTTATGCTTGCCCACGGTGGGTAGGTGATCGGTTCTGTATTGTAGGTATCTACATTAATCAATATTATAAGATATAATTAAGTCAAAAAACAAAAATATTACATAAGGTATAATATTTTAATTAATTAACATACATACATACATACATATATGGGATGTTAGCAGGGACGGAGCCAGTAATTAAGTTCGGGGGGCTGAACTTGTACGGACGAGAATTTTTTTTTGGGCATTCTGTATATTTAAGCTATTTTTTTTATTAAAATACGAGCATAATACTAATAATAACGAACAATATTTTCATAGATTATATAATTTTAATATATCACAAAAATTTTTTGGACATTCCGTATATTTAAGACATTTTTTATTAAAAGGCAAGCATAATAATAATAATAACAAACAACATGTTTATAGATTATATATTTTCTATATATTACAAATTAGCATTTCATACATATTAGGCATTTTTTATTAAAAGACAAGTATAATAGTAATAATAACAAACAATATTTCATAGATTATATAGTTTTAAATAACAAAATTATCCTTAAATTAAGTACACATGAGAGAATATAATAACCAAATACTCTTTTATAAAACAAAATTATTTTATACTCCCTCCGTCCCACTAGACTTGGCACTTTTGAGTTGGGCACGGAGATTAAGAATAAAGGGAGGATAGTGTAAAGTTGGTAGGGTCCACTTATTTTATGTGAGTAGAGAAAGTAGGGACCACATGCTATTTTAGGAAAGTGTCAATTCTAATGGGACAAACAAAAAAGGCAAGTGTGCCAAGTCTAGTGGGACGGAGGGAGTAATAGGTATAAACATATATCTATATATATTTTAAAATTAAAAAAAAAAAAAAAAACTCAAAATTTGGGAGGGTGCTCTAGCCCCCCTACCCCCGTCCCTGGATGTTAGTCTAACTAAAAATCTATAGATTAATCATAATAAATTACAAAAACTAGAAAGTTAGGGCTAAATTTTTATAACTTAGAAAAAAAAATGGGCTAATTTTAGAAAGTTAGGACTAAAAATCTATAGATTAAATGAGTCTTGCTAATTTTATAGATTTACGAATTAGCTCGATGGGCTCGTACGAGTAAGTAAAGTAATATTCCAATTTGATAATATTTTTCGTACACTAACAATCTATAAATATAATATTATTATATTTGTATATATTATAATATATGCATCTATAATTACATGTACATTCTTAAATCGGTACATCGTATGAAATTTTTTCTAAATGCTTAAATTTGTAAAAATAAAAATAATATAATTAAATTGCATATAAAATATCATAAAAAAATATGTTTCATGTAAGGAAAGAGTTTACTCAACATTCATAAATAAAGTTAATATTCCTTAAACAATAATATATAGGATAATGTAATTCCATTAATTATAGAGACCCTAGCATTATACGTGTATATACCTAAACTATCAAATATTAAAAAGATAATCTATTAATTGACACTAATTAAGAAAATTAATTTAAATATAAAAATTCTTTAAGCAAATTAATTACATATATATATAAAGCTATCTATAATAATAATAATAATAATAATAATAATAATAATAATAATAATAATAACAAAGATTTTTTTTAAGGCGAATAATAACAAAGATTTGGTTTACTCTTTTTTGGCATACAAATTAGCTTATATATATATATGTGAAGGCTAAAATAAAACAACTCTTAAAATATAAAATACGAACTATTGTCACTTTGTTAATCCTTAGATCATCAAGATTTACGATTGATTCATCACTTTATTGGGTAAATTCATGATCCTTAGTTTGAATCTCATAGGTAAGCGATAATTTTAATTTCCGCAATTCAGACATTAATTTAAAATTTACCCAATAAGGTGATGAATCAATAGTAGATCTTGATGATCTAAATTATTTATGACAATAAAAATATTATCATAATAAATACAAAAGCATTATATAAAAAGAAGTGTATAAAAAACATTAAAAGCTTAATATTTTTAAGGACAACTTGTTTTCGGGTGATTCAAATACTTTGATACCCAATGAGAACTTGGAGTTTTTATGAGAATATTAGAAAAAAATCTCTTTGCCTCAAGCATTATTGATTTTAATTTGGGGCCAAAGTTTTTAAAGTTTAATTAAAGTTGAAGACAAAAGAAACTCCTTTATACAATCTCACTTTAGATAAAGCTGTATTATTAAACTGCGGATTTATTAAAAAAAAAAAATAAAGCTACATAATTGATAAATTGGATGATTAAATATTTTTATCCTTAAAAGTAAGATTACTCAAATCTCATTTTTTGATGAGATAAGAATCAATCAAAATTAGCTTAAATGATAAAAATAATAAAAAAATTTGGTATATCTCAAAATTTTAATTCAACAAAATAGATAAAAAATTAATTTTATTATTTTTATTTATCAAAATTAATCTTTCAAAGTAAAAAGCTCAAGCATTATATACAGATCATTCCAAGAATTTTATCCTTGTACCTCAACACAAGTACAAAAAGTTTAACCATGGAATTTTATCATGTAATGCAATAACCGAAAGACCAAACCTGACTAAAACAGTTTGAAACTTTGTACTAACAAATATAAATACCGACATTTTCTCTCGACGTCACCTTCGTGTTCACTGCCCAAACTTTGCAAAAATTACAATTGCACTGTAAATTGTTGTCGGAAGATCAGCCTTTTAACGCAAATTAATACGTGAATCAAAATCCATCCCTCCATTCTATAGCTCAACCGTAAAGGGAAATCCATTCCATTCTCCTTCCTTCAATTCGACTCTCGATTTCTCTCATTTCTTAGGAAATAAAACCACCATCTTTGAAGCCCCTTCTTGTTTCTCTTCTTCACTAATTATTTATTCATGGACTCCGATTTCTGGACGATGCGCCTCGCCGCCGCCAAGAGGCAGTTCAATAATCATCACTCTCAATTGGGTCTGTTTCCTCGTTTTTCCTCCATTTTTTTTCTTATTATTTTGTTGAATCTTATGTTTTTTTTATAAAGATCGGTTTAACATCGAAGATTTTGACGGTGAGGAAGAGGCCCGACCCGACTACCTGTGCCCGTATTGTTATGAAGAGTTGGATATAGCATCCCTTTGCTCACATCTGGAGGCTGAGCATTCGTATGAGTCCAAATCCGCCGTGAGTTTTCAGATCTTTATTTGTGTATTTCATTTTTGTTGATGTTTTATTTACAAATTGCAGGAGTTGTTGTCATTTTTATTGGTAGATTCGATTCGTTTGTTAGAAAAAGCCAAAACCTTGATGTTATGAATTTTGGTAATCCTATTCCAGCTAAGAATTATCTATTCATGGAAATGTTTGGTTTGGTTAGGGACATTTTCAAGGGTTGTGATACTTGGTTTAATTTGGGCATGTTTTCTAGCCTATTTTGGCCATGTCTTTTGTTAGAGTTTTAGCTCCATAAACTTAGTTTTCCTGGATTGTATTCATTTAACTGCAGTCTGCAACTCTACATCGGAAGCTTGTTTGTTAATTTTGGGGAGCGTTTACTCTTGAGGATTAGCCTTGATAGATAAAAATAGTAAGACTAATCCCTTGTTTACTTTGATGTATTGGAACTTTGGGATATCCCAGTACCCTTGATAATTTCTATCATTTGAGCTAGTTTTGTTTGATTCATTTTTCACTGAAAGGGTGAGATTGAAGAAATCCTAGTATTAATCATGCAAAGTAAACACCCTCTTAGTGACCAATTCACCATTGTTGCAGCCTAATATTATCTAATAGACAAAAACTAATGGCACAAACTTGATGTATCAACTTGTCTATTGATGCCATGTTTTACTCCCGCATCACCCATTTTAGGAGGTGTAGTTGTATCGATCATAAATTCCTCACCTGAGTGACGGATAACTCGATCTGCACTCTAATCATCCAATTGGATGCTTATTTATCACTACGAAGTTTGGTTGGTTTTTTAATCGGCCATTACACCTGGATGGTAGTGGTAGCAGAGGTTCTAGAAGGTGGTGTAAGGCATGGATTGCAGAGAGAAGATCCATGCCCCCATGTAAGAAAGCATGAGGTATAAATTGTTTCGTTGGTTGTGGAACAAAGCAGATCCTCGTAGATCTGCAGGCTCAGTTACTCGTTACGATATTAAGTTGCATGAGAAATAAACGACGCCAAAATACATCGATATTTCCTGATTGTAAATCTTTCTTACTTTGAAAAAGAATACTAGCTCTTGATCTCTTTCATCATACAACATTTACCCTTTTCTTGCAGGTTTGTCCTGTTTGTTCAGTTAAAGTTGCTGGTGACATGATAAGCCATCTCACACTGCAACATGGACACTTGTTCAAGATATCCTTGTGTTGAGAATACCGTTGTTATTTGTATTTTGGTTTCAGTTGTAGAAAATACTTTTGATGTGCTCATACCCCAATACAACCAAGGATATCTTTAACATACAGCTACATGCAGCGTCGTGGCCGATTGCGTAAAGTTCCCTTTCCCAATAGTCAAGCCCTCTCCCAACTGGGGAGGGATCTCAGAGAGGCCCATTTACAGGTGCTTCTAGGAGGCAGTGGATTTCGGTCGACCAGTGCAGCTTCATCTACTGCCGTGAATGATAATCTTCTCTGCTCTCTTGTTTTGAACTTCCCTACATCTGAAAATGATGATATTTCAAAATCTTTGATGTCGAGTTTAGAGGAAAATTCTGCCAAAAATGTGGCACCTCAGCATATGTGGAAATCAAGGTACCAATCCAATTTCGATTTTTCAAAACCATTTTACGGGCTATGTTTACACTATTTTGCATCTGAAAACTTATGTTGCAGCAAAATATTACCGATTTTTCATGAATGAGAACTGAAAATTTGATTTGTGTGTCCATGTGGTTTTGGAACCACGACGAAGTTCTGCTCAAGTTTGTGTAATACTCGACTCAGTTTTGTCATTTTTGTGCAGTTTTCAGTCTTGCTTGAGTAGTGAAGAGCGGGAACAGAGAATGAGCCAGGCAGCTGGAAGAGCTGTTTTCGTGCAGGATCTGCTCGCGTCGACTCTATTAGCCGATCACTGAATGTGGTAAGCTTTTCGGCCACCCAAAGAGCGTCTCGACAGCTGTGACAAACGTATTATATCTTGGCTAGTATGATTTTGACAAGAATAATTTGGTGTGAGCTGAAACTGAGCTGTGCTTCCCTAAAAACGTCTCACTGCTTAAGATATGAATATTTCTTGCTAGTGAAGAGGGATGTGAGGAAATTAATTTGAACTAGTGTACATTAATCTGGGCAAGGAATGATTCAATTCACAGATTTTAATTTGATTGTAACTTGTAAAAGTTTGTTCCTTCAGAAAGAAAAAGAAAACTTGAAACAGATTAGAAATGCATATTCAGTCTCTCTCTCTCTCGGCCTTTTTTTTTTTTTTCTTGGCGTCATTATTTTCCATTGCAGAAGCATATCATTACGACAGATTGTTGTGTCCCTTTTTTATGTACTAGACAAATCTCTTAACATTTCTTTTTGAGTTAATGTCGAATTAATAGAATTTGAATTTGAAAATTTCACACGACTTAATACGTTGCAGCATCTCCACATGAAACGCTACTCGTTTCTAATTCCATTGAGCTGCGCCATGTAGAAGCAGAGTGCAGTGGAGAAAATGTTGTGAAAAGAAGAGGAAATAAACTAGTATTCGTGATTGAAAAAATTAAATCGTGATAAGGTGGGCGGCGGGGTGGGGCCGACGCGCCGCATCGGTGTCTGGCGGTAGATTTTCAGTACTAAAAATAAGTGCTCGGGTCCCATGGCTGTTCTTGTCCACTAAATTAAAAGTTTGATAATCTCTTATGCTAAATTATAAGTCTAACTAAATGTGTATTGTAATATTGAAAGACGAAATTGAATCGGATAAAAGGATCAAATCAATTATTTTTTTTTGAGGGGAAAACAAACTATCATTAATTAATATCGGAAACAACAATATTTGTGAGCCAAGTAGAAAAGTCTGACTTCTGAATCATGACATCATGTGCAGAACCGCTTTATTTATCTCATGACGTAACGACGAATATGAAAAAATTCCAAAATAACAGTATTACGAGCATGATTAAAAGCTTTCCAGAGATGGTCATAAAGCGAATGTGGGATCAAATCAATTAATTGGACGGTCCTTTTTAAACGAGTATTATCCTATGTTCAATTTTTCTGCATAGAATTCGTAAATGTATATTTTTGTCCCATTAAGAAACCATCATTTTAATCTTTGAATAGAAAAACAGGCTGCGAGAACATTTCAATCGGCCACCGACTTAGTTTATTTAAGTCGGATTTTTTGCTAGAGTTAATCCACCAATAATTGCCCAAAGAAAACGATATAATCGTGATTGGATGTGAAGTCCACGTCATATTTTTCATATTGAATTGTCACTTATTTATAGGAGAATAAAGATGAAGAAGATAGAAAGAAAAGGATAAAAGCGTTCTCTGTTCCTCTCCTTCTCCTACTCTGCATAAAAAGATAGCATCATAGAGATAAGAACCAAAAGCGACTTACGTTAGACGACGAGGTTTAATAGTTTCTGCAATAGTTGTCGGAAAACTAGCCGGAGAGATGCTGGAGTTGTTCCTGCTGGGGTGCACCGGAGTTGTGGTGTTCCTTCACGGAGCCAATTTTTTCTTCCGAGCTCTGTATTCGCGTTTCTCCGTCCGCCACATCAGGTTTTTCATAATTAAGCACCCATCTATATCTTTCTATCTACATCGTATTTTGATTTTCATTTCGGTTGGAAATTTTTCTTGTATTATTTTATTTTTTAATACTTAGGGTTTTTCTCTTATGTTTTCTGCAACAGTTTCTTGGGAGCTGCTGGTTGGTAGAAGCGGTCCGGTTCTTTTCAGCGGAGCAGAGCCAAATACCTATCGTGATATTCAGTGATCAGTTAATTTATAAATCTAATTATAAATTAGATGAGGTTACCTTGCGGATCACTCATATATTCTAATTGAACACTTGTACGAGTGTATTGTACAGACAATCGCAAAAAAAATTGTGTATAAGTTAAATAGACGCCCATAACATCCAGTTGTATAACCGAGTTACTTCACAATTTTGGTAGAGTAATAGAAAGAATCGTTCAATCAATCACTCTCAAGTTTCCTAATCTGTATGTGTGTATTTGATTTTGATTTAAGTTGGCGAGTAACATGTATACATAGAGTGAAACAATGAGTATTCCAACTGCTACACATTCTTTGACAGATTGTAATCACTACTTGATTATGCTATTCTTCTACGTGTCCATATAAATGAATTCAAGCTTAAGGCTACAACAAAAAATATATTTTGGGTGCTATATGAATGGGCAAATGTACACAAAATGTACAAACAAGATCTTGACACGCACACTTTCCTCATATCATATCAACAGAGTCATCACAAACTATAGTCAACAACGAGTACTTCACTTTGATTCGTATCATCCCATTCTCCACGCAGAGCTTTGCTCCGGTGACCACCCAATACCCCGGCGTATCCTCGGGGCCCCTCACCATCTCCTTGGTGTCAACAAAATGCGACATCTTTGGAGCTCTGGCCGGTGAAGGCGGCCCTCCCGGGTAGACGGCAGAGTTCAAATCCACCTTGGGCGGGAGCTTCTGAGGTTGGTTCAGAGCAGTACTAAATGGTGTGCTCATCAACATCGACATCAATCCCGACTTCTTTGACGTTGCCGTGGGCCCATCCCATTCGGACCGACGGATGATTGCTGATGCCACCATCGAGAACCCAAGCCTCAAGAAGAGGACCTTCTTCATTCCAATGCCCTTGACCTCGAACCACGCCCTCGTCACTATGGAGGCGGAGTCATCAATCCGTGCCCCGTGGTACTCGACTGGTGCAGTGCATATGTGCGAGAATATACTCCACTTCACCGGCTCAAAGTAACCGCGGTGTAGAGACTCGTCTTCCGGCTCATAACTATGGTCGGGCGAGAGCTGCAGAGACTCGGGGAGTGTTGACAGATGCTGCAGATGAATTGCCAAGTGATCACTCCTCTTTCCTTCCAAGTATAACCGGATGCCCGTCACAGGCCGGCTACCGGTATCAACCTACACATTTGAATGTCGTTTTAAGGAAATCGTGCAAGTCCGAAAAACTAGTACAAGATTATGAGTGATGTTTACCTTGACAACATTGACATAGAGCTTAGGACCCAATAGTGTGAACTGGAGAGAAGGAGATGATTTTTTCTTGCGACGAGGGCCGAGAGGAAGATCATTGTATGCCGGTGCCCACTGCCGAGGCAACTGATACTCCAGAAACTGGACGAGTTCCTCTAGGGGCGGTTTATCTGCACAAAGAAGAGGATATTATAATGGTCGATTACAAACTCTCAAAATAGTGATATAGCCATTCTTTCTTTCAACTTATTGTGTCATGTAATTATGTGAAAAATATAAATATATATAGCAACTTGATAGCACACTCACATCGGAGGTAGAGATTGATCGCATGGCTTAAGAAACCACTGCCTCGGACGCCGCTTAGCAGGGAAACAATAGGCACAAAGGACATAGATATGACATTGGGATACAGAGACACTGTCGAAAGCCACTGATTATGGCTTTGAGAGATATCTAAACCCCCTCGTCCGACATGAACGCTCAACAAATCCTGCAGCAATATACTTGGTTGTTAAGAACGATTGAAGTCGAATTACTTATCAAGTAATCTGATATGTAGACTTACATCATTTTTGGAGTGGGAAACAACGGGCGGTCTCACTGTACTTGCAAATGGTAATTGCAGATCCCAGATTATGGACTGTTCAACCTGCAAGCAGGGGATCATGGTTTATTAAGTACACTGCAATCTACTGGAAGTTCGTCTGTGTTAAACATCTGAGTATGTTTTCAAGTGCACTAATATGGTATGGACTCTAATTTTCCAAGTACCTTCGACTTTGTTGATGAAATATCTGAGTTAGCTGCTGAGTTTCTGTCTCCATCTTCACAAAATCGATCATCTGCTAACTGCTTCAACAATTTCTGCACTTCAGTAGGCTGGAGATTTGAATTTTGAAGCTGCTTTATGTGAATTACATCTTTACCTCCCATTTTAACCCCGACAACAATGTGAGTACCGTATTTATCAATAAACCTGGAAATTCAGGCCATCAGTCATTAGCATATTAACCAATTATCAGGAATATCTAATGTGTTCACTGAGAAAACCACTTGACAACCTAAGAGTCTAAGACAATAGATGCTACAAAGCAGCGGAAACATATCAAACTATCGTTCGAATCTTTGAGGAAGTGTCCTTCGGATCACTTCATAAAGGGCGTGATTGCCTGTGATGGTTAGCAAGTCAGGTTTAGCTACTCAGCTATTTCTGAAATGAGATGCAGATATAGGCTCTAGATCAAATGTAGAGTAGAGTATGGTTTTTTATATGATTTATACTTCTTTTTGGCCATAAGCTGAGATCTTAGCAAGTAAGATTTATATATACTGGAGAAGGACTTCTACTAACAAGATTCTGGCAATATGAATGAGATTCAAGTGACGGAGCTTACTCAGCGAGAGCAACAGGATCCCATGTAGCTGGCACTTCCTTTTTCACGCTATCACATAAAGTTATTTGAGATCTCTCCAACTCAATTGTGTATAAACCGATAAACCAACCATCAAATGCGAGAATTTTGGTGGTGGACGCATCGTTCTGCCAGCTACCCTTGAAGCCGAACATTGTGTTGAACAGACCAGACGGTATTTTCCCGGACAGAGACAACTCCTGGTTGAAATGCGCTGACATCTGGACATTTTAAGCCAAGGAAACAAGGACGCTGTAAGAGTCTCGACAATGTGGTGAAGATGATCACATTACACGCACAGATGATCATCCAAAACTTTTTCCTCCCATTTAATACACCGCAATTTATATGTTTTCAGTAAGAGATGGAAACTTGCTGTATTCCTACACACTGCCAAACATGCTGATTTAGTTTTGGAAAACACTACGTTGTTTGTTAATTTGTCAGTGATGCAATCTAAACATTACTAATTCGTGATCAATATTACAAAATCTGCTAGATAAAGTCGCTGATTCATTCTCTGTTTCACTAAATATATAGAAGCCTTATTCATGAATGACAACTACAAAGTAAACACAAATGCAGACATAGTCAACATTATACAGCATATCATAATGCCATTTGAGATACAAAATAAACAAAGAAATCTTAAGAAAAGGAAATTTGGGCCATCAGATTTGTTCAACCACTCAAATTCAACAAGGATTAGGTCATAAGTTGACTTCCAGATTACTAGATTAGAGTTGCAAGACAGCTCTCTATGAATTACGAACCATATTTTACACTTCAGCTGCCCTCATCAGAGATGTAAGAAAATTTCATTTTTCATCTCGTAAGTTACAGAAATATACCATATTCGGGAAAAAGGAAGAAAAAATTTAAAGCATAAATTAAGTTATAAGCCGCCAAATTTGAATAACTAGTTGTTGATATAGTCCATATTTACCCGATAATGACCAGGAAATATTTATTTGTCTTTACTTCTTTAATAATTGAGACAGTAGGCATAGTAGCATTTAATTCCTATATATCTCCCCATTAGAAACACAACTAATCCAACAACGTGTCGCGTACATTATCACTAATGAAATCATTTGTTACCCTACATTTCGTTAATGCTACGTGTTTAAATGCACTATTTAATTAATAAAATCACATACAACCATTCATTATACATACATATGTGTGATCATTTGTAATAATTGCAAATTGACCGAGTCATAATTCATTCCAAGATGAAATCACGAGAATTCTCTATCTAATGAAGCACCGAGAAATAAACTAGGAATGAATTAATTTTCTAAGAAAAGATAAAATCCGGAAAAAAAGAGAAAGAATTAAAACGTTTTTGGTACCTGATTGAAGGTGAGAGCGTCGGAGCTGAATCTGGTACGCTCGCCTTTATCGCACTTGATGGAGGAAGGCACGCGGGAAACGACGACGTTTCCGGGAACCAGTAAGTCCTTGGTGCGGGTCCGGTCCAGTTCAATGAGACCCGACCCTGAGGGGCCGTGCTTGCAGGCGGACAAACGGAGATCCGACGTCAGATCGTACCCGAACCCGATAACCGAAACGGCCTTCTCCGCCGCGGCCTGCGCGTCCATCCGAACATTGCTGCTCGGGTTGTACGCCATGGAAGTGGAGGTTGTTGTTAGAAAATTAAAGTTGGAGCCGAGAGAAACAATGCTCTCGTTGACTCATTTATACCGTTTTAATGATCAGTGGAGCACTGTAATGACCGATATAGCCTCGCACCAGGATTGAATTAAACGAGGGTATTTCTGTCAATTCGGGTTATAGTAAGTTTGTTTTGTCTTTTCTTCATTAGAGTATCGGGTTGGAATTTTACCAAAGGTCGTTCAGAGTCAGAACTTAAGACCATTCACTGTGTTGACTTTGTGTAATAATGTCATTATATAGGAATATAGGATAAACTTTTGGTATTAACGAAAATGAGAAATTATAGGAGTAAAATTTAGTTACTTTTGACGGCTAATAGCATTAATTATATATTTAAAAAATATTAACTATGTCAAAATTCTTAAAAAAATTCTCTATAAAGGAGCCTTATTTTGCATAAAAATATTGTCCACAACTTTAAAATTCTTTTTTTTCCCCTTTGTATTTTCTATCTCTATCTCCACATTTCTTCTTCATATCAAATTCAGAACATGATCAAATTTTAGATCTTACTTTCGCACTTAAAATTTTTCAAATTCAAAAGATAGTTCAAAATTCTTAATATTATGATGCTACAATACTGTATCATCATGTACAATATAATAGTAAAAAATGAACGAGACACATAACAATACTATTATAATCCCATATATTTTTCTATGGATTTATCTTCAGATGAAGATGTCGAACATTTTCACAATTCGATTGAACGAATTACAAGTCTTATACGTTCTCATGGTTCATAAGGATCAACTTCGTAATCGACGAGCTCATAAAACTCCTCAATAGGAATTGAATGAGCATATATGAGAAAATTCAATATGGCTAATTGAACATGTAATTTGCATTTATTGTACTTGCAATTAATTTAAATTTCATATATCTATTCGTAACTTAATTGGCTTATTTATTTTTAATTTTATATTAACTTTTGTAATTTTCATTTTGTGATCAAGTAAATTATGGATTCTTAAATGTATGATTTTTTTTTATTAATTATGAATTTTATAAAAATATAAATTTCGAGCTGTTTATAAACATTATTTAAATAAAATTAAAAGTATTAGTAAATATAACATTATTTAAATAAAATTAAAATTATTATGACTTGTATAAATTAGAACAAAAAGAAAAAAATTGAAAGTCATATTGCTTCCAATAATGAAAAAAAAAAAATAGACCCCTCTTGATCTTACGGCCACGACATTTATGATATACTATCTAAGATGATCGAATTTATAGTAGTGTTACCTCAATTGGAGTACACAAATTTTCATATGAATGTTACAAATTAAAATACAATTTCATGATTTAATCATTTCTTGAGCATCCAACTGCTCATTTGTCTTATGTTTCATATACATTAATACTATTTATAATATATTAGAGGTATAATGGTAACAAAAAATATGTATATGTATATAATAAATCAATTTTTATATTTGGTCTTATACATATACTGCAAATTTTAAGAATATGTTTCGGTTTGTGTATAAATTGTAATATGCAATATATAATAACAAAGTATAATAATTAATTATAATAGTACTATATATATAGCATATATTTATACGAATACATGTTTTTTTCAGAAGTCTTTATTTTGATTTAGTAAAAATAAATGTTGTTTAATGTGACGGGTTAAATCTCACATTAATTAACTAATAAATAAAATATGAATGAAGAGTACGTAGGGAATACATCAATTAGAATTTAAAGATGTTATTGATGCAAAATAGTAGTAGGACTTAATAATGAATTATCCGTGTTCAACCTCCGATGCTCAACAAAGCTATTATTCAATAAAAATTCTCTCAAGTCAACAATATTTAGGAAGAAATTCGAGAACTCAGAAAAATTAGTTATACTTTGTGAATGAGAAAAAAAAATATTTTTTACAATTTGCATTGGATAGATATTAATTTTAAGTGTGTACCTTAGATGAATGATAATTAGATGTGAAATAATCAGTGGTTAACTAACCACTTTGGCAGGGGTATATGTATGACACACTTCATGCCACGTAGATATAGGAGTATACTACTATTGGGTGTCCAATTACTTGAGATAAAATTATCCCGAAATTATCTGAAATTAAATTAGTTCGAATATTTATCAGAGACTATATTATAGGAGATGGGCCAAGACTCATAAACCACAATATTATCTTAAAATTAAATATCGAATCATATTTATCCAACTGAACATGATATTATAATACTAATTTTATATAATTTTACAAATTAATTTATAATTAGGAATATTATTGTTGGGATCATTCTTGAGTTCCACATGCATAGCAAGTTGAAGTTCTTTTGGAAGAGGTATTGCGTGTGACAGCTAAATGCCATTTTATGGTGACTATGGTAGTTCTACTAGGGGACGTCTTTTTATTACGTCTACTATTTTGAAATATAGCACAATAGTAGTTCTTTCCATGGTCCAACGCGACCCATAATTTTGGGAATATTTAGGTTTGACATAGTCATTTTGTTGCTTATTATACGTTTAAAATGAGTCTAATAAACTATCAAAGCCAAGTTTACATTGCTGTTTCATATAAAATCGATATATTTAGCATTACTTTTTATCTTAATATGGCGACCTTTGACCAGTCAACACGAACGGTTTGAGCATCAAGATTAAATGCCCAAAATTTAAACTCTTTTGTTTTTTTTCTAATTACATGTACAAGTGATAAATAAATAAAAACAGTTTCGATTAGGAAAAATAAAAATTAGAAGAATGAGCAGTTGACAAGGAAAAGGATACTACTCCCTGCGTCCCAAACGAAATGGCCTATTTCTTTCGGCACGGAGATTAAAAAATGTGTATAAAGTAGATAAAGTGGGTTGGTGGAAATTATTTAAATATTAAGTATAGAGAGAGTGTGTATTGACAAAAAAGGAAATATGACATTTCGTTTGGGACAACCCAAAAAGGAAAACATGACATTTCGTTTGGGACGGAGGGAGTATTTATAAATGTATTACTACTAAATTGGATTTGAGAGCAGATCTTTGGCAATTGGTTAGTCGATGTCGTAGGATGGGGTTAGGGGATGTTGACTTTGACTACTTATTCTCAGCATCGTGAAGGATTTTTCAATGTGAATGGATGTTAGTTGATACGGCTGCTAACGACTTTTTCTTTTGATGAAATCTGACGTGTAGGACAATCTGGACAATATTAATTTCATTTTTACCTTTTAGGTAGGTTTAATTTGATGAAAAATGAGAGAAAAATATATATTAATTATTTTTTTATTACCTTTTATATATTTATTATGATAAAAAAATTATTCATTTTATCATTTTCATATGTGCTATGATAGACATTTTTTCGGACATAGTGAAATATTTTATCGGGCACCACAAGTAGTGTGAAAATACTCCATTTTTTAATATTTTCTTATATTTTTATCTCTAATAAACATATGATAAAAAAAAAATGAGAAAAAAATAATATTTCTTATCTTTTTTATTTATTATTTTCTAATGCAAATTTTACAAATAAAGTAAACGTATCCCTAATAAATAATTGCCACTATATAATAGCGATTTATCTACTCGTATAAATTCAATTGAAATACACTAAATTACTTTGATTAGGGGTGTACATCGGGGAGATTCGGTGCAAAACTGCACCAGTTTTCAGAAATCGAAAATCGAACTGCACCCCAATGGGAGGACCGAACCACACTAGTCCCGAGATCTCAACTGAACCAACAAAACCGTCGGTTTTGGTTGATTGGACTAAACCGATCGAGCATGTTTATTTTTCTCCTCTAAAAATCTGTTTTAAATAGCTGAAAAAATTTACTAAAACCCCACTTCAAAGCTTGCTGCTGTCGCCGGCAGGGGGATGGGCCAACGAGAGCTTGGCACTGGCAAAGGGGCGAGGGGCCGAGGGCGAAGGGTGATGCCGAAAGCTGAGCTTGCTGTTGTCAACTGTCGCACGGGTTTTCGTCAAAAGGGGGACGAGCCTGGCACTGGCAGAGGGGCGAGGGCGAACTGCCGAAGGGACGTGGCGGATGCTGAAAGTCGCTTGAAGGGGTGAGGGCAACGGCGAGGTCTGGAAGCCTGAAGGGTTACGCCGGAAGGGTGAAGAACGACCGGAACCGAAAGACTCGAAGTCGAAGAGATGGAAGAGCCGTGAATTGTGTTGAAACAGAAACAACGACACCTCCTCTAGGGTTTTGAAATGTGAAATTTGAACAAATGTGGAGCATTACTGTATTAGGGTTTTGAATTTTAAAAATTATAATTTAAAATAATATATATTGTATATATAAATATATACATATACATATATCTATATTATATTAAAAAGGGAGTTCTCAATTTCAAATTGATTTTCAATGGTAATTTTGAAAATATTTTTAATATGAAGGTTAGGAATTAAATGATCCATTCACAACCGCACTATCTCTCACTCACATTTTCGAATATCTAGTTAAAGTATTTAAGAGGGTGTTTGGCTAAGCTTATTTTAAAGAGCTTATAAGCTCTTGTAGCTTATAAGATGTTTCAAGAGCTTATAAGATGTAATTTTTAAGAGCTTATAAGTTGTCAAAGTGTTTGGATAATTGAGCTTATAAGCTAGAGAGAGAATTTTTTGTTAGAGAGAGAATTTTTTGTTAGAGAGAGAAACTCGAAGAAAAATGAACTTCAATAATATATAATGAAAATAATAAATTAGAGTTGAAAAATATTTGTAAAAAGATTGTTGAATATGAGATTATAAAAAAATAAGTTGGGATAGAGGAACTTTTTTTTTGGAGCTTATAAGTTGTTTGAGAGCTTATTTTGTCAAACACTTTGGAGGAGCTTATAAGCTGTTTTGAGGAGCTTATAAGCTCAGCCAAACACCCACTAAGTCCACAAACTTATGAAATGTTAATTTATTTACAATTCTATAATCTATAAAAAGGTTTTTTTTTTCTTTAACTTTTTATTTCTTTATTTTATTTCTTTCTAAAATTATGGAATTCGCTTAATTATAATATATTTAATATGCATATCAAATTAAAGATCACGATAAGAGCTTTAATTTGATATATTTTATATAATATTTTATTTAAAATATAAAAGTTATATTTATTTAAAGATTAAAATTTTAAAAAATCTCTCTCCTCTCTCATATTTTTTTGAATAAAGCTATTTTTAATTATTTTTTATTTTTCACTTTTTTTTTTGTTTTTAAATAAATATGAATTCTTTTTTATTTTTTCATTTTTCAATATTCAAATAAAATATATCTAATTAATTAAAGTTAATTTTTACTCCCTCCGTCCACAATTTAATGCCCTATTTGGGTGTGGGCACGGAGACTAATAAAACTGAAAAATGTGTTGTGGTGAAATATAAGGGTAGTTGACTAAAGTGATAAAGGTAGTTGACTAAAGTGATAAAGTGATAAAGTGTAGTAAATATAGAATATAAAAGTGAAAAAGGTGTTTGAAGGTGGGTCCATTAGTGGCAAAGGGTAGTAAATATAGAAAAATTAGGAGAGTAAAAGGGTACAAAAAGCAAAACAGGGCATTAAATTGTGGACGGAGGGAGTATTATATTTATAAATCTGATATTGAGTTGATATCAATTTTATATAAATTTAAAAATATAAAAATATTTTCCGTGCATTGCACATGGTACAAATGCTAGTGTGTGTATATATATATATATATATATATATATATATATATATATATATATAGGGAGAGGTTCAAGAAAGAACCATATATATATAGGGTGTGGTTCTAGAGAGAACTACATTATTTGTGAGAACGGGAGAATCACCAAATCTAATGCATCCACAGTAAAAATTAATGCATTCGCTGTTAAAATTAATGCACTAAAAGAATTTAAAAAAAATGCTCCCTTCAGGATTCGAACCCAGGATCTGCATCCATCCAACAAGATGATGCATCCACCGTAGATCTTGATGATCGAATGGCTGAAAATGGTTCTTCGGTCTTCTTTTATTTATGGTTCTCCCGTTCTCACAAATAATGTAGTTCTCTCTAGAACCACACCCTATATATATATATATATATATATATATATATATATATATATATATATATATATATATCGATTCGATTCAGGGTTCAATAAAAAAAACCGAAAAATCCGGAATCGAACCGAAAATTTTCAATTTCTATATAAATCGAACTGTAAATTGCACCAAATTCTGCAGAATCGCATCGCCCATAAATAATGCGATTCGATTTGATTTTGCAGTGCAATTCGATTTCTGCTCACCCCTAACTTCACCGAAACAGAACGTCGCTTTATTACAGCTTCTTTGTAATATCTGAATCCGTGTGCTTTCCGACTGTGCAGTATGTGGACTTTGGACTGCCAATTGTGTGCTTGATGGCGTCGTTGCAATGATACTTTGAGGAAAATGCGGCGTCGTTGCAATGATACTTTGAGGAAAATGCGTAGAACTAGAAGAATGATGATTTATCGATTTCTTCCCTCACAAGAACAAGAGATATTAGATAATTTTTTTTATTTAATTTATGACTTTTGACGTATATTTTTATTTTAATAAGGTAAATCATAAACTTTTGGAAAGCTATTATTAAATCGTGCCGTCCATTGTGATTCTGAATGCAATGTATAACAATAAAGCAAACAATATTTAAAGATGAGTTAATTGCATGTGAATTAATAAATTTTCATTTTGCATAAAAACTTTAAATTTTATATTAAATTACTCAATTATTAATTTTTCTCATATTTGCATACTCGCTCATTTTTCGACGTGGTAACATGATATAAATATGCTTGTTTGACGTAAATATATTTGTGACATAAATATGATCACGTGAAAAATAGAATCATCATATTGTATAATTGGATGAAAACGACATCGTTTCAAACACAAAATTTGACCGAAAATTAACAAGTATACAAAATAAGAAAAAACTAATAATTAATAAATAAGTAATTTTTATCAAAATTTTAAAATTTATATATAAATTAAAAATTAGTTCAAATTATAATAATTTATACAATTAAGCATTAGATAGGTTCGCACTTTGAGGAAAACTGTTGGGAACCTTGTGGAATATCCTAACCCTTGTTTTGATGATACCAAAATTCATAGGACTTATATGTAATAGACTAGAATCGTTTTGAACTCAAGTGTTAGAGTTCGTTTCTAGTTTAGTTGTGGTGTCGAAGACTGAAGACTGAAGAACGAAGACTGAAGACTGCAGATACCAACTGAAGTATCAGTTGAAGACTGATTATTTAATGCGCGCAATGGACTGATACTAAAGTCAAGTATCAGTTGAACATTCCTCCTAGGACTGATCTTCCAACGTTCAGAGGAATCCACGTACGCACAAGTACAGCCGCATTAAATGCAGAGATCTCAATATCTTATCTCTGCAGAGGTCATTCCTATCTGGTGGTTACTTTTCAGAGATGTCACATCTCCTGTCCATCAAAGAGAGCCGTTTCCACACAGACAAGGAACCTCGAAGATTGAAGCCTCAGCCCAAATTCGAATTGCTCTCCAACGGAAGAAATCTTGAGGACGATTTACGCCAACGGATCTATTCAAGAGTTCTCCTACAAATAGCGCTCGAGGATCACTTCAATCTTCACCGATTCAACGACATAAACTGAAGCTATGCCGAAATTGCTACTCAGCCCAAAGCTTAACCGCCCAAAGCTTGAATCGAAGAAGAGAATTCCAAAGCCAAAATCAGTCACTGCTGATTACATACATTCTCTTAGACCCTAGGCATATATCTATTTACCCAGAAGCCAAAGGTCAAACTTGCTTCAAAGAACTTGTTCTTTGTAAGTATAGTTGGCACTCGTTTAAACCTCTCCCCCATAAGAGTGTTTGAGTGATTCGGAGTTCAGGAAGGTACTCTGAACTCTGAGTGAAAAGTCTGAGCACGAGGTGTGCTTAGCAGGGAAATCCTACGCGAGGTGTGTGGGTGCTGAAGAGGGGTTATCTTCAGCTTACGGTTGTGTGCACCTAGCAAGCAGACGGGTACGGTTTGCAGTGCACCAGGCAAGCACTTGCGGAGTGGATTGTTGGTCTGATCAACCAGCCGTGGATGTAGGAAAGGGTTTTTCCGAACCACGTAAAAGTCTCTGTGTTATTTACAGCTTTCAGTTTTACATTCATACTTGTGCTATTTCAATTGATAAAACTGAACACTGACTAACAGCAAAGAGAAACCTTAATCCAACAACTTGCTCCACCGAGGCTATTGCGAAACTAAGTTTAATTTCCGCTGCGTATGATATCAATCTGACTGAACTATCCTCTGATAGTAAGGAAGAGCGATATCATCTCTATCTTTGCAAACACGACTGAAGCCCTTATTTGAATCAGTTAAGTTCCAGTAACTTAACTGATAACTCATTACTGAAGAGCTTTCAGTATCAGTCGTCAACCCTGTTGGTCAAAACTGATTTCAGTAAAACATGAGTCTTTGTTTGCGTGTAAAGTTTCGTTTTAATATCTGACTGAGATCCCTCTGATTGAGGTCAGTAGATAGTCATAAAAATAGCCTATAGGTGTATTCCCCCCCCCATACACCTATTCGAGACCCCCGGACCTAACAAAAACATTTCCTAGCTCTCCGAAACTCAAAAGGGGAAAAATTATTATTGAGATTCTATATATGTACGCAAAGTATTTTATTGAAAACAAGAGATCCGATTACGAATTAAGTCCGGCTTTCTTTAAAATTTAATCAATAGATTGAATACATATGTTTAATTAATGATAGTATATTACCTAGGGTCAGTGTCTTTTGTATTTGATTGTTTATCTAATTTTTATTTGCTTTATCGAGTTTAGTTTTGATTATTCATCATATTTGAGTTTGCCTGAATATTGCTTGACAATTTATTAGGATTACTTAGAGTGTTTTCGCTTAAGATACGATAATCTGCTTGCTATTAAGTATTATGATTACACTGTATTAGTTGAGGTATTTTTGTTGATATTCAATTAATGATCAAGTCCCTTTGGGGCAAGTACTTTAATTTTGTATGTTATTTTTTGGCGACGTTGGAATCAGTCGTGCACTCTTTTTCCAATTAATCATAAAATTATTTTCAGTTAATTATGTCTTTAATTATTATTTTCTTTTTTGTTCTTTACTTTATATTTAGCTAAGTTGTATAATATGAGTTGGACATTATGACACAAATATGAACTCTTAAAATCTTGAGGTTGTTTTGGACGCAAGAATCTGCATGTGAGTGTTTCCGAAGTGCTTGACTTGATTTTAAGAAGGTCTAATTTGTCTTTAATAGTTAGGGTAAATTGCATGAAAATACCCCACTTTATACCAAAATCTGGTTTTTTGACAATCTTTTCAATTGTAGCAAAAATTTGAACTACCTTTCAATTTGTTGCAATTGACTTCCGGAGTAATTTTCCGGCCAACTTAATGCTGATGTGGATTCCCGTAAAGTTGATGTGGCACCCCTCGCCGACTAATCAAATGACAAATTGCACGAAAATACCTCACTTTATACCAAAATCTGTTTTTTTTACTATCTTTTCAATTGTAGCAAAAATTTGAACTACCTTTCAATTTGTTGCAATTGACTTCCGGAGTAATTTTTTGGCCAACTTAATGCTGATATGGATTCCCGTAAAGTTGATGTGGCATGCCTCGCCGGCTAATCAAACGACAACATCTCTAATTACCTTAAAATATGTCGTTTTCCACGATTTTAAGCAAATTACAATTTCTAGTTTTATATATTTGTCGATTAGGGCTTCAAATGTCCTCATTTCTTCTCCCAAATTTTGTCATCTCAGTTGAAATTCTTGTTCCATAAATTTTCTAAAGAAAAAAAAACATATGAATTAAATAAAAGTATATTTTAAAGAGTACAAGATACTTGATGTGGGTGTTTTTGTACATGATGAGAAGTAGCGCCTCTCCGGATTAGTCACACTATTTGAAGCCTACAAGATGCACGGCTCTGGTTCTTCGCATCTGCAGAATTTTGGAGGTAAGGGGAAATTGTATGAGCTCAGTCGTCCCGTTTGAGAAGAAGATCCATCAGTTCAAAGATTTTTGCTGCAAATGAGAATTTATGGAACAAGAATTTCAACTTAGATGAGAAAATTTGGGAGAAGAAATGAGGACATTTGAAGCCCTAATTGACAAATATATAAAACTAGAAATTGTAATTTGCTTAAAATCGTGGAAAACGACATCGTTAAAGGTAATTAGAGACGTTGTCGTTTGATTAGCCGGCGAGGCATGCCACATCAACTTTACGGGAATCCACATCAGCATTAAGTTGGCCGGAAAATTACTCTAGAAGTCAATTGCAACAAATTGAAAGGTAGTTCAAATTTTTGCTACAATTAAAAAGATTGTCAAAAAACCAGATTTTGGTATAAAGTGGGGTATTTTCATGCAATTTGTCGTCCGGCGAGGCATGCCACATCAACTTTACGGGAATCCACATCAGCATTAAGTTGGCCGGAAAATTACTCCGGAAGTCAATTGCAACAAATTGCAAGGTAGTTCAAATTTTTGCTACAATTGAAAAGATTGTCAAAAAATCAAATTTTGGTATAAAGTGAGGCATTTTCATGCAATTTGCCCTAATAGTTAATAGGCATAATCATTTTGCGTCTTGAGAGTATCATTGGCACGAGAGGTTGAAGAGACTATGGTCTGCCTATGTCAAGACCTAGTCTCTCTATGATTCAATATTGTTTGGGTGATTGCACTTACGAGGCTGTCACAGTCCAAAACCATTTATTTGCTTTGCAATATTTATTTGAAAAATATTAGATTTTCAAGTTATGAAAAACCTTAGAATATATATTTATTGATCGAATTTTTCTATAATTTCTCAAAATTGAGCCTTATTCATTCACTTTTGTTGGGCTAAAATATGAGTCCATCATTCTACTTCATCTTTATCTTTACTGATTCTAAACTGCTACTCAGCCACAAATTTTAATTCTTCTTAGCTACGATTCCCTCCTCAGCCATTCAATATTTTTGGAATTTATTACACCACATATTTTAACTTGTGCAGCACGATAATTCAACCCAGTATATATATATATATATATATATATATATATATATATCTCATCTTCTTCATCACAAGGTGGTATCAGAGCAGGTCTACTTTCCTGTAGACTCTGCAAAATAAAATTTCTTAATAATTTTAAAAGTCATGTGTGACAACGCCATTCGACTACCACGCGCTCCGGCATCAAGGTAAATGTGTGTTTGTGTAGTGTGGAGTTGTGTGTGTGATTTAAATTAGGGTGGAGATGTGGTATGAGCCTCATATATGATGAGTTAGGATTGGGCTTTAAATGGAGTCTTAATTTTATAAAGGAATTGGGCTTTTGACTTAATTAACTTTTATTTTAGTAGCAAGAAAAGTTTATTTAAGCCCATAAGTGCTTCTTTAAATTACCTATTATTTCCGATTCAGATTTTTTATAGAACAAGGAATGGTCACTTAAAACCTTTATGAATAATTTTCTCAAGTTTAGTTATATTAAAGTATTTTGTAAATTCAATTAGGCCCTTATGTTTTATTATTTGAAATTATTTGGCAAGGTGCGGCGCGACTAGGACGTGAACATTAAATTCTCACAGTTAATTTTTAAAGTTCAAGTTTCAGGTGTGGGATTTATTTAAATACATGCCGTAGTTATTTATTGTCCATTTTAATAATACTCCCTCCGTCCCGCGAGTCTTGACACGTTTGGGTTCGGCACGGGAATTAAGGAGTTGTAGATTAGTGTTTTAAGTGTGTAATTAATAAAGTATAAAATTGATAAAGTAGGAGAGAGAATGTAATAAAAGTGATAAAGTAGGAGAGAGAATATAATAAAGGTGATAAAGTAAGAGAGAGAATGTAATAATTATTGCCAAAAAAGGAAACGTGTCAAGATTCGTGGGACGGCCCAAAAAGGAAAACGTGTCAAGACTCGCGGGACGGAGGGAGTATGTGTTTACCATATGTGTTATGACGTATATTTTGAGGATATTGCTAGGGGCCCGTAAATAAGGTCCAGGACTTCACCGTCCTTGGATTGCCACAATGCGATTTGAGGTTTATTTTGAGGATGTCGCTAGGGACCCGTAAATAGGGTCCAGGACTTTAATAGTCCTTGGGTTGCCACAGTGCGAATATTGAGGATATATATGAAGTGACCGTATGTGTTATCGTTTTATTAATTCCCACACTGAGTGTACCCTGTATGCTCATCCCATATTTAACATTTTCAGGTTTTAAAGGTCGGAGGCACGTGGAAGGTCGAATGGCGAGTTAAATATTTTGAATTTAGCTATACTTAAAGATGTTATGTTGATTAAAGTGTTTTATATAAAATATTTATTTCTTTATTTTCATATTAAATATTTATTTATAGTCATGATTTTTCCGCATGCGTATTCATTAAAAATTAAATTGGATTTGGGTGTCACAGAGGCTGTCCTCGTGGGTTGTTGGTCAAGTAAGTTAGCTTGCATAGGGTGATACCTTGCATGTCTTTAAACTATAACGACATATTGAATCAAGAATGAAAGTGCACATGACAAGTGATAAGAGGGCACATGTCATTAGAAATTTATAACTGATAGACACATATTGTAGTGAGTATCTTGATCAAAGACTGATTGAGTTCATATCTCATTAAAATGGTATCTTACTTATCTCATTAAAATAGTGGAATTGAAGAAATCCTACTTTTTAGAATAAAAATGTCCAATCATACATATTATCAATCATACAAAGTAAATGTCCCTAATGATAATAGTTCATAAGATTATTTTCAAGATTATAAAAAGTTTTTGTGAACAACCGACGATGAGAAATTACGACAAGCTTTTATGGATGGATGGATCAGAAGAATTTCATACTGAATTTAAATATAACATGGGGTTTGATGCAATTTACATGAAAGCAAAGACGAACGCACGTGCCCCCATAACATTTATTTTTTTATTATATATATATATATATATATATATAGTTAAATATAGAATAGATAAGTAAAATTTTAAACTCTCAATCTCCAATAGACTTGGATTATTACGTGGTAATGTTTTTAATATAGTATTTTATATTTAGGATGCATTTGCTTTTAGGTATAAGGGATAAACTCTATTACCTTACACCTCGTTTGTTTTGACATAATAATAAATTTATGTAGATAGTATAAATTTTCGAGTGGCACGTTTTTTCTTGGAAAATGCATAATTTTATACGCAAGCGAATCTTATGGGAGTGAAGTGATATAAAAATTATGATCTCCATTTTCAGTGATATAAATTTATACTTTATGATATTATTAATCTATTTAAAGGAATAAAAAACAATCACATGACATCCTTAGAGTTATTTTATGCCTCCACAATAAAAAATAAAATAAAAATTTAGATCCGTCCCTGTAATAGAAGGATTTGAAAGCTTTGAATTATGGGGAAATTCATTTCAGCAACAATAATAATCACTTAATTTGGTTAATGCCGCCGACCAAATACGTTGGGTTAATATTCCTGTTCGGGACCGGGGGCGGCCTCACCGACCACGCACTGCGGTAAATGATCAAAATAAGTTTCAACACAGCGCAGCCGTTGTGGAAATTCATACATTTTCTTCATTTTCTTTTTTTCATACCTGTTTGTGAAACAATTTCAGAATATAAATAATAACTGATTCTGCTTTTTAAAAGATAAAATGCAAAAGAAAAGGCTAACCTCGTAGTGGTTGTAACGTTGAAGTTTCGTTGACGTGAGTAAACCATTTCATATTCGTCGAGAGAGATAAAATATTATTCGTGAAAAGCAGAATATTAATTTTATAATCCACCTTTTTTTTGTCTTATTTTATTTTGTGGAAATTTGAAATCAATCTTGAACCTCCAATGTGTACAAAAGTAATAGTCATGCAACGATGTCAAATTAAAGAGGGCACTAAGCACTGACTACTAAGTTCTTGACCAAATCTTTTACAACATGCGTAAATTGACATATAACCCATTCGTCCCTCAAACATTTTTTTTTCATTTTTTTTATTAGTCCCTAAAATATCTTCTAATTTTATTTTTAGATACAATTCCACTAACTATTATCCATATAATTTTCATAACGAAAATTTATGAAAACTCGTATCACAATCCATATAAAAATGTTTGAGAGATGTAGGGAGTAATTTTTTATTGGACTAAATTATTTTATTTTTTATTTTTTTATGGACCAAATAATTAAATTCATAATATAAAAACATGTCCAAATACAAAATGATGGATCGACGGTTTCCAGCTGGTGTAAATTTGCGGTTCTCGTTAATACTTCCCTAGCTTAACATAATAAATATCATTCCCCTAAAAATATATCGAAATTATTTGTTGTCAAAGACTAAGATTGAAATACAATAACAAGCTATGGCATCTGCTGAAATAAGATTTTATTAAAAGAAAAGAAACTTAACAACGGAGAACCAAAAACCCTTGAAAGCACAAAGCTGCAGACTAAGGGCCGAGCCTCGTTAAAACCTCATAACAGCTGAGGAAAAAGAGTACTCGTCAAGGACCAAGGTTGACAGAGCTGAGTTAGGAGGTCTCAAGGATTCCGGCCGAACCATTACCCTTAGGCCTCCCGGCTCACAACCGATCCAGAACCAAGAGAAAAAAACCAAAAAATTAAGCGAAACGAGTAAAATAGGGAATAGAAACATCCTCCTTGACAAAATCATTTAAACCAGCAATGGCATGAGGCCAAAAACCCTCCTCCGAAGCTTGAGAAGCCAAGAAATCCGCCGATCTGTTGCCTTCGCGAAAAATGTGAGAAATGCGCCACGTGAAAGTATGGAGTTTGGAGAGAGCAAGCTGCCACCGAGGCTTGAATCTCCAAGGAACCGTCTTAGAAAGCGACTGAAGAAGCTGAACCACGTAAGAAGAATCCGACTCAAACCAAACTCTCTCCCATTTTGCGCGATGTGCAGATTCAATCGCAATAATAATAGCTAAAAGCTCTGCTTCGAACGCAACCCCATGGCCGCCTGAAAAATGATAACAACCAAGAACGTCGTTGAAGGCATTCCTAAAGACGCCCCCCGCATGAATCCTCCCATCCCGGACCGAGCCATCAGTATTAACTTTAATCCAAGACGGCGGGGGAAGGTGCCAAGCAACGTAAATAAAGGAGAAAGGCTTCCTGGGTTGTCCAGCGATGGAAAGATTTTTAAGAATGAGAAGATCAGTAACCGAGTTGGCCATAGTGCCAAGCTATGGCATCAACTGTCCTGAAATCTAAAATAAATTACATGCATGACGATTAACAAATAATGCCCTGAAATAATCGGAAAAGTAACGTTTATGTGCATGTGTTGGTCTAATGATAATTATGTATTTTCTTCGTCTCATTGATAATGACTTACTCTTTTTTTTTCGTCTGTCTTATTGATAATGGCATGTTCCAAAAAAGGAAATCACCTTGTTTCACAAAAAATTATGAGTTTCGCCACTTTTTATCAATTTTATTCTTTAATCATCCTTCTTTTTAATAATTATGTCAAACATTAATGAGTCATTATCAATAGGAAGGAATGAGTAGCTAATATCTAATAACTCGAGTTCAAATTCATTATCACACGAAGTTTACCGCTAATTTCCCCAGCCCTTATTATGTTTTATTTTCACTCTTTCTTGTAGACACCGGCCAAAAACATACAGTAGGTTTTAGCTTGTTAATTTTAACGAGGTTTTAGGGTCTAATTTTGTTTATAACTAAAGGCTGACGTGAGTGGGTTAAATTGCACGTTAGCTATTAAAAAATTGCCTGAATTTTGATAATAAGTTGATTTTTTAGCATAAATTTATAAATATTATTAATATATATAGTATATATATTTAGGAAAACACACTTTAATGTATTTTTTAGGAAGTTGATTTGACATTAAAAAAAATTACATCAATCTTTTTAAACTTAGTTGCATATATACTCCCTCCGTCCACGAAAGAACTTCCTATCTTTTGTTTTTGGGATGTCCACAAAAGAACTTCTTACCTATTTTTGGAATATACCTCACCACTTATAATAACTCTTACTTTTACTTTTTCACAACTATCAATATTAATTATAATACTTTTTCACCACTCTCAATACACTCAACAACTTTTTCTCCACTTTTAATACACTCAATAATATTTTTCTTAAAACGCATGCCACTCCCTTCTAGGAAGTTCTTTTGTGTAGGGGTGAGCAAAATATCCGAAATCCGAATATCCAATCCGAACCAAACCGAAATTTAAAATTTGATACGGATTTTTCGGATTTTCGGATCGGATAGGATTGAATTTTAAGCAAATTTCGGATTTTCGGATCGGATCGGATTGGCACTTTAAAAATCCGAAAAAATCCGAAATCCGAATTATATTTATAATATAATTAATATTATAATATTATAAATAAATATATATAATTATTAGTTTTTAAATAGTTAAATATTTCTAAATTCTAACCCTATACTCCCATTTTGGTTGATTATAATTAATGGCTTGTTAATTATGACCTTAATTTGATTGTAATTCTCTAATATGTTAGGTTGATATCTATTTCGGATTTTTCGGATTTTTTCGGTTTTCGAATTTTTTTTTGACATTTCGAATTTTTTTTCACATTTCGGATTTTTTGGTTCGGATCGGATTTTATCCGAAATTTTTCGGATTTTCGGATTCGGATTTTCGGATAATACGGTTCGGATCGGATTGAATTTTAGGAAAATTTCGGATTTTCGAATCGGATCGGATCAGTCAAAAATCCGATCCGAAATCCGAATGCTCACCCCTACTTTTGTGGACGGAGGGAGTATAAATTATTAAACTTTCAAACAATTTCCATTTTGCACATCAATTTTAAAATATATGCCTAAATTACTTAATTATTAATTTCTTTTCATATCTCAATTATTTTCTAGTGAAATTTAGTGCCAAGTGACCTTACGAGATGATGTTATACGCTCATTTTACTATATTTCCAAACTGACGTTGTTTTTTAATTAACTCGATTTTTTATATCCACGTCAGTCCCCCAAATCCATCGTTTCATTTGAGAATTCAGATTTTAATTTTGTTGAAAGAGGCTATTTTTTTCCATTAGGATGTAATTACAGGTATCATATCTGCACGACAACACGGACTGTGTCCCTATATAGAAGACAAGAAAAACATTCTCAATTTGAGCAAAATAAATCCGACCCACTTCCCCTATTATTTTGTTTTCTTTATCTGTGATTGAAAGTCGTTTTTCGTTTAGCCATGAATTGCTCCGACCCAATTCATGAAACTCTATCGGCTGCTAATTATTTAACTGTTTTTCAAGTCGGCCATCTCGATTCTGTTGCCGCATTATTTGGCGGCGGCCCTTTCTTGTTCCGTTGTCGCCTTGCCTTGTACAATTTCTGGGGAAGAACTTGCGAAAAATGTGTTGAGTATAGGAGATACTCAAGTGACGTTGTTGTCATTATGTAGATATATATATTTTAAAAATTATGTAGACATATATATATTAGATATGCTCTTCTCGTATCTGTCAGTGCCTGGTACTTTGGCGAGTACAGTCCAATTCAAGCATTAACCTACTTGAAGTATATTTTGTCAGTTTTAGATATACTTGCTTCCTGTGTTCAGAGCAGATGCAACTCTTTGGTTATTCGAAGATAAGGAATTATCAAGAAGAGTGCTTGGTCCAACATATCTCTTCTAGGGTTTCAACCGCCTACATCTATAAAAGACGAAGAGATCATGACATGAAGGTTGCTGCGTTTATTACTCTACTTCAGCATACATAGAGTGTTTTGTTGAGTGCTTAGTTTGTTCTATTTGTGTGAGAACAAACTATTTTGTTACCTTGTCTGATTCTTTCTAGCAAGATTGTGGGTGTTCTTATTGATCTGTCATATCTTCACCAGTCTCTTGGTGAAGATTAGCTTGTGGGTGTTGGTGATGAATGAGGTTTATTCACGTTTAGGGAGTTGATTGTTGTTCTTCTCTTAATTGTTTACTAAATGAAGGTTTGGGAAGATATCGTGGCTAGAAGACTAGAGAGTCTATCGTGTAAGTCCTATACGTATTATATCTTCATTAGTGAACAATTTTCCATGGGCGTGGCCCCCCAGACGTAGGTGTTTTATTACCGAACTGGGTGAACAATTCTGGTGTTCAGTGTTATTTCTTTCTGCAATACTTTCACTATTACTTTGTGTGAAGCATTTTCTGATTCATTGTGTTTGCGAGATTTATACAATTGGATAGGTAACTATTTCAAAATGAATCGCGCTAATGCCTTCCTTTTAGCTACACTAAAATTCTAGTTGTTGCTAGTATTGTTGATAGGATTAGAAGAGATTTATTTTATTATCAATACTATCCAATAAGAGGGATTCTATTGAGTAATTTCGTGTAATTCATTGTAAAAGGAATTTTTATAGTGGATTCACAACTCAATTAATTAACATTGCAGTGTAAAATCATTTCATTGTGCGTACTTTAATTTTCAATTGATTTATAGCTTTTCATGTGGTAATGTTGGGTTGATTGTTCTATCATTCTATCCAATATTTTTGGATTTGCGAAAGCAACAAAACTTTCACTATTTTTTAAGGTTAATTGTATATAAAGTAATGAATTTTCAACAAATTCTTATTTCACGCATGAATTTTAAAATCTGTATAAAATTACTCTACTATCTTTTTTTCTCATTTCGCACACTCACTTATTTTTTGGCCAAATTTTGGGTCTGAAACAACAGTACTTTTTCTATCCAATTATACAACAAACCGTCAGTATTATTTTTCCACACGATCATATTTATGCAACACGAATATATTTATGCCAAAAGAGTATATTTATCCCTATGTCACCACAACGAAAAATTGACTAATTAGGATTCAAAATGAGAAAAAATAATTGAGTAATTTAATACGTAGAACTGTAAAATCGACACGAATCGAGTATCCTACCTGCAAAATATAGGTACCGAATCCTGAAATTTGTAAAATTTTGGTACTCACACCTGTCCCGCGTTTAATTAGCGGGTACCACAATTACCCATAAATTGATGAAGTGCAATATGTCAAGGATAGTCTACCTACAAAGTGCGAGCACCGCTGCTTAAATTTCTGAAATTTCTTAAAAGAACGAAATATCATTTTTATTTAAATCAATCATCCATAGGACAAACGAGGAAAGCTCAAATAATATGTGTTTTTTTTTTTATCAATTAAAAATCTATTAAAAAACTGGGGCGGTACCAGGAGTACCAAAAACATCATACAAGTGGTGCGTACTCGTTAGAGCACCACAAGGTAAAAGGAACATTGGACTCGACCATATGGAAGATTTTGTTCCAGCTCCAAAGCCTCCCTTTGACCTCATTAACAAAATTGGACACCTCCCTTTGACCTCATTAACAAATAATATGTGTTTTATATGTGTGTTTATATAAGTAAGAATGACATATATCTATGAATTGATTAGTGTGTGGTATCGATAGAGTGATATGAGAAATGGAGTAGTAATCAAATGTAAATGGTATTTGGATTTGACCAAACTATTTAATACTCTCTACGTCCCACGAATCTTGATACGTTTGATTTCGGCACGAGAATTAAGAAATTGTAAATTAGTGTTTAAGTGTGTAGGCAATAAAGTATAAAATGATAAAGTAGGAGAGAGAATGTAATAAAGTGATAAAGTATGAGAGAGAATGTAATTAAGATCCCTTATTTTTGAACTAATTATTATCTTATTTGGAAATGTGTCAATATTTGTGGGACGGCTAAAAAAAATACGTGTCAAGATTCGTGGGACGGAAAGAGTATTTATAAAGGATATTTAATTTGGTTACTAGAGATTAAATTAGTTTGAGATGATTCGATGTTAAGCTCAACGTGATTATTCAATACTAACTTTATTATGTGGAAAAGCCAAAATTTATAAGTTAAAATTAATCTTAAATAATTATAATCTCAAAATTGAAAACTAGATTATGTCTATTTAATCAAATAAAATATCTTAGTAAAATTAATCATATTTTATCCACCAAGTAGAACAGTTCCATATATATTCGACTAGACTCGACTGAATAGCATGGTTAAGTCAGCACAGCATCATCAATATTAATTCTTTTTTTCCGCTCGTATCTCTGGAAGAAATACGAGTTTAATTTTCAGGCAAAAGTTTTTTTTTTTTAAGGCAGTCAGGCAAAAGTTTAATTTTTCGTATTTTGTCTTTTGAGGAAAAAAAAAATTGACAAGAAAAGTTAGATATGGTCCTGTAATAAAATCGCAGTGGTTTTAGCAGACCCTTGGGCGGGGATGCCGGCATTGGGGGGGTTAGTACTTCTTTCCAGAACATTATTCTACACGTGTCGAACTACTATTGGAGCAACGGTTGTATAGGTACTACCAAAAAGCATGCTCCAGCTCCAAAATAAAGCAATTACGATACAAATGCCGCCGCTTCACTCAAAGATTTCATTATAACTTGATGGATCCACGTCATGCACCGAGATAACGGAATATGCCTATGAATTAACGATGTTACAGTCCGTCGCATGTATTTATCTCTTCATTTTTTAATAATTAATTAAAGAGTAAAACTTTAAAATGTCTATTTCTTAAATTATACTCCCTCCGTCTATAAAGATTGTGTGTTTATTACTATTTTCGTCCGTCCACAAAGATTGTGTATTTTCCTTTTTTGGAAACCTACACAATACCCACCCTATACTTTTACAATTTGGTAGGGCCCATACTACCCTTTAATAATAAAATCACATCTTCCAAGTTTTTTATTAAAAACTGTGTCCTCCACTCCACCACACACTCTTTGTGGACAGAGGAAGTATATGAAAAATGTCCTCTTTTATAAACATAAGCTTCATATGCCCTATTCTATACCCTTGATGTTGATATGTTTGCTTGATTTTTTGTGAAAGTCTTACACATTTGACCAATTTGACAGTTATCAGTCAAGAGTACATGTGACCGGTGGGTGGCTAGATCATTTCACCGAGCAATCGCATAATTTTATCGGCCCGAATCATCTAATCGGCCGATAAAATCATGTGATCGCCCCGTAAAATGATCTAACCGCGTGGGCGGTCAGATAATCTAGCCACCCACACCTGCCACATGTATTCTTGACTGTTAGCTGTCAAATCGTTGATTGATAGCTGTCAAATCGATCAAATCATGTGTAAGACTTTTACAAAAAATCAAGCAAACTCATCAACATCAAAGCGCAAAATAGGTTCTTTACTTAATTTGGGCATAAAATTCTTAAGTTTATAAAGTAAGGCATTTTAACATACAACTTAAGGAATACGGCATTTTGCCTATTAACAAATTACATTTTATTAAGAAAAAAAAAGACCTGAATTAAAAACCCATTGAAATCACAAGAAAGCAGATTAAGGGTCGAGGCTCATTAAAACCTTCATAAAAAAATACATTGGAAAAACCTTTAAGAAGGAAAAATAGCACAGTTTAAAACCAAAGAATGTCAGAAAACAACGCAATGACAATTAGGAAACTTGGGACTAAACCCATCACCTCCAACTAGGGATGGCAGTGGATCTTGAACCCGGTCCAGATCCGTGGATCCAAATCCGTTTTTACGGATCCTGTATCTCAATTTTTTGAACCCGACAGATCTGGATCTGGATCTCAGTTTTGAAAACCGATCTGGATCTGGATCTTGAAATTTTAGATCCGGATCCGGCCCAGATCCGACCTGTGGATCCGTATTATTTTATATATATATTTTTTATATTTTATATTTAGTTTGCTAATAATATTAATTAAATTAAAAATAATAAATAAATTATATTCAAAAGAATAAAAACTAAAAGTAATTAGATAAAAGTATTTTGTGTTATATTTTTCATAATGGAAATTAGATGTTGTTGATTTTGTGAAATTTTTTTAATTTAATTTAAAAATAGTAGATCCATGGATCTGGACCCGTGGACCCGCGGATCTGACGGATCTGGATCTGGATCCAAAATTTTCAGATCCACAGATCTGGATCTGAATCTGGATCTGAATCGGGTATATGAAAATGGATCTGGATCTGATATTGGCCAGACTCGGTCCAGATCCGGCCCGTTGCCATCCCTACCTCCAACTTTTTTTTTTTTGATCGGATAAAGTTATGTTAGATGTTAACAATTAGTTCCCCAAACACTCCAAGAATTCACGAAGCCCACCTTATCTCTCCAATCACCAAATTCGCTCCCAATGGGGATCGAACCCTGGTCTCATCACTTAAGTGAGGACCCGGTGGCCAGGTGAGCTAAGCCCCCTGGTTGAACGCCGCAAAACAGTAGATCCATGCCTCCAACTAATCATGCTTGAACGCCGCAAAACAAGACAAAAAAGAACTAGAAAATGAGAGACATTAATTCTATCACTAATCGACTTAGAACTAGAATAGACACCCGAAGAAGTGCAAGCTCTCGCTAAGCTATGAGCACCGCCGACAGCCATTAAGAGCAGTCGAGCTCCACACTTAGGCATAGAGCAGATGCCTGGAGAAGAGAAAGCTCTCGTTCAACTAGTGGCACCGTCGACAGCCATAAAGAGTAGTTGAGCTCCAGACTTACACAGAACAAAGAGGAGCTCGAGAACCCAGGCAGCAAAGCAGGTTTAGGCCGGCTAAGAACATGAAAAGGCCGCCTTAGAGGGTGTTTGGCTAAGCTTATTTTAAAGAGCTTATAAGCTCTTGGAACTTATAAGATGTTTCAAGAGCTTATAAGATGTAATTTTTAAAAGCTTATAAGTTGTCAAATTGTTTGGATAATTGAGCTTATAAGTTGGAGAGAGAATTTTTTGCTAGAGATAAAAAATATTTTTTAAAGAGACAAAATCGAAGAGAAATGAACTTAAATAATTAATGATGAAAATAATAAATTATTGTTGAAAAATATTTGTAAAATGATTGTTGCATATGAGATTATAAAAAAATAAGTTGGGGTAGAGGAACTTATTTTTTGAGGAGCTTATAAGCTCTTGGAACTTATTTTTGGAGCTTATAAGCTGTTTAGGAGCTTATTTTGCCAAACACATTGAAGGAGCTTATAAGCTTCTAAACAACTTATAAGCTGTTTTGAGGAGCTTATAAGCTCAGCCAAACACCTCTTAAGCTACAACGCCAGCTGGATAAGAGACCATCCTACGCAACAGACAATGAGACAAGCTCCAACCACGGAGCCTCCACCGGAGCCCGATCTCTCGGAACCTAGCTTCTAGCACACTAAGAAACTTCGCGTCGCAATAAACTCAAACATAAATTTTTTTGTCTTACGCATTAGCATACTACCACTAGATTAACGCACACACTATCTCTTCATACTTTTACTTGAGATTATTTTCTTCATTCATTTTTTTTATCTATTACTTTTTGTCATGATCAATTAGGTTTATTTTTTTGCTACAATTATTTAAAAATAAATAAAATTATAACCTAAAGATGTATATAAATTTATATTTTTAATATAGTGTGAAGTAATTATTTAAAAAGAAATATATCAAATTAAATAAGATAATTATAAAAAAAATACAAATAAAGTTAAATGGGACATGGGTATCAAGCATCCTATAAATGTCAACACAAAGAAATCGTCCTACAGTGAAGTCAATTCGACCAAATTTCAAAGTGTTAAACATTCAATCTTGTGGCATCAGTGCCAAACAAAATAGTACTTATTTTACTGCGAATGACAATTTTATTACTATACTTTTGTAAAAAGAAAAAATATATGTATGCGCGGACAACTACTTATTTGATTATATATAGACATACACATGTACACATATAGATATAGTATATAGGTTCCATGCTCATATTACAATAGAAAATCAAATTATTATTTGTATGTATCTTTATTTTCTAATTCAGGGATGGAGGTGATTTCTCTTCGGAGCAGTAGTGCCGAATCGTGGAAGGTGAAAGCTTATGTCATCTAGATGTATACAATTATACAAAATAAATAATTGGATATATATGCAATTGTGTCTCAATGCCTGCACATGATTTGCAAAGGGTATACAAAAAATATCTCTGCACCACACAAGGGAATTTCTTGAATTACATGAGACCCCTGGCAAAGCACAGTCTTAATTGACAACTTTATCTCACTTGATTGATATAATCTCTACTATTATAATCAATGAGTACATCTTTTGATTAGCTTATTTTTTAGCAAAACATTCGAACTCTAAATAGTTAATGGTAGAGATATCAATGTATATTTACACGCCGCAACCAATACTCCTATTCTTGACACGAGCAAGGAGGTGAGGATTGAACTCTAAATAGTTATATTAATATAGAATTTTTTTATACTCCCTTCATCCTTCGTATTTATGCATACATTTTCTTTTTGGTACGTTCCTTAAATTTATGGGGGATGGGGGACGGGGAGAGTAATTAAATTTATACATTTTCTCCCTTGTCAATAGTTCAAACAACTTTTTGTTAAAACTCGTTTCGTGATCAACTATGCATATTTACCGGGGACGGGAAGAGTAATTTCGAAGTTCCTAAAGAAACGTAAAAATAAAAAAAAATAAAAATAAAAGGCTCTTACTAGTCTTTGTAAAAAGCTCCTTGTATCTTATGTGTATAATATATTCTTCTTATTGACATTTAACCATTTTTTTTATCGTACTGTATTTGTGACAAAGATTGTTCGAATCAACTATTAGTCCGAACAAGTGAACTTTGAAATTTAATGGGAAGCAATTATTTTGCAGTTCTTTTAACAATCGGCTTCGAAATGTTACTTGTGCAAGGGAAACTATAGTTACTATTTTTGATATCTTTCGCGGTTAAGGGATTATTTCCTTTTAAAAAAAAAACTTTATCCAATTTATTACTAATATTTCTTGAGATGTCTCTTTCATCTTTCCGTTGTAATATGACACCTCCCGGGAAAAAATGTAAAGGTATAGAAATCTGAATACATGAACAATAATAGATAATAACTTTATAAGCGGGGCGGAGTGACTATAATACATGAACAATCATATTAATTTATTTTTGATTAATTATATATAATACATGAACAATCATATTAATTTATTTTTAATTAATCATATATACTCCGATTAGTGCATGTGATTTTCACCTTATCCTTCCATACATGTATACATATATTTATTTTTATATTTAAAAAAGAAAAAGAAAAAAAGGTTATAAAGTAAAATAAAAAAGATAAAGAATATTTATATACTTAAATACAAAGAAATATAGGGAAAAGAAAAATATTGATCAAAACTTAAATAAAGTATTGGCTATAACTCCGTATTATTTACAATATTATTTTAGAAAATTTTGAATCGAATATATTCGAATTGAATCAAATATAAGAAATTTTAAATTAAATATTCGAATTGTATTATTTAAAAAACACTTAAAAAATCTAAACGAATATTCGATCCAATTTGAATCTAAGTGAATCAATGTACAAATCAAATTCAAATCGCAAATAAAATTCAAAAGAATTTTGAATATCGATTCAAATATATAATATCTACGAATACAAATCGAATACAACTATATTCGTTTTGATTTTGATTCATTTACATTTGTATGCACAAGTGTGATCTCTCGTACACGATGCTCTTCCATTCTTTTTATTGTAGCTTGGTAGGAAAGAAGTCTGTTATTTGAATTTGAAGGCTCTCCGTTGTTTTTATTTTATCACTTGCATTTCATTCTATTAGTGCACATTATGGGCGTGTTTGATATTGGCTAATACACTGTATTAGCTAATTTAGTACAGATCAGTCTAGTGTTTGATATTATTTAGTAATAATGCGGATGACCCGATTTAATCCCACGACCCAGTATTATTAATCCAGATTTCTTAGGATTAATAATACCACCTCCCCCTTAGGATTAACTTAAATCAGGATATTCTGTATTTAGCCATGATAGCAAACACCAACTCAGTATTAATAATCTGTCATTATCCACGCTAAATATCCTGGTTACAAATTATCCTACATAATCCTTTACTGAAAATCAAACGAGCCCTATGTATATATCAATAATAGTATAATTTTATACTAATATTCAAGACATAAATAGAGATAGCAAGTTAAGTAATTATGTCATGAATCTTAGCCGTGTATATCCACAAATAGAGATTAGAGACACGAACAGAGGGAATGTATTAAAAAGTGGAAATTACAATAAATAGTAGTGAAATAAACTAAGTAGTAGTATTTGAAATGAATCCAAATAAAAGGAAGAAAATAATAGTGAAAATGATTGGACGTAGAGAAAAAAAGAAACAGGTCGTGAGTTGAGAAACAGATGCCGTTGAGAGCAGAAAGTAGGAGAATGTATAACACACACACTTCACACTTCCCACGTATCTAATCAACAATGTCGCCAACAAATCCTTGTTGCCACGTAACCCGCGGGTCCATCCACCGCCCCCCTTTCTATATATTTGGCCCCCTCGGCCTCCGCCCCTCTCCTCTCCTCTCTCCTCCATTATTTCCCCAATTCCACCAACCTAATTTCCATCGCACGTCATGGCGCCGACGGCGGCGGGGTGCCGGGGAGCCCAAGACACCAACGCGCACTTTCGCGGCGTCAGGAAGCGCCCCTGGGGCCGCTACGCCGCCGAGATCAGGGATCCCGCCAAGAAGAGCCGCGTCTGGCTCGGTACGTTCGACACGGCGGAGGAGGCCGCCCGCGCCTACGACACCGCCGCCCGCCAATTCCGCGGCCATAAAGCCAAGACCAACTTTCCTCCGCTCCAATCCCACACCAAGAAGCCCGACCGCAGCCCTAGCCAGAGCAGCACCGTCGAGTCATCCAGCCGGGAGACATTCCCGATTCCCGATTCCAAACTCCTTCAACTCACCCTAGGCCGTCGCCCCATGAGATTTCCCTTCGGATACCTCCGCCCGGCCGCTCCCGTTTCCGCCGCCGGATTCCTGCCGCTACAGAACACGATGCTCCATCTTCGCCCCGAGTCGCGGCAAGAAATCATACAAGTAATGAACGAAATGCGGCGGCCGCCCGCGGATTTCCTCCTCTGCGCCGGCGGCGGTACGGCGCAGAGCGAGTCGGACTCGTCGTCCGCCGTCGTGGACCTGCCGAAATCGCCACCCGGCAGAGGCATCAATCTGGATTTGAACCTCCCTCCTCCAGAAACTATTTAGGTGCAGGAATTTTGTTATTCCTTTTTTTGTGGTAATAGAAAAAAAAAAAAATTGTAGATGGTTAAAATTGTAGATGAGATCGAAGAGCGTCAGATGTGAATAGTTAAATCTGATGTCCCATTTTGTTCAAATGTCGCCGGGATTTGGGGTTGTTGTTTTCTTAACTCAACACTTGTTTTTGAAATGTAATGTTATTTTCTGCCGTCAGCTTAGAAAATCTCTGATATACATTTTCCTTCCTAATTTGTACGTTTCCGCCGTTACATTAAAAAAAAGAAAGAGAGAGAGAAAAAAATATCCGCCGTTATAAAAGTTGTCATTCCGCCGGAAAATGACCGGGAAAAGGGGCTATTTAGCGGTACAGTTAGGGCACGTGTGGTCCATGTCAGTACGGACGGACACTCAGTGCTCATGCCTGGGATTCCCTGCCACGTATATTATTATAATTTTTGTTTTACGTTAAATACATGTAAATACCTGTTTCATTTTTTCTTTTTCTTTTTTATACTTTTTTTTTTGAAGTGTAGAAAAAAGAAATGATTGTGTGCCTCTGCGCGTGTGTTCTCCTCTTTTCATTTTTTTTTTGAAACGTTCTCCTCTTTCCTTTTTATCGTTTTACTTTCATAGCTGTCAAAGTTTGGAAGTGGCTGTGACAAGTGATGACATTGACACCTTCCGAAATAGTCAAATCTGTTGTTCTTCGGTTTCTATGTTTAGATATAATTAGTTTGTAATCGAATGGATAAATAGGGCTAGACACTTAATTTCGAGACAATGTCATGGAGTATGATTTAGCACGAGTCATGGGTCTTGATCTGGCTATAATATAAAAATAATTTCGAGTAATCTCGAGACAATTTCATCTCAACCAATTGAGCTTTTTATGAATAAATACTTACGCTATAAATGGTACATGAATGTCGTATCAGTAATTACACAAACCATATATTCAATCCTCAACATGTGTAACATCTAACTTTCAAATTTGATCGTCTTGTTTGAAATGTCTCGTTTAGAATTCTCAAGTCATTTTGAGACCTTCAATATGTGACAAACACCTTCAATTTAACTCACACTACTACAGAAAAGCTAATAGACAATGGACATTGCCTAGTGTCTATTTAAGAAAATGTCTGTTGTTGTAGGTGGTAGTGTCGTAGGTACCTGAAAAAAGGTGCTCATAGACCACACGCATTGCCTGTTGTAATAAATATTTAAGACAACATGCATTGTCTGTGGTCTTTGAGAGCATAGAGTTCATTGTTATATCATTAGTATCACTTTGGTTTTTGACTAGTGTCGTAGGTGCCGATTGTCTGTGGTCTTTTTTGTATACCACAATAGCTTTTGTCTGTTGTCATAGTAGAAAAATATCAATTTTATTTTTTATATGCCACCTCAGTTTTTGACCGATGTCGTAAGTCCAAAAAATATCATGTTCTTTTATAATATTAAAATTGATTAAATATTACTTTTATAAGATATTTTTGCTCTAAAATTCCATATTTATTTAAAAGCAAGATAAAATAATTTTCCTTTATACCATAATCATAATAAAATTTCAACATTCATTACAACTTTAAATTCAACCCAATCAATTCTACCACATCCATTATAAAATAAGTTAAATCCTAACAATAACTATAAATAAAAGGAGTTAACATTTGTGGATCCACCACCAAATAAGTTCAATCTAACATTCAAACGAGTTAACACTTGTAGCTCCTTCGTTCCTTCAATATGTGATGCATCAACCAATATATCCAATGTTATCTTCTTTGCCTTCACCATATATCCTTCACACAATCACAGTCACAATCAAAATCATCATAAATGAATTAGCTACATGTTGTCATTCCATCAATACACAAATAACACATTACAATAATACACGTGTCCCCTACTCATCAACAACACGTAAGAATATAACTATAGTATGGAAACTCATATTCAAAAGAATTCACAAAGGTCCATACAAGTTATAACACTATTCTTCCCAATAATCACCAACAATTTAAGTCTAGAAAAATATAGATCACCTTCTACTCCTTTATATGTTCTTAAACACAATCCGTCCACTGTGATCGCACTTCATCTATCTCTTTACTTGAGTACTTTCCATTAGCATTGAACTGTTGATTACATATAGTATTAGTTAGAAAATTAAATGAAGGCTAATAATTATTAATACTGTAATAATTTAAACCATTATAGTATAAGATAAACTGGTGGTCAGTAAAGAATAACAATGTTTATCATTATCCTAAATCTTAATTAAGTCATTGAACAAACCTTCAGATCAATGAGTACCAGATTGACAAGTATATGTAGTTTGCTTGTGTTATGATTTAATCAAAGTGTTGCATTTGTTTGCATTTTGTAATGTTGTTCCTTTGATATAGTAACTAAGAGCTATCTCTATTTACAATAACTATACACATATTTTCACACACGAATTGATTTTAGAATCAGAACATGAGAGCAGATAAGCAGATAATCAAGAACATTTACAAAAATCAGACAAAAAACTTCATACAAGAATTTGTTTCATTTAGTAGCTTCGTACTTGATTTCTTATTAGCAGATTACAACTATTGAAACAATAAATTGTTCTTTAAAGCAAATCATCAAACAGTTTCAAGACGTATACCAATGATAAAGAAGCAGGAAAACTAACCTAATAAGAACGAAGGGGGCGACAATAGGACACAGTGGCAGTAGCGACGTCGACGATGGAGGCGGGGTACGTTGACGTCGGCGAGGGCACGGTGACAGTGGCACAAATCTGGGAGAGGGTGAGAGATAGTGAGGGAAAGAGAGATTGAGATAGGTGAAATAAAATCAAAATCCCTTACCTCTATCGCAACGATTTCCAGGCAATGGCCTGGCGGAGGCAAGCTTCAATCGCGGCGCCAAGAAAATGGGGCGAGGGAGTTAAGGCGTCCAAGAGAGTAACTAACGTACGAGAGAAATAGCGATTGACGCACTGGAAATCGGCCTCGCCGTCCCATTACAAATGTCTCATTCTTTTATTGGCAAATAATTAAAAGACTAATTAACTAATGGACCACCACTTACTCTCTCTTTATACCGACTTTTATAAATCTCAATATATTTTCTATCTCCACCAATTCACTTTTTCTACTAATTATACATTTCTTAATCTTTGTGCCCAAAAGCAATTAGACATTTGTAATGGGACGGAGGGAGTATATAATGCTATACAAACACTACAAGAAAAGTTTTCGGACACCATCCAAATCACCAATGACAACTATACCGATCGTCGATGGATCGTTCCACGGGGCCGCAAATTTTTGGTGTGTCCTTTACCAATGGATCGTAGGCGCAAAATCCTCTTATGGCCTTCTCTCGTCGGTAAATATTTTAAATTTTATTTTTATTATTATGTTTGGAATTCACCGACGGACTCCTTCCGTAGGTAACCCTTCAGTGCGTTTTAACTTAGATCCTGCGCCACCTCTTTTTTCAAGTTCTTATCGTGCCCTAACTCTTCATTTCTCACTTCACCAGCAAAAAGAACCGTCGTAGGTATGTATCTCACTCGCTCTCTCTCATTTTCTATCTCAAATATGTCTCTATTTCGCATAGGCCGTGTCACCATCGAAGCCTTCATCCATCGGTGAATCGGACTGCCCTAGGTCTATATATCTTTCCCTCTCTATCTCAAACATGTCTGTCTATTTTGCAGGCACCGCAGACACCAAGCTTGTCACCTCCTCGTTCGTATCATGCTTTGTCGTCGCTGTTACCTCTATATGTCTCTCTCTCTCTCTCTCTCTCAATGAATATATCATCATCTCTCTCGCATGGGTTGCTGCCAACGCCTACTCTACTGGAGAAGCCAAAATCTGAAAATTCTGCCTCTAAATCAATAAACTTTTTACCCTTCGAAAATTCTTTCTTTGATTTTGCAGTTGAAAATAGGTGTGTTGCTTAATTAATTCTTGCTCACAATTATCTCTTGTGGCTCGCGTAATGTGTTTGAAGGCAACAAGAACATGTCTAAGAAATATTTTGACATATGGTTAAAATTGATAAAATAAATCCTTCCACAACATAACTTAGCTCCCAATAACTTGTACAAGACAAATAAGTTATTTAGTGAAATGGGGTTACTAGTTGAGAAGATCGATTGTTGCCGTAATAATTGCATGTTTTTCTAGGGATAGGACAGTGATTATATTCAATGTAAGCACTGAAACGAGTACCGTTACCAAGCAAGTAATACATCTTCTGGTTGTAGTGCAAAGACACTAGTAGCAACAAAAAAGGCGTTCAATTTTTCCATTATCTCCTTGATTGTAAAGATTGCGTGCATCTAAAGCTACAGTCGCAGACACGCATTAGCATGCATCTTTAGTAGACGATCGAGTAATGCGTCATTCTACAGATTTGATATGCGTGGAAACACTTGACATAACTACAAAAGGTCGTAGATTCAAATTCAAGTTGAATATTCCCTTGATACAAATGTAAGCTATCTAACTCCAAATTCAAATTGAACAACTCTTAAATATGAGTATAAATTATTCGCAAGTTTGAAATCCAATAACTCATTGCATTAGTATAAATTGTCTCATAAATTAAAAAAAAATATATTCATAAATTTCCGTGATAAATCGCCCATGAACAAGTCTTGAGCGAGCATTTCTAGGCACGCAAATTTATTAAAAAAATGACATTTTTATTATTCTTATATATTTGTTTATTTTGAAATCTTATAAAATCTAATACTCTCTCCGTCTCATTACTTTTGGGCACGGAGATTACTAGAAATGTGTAAAAAGTAGATAAAGTGGATTGGTGAAAATTATTTAGATATTAGGCATACAAAGAAAATATAGTGTCAAAAATGAATGAGATATTTGTAATGGGACATCCCATTATGAAAAATGGGACATTTGTAATGGGACGGAGGGAGTATTAAATACTCTTAATACTCCCCCCGTCCACCAAAAATAGTCCTAAAGGTGGACGGCACGAGTTTTATTAAAAATAGTTATTGTATTGTGAGTGGTGAAAGGGGCCCACTTAAAAGTAATGTTTATAATGATAATTAATTGTATTGTGAGTGGAGTATGAAGCTCACCATGTGATAGATAGTTTTCAAAAATGGAAAGAGACTAATTTTTGTGGACATCCCAAAATGACAAAAAGAAACTATTTTTTGTGGACGGATGAAGTAAGATATAAGGATAGAGATGAATTTCTTTAGCAGCAAGTTAAATCTTGATACTGATTCTACAACTATAAATTACCCACACAAAATGAGAAAACTACCTGCACGCAGGCGGTATTGAACCGAAGACATCTCACAAAGGAGAGTGTTTAAGTGCCTCAACTTTGGCACTTCAACTAGGCTTCATTGGCATAAATAGGGATTTTCATTTTCATATCAATTCTAAACATACTAAATCATAATTGAAGAGCTTAAGATTTTGGAAGAAATTCTATACAACGAATTTCTCTCTAATACTCAAGGTGTCCCTTCAAGTATCAACGTGTTATTCGTAGTAGAGCTCAAAGCTTAAGTCAAGACCAACTTTAGATCTAGAAAAATGGCGAAGGCTCTCCGCATTAACGTCTTAAATCTTGAAGATCAAGTTCAAGAAGATCGAAGGCATATTTTACAACAAATCTCAAAAACTACTCAAATAGAGATACCCACAAATATACATTTGATCTACAAATTTTGAAGTTATATGCAATTTTATATTCATTAAATTAAATATAAAATTTGTGTTTACATCCTTTCACCCAACAGGTCGGAGTTCGAATCATCACGAAGGAGAAGTGATAAGTATTACTAATTCTCTTTTTGAGGAACAAAAGAAAATATAGAGGTTGGGCTTGGGCCTGGGCTTGCTTTAGTTTCTTTTAGAAGATGACAATAGGCCTTAATTGCTCGACCTTATTAGCACATGCATATTTGGATGAAAAATTGTTTTTAAATATTTCAATCCCAATGATCTGTTATGAATGTATTTTCTTGTTAGATTAATGTATTATTTCGGTTTGAATAGGATGAAGTGAAAATTTCAATATTTTTTTAGTAAATTCAATTTAACAACGAATGTATTAGCTTTATACGTCAAATGCATTATTCTTAAGTAATCATTAAAAAAATATATATAAATCTTATGATAATCAATTCCTGTGAGGAGAAGTTCTCTTGAATGGCTAAGTACTATTACATGCCAAAGGCCCAAAGTTACCGAAATTAAACAAATCAATATACAGCATTCCTCACTATAAATACTTTGTAAAGTATTCCAAGTCAGTAGTAGATTTATAATCGCTTCAAAAATGACGCTCATAAAATGATAGAAGTGTGAAAAATTAATATGTCCAATTTAATCAGTAGTAGAGTTCGAAATATCCATTGTTATAAAAATATGTGGTTTACATTCAAATTGACTAAAGTAATTTTAATGTTTCAATCACAATTGTATTTGTAAGCCAAACTTTTACACTTTTTTTTATTACATATTTTAAAATTTTCAATTATTATTTGGAAAATTGAAACATGATGACCGAACTATTTTCTTTTTGATTTTGAAGCCCACAAAGTGACAAAATGATAGCTACTTCACGGGCACCTTCTCAGCTACTTAAAATTGTGGCATTTTCTACTTTTTTTTAATATATAATTTAGTTATTAATTGAAGGGTAAGTACACGACTACTACATGGGAATTTTTTAAATTTTATTTATTTAATTGTAGGTGGCCGTGTCACTTGAATTTATATATTTACATGCGAATATGCGATTCTTTATATAGTGTTTCAATATTCTACTAAACCATAATAATTACGGCTCATTTGTTTATACACTTCATGTTAATCGATTTATTACCATTCATGACCAGTTAACCAACTGAGCATGTTATTTATGGCCAGTTAACCAATTAAGCATATTTGTATATAGCAAATTAACTTGAAATTGGGCATGTAACTTTTTAAATAAATTATTTTAGTTAGGTGTCTGATTGGTTTTCTCACTCTCATTGAGTTGCACGATCGACGGCTACCTCTGGGTGAGAGGAAAATTGACCGGGCACAAATATTTTCCAGCGAGAAATTAAATTTATAAAAATAAATTATTTTTTTCAATTAGTGTGTTACTTCGATATTTTAGTAAAGCACAGATATAATATTTAAAAATTAAAATAAAGCTTGCAATTCAACATAGGCTTTTGGTATAATTGAACGTGCATTACAATTATAATTATATTCGATTATATGTTTTTCTTACTTTTTTTTTTTTACAAACAAAGACATCAACTTTCAAGGTATATTAGTTTTTTATTTTAATTTAAATATCTTTTTACATATATTTTATGAAATAGATAAATTTTCACATACATGTAATGAAATGGGACATTTTTTTATCATTAACACTTTATAAGACCTAAATAGCAATGATAAATACATAAAGTTAATTTTCTTTTAAAAAAGATAAATAAAGTTAATTTTCTTTTAAAAAAGACGTCATCGCCATTCATGTCCCTCTCTTATAATCAATCCTAACTTTATAAGACTTTTCAATGAATATGGTGCAACAATTGTAATTAAAGATTTGATACATAAATTCCGAGTGAGGTAAGCGCAATGATTGAGAGCGGATGCTAAAATGCGCGGTGAGGTGCGTATTGATTGGACTACAGTCAACCCCACAAGCCGAGACATTCACGTGGCAGCCGCCGACGACAGCTATGCTATAACCAAGTTTACTTTAATTATTAATACTTAGATTATTAATAGTATAATGTTAATTTACGTATGATGTAAGCCGCCGCGAGGCCTCTAATGTTGCCGACAAAATTGCGAAGTCGCTGCTTTGTGTTTGTGCGTTTTGTGTGACCCACTTTGATCCTCTCTATCCAGAATCTGCCACGTGTCCCTGGACCCCCCGTTATCATGTTTCTGAATTTTCAACATTTCCGGCACCACCAAATATCACAATGTCGTCTTCTTAAAAGAAACACCATAAATATATACTCCATTATCTAGAAGCCTCATGTGATATTTATTTATTTAATTGTATGGTTTCAATTTAATTTAATTAATCTTCGTGTAAGACATTGCATGTTCATTTCGAATTTTCTTATCCCGGTGTTAGCTGGGATAAGTTAGGTACGATTTTGCATTTCATAGATTCGTGAAACTCGTGGGAATAAAGTGTAGTTTTTATATAAGAATATTTTCTTACATGATTAATAAGTCTTCTGATATACTACCTTCATCCCAAACGAAATGTCCTGTTTTCTTTTTTGAGCTGTCCCATACGAAATGTTCTGTTTCATTTTCTGACAATATACTCTCTCTCTATATTTAATATTTAAATAATTTTCATCAACCCACTTTATATACTTTATACATATTTCTTAATCTCTATTCCGAAAAAAAATAGGACATTTTGTTTGAGACGGAGAGAGTACTATATTCACTTATTCAGAAATTCTTGCTATAAAAAGTACTGGAAATTTTCGGAATGCGTTTTCCGCATTTCATTGATTTAGGTCTGTTTGGGAATTACTATAATCCTTGATTGAAATTTGCTAATTTGGATTAGATTTGTCGATACAATTAATGTGGTCCCGTCGATTGCTGTTTCCGTTGCGCTTCTCGAGATTATAGATTATGTCAAATTCATACTAGCTGGTTGGTGGCATAGTTGTTCATTTATAGGTGCTACATCATATCATAAATTTATTGCTCTTCGTTATATATATATATATAAAGTTCAGATCTTATCAAAGTTTATAAATTAAATAATGCAAGGGGATTAATTGAACTGAATTAATTAATTTTTGGTCGATAGAAAATTGTGAAAGAGGAATGTCTAATGAATAATGATGATATCAAATGAAGTCCAGTGAAAATGGGTGAAAGCGTGTCAGGACTACTTTGCTGTGTTCTTGCAGAACAAGATCGAAGAGGGGTGTTTTTGGGGACAGATTTCAACGCTCAAGTCAATATATTATAGCCGAGTAATTAAAGAGAATTTTAGAGAAAACACGAAATACTATACGTGCTTTATGTATGAAATGAGAATAAAAGTGACGATACCTATATATGCAATTTTAGATATGGTAGTTTTTATAAGCGTAAATTGGCAATTTGTTCGAGCGTGACCAAGGGAAAGAGGGTCATTTAGCAAGGGTACACGTAATACACCTTCTCCGGAATCTCCCATATATATGTCAATTTATCTTGTTATATTAGTAAATCATATGGTGTGTTGTAGATCCCGAAAGATCATGTAATTAGATTAACTTTTATGAGATATAAATAATAAACCAGAGTTTAAATTATTCAAGCACAAATTATTGATTTAGGCTGCAAACCAAAAAATAAATGACTTGTCTTGATTATTTATTTATGTTGATACGTTTTGCATATTGAGGATCACATTGAGATATGTTCTTATCTTTGCTAAAAAAAGAATTATAAATCTTGGTGCTTGTCGTTAACTTGATTCTAAATAAAGTTGCAAGTGTATATACATGTATGTGTGTCACTTTTATTTACTATGTGTGAAAGTTAATTTGGTGAACTCAATATTCTATGTATCTCGAGTGATTGTGCTTCGTTTATCATACTTCATAATTTAATTATATTAGAAGATTGTATCTGCTTAAGGATGATGATATCCCTTTGATGAGCTCAAAAAGTTTATGTACTAAACTCTACATGTTGATTAAATTCATACACAATAATAATGTTGAGTGATACTATTTAAATGAGATGTTTGGTTTGGTCAATGTGATAGATAATATTGATAAGATTGGAGGGGTGATTAAATAATTCTCTTAACTTTAAAATAATAAATAATTACGCCTTTCGATGATTAGATAGATGTGGGTCGAGTTATCTATCGCGGGCCCAATTATGGAAATTAAACACTTGATTAAGGTGAATTATTTTATCAATCATGCCTTATCACTCAAACGAACCGTCCCAAATAATTAATAAGATATTGATTAATTTAAGCTTGTGAATTAATTAATGGATTGCTAATTAAATTCTTTAGAGGAATGAATTTAACATTTATTACCGGAGCCCAGTTGAATTTTTCAGCCCTTTAATTTAACGTGGGAGTCCAATTCAATTTGTTATGTTTTATTAAATATATTATGAAAATGAAATATTATACTCCCTCCGTCCTTAAAATAACTTCATCTTTTTCCATTTTGGGACATCCCCCAAATAACTTCCTCTTTCTTTCTTTCCATTTTTGGAAACCCACCCCACCACTAATAATACTTTATTTATTCTTACTTTTCACTTTTCACCACTCTCAATACTAATTATAACACTTTTCACAACTTCCAATAATAATTATATCACTTTTTCTCCACTACCAATACACTTTACAACTTTTTATTAAAACTCGTGCCGTCCCCAAAGAGGAAGCCATTTCACGGAGGGAGTATATAGCTTTCTATTAAATACATGCATATTAGTAACTACGTATTATTTAATTAGTTAATACTCTAATACTATCAAGATTCAACGGTCCCCGTACAATGACAAAATAAGCATGTCACATTCACAAGGAAATGTAGATTTTTTTAGATAAAGAGAATTGAATAGAGAGCAGTAGCAAACAAGGATTTTCTTGCAAACAAAGATAAGAAAATAGAAACGCAATTAATTAGAAAGGAATAGTTGTTTGAAATGACGGCCGAGATGAGGTGGGAAGCAATTAAAACGAAAGGGGCGGAGGCTGCAACTGCACTGCACAGCACAGCCCTCAAAGAATCTGAAAGACGACTTTTCTGTGTGGCTGCTGACGCTTTATTTGGAGAGAGAGAGAGAGAAAGTGGGGACTTGCGTGTCTTACCATACAAAATTCCCAGCACATGTCATTCCTCAGCCTTTCTCAGAATACTCATCTTTTTTCCTTAAATCAGGTCCCCACTCCTCCCTTCCTCTAATTACATAACCATACACTCATCTTCTGTCTTTATCCAAATATATATGTATATACCATTTCATATTCATACACCTTCCAAGTGATTTTTTCATTAATTAAATGTCTTAAATTCAAGATTAGTACAAGAATGGTCAGTGTCCGGTGTACTAGATATTCTTACAAAATGAACCAAATATAGTATTAAATATAGTTATACATCACGGTCAATACTTGGCTACTTTGGCGCTTCTTCACCAAAATCATAAAAAGAGGTAGCAAAGCAAAGGTTGTATAATTTAATATTCACAATACTATATCTGTGAAAAATACGAGGAAACTTTCTGTTAGCTGTGCGGTACTTTTCATCATTACTAGGCAATTACAAAATTTGACTCAAAACATAATAACAAAGTTTTGATGGGCAGTTTCGGAAAAACGGGATGCAAGCTTGGTACAGCGACGCCCCAACTTTACGACCAAAATTTCAACACATAATGATTATTGTGACATCCATGTTATAAAGATTTAATTAAAATAATAGTATTAGTGGTGGCACTGGCCGCCCCCTCCCTTTGTCCCTTATCTATCGTTATTAGTCTTTGTCGCCCATATTTATTAGATTAACCATATAAAACATGCAATTTTGTTATATACTCCCTCCGTCCGCCAAGATTATGTAAAAATTACTATATTTGGCGTCCACCAAGATTATGTCACTTTCCTTTTATGGCAATGGTCCCACCATCCTCTTTAATATTTTATCCTTACTAACACTCTTTATTTACAAAAAACCCACTCAAAATTCAATCTCAACCACACATCTCATAAAGTGGTGGGACCCTTTCTCCACTACATCAAAATCATCACCAATTTTATTAAATCTCGTGCCCAAGCAATTTTACATAATTTTGGCGGACGGAGGGAGTATTGGTTAAAGCAGTGCGCCCATAGACTACGACAACAAACACAATTTTATCCACTTTTCCCTCTCCACCAATACCTACAATTATTAAATAACCATACTCTACTCGTGCAATCTCATTGGACGAACAATAATCGGAATTTATTTATTTATTAAGAATTGATAATTCTAAAATCCAAATATTACAATTGTTCCATTTATTTTATAAACTCAAAATTCCGGGCGTCGGACATTAATCATATACCATTAAGTCAATACATGCACATATGTAATTATTCTATTGTTACAAGGTTATGTGTGTACCGTTAATTTTTTTTTTTTGATCAATTTAAAAATTCATTAAAAAACTGGGGTGGTACTAGGAGTACCAAAAACATCAAACAAGTGGTGCAAACTCGTTGGAGCACCACAAAGAAAAAGAAATATTGAACTCGACAACATGGAATATTTTGTTCCAGCTCCAAAGCCTCCCTTTGACCTCATTAACAAGATTGGACACCTCCCAATTCTTGTTCTCAAACCTACTCTCATTCCAATACTTCCAGATCAGCCAAACAGTCCCAATCCAAAGAGCTTTAAGGAAGTTCTTGTTTCTTTTACCTCTTCCTCCTCCAATGAAAGATATGAAATGATCTTCGACTTTTTGTGGTTTAGCCGTTTCCATTCCAATCCATTGATGGATTTTGTCCCACACGCGATCGACTTTCGGACAATGGAGAAAAGAGTGTTCAGATGTTTCCTCCCTCCACACACATGCATTGCACCACTGTTCTTCGGCTGGGATGAGGACATTCCTTTTGAGAAGGTTTTCGCAGGTTGGCAGCCTGTTACACATGCTTCTCCAAGCTGTCACTTTTGCTTTGTGAGGAGCCGGTGCCGTCCACATTTGGGCACTAGCTACAAAGTGTCTCCCAAAGTGATCACCTTCCGCCTTTGCGCACTCCTCATAGGCCGCTTTAGTCGAGAAGTTACCCCCCGCTGCGTTCTTCCAGCTCCAGCCGTCCATAAGTTCTAGGCAAGGAGAAAGCGTCCCAATGACTGACAACAAATTTTCCTCCATCTCCTTCTCCCTCTCCCTCAGCTCCCTTCGCCACTTGAGATCCCACACCCATCCTTCCTCCGTCCATTCCCCAGCCTCCTCCACATTACCATCTTTAAAGAGACTAAGATTAAAAAGTCTAGGGAAGAGGATCTTGAGGTGGCTGTTCCCCACCCACGTCTCACCCCAAAAACTGACCTCTCTACCATTCCCCATAATCCTTTGAATATTGCCACTAAACCACTTTTCTTCCTCCCTCCCTGCTCTCCCAACAATTTTCGACCACCATCCCTTCATCCCGTTAATTACTCTTTGCGTGCATAATGATAATAATAGTGAAATGAAAGTTGTGGCATGTTTTGACAGTTGGTTTATTTATTTTTTTGGTACGTGTCATCCGCATAAATGAAATTAGTTTATTTGAAATAAATTTAACCAGAGCCATCCTCTAAATAAAATGTGACGTCCGGGGCAGGACTGCAGAAGTAAAGAGTGATCGTCGGTGCACAAGGCACGAACAAAGAGCGGCTCCTATAAGTGCTTTGAAGCGGAGGGGTACATGAATTAATGGAAACACACCATAAAGCAAGAGATTCTGATAACATGCAGGTATGAGACTGCATATTCGATGACAACTTAAATGATTTGATAGGTGCTACTCATATCAACAAAATACATCTTTTTTTTAATGACCATGTGGAAGAAACTATAAGGTTAAGCGTGGACGTGGATTTAAGAGAGAGAGAAAAAAAAAAAAGAAGAAATTTTTTATTTTTTAGAATTTTTTAAATTAAGTTTATTTACAAACTCATGTGTTTACATGTCACTCTTTCTTGAATTGCAGCAATTAGTCAAAGAATCGCATATAATTATATGATTTTATAGTTGTGCAGCTTTATTAGCTCAATAATCTACTTATATTTTTTTAATATGTTCCCCTTTTTTGCAGCCGAAAAGAGAAGCATAAATAAATCTAATAAATAATTATACAGGGGCGGTAGTTTCTGGGGTAGGGATGATTACGCTGATTTGGATAAACAAATCTAAATGTTATGTTTGGTCTGAATCTACAAATATGGAATAACTCGAGGACTATACAAGATATATATTAAAATGTCATAAAATTACATTGATGAATTATAACAATTATGTTATTATAAATTAATAACCAAACAAGTACAATCTAATAAACGACAAAATACAACCTAATTTAGATTATGGCTAAAACAATGTCCTTACCATAAACTCATTTTACATTAAATTTAGAGTTGAAGTAATTGTAAATTAGCATAATGATACAATGAGCGGGCGATCACAAATAATAGAGCTATTAACTGATCAAAACATAAATGGAAATAAAAGAAGTTCAATTTCAGAAAGTGCAAGTGAGATATGAAATCGGTCTTGAAAATAAAAGATAAAAATTCCATCAAAAAATGCAATAAGAGCATGCAACCTTGTTAGAGGTACATTCAAACTATTAAAATTAGGGGTGAGCAGTCGGTCCGGACCGGACCGAATCGGACCGGACCGACGAAACCGAGGACCGAATTTTTAAAAAAATTTGGACCGAACCGGACCAACTGAAACCTTAGGACCGAACCGAAATCGGACCGAAACCGCCATCGGTCCTCGGTCCGGTTTGGTCCAGAACCGACCGTTTTTAAAATATTAAAAATTAATAAAAATATTAATAATATTAATAAAAATATTAATTATATATTTAAAATATATATATTCGGTTCGGTCCGGTTTTCGTCGGTTTTAGTCCGGTCCGGACCGGACCAATACATGGACCAAAACCGACCCGGACCGAAAAAACCGATCGGTTCGGTCCGGTCCGGTCCGGTCCGGTCCGTCGGTTTTGGTCCGGTTTTGCTCACCCCTAATTAAAATGTTCAATTAGTATTATGTTATTTCTGCAACGATAATTGAAGTGCTATATTAATTGTGGATTTCAACACATATTTTAGTCTTGCACGTGTATTAATAGAAATTTAGAAGAAGAAGATAACTAAATTTTCTGTAAAAAGAAATCCAAGATATTTTATTTCGGAGTGAAGAAATATTCTGTGTTGGTGGTGGGCGGGAATGAGGATACAACTAGGGGAATGGATCCTCTGTTGTGCATAAAAACAAAGTAAATGGAGTGTATTTTGTATTTCTTTTTTGTATTTTTTTTAAGTTATGCATTTATTTTCTTCTTGTTTTTGTGCACAGCGTGATGCTGTGCACAGCAGAGGATCCATTCCCTACAACTAGACTACATATTTGTGGTACATTCTTGTAAATTGCTAGGAACGTCACTTAAGAAAGAATTACGACCAAGTAACAGAAGTAGTGTAAAAATAATTATTAGGAATAATAGCATTGATTTAGTCAAAGTAAGAGAGAGAGAGAGGGGAGAGATTCGGAGAGAGGACGAGTGGAAAGCCGGCACATGACCCACGCGTCCCATTAATACCTAATCCCATATCTCCGCCGCTCTCTAACATCAACTTGACTTTATCCATCGCATAAAATTATTGTTTCTTTTCTTTTAGTTCCGCCTATTTTTTTATTTGCTCTCCACTTTACACTAATTCAATTTTAACCCTTTATCATACGTCTATTCACCTATCACGTTTCTTCCTCACATTACGTCTACGCACAACACATATTCCCTTTATAATTATATACCTACTTTCTTTTAAAAAGGCTATATACGTATTTCTACTACGTATTTAGCTCACATCAACATATTGGTTGTTTGTACTTTGTATGCGTGTGAGGTTTTAAAAAGTAACAGTTTATTAACAATAAATTATCTTAGCTCCTAACAACTTAAATTAATCAATTTTTAAGTTTAAAGCTAGATGTCAAGTAATTGCTAGCAAAATACTATAGTAACCGCTAGCAAAATACTACAAGTAGAGTGCTAGTAACCCAAATACAAGTAATTGCTAGCAAAAATAGAGTTAGAGTGCTAGTAACCCAAATACAAGTAATTGCTAGCAAAAATAGAGTTAGAGTGCTAGTAACCCAAATATCAAGTCTCAACCAGGGGCGTAGCCAGGGGGCTAGGGGGGGCTCTAGCCCCCCCAAGTTTGAAAAAAAAGTTTTTTTTTTTTTTAATAATATGTCTAAAAATGTTGTTATTATTATTATTATATTTGTATTTTAATAAAAAAATGTCTAAAATGTATTGAATGCCCCCAAAAAAAATTTTAGTAAATGTTTTGAACTATATTATCTATGAAAATGTTGTTATTATTATTATTATATTTGTATTTTAGTAAAAAATGTCTAAAATGTATTGAATGCCCCCAAAAAAAATTTTAGTAAATGTTTTGAACTATATTATCTATGAAAATGTTGTTATTATTATTATATTTGTATTTTAGTAAAAAATGTCTAAAATGTATTGAATGCCCCCCAAAAAAATTTTAGTAAATGTTTTGAACTATATTATCTATGAAAATGTTGTTATTATTATTATTATTATATTTGTATTTTTGTAAAAAATGTCTAAAATGCCCCCCAAAAAAATTTTAGTAAATGTTTTGAACTATATTTTCTATGAAAATATTGTTATTATTATTATTATATTTGTATTTTAGTAAAAAATGTCTAAAATGTATTGAATGCCCCCAAAAAAAATTTTAGTAAATGTTTTGAACCATATTATCTATGAAAATGTTGTTATTATTATTATTATATTTGTATTTTAGTAAAAAATGTCTAAAATGTATTGAATGGCCCCAAATTTTTTTTTTCGGGGGTTACAGTTCAGCCCCCCCCCCCCCCCCAGAAAAATCCTGGCTCCGCCACTGGTGTCAACTGCTGAACCATATTATCTATGAAAATGTTGCTATTATTATTATATTTGTATTTTAGTAAAAAATGTCTAAAATGTATTGAATGGCCCCAAATTTTTTTTTTCGAGGGTTACAGTTCAGCCCCCCCCCCCCAGAAAAATCCTGGCTCCGCCACTGGTGTCAACTGCTGATCAAATTTGGAAGTATAAAAGTAGGTCACCTTATACAATTGAATAACTCCTTTTATTGTCGTGAAAGAGTAAATACGAGAATTTGAATATGGAAAAAATAAAATAAAATAAGACAAAGAAAATGAAGAGGGGCCAAATCTTAGACAAATCAAAGATTATGAAAATGAAGATTATGTAAACGAAACTTGCAAACAAATCTTAATCATTACTATAAAATGAAGAGTAAATGAAGATACAATAAAATGCAAAGAATAATAAAAAGGAGAGGGTACCACGCGCGACTGCGAGAAGAGAGATGGATCTCTTTTCACAGAGGCAGAATTGCTTCTGCTATTGGCGTTGGTAGGTAGAACAAATTTTGAACAAATATTATAAAAATAAAAAATAATAATAATAGTGCATGAATAAAAAATTATATTTTAAAGATGTGTGATGATGTACTCTAACTTAAAACTTTTGACCTTGGCCCATCTCCAATAATCCACACCAAACTCAAATTCATTTTACAATATATGTCACTTCCAACGATAATTATACTTCAATCATTTACACCAAATTCAAATTTGAAATAACTTTTTAAATATTCTTTTTCCACATATTTTTTATATTTTTTCAATTATGCATATATATTTCTTTTAAATTATACATTCATCCCAAAACTTATACAATCCATATTTATCATGTTAGTAAAAGTTAATTTATTTTATTATTGCAAATTAAAATATAAAATTAACAAAATTAAAAGTCTAAATTAACAAAATAATTAAACTAAATGAAGATCAAAATCAAACAATTTAAGTTTCTTCTTAAAAATGCCTACTCCGAGGGATTGATTTATGGGAACTTGAGTTTTTGAGGTAGTTGCTGGAGCTGCTGGCGGCAGTAGTTGAAGACGTCGGCCGACTTGGAGAAGGGGGAAGGGAAATGGATGGATTTTATATATTTTTTTGTTTTTTATTTATTATTTTCCACGGGTCAATTTTTTAGTCCAATATGTGCCATGTTTGTTCGATATTACCATGTAGGTGTCATGTCAGCTGGTTACTCGTCGGAGCTCAAAAGTGTGGAAAAATTGAAGAAATGTTTAAATTCATGGAATTGAAGGTTAAAATTGAAGTAAATGGAAAGTTTGAAAATCGGGTCAATGTTCATGGATTTTTGTGTGATCACCCCTTATATTTATAGTTATTTTGTGTCCTCATAATTAAAAAAAAATTAGATCCATCCCTGGGGGTATTTATAGGTGAAAATGGAAAAAAGAAATTTGATACTCCCTCCATCTTATTACGAATGTCTCAATTTTCATAATGAGATATCCCATTACAAATGTTTCATTCTTTTGTTGGCATTAACTCTGGGCCTACAACCTACACGCACTCTCTCTCTACCTATTTTTATAAATTTTAATTTATTTCTCTTTTCTCCTAATCAAATTTATTTATTAATTACGCATTCCTTAATCACGATACTAAAAAATAATAAGATATTTGTAATGAAACGAGGATTGAGGAGAGTATTTAATATTTGAAATTTTGAACTCGCCAATTCGAAGGTTTAAGAAGACATGAACCGGAACTAACTAGGGATGGCAGTGGATCTTGGACCCGGTCCAGATCCGTGGATCCAGATCCGTTTTTCAGGTTCTGAATCTCAATTTTTTGAACTCGATGGATCTGGGTCTCAATTTTTAAAACAAATCTAGATCTGGATCTTGAAATTTTAGATCTGGATCCGACCCAAATCCGATCCGTGGATCCATTTTATTTAATATATATTTTTTATATTTTATATTTATTTTATTAATAATATTAAATATATTAAAAATTTAAAAAAAAAACATTGTCTTGAAAGAAACCCTAATTTCTCCTACAATAGCTATACCATGGATGATGGAGACTTTTTTTTTATTAGAAAATGTAGTTTGGAAGACTTTAATATCATTGACTTGAGCATGAGATTTGTTATTTTTAATTTTTAGTGACTTATTTTTATATGTTGAGACTTTGTATTGCATGAATATGTTTTGTGCAATATTTTTTATGATGTAAACTAGATATTGTTGATTTTGTGACTTTTATTTTTGAATTTAATTTAAAAACATTAGATCCATGGATCTAGACCCGCGGATCTGACGGATCTGGATCTGGATCCCAAATTTTCAGATTCGTTGGATTTGGGGTGGATCTGCATCCCATAAATTAAAACGAATCTGAATCTGGTATTGATGAAATTCGATCCAGATCCGGCCCGTCGCCATGCCTAGAACTAACCCGAATAAAAGCAGTTACAATTTCAATTTTTTTTTTTGATCAGGCAAGAAATTTTTTTATTAAAACTAGGTACCAGAGGTACCAAATATGGAGAACAAAGTTGGGGAAATTATGAGGATAAGAAAGACAACAAGAGAGAAAAAAGGAGGAAATCCTCTCTAGCCAGACACTCAGTAGCCAAGAAGCTTAAACATGGAAGCGTGCTGCTGAGAACCAACTTCTAAAATCCTGCTCCTGGAACGACCGCTTTGAGGCAACTCTCCAACTCCACAAACTAGACTTAATATCTGCCATAATTCTTTCCGAATTCCAGCTCCCGTTATTAAAAATGCAGTTATTTCGGCTCTTCCAAATGTTCCAAGTAACACACATCCACACTTCAAGGAAAGAGCAAACCTCATTTTTGCTCCCAATATTCACAAAAGCATTGAAGTGAGCTTTGGTTTTGTGATGAAGAACTGATTGTTTACCTACCCAGTTCAGAATTTTCTTCCAAATTTCGTCTGCTTTCCGACAAGAGAAAAGAAGATGCTCGATGGATTCTTCTTCCTCTTGACACAAAACGCACTGGTCTACCGGCACCACCACTTGTCTCTTACGAAGATTATCCAGAGTTGGCAGTCTTCCTTTAAGAATTTTCCAGGCCGTGGTGATGACCTTGGCTGGAGTTTTCGCTTTCCAAATCAGGGCCGATTCTTCCTCTTGACGTCGCTCATTCACCGGCCTTCCTTTCAAGCTGAAAATCTGGTATGCTGTCTTGACTGAAAAGATCCCGTCTGAAGAAGCTTTCCATCTCCATCTATCGATCTTACCTGCAGACAAACTCACATTCCTAATATACGTCATTAACAATTGGACTTGTTCAAGTTCCCTTTCCCTCAACTCCCTTTCCCAGACTAACTGCCATTCCCATTTTCCTCCTATCCACTCTCCCAACTCATTAATAAAACTCTCTTTACCACTACTGAGGCGATAGAGTCTTGGGAACAACTCATCCAGCCTATTTTCTCCCGCCCATCTATGTTGCCAAAATCTTACTGAACTCCCTTCCCCGATTTGTAACTCTAAGTTATCCCTCAAACCTTTCCCTTCCTCCTCTCTGCTAAGACCCACTACTTTCTTCCACCACCCTGATTTGATAGATCTGTTTCCCTCTGCGTTAAATCCCTCCCCGTCCCACCACAGCTCCCCTTGACAAGATTTAACCACCTTAGACCACATAAGATTTTTATCAATTAAAAAACGCCAAATCCATTTGGCTATTAAAGCCATGTTAAACCAGCGGAAGTCTTTAAAACTGTTAATAACGATTCCGGTTCGATTTCACCGCCTCTATAATGGAATGCGTAAATGGTAATGGGTCCTCAACTCCAATACGTTGTATGTCTCCACCTAAGTATAATCCCAAAAGGAAAAAAGTACAATTTCGTTACTAACATCAATTTTTGAGGCCTATATAGTTATGGAATCTGATGACATTATTTTAATTACTGCTAGGTAAACCGTTTTAACGGGAACGTTCGCTATTCAGATCGATAATTTACATTTTGAGAATTTGTTCCTTTGTTAGTATTAATGTTTTTTAAAAAAATTAAGTTCCCCTTTCGTTTGGGTATATATATATATATATATATATATATATATATATACATCCACCATAGATCTTGATAATCGAATGGCTGAAAATGGTTCTCCGTTCTTTTTTTATTTATGGTTCTTTCTTGAACCTCTCCCTATATATATATATATATAATAGAATTTCTTCAATTATATATATCCTTTTTATTGAGTATAAATCTAATAAGTTAGCTCAAATTATAGAATATATCGAAGACCTTAGGATATTTTCAAAACTTCAATATACTTAAGTAAACAAAAAATTAATCTTGATTTTTTTTAATTTTAATTCATCTTTAAAAATAAACACCTCTTAAATTTATGGGACAATGGTCAAATAATTTATTTCTAAACTTCAAATACCTTTATGATGAAGCAAATGAGGATATGGACATCGACATAAATATGTTCATTCGGTGACACCTACAGATCTGACTTCCTCACTGTCAAACGAAAAGCTTTCAGATTTAAATATAATCGTGAAGTTGAGAAACTGATGGACCCAAACAAGGCATATCTGTATTAATTTTAATTTATTAATGATGAATTTATCTCTATATATGTAAACATTTGAAAACAAACCGACTGAAGTACACGAGGGAATTAAGAACAAATTATGTTAATGTGCTCGTGTGAAACATAAAATGCGAAAATTATCACGATTTCAACCGACTGGATAACAGTGCAGATTGATACTAATTGCATAAGATTATTTGAATAACTTGACTATTTTCATCTTATATCGATATCTCGTGGGATGGAATAAGTGAATTTGTACTTGGTTAAATTAGTAATAGCTGGTTCGTATTTAATATAATTATTGCATAAAAATACTTGACATCGGCAACTAATCTAAGATACACAAAGTCCCTAAGGGCACACCAAACGATGCGATCTCCTCTGTGTGAATAATGAGGTCTCGGGTTCAAACCCCACTACTCCCCCTCCCCAACTCGCTCAAATAAAAAAAAATTACGATACACGAAAGTGTTCACTTTTATTAGTGAGTATAAGAAAGGTCAATTTTTATAAAAACAAGTATTTTATGTTCAAATTAAGTGAACATACTTAAAAAAATTTAGACGTGGGCGGCTTTGCATCATTTTTTTATGAAAGTTTTATATATTTATTAGCTAAAACAATTATTTCGTAAATATGTAAAAAATATAAAAAAGTGAATTACTTTTTTTTAGGCCAAAAAAAAAAGTGATTTTTTTTTTAGGAAAAAAAAAAGTGAATTACTTGATAGCAATCAATCAAAATTCATCTAGACGGCGGCTTAAATCATTTGACCGGCTAGTTAGAACATCCAACCGCCAAACAGTTGATATAGCTACCGATTAGGTGAATTTTGACTGATTACAAGTTGTTTACTTTTTTGAAACATGTTAAAAATATGTAAGTTGTTCTCTCAAATACGATAACTTAGTCTATTGGAATATAAAGAAAATATATTTATAAAACTATATTTTTTCATATTGATTTTGTGTAGGGTGTACATTTTTAATTTACATACATAAATGCTAGTAATTAATCAAATACTACTAATATTAACTCTACACCAAAGTTCACAGTAGACAGTACGAAATGGAGGATGCAAAAGAGAATGGGAATTTGGAGATGACATAAAAAAGATGAATAAAATTTGAAAAAAGAAAGCAGGCAAGTGAAGGGTCAAATCGAGGCATGAAAGCCCACGTGAATCTAACCCTAATCCGTCCAAAGAAATCCAACCGCAATGAATATACTGTTTTTTTCACACAAATCGTATGCCTCTCACACTTGCCCACAACCTTGTACTGCTTATCCTCTGAAAGGAAATTTCCCCTTATTACATTATTATTATTATTATTATCATTATATACGTATACATTTTATGCCCACACGCTTGCTTTCCCCGTCACAGTGAATATTATTCCCACACACAGCTTTTCTACGACCAAGTAAACTCATGTCGGCGCGTGCCCACCATATTTATTTTTAAAACACGACAATAAATCGAAAACTAATTAACATACGATATTAGCACAAAATTAAATGCCTAAGCAACATGCACGGATCAAAAAGTTAAAATCAAGGGTGAAAATCCGGTCTCATAATGAACCTCACAAAGAGCGAACAATATATACAGGCGATTTAGATATTTCATCCGAATCCGATCATAACCATGATTTCTACCACCAAGCTCAGAAAAATCTCAGTTGTCGGAAAAAAGAAAAAAGAAAAAAACACGAGGAAATTGCTACCAACCGCCGCTAAATACGAATGTCTCTACAGCCACAGCGGCGGCGGCTCGTTCAAGTCTATGGGGAGACCGCGCCTGACGATCCCGAAATATTTGGCCGGAGAGTCGCCGTCGACGACCGGCGCGACGGAGGCGGTTATGACTGGGCCGCCATTGGCCTGCGCGGCGGCGACGTCCTTGAGCACGCCTGTGTGGAGGAACTCGTTGATGATGAGGCGGCCGGTGGGCGCGATCCAGCGGTGATCGGATGGCAGATTGAGATCCAAGGAGAGCCCCGACGGCGGCGCCGGGAAGTTGGTCTTAGCCTTGGCGCCGCGGAGGGACCTGGCGGCGCCGTCGTAGGCGAGGGCGGCCTCCTCAGGGGTGTCGAACGTGCCTAGCCAGACACGTGTCTTCTTCCAGGGGTCGCGGATTTCGGCGGCGTAGCGGCCCCATGGGCGCTTCCTCACGCCTCTGTAGTGGCCCTCGCGCGTGGAAGCCATAGCGGAGAAGAGGATGCAGCGAAAGGTAGAGAGAGAAAGGAGTGACGCAGGGAAGTGGGTTTTTGAGGGGAGAGAGAGAGAGGGAGGGAGTTATGTTATGTGGTGTGGCACTGCGTGTTTGTGTGTGTAAAACTTTCGGGGTTGGGGGACCCACTGAGTCTCCCGTAATCGTCGGCTGGACGGCACGAACCGCTTAAATAAACAACTGCGAGTTATCGTGTGCGGCGCGGGACCATGTCTTGCCCTGCGACTTCGTCGTTTCATCATTTATGCCAAGAACACTTGTATTAATGTTTTCAAATTTAACCAACTCTTGGCTCTCAAAAGAAAATAAAAATAACTAACTCTTTATCGTTGTATTTTCTGCAATTTAATTTTGTTAAGTATGACAATAAAATATTCAACAAATATATAAGTTTAGAAGTATTTTGACAATGTGTGGTTAGTTGCAAAAAACTTTGGAAAAAGTAATTAAAAATGTCAATTGATGTTGAGCAAAATTGTCATATAATAAACGACACACTTTTTTTTGTCAGACAAGAAAAAGCTTTTATAAAAAAAAAATGAGGTACCAGTAGTACCCAAGAGTTTAGTACATAAAATTAAAGAGAGGAAGAGCTAAACAATTCTCAAAGAAAAGCAAAATCCACCCCAACACCTAAAAACCTTGAACTAACCAAATACCAAGAACAATAGACTTATCATAAGATGTTTAGTGTAATAGTCCATTGATAGGCATCTAATTGACGAACGTAACGGGGGATCAACTTACAGGGCATTTGTTTGACGTGTTTCATGATTGGTGCATATGTGTGCACTGAGAATACTATCGTTGGACGAGGGTTATGTTTTTCCTCAATAAATAAGGGGGTGTTAACGTAGTTAGAAAGAGTTACATTTATATATGAAGATTACGACTGAACATAAAGAGATAAGGAAGAAATGGGATTATATAAACTAGGTATTTTGAGGAAATCAATTCTTTTTTGTAGTATATTCATTCATATAGTACTTTTATTTCTCCTAGCAGGTGTCTGTGTGTTATACACTTGAGCGTACATTGTAAAAGAGTTATAAACTCTTCTTTATTGTTGGTTCTTGTTTCTCAAGGGATTAGGTGCACCTAAAAAGTTAGTCGTTGTCTAGCTTTCAGTTATTCACCGTTGATCAGGTTTTTGGAAGATGTAGAGGCTAAGTAAGAAGGTGTCTTATTGTGTAAATCCTTTGTACACTTAACTTCATATAGTGGATAATTTTTCCTGGACGAGGCCCCCTCAGACGTAGGTTGTTTAATCAAACTGGGTTATCATTCTGTGTGTTTCATCTTTCATATTATATTCGTTGTTACAACACATCTCACTACATGTTTTATGGATTTGTTATTTTTTCACTCGTGTTCTCGGGGAGCCTGCAAGTGAGGACAAACAAGCTAGAAAAGAGATTCGTGTTGGTCTGTGGAGGCAAATTTCTCAATGAGCGTACGAGTAGGAACAAAACATGCTAAAAATTTTGTGTTGGTCTGGCTTGGAGCAATTCCAAGATGAGTAACCCCCTGAAAAGTTTCTCGGATAGCGTGCGAGTAAGGACAAAACACGCTAGAAAAAAAAGACACGTATTGGTCTGTAGGGACAACCTTTTAAGTTTGGAATCAGACTATTACAGCACTAGACATGTAAAAAAAAAAAGAAGTGGTTACACACATCGTCCTTTTGAAAGTGCAAATTGCCGCGGCAAAATTTTTTAGGACAAATATCAGAAAATGAGAAAATGCCCCAATGTTTAGTGGTTTTGAGTCTTTTGACAAATTTGTTATATCTCGCAACGTTTGATTAATCACAAAAGCATGCCTATCATTTTATGAAATTTATAATTGTGTTCCGCGTCTCGTTTCCGACAGCTGATGTATTGTGTGGCTCTCATATGATATACATACATGAGAAAAATGAGAGATTGCGTGGATATAAAATTTCTTTTTAAAAAAACTGAAAATTTATTAAAGATCGAAACCTTATTTTTTTTTAAGAGGAAGTTTTTTTTTTCACTTGGGAGAATTGGGGAGGGAGAGTGATGTGGAAATAAATCATGTATTTAGTTAAGTTTCAAAATAAAAATATTTCTCGTATCATCCATAGTGAATTATTTCACTCTCATTTTTCAAATGTTTAACGTTTCTATTAATTTTAAATTTAGACTGTTTTAAAATTTTCTTTTATTTTTAAAATTTTTAAGACTCATATCACTCCTTATTTTCCACTTGTATAGTTAAATATATATTCCGGTAAGCCACAATATATTTAATCTTGTTGCAAATAAACGACAAGATGTAAATCAACGACAAGACACAATCTTACCAGCAAAACTGCATATCATTGCTAAATTGGTTGACAAACATAACTACAATCAGATTCTGCTCCAAATTGGCAACAACAATGATAGAAAACTTCCTTCAACGTCACAAAGCATTAAGCCTAACATTTCACTTTCTTTGATTAGCTTAATATATAGAAACTGATTGATTGAGCGCGGTATGAATTATTGATCAGCCGCCGCATTTATTTGGATTGATAGTACAATTTAATAGACATGTTTGTATGTCTCATTTCAATAAATTACTTTTCAAAATAAAAGATCAGTATATAAGTATTTATTTTTTCATATTTTTATTACACATTTTTTTTAAACAATCGTATTTGTGTAACAAATGAGTAACACTTTTCACAAAAAATCAAAAGAAGTCATCAACATCTAACGATATTTAACTCTATTCACTTAATTTGGGTATAGAAAAGTGGACATTTTCATACACACGATCAATTAAAATGAGCATTTTTTTCCTATTAACACATAAAATATGTCACGACTAAGTTCATATTACTTATTTCAAAGTAGTTATCTTAAAATACATCTGAAATCACAGGTTACCTAATTATCATTGAATAGCGAATAAATATTACTCCCTCCGTCCCAAGAAAGTTGGCCACATTCTTTTCGGCACGGAGATTAAGAAATGGAGTGTTATGTTTTAATTTAGTGGGGCCCATCAAAATTAATGAGTTAATTAAGGAAAAAAAACTGAATCTGGTGCTTCTTCTTCTCGCATTGGGCGCTTCTTCTTCTTCTCACCTTCTTCTCCGGCGCCGCCGCCGCCGCCGGCGACATCGACGACCCCAAAACCAAACACCGCCTTTACCCGCCTGAATCGCACCTCCATTTCTCCTCCAAATCAGGCCCCAAATAGTGTGTGAACAAAATCGAAAACACGAATATGCCAAAAACATCTAAAAATTAATCATTTTTCATGTTAATCAATCTAAAGGCACATGCGTAACATCAATTGAAAAACTCCATTTCTCCTCCAAACCAAACCCCAAATCGCATACCCAGATCTTGCCCAAACCAGAATCTTGCCCAGGAAATCGGTGCACATATGAGCTTCGAACACCACAGCCTATCCTCGATCTCTTTCGGTCTGCCGCCCTGACGCCGGAGTCGCACCTCGAAGAGGCAGCGCCGACTGGAGAGGCGGAGCCCTAGCCCCAAATCGGAGAGGCGGAGCAGCGCTGGGGAAGGGAGATAGTTGAGACGACGACGACGGCCGGAAATGCGAGAGGAGGCGGCGGCGACCATGCGGGTGGCACCCGCCGGAGAAGAAGAGAGAAGGGGGTGGGGCGAGAGGGAGAGAGCAGAGGCCAGGGAGAGGGAAAGGGTCGGCGGTGGTCGCGGCGAAGACCACGACGACGGCGGCCGGAGGGGCGAGAGGAGGCGGCGGCGACCATGGGGGTGGCACCCGCCGGAGAAGAAGAGAGAAGGGGGTGGGGCGCTGGGGGGAGGTGGGGTGGCTGTGTGTGTGTGTTAGTGTGTGTTTTGTGTGTGTGTTTTTAAATAAAGGTGATTTAGATTTAATTAGAAAGTTTTAATTGAGTGTAGAAGATAGGTTTAATTAGGTGTAGATTAGTTGATTAATTATAGAGTTTAATTTGGTGTAATTTTTTCCCAAAAAGGAAAGTAGCCAACTTTAGTGGGACGCCCAAAAAGGAAATGTGGCCAACTTTCTTGGGACGGAGGGAGTATAAATTTATACGGTAATTTAGGTTTTTCCCACGTATACAAGTATAGCCTGGGTTTCTTATAACATTTTGGAATGATGTCATAAAAATGATATCCAAAACCAGGGGGCTTAGCTCACCTGGTCACCGGGTCCTCACTTTAGTGATGAGACTCGGGTTCGATCCCCATTGGGAGCGAATTTGGTATTTGGAGAGATAAGGTGGGCTTGGTGATTTCTTGGAGTGTTTGGGGTACTGACTGTTAACTTCTAAAATTACTTTGTCCGATAAAAAAAATGATATCCAAATCACATTGAATCATTAACTTAGAAAAATAATATTAAAGATAACATAACCTACTTATTACTTCTTTCATCCATAAAATAAATCATCGTATTTTTATTTCAATTTATTATAGTACTTCACATAATTCACTTATCATAAAAGTATAATTCTTATTTTATTTACAATACATTCAATCAATTAATATAATTAGGGTTGTCAATCAGTTCAGATTCGGTTACCCGTATCCGAAATTTCGGTTACCCAAACCCGAAATTGCCATATTTCACTAACCGTTCCTGAACCGTTTTAGGAGTTCGGTTACCCAATAACCGCTTCAATTACCCGATTCAATTATTTGGGTATCCAAAATACCAATTTTAAAAATTAAATTCAAATTTGTGAAAGTCTTTCTCAAAGACTCCTCCGCCAAGAAGCAGCAAACGCTAGTCCCCCAAATACGCGTCTTGGTTTACGAGATGGAGGACATCATCGACACCTATATAACAAATGTTGCAACCAACAAGTCCAAGAGCTTCTTCAGCAGAGTGGTTTTGGCTAAGCCGCCGGTCAACCTCCTCGGCGTTGACCAAAGATTCCAGTCACTCCACGGCCAGATCGAAACTTTTAGGGATGCCTCTTCCAGCACCTCTCTTGTTCAACACCCCAAACATGTCCTTCATTTTTTCTATTTTGTTCCCACATTTCTCATATACTCCGCGGCTCATGGAGGCGGCGGACGGCGTAGGGATTTGGGAACACCGGAAGAGCCGAAGAGGGAATGGGTGAACAGTGAACTGACGAGGAGAGCCGAGATAGAAGCTAGGGTTCCTCCTAATTTTTAATTTCTACCAATTAATGAATTAATAATTAAAATGTATATAATATATATATTAAATAATTTTCGATTATTTCGGTTAACCCATTTCGATTAGTAGGTTAAACGAGACCCGAAAATTTTCTAATAGTGACACCCGAAACCAACTCGATAACCGAAAAATTTGGTTATTGGATACCCAAACCCGAGAATTTCGGTTCGATTAACGAATTATCCAAAACCCGATAACCAATTAAACAGCCCTAAATATTATCCTAATTTTATTTGTAACACACTTATATAATTTATTGAAAACTTTATATTACTCTAGCCGTTCATTGTCATAATTTTATTGTTAATTGATTCGTGAAATAAAGTTGATGACTTATTATGGTAAAATGGTTGGAAAAAGTATTAGTAAGATATGGGAGCAGCATTATGATTGGCCTGGTTAGTAGTACAGTATAATAACAAAAAGACAAGTAGTTGTGTAGTTGTGAGTTTGCAATTATTACTATTGGTGACCGGTCAAAACATTGTAACCATGCCCCCACCCCCGTGTCTTAAGAGATTTTATCTACCCGCGGGGAACAAAATGGGTACACTACCAACACCTAAATAATTATCGAAATAGAAATTAAAAAAATAAATAAAAAGATATACTCCACTAGGAGTAGTATGTATTATTACTACTCCGTATATAATGTAGAGAGAGAATAAAAGCAGTGTGTGTGTGTGCGCGCGTGTGGGGTTGGAGGAGGCAGGCAGGAGCCGCCGCCTGATAGGACGTGTCGCGGCATGGGAGCGTGGGCATTTGTCATGTGACTCAGACCAAACACTTCTCCCGCCCCCATGCTGACGTATGCCCTACCCCCGTACGGCGCAGCGGCGCCTCCCCTTTTTCCCAATTTTAAATTAATTCGCTAAAACCAATTACTATAATCTAATCCACTCTTCTCCCGTTAAGACTTTTTCGACTTAATTTAATACTACTTTTTTTTTTTTTTTTTTTATCGGGCAAAGTTATGTTAGATGTTAGTAATTAGTTTCCCCCATACACTCCAAGAACCACCTTATCTCTCCATTCACCAAGATCCACCTTATATCTCCCATCTCCAATTCGCTCCCAAGAGGGATCGAACCCGGGTCACTTCACTTAAGTGAGGACCCGGTGGCCAGTGGGCTAAGCCCCCTGGTTGACTTAATTTAATACTACTACTTCTTGAATCCACAAAAAATAATGAGTAGTGCTATTTGGACAAAATTTGTCCGGATAAAAACAAGGTTAAATTTTTAAAAAAATCAATTTATTTATAAATTTTAATTCAAGTTTAAAAGGATTTAGTTAGTTTTATTATTTTCTCCATATTGTAGTTTTTTCGTAATTTTTTAACAATTTTTTTTATTATTTTTTGTTATTTTATTTGTAGTTTGTGTACTTTAAAAATAATAATAATTAAAAAAGTTATTAAAAAATTACAAAAATTTACAATATAAAGAAAACAATAAAACTAGCTAAATCCTATTTTATTTTGAACCAAAATTTTTAAATAAATTTATTTTATGAAGTATTTAACTATATTTTGTCCGGACAAATTTTATCCAAATAGCATTATTGAAAAATAATACCCTGACGACCCGAAAAATATGACACCTTTATTATCGTTGACGTCCACGAAATTATAGTATCACTTTTTATTTTAAAACATGATCCAACATTTTTTTTTATATCTTTTATCCTTACAAACACCTCTAATTTACAAAGAAAATTATCTTTAATTTAATCTCAACTAATTATTTCAAATTTTGGTGGGACCATGTTCTCAATATATAAAAATCACCACAATTTTTATTAGTAAAATCTATGCCCATCAAAAAGTACTTAAAATATACTTCATGGGTATAAATTTTAATTAAATATATTGTAAATGGAAGAAAAACAGTACTTAAAATATACTTCATCCCATTATAAATGCCTCATTCATTTCTTGACAAATAATTAAGGAGCTAATTAAATTTATTAACTAATGAGCCCACCCACTCTACTCTCTTTCTATCACTTCTTTATACAGATCACAATTTTTTTTCTCTTTTCATGAACTCACTTTATTTAATATTTATAAACTTCTTAATTATCGTATTAAAAAATAATGAGATATTTGTAATGAGACGAATGAAGTAGTATAGTACTCCCTCCGTCCCAATAAAAGTGGCCACATTTCCTTTTTGGGTGTCCCATTAAAAGTGGTTACTTTCTAAAAATGGCAAAAGTTTACTTTAATTAAGTCAACAATTACTCACTAATTTGGTCAACAATTGTAGGCCATTTTCTAAAAATGCCAAAATTACTAACTAATTTGGTCAACAATTGTAGGCCACTTTCTTAAAATTACTCACTAATTTTGGTGGGTCACACTCAATTAAGACATAACAATCCCCTTCTTAATCTCCGTGCCCAAAAAAAAGTGGCCACTTTTATTGGGACGGAGGGAGTAATAAATAAGTAAACATAGATTATTTTTTTGTAGATGAAGTGAATATCAATTAATTGTGTTGTTATCTTCTCTAGTAGATGATAAAAATGTTTTGGGTCATTTTAGTAAACAGATATATACATTCCATATATATATTAATATATATATTGTGTTGGAGGCTTATAGTATATTCCGAACATTGTATTTTCTGGTGGGAGGGTGGGATGAAGTATATTGAGCTACGTTGGCGGCTTTTGATTAAATTATTTATGTATTAGTATGTTGCGACTTTTTGTGATTAAACGGTGATTTTATAATTTGTTGCTACAGCTTCGAAAGGCCTGATGTGTGGCATGGGTGATTTTTCTATGCTTGGACATACGGCGTCTTGTTTGAGTTGAGTGGTTCCCACTTTATTAATTAATTTCATATTCCCTTATTAGATGCTGATATTATAACGACTTTAATATCTAAATTTGTTCCAATTTAAGATTATGATGTGCACCAAAATCATGATAAATTTAATTTGGTCAAACTCAACCCGCATCAAATAAAATACAATTGCGTACCCATCCAGAATATCATGACTATATATATCAGACTCATCCACATAACTCAACACATCAATTAATTATCAAATCCAATCTTAAATTTACGAGCCTACCACAATCATGTCGAGTGTTTATTCGGTAAATGTATTGTAGCTGAATTTTTCTCATTAAAAATTATAAATTAAATATATTTGAATCGAATCTTATTAATATTTAATTTGTATTATTTAGAATAAACTTAAAAAAATTAAATAAATATTTGATTCAATTCAAATATTTGCAAATCAGTTTGTGAATAAAAAAATAAATTATAAATAAAATTTGTAAAATATTTGAATATCGATTTCAATACAATAGTATTTTACGAATATGAATATAATACAATGATATTTTACTAATATAAATCCAATTTTAATGTTCGGTTTTATTGTATTCATTTTGCATCTCTATTAATTAATTGGTAACTCCGCTAATGTTACGATTACGTGGCAACAGCTTGTTACGCATGTTCCCTCATGAATGACCACTTTAGAGCACACCCAACAGATCACCTAAATGCATCACTAACTCTAAATTTAAGCTAAAACAATTAAAAATGAGATAAAGAAATGTATTAAGCAGATCCCCTAAGAGCACTCCCAGCAGAAATCCCAAAATTATGTTCCTATATTCCTTTTTAAAGCTTCCCTATTTAATTTTAGGATCTCGATTTTATAAATGCATACACCAGATCTCCTATTTTCTACATAAAAACAATAATTATGTGTGGGCCCTACTAATTATAAGCTTAAAATAAATTTAGGGTGGGTGTAAATTTAAGATTGAATTTAGGTAGGTGTAAAAATTTTTGTGGGTCCCATCCAATTTAGGGGATCTGTTGGATGCATTTTTTAATCTCATTTTCAATTGTTTTAACCTAAATTTAGAGTTAGTGATGCATTTATGTGATCTGCTGGAAGTGCTCTAAATTGGATGAGACTCACAAAAAATTTTATACCTACCTAAATTAAATCTTAAATTTACACCCACCCTAAATTTATTTTAAACTTATAATTAGTAGGGCCCACACATAATTATTGTTTTTATGTAGAAAATAGAAGATCTAGTGTATACATTTATAAAATCGAGATCCTAAAATTAAATAGGAAAACTTTAGGGGGAATATAGGAGCATAATTTTGGGAATTCTAATGGGAGTGCTCTTAGAGTCCTCATCTTACACTAGGGATGGTAATCGGGTACGACGGGTAGTGACTATCCATACTCATACCCACGAACTAAATGGATAGTGGTTTTTAACCACGAAACTATCCATGGATATCAAATGGTATCCAAACCCGCCACTCGCGGATACCCGCTACCCGTCGGGTATTCACGAACCTGCTATCCGCCGGGTATTCGCCACTCGCTATCCGTCGAATACCCGTCATCCACTATTCGTCGGATACCCGCCACCCACTATCCGCCGGATACCCGCCACCCACTATCCATTGGATGCCCGCGAAATAAAATTTAATTATAAATTTATAACAAATTTAAGGGGTAATTGGTGAGTATTTTCGCGGATATTTTTCGCAGGTAAACGGGTTTCGCGAGTATGGATAGTAAGTAAATCCATACCCACGAACTAAATGGATAGTGAATTGCAACAACGAAACTATCCGTGGATATCAAATACCTCTCAAACCCACCCTAATAGGTTCGGATTTTCGTGGGTATCCATTACCCACGGGTAAATTGTCATCCCTATTTTACACTATAGATATTCGTTTCATGCACTTACTCGTGTATGCTCACTGTTATTTCTCACATAAAATGCACAGAATTCATCCTAAAATTACACCATATTTCTTTTCGCCGATTAAGTGATTGATTATGGAAAAATATCGTATTAAGCTTCAAATTATATTTGTTTAATCAAAAATATTTTGAACTATAATAAATAGTTTTAAAAATCTTAAATTAATACATTTGTTTCCAAAATGCCCCGCATTCATTTTTTGATCTCCAGAATCATGACGTGGCTCGTCGAATGTCACCGTATTATTTTTATAAATGACGTAGAATAAAACCATGCCCTTTTATGCCATGTCATTTAAAAAAATTAACCCGACATTGGATATAAACTGACCTTCAATGCGGTTTGAATTAACTGACATGATATAAATGATATAAAGACATAAAACGACGTCGTTTTGTGTCATGTTATTCAAAATAATAAAAAATAAATTACACGGTTATATCCGGCGAGCCCCGTCATGATTCTGGAGACCGAAAAATGTACGCATGACATTTTTTTGATACAAATATAATAATTTGGGGGTTTTAAAAAAATTTATAGTTCAAAACATTTTTTATAAATCGAGTATTGTTAGAGGTTTAATACGATATTTACCAATTAATTTATGTATGAGTTCCTCATATTTTTATTTATCAAGGCGATCAGTCACATCTTCATGTTTTCATCTGAAATTCTTGCTATTATTTTCTTAAAATTTAATGTATTTGTTAATGTGAAACCTAGTTCGCCCAAATCACATCAGGTTGTATTTGATTTTAAAGAAGAATAATGTCGTATTAAGATCATTAATTATAAAGTGGTTGATCTATTATTTCATTTTCATAATTTTCAAAGGTTCAATTTAAGCAAATTATGCACGTGATGAATATGTGCCTATAGATATTTTGTGAAAATCGATCACGAGCGAATGAAGTGGACTAGTCTAAATAGTGGAACAACATGATGAAATATCAAGAATTTGTTTTTTTTAATGCTATTTTTATGAGGATATTTATAGATCCCAACTATACAGCTAAAAATTCTTAACAAATGCAACTTCCAACTAACAAAATCAAATAAGGCTTAATTCCATTTTATCATTCCTTTAAATATATAGATATATCCTATAGATTAAATTGTAACATCGCAGAATAAAGTGGACAGTATTTGGTAAATAACAGATGTTGAATATGACAGGAACGATGCTTTTAATCCCTGAAACTTTTCCTTTTTATTCATCTCAAATAATTGTACTTTTTCTTGAATTCTATAGAGCTATTAAATTCTTATTTCTTTTTCATACTATTAAGTATACTCTCTGCAGACAATTCCAATATAGTTTTTCATATATAATTAATTATTGTTCCAATATATTTTTTCATGTTATTTAAAATAAAGTAACGACTTGTTAGAGAAATAGTAAAATTTTAGGAATTTGAAATAATTTGTATTTTGGCAAAGAAGTAGATTTGTGGGTTTTTGTTGGGGTAGAAGAGTAGTGGGTGACAGAGTTTTTGTTTGTTGTGGTGGGCCCCGGGCTGAAGTGTGCAGTGTACGGGTTGGCCGGCATTTTAATTTATTTTGGGACCAATTAATTAAAGTCTGAAGCACTCTACTAATTTTGGTGTATGTCCATTCATACTCCAACATTTTCGTTATTAATCCACTTCAATAATAATTCACGTTTACCAAGTCAAAATCCATACTTAAAAAGAAAATGAAGAAAAAATACTGTGCGTGTTAATCTAACGGTAGAATAGGATGTTAATGTCCAAAATATAAGATTTTAGGTTCAAATCTTTTGTTGCGCTGGCTTTAAAAAATCTCAATTATTTGTTTTGATTTTTACTATTTTATTCATAATGTAGCTATATTTTGTCTTTTTGTACTTCCTTCATCATGCAAAGTTTGAGCAATTTCTTTTCGGTATGAGTTTCAAGGAGTTAGTATTTTATGTGTTAAGTGTAAAAAAGTGAATAAAAAGAAAAAAGTTTGTCGTATAATGAAAGTGCTCAAGCTTTGCGAGATAATTCAAAAAAGAATACTGTTCAAGATTCGCGAGACGGAGGAAGTAATTTTTTTTAAGAAATAGAAATTTACAAAAAAAAGCTATAATATGGATAAAACAGTAAATCTAGCTAAATATTTTTTTATTATAAATGAAAAAATTTAAATGAATCAATTTTATTTTTATTTGATCAAATTTATGAGTAGCCACAAAATGCTTAAACAGCACCACTTTTAATTCCTGATTGATACTTAATATTTATATAAAAAAAATATTAATATACTACAGACAATAAATTTAATACTAATTTTTTTCTTCCTTCAACTTGAATAAATTCATTTATCCGCTTTATACATTTTGTGTAACTAGTCGAAAACACAATATAATCTTGGTGGAAATTAGGAAAATGAATTGTATTGGTAGCTAAATGTGGGTTAGGTGGAAATCGAAAATGGGTAAAAAATGTAAGGGGCATGCAGAGAGGTGTCAGGTTGGCACGTGGGAAGGGGTGCATTACGTGGTGTCCGAGTTGAAGGAGACACCCCAGTTTTTACACCTCTGTCCTCATCATCCCCACTCAAATCAACTTTTGTGTGCCTTTTTTTGACTCCACAATTTCCAAATTTCTCTTACATACTTAAATTACTCCTCTACTAAATAAATGACGTTTACGTTTACAAGCCCAAAAATGATGAACTATAATATATGTGTTGTGTCATAGTATTTGCATTTAGTAGAGGACGTTATATAAATTTGTAGGGCTCCTCCTACTTTTTGTGATCAGCAGAAAAGTAAAAGCCAAAAGAATAGTCTGGAAATGTGTGGTAACGGCTGACGTATGTTTGAGTGTTGTGTGGGAGTTGTGCAACTGCTACTGCTGTCTTCACACACTGACTGCTGCCACCACCTTATTACATTATTCATTTCTACTTCTTCTTTTTTTAATATAAATATTTGTGTAGAATAATTCTACATAGTATATGGAGTAGTATTTACTCCCTCCGTCCGCCAAAATTATGTAAAATTGCTTGGGCACGGGATTTAATAAAATTGGTAATGATTTTGATGTAGTGGACAAAGGGTCCCACCACTTTATGAGATGTGTGGTTGAGATTGAGTTTTGAGTGGGTTTTTTGTAAATAAAGAGTGTTAGTAAGGATAAAATATTAAAGAAGATGGTGGGACCATTGCCATAAAAGGAAAGTGACATAATCTTGGCGGACGCCAAATATAGTAATTTTTACATAATCTTGGCGGACGGAGGGAGTAGTATTTACACTCTACTGGTAGCTTTAACAGGTCTACATTTATGCAAACGTTACATCCCCGTCCCATTATAAATGACTCAAAAAAATTTTATACGAGAATTAGGAAGAAGGTGTAAATATATTAAAAATGAGGGTTCATATTTTTCTAAGGAATAAATTTTTCTGAAAATAATGGAACAGTCTAAAATGAAATATAGGTCATTTATAGTGGCATGGAGGGAGTACTCATTTTTTTTTATTTATCAAATTACAACAATTTTTACAAATATTTGAATATAGTTTTTGTAATTAAACAATGACGAAAATAACAGAAATTGGTCTGCGGAGCATTTTGACTTCTTCTCCTAAAGTGTTTGATTGATGGAGAGGCGGAAGGACGCGTCTGCCCTCATACGTCCCTTTCACTTTGTAATCATCAACTGCTTAATTTTTTTGTTTTTACACTAACGATACTTTATCTTATGATTCCCGCTCTTCCACAATTTGTATTTGCTTTTTTTTTTTTTTTTTGGGAGAATTGGAGAGGGGGAGCAGTGGGGTTTGAGCCCGGCACTCACTGTTCACACACACAAAGTCGCACCGTTTGATGTCTTCTTGGAGCACCGTTTGATGTCTGCTTGGGGACACAATTTGTATTTGGTAATAAAATAATAGTGGAGCTCATTATTCCTTTCAAATATATAAATATATAGTATATATATTTTTTAAATGAAGCTGCCCGAGACTTGCTTGTGGCGTATATTCAAGTTTAAGCGACCTTCACAGAGCACCCAGTGAATAAGTAATTTTCGATTTATTCATTTCATTTAAATTCTTTTTGGACTTTTGGCAACAATGGGGCCGTCCATTGGAAGGCGGCGGATATGAATTAAATAATTTCGTTTCATTTCATTTAAATTCTTTTTGGACTTTTGGCAACAATGGGGGCCGTCCAGACTAAAATTCGGGCCTGTGAATACTTGGGCCCAATTAACTAGTTAAGCCCAAAGATTAGACAAATCCATTTCCAAGACATCAAAGTATGGTATTTCCATGTACATATGATATACTCCATCCCTCCCTCCTCAAATTTAGTACTCCTTCAGTCCCTGAAATAAGTTCCTCTTTAGGAACGGCACGAGTTTTAAGAAAAAATGGTAAAATATATTGATAGTGGAGAAAAATGTGTTATAAAGTGGTGAAAAAGTGAAAAGTAAGCAATAAATAAAGTATTAGTAGTGGGGTAGTTGTCCAAAAATGAAAAGAAAGAAAGAGAAACTTATTTGGGGAACGTCCTAAAAAGGAAAAAAAAAACTTATTTTAAGGACGAATGAAATATCTATCTGGGAATGAGGCAAATTTTAATAAAGTGATTGAATATATTGTGAATGAGATTAATAATCCCACCATTATGAGTTTTTTTTGTTTTTTTTCCACCATTATGAGTGTTAAAGTGAAGTCAAAAGCCCACATTTTATAGGATTTGTGAAATACTTTTACTAAAAATAAAAATAAATAATAAATTGAGGAACAAACTAAAATAAAAATATGAACACTAAATTATGGGACATAGTGAGTACTAATATAGAAGGAAAACTAAAGACTGAAAAGACGACAGTGGAGGAATAAATTATAAATACGGCAGCGAACAAGAGTACGATTTTGATGGTTCATCTGAATTAAGTTACCAATACTGTTGATTTGGTCTAAAATATATATTTATATATTCATTATCAGAAATTAACTACAGTAATATACACACTTCTTCCATCAAAGAGTGATCACCTCTTTTAACTGAGACTCTTCCGCAGATTGCAAACTGCAATGAGCTCCTCCTCAAAGTAGGACGTATAATTTCATGTTGTGGCATGCCAAGGCTTCCACGTATTCACATAATCGCACGAAAATACAAATGCACGCATACACGTACGTTGCTGGTCAGTTATGCCAGCAAGCTTGGCCCGTTCTCAGCTGCCGTCTTGGCATGTTCTTGGCCCTGATGTCTAGCCATTTGTACATCGCGATTGAAATGTGTTCTAGCTTTTGCGTACGGTGCATCTCTCGCTGAGCAAAAACACAAATCAGAAAGTTCAGAAAAGGAACTAATGAATCTGACCAAATTTAATGTGCTCTCGAACAGCCTGCATTCAAGAGGAATATTTACCTGCGATTCTCTGAGCACGAAGAATGTTTTGCCGCCTTTTCCACCAGCATGTCAAGCAAGTTGCTATCAGTACAAGGGCCACGAGGGATGCCATTCCGATGCCAATTTTAGCACCAGTGGAAAGATGTGTCCCGCAAGTTGCTAATCCAGGGATGCCACAAAGGCCTGAGTTATCAGTAAAGCTGCACAACGACGAGCACAGTGGTTCTTAGGGGACAAGCAAAGTAGCTTATTTCTCGTGGTTCTTAGGGGACAAGCAAAGAAGCTTATTTCTCATAGAGGCGCGACATTGAAGGTTGTAGTAGAACATATTCAGCTCAACAACATACTAATATTAAAGTCATCTCATCTTAACAATACGTTCAACACAGGGTTCAAATTCATGCAACTTGATTGATTTTCTAATTTAGTAATAACTGAAGGATTGAATTTGACACATAGGTAGTAGAACATACTTGAAGCTAGCTCCATGCAAGAGCCTTCCCCCGAGTGCAGCTGGAACTCTTCCTGATAAAGAGTTTCCGTTAAGGTCGCTGTGAAAAGAACATATTAGTCCATGTTGAAAGTTTTCATTTCATAGTCGGGTAACATCTTGAAATTTCTTACAGTATCCGTAATGAGGTTAGCTGTCCAAGACTTTCAGGAATGGATCCATTGAAAGAGTTGAACGACAAATCCCTGTTGTTCAAAATCTTTCTTCAGCATTTGTTCAGTGGATGAGGCAATCAATTAAGCACATTTAATTCAGTGCATAATATAAGACAATAAGCAAGAGGTAACAATTTGATCTATCAATAGTAAATCATGAAGGAGGTATAGATTGACTGCATTTGTCGTTGTCATATTGTCCCCGCTTAGTGCTCCGTACACTCTATTAGTCCCAAATGTTTATTTAGAGGATCAAGAGCATGATTGAGGATCAAAAGTTATCCATCAAAGGATGCAGGAGTTAGTCTGGTGTGTTGCTATACTGCTTACACACCTAATGCATTTACAACATCTTGCACTTCTATTTTTGGAGTTAAACACAATCAAATGAATAAAGTAAGAAACCCCAACTTCTTTCCACTCATTTCATCAATTATCAGAAATTAAAAGCTATTGCAAGTTTCATTATATACTAGAAATCCTATCAGACAAACCAAATTCACAATGTAAAGCATTTTCTGAAGATGCTCATTCTTTTGATCCAGAGCTTTTGGTTACTTGAAATGGAGCAAAGATAAAGACAACATGACAGCTGCAACATTTGCTCATGTTCCACAAAAATAAACAAGTTCAGACTTCATCATTTTTCTTTAGGGGAGAGAAACCAAAGAAATAAATCTCAAACCAGACTAACAATGGTGGAACTTTAACTCACAGAGTCTCCAGGCTAGGAATTGATCCAAGTGAAGACGGAATGCCCCCAGAAATGCTGTTCCCACTTAAATTTCTGTAAATATACAAGTTACATGATTATGAGAGAAAGGCGTTGTTTTCCCGTGTAAAATTATTAAAATTTAAAGACAGCATTAGAAAAGTGCTTATTTTTCTTAATTAAACCATATTAGATTCATATCTGATGAGAAGGGAGAAATAGATCATTCACAGTAGAAAGAGAACACTCATGAGAATCTGCTAATCCATTTATGCATAGATGATTTTCATAACTAGATGGCCCCGATCTGACTTACATGCTCTGGAGATGATGAAGCTGAGATATATCATTTGGTAAGAAACCTCTGAGACCCTGGTTGTCAAGACCTCTGACCTCGCAATATAAATAAAAGAATAAACAATTAAAATTCGATCATGTGTGGAGAAAACAAAGAAGTATAAGTGAACCATTATCATGGCACGCTGTATATCGAGAACACTGGTTTCCTGAAAAACATCAGAATCGATCCAACTAGACTACTATAGTGATCAGCATATAGTTCCAAAATTTTGGACTTTTATTGCATTAACAGCATGCACAAAGGAACTGTCATTAAACACAAATCAGTAACTATGAAGCAATGTAAAGTTGCATCTAATTAACGTTCGACTCTGCCAGATATAGCCATCCTCCCAAGATCTAGAAGGGGCAGTTTCAAATAGCAAAAGAGGACAATAAAAGAGAAAAGTAAGTAAAAATTTTGCACATGGAATCCACTTGTGTTAAAACTATGACATCAAGACACAATAAACGAAGTTCCTGGTAGCAATTTTTCAAACATTAGAAATCCTCCCACCTGCAGCTCATACATAATACATCTTTTCCTTCCTTTTTCAATTTTCAATTAATTACTAGGACTTCCATAACTGTATCTCCTACAAATTTGTATGAGAACACAGCCCATGTCATGGATATAAATTATGTGACTAAGGATCAAATACCTTCCCATTTCAATTAATTATCACTAGGACTTTGCTTCAAAAGTTGTAGATTTTATATGTATTTCATACAAATGAGCATGGTAGGGATCAAGCACATACAGTCCATCAATAACGTGTTTACTAATACTTCTGTTATACTGACAGTCTACTCCACTCCATGGATGCTGTTCAGGAACACAAGGATCACCATTCCACCCTAAGCGGAGAGGAAGACCAAGAGCGCCCTTCAACTTTTGCAAAGCCTCAACTACAAGGAAGAAAATTTTAAAACTTATAATTCTAGAAAGAAATGAAAATGCAATGCACAAAATGACATGATGGCTAACAGAATCAAGAAATCTAAAAACATTTACAAAAAGGATTAGGTAAAAAAAAAGGGTTGGTTTGAAAAGTGAGCATTTTCCTACAATAACTATGGCCATCATCCAGTAAAGGAAACAGTGCCAGCATCCCCAACAAAAGACCAGCCATTTTCGCCATTAATGCCTCTACGACAACTACTAGTGAGCTTGAAAGATCCTTTTGCTTAGGCATGCATATGCCAGTAAGATACACTCGAGAGTAGCTACTGCCATTGGACCATTGGTAATGCAGAAGTTACAGCTTGGTCTAGGAATGGTGTCTTTGTGTTGGATTTTTCTATGTTGCAGGATTTGGGGGGGGGGGGGGGGATCGTTTCCGGGGTTAGAGGTGGCAGACAAAGTAAGAATTAATACAATCAGTGGAAAACTTAGTTTTCCCTCACCTCTATTGATCCATTCCATGGCATCTGAACATCTTATATTACACACATGCCTAAAAGCCATTGATTGTGCCAGTTCTCTAAGAAGTAAAGACAGTTGTCAACACCAAAGCTAGGGGAAATAGAATATTAGGTGCATAAAAGAATGAATATTTGACAAGAGTTATCACGAGTCACCAACTTTGTCATAAAAGATTTCACTATTGCTATCGTCCATAAGTGAATAATTCTATATAACAAAGTGGATACATACATAGCCCAACACGTGAATTTTGTGGAATTTCCTATTATGTTTTTATAAGGGTGTTGGACTAACATTGAAAAATACTTTTCTCCAATTAATCAAGTACTATTACGCTCTGTTTGGTTGAAAGGAGATCCCTTTCCCCGATATATATATATATATATATATATATATAGAACTTAAACATGCTAAGTTTTATTGAAAATGATGAAAGAAAACAAATAAATCGCATTCACTTTTATGCGGGTGGTCAAAACTCGAAAGCCATAAATAACTAAAGAAAATAAAATTATGATTTAACAGATAAGATTGAGATCTTAACTCCTCTTTCACCCTGACACTCAACGGAAGATAATATTTTCTTATAAGAGGCGGGCAGAGGCAGCCCCATTCTATCAAGACATGAGCTAGATGATTGCATAACAAATACATATCACCAGACCCCGATTATCACGTAAATCTAGGTGAATTCTAGTAAGATGCAGAATATAGTTGGAAACTCAGGTTTGAGAAACATGATTTGGCTTACTCTCAGCCGGCAGCGTTTTGGATTCAGCTAAAACAAGCTCCAAAAGCTCTATAGCACTGATTAAAGCATGATTTCCTTTTGTAGGATGCAAAGTTATGGTCAAACTCCTCCCACTGACAGCATATGTTGTGTTCAATACAAGCGCACTGTTGACGCCCCCAGACATACTAACAATGTCAACATCTCGAAATTGAATATCGCCATTGATCAGGACATCAAACACCCTCTGGCCCGCTTCAGTGACCGAAGGATCTATTTCAGCAAAGTGCAACCAAAGGGAGAAATTTCTAGCAGGTTCAACCTCCATTGTGTATATTAAGTCAGGTTGAGTATCAGTACTAATAAGAGCGGTTTGATAGAGAGCTTCTGGATAAAAGTTGGGCGATTGTGAGGTCTGCTTGATGCTTTTCTGAGTAGATATGACCTTATCAGAATTCTCGCCAAACGTGGGGAGGTAATTCCAGAATCGATCCCCACCCCAGCGGTCTGCACTATAATCAGCACCAAACTTTGGTTTCTCAGCACCACAATTAAGTCGCCTGTCGGTTCTGAGAATAGTTCCTTGACCATACCCATTGCCAAAATAATAAGCCCTATTATCAATCTGAAGAATTTCAATGGAAAGTATAGCTGGATCTCCATGTCCAGTGCTATGGAAGCAAAGAGATGATGTTCCATCTTTTAGAAAAATGAGGCCTTCAACAAATGCGCGCTCATCATCATGGTTGCTCCAACCAGATGGAAGTGAATAAATCAAGGTTCCTTCAATTGACACATCGAACAAAGGTTCATTGTCAAAGCTAGGTTCTGCAAGCAATCCAAAGAAGATCCTTACGAGATAATGGCCACGGGGAACATTCTTTATGTTGTAGCAGTTTTCAGGCCCCTCAGACAAAGGAAAATATCGGAGAGTCTCTAGTGGAGGAGAGATGAAACTGGGGAGGGTCGCATTAGCAGGAATGCCTCCAGTGTAAGCAAAATCCTTGTACCAAAGAGTATTTGTTGGAGAAGTATGAACATCAGCACGAGCTCCACAGCTTATTCGCAATGCATATGGTGCTGTGTGAACACAAAATTCAGGAAGTGAAAAGGGCAACATTATCAAGCACAGACATGAGACACCTATTATAAGATACTCAAGAAACACAACACATTCATATTTATAAATAATTAATAAAAAAAAAAACCTTTACCTTGGAATTCATAGTAAAATACAACACTAACCATTACTAAATGAATCAACCAAGGCGCTTCTAGTAGACCTTAGAGTTAGAACCCAAAGCTTGCATGCTTGAGCTAAATGTTCTGACACAGTAACACACCAACAAATCTACAAGCCTCTAAATTCGACCAACACCGTAAAACCAAGAGCTCATTTCAAAATAAATCTGTGAAAAATCCTCACTCTGGACACACTTTATGATGCAACTAAACAAAAATTTAATCAAGTCACTCCCATTCATCAGAATTATTAGCATCAAAGAACCCCAGCCCGCACAATTCATAAGCTCCAGATTAACTTAAAGCCCTAAAATAATTCAAACATATCCCACTAACTAATCGACCACATTACTTCAAGATGCTAAATATGCACGAATCTCTCGCGTGCAACGCGTAGTTGTGAGTGAGTGTGTTTGAGAGAGAGAGAGAGAGAGACCTCGAGCAAGAGAAGGTTCCGGAGCAAATAATAAGGCAACTAAAACTAAGAGCACCCGAATCTCCAGCATTGCTGCTCCGACTTCAGATTAGCAAAATTGAACTAGCAATCTACTACTCTTTCTTTTATTGAATCTCGAATTATTCAAGGAAAAAAGTGAATGACATTCCGCATCCCTATCTTGGATCGAGCAGATAGATATTCTTGACTGCGATTTGGCCGTAATAAATATTGGAAAAAAGGAAGTTGTAGTGTGGTGGACGTGCAGTGCAGCTGTGCAGGTGGAAACAGTTGAAAATTTATTCTAGTTTTGTGAATGTGAGAAAATAAAAAAATGGAAAATCTTGTCTCTTCAATTTCGAGTCTTTTTGTTTTTGACCCGTGAATGATATTCTTCCTCTTGGTGGACTTTTGGCTTAGGAGGCCGCGTTGGTGTGCGGGTGGGGGTTGTGTCTTATCGTACAACCCACTCCTACTAAATTCCACGTGGTATGATCTTCTTTTCGCCTTAATAATCGCTTATTTCCATTACTAAACTCAAAATTCAATCCGACACTTTACTATTTATTCCGCAATCTCTCCATTCGAGTATTGTTAGCATTTGCTATAATTGTAAATCTCAAATCATAAGGATTCGTTCAGTAGGTATATCAGAATATCTCAAAATATTTTAAATTACGACATATATAGTAGATAATGAATTATTAGTATCCTAAATTTGTGTTTTGTAGTTTAAATATAAAGTATAGATATTATGACTTTGTTGTTTAGGGGAAATTCCACGACATATTTAAAGAAATTCCACAACTCATGCTCGAGCTTTCAAAATCACCCGAGTAACTTAATCAAATCCACATCCTAACCACGTCATACTTCTACAATATAAGTCGCTCAGTCTCGAAATTATTTTCGAAAATTAAAATTTTATGTACGTGTATTTGATGAATAAAAGGGTTATATATATAGTTCGAACTATAGGTTTACTTCATAGGTTATAGGTTTACTTACCAAATGTCCTCAAGGGGATATTAAACGATGCGAACTCCTATTTGTTAACAGTGAGCCCTAAGATTTCTTTTTCCTATAACTCGTTGTCGTTCCTTCTTCTAAAATCCGGCGAAATAGTCGTCGTTGAACTTGCGGTTCGTCCGCTGCCGAGTCACCGCTGAGTTGAGCTGCCAGAGCAGAGCTACCAGAGCAGAGATGCCAGAGCCAGAGCTAGCCAGAGCAGAGATGCCAGAGCAAAGCTTCCAGAGCAGAGATGCCAGAGCAAAGCTTCCAGAGCAGAGTTGCCAGAGCAGAGCTTCCAGAGCAAAGCTGCCAGAGCCAGAGCTAACCAGAGCAGAGCTTCCAAAGGGCCAGAGCCAAGTTGTCAAAGCAGAGCTGCCAGAGCAGAGATGCCAGAGCTAAGTCATTAAAGTCAGAGCGAGAGCCAAGTCGCCAGATCCAGAGTCAGAGCTAAGTCGTTAGAGTCAGAGCCAGAGCCAAATCGCCAGATTCAGAGTCAGAGCTAAGCTATTGGAGCCAGAGCGCGGAGCCACACGCCAGAGACAATTCGCCAGAAGGCGGAGCTATTTAGCAGAGCGGAGCCAAAAAGTAAAAGTCTGCCCCAATGAAGGAAATCCAGAGCTACTAGACAGAGCGGGATGATGAGGACAGAATCCAACTCTGTAATTAGGGGACAACGACCTGACAAGTTATAATCTAATAATAGCCTTAATTAGTTTAATGGCGAGCATGCGGAATAGATGACCAAACGAATTTACTACTTTACCCCGACTGTAATGCCTATAAATTAGGGGTGAGCATTCGGTTATATGGTTCGGTTTTTGCTAAAACCAAACCAAACCATATTTTAGTTCGGTTAAAAAAAAAACCGAACCGAACCGAATTAACCGAAATTTTTATAATTAAAACCGAACCGAACCGAAAAACCGAATTAATCCGAAGAAAACCAAAATGTTCGAAAAAAAAACCGAAAAAAACCGAAATTTTCGGAAAAAAAAACCGAAAATTCCAAAAAAAACTATAAAATTTAAAAAATATTAGAAGAGAGATATTATAAAATTATAATTAAAATATTATATATATATATATATATATATATATTTATATATATATATATATATTATAAATATAATTCGGTTTTTTGGTTTTGTTCGGTTTTAAAAAATCCGAACCGAACCGAACCGAAAAACCGAAATTTTATGGAAAAAAAACCGAACCGAACCGAAAAATCGAAAAAACTGAACCATATTTTAAAATTTCGGTTTGGATCGGTTCGGTTATTCGGTTTCGGAGTTTTTGCTCACCCCTACTATAAATACCTACGATGATGAAATAAAACACACGCTCTCTCTTTTACTGCTTTAAGATCTCTTCTCTTTCATTTCTCTCTAGAGTTTGAACTAATAAAATTACATATATAAATAAAATATCTAAATTGTTAGAGTTATGTTTGTTAGATAGTTGACAATTGGAGTCATGGTTGAATATAATTTCATATTTGATGATGCTCTCTCAAACTCTAGATGAGATGATGCTCAAAACTCCAGACGAGATGATGCTCTTTCAAGTTTTAGACGAGATGATTCTCTTTCAAGTTTCAGACAAGATAATGCTCAGAAGTTAGAGATGATCTGTCAAGTTTGCGACGAGATGATGCCCACAACTTGGTTGGTCTTAAAACTCCAAATGATACGATGTTCGATAAATCAGTTATGGTCTTTTAAATATCATGCGAGATTATTTTCATAATTAATTATGCTTTTAGAAGTTCGGAATTATATGATACTCACAATTCAATTATGATTTTTCAAACTCCATATAAAATTATGGTCAAAAGGCAAAAAAAAAAAAAATTTGAACAAAATTAATAAATCTTGTAACAACAAATGCAACAAATCAATCCGCCATCATACCTATGTCAAATTCATATGTATTTCTACTCTTTTTTTTTTTTCTTACGCGTTAACTTTTTATAAAATTTCATATGAAAACTAATGGGTATTTTTATGATCTCAACAAAATTAATAATTTAATTGCTAAAAGTTGTTGAGATTAATATAATTTAAAATGTATTACTAATTTAATTTAATTTAATTAATTATATAAATAATTTACATAAAAAATTATTTTATATAATTATCATAAGAATAACATAAAATATATAAATTACAAAAAATATGTACCCGTCGAATTTCGACGGGTAATACACTAGTTTGCTATAATTGTAAATCTCAAATCATAAGGATTCGTTCAGTAGGTATATCAGAATATCTCAAAATATTTTAAATTACGACATATATAGTAGATAATGAATTATTAGTATCCTAAATTTGTGTTTTGTAGTTTAAATATAAAGTATAGATATTATGACTTTGTTGTTTAGGGGAAATTCCACGACATATTTAAAGAAATTCCACAACTCATGCTCGAGCTTTCAAAATCACTCGAGTAACTTAATCAAATCCACATCCTAACCACGTCATACTTCTACAATATAAGTCGCTCAGTCTCGAAATTATTTTCGAAAATTAAAATTTTATGTACGTGTATTTGATGAATAAAAGGATTATATATATAGTTCGAACTATAGGTTTACTTCATAGGTTATAGGTTTACTTACCAAATGTCCTCAAGGGGATATTAAACGATGCGAACTCCTATTTGTTAACAGTGAGGTGTAGGGTTCAAACCCCACCGCCCTCCCTCCCCTAAAAAAAAAAAAAAAAAAGTTTACTTACCAAATCTAAAATTTTTACACGTACACTTCATTTTCATTATTTATACTACCTAAGCATTATCATATAACACATATTTATGTTTATATATGTATCTACTAACTTATTCAGAAACATCTAAATAGTCATATGACTCATATATACATATATTAGACGTCATTTGGTTAGCAAATTTAAATAATTAATTATCTTTGTGCATATATTTACTATTCTCTCATACACAATATTTATTCTAAATTCATTCTTCTAACTATAAATGCGACAAGACAAATCATAAATTTAACATGTAATTTTTTTTTTCAAAAACTCCATAACTTAAAATTTAATCATTTTTAAATAAAAAATTGTAAAAAAAGTAAATAATTTTGGATAGTGACAAAACAAGTTCTGACCCGACCCGACCGAAGGCGAGGGCGTGAAGTTGAAGGCGCTAGTGCGGGGTTGGAAGAGCAGCGAAGGGTGCGTGTGTGGGACTGGAAGAGCAGCTCGGGCGCGGTTGGCTGGCAGAGATACGGAGGGTACATGCATGGAGCAAAGGGGCGTGGCATTGATGTACTTATTTTGGTTAAGTAATTATTGTTGCAAGAAAAAATAATTATTGATATAAATAAAAGTAAACTTATCTTTCTTCATGTCGATTACTCTCTCCGCCTCCCAAATTTATTCCTTTATTTCCTTATTAATTCGTCTCCCAATTATATTCTCTTTCTATTTTGGGGCACTACCCCACACATAGTTTAATATTTTTTCCTTTAAAGTGAGATCCTCTCTCCACTATCTTTTTTTCTTTTTTTGACAAAACTTTTTCAACCGTTATTAATACACTCGATACCCTTTCTCCACTATCCATACTCGCAAGGTGGGATATTTTCTATACTATCAACACATTTTATTAATTATCAATACACTCAATAACTTTTTCAACCATTTTTATTAAAATACATGCCCGAAGATTTTAGGAATACATTTAGGGGACGAATAGATTATTACTTTTCATCACAATAATAATTACTTTGAATTGCCCGATCGAGACCCGCGCCTTGACCTAATTTAGACTCTCCCTCAGACCCATGTCCCAACCCCGGCCCGACCCGTCTAATACATACACTCAATCTCACATAAAAATTTGTGATAATCAAATTAATTAATGCTAATTATTCATTTAACTTATCTTTAGTACTTTTTACTTTATCCCACAACTTTATATTTAAAGTAACAAACTTTAATCACTTATTGTTTACTCATCAAAAATCAATTTTGAGTAAATAAAAATATTACGATCATCTGCTCCGAACATATATCATTCATATGCCATATAATTCTACAAAATTAAATGTCTAATTATTCGGAAAAATTGGTCAAACATTTGTTACTTTCATAACAACTTCTTGCGATATGCGATTATATTTGACAATCTAAACACATGAATAGAACAAAAATTGATTTTGATACAAAAGATCCCCTAAAAATGTGTCCCCCAAATCCCAATCATATTATGAGTTCAATCCATTTTTCGGTAAAGAAAAATCAATTTTGTGTAATAAGTTACTTTTCCTATTTTGTTTGTATTATCTTCGTGTAAGGAAATAGGTTTGGAAATTGACAGAACATATATAAAAGGAAAGGGACATAAAACATGACGCTGAATCGCTGATGTTGACACCAAATTCACTAATCCACAGCTCCCCCAATATATCATCGCCCGCTTACGCCGCCGCCTTCTGTGCCATCTTAAAGCCCTAAATGGTCTCATCCCACACGGTGGTTTCGCCTTCTCCACCGAAACCTTTGACTTCCGACGGCGATGATGACGAATACGAGATCGTGTACGAGGAAATTGAAGAGGAAATCGAGGTGGAAGAGGAGATTGAAGTCGAGGAAGAGATAGAGGAAGAAGACGATGTCGGAGCCGAGCACGTCAAAAGTGGAGGGGAGGTTGAAATTGGAGAAGACCTAGCTGCTTCAAGCCAGAAAAATCAGAAAAGTGGTTAGTTTTGTTTTTCAATAATTGAATTACGCCCTTCCTTGTTTTTGTGATTATTTCTGGTGGTATCTGCGTGGGATTACATCAAATAAATTACTGGAGCTAATAAGTTTGTATTGCATGCGAATATATGTGCTCGTTGGGGTTCAGTTGTTATGTGTTTTAGTGTACGATTCTGATCAGATTATACCAATTACTTGTGCGCATTTGTGATACACTTAGTTCTCGAATGTCTTTGAGCTCATTAACATAAATCAACACAAGTGCTGTGTTTGGAAACCCACGCAGCACTTGTTGTAGTTTGAGAGACACGTTTATGTTAGTCATAAGATTTATGCTGTGGACTTCCTTATCAAATTTAGAGAACAATTGAAGCCTCCCATAGCCTTTTACTGTCTCGATGAACGTTTGCTAGCTCTATCATTTGACATACTATGCTTGGCCACTGCTCTTGAACTCTCAATGAGTTCAACTAACGCAATAATGCTTGCCCTTTAATAACATTTTTTTGTTGTCGCAATGAGACACAACTGAAAAATAACAAGCGAATCCTTACGCCACATGGCAAAACCTGGATGCTTGTTCGGAAACCTTGTCCGAGAGAGTAAGGTGTGACCAACCATATTAAAGACTTACAATTGAAGCCTCTTGTAAACTTTTACGATATTGATAAACTTTTGCTAGCTGACTAGCTCCATGACTTGACATACTATGCTTGGCTACTCTCTTGAACGCTCAATTAGTTCAACTAACACAATAAATACTTACCATTTATAACAGCTTTTGCTTTCACAATGGGGCCCAACTTAAAAATACAAGCAAATCTTTCCGCCACATGGAAAAACCTAGCCAATTGTGCAAAAGCCTTGTCCTAGAGAGTAAGGTGCAGAGCAACCATATTAAAGATAAAGACTTAAATTTTAATTTATGCTTTAAAGAAATAATTTAATGTTCATCTTGGTCATTTATGAAAGATTACTTTTTACTGTCAATTTTTTTCCCAGGACATAAATATCAATTACTAAAAGTGATGAATCAGCATTGCTCAGCTGTAGACCCTTATAGGATAATTTTCACAAAAAATATTCTTTTATTTTTCATTTCTTTATCTTCTTTAATTATGAGAATTGTAAGATCGTGTAGGCACCATGAAGTTAGAGGCATCGGAAACTGAGTTATGCATTCACATTGAGGGAGGATCTTGATATGCAGATTGTGGAGAATGGCCTGTTACCTTGGTCCTCTACTTTCTATGTCATTAATTAGGAATTAACATTTATTCCTTAACAACAACACGCTTACACGAATTTGGAAACTTAGAGTAATTTATTGGGAAAATTGTCAACTAGCCATCAGAGTTGCGAAAATCGCTCAAGGCGGCTGCCTTGAGGCGCGCCTCAAGGCGATGCGGTGCCAAACAGCCCCAATCTGTCCACCTCTCTGGGTTTTGGATATATGAGCCCCTCGCCGGTGAGAGGCGGCCCCCTCGTCGCGCCGAGGCGCTGAGGCGATGCGATTCATGTTGAGGCAGCGAGAGGCCATAGGATTAGGAAGAGTCGCATAGGTCTTTTTGTTTGTTTTTGATGGAATTCAGAATAATTATTTAATACCCACTAATATTTTGACTAGGACTTAAAAAGCCCATTAAGTATGTGTGTGTATATATATATATATATTGATCCCAACACTTTAAAACATAAAATTACAACCCAACAGGCGCCAAACTGGGTCTGTAATTCAGAGAAGCGTAATTTCATCTTCTAAATTTTCCCATCTCCTCTTTACACACCATGAACTTCCAACTTGTAAGTTTATGTTTTATTTTGTTAAAACTTTTTATGAGATACTTTAAGCTTTTATTTTGATTATTTTAAGACTTACAAGAATTTGAATTTTATGTTTGCTATATATTGTTTTACATTTTTTGAATAATTATGATTTTCTTTTGCCTTCATTCCGAGGCTTGCGCCTCGCCTCGCAAGGCAAAACGCCTCAGGTCCGCCCTAAGCTTTTTACAACATTGCTAAGTCATTCGAAGTGTGATTGTATATGTATAGTTTGTACTAAAATTTATATATTTATGTTGGGCCCTGCATTGAAGCATGTTTGAATTACCATTTTTCAACGTCCATGGTGATTTTAATACGAGTTATTTCTTAATTGAACACATCCATTCTTGATACTAATAATAGATTTTACCCATAAAAATCGATCAATGAATTGGAAGATTGGGAATGTTTTCCTTTGAGTTTGGAATATAATTTAACCAACATTGTAAAATCCCTTCCCTAGCGATCCTTGGCCGCCTTCTTTTATTTTAACCTCTGATTAGGCACTTGGCTTGAGTGACCACATTTTCATATTTGACATCTTTTACAACATTCCATACCTAAACGAAGCAGTTTTTCTTTTGGAAAATATCTACTAGATCTAACAAAGAATACCTGCAACAAATCTCATAACTAAAGTTACTAAACATACCAACATCAAATAGCGAAGAAGTTTACGAAGGTAGATCAAATACTAGTGACCTCAAAATTTTGGTTTATTCTACATGGTCTTAGATTGGTCATCAATTAATGGTCACCGAGGAAGCCCATCCTAATTAGTCAATAAAAAGAGACGTGTAGCTAAAGAGAACGATGACTCTCGATTGTATTCCATGTTGTGATTTCATCCCGCAGTTAAAGAGGAAGACCTAGTGAACGGAAGATGTGAAGGGAAGATGGTGACTAACTCTCATGTTAGCTTGGTGGGCCCTTTGAGATTTCGAAATATGGACTAACATCGTTTAACGAGATTAGATCTGATTCTTTCCTAAATTGAGAGCTATTTTGTTCTTCTTCTTGTTGCTTTTAAATGTGGGTGCATAAGATCCATACTTGTGATCCGCCTAGTCAGATAGAAGTTAGGGACTGGACTAATGCTATGGGTACCTAGTTAGAACGAGTGAAATCTAACACTACCCCCGCCCCACAAAAGTATGCACTTTTTACCATTTTCATCCGTCTCACAAAAGTATGCATTTCTGAACATTACCCCTTAATTTTTAACCTCAATATCTCAACTTATTTACAACAAATACTAGTTGTGGCCTATCTTCAAATTTTCAACTCAACTCCGTTACCCACTAGTGTGGGCCACTTTCTCCAATTAAATAACATAACACTACAAATAATGTGAGCCTTTTTTCCAACTCACAATACGCTTAACTAGCATTCTTAAAACCCGTGTTGGAAAAAAGTGTACATACTATTGTGGGACGGCGGGAGTATGATCAAATCCACTTCATGGACAAAGAAAATGGTTGGGCGGGTACGAGCCGACTTGGCATGCTAGTCTTTCCTTCCCCATCATGTTGCTCACCATCCCGTGCCACTTCGCGATTTCATTGCTAGCATGGGAGGTGTTAAACTCTCATCTACACCTACCAGAACAATTTTATCGAATAATAGTCATGGCGGCTGGCACCGCCAATTTTTGAGGATTACGCCATCACCATGCTTGGCACGATGGATTTGATGTAGCATCCGATTGATGAGGCATTTGGAGAAAAGGAAGACAAATTTGCTTCATGGGATGATAAAGAGGAAGATGATTATATTGGGGTTGATGAGGAGGATTAGACATTTCATTAGAGATAATTATCTATTTATATGTTACTCCCTCCGTCCCATAAGAGTGTGCACTAATTTCCATTTTGGGACGTTCCACAAAAGTGTGCACTTTCCTTTTTTGAACTCCTCCTTCCAATAATAAAAGTGGGCCCCTTCTTCCACTAATAACACACTCACCTAATATTTATTAAAACCCGTGCCACCAACAATCATGCACACTCTTATGGGACGGAGGGAGTATGATTAATGATTTATATGTTAACACTTGTGATTTTAAGTTTTCTATTACTTTATGCAGTTTTAATTTCCTAAGTCTTATATATCAAGTCTTGTATATAGATTGTTTTTTATTTAATCCGCTATGCATCTTCCATAACCTGTTATGCCATCCATCATAACCTTATGCTGGGTTTTAGGCAAATTATTATAACAGCCATCCACCATTGATAACATTGTACTAGAATTCCCTTGTGTGTCCTCAATTCTGTGGCACTGCTAGTCTATCCCTTGACCCCCTTCGTTGGCTTGTCTTTTGTTTCCCTTCATTGGTATAATGCTAGTTTGAGTTTTGTGTTAAAATTGTTATCTATTCGGATCTTCTAGTATAGTGTCAACTGTCAACAGAAAAGCAAAGGTGGAAATTCTTGATAGGAAACAGAGGAAAACGTAAAGACAGGATTTGATGATAGAAGTCGTGGGTGGGATCAGACAGATTTGCCTTCCATTTGTCATGGAACGAGACAAACGTGTATTATCTAAGAGTTGATGGTGAACAAGAAAGTACAAGATATGTACGTACGCCATACACGTGTGCATATGTGCGATCTAATGAGGAAAACAAAGAGATAAAGTTTGAAGGTAGTAAGATTTCAGATATGACACCCAATATTGGCCGCTTGTCATGCGCATATTTAGTGTTGCCCCTCCAAGCTGTTATCTTGTAGTTATTGATATATACACTTTTACATTGTTCGGGGCTGATTTATTTTTGGAGCCGGCCTGTGTGACCATGACCCAAGTTGTGGGTTAGGATGGTCTGTCGGTCAGCCTAATAGCCAAATGACACCTCTACTCGCGGACTGATATATTGACCTAGATGCCCACCTTTTATTCCGATCGGAAGTGTTAAATGTAGGCTTTAGAAATATGGGCTTCAACCTTTTGATGTAGCTTGCTTGTTTGGAAATACTGGCTATGATTTTTCTTTCTGATTTTAGACGGTCAAAGCCTTTCGGAGTTGTTTACCAGTCCACATTGAAGTCCTCTTTTATCTGATTCCACCAGTCCAGTCTTGCTTTAATACTCCATGGGCCAGTCTTCTAATATCTTCCTCCAGAAATCTGTCTGTTATACTACTAACAGGATGCTCTTAGGAAGCAGTCTGGTGTAGTTGGATCTAATATTTTCTTTGTTTTCTTTTTCATTGTAGATATGGGTAAGATTCTAGAGCTTGATGAGCACAAAGATCATAGACATTCAAGTTCCCTTACTGAAGGAGTTTTTGTCAAAAGTATTGGAGATGCAAAAACTTCCGAGTCAAGTGAGAAAGAAGGATTATATGTCAATGGTGAGGATTTTAGCATTTATTGATGTGCACACAAGGGTTGACTTTAAGTAGAAAGTTTCTAGATTAATGCCACTTCCACATCATATTGTTGGTCTGTATTAGCCATTCTAATTGCTTTTGGGAACCACAGTTTATCTAAAACTTACGGGTTCTCGCAGGGGGAAAAATCTCTAAATACAATAAGGAAAAGACACTTTTGAATGACAGTGGAGAAGTAAATCATGCCAAAACCACAACTTTCATTGGAGATGTTAATGCCACATCCACAATGGCTAATGCTTCTGGGGAGAATGTTAGTGCTATTGCATCGATTATGGCAGAAACTAATCACTCAGCTCTAGAAGGTGTTGGCAACATATCACCCAGGTTACACTTCTTATCAAATTCCAGATGTCACACAACTTTTAACTTGCACATGAGAGATTATAGTTTTAGTCACATCTTACTTTTAGTCATTCTTTATGGAATTGTGTCCTGATGGCGGCTAAAAGTTTCTCAGGTTGCATGCTGCAAAAATAAGGTTTAGGGATCCTTTACCTAGTGCTGAATTTGGTCGAGAGAGCAAAAAATTAAGGATAGTGTGTGAATTTCATGCCAAAGGATGGTGCATCAGAGGAAAGACTTGTAGATTCCTTCACATAAAGGACGGACCAGATGCAGTGGTGTTGAAAAGTGAAGCCTTAGGGAGGGAAGGTAACTTGTATATGTTTTGTAGCAAGACATCTAATACAAGTATGCTGAGAAGTATACTTGTGTGTAGTGTTCATAAGATCTTATAAGCCAACCAATTTTCTATTTCTTTTTGTGGCTGTAGCAGAACCTTCGAGTGCATGTATTCCACCCCTACAAAGTGAAGAGAACCCAAAATTAAACAGTGAGACGGAAAAGCTGGTTCTCCTTGAAGATGATACCTATTTGGGTGCTCCTACACAGGAAGATAGATGGAGTTTGAGGCACAAGTTATACTTGGATAATTACCGGAACTATGGCAGTCCTCCTGTCAGAGGAATTTTAAGTGCTAGAGATAGCGCATATCATGGAAGTTCCTCTGTTACATCACATGACAATGATTGTGACACTAGAGTATCTTGTTTCGGGCCAACAGTGGATGAAATAATTAGTAAGAAGAGTAATATAGTCCAAAATGATCATAGGCTTGCAGACTTGCCAGATTCTTATACTAGGCATGCCTTACCTTTTTGTTCTTCCTCTCGCAACTCTAGTGCACATGGGCCTCGTAAATTCTTGCAGAGCAGCCTGGAGCGTCATGCTTATGTATCCTCTTCCATGCAACAAAGCATTCCACAAGCTTCCCGCTTTGAATCGGATACTCTGCCTAGTAATCGTAGTTTTGGGGAAGCCGAGCCAGCCAAGTTTGAGGCTACTTTCTCTTCATTTGATTGGGAGCCATCTGCTCCTTTCCGCCCATGTCATGAGATAACTCGAAGCATATTGTTGAAAGAATGTGGTTATAACCCAACGCATGACAGCACTGATAAGAAAGATGTTCAGGATATCAGGGTGAGGTTTTCACATTCTGACCAAGGATCATCTATTAAGAATGTAAATGTGCAGTCAAGCATTCAACGGGAGGAGAGTGTTTTGAATCATGTTCTTGCTGGTGATACTGTGAAGGATAATATTTTGAGTTCTAGCAATGATAAAGTTAAACATGATAAGACAATGGATGGAACAATATTGGAAGTTGATGATTCAGGCACAAAAGTTGATATTGAAGCTGACTTTAAGCGAGGTGATCATGTGCAAAGTGAATCAAAGGCTTTCAAATATTTCCAATCTGCACTAATAGAATCTGTGAAAGAATTAGTGAAACCATTTTGGCGTGAAGGCTTTCTTAGCAAAGATGCCCATAAACTGATAGTTAAGAAGGCTGTTGACAAGGTTCTTAGTACTTTGCAAACCCACCAAATTCCTAGCACAGAAGAATCTGTCAAGTTATATCTTTCTTCATCTCAGCCCAAACTTGCAAAGCTAGTTGAGGTTAGTCTCTTCAATAAATTGATGGACAAGTATTTGAGTCAAATTTTATTGCTTATTAGAAATAATCCTTGATATCCGGTCATTATCATTGCAGGGATACCTCAAAATATATGGCAAAACTTGAGATTGCTGAATGATTATTCTTGTGCTATACTCTCTCCAAAAGGAAAGTTTTGATCCCTTCTTGGTGGGCCCCTTTATATGCCTTCCTTTTACCAAAATGAACGGCTTCGTGTTTTAAGATATCTAATTTTATTGATGAAACTTCAAAAATCTTGATCAACTTTAAGGTATCTATTCTCTAGTGTAAGTTTCTATAAGGAACTTTGGTAAATAACCTGCAAAAATCTGCATGTAGGTTTCAATTATGCAAACAATTATGTTGATAGGTAATGATTATATAATGTTCTTTATGTGTCTTCTTCATGATAGGGGTCCCTTTGTATATAAATTTGGTGATAATTGTTAGTTTGCTCTGTTCATTAAGTTTATTGATTTGTGCTATGATTAGCTGACTATAGTATGTTGACTAACATGTAATATGACAACTATAGTACCTTTATTTTTCTTTTTGAGAAATTCACATTTGATGCATATTTAAACATATCTAACAAGTTTATTTTGATCTATATTGGTATTATATTAAATCCAATTTAGAAAATTTAGAAAATTTTATAAACTAAATAAAAAAATTAACATATATAGATTTATTTGAATTTGAACTAGTCTTCTATAAAAAAAATTGTGATGATAAATTAATTTGTAGTTTTTTAAACTTGAAGTTTGTACATACTATACAAGTAGAATTTAAGTGTCATATTAAATGAGTAAATGATAAATATCATAGTGAAGTTTGTACGTATACTTTTGTCCTAAATAGATATTTACGTATTTAATTTTTAGAATTGTAAAATTTGGTAATATTTAATTAAATTTATAACGTGAATAAACATTCAGAAGAGAAAAACTAACATTAACATAATACTCAGTAAAAACTAAAGTAATAAAACTAAATAATGTAGGATTACCTTCATATGTACTCCATTTGTCCATAAAAATTGTGGTTCAATGGAGATGTCACGAGTTTTAAGAAAAAGTGTGGTAGTTGTGTTTGAGTGAGGATTGAGTCCCACACTTTTTGTAAATAGTAAGGAGAAGTTTGTGTGGTATTTCTAAATAAGGAAATATCAAAATTTTTAGGGACGTTCTGATATGATAATAAGACCACAATTTTCAGGGATGGAGGGAGTATATATATTTTTAATTACAACTCAAGAACAAACATAAACAAGTGTACAGAATTAGTACCCAAAATATTTGATAATTTTATTCCCAAAAAGATTTATTTATATATTTTTGCAATCATTATTGGAATGGGTTAAAAATGCATTTTAAAGCACAACCTTTGACCCAATGATTGCCAATGTTTTAAAGTATGTTTTGTGAGGTGATACGTTTTTCGTCCGCCTCACTTGGCGTAAGTTTTGTAACTGTATGAGGCGGATAAAAAAACGTAAATCATAGAAAAAACACATAAAAACAACAAATATTCCAAAACACAGAAGTTCTTAACTACTAATAAGTGTAAAATCTTAAATTATAGTCTAATACTAATAAAATATTAGCCGTTCATTAATCAGCTATTCAAATCTCCAAGAAGCTTAAATCATCCGCATCACCATCTCCATCATATTCATCTTCTTCATCCTCAAGGTTTCTACCTATATGATCATCCGCATCACCATCTCACTAATCAATGCAAGGTTTCTACCTATATGATCGTATAATTTAATTTAAATGTTAAAGTTTTTCTAGAATATTATTAAATTTTATTTATTTAAGAATATAAGTACAAATACCTTTAGTTTTTCTCCTCCTCTTCTGTCCACTTGAGCTTTCCGCCTGAATTGTTGCCATTGGTTCATCTTCATTACTTTTGTTTGGGTTGGCTACCCCCTCATCATCCGAAGCCGGATCTTCAACAACCAAGGGATTAACATCATTTTCGTTGTTGTATCTTCAAATAATTGTACTTCAATTTCCTATTGCACATAATGTACGCTAAATCGTTCAACCTCGCCGTGGTTAGACGATTTCCTTGCTTTGTGTGCACATGATTGAACATACTCCAATTACGTTAGCATGCAGATGTTGACCAAGTAAGTCCAAAGATTGGTCAGTCCAAAGGCCTTCATTGCAAATGTTTTTAGCTTTGGCACATCATTTCCAAAATTGTCCCACCATGTAACTATAAATTAAATATTTGTGATTGAAAATGAAATTAAATGATTAAATCAGGAAACAATACCCGGTGGGCGTGTCATGTATGATCCTCTAGATGACCGAATGCCAAACAATCATTTCTTGTAATTGTACTCATAGAGTTGGGAATCGATCTTGAAGTAAGTACTTTGTTCTGGAACGAGTCGATCCAATCACTTATACAAACCACTCTTGATCTCCGAATGCGTGGAAACATTAGGACCCCACTTGTATCGAGGATTAAGATAGTATTCGGGTGCATGCAAGTCTCTTTGCAACTGAGTATCCCACTTCTCGTCAATATATCCAAAATTTCCTTGTATGAAGACACTTTTTTCTCGAAGTTCATGGCTATCTTTTCCTTTGCCTCATCCATTGCCCCATATATAAACCCCATAGTCGACGTCTTCTCGCCATCAACCATCCTCAAAACATCTAGAAGTGGCTTTGTGGTTTTATTGGAGTAAACCACACTTGGCCAAAATGTGTGATCGTTCATAACAATCTTTTTCACCAGCTTTCTTTGCCCAAGCACATCATTCCCATGTTCTCGATACAAACATCGATTGCAATGGTTGCTTCAATGCAAGCATGCTCTCTAGTGTCAAGTAGGTAGTGGCGAATCGTGTCGCAGCATGCCGAAGCAAATCTTTTCCTGCAGTCTCTCTGAAAAGAGCTAACGCCCACTGATGATTGTATATGAAGTTGCTGACCTTCTTTTCTTTAAGTAATGCATTTTTGTGCCATGGCAATTCACCAATCTTCTCAAGCATCAAGTCGATGCAATGTGTTCCGCATGAAGTTCAATACAAACGTGTTCGCTTCTCCATCAATGTCTTTTCAACTGCTTCGTAATTAGCTGCTTTGTAATTAGCTGCATTGTCACTCACAAGTTGTATACTATGCTCTTCACCAACTTCTCTTCACCAACTTCTTCGTCAACAGCATCAACCGATTCAAATAAGAATATGCAAGTTGTGGTTGGAATGACACTCATTTTTGCATCTAATATGAGGTCAAATGCTTTAGATGAGAAAACACGACATACTTGTTAGTTACAAGAATAACATTATCAAAGAAATTTGCCATATTGGCCCAAAGCAATTAGCCCATGAATTCGAGCGGTTTGGCTCGATTGATATGTCAACGCGAGATCAATCTTTTCAAGTGTAAGTTTTTTTATGGAGAAAAAGTTATTGCTCGACATTATCAAGCTCGCAGGCATGGTCTTTCCATGAAACATTGAGGACTTAATTTTCAGTTGTAGGACCACTTTTGAAGGGATCATCAAAATGAGGGTTGGGGAGTTGCCACAACTAAGATGTTAAAAGTACTTCCCTCGATTGACGTACATGAAGAAGATGCGCAAGGTCAATTCTATTCATCTTATCCATTCTCTTAGAACGAGTTTTATGGTGACCATCCGTCCATAAAATCTTGATTATGTGCGAGATTCCATCGGAGTTTGGATCTTGAAAGAGATTATTAAATGCACACCAAATTGGTAGACATAAAGGATAAAGGGTAATGGATTGTGCAATTCAAAAGCACGATCAATATTAAGCAAAATTAAACGCAACTTAAGAATAAATACTTTAGGAAAGCTTGAATGGCCGACTCAATTAATTTCCAAAAGTTTTACACAACTACTCAACTATGACTCCTAAATATTAAGCATAGGGAACAAAAGAATAGGTGGCCAATTATAACTCAACTATGACTCTAAAAGGAAATATGATTAAATAAAGGATGAACAACATTTAAAGGCATTAACTTAGTTCAAATTGCAATTATAACATCAATTTTAAACCTCACCAAAATGAGATAACAAAGCACAACTCAGTTTGCAAGACACTTTTCTTCCGACTAATAGGTTGGGTTTCGAGTCACCACTGGGAGGAACTAGGAACTATTATGGATCTTCTTTTAAAAAAGAACCTTATCAAAATGATACCCAACTTTTTGACTTGTTTCAAAACTTGCAATGAAGATCAACATCAACTTTGATCGATTTGTCGAACTTTCGATTTTAAACAAATTCTTGTTGTTCGAGCCTCTAATTTGAGAAATCAAATCTCGGTCATTGACGGACGCGAGTAGAAAAACATTTTGGCATATGGCTTGACGTTCAATACTTGTTAACCATGACGAATTTCACAAAATTTGCAAGTATTAGATGTTGTTAGCGAATATGTTGGTGCTTCGGGAAAATTCATTGCGGTTAGCAAGTATCGAACATCCAGCCTTTCTTCGAGCCTGTCAATGCCCAACCTTTGATTTATCAGATTGAAGGCTTAAATGATGAGAATTTGTTTGAAATCGAAAGTTTGACGAATTGATCGAAGTTGGGGGTGGTCCTCATTGCAACAACCCAAAAGGGTGGGTATCGTTTTACCTAGGCTTGAAAGCGGTGTTGTAATTGCAATTTGGCCTTAAGTCCGCACCTCTAAATGCAATTAACACTCAACCAAATAACCAACTAAACAATCTAGAATAACTTGTCCGTTGGTTCTCATGTCCTCAATGCCGCTAAACCTAGAGCTGCGGTACACTATCATAGTGTTAGTACAAAGACATGTTCTAATTATGAATCCTCCCATGCCATTTGCATTGTAGATTACTATAACCTAATTAGGCTTCTAGCATGGATGTTGATCTTGAAGTTTATCAAAATATAGTTGTCCGATTACTTTATTTTCTAGAAAGGACTTGATGGAGGGTCATTGGGCTGCTACACCCGTGCATATGCAATATAGGTAAGCATATACTCACCTTAATTTACACATTGAAGACACTCACCCATGAAGGTGCATGTCAATCGAGTGGGAATGCTAAAAAATGCATGTGCACCAGGTGGAGCAACACCCTTCTTTGAGAATGAGGTGCTTTTGCTGGCATGCGAATTATGAGGCACAGAAATCTCCCATGGGCACAATTTCTTTAACTTATTTTTCATGTGGGAGCTGATTATTGTTAGTATTTTCTAATGTTGATATGCTTAATGACCATGGGATCACTGAGTAGGACATAAAATATTAGGTAATATTTTCGGACCTCATTCCGACCATCATATTTACAGCATGGAAATCGTAGACCTCTGGTAATTGGGCACATCTGGATTTCACATAAAATCTGAATATGCCATCAAATGAAATTTGCTATAGAAGCCATGTAAATGGGAGGAGATAATTTTGGGCTGTAAACCGCCATATGTTGGTTTTGCAATCAAAAGAAAGGAAATAGTAATCTCTTCTATGATTAATGAAGAAGAAGATGCATTGGGTCCTCCTGGGCTTGCAGTCGTCATTTGTTGGATAAATGAATTTAAATGTGGAGCCACTGTACAACATATACATCCATTGCTGTAAAGTGCATGGCTTGCTTGTCAAAAGATACAAAATATATTCTGTTGCTCCAGTTAGGTTCTCTTTTTCCCCCTATCTGCTGCTGGTTCCCAGTGAGTTGTTTTTTCTGTAAAGCACTCTCAAGTTCTTTTGTTTGGTCTTTGATTTATCTCGGCTTGAAGCTCATAATGAAAGCTCATTTACTAATGCAATTCTAAAGAACTAAAAAATATTTATGCAGAAACATTTTATTCTTATAGGAATTCTACTTTTTAGTTCTCCCCAGTTCAGGTGCTATGGAATTTATCGTATTCACTAGCATTAATTAGGTCTCTTGCTTTTGATGAGCTCTTAGTTACTTGCATTAACAACTTGCCTCATGATGCTTATATGGGTCGTGCAGTCATTGGTTACAGAATATTGAAGATCTGATGAATGAAATGTTCTGAATTACTTCTCCTAAGCAATAAATCCCCTTCTAGAAGAGGCTATATTTTAGAAATCTGGTGATGTTTTCGTATCTGGATATGATGTAACAGATCAGCAGACAAGCCACTAGCAATTGCAAGCTCGACTGATAGAAGTGATGAGCTGAGGAAAGTGAAGCCTGGTATTTTATACTTTCCTCATTGCAACGTTTGTTGTTTGATGCTTGGTATGGGTTGACTGGATCGACAATCTCTGCAAGGGGTGGCGAATGACGAGAACAGCTTCTGGCTAAAACTTTTGTCTCCTGTCGAGCGCTTCTCATTTCCTTTCCTTTTGACTTGGGAAACTTGCTTCCTGCTGCTACTTTGGTGACTTGTCTGCTTCATATCTGATGCTCTCCTGTTCCCAGGAATTTGTAGGAAACTTTCCAAAGGTACTTGCTTAGAAGCTCGATGCCGTGAAGTGCGCATTGTAGTCGCATGCTGGTTGTTTGGGCTCCCATTTGTTGAGTCAGCGTTGGAGCGGCTGAATTCGAACCCCGAGTCTTCTTTCTGTGGCTTGGTACTTTCTCCCCTTTCTTGTGTGCTGACGAGGCCTGAGAAGGATAGCGAGTTGCTCGAGGGGAAATCTTTTGCAGCATCTGGGAACATTTTCTTTGGCATGGTGAACTACTGGACTTGTGTGACAGATAGATAAGCTTGCCATAGTTTCTGGGCTCTTTATATGCGAAGCTTGGATTCAGTATTTTCATTTTTCCTTTAATTTTTTTGATTTGAGGTTACTGTATATATGTAGTTATGCTTCCCAGCAATGCTGGTTAGAGATCCTCCCGTCATTTTTGGCTTTTGCATAGTAATAGAAAAAAAATTCTGTTATTTTGTGTTGTCTAGTTCGATGTGTACAGCTTTGTTACGTTTTAAAATAATTGTTGATGCATCAGTTTAGTTAATGAAGTAATAGAAAAAGTATTGAATGAAGTGGTTGATGCATACGAGGTTGGACGTGGGAGACTCCGAAATAAGCTTGAAAGCTACTGCTTAAACTCATCTTGTGTGTCATTTTTCAACCGGATTTTGTGAAGGTTAATGTTCCAATGTGATTTAGTTCCATCGTGGCCGGCCTTGCGAAATTACTTCTTTAACCTTCACCTGCTATCATCATGAAAGTTTGTTTTACCATTTTTTTCTTCTTCTTTTTCTTCCCATAGAGAATAAAATATATATGGTTTGTTAAGGGAGATTTTGCAAAAAAGAATTAACAGAAATATATTTTGTACCTTATTTCTATATTTTGTTCAGCAGCTTCAGCTAGTTCCTTTCCTTCTAGGGGATTAGGATTAAACTGGCCCTCTAATTGAGTTGAAGCCTTATGTTTTTATTTGTCCTAGGCCCAATAACATACTATGTGATATAGTTTTTATTTTTACTTTATTTTACGTATGTGATATGTGTCAACACGTGTAAATTGTAATATCTACAATACTCTAAAAAGATATTACCACTTGCATAATGTCTTAAAAATCAACCAATTAACATGTACGAAGTAATAATATTATTTTATACACTAAAAATGGTAATATAAAAACAATATGCAATTTAAAGTAAAAGATCTCATGTATACCTATCCACAATTCACTCTTATTTGCAGGGAAGAAGAAATATGCAAGCCGAAGAGCAACTTTAGGAGATATTTCAGCACAACCTTTTACATTATTATTAATCAATATAAATAGGCGAAACATGATGTTCATGCTCACTCCAAAACAAATTACAAGTAATTAAAAGGTTAAAGTGAGAAAAAAATGGTGCTTCTTGATCAACTGTGGGATGATGTTGTGGCCGGGCCGCAGCCCGACCGCGGCCTCAAACACCTCAAAAAGGTGTACACAAGCCCCAAAGGTTCTATTCTAAACATTATTCATTGCTTTATTTTCACATCATATATTATCAATAAGTTTTGATTTTGATGCATGGTTAGACGGAGGAGAGGGCAGTGGCGTGGTGTACCAGAGGTCTCTGTCGATGCCGTCGAGCCCATCGACGCCGGGAACGCCGACAAATATGTCGCCGACGGCGGGGAAAAAGGACAATGTGTGGCGGAGCGTCTTCAACCCGGGAAGCAACCTCGCCACCAAGAACGTCGGATCTGACTATTTTGACAAGCCGCAGCCCAACTCCCCTACTGTCTATGATTGGTATTTTTCTACAGATAAATTATGTCATTGCATATTTGCAAAACTATTTATTTATTTTGCAATTTCAACATCCCGATTTTTCAATGATAAATTATGTCATTGCGTAAGTAAATTTTTTTCAGAAATCGTCTAAAAGTTACATATTTGGATAAACAGTGTGTTATTTCTTGATAACTAGTGATTATTTAATTTGATTTGCAGGCTTTACAGTGGGGATACTAGGAGCAAGCACCGTTGAAAGTAGTAGATAATGGCGGAATTTCAATGCATGCATTGCCCACATTTAATTTTAGTGGGTTTTAGTTTTATTATTGTAAATAAAGTCACCTCTAAATTTGGTGGAATTATGTAGGTTTTGTTGATTTTCTTATTTTTGTAAATAAAGTAGTTATGTTATAGGTTATTGTGATCTACATATTATCATGTAATTTTCCTTTGTTGTTTGCTATGAAAATAAGGTTTATTGTAACTTTTTGTCGCTTCTCGTAATGGAGCTTTTATTTTCTTAGAACTATCCGTTGTTGTGAGCCTTTCTCGAACAGAAGCATCATGCATGGATTAACGTGTTTTGGTTTTAACCAATACCGTGCTTATAATTTAATCAGGTTAGAATTAGATAAAATTCCAGTTTTACCGAGTCAAGTTTCATTTTGTCTATTTGTTTTATTTTAATTTATTTCTCACCTACAAGAAAAGAAAATAATGAGAACAAAAATAAGATTGTCTTTCTTTTTATTTAAATTGATCTAATTATGTCATCTGTAGGATATATGTTAATATATTTATGAAATAAACTCTCATTTTATTGTTTGAAAAAAGAATATAAATTCATTTGTAATTATAAGTGAAATTGGAATGATGTAAGTTTTATGAGGACCGTAAAAACTATGTTCTCCCGATAATGCCTAAATCCTAATAAATCTTTTTTGTACAAAAAGTACAAATATGGCTACAGAGTGTTTGTACGGAATTCGAATTGTGGCTTCTCTACTATAATTATTGACAAGTCTAAGAAATATACTGATTTACAAAAGGTCTACTAAAGTTACAATTGTAATTTGCTATAAAAGCACAAATTAAATATCAGGGAGAGCTCTTCTCAGATGCATTTACCACATTTTATACCCGACATGGATACGAAAATGAGAAAGCTAGAAATGTTAGAAATGAATCCCGAAAATGGTCTTTGGGTGGGCATGAAATATACTCGTTTCATGAGGGACCAGAAATAAAATATCTTTCAAAACTTTGCTAAAGCATACAAAATTGAAATTGAAGAAGAGATTAAACGAAATCCGAAATTTTGGAAGTTTTGACACCAAGCCTATACCACCAATACACACATATATATATAATTATAATATAATGTGAAGCCACCGGAGATAAACTTTCACCAGAGTTGATTGTATAAGAGTTTTTAATTATCGGAGGACTCCGCATGTAATATGTACAAAATATCTAACTTTTAAATATACCAAAGCAGACTTCAATCCTGCATACAGTTGGCAGCTTCCTTTGAGAGAGATGTAAGCTCCATCCTAGTCAATTACCTTCGCCTTGCGCCTTCCGCCGATATGCCAAAACCTGAACACAGATATGCAATCACTAGTTAGTCGTCTCTTGTATATTCCTGAATGGCAACCGTGCAAACAACGGGCGTGAAGACCACAAGCATCATAGTTCAATCATAATGTGCTCATTATATAGAGCACTAAGGCGGGATCATTTATGGCTGGTGTAGTGTTGGATGCATAAAGAGTTAAAAACAATTCAACATCTATTAAGGTAAAGCCTCAAAAGTCTGGTTCCTTTCTAAAGCTATTGGCATTTTCAGGCATCGGGTGGTCCTTGTCTTCCGAAAAGGGCACTTGAGTATGAGAACACTGCAAATCACAGGCATGGTAATATGATAATGGGACAAGTTACCAATCTGACCACGCCTTTATCTTTCTCAAACAACTCTAGGTTTCAACTCCATTCCCAGGTTCCGACTTCCCAATAAGATATGTATATAATGAATTAGAATAAGATGTTAAAGTAAAACACATGCACACAAACACAGAATCAGGATAATAAGTTCAACCTTTGCACATCACAAGGGAACAAATCTCACCAGATTCTGCTGAGTAAAACTGCCATGAATTTCCCCCAATGTCTGATGCTCATTCAAAAGCTGCAACTCACTGTGGCAAGCATTTAGAATGCTAGGCTCATTTTTGAAACTTGAAGTATTGTTTACAGGATGAAAATCTTTAATTATTAGTATCTCAACTTCACTAGCTTCCGTAGATGTCTGCATAGCAACATACTGCAAGAGACGTAGGTTTAAAAATCATTCAGGGTCCCCATTTTATTCTAACTGGACTATTTCCTGCAGAAAATGAAAAGACCACACAGCAAAATACACGTGAAAATACCTGGCATAAGTGTCTAACTGATGATCGAGAACTACAGCAGAGATAAGGTCGCTTCAGGCTGGGTATTTTGTCCTCAAGCAATGAAACAAGCGTCAGACTTACTTTCAACTGAAAGAAGAAGACAAAACCCTTTAAGTTCTCTTAACAGATTAAATGGCAATGTGCAGAAATGTCGATGAGGTAATATAACAAACTCACAATCTTAAACGTCACATGCAATACACAATAAGCAATCAAGTTATTCCAATGTATGAAGGTTTCAAGATTCTTTAGTGCCAAGTCAACTCTATCCACACCCTATCACATCCCCATGTACAGCCTCTCTCAATCTAATGACCAATTAAATAAGAAAACAGATAGAAACAAGAAGTGAGGCTCAGGATTTGCTATGTCAAAAGCACAGTCTATAACTTCCACCTCTTCATTTTCCTTTGAAGATTGGAGATGATCAATTAGATTTGAGAGCCGATTATTCCTGGAAAGTTTGCTGTTGGCCCAACTATGACCACCATGTCGGGTGTTACTGCGCATGCCACCTCTTCCCCAGGCAAGAATTTCTGTACCTCCAATAATTCCAACTGAAGCGCTTACTAATTCTCTGTTGGTTTCAGAATCATTATCATCAGAACCTCCATCTGCATTTGCTCCTGATGTTTGTGAAGTCCGAGCTCCTCGCCGTCTTTTATATCTCTTAGATTTGATGTCAGGAGAGCGTTCATCAGCTGACGACGAGTCTTTGCTACCATCATTTCCGTTAGTTCCTTCCTCTTCATCAGATCCTTGATTCTCAGCCATTCTATTTCTCCGGCCTCTCAAATTTCGATAATTACCCTGTCGCCTGACAAATGCTGCTGCTGTGACTCTGGCTGATGTTCGCTTCTTTCCTAGTGCTTCAGCTTGTCGACGAAATGTTTGGGAAATAGAAGCTTGTATCTGTCAGAAAACAGAATAATTAACGCAACTGTGTTTGGTTTCTAGGAAATTCTTAACTACAAATGCTGGTAGGCAACATTTCACTAGTCATTCATGGAGAATAAGTACATAATTTGTCTTGCCAGCCACTAAGGGGGAGATGGGATTGGGGCATCTTTAAGGAATACGATCTACATATTTTTAAGCTATCTTGAAGGATACATAGAGTGTGCATATGATTGCAGTGCACTATCCACAAGCAGAAGAAGCCTCGGTTGAAAACTGACACACTCTACCTGCTTATTGCGAGCCTTCTCCTCCTCATGGAAAGCCAATTCCTGACAGAACAAGTAGGATGATTCTTGATGATTTTTTTTTATATATTTTTTATTTCTTATAATATTGTGCAGAATGAGAGGCAAAACATTTCTCAGCTAGTACCTCCTCCTCATACTTATCAATGTCAGGATACAGAGTGGCAATTAGGGCATCATAATTCGGATCATCTCTCAAGGATCTGCGGCTGGCACAATGCGTGCGGCAAGCTGGACATTCATTATTGCTGCATCAGTAAACAGAAAGTTAGAAGGAAAGAAAAAACCAATCTCAGACCATAGATACAGCATGGAAGCATGTACCCTAAGCGCATGGATTTGTCAATGCATTCTCTGCAGAAACGATGTAAGCATTCCATGACTGTCCTTGTCTTCCTAATTATACCTGTTCAAGGAATAATGAACAACTCTGAATCACTTATGTAGAGAAAGAGATGATGAGTGTCACCAAATATATTTTCTTTGTCCATTTTTGGCCACATTATTAACAAGAGAGCATTTTCCGAAGTAACCAAATAGCCAATACTGACATGTGATCACCGACATTTGGTTGTATAAAAGAGTTATATATGCGGATGTCACAAACTGAGATTCGAGAATTGTACCTAAACATATTGGGCACTGCACTTCCTTGCGTATTTCTGCCAACTTCACCACAATAAATCTGGAATGGAACAGCATAGGTTTTAATAGTAGTTTACAACATTGCAAAATGCAAATATGGCCTAATTTGGATTAGTGCAAACAAAAATATTTTCTCTGCCACATTGTAACAGCTGTTGAAGTCATTATACTCCCCATATTGGGAATGGGTTGGGATATCTTCTCACAGGCATAAAATGGAAGTGAATGTCTTTCTAATTCTGAATTCCCAGTTTCTGCTGCAATCGACAGCTATCTCACGTGTTTAATCTTAACAATAGAATAGCATGTCACCAGGGAGAATGATAAGTTAAGTCCAATTTATCATAAACAGAGTCACATAATTTTCCCAAGCAAAAACTACAGAGTTTCCGGTCCTCGCATAATCACATTTATTTTCTTTTGCATTTGGGTTTTAAATATATAACATGCTCATTAAGATGTAATAACAACAAGACCCCACCACTAATTAATTTGGCCACGCCAAGGAAAAGCATCCTTTAGTACTTAATCATGCATGACAATCAAACTGCAACTGCCAGACTTCTGACAAAGGAAGACATAAAAGATTTCTAATAAGCTTAGAAAACTTAAACAGCCTCAATACTCCCCATGGACTTCTATAACAGCCGATGCCTTATAAGTAAGCACCTTCTGCACTTCTAGAAAGTATCAGAGAGGTCAAAAAAGTTATACGCTGGATCACCATGCTAGATTGTGGAGCAGCAAGAGCCACTAAAATTTATTGCCATGATTTTATTATTGACTATTGAGAAAGACAGACATTATTGTACAGTGACAAGTAATACCAAAAATAAAGAGAGCAAGTACTTTTTAGTCCACATGAGCAGGAAACTATCACTTCTCAAACCATAATCCAAGTACCAATTTAGTCATAACGCAGCAAATCGGCCAGAATAAATAATGCGACCTAATCAAATACATAATCTTAATCTGGACGACTTATGGATCAATCACCAATTGGCACATGATCGGGAGAAAACCCAAAGCCGTTAACAAAATTGAAATCAATTTTATCGTCAGACTTGACAGCCATCAAAGACAAATTGCGGATTTCATCACAGGAGATTAAAATGTCCAAACGCTTCATGTATATGCCAGACCTCCTCCTCCTCCGTGAACCGCTAGTAAACAAATCGTAACGAATAACAAAGCATGCAGATCTCAAGCTATACCAGCTCATTCACACATCAAACCAGGCCAAAATGCGCAGCACTAGAAACCGGTCGAAAATTATACACAAATACGTACACCTATCTACACTTCTGCCTCAGTGTTCGTGCGTGCTGCTTATGTGAGTGCGCGAATGAAAAGTAGAGCAAAAGAGAGAGAAAAAACAGAGTTACTCGTCCTTTTCTTCACCACTGGAGTAAGAGCTCTCATCGGAATCTGAGAATCAAACATACGTAACAATAAACAAATAATAGAAAAATACATGTAGAGATGCTGACCGAAGGTCGAATTTACTGGAAACCGAAATAGTACTTGTGCGAATACTATACATGAATAGGCATCCGAGCACGTACCGCTGGCGTTCACGGTCTGCTCGTGGTTGTGATTCTCGCTGTCCTGGAGCGAATCATCGAGTTTTTCTTCGTTAAGCGGTGGCGGAGGAGAAGGAGGCGGAGTGGTGGTTTCGGCCGAGCGCTTTTGGGCCGGCATTGAGTTGATTAGGTGGAGGTGAGGAGCTTCGCGACGGTGATGGGACCGGCGGTGGTGGCGGTGGGTGTGGTGCAGTGGAGGAGAGACGGAGTCAGCGAAGAAATGAGAAAATTGAGCGTGGCTTCGTTTTGGTGCTTGTAGAAATGGTGTGTTATATTTATTATGTATTTTTGTTGTAAATTATCTGTGTGCTTTGGCCTTTGGGTTAGATTGTCTCCGGTTTCTTCTATCCAGTTCTCCCGGTCTTAGAAATCGACAATAGCGACTTATAGCCAACTCCCCCGGCTATTGGCGTTTGGTAATGTGATATCGTGTGTTGTCATGTGTTGCATTGACAACAAATTAATTTTACTATTTTTATTTATCAAGATTAATCTTTAAAAGTGAACGTTATTTATTAGTTTATTGGAGTATTTAACATTATGGATTAATCTAAATAAAATGTAATCAATATTGATTTCAATGATGTTGAATATAATATTAATACTAGAGTTGGTCTATGTGCGATCAATTAAGTGTATGAAAAAGACGGATTGAGTTGGAGTTGGGGCGAGCCGTGGATTGATTTTATGACGGGTTATAAAAGTAATTATTGATATAAAGAAAACAATAATGTTTCAAAAACATTACTTTTCTTCATGTCGATTATTACTTTTCATCACAATAATAATTTCTTCGAATAATTCATATTTTTCAACCAATTATCTTAACTGGCAGAGCAGCGTTAGGTGCAGGCGCGGAGCGAAGGATGCGACGACGGTGTACTTATTTTGGTCAAGTAATTATTATTGTAACAAAAAATAATTATTGATATAAAGAAAGATAACGTTTCAAAAACATTATTTTTCTTCATGTCGATTATTCATTTTCATCACAATAATAATTACTTTGAATTATTCGGCCCAAATCCGCCCCTACCTGTGCCCAGACCTACTCCCCAGCCCCGACAAGACCCATCTTACCTATATATGTGATCTGACAGGAGAATTTGTGTTAATAAAATTTTGTTAGTAATATTCGAGAGTTTGACTTGAAGTTGAACTTCGTTTCTTCATATGTAATTGTATATATTATACTCCCTCCGTCCCAAGAAAGTTGGCCACATTCTTTTCGGCACGGAGATTAAGAAATGGAGTGTTATGTTTTAATTGAGTGGGGCCATTAAAATTATTGAGTTAATTAAAGATGCTTCTTCATCCGTTTACTCTCTTCATCCTGCCCACCGGCCACCTCTCATCCACCGCTCCCTCCTCCGGCGAAGTCGCTGCCATCAGCCACTGTAAAGAGTCCCCCATCTTCCGACCTGAAACACAGCTCCAAGTCCAACTAAAAAAAAATGACACCAAATCTTGCCCAAGTCTATCTCCTCCAATCAGGTCCAAAATCCAGAAAAAATTATCCAATCAACCAAGGAAAATCAAGCCTCCTGTTATCTAATTTGAGAAATCAACCAACAAATGGTGCAAAAAAAAAGGGTCGCACTCTTGCCGGAATTTATATAGGCCAATAAATGAAGCAAAAAAGAATTCACATAGACCAAGGAAGGCGGCACGACTCTTGCCGGAATTACAGAGACCAGGAAGGCGGCGCGACTCCGAAATTACAAAGGGTCGCCGCCACCGCCGCCTGAAAGCCCTAGCCCCTAAATTGCGCTACCTCTCTAATTGGAGATGGAGATGCGAGAGATGAGAAGACATAGAGATGTGACAGGCGGTGGTCTCAGACCAGGCGGAATTCATCGCCGGCGCCGGCGCCCATCCCCCTCAATCAAATCGCAAAACCAAATCCCGGAAGAGGGCTAGGGCTCGCGGCTCTGGAATTACAGAGACCAGGTGGAATTCAGAAAAGGCCTAGGGCTTGCGACTCCGGAATTACAGACAGAGGAAGATGGGGGTCACGGCGCAGGCCAGAGAGGCAGCGGCGATCGCGGCGCAGGCCAGAGAGGCGGCGGCCATGGGGGTCTCGGCGCAGACAAAGGAAGATGAGAAGAGATAAATTTGAGGAAGAGACGGCGGCGGCGGCCATGGGGGTTGCGTCCGCCGGAGAAGAACAGAGGGAGAGAGAGGGAGAGGCGGCGGTGGCCATGGGGGTTGCGTCGGCCGGAGAAGAACAGAGGGGGAGAGAGGGAGAGGCGAGAGGGAGGTGCGGTGTGAGAGAGAGAAATATGAGTGAGGATAGATTAGGTTAATAGGTGTAGATTAGTTGACTTAATTATAGAGTTTAATTTGGTGTAATTTTTACCCAAAAAGGAAAGTAGCCAACTTTAGTGGGACGCCCAAAAAGGAAATGTGGCCAACTTTAATGGGACGGAGAGAGTAATATTTTTCCCCTTTTACAGTTTTTATTTCACGGTACTTTAGTAACTAAATTATGCGGTTAGATCATCGGTTTTATTAATGATTTCATGGTGCAAAAGGCAAAGATGGTTAATCCATTTTAGGAAGCATGATCTTCTCCACTGACATCTCCAGGGCGATTGATGATGAATTTGTCGTAATGATTTCATGCAATAAATATATATTTTTCATACTCAAGACGAGCTTAATTAGTGATAAGCAAATGATTGATTCCACGGCGAGTTGGTGTAGTTTGTCCCAGTGTCACGACTAAAAGAGAATGGAAAGATGGACGTGAACATCTTGGTCAATAGTGTCTTTATCTTGGACTCGAGGCTGGTCGGGTAAACCCGACACCCGAATCCCTAATTGGCACTCTTAATTTGAACTGTCTAAGTTCATGCGCTTAAACTCCTACTCATCTTGGGCTCCTTCACACAAAACAACTCACCTTGGATTTGTGCTTTTCGGGAAGGTTTTGAGTATATCTCTTTCAGATTCTAAGGAAAATGGGTGTTTATCCTTATCATTTTTCGATTCGGCCCAGATCTACCATGTCACCATTTTGGCCACAACGCCACTCTTTTCTCTATTCTTTCTGTTGTTTTTTCCTTCTCATTTTTTGATCTCACCTCCTAGCTATCTGCCTGGATAAAACCTCTTATTCTAATCGGTAATTGGATTGAATTTGATGTCTCACTCAAGTGGTTTGACAAGTGATAGTCTTCCATTTCTTCATGCATTTATCTCGGGAGTTCTGAATCATCTTGGCCAAAGTGCATGCCATCGTATCTCAGCTCAACACCTCTCTCAAAATCTAGTCCCATTATGCTCATCCATTGAAGCTTCTATTCTTAATGGTACTTTAAGAAAAAGTCTTTATGTCTTGCTCAAGAGATTGTCATATGATTGTCCTTTCATTTCATGCTTATTCACACCACGAACTTTCAGTCCTTTTGACTTGGGGTACTATCGTAACTTAGCTTATTCTCAATCTTAGAATTATGCTTCATTGTGCCCATTTCCACCTACATCATACCTTGCCTCACAGAGTGTCCTCATAGACACAAAACACAGGGGTGAATTTCATTAAACGTTAATAAATTTATGGTACTTATATCAAATTGATTGCTAAACTTTAATTTATTTTAAAATGAATACTAAATTCACATTTCACATTGTTTAAAGCTTGAATTCAATTTTTCTAGTAATTTTATTCCACATGACAATTAAAATGTCACACCATAACCTTCTCTATTGGATTTTTTTTTATGTATTGGTTAGATACCAAAATCCTCCATTGATGATGGCCTGCTAATGTAACTTGTAGATTACAACTCATTTGTTAAGGGGTGTGCGTCTTATGTTTATGGGTTCAGCTGAAGGATTAGTAGATCGAGTAAACTGATAGTGCATGCATGAAGAATTGCGTAATCAACCTGATATCTGATGAACTTACGCGGAGTCAACGTAAGATTAAGCTGAACTTTAGCAGAGATAAATCAAGAGTATCTGCAATATCTTTTGACAGACGCATAACAAATACAATATTTTTGAAATGTCAGAGTACGATGAGTCATATGTCGAAAGCGATGTAGCTTGAGTCAAACGAGAAGATTTTCAAGACTCACGGCTCAATTTTTTTTAAGATGTTCTCCAACAAAACTATTGAGGATTGCACCTATAAATACTCGAAGAATCACACTAGTTATGACTGCTTCAACTATCAGAATTATTGTAAACTTATACTCTCAAGATTTCAAGCTCTCAATCCTAATAATCTTTAGCATCACAATTAACCAGAATGGAAACTCAATGCTTAAGGGATTGCAAGCTCTGATACAAGTTATCACTTGAACCATATAGTTGTTTCCTACATGTTTCCTACAGTTTATAGGTGTTCTTCAAAGTTCATCCTAAACTTAGAATGAGTAATCTAATCTTCAGATACTAATCACTGTAACAGATTACTCATTAGTTAGAACCCTCTTCTACACCTTAATTACCCTATAGGTTTATTGTAAGAAGTAGACATTATGCGAAGTGTTAACAGTTTGAAAGCAAAGGTTAGAATTCGTTCATGGCCTCGTGGATCAGTTTAAGGTTACCAAACTGACCAGCCAACTTGCAGCTCTAAAATAAAGAGTCCTAAAGATAATTTGATTCACTTGTTTATAAAGTACGTGGATGTAGAAGGTCTCTCCGAACCATGTAAAACTTTGTGTGAACTTTACCTTTTAGTTGTTTAAATTGCATATTATTGAATCTGCATTAATACTAACTAATGAACAAGTTGATAAATAACTTAAAGATTTTCAAATAACGTGAGTAGCTTATCTACCATTTTTTTCACAACATGTTCAATTGATAAGCTTTCAAAATGTCAGTAGGTTAGCTAATTGACCGCTCTCTTAGCAAGACATCTTATTTGGACAAAGTTAGCTTACTTTCAAGTGTGCTGATTAAATTACCTGAAAAGCTAATGGTTCAGTTAACTTATCAATCTTGCTTCAGTAAGTAACAAACAACAAAAAGTTTACAATTGATGTATTCATTTTCATACACCAGTATATACTTGATCGGAACTAACATTCTCATTTTAGAAGAGTACTTGTGTGTAGAAATTTGGATCTACAAAAAAAAAAAGATTTACACGCAACACGACATCGATAATTCATCTAGCAATTCTAGAAACTTTTGCTTGTAGGGCGTCGAATCGTGGTGGATCAATAAAATTTATTTTGTGAAAGAGAAAGTGAATCATGAGAAAGCAGTAGAAAAACCAAGCAACAACGAAATCAAGAAATTGTCATTTTTGAAAATTTTTATTAAGAAGCTACAAAATATTCCTACTTATCATCGGTTTGCATCTCTCCTTTAAAGAAGAGATGCAAACCGATGATAAGTAGAGATATTGTGTAGATGGCTCAGGTCTTCCTCGTCCCTATCCCTTTACTCTCTCTCATTCGAAATAAACCTTTTATTTTAAAGTTTTATTTGACTCTCTCTCTCTCTCCCCTCCCCCTCTCCCACAATGTCTCGATGCGTTTTGCTCAGCACGTACGACCACCTTATCGCCATTTGCTTTGTTGTAGTTTGGTTTAAAAAAATCACGTTTATAGTTAGACATGCATTTAGTTATTTTTTTAGTTCCTATTCTTTGTGATAACCAGAGCGTCATTCATTTAGTCCAGCATCAATGTTTCCACAAAAGTAGGGGTGAGCAATCGGTTGGTTCGGTTGAAAATCGATCCGAACTTCTAAAACCAAATCATCCAAACTTTTAAAAAATGTCAACCGAACAGAACCAAAATTCTCCTTCCAACCGATCCGATCCAAACCATACTTAAACTTCGGTTTGGTTTTCAGTTTATCCAAACTTTGATATAATATTTAAATTTTTAATTTTAGAAACGTATTTCCTGTCAATGAGAATTTTGTAACAAAATAAGTTAAACCAACCTTAACTCAAATATTAACCATAAATATAAAATTTACCTATCCATTGACCAATTTCAATTATGATAAAATTGTAACTATATATATACATATATATATATATATATATTATAACTTATTAAATTAAAAAACTTCGGATCGGTTCGGTTTCATCCAAATTTTTTAAACACAAAACCGATCCGACCAAAAAAATTTCGATTTTTCTAAAATTAGAACCGATCCAAAACCAAAATAATTCAAAACCAAATCAAACCGACCAAATACCAATGGTTCGGTTCGATTATTTGGATCCGGTTCGGTTTTGTTCACCCCTACACAAAAGATCAAAACATATAGATGTTAGGTTTCATTTTGTTAGCTACTCAGTTGAAAAATGTGAGGTGATGGTGAAGAAAGTTTCAACTGATGATAATGCTTCAGATATGCTTACTAAAACATTACCTACAACTAAGTTTCAAAAGTGTTGTTCTTTGATTGGTATGAGCTCTCTCAAGGAGAGCAAGATTTCTGTGTAATTTGTGTAGGTACATGAAGAGAAGTCATTGATCTCCTTCGTACAGACAAGCTGGAGAATTGTTAGTAAAGTGTTTGCATGATATTAGTCTATAGCTCATGAGTTAGATTGCAATTAGGTGAGAGTTAAGGGAGCTGTTTGCAATAGACTGGTAAGTTGGTTAAAACAGATCCAACGGATCTATTATGTAGATTAGAGGAACGGTTTCTCAGCTCATTTTCTTAACTGCATTTTTATCTCTTTTATAAGCTCAAATCAGTTATCATTGTAGAGTGTTGATTGCTTAAGATTTTGTATTACTATAAAGCTTAGTTGATAGTGAGGATACATAGTGATTTTGATAGATTATGAAGCTATACACTTCTTCTAGCTATGAGAGTTTCTCGATTGTAATCTGTAAAATCTTGAGTGTTTATAGTGGAATCTTTGACTTCTCTTCCGTGGACGTAGATCGTAAGATCGAACCACATAATCCGGTGTCTTTTTCTTTCATTTACACTTGCTGCGTTTTTTTGCTTTCTCAAAAACAAATCCACAACAGCTCTAACAACTATTTTGTTGCATGAAGTCTTTAAATTTAAATCTGTAATGCAACCATCTTCCCCCTACTCTCTCTTTATGCATTTGTATTAAGCGTTTAAAATTTATTAGGGACAGATTCTTAGATTTAATATATTTTTTTATACCAAAGCATAAAACATAGAAGTTTTTTACATCCATCCATAAGAGTATAAGGTTTTCATATCAAAATCAATAAAAGAACTAAAACACCCATAAATAAAAGAGTATAAGTTCACACGATGGCAAGACACGGTCGTGTAGCCACAGTGTGCACGTATATATACCATTAATTGTGCACACGAAGGCTCAAGACACGATCGTGTAGCCACCACAATGTACACGGTGGCAACACGATCGTGTCTTGTGCACACGATGACTGTACATGGTGGCTACACGATCGTGTCTTGCCATTGTGTGCAAGCCGTAACTTAGTACTTTTTTTATTTCTTTTAACTTATTAATATATAGTAAGGGTAATGTAATAATTTAACATATTTTTGTATAAAAAACTTATACTCTTATGAACGGGTGTAAAAAATTTATACTTTTTAATATGATGTATTTAAAAAGATTTCCCCCTTCTTAGATTTATCAACAATTTGCACTAGTTTAACATTTTAACTTAATTTTATAACTTTATCAATTATCCATTTCAGCATCAACATATTTTTTTTTTCATTATTTATTACTTTATTTTTAAATAACAAAACATCAAGTGACATTTTTTCATTTGATAAAAGTTGTTGGATGGGTTGGTCTTCATCCTTCTTATACACATTTATTAATTGGTGGTGAAGCAACTTATCAATTGACTTACGGTTCGTTATCAATATTTTACTCCCTCCGTCCCACGAATCTTGACACGTTTTTTTTTTTGCCGTCCCACGAATCTTGACACATTTTCAAATAAGGTAATAATTATTACCTTCTCTATCATACTTTATCACTTTTATTACATTCTCTCTCATACTTTATCACTTTTATATTTTATTAACTTCACACTTAAAACACTAATCTACAACTTCCGTGCCGAAATCAAACATGTCAAGATTCGTGGGATGGAAGGAGTATCTTTTTTTGTCTATTAAATCTTTTGTCTTATTCTAATGATCGATTGGTGCAGTTGTTAATAAAAATATTCTTAACAATTTTTTAGCACACATCTCAATGATCTCATGCATCAAGATTATTTAAAAATAAAAATAAAAATTTAAACTTACAAGTGTCAAGATTCGTAGGATGGAAGAAGTATCTTTTTTTGTCTATTAAATCTTTTGTCTTATTCTAATGATCGATTGGTGCAGTTGCTAATAAAAATATTCTTAACAATTTTTTAGCACACATCTCAATGATCTCATGCATCAAGATTATTTTTTTTTTAAAAAAAACTTAAACCTACAAAAATCTATAAATATGTACTTCCTCCGTCCACGAAAGAACTTCCTATCTTTTCTTTTTGGGATGTCCACAAAAGAACTTCCTACCTATTTTTGGACTATACCCCACCACTTATAATCCTCTTACTTTTCACTTTTCACAACTCTCAATATTAATTATAACATTTTTTCACCACTCCCAATACACTCAACTACCTTTTATCCACTCTCACTACACTCAATAATATTTTTTCTTATAACCCGTGTCACTCCCTCCTAGGAAGTTCTTTCATGGACGGAGGGAGTATATCATAAAAAAAACTATTACTACAACGATTGCAACCATAGTTACCGAACAAAATTTAGATTTCAATGCGATAAAAGTAGAAATTTTATGCTCAATGGATTAAACTTTAAACCTAATAATTTAGGTATGTTTCTTTATGGCCTTTTGTAAAAAAACAGCTGTTTTACTTTCCTTTTTGTGGTGGTTAGTTTTTTTTCACAGGTGATGTTACTGTACTTCACTTTGGAAATTCCCAGTTTCTTATCATATTATGGGGAAAAAAGGACAGAAGCGAAAGAAAAGATTCCAAGCAACAGAGAATTGCGGCGGCCCAGCAAACGTCGTCGTCTGCTCCTGGTATGCCCCGTGAGTCGGAATTTTCCCCCAATTCAATTTAGTCAACTCGTATCATATGCGTGCATGTGTAACTATTGATTCACTTATCCAAACTAAATTACTGATTGATTGCAAAAAAAAAAAAAAAAAAATCGTTGAAATACCTAGATAAGAAGGCGGCGCGGTGGTGTTATGCAACTTCACGGATAGACCCTTGGTTCTGAGATTGTCGGCATGGGTCTCCCTGAAGTTGCTGAGTTTGCTCGCAACTTCGCTGTGATGGTCAGAGTTCAAGGCCCCGTGAGTTTCTCAATCCATTCTCCCCCCCCCCCCCCCCGTGTATGATATTCAGTACTCTGCTCAATTCTCTTTGAAGTCAACGTATTTTATGATGGTTTTCTTGCCTTTGATATTGGGACTCAACTTTCTTTGATTTGTTGATTTTTCCCTGTATTAAAGTTTATTGGATTTCTCGGGCTTTGTTGTTTTGAAGTTTTCTGAATTTCTTATTTTTGATCGAAACTGTTTGATTTTTGTTGTCATTATGTTTTTTTTTAATTGTTCCTTGGTTCTTTTCAGGACCCGAAGGGTCTGAAAATGCGAAATCATGCTTTCCACCATTACAAGTAAGTTCCAAGACTCGTCGTATTATGGTGTTGCATTACTTATTTGTTTATGGTCATCTGGATGTGGACTTGTTCAATTGACTTGTATCAATGCATGTTTGCTTGATGTAGAGTTAGATATATGACAAATTAATTCAAGTAAATATCTATTGTATTTCTGTGGACTTGTTAATTGAAGCAAAATTTTATGTTCCTGTAGTTCTGGCAAAACAATGCTATCAGCTTCAGGAACGATTTTTCCAGCATCCAGCAACTTGGAATTGTCAGAGAGCATCTTGGTCTTGACAGTTGCATCCGTGATTGAACCATTTGTATCACAGTTGTACCAGGAAAGCATTTCAGAGGTTTGATATATTGACATATATATTTAAATATATGTGCACGAATTATGGTATATTGACTAGCATCTTGGTCATTCAGTTATCTGACGGTTATTATTCAATTTTGTAGAAGAAGCCTCGTTTGATACCAGGTGTTCAGATTGATATACTAATGGAGGTGCGCAACCTTGTACTAGAGATATAATTTTTGAGCCAAGTGTTATATGGTAGTGTAATTTTGGCTGACACAGTGTATGGGTTTTTTTATGACTAGGACAAGTCTATGGTAGATGGCAACATGGAGTCTCTACCCTGGCTTCCAGCTCAACTTCTAAAGATGGTAGGCAATTAGCTAGGACACTTGTAGTTAGATATTCTTAATGTCTCAGGAACAATAAGTTACTGAGGTATTCAAAATCTAATCTTTTAAATGAATGTATGACTTAGTAGTATGATAAGTTGAGTGTAGAAGTCATTCTTCAAGGATGCTGCTTTTTCCAGACTTGTCACGCTGAGTGCCTCGTGCTTCCTTTTAATATCATTTTATCTGAATCTTTAAAAGAAAGTCCTGACAGTAAAGGTGCTCATTCCTGAAGCTTGACATTCCACATTCATCTGCTGCCGTCCGATCACTAATTGAAGCTTCTTGCGGTTCACCGGAACATAGTTGGGAAGTTGGTTGGTCTCTAGCCTCTCATGGCCGTGGTCCTCAACATATTGACAGCTCCCACGAACAGGTAACTTAGTCACCTTTCCGCACTCATTTTCTCTTATGTTTTCAAGATGTAGCAAAAGTTTCTGATAAAAACCAATATGGTGATTTGTTGAATTTGTTTTTGGGACAAGAAATTGATGAATTTCACTTTCATATTGCTTACAATTCTGATTTCTTTCTGCTGCAAACTACGTAGCTTATGAAAAGGCATAATAGATTCTATACCATGACATGTGCTGCAACAATAATGAAGCTCTCATAAACTTCATATCCGCTCCATTGTCATGGGCAGGTAGGACCTTTACCCTAAGCAAGTCTAAAACCTGCAGATGAACCTTTCTATATACTAGTTTTACCAATGATTTGTAATGTTTTTCATTGATGTAGCCACATAACTGGCTTAATCAATGCATTTGAGATTCTAATTTTATAAAACTATTTAACAATGCTCGATATACACTGCAAGCTCCCACAAGATGAGCATCTTGCCTGGTGAAACCTTTATGCCTGTGGGCTTCTAGTCTTCTGTCGTGCTTAGATTGACTATTCTGAAAGTTTTTTAACGATGTCACTTTGCTCTTTGAAGTTCTGGTTCTTAAAAAATGAAAGTGGGTGTGCTTGTCTGGGAAAAGCATATCAATATTTAACAACATAGATGGTGTATTATGTAACAGGAACTATCAACTGCTGATTTCAGGTTGAGCAATCACCCTTCCAGAATCATTTGCCCATTGGGAGTATGGGATCAAGCAGCCCTAATGTCATGGGACAATCAGCTACAAGAATTGCCCTGCTAGCAGTTCCCTCCAAATTTTCTGCAGCTGTATGATTATCATTCTAGTACTTTGATATTAATATTGCATGCCTATGCAAATGCTAAGTAATCTTTTTGCACTATCATTTCATTGAAAAACCATTTTCCGAGCACTGATAGTGACAGCGTTGATATGTGTTTTTCAGAATCCCCTGAAGGTGCAGAGATCTATTCCAAAGAGAGGCAATCTTCTTCTGGCGATGGGATCTCCTTTTGGCATATTATCACCTTTACACTTCTTTAACAAGTAATTGTTGCTTCTTTCTATAGTTTCTCCATGATTGTGCTTTGTTTCCATGTGGATGTGTCTTTCCATGCCATTCTATAAATGCATACCTGCCTGGAGGGGCAACTTTAAGAATGAAGTTTCCTGCATAGTTACTGCCTTAGTTATGGCAGAGAAGTGGTACTGTTTGTTTGTTGTATAATACAATATTAGAAGACCTTGAACTCTGGGTTACTTAATAATTGATAGAGGAGTAAACTTGAATCTCAAGTAGTGATCGAGTGTTGGGCCTGTTATAATACCTGTCTTAACTTAATCTCTATCTTCGTCTGAGTGCAGTATTTCAGTGGGGTCGATTGGCAACAGCTACCCACCCAGTTCTTCAACAAGATCTTTATTGATGGCTGATATTAGATGTCTTCCTGGTGTGAGCAACAAGCTCGTCAAAGTTGTTCTTGATTCTTGTATTTTGTTGATTCTGATAGCATTAACCTTGATTACCTCAGGAATGGAAGGTAGCCCAGTTTTCAGTGAACAAGCACAATTTATTGGTCTTCTGACGAGACCACTGCGGCAAAAGATTAGTGGCACCGAAGTTCAGGTGTGCAGGATTGTCTCTCTTCCCTTGTTTATGCAGAGCTTTGTATGGGGTTAGTCTTAGTGGAATATACCATTCTTAGGATGTGCCTTGTACAGGTCGAGATTTAATGAGTCAAAAAACCACCATAAGTAACTTATACAAGTGATGTTCTTCAAGTTGAGGACCCATGCACAGCCTTACCCATAGCAATATAATTAGAACGAATCCATCTATATCTTTGGAATACTTTAACTAGTTATATGTCATTGGTTGACAGATGGTGATTCCATGGGAAGCCATTGCCTCTGCTTGCAGTGAGTTGATGCTGGAGAAGCCTCATAGTGCTTGGGATGGAGTCAATTATAGTAATCAACACTTGAGTGTTGTTGAAACTGTATTACCTAAAGACCACTCATATGAACTTCCAAATCACTCTCACGAGCAGATTCATTTTGGTTCTCGGCTTCTATCTCCAGTTGAAAAGGCTATGTCTTCGATTTGTCTTATCACGACTGATGATGGATCATGGGCATCTGGTGTTTTGCTCAATAAACAAGGTCTGGTTCTTACAAATGCTCATCTCCTTGAGCCATGGAGATTTGGAAAAACAGCTTCGACTAGTGACAGAAATGAGAGAAGATCGGAGGTTTCTATTATTCCGAATGCTCATATGAGGCTTGAGACATTTAATGGTGAAAAATCAAGTCAGAATCTGGTGGCTACAAATCTAAAAGCAGCAGATATATCTTTGAAAAATGACGATGGACTTTCTCAATGCAGCTTGGCTAAGATAAATCACAGAAATATACGCGTGCGCTTAGACTTTATGGATCCTTGGATTTGGACTGATGCTAGGATAGTCTATGTCTCCAAAGGTCCCTTAGATGTTGCTCTACTGCAGCTTGCGATAGCTCCTGGTCAACTTTGTCCTATTTCCTTTGATGTTGATTGCCCTGCATCTGGATCGGAGGCATATGTCATTGGGCATGGATTATTTGGGCCTCGTTGTGGTAAAAATTTTCACCTCCTGTGCTGTCCTGTTAAATATCTTATTCATGCTTATACTAAACTATACCTCATATTTGTTTTGATATCTTTGGCCTTGTTTTTTAAGTAAATAAAGTGGGTGGATATGTGGAGAAAGTGAATTTTATGATGGCATATTAAAGGCTCTTCTGACTGGTTTTATGTGCTAGATCATTTATCTATTAATTAAATTTGTTGCTGGCTATGTTTGCTCCAAAATGTTAGCCCTCCTCAACAAGGGGAAAGAGCTCATTGTGTGGGCTGGGGTGGATTTTTATGCTTTGGTTCAAGAAGGCCACTAACGCTTTTACAAGGTGAACAGCTTAGCCTACAAAACAGTGCGTTCACCACCATATTGTCTGGCTGGTGCAGCTTCAGGTGTGGGCTTGCCGCTAATAATTCCAAAGCAACAAGCTATAACGACGGATTTCCTATTCCATTTTCTGGATTTAGACAATTTAATATGCGTGTTGTATATTTTCTTTTTTACTATTCATAAACTGTACTGCCGACCTTCTGCATTGACTTATAGCCTAGCAGTACACTTAGAAACGCATTATATTGCTAGTAAATACTAAATAGTCATTATAGTATTTTGTGCTGTATTATCTCACTCTCAGTGTTCACTACTATATTCCATTACCCTAGACAAGGTTTGATAGTTTCGAAAAAAATTCAGACTTCCTTCCATCTGCTTGCCTCGGTGTGATAGCTAAAGTAATTGAAGCTGCTAGATCTCCAGAGACCCGATCCAGTAAACTGAGCTCATGTGAGCAATTCCCGGCCATGCTTGAAACAACTGCAGCAGTCCATCCTGGCAGTAGTGGTGGTGCTGTTGTCAACTCAAATGGTTGCATGATTGGTCTCGTCACAAGGTATGTGTTCTTCATGGACAACCAACATGTCAATGGGGCTCTTTTGCTCCAGCTCACTAGCTAAGTTTATGATCTGCCAGAGGAGCTCGAATAGGTCTCTCTCTTCTTTTTCATTTTCTTTTGAGATAAGAAGTTTAAATCCTTTTGCAAGTACTACTGTCAATACTTTTTGAATAGTAGTTGGTTTGAAAGCTGTATTGCCCTCATCATACTTTTCCTCCTCCCCACTTCTGTTTCACTTGTATATACTCTAATCTTTTTTATGTTTGCATGTGACTTCAAATTTAATTACTAAATTCTTCGACAGCAATGCCAAGCATGGTGGAGGAACGGTAATACCACATTTGAACTTCAGCATCCCATGTGCGGCGCTTAAGCCAATCTTGAAGTTCTCTGAAGGTTATTTTCATTGAAATTTACTACCAATTTGTATTCTTCAGTCAATTTAAGAAACTAGCGATGGTAAAATGTGATTAACAACCTAAATCAATCCAGTAGATATTGAAGAATTTCCAGGGTAACTTCCTGTAAAACTAATTTGATTGGTGTGTGATAATTTAAAGACATTATCTCTATCAGATGCTATTCTTTCCTGGATCATGTTTTGTGCTTCTTGTTAACAAGTGCGCTTAAGTATTAAATTTGATGACAACCCATACTCTCTCTTTTCCAGATATGCAGAATCTTACGGTTTTAGAAGAACTTGACAAACCTAATGAACACCTTTCTTCTATATGGGCGCTGATGCCGCCAGTATATCCCAAGCCAGAGCCTATACCCGATATACTGAAGTTTCCTGCTGAAGACAACGGTAAAGGTACAAAGGGTTCTCGTTTTGCCAAATTTATAGCCGACAGAAACGAATTGCTGAAGACGACAGCACAGCATGGGATACCTGGAAGATTTTCTACTGACCTTATACCGAGTAAGTTGTAATTGTCCGATTACTCTTCTTCAGAAAATGAAAGATGCTATACACTCCCATCGAAAGAATAAATATTGCCAAATACTTGGTAACTTTATTTGTTGTAATTAATAAAATTATGGCCAAGTTTGTCATTAGTTGGGTGATCATACTACTGGGATTAGTACTCATATGTGGCAATGTTGATCTATTTTTAATGATTGAATTGCTGTAATGTAACTGTTATTGTCTGAATAATTAACTCTTTGAGCTACTTTTACTATGTGGGGCACCTGAATTAAGCATTCAGGTGCCTGAATTAGAGAAGTTATTCCGAAGAGAGATTTTGATGTTGGCGTTTAAAATTTATAGTGACGCAGTTCGGGTGCGGTTATTTTCTAATGAACTTTCTTTGAGACATTTTCCTTTCATTTATTTATTAGTTTTGAGTCCGTGCGACGCGTGAGAGATATTTTTATAAAAAATAAATATTAAATAAAGTAACTTTTATTATTTAAATATATTTATTAATAATATATGAGTATTGGAAATTTTAGGTTGTAGTACAATGCATGGGTAAGACTGTAGGGGCGTCTATTGCTTGTTCTTTGAAATAAAAATTGTCATGGATGTTGTTAGAATAGTACGAGTAAGTATTTGAAACGTTGTCTCTTATTAAATCTTTTTATGATTTAAGCAATACTTCATTAAGGAGATCGTTAGATGCATGATCATTATTATCGCCACCATTTGTTCCATCTCCAATACCCACAATTCACACTGAAAATTCCTTTAACTCATCGAATTACTTGCTCGATGCCATATTTTGAAGGCTCGTGTTCTTAGTCAATCGTAGCATTGTATAATTGAGTCATAAATATGTTGAGAAATTGTTCCATCTTCAATGCCTGCAATCTACTTTGGAAATTCTTTCAGCTTATCGGATTTCATGCTCTATGTCATATTTGAAGTCCTATGTTCTCAGTCAATCGTAATATTATGCAATTGAGTAAAAAATACACCGACTAAATGTTCAAAAAATAATAAATAAGTAAATATATTATATAGTCCATGTATAATGATAAATATTATCAATATTAATATTTTAATATTTTTATTTTTATTTTTATTTACTGGACTGTGCAATCATTTTAGATAATAATATCTCATTATATATTTCATTTATAAAGAAATTATGTAATATGGTCACATTATATTTATGGTCATATATATTTATACATATAAGTAACACTCAATGCCTGCAATCTACGTTGGAAATTCTTTCAGCTTATCGGATTTCATGCTCTATGTCATATTTGAAGTCCTAATATTATGCAATTGAGTAAAACATACACCGACTAAATGTTCAAAAAATAATAAATAAGTAAATATATTATATAGTCCATGTATAAGGATAAATATTATCAATATTAATATTTTAATATTTTTATTTTTATTTACTGAACTGCGCAATCATTTTAGATAATAATATCTCATTATATATTTCATTTATAAAGAAATTATGTAATATGGTCACATTATATTTATGGTCATATATATTTATACATATAAGTAACACTTATAAAATATTTAAGATATATAAATTAACTAATACAATACATTGTAGTGCTATGATTATGGTATAATCAATATGATGAGATTATAGTTGATACATAATCATACTGACTTGATTAATCTTAAATGTATAATTTTTTTTATACTTGTGGACTAAATGTCAATGGTAAAAAATTATATCTAAACATATTGTTGGAAAAATTATTATGTTTAGATTAAATACCAAACTTAATAATGATAATGGCAAGTTGATGTAACTTACAGCTCATTGGGGAACTTGCTCTTTGTTTTATAGAAGTCAGCAAAGAAGAATCAGAGCTGCTCAAAGTTTTTTAGGCATGACCGATATGCAATCATGAAATGAGAATGATATGGTGATTCCTATATTCATTTCCATTCATACGGCTAATATGATTTTTATAATGACAATCGTCAATCTCAATGAAATGCATATTCCTACGAATATAGGATTAATCAGCCATCTCCTTCCTTATGATATTGTGTATTTCCACAAAGATAGAATATGGGATTACTCAAAAATAAAAATTTATTTATTTTTGAATGAAATTATCATTAATTATTCTTTATTTTGACAAATTAATCTCATATAATAATAATAATAATAATAATAATAAATCACTATAATAATAATAATTAATTATTATAAATAATAATGATAATAATAATAAAATAATGATAACAAATAATAATTAAACTAGATGATAAATAAATAATATTAATAATAATAATTATTATTATTGTTATTAATATTAAGTTACTTTTATTTCATTTATATCCATTCATTCTTTGTAGGTCCATGCAATAAGAATCCTATATTTCATTTATGCACAATACATCACCGACTACCTTAGTTATTTTGAGCTTTCAACTCAAGTTTATTGACTTTGCAGAAAAATAAATCTTGTATCTGCATACCAAATGATAGAGAATGTCTTAAAATTTAAATATCAAAGTTTTAAAGAATTAACCTATTTGAAGATCAAGTTTTGGAGAATTAAGTTAAGGACAAAGTGAATCTACTTGAGATGAATTGAAAAGGTAATCAGCTATCAAGTCTGCTAAAGAAATACGGAATTAACCCGACGTATATTCAAATCAGATTCTTATCGCGAAAATCGAAAATCTTTTTCACTTTCCATCCGCGAACTCTAACCCTAACCGTTTAAATTTGAGGGCCGACCCGTTTTGTTACTTAACCGCCGGGGCAGCCAACAACACAGAAGCGCTTAAAATTACTTAAATAAATCGAGGAGCAGCCGTCTTACTCAGCTACCGAACAATTTTCACCGCCGCATCCGCCGCCGCCGGTTTTCTATCACCTCTGAGAATTTGATTGCATAGTTAGTACAATCGAGAAGATGATACTGCCCAATGCGGTTTCTCATGGATTAGTCTCGGGATTTTGAGTTTTTGGAGTGAAAGAGTGTTCAGATAAGAGTGCCCAATGGGGGAAAGTGCGGGCTTTGTGTCGGGTTACAAGGAGTACGTCGCCGGTATGCTGGCTGGAGTTGCCACTGTCATTGTTGGTCATCCATTCGATACTGTCAAGGTTCTTCTTCTCTCTCACACACACATTCCTTATTCGTTTGTGATTGTTTTCTGGATTGGCATCCTGGTGGATTAGATTTTGCGACTCAATTTCTGATTACTTGCTTGTTGAGAACTGATCCTTTTGTAATTTTGTTTTGTTAATAGATTGGATAATATCTAAGCTGACGTGCTGTATTGAGCTTTCTGTGACTGAGTTAGCGGTTAAAATGTACATAGTTGATCTTTGTATTCAAGCTGCATAAATACTAGTGACAATCAATTGATGAGCGGAAGTGCTCTTGGAGCTCCGTTACAGCAGACTGTCGGAGTTTGGGCACTGGACAGTACAATGTGTGACCTATGGCTGCTCTTTTTCATTAGAATCTCTTATTGGGAAAATGTGTTACTTGGAGGAGTTCAATTATTGTATCAATTACACATCCTTGCTGCTGTTAGTTCACATTTGTATTTATTAACTAGCCTTGTAGTCAGTCATATAGACACATTTAATTCAGCATATATCCTTGCAACATGTCTTGATTGGAGAGTTTTTGGTGTAACCTGACCAATAGCCTATAATCATTTTCTGAAATTGTACTTCCTATCAAGTGTTCATATCAGCAGCGTATCCAATAACTAAAACCAACCAATTCCTTAAGCATTTTATGCCAAAAATAATCACAGAAACTTTGTCATAGTTGTGAATTTAACTTGTATTTCTGATTACCTTTTACGAGTTATGGGAAGTACTTCATCAATTGCACAACTGTTATTTAGGAGAACTTGAGGGTAGTCTCATTATATTGTATCTAATTTTTTTGTCTGTGTTAATTTGTATTATCAGGTGAAGCTGCAAAAACATAATACAGAAGCTAATGGGATTAAGTACAAGAATGGTTTGCACTGTACTACAAGAATATTGAAGACAGAAGGAGTATGCCTCTTGACTCCCTGTGAGACCTTTATTCGGTGCACAATTTTCTTAGTTATTTTGAGTTAGCATGCTATGTGGCTGAAACTTCCCTTTATTTTTCTAGTATTGATTTCCCTATGATACTTTGTTTACGGTGGTCATTGGAGCTATCTCAAGCAGTAAAGTTTGTTCACCCAATTAAATTTTTTAGCGCAGGTCCTTTTTTTTGTAAATCATAATGTCATTAAGTCATTTCATCGCTTCAACTTCACCACTTGGTTTATCATGGTCTCATATCATATTCTAGGTGATTCATTTAGTTACCTAAGATAGTCTTTGCTTCCCTTTTCTGTGTGACCAACTCTTGCTATTTTCCCCTCAAAAAAGAAAAAAAAAAGCTCTTGCTATTTTGATAGGTGAAAGGGCTCTATCGTGGCGCAACGTCTTCTTTTGTGGGAATGGCCTTTGAAAGCTCACTTGCCTTTGGAATTTATTCCCAGACAAAACACTTGCTTCAGGTTTGTTATGCTAGATATGTTGAATCTTACAGACATCACCACCCTTCATGCTTTAGAGTGGTTTTGATTCTGATGTCTGATGATACAGTAAAGTAGCTAAGTTACAACTTTACAGGTTGCTTATATGACTACCCTCGGCCATGTTTTATTTTGATTTTTGGTGTGCCTTTGAAGGGAAAAGCACAAAGTGGAGAGCCACAGCTTCTTTCCATAATTCCGGCAGGTCTTTTTGCTGGTGGTGTTATTAGCTTTATACTCTGCCCATCTGAGCTGGTAAAGGTAAGTTAAAATCAGAAGCTTGACATTTCTCTGTGAGCTGTTCACATCATTAGTGTGATTGTGGGATTTTCAGTGTAGAATGCAAGTTCAAGGCGCTGACTCTTTCATTCAAAGTTCAAGCCGGTACAGCAGTCCTATTGATTGTGCCCTTAAAACTGTAAAAAGTGAAGGGGTGAGAAACATGATACTCAATTGATATAATACAGTGAATTACTTTCTAACTGAGATAAGTTCACTTCAGCTTACAGGCATTTTCCGTGGAGGAGGTGCAACGTTTTTTAGAGAATCTATTGGAAATGCTGTCTTCTTTAGCACTTATGAGTATGTGCGCTATTACATGCATAAACCACTCAGAGATGCCTCCTCTGATCTAACCCATGTGATTGATGTGGGAGTTGGGATTGTAAGTGGCGGCCTTGGTGGGATAGCTGTAAGTCTTCGAATTAATCATACAAGATTGTCATAATTGCTCTTTCTGACTTTGTGGCTTCACTTTTATGTTTTCTCTGTTTATCTGTACCATCCTTTTCTGCTTCTAACTTCTTGAATCATTTCTGCAAATATTAGTGTTGGTCTGTTGTTCTACCATTAGATGTTGCGAAGACCATAATCCAAACTTCACCAGACAAAAACCATACAAGAAATCCAGCCCAGATTCTAGAATTGGTAAGCAACAAGTTTTTTTTTATTTAGATCTGCAGTACATTAGCAATAAATGTCTGATTCTTTCTCACTGATAGATTTATAAAAGATCTGGAATCAGAGGATGCTATACGGGGCTTGGTCCTACAATAGTTAGGGCATTTCCTGCTAATGCTGCTGCCATTGTCACATGGGAATTGGCTATGAAAATTCTGGGGATCAAGCGTGATTAAGCCTGGTGTGCCGTCTGAGGACATAATTGCTGATTATGTTTCTGGTCATTCTAAAAGAGTCGGTGTTACATTTTTATTGGTACTCAGTGTGATTCCTTCAAAATTACTGCCAATAGTGTCGAAATGTCTGATGAAATAGACATTAATTTATTATGGTCCGGTCATACTTGGCTTATCAATGATTGGAGCTGGATTGGATGTATTGAATTGTTTTACAATTTTAGGTTGGATCAGTTTGTACTAGGAAGTCCGAGTGCCCAACTAGCTTGGTAAATGATTTCGAACATATTCAACTTTTTTTTATCATTGTTAGAATTAAGTGCAAGTGAATTTCTGCTTTATTTCTCCTTGATAAGGTTAGCTCTTGATTCAAGTCATACACAAACTATTTGAGTTGTACACTTAATCTCCAACATTTTCACTACTATAAAACAAATCATATACTCATATCGAGTAAATAAAGTTTCATTGTTTTTCATTATGTGAATCTTGTGCCATGATGGGCACGAAACTTCTTTATAGCTAAATCTGCCTGCAAACTCTCAAACCTACGACTTACTGTCTTGCACTAAACATATATCCTGGTAACATGTATATGAAATGCTTTTCTACATGTGTTCTATTCACCACATTATTTTCTTTCTTCTTCACATATTGCAGTCTCTGTATTTTTAATATGAAGTATATTAATCTGTTTTGAGGAAGTGGAGTTCAAAATGATTGCACTGCACTTGTTCTCTCTAGGGTTTAAGAAATCTGTAAGCTTTATGTATGGTGTTTTTTGCTTTCGATACTACTGAAATTGCATCTGGAGTTACTAAATTCATGGACATTAATTTAGTGCATGCTGCACTCTTTCATGTGTTTTTATGAGATTTCCTAAACGGCTTAATGGCACGGACAATGTAAGAGGTATAATATGTTTCAGCCATTTTTTCATGAATAATTGCAACTGGGGTTGGCCTACATGAGACTTTTGACAGGAATGCAGTCCTTGACCCATGTTTATAGCTGGGGCCGTGCTTAGTAGAAGCATGTCAACAGGGGCCAACAATCAAGAGACACCAATGTTTAAAATTCTCAAAATACCGTGACATGGATTGCAGTGATTTTTAGCAGCATTAATCTGTGGTAAGAACGGGGCAGAATGCAGTATATGCTATATGGTTTTATAAGCATGGAATTTCAGAATTTTCACTTTTACTTGCTAGATTCTTTTACCATACTTTTTACATCCGTTGATGAACATTAATTGCTAGTGTATTTTCTTTGAAAGATCTGGGTGAGGAACTCCTTATCACTGTGTCATTTTGATACTGGTTGCATCCAGTGGCGGATTCGGGGGGGAGGGGGGGGGCTGAAGCCCCCTCCAACTTTTGAGTTTTTTTTTTTTTTGATATAGATATATAGTTTATTTTATATATGTATATGTGTATATAAATAAGAAATAGAAGAAAGAATATAATACATTATTTATAGTATATCCAACTATCCATATTAATTATTTGACATTGTACATTGATTTGTTATATTTATGTTATTTTTATCCTTTTTTTTATTATTTAATTTTTAATGTTGAATTTGAGTCCATTCTAAAGTTAAAAGTAAAATTACTAATTATTAACAATGAAAGTTAGTTTATTTGTTTAGAAAATGAAATATATTTTTTAAAAGAATGCATAAAAGTATGTTTTTGTATATGCTTTCAATCTACTTAATGTTGAATTAATTGAATTGCAAACAATTATCTATTATATTAAGTGATTGTTAAAAAAATGCATGAAAATGAAGTGTACGGAATGCTAAAAAAAAATTGATTTGGGGGAGATCAATAAATTCAGCCCCCCCTAACCTCAAATCCTAGATCCGCCCCGGGTTGCATCTCCTACATAGGTTGTGCGCTCATATGAACCAGTCACTTCTAGAGTATATTAGCCTGTTAAATGTAACAATTTTGTGCTTGTATTGTAAATTATGTTTCCATTATAATTCTATATTGCCTATAGGCAGCCTGGTATAAGTTTTGCATAATGGTGTGTTAGCTTGAAGTAGATATACTTGTGATTGCAGGCAGTTACCGGTGATTGCTAGTGTTTCTGCCCTGGATGATAACCAAGACATTGAGGTATGCTTTGTTATGATTTCTTATTTTTAGACATCACCTTTGGACGCATAACAGCACTCAGGGAAATCTTAATAAGTTTAATTCCTTGGTTTGATGTTGAGGATCTATGTCTCAATTTATTTTCTGTAATTAAGCTTTGAAATATTCATGATGAGATCTAGATCTTATACATTACTGCTTTGGTTGTAGAAGTTAGGTAATTGATAGGTCTAAGAGATCAAAGTAAAGATAAATAAAGCTAATCAAAGGAGGTTTGACATTATTTTGGTAGCTTCCTTAGGTGGCATGACATATGTTGTCAATACCAATCAAACCACAAGTTCAAGAGACGGTTACAAAATATTTGACTCATACAAACTGAGCTGGTTCTTTGTGGGAAGAAATCCAGCAATTGACAGAAGATAGAGAGCAAACTGAATCCTCAGGAGGAGTAGGGCTCATTGTAAGGCCGTCCTCATTAATCTTAGATTCAGTGAATTTGCCTTCCTCTAGAAACCAAATTATTTCGTTACGTCTCTTTTCATTAAGAATCATACGAACTCTTGCGCCGTCGCTCATTGTGCCCTGCCAAACGCCTGCGACAACTTCTTTTAGCTTCATCAAACTCTGATAATTCGTGAAACCTGCACATGATGATGAGAGAGTGAATTCTGAACAGGATGCACATATTGTATCTTGTTGTCTTCATACATATGTTCTATCCTGGCTAAGTTAGGCAACAGACTCTGTCCATTAGGTGTTTGTTTTGCAATTGGGGATTATAGGATACCGTGGCCCTAGATGAACATACATGTTATAAGTTGTGCGATCTACAGGTTTTTCTGTATCATAAATTTTTCTTTATTATATCCGTGTTAGCTTCCGTTGCTTGATGCGCTAGATTTACGTTGCACAGAATTAGTCTTGCCGAATCTATCACTTCAATTAATTATAACGCTTACTGTGGTCTTACTACCTAGATTCTTTTCATTATTCCCCCCGTGCCCTGCTCCCAATTGTATGAATTGAGCAGTACATGATTTGCCATGTCCTTACCAGGAAAACTGAAACAAAAGCTCCTGTTTTCCTATATTTATGATATGTATATATATACTGAACTTAACTTAATTGCAAATTTTAGGAACCAAACCTGCTGCACTGCTGGCAGAAACGCTGTCTTAAGCCGGAAAGAAGAACCACTGCAGCCTTGGCATGAAATTCACAAACTTTATGTCGACGATGGTAAGGCTTGGCATCAGCCATATCAGCGGTGCAGTCTTCTGCCTGGCAAGAACGCTGTGTTGATCCTCCTGCACCAGATACTCTTCTTTTGGAGGGAGTCAAGGCTCCTTTTTTCTTGCTATCTTCTCCAGTATCTTCGTCATCTTCACCTTCCTCATCCAATTCAGGTACCAGGAGGATCCTCTTCCCTTCTTCCTTGCTGGTTTCCATTCCTTTGGCGTAGAATCTTGGAGAGTGAATGCCTGAGGAGTAGTAACCAGATGAAGAAAGTGAAAACAAGGTGAATAAGTCGAGCTTGACTGGTGGAAAAGAGAGCAGAAATAGGCCAGGACCACAGGTACTGATGCCATCTTTCCTTTTTTCCTTGAATGCGTAGTCTAATTTTGTACTAAACAATTTTTGGTGTTAAAAGCTTGATAAAGTATGTTATGGGAGGGGTAGGGGTCATTTGCAACCCTGTTGACCTAAAAGTTAAATTTGATACCACTCTTAATCTTCCAATAAAACTCAACTTTTATGTGACCCTACATCAGTTTCTTGATATAAAGCTTGGAATGTACAACTCATCTGCCTACACATGCATTTATCATGTTTTGCTGTACTTTCAAAGCTTATCTCAGCCAATCTGGAAACGGTTCAGACTCCAGAGATTGCTTTCTAAGGTATTTTCATGCCAGTGGCATTGCTGATCTGAGACGGTTAAATCTTGTGTACCTCACACGGTTAATACCAACTCACTATGTGGACCACTTTCTACCTCTCAATTTCTTCCTTGTTATTACCCTAGATTAGTAAAATTAGAAAATAAAGATGGTATTTAAAAATAGCTTGTGCATTAAATTATTATAATTTGCCGCTTTACAAATGACTCCACCCAGTAATCATTTTCTTGTTTTGGTGGTCGTTGTCTAAGAGGGTCGTTTCCCCATAATGTATTGTTAGGTACTTGGCTGGAAAGTGAGAAGTTCAATAATTAAAAAATTTACTCTCCACTCATGTCCGGACACGTGTTGTCCATCCAACTATTTTATTGAATTGTCTTGGTAAAAAAAATGCCACATGAATTTTTGGATGCTGGGCAGCCAATAAATTTGAAGCAAAGTGGGCACTTGGCTATTTTTGTTGTGAAATTACTATGTTTCAATTCAGTGGCTTGGTACAATATTATTAAATTTGGTTAGGTCGTACAATTGTGGGTGAATAGTGAATACTGTATTATGTGGTTTGGTCCACATTTTTGTACGAGGACAGCTGTTCAGCTTGTGGTACGTTCAAATGCTTTGATATTTCTTGTGATGGACAGTGCAATAGTTGCGTTGTTTTGTCGACGCAAAGGTATCCTTAGCTAGGGTGTATGACTTGCCTTAGCCGTTTTAGGAGTCTACCCTATCCTACCATCATGATCGTCTCTTTATAATCTGATTTGGTGTTAATCATGAACTAATGGAATGCAATTGTTTGCTTTAAAATAATTCAGAATCTCATTTCAATCAAATCATTGATATGACAATCTTGCTTTTTGGAGTAGTATCTAGTGGCGGAGCCATAAATTCTCATTAGAGAGGGCTGTATTTCTATGGGATTCGGGGGCTAAGCTAATTTTGTTTTGGACAATTCAGACAATTTGTTTTTGTTTTCCTTAAAAAAACATAACAATAATAAAATGAACAATGTTTTTATACATTAATAGATCCAATACACTGCAAATAACCTAAGAATAAATAATTGACGAGTTAGTTGTTTTTGTTTGAAAAAACAATGATAATTAATTTCAATGTGTATTCATCAATTTAAAATATTGCAAGATTTCGTGTTATCAACTATTTAGAAAATATTCAACTAAATTTTCATTCTTTCACTCATTTTTCATATGATTTCGCAAATCACTCTTGATAATTTTTATTGCAGAAAATACCATTCAACAGAAGCAATGACCACATATAAAATAAATATCAACTCAATTATTTGATAAATTAATTGAAAAATTAATAGTTGTCACTTTTAACCATTTCCTGAATAAGACTTTCCAAATTCCTAACTGCGGTAGTGTCTTGAATGTTTCAAGAGCAGGTGGATGACGGGTTTTGTTATGTTTAACATCTCTTAATTCAATTACTACATGTAAAAAAGTTTCTAAAAAAAATGAAAAATTGGAAGCCCACCCTAACTTGCATATGGTTCCACCATGTGTAGTATTGTGTGAGGTCATCTCTATCCCAATTCATATGCAATGACATATTTGTAATTATATATATCAACAAAATTTTAAACATGCCATTAAAATAACAAAATTATATACATACTTTGACGCATAAAGAGAAGAATGATATGATTAAATTATATCCTCGTTCTTTAGGTTTAATTGCTTGTTCAAAATAATCAAGGCTCTTGACTTATTTGCTCATTTAATTAAATATCAGATATTCCTCCAAAAAAAATTAAATATCCGATATAGTTGGCATTTTTAGTAATTATCTACCTAATAAATATTGCCTGATCTGTAGTATGTAGTATGTACTCGCAATTTTTGCACAATGCATGAATGAAATTGGCAGTGGATACTTAAAATTAGGTGCACTGGAACAACTCTATTGCCAAGGCCCAAATAATTTTGCTACCTTGCTTTATAGTAGGGTTTGCTTTCTCTGTTTCTTTTCCTCCTTTTCCTTTTCGTCTACGCAAAATTGGAAGACGTATGCAGCATTCATATTGCAGATGGAAAGCCTTGGGCCAAACTCATTTAGCCCATTGAATTCTATATAGGGCCTAGAGAGTACCCTAGTTACAATACTTGCCCAAATTGAATTTGGACTCCTAGATTCCTTATAAGGTGGCTTCTCATTGGGCTGCATCACATTCAAGTCGTTTTGTTTTATCAAGTATTTAGGTAGACCATAATCGATCACCTACCACCGTGGCTAAGTATAATGTGTCCATCACTGATGTGATAATTTTAATTATGTAAGAGAATTAACATATCTTAATCTAATTAAAATTGTCACATTAATGATGGACATATTATGTTTTGCCCACGATGGATAAGTGATTGTTTCAGACAGGCTAAATAGTTGTATATACGTACATACGTACGTTTGTATTCGTATCTTTCTCGTACATACCAATTCGCTATTGTTCACAAAATTATTTGAATATTTTCTTATTTCAAATAACATATCTGAATTGTTCAATCATTCCAGATTCGATGGACCACAAATCCAAGATAGAGACTTGTGGTCCCCATAGTTTGGCAAGCAACGGGTGGATTCATGAAATTTCTATTCCATGTTGCGTCCAATTAGCCCTAATTGTAGCATTAACTATCTTGATTAGCGGTCCCCATTAACTTAATCCCTACATTTATTGTCTATTTCTATACCAAACAACATTCCCATTACTAAAATTCTACGCTCACTTACAATTAATTGTTAACTCCGATTTTTTCATTTCTTTATATATATAAAAAAGAACATTCATTGTGTCGAATGGCGCTCTCTGCTTGGTGTCATAACTACTTCGTACTCTTCTGTTATGCCCGAGTTGTTGGTTAATAAATTAAATAAGTATCTCTTTTTAAACTTCATTGAATTAATGATCATTTTCCGAAATTACATAATTAGTGAACATGACATGAAGTTGACAACTGGGAAGATAATGTTTGTTGGCGACTGCCACTATCATAGTTATTATATGGTGGTTTTGGGAGTCTTAATATTCGCGTTGTTAGTGTGTGTATTTGGTGTGATTTTGTCTACTTCCATTTTAAGTTAAATTGCAGAAAATCTTGATATGAAGTGCGCTGCAACTATGCATGCGTGTGACCCCACATGAAAATTCCCCATCTTTTCATTCATATAAATAATATTCTCCTCTTTTATTAAACCGCTGTTTGAGTTTGACTTTTAGCCATTTTTCGAATGTTTTAGACTTCATAGGCTTGGATGTGTACAAGCTTATAGTCAAAATGAAGATCCACTAATCGAGTGGAGAATAAAATAAATTATTAACATGATTAAACCGAGATTGATTGGATTTGATATAATAAATTTGTATTTATTACTTATTCTATGTGGTAGGTTTGAAGTTCATTCCGTTTAAGTAGTAAAAAGATGAGTGGTATGAAAAAGATAGGGTTAATTTCCTAGATACACAAAATATATTTGAATTTTAGATTTTAATTAATATTATTTTTGTAGTTAATTAATTCAAGATCTTTTAATATTTTGAATTTTGGTTCGAATTTAAATCTCGGCATTAATTAATCCCACGTGAACGTTGGAATTTTATTACTTGGCATTATAGCCGATAATTAAAATATTGTGTTTTCTATGTAAAATAAAAATAATGGTCATCTTCATCTTTCATGCTATGTTGTGTGCAGTAAAAGTTAGAAAGCAAGATTTAGAGTAGTAAAAAACAGCGTTTTAATTACCGACTGAAATGACATGTAAGAAAATTTCAACGTCCGCATAGGATTAATTGTTGCCAGATTTTTAATTCAAGCCAAATAAAACAAAAATGTTGAAAGTTAATGTATTAATTGATCAAAATTAAAAATATGTTATTTTTTTTGAAGAGTAAAAAAAAGGAAAAAAAATACAATGTTGTTAAAAAAATACAATTTGGATATAGTTTGTTTATTTACACTCAATCAGTCCAAAAAGTTATTTATGTGACTCCAATGGATAACCGAATTAAATTCAGATGTATAGTTAAAGATGACAAAATAGCAGATAGTTTGATTTGATCTGTATAGCATTCTATTTGCGGATTATTTCAGAATGTGAACATTTGCAGTGCCAAATAAATTTTGTACTTATTATCTTTTTATGTTTTTTTTCCTCTTTTGCTCCCTGACATTGAAATGGAGGCATTTCTTGTGTGTTAATCATTAATAAATTGATGACATCCTTTTATGTATATATCACAAAATAATATTATTAGGGGATATTTACTTTACATAATTGATAAGATATATGATTGAGTATTTTTATTCTTAAAAGTAGGGTTTCTCCAATCTCACTTTTTTAATGAGAAGTAAAACTATTTTAAATGATAGAAATAATCAAAGACATTGAGACATCTCAAAATTTTAAATCTATCTAAATAAATAAAAGATTAACCTTACTATTTGTATATGTCAAAATTAATCCTTCCAAATAAACAATCACTTATAATCCGTATCTTTTTCTCACGTTTGTTATGGTTTATATACTTATTTTTTTCGGTTTATGTTTTTTGATTTTATCCGAATTATTACGTGGTCTGTATTCTTTCCAATACTTTGAGACTGTTTTTTCTACATGGCTTCTCACAGCCACGTTCGTTTACGTTATTGATGAGTTTTGGTTGTGGTTTGGCTTGCGCTTGGGTGGAGCGGTTCATCTTGGCCCTCGGTTTTGTTTGCTCTGAGGTTTCAAGGGGTCACGACGACGCCGTCTTTCCGGCCATGTACCCGTCCTCTTCTTTTCTTTTATGTTGTTTTGTTCATTTTCTGTGCTTTTGGGAGCCGGAATTTTTTAGGGGCGATGGTTCGGCCGGAGCTTCTGAAAATTTTCCAACTCAGCTTCTTAGGCACCTTTTCTTAAACGAGTACTCATTTTCCTCTTGTTGAGGTTTTAATGAGGCTCGGCCCTTAGTTTGCTCCCCTCTGTACTCTCAAGGGTTTGGTTCCGCCGTCTTTTTCTATTTTCCTCTTTAATAAAAATTCTATTTAATAAAAAAAATGAGACTGTTTTTTCTAATTTATTCTTGAAATTTTGTTAGTATAATTGGCTAAATATTTAATGACAAGTTTGCATGAGAAAACATTGGAGGGAAGTAGTTGGGTTGGTATATTAGGAGAGCGGGGCCCAGTCCCGGCATGCGAATGCTATTGCTTAATATGGTTGAAGCATGTGGACTGCCTTTGACCAATGCACTAATTCAAATTTGTATTGGCTGTCTTACATTCCTTTTCATTTCATTTTAGTTTTTGGATTACTAGATTTAAGTTAAGTCTACAGCTGCTCTCTCAATTGTCATGGATAATTTTTTCTCTCATAATAATATTAATCTATAAATCACACACCGGATAAATTATGTACAACACAAAATTGATGGACCAACCCGAATAGGTTGACCAAAAATAGTTTAGCTAGAACCCGAACAAAAAATAGCACAAGCTTGATAGATTTTGGGTTTAAAAATAGAGTGGGTTGGCCCGATTACTCGAAACTCTCTTATTACTTGGTTTCCAATCTTCATTACTTTAATTTTAAATTTGATAATAATATTTTAATATTTGTAGAATGGGTTTTTGTTTTCTTCAATGTACAAAAAAAATAAAAAAATCCTACATGATAATTAAAGAAATATAACCACTTAGGTGAAATATGCATAGAATCCTTATATGAAATTTCTTATTAATTATTATAAATGGATGTAGAAGTAATGCTCATTTTTTTAAATATTATTATTATCCAAAGAACGAAAAACATACTCACATTCTATAATCTTCTAGATGACTCGAACCCCCGACCTATAGGTTGGGGGGAAAGCATCTTACCAACAGACTGCGCTTCTTCGTCGATACTTGTTTTTGTATTTAATACAAAGTTAAATGTCTTGATTGAAAATATGATCTATACTTTTATTACAAGAATATAATTATATAAAAAAACATCTCTTATATTTGAAAGTCTGTTCACATTCAATATTTACTAAAAATTCAATGATTTGTCAAACTCCATTCGTCTACGAAAATCATAATTTTATTACTATATTCGTCTATTTATAAAAATCGTAGTCACTCATTATTTTTTTTAAACTAACCCTTATATTATAAACTTCATTAAGACTCAATATTTATAAAAAATTCAACAATTTAACACATCAACTTTGTTGGGTCTCTTTCTCCACTTTATACACATCTTGCAACCATACATTTATTAAAACACGTGCCTCCAAACTACATTACAATTTTGGTGGACGAACGAAGTTTTTTTTTCGCAAAAGTTTATGGCCTGAAAATCAAAAATTTAGGATTACGACCGAATTTTTTTAACTCCAAATAAAAAAGTTCGAATCGAAAATATCTCGAAATTGAGTGGATTGGCTTGATTGATATTCGTACATATAAGATAATTTTGATTACATCCCATTAGAAAAGTGGAATTGAGAATATCCTAATAATTATAAAAATAGAAATATTAATTCAATTATATACATTTTATCAATAATGAAAAATAAACCCACATCAAAGTATTGTTTTCAGTTAATCTAATTAAAGGTGGTATTTGAAGATCAAAAATTACGTTTATTTAACACATGCATATCATTATGAACATCCCTAACATAGTAAACGTTTTCCATTTAGTGAACACATTCAAGCGACGTGGCTTTAAGTTGCATCTTGTAATAATTGAAAATATAATTATTGAAATAGACAGTAGTATGTGTTAGATTAACTAAAGAGTTAACTAAGTAATTAAATCGGACAATTTTAATTAAACGGTGTTATGACATATACATACATACATAATCTTTTTTGCTGTGTATAACATTATAAGGTGGCTGATGTTAATTGAATTGAATTAGACATTATTCTGGCCCTGGGAAGCGAATAGTAAAATGGAGTATAAGAGAAATGGTTGGGAGCACATGGGCGTGGGAGAGGCTTTGGTCCCTCAAATTGCAAAGGAAAAAGAAATGAGTGTTGGCCATTTTGGGGGAATCTATCTTGTCGCTTTGCCAGCCTTTCTAATCACTTTGCCCCATCTCTCATTTCACCATCGCTCTTTTAATTTATCTTCACACTCTATCTCAACAAAATATCTTCCATCACATTTTTCACTCTCCCAAAATTGGTGTATCCTCGCTAGTGTTGTCCGAAGCTAATTAGAATCAGGTAAATTGGTCTGGAATCTGTCCATAATCAACTATTCGAGCCTCGAACCGAAACTAAAACCATTATGGATACGGTTTGATCAAAGGTCTAAAAAATTGAATCGCGAAATCGACAATTAATCGTCGATCTAGGTTAATTGTCGAACCGTCGATTAACCGTCAATTATAGTATTTAAATTTATAATATTATTTTTAAACTATACTTATACTTAGTAGTTGTGTAATTAAAGAAATAATTTAAAGTGTAAACATTATATTTTATTTTTAATATACTTATTAAATTTATAATTTAAAAACTGTAATTTGTACAAGTTTACTTTGAATTTAATTATAATACGAATTTAATTACTTCATCCGTCCCATTACAAATGTCATACTTTCCATAATGAGATGTCTCATTACAAATATTTCATTCCGTTTTTGGCAACATATTCTCTCTTCTATACCTAATATTTAAATAATTTCCATCAATTCACTTTATCTACTAATTACATACTCCATCCGTCCCGACTTTTGGTATCCAGTTGAGAACGACACGAGTTTTAATAAAATGATTGATGTGTTTTGAGTGAAATAAGGGTCCCACATTTTATGTGAGAGTTAAAATAATTAAAGTGGAGTAAGGGTCCCACTTACTTTTACCAAAAATAGAAATGGATACTAAAATATGAGACGACCAAAAAAGAAAAGTTGGATACTAAAAGCTAGGACGGATGGAGTATTTCTTAATTATGTGCCCAAAAGTAATGAGACGGAGAGAGTATAATTTTATTTTTATTATGGTCTTCAACAACTAAATTAAATGTAATTTAGTTTATTAAGTATGTAATTACAAAGAAAAAAATATATACAACATTCAAACTCAAATTAAATATTAAAAAAAATAAAGAATAAAAAAAATTGTTGCTTCGGGCCCAAAAACCGATGATTCGAACCGGAACTTGAATCACCAGTTTCGCGCCCGACCGATTACGGTCAGATGAAACCGTGAACCACTGATTTTAGATCTAAAATTGACGATTCCCGGCCTATGGACACTACTAATCTACGCTAATTTACACATGCAATAATAACATGTAATAATGGAATGACGTGAAAAATATTATCCACAAAAATACGCCCTAAGTTAAGAAATTATCGACATGTGTGATTTACATGTTTAGTTGTGGTCTGAACTAAATATAGGCAGGTACAGATCTAAAATTTTAAAATATGGGCATGTGAAATTATACTTTTGTATTTATGACAAGTTTAGACAAATAAAATTACAATTTTATTTTAAAAAATCAGAAAAAATATAAATTAAATATAATAACTAAAACAAAAATATACCCGGGCGATCGTCGAATTTATTGGCTGCATCCCTCGATACGGGGATAAGATCCAGTGTCCCACAATCTTATGTGTGCCACTGTGTCCCATGCTTATATCTATTATTTTAAAAATATTTTTTATAAAAATAAAATTTGTTATAATACTATGAATTATATTTCATTTTTATTTCAAAAAATTAAATTTTTTAAAAAGTATATAACATGACTTTGAATTTATCAACCTATTATTAGCTAATAAAAATAAAATTAAATGATAAAAAATAATTATATACCCTAAATTGATGGAATAAACCCTACTTAACAATCATGAAATTAAACTAAAGCATATAAGCTGAAATTGAAGAAAATATATATAAGAAATTAAATAAAATTGAAAATGGGACACAAAGTGGGACATAAAGTATGGTACACTGAATCCCATTTTATAGACAAACAAAAATTAATTTATTTTTTTGAAGATGGTGTCATTTAACGAATCTTGATTTATCAAAAGGTTTGTTGCAAAACTTCTCGATCACTAGTGTCTCCGCGCGAGTTCGATTTTGAACAACAGCTCATGGTTCCAACTCGCACACCGGGGAGGGGATATTAATCTTAATTTGTTTGCTAGAGATATAAAATACTCTTCTTGAGTGATTGAAAATTAAAGTGAAATGAACTTCAAATAATATATGATGAAAATAATAAATTATAGTTAAAAAATATTTATAAAATAATTATCACATATAAAATTATTAAAAAAATAAAATGTAATACATGAACTTATTTTTTAGAGAGCTTATAAACTTTTGAAGCTTATTTTTAGAGTTTATAAACTGTTTAAAAATTTATTTTATCGAACAATTTGAAGGAACTTATAAATTCCTAACAACTTACAAACTACTCCCTCCATCCCACTCTAATAGGCTTGTTTTTCGTTTTGGAAAGTTCCACTAGAATAGGCTCGTTTTCTATTTTGAATTTAAAAAAATTATTTAATTGGTATGGATCACACCACTTTTCACGTAAAAGCTATGTTGCATAGGTACGAAGGTGCGGATGCGGGGGCGATACGATACGAGTACGGGGATACGGATTTTTAAAAATTATAGGGTGCGATTCGGCAAAGATACATCTAATTATTAAAATTTTATTATATATAATGCTTATAAAATATATACAATTTAAATTTTCTTAAATTAATTATATGTAATTTACATTTTATTTTACCCAAAAGTTAAGTATTTTCAATTATATAAGTTAATTGAGCAACAATATAACGATTCAAATATTATTAGTCCAATATATCCTATATATAAGCCATAACTGAAAATAAAATTATCAAAATAACCTTGTGTAGGCCTTTCGAGCACCAGATACGTGAATTTCGCCTATGGAATTTGTGAATCCGATTTATTTTTATAAATTGTTTTAAAATATACGCCACGTGGCGAATCGGGTGCGAGTCCGACGAGAATCCGAGAGAATCGCACCCTAAAAGAATCTGATTCGCCGTACATATTAATTTTTGAAGAATCCGTGCATCATAGCATAAAAGTAAATTTTTTAATCACCATACTTAAAAAAAAGTGAGCCTATTAAAATGAAAGAAAGAAAATATTATAAAAGCTTATAGCTCAATCAAACACCTCCTCGGTTATACCAAATCCTTAAATAAGGTACAGAATATATGTATATAGTAAAACCGAATTAAAAGAATAAAAGATGTGGAGTTGAGTGAGTCATTTTATCACACGTAAGATGTACATTCATTACATTGCACGACACGTAAGAAATTTCTCTTCTGCACAATAATGCCTAATATGAAGCAAACTTCAACCCATCAAATTTAGCATTTGAATTTCAATCGAAGTTAATTTTTCCGAAGAAAATAAAATACTCCCTCCGTCCCAATAAACTTGTCCCATTTTTTTTGGGCACGGAGATTAAGGAGTGTTGAATTAGTGTTGTAAAGTAAGAGGTCCCACATATTTAACAAAAAGTAAGTAAATCTTAATTATTCTTATGTTTAACTCAAATAAGGTTGACTGACTTCTCAAATAAGGAGCAACTCTCCCATAATTCTTCATAAACCTCATCTGGATATCCTCCAAATACGAGAATGGGATCCTTCCTGCATCAAAGCATTACATTACTCAACCAAGTTTCAAATGAACACAGAATCATAGATGAACATAATACTTCCTCACTGCTCCATCGCATACAAGTAAAGTCCAACTAAATCAACACATCAATTTCATAAACACAAAATCATATAGCGCTGTGCAAATCTACAATACATCATCACCTAGTGTAGTTTAAAAAATTCAACATCTACGATACCCTAAAATCAATATCAGTATGACAACCTAATTCACGCCCAGGCAGGGAACAGCAACGCATTAAACCCTGAACCACAAAATTAAAAAATAAATTCACTCGATTTGGGAACGGAGGCTTACTCCCGAAGGTGTCGTTGGCCATACAGAGAAACGTGATGCCATCGGAGCGGAGGATGTGGAAGATGTAGCGATCCTGAGAGAAGCAGAGTCGCGACTCGGCCGAATCGGTCTCGTCTTAGATCTGTGAAATTTTAGGGGTTTCACAGTAACCAACGAACACCAGAAATTTAGGGCCGACGAACCAAAGGGATACAGAAATTGACTGAAGCGGAGGCGACGCCGGTCGATTTGGACCGGCGATTTTGGGATTTCCGGGAGAAACGAGAAGAGGCGACCAGTGGAGAGAGAGAGCCCTGTACGTGCCGAATATATGCAATACGTCGCCCAACAATAGCCGACGAGCACCGGCCACCAACAGAGGGGGGAAGTGGTGGCGGCGCCGGTCGAATGGGGCTGACGATTTTAGAGTTTTCTGGAGGATGGAAACGAGGCGGCTGATAGAGAGAAAGAGAGAGACGAGTGCAGTAGGGAATAGGAAGGGATTTAATTAACAAAGTTAATTAAAATGTGTTTAATTAATTTTTAATGAGACCCCTAATTTTTACTATAAAAGAAAATGGGACAAGTTTATTGGGACAACCCAGAAAGGAAAGTGGGACAAGTTTATTGGGACGGAGGGAGTACATAAATATGAGTTACGTTATGTTGATCAAGAATCAAGGAAGATGAAAGTATGACGCGAGGAACATCAACTCAAGTCTGCAATTATTTTAGCAGCAAAGATTCTTCATTGGGAATGGAGGGTCCAAAACACCTCTAAGCAAAAAATATTAATAATTTTTTAAAAAAAATAATAATAATAATTCGTCCGTACCATTTAACATGACCATTTTTTTATGATGTCCCTTTACAAATGACTATTTTCTGAAAAGAAAATTTCTTTATCTCACAAAAAGACGTGAACTTATCCACTATCTACCACTTTAACTCTTTAATCATTCTTCTTTTTAATAATCGTACCCAAAAATAAATGATCATGCTTAGTGGGACAGAGGGAGTAATACTTAAACTATAAATACGGAACGATTATATTAAAATAGCTAGAAAGAAAATTGATAACTCTATAAATAATTAAGGGTTAATAGCCGAAAAATACACGAACTATCACCGAATTTGCATATTGCACATGACCTTCAAAAATAGCCCCAGAATACATCACCTTTTAATTTAGTTGTAAATTGCACACGGCGAAAATTCTGGCAGCTCTTAAGTTTGACCGGCGATGACATGGCATTACTCGTGGCTTTTTTTACACGCTGGCAAGCCACGTGGGCAAAACGACGTCGTTTTGCCCATAAATTAAATTAAAAGGTGATTTTAATTACACAAAGCCTGATTAATTAATTAAACAAAGTAATATGGTTCATCTTCTCCAAGTAATCATGGCAGCGCCACCTCTCCAGGCAGCGCCATCTCTGCCGGCAACGCCACCTCTCCAGGAACCCCTCCGGCAGCAGCGCCTCCAGATCCGGCTCCTCCGCACCCTTCCCCGGCGGACTCCACACAGCCCAAAGAAGATTTTCCTCAATTGCTCCATCGTCTCCCCTAGGCGGCGTGATTCGCAGCCTGAATGAAACCCTAGGCGGCGCGATTCACAGCCATCATCCTCTCCCCGCCCTCCCTCCTCATCCCTAGCCCACCTCGAATCTGATTTTATTGCTTGCCCACTACACTAAAGAGTGTCAAACCGAGGTAGTAGGGAGGGAGAGAAATTGAGAGAGAGAGAGAAAAAAATAATGGCGTCTACAGTCGAAAAATCCGATCTTGTAACGCCGTTGGTTGTAAAGGAATACGATGCAGAATCGAAAGCAAAATTCACAAATGATGAAATCGTAGCAGAAGCTAAGTTACAATTGTTCCTGGCAGGTCCGATGATGTTCGTGAAATCAAGGCAGAGGGTGGTGGTGAATGGCGGTGGAGCAGTAGTGGCGGTGGAGTTGCTTGGCGTCGGAAATCAAGGCCGCGCCTTTCACGGCTGGGCTGGGGAAGAAGGTGGCGCTGGAGTGATGAGAGGGGTGGGCGAAGAGGCGGTGCGCGGTGGTCGACGGACCACGCGCTGGCTGGAGACGGTGGAGAACAGAGATTGGCTGAGGCAGACGACGCGGCTGGATCTGGAAAAACTGGAACAAAATGATTTTTTGATTTTTTGATTTTTTTTTTTTAAATTTAAAAGAGCTTGACAAAACGACGTCGTTTTACTACATCGGAAAATCGTCCACGTCAACAAAATCCGACAGCCACGTCACCACCGATCAAGGTGTTAGTCAACGCGGGTGCAATTTGCGATTAAATTAAAAGGTGATGTATTCTGGGGCTATTTTTGAAGGTCATGTGCAATATGCAAATTCGGTGAAAGTTCGTGTATTTTTCGGCTATTAACCCAATAATTAAATAATGACAATGACTATGAATACCAAAACTCCAAACAAATGGATGGCAAATAGTATTAAATAAAAAAATATATATTGACTAGACTCTATCAGTTGGGTACAAATTTTTGCATGCCCTAAATTGTATCCTCATGCATGAAATTGTAGTTTTGTGGATTTGATTGACGTCATGCAAATATGCAAACAAAACAATTAATAAGATGATTACAAACAAAGTCTTGTCTTCAATTATAAGACTATAATTAGGGCAAAGGTGAGAACAAATACATCTAGAATTCTCTGCAAAACATGGCAAACACTCTATATATGGCAAAGCATGTGTATCCTTTTAATTTTACTACACGCAACTGCACAAGGAAGGGAAAGACTACATATATTGCCCATGTGCGCTATATTTGCTTTGCATCATTGTCTCATTAAAATCATTGGCTAATTAATAGAACCCCATGGAACAAAAACTTGCATTAACATAAAACAAAGAGTTTCACCTTTTTAGTGTCTTCAATATATAAGATCCAAGAAAGCAAAAATTACAACCCCTCAATTTTAAAGGATATTGTAGTGGATATTATTTTTTGTTAATCTATTCAACATATCAACCAAAGTAAATGCTCCTTCATAATTTATGATATTTAAAAAATTAGGTGATATATACTTATTATATTAATACTAGCTTACAACTTTATTAATTTTATACAATACAAGCCACATTGTCCTCATAAATGGTGGGTGTCCTTTTATATTTATTGATTTTTTTTTTTGGTCAGGAGAAAGACATTTTATTAAGACGAGGGATCAGCGAGGCACCAGTGGTGCCCACAAAGCAAAAACCACAGATGCCCAAGGCGAAACCAAGGCGCAAAACCCACACCAAAACAACCGAAAAACTGACAAAGAACAAGAGTTAGGGACAAAATAAAGGGACAAATTGCATCCAAGCTTTGAAATCAATAGGAGGAGCCGCTGTCTTATATACTTGCTTCCAACTCCACAGTCGTGACTTAATCTCGGCAACTTGCTTTTGTTTATTCCACTTGGCTCCGCTGAAAACTCCTTCATTCCTAACTTTCCAGATGCTCCACACTGTAGCTATCCAAACACTTGAGAGGAAACTTTGAGATGATTTTTGACCAAGATTAGTGAATGCGTTGAAGTACTCCATCATCCGTCCCATTACAAATGTCTCATTTTCTATAATAAGATGTCTCATTCTTTTTTTTTTGGCAATATATTATCTCTCTATAACAAATATTTAAATAATTTCCACCAATTCACTTTATCTACTTTCTACTCATTTCTTAATTTTCGTGCCCAAAAGTAATGAGACATTTGTAATGGGACGAAGGAAGTATATTGTTACGAGCATGATAATATTAATTACAATCCACCCATAAATAAAAACATAACTAATTTAATTAATTATGATCTCCCATGATGATAAGGGTATTATTTTAATAAATAAAAATGGATGCCAAATAGTGTTGATAAAATTTGTAGAAACGTCGTATTACTATTTGACTCCATCCTGTGTTATTATCTCCCTGCAGAGCTCCGCCGCCATCCACCTTATCGGCTTCCAGCAGATCTGCAGTCGTGCAGATTTGAGGCAGCAGCAGACCGGCGCCTTTCCTCCGCCACCCAGCAGATCGATCGGCTCCGCTCCTCCGCCACCCAGCAGATCGGCTCCCAGCAGACATCCGACGCTTAGGAGACAGAGTCGTAGCTGCAGTCGCAGCCACCGGAGCCGCACCTCTGCGCAAGATCGGTCAACGCCGGTAGTCACGACGCTATGCTCTGAATCTCGCCAACCAGCCACCTATCTCAACGCCTGCAGTCTCTCTCGGTCGAGTTCCGACGCCAATGTAAGCTATCTAGTAATGGTTGAAAGCTCTGTCGTTGTGCCGTCCTTCATCCTTATCGTAGTCTCTTCTCTACTATGAAAATGGCGTATGGTTTGGAGTTTGGGATTTGGATTTCACAACACTTCGAATAGAGGCAGTTTACGGATTCCTTGGATATGAATGCTTACTGGAATGGATATTTGCAATAGTGGATTACCTTGAATGTTTTACAACTGACCAGTGGCTGTTGAGTTGAATTAATTGTGGAGTAACTTGAATTTGCTTGGTTGAGAGTTTTTTTCTATTTCTTTGACCGGAGAGCATGAGTCGCGAGGAGGTTTGGAGGGTGGTGAGGAGAAGGGGGCACGAGAGGACCAGAGCAGAAGGCAATGAGGTGTATCAACGGAGCAATAATTTTCATAGACAGCCGAAGACTTGGAGGACTGGAGCTGGTCGATCCACTGGAGAGGTTAAACCTCCTCCGAGATCACAGAGAGTCACCTTCTTCTTCAACAACATCCCCGAACATTGCAGCTTTGATTTCTTAAGAAGGAAGTTTGGTGTCGTCCGCGTTCCGACTGACATTTTCTGTCCCAATAAGAGAGATAAAAAAGGGAAGCCTTTCGGCTTTGTCCGATTCGAAGGTGTCGAGGATACAGAAGGTTTGCTTGAACAGTTGAATCAACTTTGGATTGGAAGTTACAAAATTAGAGTTTTTAAACCAAGGTTTGAGAGGGTGGTGAGGGATGAAGAAAAAAAGGGGTTCGACGCCAAAAGAGATATTGGAAAGAAACCGGACTACTACTTCCATTTTTTGGATTCTGCAAAGAAGAAGCCGGGAGTTTCCTTTAAAGAAGTTCTCACTGGAGTCTCTGAAGGAGAACCCAGCACAAGAGAAAAGCTACAATTCAAAACTTCGGAGGAGGATTCAAAGTGGCTTGAAGGAACATTCACAGGTTTCATCAAAGATGATTTCTCCTGGGATGAAATCAAAGAAGAAATCAACAGCGAATGTGACGGGAAACTGAAAGTTTCGACGATGGGGGGAAGTTTGGTGCTCATCCGAAGTATTTGCGAACTGCCAACACAAGAAGTTCTCACGGAGTTAGATGAATGGAGTGACTTCTGGTTTCTTTGGAAGAGGAAATGGAACTTCGTGGATGTTCACCAGCAGCGATCTATTTGGACGAAATGGATTGGGATCCCGCTTCATGCATGGAACTCTCGTTTCTTTGATTCGGTGACGGCAAAATTTGGGCGTGTTTTGAAAATTCACGAACTCACGAAAGAAAGAGAGAATTTGGACGAAGCTTTGATCCAAATTTCTACAGGTCTCAAATCCATTGAGCAAGTAGTGGAGTGCTGCATTGATGGAGCTAGTTTCACACTTCGCATTGAAGAAATTCAGGATAACCCACTCTCGTCCTTGTTCGGAGAATCGAATTTAGACGAGTCGGAATCGGAATCGGATCCAGGATGGTCGGATGGAGTGGAATCCATGGATCAGGCTATCGCTACCATTGGAATGATGGATGACATCGGTGTGGAAGATGGAGACGTTTCGGTTCTCCAAGAATTGAACTCTTCGATTCCTTCGCAAGACGTCTCAGTTCTCCAAGAATTGAACTCTCCAATTCCTTCGCAACAAACCGTTGCAGATACGTCAGTCGAGGTTACCAATCATGAGGAGACAACGTTGGGAGGCTCGAGACTGCTTTTGAATGCGATTGCTGCCGCAGTTTTAAGCCAGTCTTCTTGCAGGGCCGAGCAGGCCACTCTTTGCGAGGTACCTATTTCCTTGCCCACGGTTCCTGCTGTGAGAGAAAAGAGAGAAAAGGAACCCATTCTTCTACAAGGGGGTATTGATGATCTGGAAGATAACAGTGAGAGTCTCGACGTGAATGTTTTTGTAGAAGAAAACTACCATTCTGAGGGAGTGTCTAGGACCGAAAATGATGATTCTTCGGGCTCCCAAGCAGGGGAAGTTAGGCTGCCTTCCAATAACAAAAGGGCTGATCACCGATGCACAAAAGGAAAAAAAGGTAAAGGGAAAAAGAAGAATAGAGCGAGGGAGAAGGAGAATTGGGGGCGTTTCATCTCTGAAATAGAACCACTAAATGGGAGAGAGGAGGAGGAAGACATTGGGGAGAGACAAAAAGGGTTGCTTTTGACAGAGGAGGGGGGAATTTCAGGTCAGAAAATCTGGGACTTTGGGAAGAAGTTAGGTCTTTCAAGTCAGACTGAAGAAGAGGTGATTGTCCGCCAAATCGAGATGCAAGGTAACTTCCTTTCCTTCAATAATGCTGGGAGTCAGATGAATTGTCCATGAATTTACTGTCATACAACATTAGGGGCTTGGGGAGTATTGCGAAACAGCGAGATGTTATGGAACTTGTAAGAGGGCATAAGATTGATATTTGTTGTTTACAAGAGACAAAAATGGAGACTTTTAGTGATGTTTTTTGTAATTCTTGGTGGGGGTTTAATAACACAGATAAGGCAATCAGGAACTCTGAGGGGAGAGCTGGGGGAATTGCGTGTTTATGGAATAGGGAGGTGTTCGAAGCATCTAGTTCTTGGGATTTACCGGGGGCCGTGGTTGTTAACGGTAGGTACAAGGAGGACGGTCTCTTGTGTTGCATTATCAATGTTTATGCGCCAACTGAATCAAAGGAAAAGAGGATTCTCTGGGATGCAATTGGTTCTATTGTTGAACAGAATGCGGCTCGAAAGTGTGTGTATTTTGGGAGATTTTAACGCAGTCAGGAGAAGAGAAGAGAGGGTGGGCAGCGGGGAGACGTTTCGAGCGTCGGATGCGAGGTTTTTCGAGGATTTTATTAGGGGGAACGATCTGAAGGAAATTCATACACAAGGTCGAAAGTACACTTGGTACAAGCCCAATGGCAAATGCAAGAGCAAGATCGATCGTTTCCTTGTTAACGAAACTTGGATGCTTACTTGGGAAGGAAGTTCTGCACGCGGTCTTCAGCGTTCGATCTCGGATCACTGCCCAATTGTTCTCACTACTAGAACGGAGGATTGGGGACCAAGACCTTTTAGGTTCCTAAATGCTTGGACGAATCACCCGGACTTTGAAGATGTTGTAAAGAAAGTGTGGACGTGGACTGACTGTCAGGGATGGAGCTTTTTCGTGGTTAAGGAGAAATTGAAGAAACTTCGCGAGGCTTTAAAAGTTTGGAATCGTACATCCTTTGGTGAGATTGATTCTAAAATTCACGAATTAAAGAAGGAGTTACAACAGAAAGATGAGCTTGACGAGCAGAGTTGTTTAGGCGAAGTGGATGTTATCAGGAGAAATGAGCTCCAAGCTCTCATTTCCCTTCAGATGAAGCATAAGCAGATGACTTTACAACAGAAGGCTAAACTGAAATGGCTTAAGTAGGGAGATGTGAATTCTGGCTTCTTCCATAAGGCGATTAAAGGGAGGCGGTTGAAGAATGACATAGGCGGACTGATCTTTGATAACTCATGGATCTCCAAACCGGAAGAGGTAAAAGCTAGGGTGAGAAATCATTTTGAAACCTTTTTCAAGCGGAAAGATAGACAGATGCCTGTTATTCCCATTGACTTTGTGAGAAGGAAAATCTCTGACGAGGAGAGAAATTGGCTGATTAGAGGTTTTGAACCCGAAGAAGTTAAAGAAGCGGTCTGGAGCTGCTCTGGCGATAAGAGCCCAGGACCTGATGGCTTTAACTTTTCATTCTGGAGATCGGCTTGGCATGTGGTTAAGGAGGATATCCTCCAGGTCTTGAAGGACTTCCACGCGAACGGTAAAATTCCTAAAGGAGGTAATGCTTCTTTCATCGTTTTAATACCGAAGAAAGAAGGGGCTGATTCGTTGAACGAATTTCGTCCAATCTCGCTCATTACCAGCTTGTATAAAATCATTGCAAAGATCTTGGCGGGGAGACTGACGAAGGTGATGGGGTCGATCATCTCTGATAATCAAAGCGCTTTCGTTAAAGGGCGGTTCATTCTCGATGGTGCGGTAATTTTGAATGAAGTTGTTGTTGAGTCAAAAAAGAAGCGACAAAGCAGGATATTCTTTAAGATTGACTTTGCCAAAGCTTTCGACTCAGTTCAATGAGATTTTTTGGATACTTTGCTGGATAGAATGAACTTCGATGGGATTTGGAGGAAATGGATTCAAGGGTGTCTTCAGTCAGTCACGGCAAGTGTCCTTGTTAACGGGTCATCAACGGGAGATTTCAAAATGGAGAGAGGCTTGAGACAGGGTGACCCGATGTCTCCCTTCTTATTCCTCATTGTTGCGGAAGGGTTGAATGCGCTTGTTGAGAGAGCAGTGGAACGACAGTTATTGTTTCTTGTTAAGATTGGTAAGGATGAAGTGCCGATTACACACCTCCAGTACGCGGATGACACCATCTTTATTTTAGAGGCTGATGACCGTAATGTGGAATCACTGAAAAGTCTGTTGCTTCTCTTTCATTTTGTCTCGGGTCTTGCTGTCAACTTCGCGAAGAGCAGCCTGATGACGGTGGGAGTGAATGTGTCAGTCGAGAGGACATGGGCTTCGTTTCTCCATTGCAAGATTGGTTACTTCCCGTGTCTTTACTTGGGAACCAAAATTGGAGGCCGAAGCAATGGTGTTAGCGAGTGGAAGTTCTTGGTGGATAAAGTCTCAAACAAAATTGCAAGCTGGAGAAAAAGACCTCTCTCGTTGGCAGGGAGGATCACTCTTGTCAAAGCGGTGCTTCAATCTATTCCGGTATATCAACTGGCCTACGCTTTCATTCCCAAGACTGTGCTCAAGAACCTCAATTCCTTGTTCTCCAGATTTCTGTGGGGTGGAGACTCTCAGTCGAGAAGAATCACCTGGTTTAAATGGAGCTCCTTGTGTTCCAATAAGAAAACAGGAGGTCTTGGGTTTCGGGATGTGGAATTGTTTAATCATGTTCTGTTAATTAAATGGCTTTGGAGATTTTTGGTGGATGGGGGAGCTTTGTGGGCGAGAGTGATCAAATCGATTTATGGAGAACTTGTCTGGGGCGAAGAGGGGGATTGCTCGATGGTGGGAAGAAGTGGGCAGTTGGGGTGGTGGGCGAAAATTGTGGAGAAAGGGGGAGGAAGCGACGATAGATGGTTCATTGATCACCTTCAACACAGTCTCGGGGATGGGATGAATACAATGTTCTGGGAGGACGTGTGGGCTGTTAACAAACCTCTCAAGTTCTCTTTCCCGAGATTGTATAACTTGTGCTCGAATAAGAAAGCCCTCGTCGGAGAGAGTGGGTTTTGGGAAGGAGAAGAGTGGGTGTGGTCGGTGAATTGGAGGAGGGATTTGAGGAAAAGAGAGAATGGACAGGTGGAGGAACTTTTGAGACTTGTTGCTGCTTTTGTCCCTTCTACAGGTTTAACTGATGGATGGAGTTGGAGGGCAACTACGGACGGTAAATTCTCAACAAAGTCGGCTTATGATTTGGTGGCGGCTTCCAGTGAGGCGCAACAAACTCAACCGCCTGAGATGGCTATGGTTTGGGAGGCTCCAACATCGCACAAAGCCAAGGTGACAGCGTGGAGATGTCTTAGAAATCGTTTGGCTACCTGTGACAACTTAAGAAGACGACAAATTCAAATTAGCTGGGAAGAGAGAGGATGCAACGCCTGCGTCGATGGAGAGGAGACGACGGAACATCTGTTTCTTCATTGCCCGAAAGCTGCGGCGGTGTGGGACCAAATCTTCCAATGGTTACACATCAAAACGGCAAATCCTAGAGGTACTCTCCATCATTACACTTCCTTCATCTCTGCTGCCAAAAAGAAGAAAGGAAGAAGATTGCTAAATGCGTTATGGGTGGGAACGGTTTGGACACTATGGGAAAAAAGAAACGAGAGTCGTTTTCAAGGAAAGATTTGGGATATTGAGAGACTTGTTTTACAGATCAAGGGTAGACTTTGGAGTTGGAATGAGGTCTATAAAGTTTTGGAGTTGAGAATCCCTTTCACCATGTGGTGCTCAAAGGGTTTCAATCTTTCCTTCTTGTTTTGATTGACATCCCTGGTGCCTTGCTTTTTATCTTAATAAAATTTTAATTTTACCGATAAAAAAAAAACTATTTGACTCCATCCTTAATTACCCATACTTGAATTAGCTAGCATCAAAGAAATTAAAAGCAGCAATAAATTCATAAGAATATTAGCCATTAGTAATTAAATTATAACTATGCCACTACAAGAAAACATGTAAGACACCGACAAAATATTTAATTTTACGATGGAATTTTTGATTTTACCGACAAAATTTCTCTTTACCGACGGAATATTTGATTTTACCGACGGAATTTTCCGTCGGTATCCTACCAACTTCTTGTAGTGTGCATTTAATTGCCTGTTGCAGATTCATTCAATTGCATGATCTCAAAAGGCATATATATATTATATGGGAAATTATATTTCCAACTAATTAAGGCATGGTATGCATTTGAACGACAATAATCTTGAAGCTTATAACGATTTAAAATTCTTGAAATGTTTTTTTTTTTATCAGAAAAAAGAAGATATTATTAGAAGAGAAGAGGGTGGTACCAGAGGTACCGTGAGTTACACAATGAGATGAGAGATGCAATTAGTCATGCAATCAAGAAAGCTAGCTTCTCCCTCCAACAGGTCGAAGATTTTGTTCCAACTCTACAATCTAGCTTTAATACCTCCTAACATCTTATCGATCTCACAGTTCTTGCTCTCGAATCTGCTTTCGTTCCTCCCTTTCCAAACAAATATTTCAAATAGAATATTCTTATGTAGTAAACAATTGTGCAACGTACCAAATGTCAAAATAGTCATGTCTGTCGATGCTTGTTATAGCATATTAGTATTCGTCATCAATAAGCGACAGCAGTATAGAGATTCGCTCATCACTTCCGTTTAATTCCCATGTCTGCATTTTTCAATATTTGGCACCACCTTTTTACGCAAATATTAGTTAATTGATTATGCGGAAACACTAAAACAACACATAATTTCGATTATATAATATAACGCCGTTTGTGATTACCAAGAGTTTAAGGATTTAATTCCTTTCTTTAATAAAATAATTTTATTGTGTGCATAGTATATCAAAATTAATTGTCGTTTTTCCATGCTCTTTAAATTTGCCACAATATTATTGCATATAAAAACATATATAATCTCACACAAAATTCAACCCTTTCTCTAATTATTTGCATTTTTCTTTTGAGATACAAGATATATAATATCATATCATGATTCACCATTTCTTTAATTATTTGCATTTTTTTAAATACAAGATATATATCATATCATCAAACTCAATATATATTATAACGAGTTAATCAACCTACTTACTAATCGATAATAAAGCTAGTATAAATTAGATTAAATAACCAAACAAATGAAAATGCAACTCACATGACGTCGATGAGAGTTGAACCAATATCATCTTATAAGAAAAAAAATTAGAGTCTTGACCCAGCCGCTTGAGTTAGAGGAGAATTATTTGCATATATATTCTACAAAATTAACACCAAAAATCATCATGTAATTATTTTCGCATATATTCTAAAGAAATTAACACAAAAAATCAATATAAAATTGTAATAGATAATTAAAAAGATTAAAAATAACAAAAAGAACAGGTGAACGGAGAGAGTAATTAAACGTCTGGCATTAGTATGCCAAAAACATAGCCGATATTAATAATTGGAAGAAGAAGAAGAAGAATGATACTTAGGTATAATGATGGAATAGTTAGGAGAATGAGAAAATCTCTAGGGGGACTACAAAATCTGTTGGTTGAATTCTCTCACAGCTTTTGGGTTTTAATTGGAGATGAGCTGCCACCACATGGGGCCTCGTGCTTATGTTTATATGCCCACTTCGATCTTCCTAATAATCTAAATAATTAAATAGTGTTATCTTTAATTTGGTAAATATGGTTAATTAGTTTTTGGGTTTTTATTGTGGGTTGACGATATATGCAGTGAATAAAGTATGGTCAATGTACAAATGGGTACGAATTAGATGTAGACATGCACCACCATTCACATGGGGTCCATTTCTCTCTTTCGATTTTGGTGTCTGATTTTTTTTTAATAATTTTTAATCAATAAATAAAATGAGAGCCACGTTTCTGCAAAGTTGGATCAATTCTTCCTTTGTTATCAGACGTACTTGGAAATTCCTGTCGCATTCGGCTTTATTTAAAGACGTGAAAAAGGACTTATACTTAATTTGCAGTGTGGAAGTTACAGCTTCGCCCTTAATTTTGTAACATCTAACATGCCATCAAATCAACTCATACTTTTTTTTTCAAAATTAAAAATGACCTATTTCATTTTAATTATTGCATGCCGTACAGATTTAATATAAAATCCTATTTATCTTTTATGGAAGATTAACCAAACAGAATCATGGGTCCAACAATACTTCTCCAACGAAAAAAAAATACGAGAAGACAGTTTAACGTAAATATACGTTAAGTAATTTGGTCGTACAATTATCAAAGTCGGGGCATATATATTGTCTTGTGATTTATCATGTAAATTACATTGTGTTCAGTATTATTTATGACAAGAACTTGGGTATAGCTTGCGGATATCCGCATTCCTCAATTAATACTCCCTCTGTCCCATTGATAATGATTCAGTACTATTCGACACGATTATTAAGAAAAATGTTGATTAAATAATAAAAGTGATAGAAAGCGGTGGAGTCTACAATTGTTTTATAAGAGAATATAATTTTCTTTTTTGAAAAGGATCATAATCAATGGGGCAGACAAAAATGAAAAGTGAGTCAATGGGACAGAGGTAGTAATATTTAGGTTGTGATTAGGTATTAATTACAATTTAATAATTCATAATAAGATTTAGTAATCCATACATAGGTGTACAATATATTTAGTTCACGCTTTGTATAGTCTTTTCGCTCACTACTAAAATAAAAACGGAGCATACATGACGATTAATATTTGGTCATATTGGTTCCAATGAGAATGATTATATATTGTGAAAATAAGAATTAATATGAATAAACATTTGATGAAGATTGTGAACTTTCCTAATACTAATCATAAGTATGACCTTCGTTAAATGTATAAAGCCTGTAACGATCGCCTGAGGCAATTCGAAAAATAGCTCTATCGATACAATTAGCCACACACATCGTTCTCTTTGTTTTTGTATTTTCGTTTATTTGTTTTTGTATTTTTGCTAAGCATAAGTAGCTCATGCGACTTCCCCCCATATATACTCATTCTCTGTTATATAGTAAAAGATATATAGTTCGAATTATACCAATATAAAGGTGATCATACAAACCTGAAATCCACATGCAGCAACATAATTCTTATAAAATTTAATTCCTTCGGGTAATTAGTTATCAAACATATATATGTCCAATATATGGTTTAAATAAATCCTCGCAAGCGGGAAAACACAACTCGGCCACATCATCGATGGTGATTGTATGGATGTTTTCTGAAAATATGAAACATTAAGAAATAAGCACCAACAACATACCTGATGAAGCCATTGATGAATTTGAGAAAACAATATGAATGATATTGATTTGCCTGTGCAAATAATTTTGATTTAATTAGGAGATAAATAATTGCTGAGCATAACGATGAGATGCGCATGATAATAAGCTGCCAAATATAAATAGATTGGTTTTCGCTTAATTATAGTAAATCACGATTAAGTTTATAAAGCATTTTACCATTGTATCCTTTTTATTAATACAAATCGCATGAAATCAGATTCTCAATTTTCAAGTCTCAACACATAGATTTCTCAATGAATTTTCTCTCTCTCTCTCTAGTATATATATGATATACTACTCTAACCTATTTCATGTAGCAACAAAAAATTTATCCATAAAGATGAAAAAAGTTTGTGATGCAGGTAGAAGCGTGAAATATATTTGATACTGATAATATACGAACTTCGTTGATAAACATCGTATACCGGAATACGTACAATAAGGGTTAATCCGTTGATTCACTCATGAATACCGGAAGAACACCACGAGAAGGGAACAATCCCACCCTCTACATTTTAACTCTCAATTCGACTCCACTAAAACATAAATAAAACTTCTATTTATAATAAAACCCTAAACATCTAAAAGGAAACAAACTAACTTGACCAACAAGACAAATCAATAATTAAAGATATAATATATTATACAATTCTATCTTCATCATTCTCTCCATCCTTGAAACGATTCGTCCTCGAATCGGAAACGTCCTTGATGATGTTCTGCATAGGGTCGATCATATTGACCGTGTAGGAAGTCAAAGATCTCTCGATTCTGTGCTCGTAATTCCATGAATTGTTGAGACAGAAGGTCGTCGTCACGATGGAGATAATCTTGAACATTCTGAACGGTTGATTGACGGGAGACATCGCGTAGGAGCGTAGCAAGGCTCTGGATACCAACTGATGCAGGTAGAAGCGTGAAATATATTTGATACTGATAATATACGAACTCCGTTGATAACCATCGTATACCGGAATACGTACAATAAGGGTTAATCCGTTGATTCACTCATGAATACCGGAAGAACACCGCGAGAAGGGAACAATCCCACCCTCTACATTTTAACTCTCAATTCAACTCCACTAAAACATAAATAAAACTCCTATTTATAATAAAACCCTAAACATCTAAAAGGAAACAAACTAACTTGACCAACAAGACAAATCAATAATTAAAGATATAATATATGATACGATTCTATCTTCATCATTCTCTCCATCCTTGAAACGATTCGTCCTCGAATCGGAAACGTCCTTGATGATGTTCGGCATAGGGTCGATCATATTGACCGTGTAGGAAGTCAAAGATCTCTCGATTCTGTGCTCGTAATTCCTTGAATTGTTGAGACAGAAGGTCGTCGTCACGATGGAGATAATCTTGAACATTCTGAACGGTTGATTGACGGGAGACATCGCGTAGGAGCGTAGCAAGGCTCTGGATACCAACTGATGCAGGTAGTAGCGTGAAATATATTTGATACTGATAATATACGAACTCCGTTGATAACCATCGTATACCGGAATACGTACAATAAGGGTTAATCCGTTGATTCACTCATGAATACCGGAAGAACACCGCGAGAAGGGAACAATCCCACCCTCTACATTTTAACTCTCAATTCAACTCTACTAAAACATAAATAAAACTTCTATTTATAATAAAACCCTAAACATCTAAAAGGAAACAAACTAACTTGACCAACAAGACAAATCAATAATTAAAGATATAATATATTATACAATTCTATCTTCATCAGTTTGTATATAGCTGATATACTACTCTAACCTATTTCATGTGGCAACAAAAAATTTATCCATAAAGATAAAAAAGTTAGAAATAGTAACCTTTTTTTAATGTAAATGTACTAATTTATCAATTTAATATATTCAAACGACGATGAACTTTTGAATGTATAAAGATAAATGTTTTAGAATTCAATCATCACCATAATCTTTTCCGACTAAAAATAAAATAAAATACGGAAGACAGGCTGTAGTGGAGGACTTTGCTTCACGGTTTATATGAGAGAGCTACATATGTTAAATATGTTAATTAGGTTAGAATTTGAGAGAGAAAAGCGATGATTAAGTAATATATATATATATATATATATATATATATATATATATATATATATATATATATTGAATAACCGCCCCCTATAGGGAAAGGCTAAAATAAGGGTGGTTTATTGAATAACCGCCCCCTATATATATACACGTCAATTGTGTGCATCATTTTTGATATGTTAATTAGGTTAGAAGTTGAGAGAGAAAAGCGATGATTAAGTAAAAAAAATATATATGAATATATACGTCAATTGTGTGCATCATTTTTTATGATATATATTTTAATAAAATATTAGATGAATATATTGAAAGTTGAAAAATTGATTTATTTTATTATAAAAAATAAGAATTTAGTCGTGAAATAATATCCAAAAATAATAAATATATATTTTTATAAGACGTAATAAAATAAAAATAAAGGTACACTCTTACTGGACGGAGACATATGGAAAAAGAAAGGAGTGAATGAAGGAGATAGTTGCATTTATTATATTAATACGAGGAGAATAAGTGGGATTTGGTGTTCCAGCGTGGGGTTTCGAGCCCATGGGGATTCCCTCTTTTTCTCTAATTCTTATCTGTGAATGTGAGTGAGTAGCTCTAGCTTAGCTGTGATATGCGTCTGCAAATTCCATGGAAATTGTTCTCTTCCTTTTACATTCTTGAGCTTCTCGAGATTTCTCTGTCGTATGTTGCACCTTTTTTTCTCTGTCCTCTTCCTCGTTAAGAATGTCGCCCTATACTACTGCTACATTCTCCCTCTTTGCAATTTTATACTAAAATACTCAATCCTATTTGAGTAATGCTAAACAGCCAAATTTACTTAAGTAGAAAATAATTTAATTTATTTAATTTTTTTTTAAAATAAAAATAAGATTTAGTCATTTTATCATATTCTCTACATTATAGTAATTTTTTTGCAATTTTTTGGTAACTTTTTTATTTTTATTAAAAAATAAATTAAAAATAAAAAATGCAAAAAAAAATTTAAAAAAATAAGTACAATATAGAGAATATAATAAAATAACTAAATCTTATTTTTATTTAAAAAAATTAATTAAATAAATCAAGATTATCCTTATTATATTAGTGTGTGGGTGACCACAATATGGCTGCATAGATTCATTGATCCTATTTTAGGTGAATTTCCTTCTCCAATAAATCATCTTCTTTCAAAAATTTATATGCCTATATATTTCAAAACTTAAGTAGTAGTAGTACTATTTTTTTGAGATACAAAATACATATCATAAAATTGTATATTAAATCAATGATAATTAATCAGATGATAATCATGTTATTAAAAAATTTAAACTAGAAAATAATTAATTTCATTATTGATACAACAATACATGTATAACAGAATAAATATATATATTAGAACGGACTAATTAATAAAATAGTCTTTTTGAAATCATTCTTACTATTTTGCCTCTTAATTTACGATCAATATATGTTACGTTGTGAATTGCCCTTTAAACAGACAATTCACAACCATGAAAAGGTTTAGTCTAGAATTGCTTTATTATAATCAAATTTATTATTGGTTGTAAATTGCCATATTTAAAGAGCAATCCAAGACTAAGAATATATTTTGTGGTGAATTTGGTCTTGATTTTATCAATTAAGGATAAAATAATATTATAAGCTAAACATAATTACGCTTAATTTTTTATAACTATCTTTTATCTCTATGATATAACAATGACTATTCTCATAAATGAACTCCTTACACTATCTATATATAGTGAAAGAGGGAGAGAGAGAGGGAGGGGAAAAAAAAAGAGACATTATCTAAATATCACATATGACAAGAATCAAATTCCGGAAAAAAGGGTTATATATTAGGCCGACTAATTAATTAAAATATGATGAGAGTCTATTGGCGAAAAGGATTAATTTGTAATAATTCTGGTTAAGTCCCGAAAAGTGTAAAAGTAATTGAAGTGATGCTCTCGGAGGTTCACGTGAAGCTAATTAAATAAATCAATTAAAGAACGAAACGAATTAAAACAATGATCAATTCCTTTGAAAAACATTTGAAGGGCGTCAACGCAAACGAGAGTTCTCACGTCGTCACCTGCTCCTTGTCTTGATACTCTTTGTTTCAAAGGATTCCTCTTAGTGTGAAAGACCAAAAATGCTAGGAAACTGTGACAACAAGATCATCACTCCCATCTCTTCCACCACTAATCAATGGCCACAGGTTACCCTCTCTCTCTCTCTCTCATTGTCTCAATTATTACGCTAACAAAGACGACCCCATCTTTTGTTTTATAGCTTTTGTCCAAGAATATCCGTATTGTGTAGTTAATTTTTACCCTAAAAGCAGCCCATCTCGAATTCTTTCTTTCTCTTTGTTTGCTCAGAATCAGATAATACTGGATGATCACAAAAGCTTCATGGCTTCATCGTCAACAAATAAAGTAATGGAAAAACCTGATCCCCACCCTCTCAAGTGCCCCCGCTGCGATTCCTCCAATACCAAATTCTGCTACTACAACAACTACAGCTTGTCTCAGCCGCGCCACTTCTGCAAAGCCTGCAAGCGCTACTGGACCAGAGGCGGCACCCTCCGCAACGTCCCCGTCGGCGGCGGATGCCGCAAGAACAAGCGCCCCAAGCGCCACTCCGACGCCGCCGCCGCCGCCTCCCAACCCCACATGGATCTGCCCCCGCCCCCTTCCAACCATATTCAGCCTCCTTTGTTTTACACTAACCCTCTAGAGCTCAACTTCCCGTTTTCCAGCTTTAGGGTTTCTTCAGATGACTACGACCCTCAAATCAACCCTCTCGGGTTAGGGTTTTCATCCGGGCTCGGGTCGGCCGAAAACGCCTATAAAAACGGGTTCAAGCCGATCCAGGAGGCTTCGTCGTCACCTTTCTCATCACCTGCAAACAGTAACTCCAACTCAATCTTCTTCGGATCTTCCTCCGCTTCAACAATGGCGTCTCTGATGGCTTCCACCCACAAATTCGGCGCTCCCGGTTTGATCCATTACGAGGATCCGGGTATGGGCAAGCAAGTGAAAGCGGAAGGGGAGAATATGCATAGAATGGCTTGGAACCCGAACCCGAACCAGAATCCGAACCTAAACACCAACCCTATCGATCAGATTAATTCTTCTGATCCATCCTCTCTCGTATGGAACACAAGCAGCGTCGGTGCTTGGTTCGACCCTTCAAACATGGGTTCCTCCGTGCCATCTCTCATCTAGAAGCTTCCATTGATCTTCTTCGTTTAATCTCTCTCTTTAATCATTCATTAACTGATTGGGTGCAGGGTCTTTCTTTTTATCATCGGAGCTGGGGTATAGCCTTTTTTTCTTCTTTTTCTATGGGTTTTTTTTTCTGAAATTCCGGCATTGATGAATACTGGAATGGAAATATGAGAATGTTGGTTAAGGATGGAAGGAGAGTATTAGGATCGGAGTGATCATGTCAGCAGCAACCAAATTGAGCCTGCTTAATTTTTGACATGGAAGGCTATTTTGCGCTGAGAGGAACCTCGGATCCTCTTCTTCTCATCGGAACAGGTTTCTTATTCGACCACATTGTTATCTCAGATTTTATCGCTTCATGAATACCTAAAACCTAAATTTATATGTATATATATTATCATGACATTGTTTTTTTTTTTTTGGTGTATTTGTTAGTTTGTGTATCAGGTTTTTGGAATTGGGGTTTTCTTAGATTAATACATTTACATGTTGATGAAGCAATTGGAAAAATGTCTGTATTTCTTTAAAAATTTGTTGATTTTCGGTTTGGGGGAAGTATAATGGTATACAAGAGAGAGGTTATTGTTATTTCCTTTTCAGTTCTAACGTATCTGCATTCTGTTAATCACAAATCACATTTTTTGAAAAGAAAAATTCCTGATAATTTAGCTGCAGTTGCTGGATCGTTTCTTTCCTACGAGTTCACTTAATTAGCTTAATTTGTTTTGGAGATTTAAAGTAATTCGCATATAGTGTGATGTTAGTCTTGTTTAAATAACTAATAGTATGAAACTACGTAGTTTAATTTGCAGTGGTGGCTGCTTTACAGCTATTTAATATTGGTTTACATGAATCTCAGTTATAAGATATAGTGTAGTTGATATAATTAGTGGTCCTCATGTGTGATGATATACGGGTACAATCCAAACTGCAGTGTTAAAGAGATTTAATTAAGTGTTAATTAATGAATTACAACTATTTTAACACGAAATCCGGGAAAAAGTTTTCGAATTCTACCCATAAAACTTTTTACCTCGGATTGTAGCAGCATAGGATGCACAAGGGTGACAATGATATTTAATTACTATATGATTTTAGTGTTACTTTGCTTCATCACTTTAATATACATCATCTATGTCTTCTTAATTAATGTTATATATATATATATATATAAGCAATGTGCAGTGATAATCTCTTTTCTCGATTCATTTTTCTTCCTACATATAACATAATGTTGTACTCGTATTCATTAATATTTTTACTACGTGTATTAATGCACATTAGATAAAATTTTCAAAACTATCATTAATATCAAGTATAAAGTCGCGAGCTTACCGAAAACGAGTCCTCCTTTTTACTAATTAAAGGTGATGTTTCGTGTTTTGTTTTTGTTTTATAGTTCTTTTTTTTTTTTCCTTTTTTTTTTGAGTGGAGATGTTTCATGTTGAAATCCTGAATCCAAGTGGAATTTCCCTTTCCATCTTTTTCGGCCATCAATGCTATTCCATTCCTATCTACATTATTTGTCAAATCAAACAAAAATCCTATGCTAGCCATTGAGGTATTGCCTCCATATATGTGCATTCATATTTTGGGTAATTTATGGGCAAATACGTAAAAGTAAAGTGATGTAAGAAAACGGAGTAATAGTCTTGCCTAGATATGTATCTTTTGGTCTATATTTAGAAAAAGAAATGCGCATGCAAGACTAGATTTTTCGTTTTCTACACCTATTATGTTTGTACTTGCCCACAATATATGCACATGGGGAGTATTACCGCGATGGGTAGCACATAATTTCTAACAAAATCATATAGTTTTTTTTTTTTTTTTTTCTTGGAATTGAATTGAATCATAGTAGGTTTTTTGAGCTTGAAATTGAGTTCATAAATGGCGGGGGTTTATTGGGCCAGGCAGCTCCAAGTTTTGCAGGATAAGAACAACTTTATACGGGCCGTCACTTGGTTAGCTTGGGCCTAGAATAAAGTAATAATCCATAAGAATGGAGTCCAGTTGACCGCTTTATAATTCTACATACTTTTTCACTTGCTTGAGGGAAATATTTCTACATTTAAGCTGTACATGAATATGTATACATATAGGGAATGATTAGGCAAAAAACCCTTTACAAAATACAAATTATGAATTCATAAATTCTTTATGGAATACATATAAATTTAATCATGTGCATTTTAAAAAAAAATTGCCATAGAAACATATATTCAGTTTTCAAGCCTATAACTCTAAAATATTTAATTAATCTTCAGTTGTCACAACGAAGTCATCACCTTTGTGAAAAATCAACACACGCTTCGTAAATTGCATTAGAAATATTTGGAAATTGAAAATTACAACTACAAATATAACCAAACACCCCCTTAGGTTTTTTTTCGGGTCTATTCTCAATTGAGTAAAGCCGCAAGTGGTAATTCTATTCTATAATTAAATATGACTAAAAATGGACTTCCCCCACACAATGTAAATATATTCTACAAATAAAGGACATTGGTTTTATTCTCTAATTCTTTAACTACTAGTTTCGCTCTTTCAATATCATTTCCTATACTGGAATATACTACGTGGTTATAAACAAATACTATTATACTTTCTTGGTCCCATAATAAGAATGTACTTATTTTTTTTACTATATAAAAGTGTTTAACGGAATTCAAAAGGTAAGATTGACACATACTTTCCTCTGCTTCCTATATAAATAAATGATCTATTTATGAGAACGTTGAAAACTATATATAGTTTCGAAACATATAGATCAATGTATATATTAATTAACGAATAATATTAGCACAAAACAAAGATACACGTTGGTAGATGCGAGGCACTTTCTCTTTAATTTGCCAATGCATATTTCAGCACTTTTGCAAGGTAAGAAAGTAGAAGATGGTGTGCTTCGTTGGCTTTGCTATTCCTCGTAACATATATGGCCCCCACATATCCTTAATCACTCCATCTCTCTAATCACGCTCTGAGCCCACAAATTCGAGTCCAACGCTCTAACTTTAATTTTTTTTTAATCCATTTTCGACACACATTTTCTAACAATCATATTTAAATATTAATGACCTTCCTAGCATTGTAATTTCTCCACAGTTTTTCTCAATGGTAGATGGATCATAAGCTCATAATTCGATTTGCACGAATTGATATCAAAATCTAAATTCTATATATTTTCGGTTCAACAGAAAGTAAGAATTGCAGAATTATTGCTCAAATTTAGATCGAGAAGACATTTTAAGAAGCTAATTAATCAGCAATCAGCAAAAGCATTAAAGAAAATGAAAAATAAGTTGTCATAATTAGTTTGTATAGGATAGGATTGTTGAGTACATTATGAGCTTGATTGATGATATTTATGATGAAGTTGAAGACTTAAAGTTGAAGAGAGTTCGAAAGCCGTGACACGTGGGGGTGATAGCTTAGTGCATGATTCAGACAACTAAATAATTTCTGAGTAAATAATGTAGTGTGGTTACTGGTTATATATATAGAAACGGATTAAAATCATATCGCTCGGCACCACACATGACCAAAAAGTAGAAAACAGTGTGGCTTGAAAAAGCTAAGGCTTTTAAAATTGGTGTAAAATGGTTTTATCTGATTGGCTAAATAAAAAGTATATAATCATATAACAGAATCAAATTGACCAAAGACCGACGACCAAATTATACCGGGTGCTCTCTTCATCATATTGAATTGTCTTTTTCTAGTGAAAATTCGCTTTTGAATTAAAGTTTGATTACAGTGAAAGTAAATAGGACAAATGGAAGAAGAGATGTATATTAAAATGCACTCAATGTTAAAATCGCTACTAAATTCCCTTCTCAGTTTTTCCGAATGGAAAATTTAATTAATCATGACATATAGTTAACATTTTAAATCTGAGGTAATTTAAATGGACTGAAATTTACCGGCGATTCGTGATTATATATGGTTAATGAGAATTAATTAATGTCTCTATTTATTTACAAAAATATAATGGGACGCTCAGACTTGTAATTTTCCGCTTGTTTCGACTAATTTCAATGCAAGTACATTTTTAATAATAATAATAATAATAATAATAATAATAATAATAATAATAATAATAATCATCGGATGCTCGGATCTTAAAATATATAAGGAGATTTCGAAAATTACAATTGCTCGTGATTGATTCAGTAACAACAAAGTATATATAGGTAGATAAATTAAACTATATATGGGGTTGAAATCATCATGAAGAGTTGAAAAATAAGAACTCTTATTGCAAGGGAGTCATTTATGGTGGCGGAAATCACATTTTATTAACTTGGAAAGCAGAATAATGATGAGTCATCTTGAATTTAAGAGGACTATGTCTAATTATATACCTAGTTAATTAACAGATTAAAAATTTCCTCGAGACAGTTGGGTCCCTTAAATTGTGCATGCCATATGAATTAATGGGAAAAAATGAATATTTATTAACAAAGAAGAAAGAAGAGAGGGAAAAATATGGACCCAGAATCCAATGTGAAGTAGTAATGTACATGGAATGGTAGTGGTAAAGGTAGACACTGGATTGTTCCTTTGGTGCACTTGTCACCAATCTCTTGGAAAGCAATAAAAAGGAAAAAAAATGAAGAAAATTAAAGTTGCAAGTAATGAAAAAGGAAGATTTTGCCACACAATCATATCTATGTCATGCTTTAATCTGCCTTTTTTTAAAATTATTTTAGTTTGTTGGCTACCTATGGGCTATATCATCTTGTCATTGCTCTCTCCACCACCCATTGTCATCTCTCTATATAATAGGGATTTTAATGGAGATTGGACTTCTAAAACTCTCTCTCTCTCTCTGTCTCTCTCGTCATATGTAAATCGTCTCGAAAGAGTTTATACATGCAACATTCCAATATCTGCAGAAATTATATCATTAATGGACTTATGCGACAGGTCCCAATTGGACAATTTAATATACTAGGAATTTTGACAAATAAAATCACGAACTATTTTAAAATTGTAATTTTAATGTAATTTTTGAAGTGTGACGAATTAAATCATCACTTTTTCTATTTTTACAATTTCGTTCCCTTAATTTTTTTTTGGTCGTCAGAATTAATGTTGAATTGGAGCTTAATTGCATGGATTAATAAAGATGACGACATCATTTTTGTGAAGCCTAAACGACATCGTTCTGTACAATTTTAATTAAAAATTTATTCAAATTGTAAAGAAAATTGTATCCTGTATTTGCACCATATCAATATTCAGCAATTTTATGACAAACGATGTTGTAACATAAATATTACGTAGAGAACAAATTTACGTAATTAAACTTCAATTCAACAATCCGACGATCCAAAAAAATTGGGGAGACGGAATTATAAAAACTAAAAATCTGGTGATTTAATTTGCCACACTTCAAAAATCAAGCTAAAATTACAATTTTGAAAAAATTTGTAATTGTATCTGTCAAACACCCTTTAATATAAAATGTACTCCCTCAGATGGCAAATATGCTTTCCCATTTTTTGTTCCTGCGGGTATATATTTGTTCATTAATTTACGTTTGACATTTTTTATATTAAATTTTGCGAAGATCAGCTACTTATGCATATTTTAATACATTCTTTAAGTGGCCCAATTAAGTGAGCTACATATGCTGCCGACATTCACAGAATAATTGATCGAAGCTGTTCTCAGATCTCCAAAAATCTTAGTACATTTTTTGTGCGCGCACACACAACACGCACACACATATAATAATTTTATATTCAAATCCAGCTTCTTTGATATTGTATCTTAATACACAAAAATATAGTTGCTCCAAATATAAGTTTCCTCAATCATTCCTTCAGCATCATCGTAGTTAAGCGTACCCTTATTTTAAATTTGTACTATAAAAAAGTGAAAAATGATGTATTGAGGCATACCTTCAACGATTTGATGGACTTTAGTTATATACTATAATTGATTTATAAATTAAGAGCTAATGGTTTAGGTATCTACCCGTCCCGACATTAATTCTTGTTTTAATTAAAGCATTTTTGCATATCTGTCGTCAGTGAATTCTAGTGTATTAGGTGGGAATGAGAAGGCATGTAATGTGTGATGAGCTGAGGAACATTACAAAGTCGGACTCGGTCCTCTAAATTACTGCCAACTTATTAATTAATAATCACAGATATAGAATATCGCACTCATGTATAACATCGTTGCATTCGTTATGAAATTAATTACACTAAAAAACAAATAGAATTTTAATTCTTCATGGGATTTGAATTCTGATGCTATATTTGTACAATAAAATGGTATATTCACCATAAATCTTAACAATTGATTATTTAACAATTGAGTATAGATAAATCTCCATTCTCACAATAAATATGGATTGTCATTTAAACCCTTTCATGTAGGCGTATGTTTAAATAAATATATTTTCTTCATGTAATTAATGAAAACGTGTATAATTTTTTGAAAAAGAAAAAGAAAAAGAAAAAAACGGGTATCTTAGATGTAAAAGCTTACACGCACCCACAATGAGTGTTTGATTGTATACAAATTAATTAACAAGTACGATCAGTTTATTGCTAGAGCCAGAAATTCGCTACGTAGGGATGGTTATTGGTCTCTCCCGGTCCCCTTACAAATATCCTACTTTTTATAATGTGATATTTCATTATAAATGTCTCATTCCATTTTTAGCAATATATTTAATCTCTATATTTAATATTTAAACAATTTTTATCAAATCACTTTATTTACTTTCTACACATTTTTAAATCTCTGTGCCCAAAAGTAATGAGACATTTGTAATGGGACGAATGGAGAAATAACTTGTGAATATTTAAGTGCAAATTGATCTTTAAATATTGAGTGTATTATAATGATATTATCATTACTACTATAATTTAAATAATTAGGGTTAATTAGGTTTTCTTTTACTTTTTAATGCACTTATATTCACAAACACTGATAATTTAGTGAATGTGATAGATAAAATTGATAGAATGAATTGAATTATTTAAATTATTTATTTTAATGTTTAGATTGATTGATTGTTGTGTAAGATAATTGAAGGATTATGACTATAGAAAAATGTGTGTATATATATATATATATATATATATATATATATATATATATATATAGGGGTGAGCTATCGTGAGAGCACATCTTAAAATAAGAAATAAGAGTAATTTTTAATATATGCATTTTATGTAGAACACGTATGAATTCACTGTATAAATGTATGAATTGTGAAAAATAATTTTTTGCTACCTTTGGGATTCGAACTCAGGACCATAAATCCATCCAATAGGATTACGAATCAACCGTAGATCTTGATGATCTAATGCTGAAAATGATTCTTATATATATATATATATATATATATATATATATATATATATATATATAGGGGGCGGTTATTCAATAAACCACCCTTATTTTAAGAATTACGAACCAGCAAAAATGCATGAATTTTATGTATAACACGCATGAATAAACTGTATAAAGGTATGAATATCGAAAAAATAATTTTTTGCTACCTTTGGGATTCGAACTCATGACCACGAATATATCCAACAAGGTGATGAATCAACCGTAGATCTTGATGATCTAAGGGCTGAAAATGGTTCTTAATTTATATTTTAATAAGCGTTCTTATTTTAGCCTTCCCCTATATATATATATATATATAAAAACAAACCAATAATAATTTTAGTGAAAGTATTTTAAAAGTTTTGTATTATGAATTCGAAGATAAATAATCAATTCAATTTTAAGATAATAAATAATTATTAATTAAATAATCAATTCAATTCAATTTTATGAGTAAAATTATACATATCAAATATTTAATTAAATTGATTTATCTTATTAATTATTCACTCCGTCAACTGAAGCTTGATCATTTTCTTTTCAGAATTGGTTTTAAGGAGTTAATAATTAATGTGTTAAGTGTGATGGGTAAAAAAGTGAAAAAAATGAATAAAAAGAAAAACTTTTATCACATGAAAAAATTAACAAGCTTCGCAGGATAATCTGAAAATAAATTACGGATCAAGCTTACGGAGAGCATATGTTATCAATCAAACCAAACCACATACACATTATAAATAATTCGAACTTGGGAGTTGATGATTAAGGTTAGTAAGTAATTAAGGGGTATGCGGTTAATTTGTCGGTCGAATTAAGGGGCAGGCGCATGCATAGCAAATAACATAATGATCGATCTTATCCATCAGCTTTAAGGCGTTAGCTTTAGCTTTAGCCTGACATAGAGCTCATCCATTCATGCATTATTCTCTTATCTTGGTTTAAATGCCTCCCTTTTTAGACTTTACACAGTCTACGAAAGCCCCTACTTAAATTATAAAGCACTCGTACAATTAAAACCAACTAATTAAACACACACCACACACACACTCTCTCTCTCTCTCTGCTCTCCCAAGTGGTATAACTCAGATTCTATATTGTCAAAATTGAATTAAAGCAACAAAAAAGCGAAAGGCATTAACATTAAACTCGATATACTTTTGATCAAAAAGTTGAACATGCAAACCTAACCCAACTTAAACTGAATCTCTATAAGATGGTTAATTACAACATTGTGTATACACATCTGCATCATTAGAAATATCCAATCCGTTTACAATTTTCTGCAATTCATAGTTTGCAACCTAAAACACCCCATCTTCTTTTTTTTTTTTTTCAAGAAAAATTATAAACCAAAAATACTCGATTGAGAAAAAAAGGGAGATCGAAACCTAATAATGAACGAGATAGATATGTGTGTGCAACAGAAATCTAGAAATTTCTAAAATTCACTGAGAAGATGGATCAAACCCCGGGTTGCTATCTTGCCAGTGATTCGGGTTGAAAGAAGAACCGGCCTGGTTGTCGCCGTCGCCGGTCCAAAAACTCGAGCTTGCGGCGGAGGTGGTGGCGGCTGCGGCCGGACCTCTATTGATGAAGCTTTGAGTCCAAGAAGGCCGCGGCGGCGGTGTAGTCAAGTTGTGTTGCGATGGAAAGTAGTGATCATTAATCTGCAGCTGAAATTGGTGGGGCGGCGGCGGCTGGGGTTTCAATGGAAGGCTCACCCCTTGCAAAAGCGCATCGTATTGGCCGCCTCCGCCTCCGCCACCCAAATTGAGCGCCGGGGCTTGGCTGATTCCGGTGGATAAAGATTGCATGGCGGCCAAAGAGGAGAGAAAGGAGCCGCCGCTGTAGAAGGTGTTGGCCATGGACGACATAATCGGAGGGAAAGGCCTCATTGGCTGCTGACCCGAATTCAAAGGCGTCAGGTTTTGAGATGGGATGGCGGGCTGACTACTGCGGCCGATCTCGCCGGCGGAGGAAGAGGGGGCGGAGGAGGGTTTGGGGCGCTTGCTCTTGCGGCAGCCGCCGCCCACGGGGACGTTTCTTAGGGTTCCGCCGTGCGTCCAGTACCTCCTGCAGGCCTTGCAGAAGTAGCGCGGCTGTGAGAGGCTGTAGTTGTTGTAATAGCAAAACTTGGTGTTGGCGGAGTCGCAGCGCGGGCACTTCTGCGGCGGCGGCGGCGCCATCTGCTGCGTCTCCGGAGGCTTCACACGGTGATCTTGCTGGTGCTTCAGTCTGTCCTGATCATTTCTGCGCGGCTCCATATTGGTCTGCGCCTATATATATATATATATAACAGTGAGTTTGCGTGTATAGAGAGAGAGAGAGAAGAGTGCATGCGGGCTTAACTGGTAAAGATTATTCAACGGAAGAGATATGTATGCAATCCAGAGTTGTCTGTTGGGATTAGGAGAGGCAATGGTGCATGAGCTTTGATTTCTTCTCCACCTACCCAAGCCCAGCCCAGGGTTTAATTTATCCTCTAATGTAGAAAAGGCCAAACCAATTTTAAGAATAAATCTTGGTGCAAAACCGACGAAATCTGCACAGATTTACTACTGTGCGGAATGAAAGTTGCGGGAATCGCAGATTAAGTTAGAGAGAGAGAGAGAAAGGTCATATATGAGAGAGAAATCATTGCGGAAGAGCCACCTGCCCCTTGGCTTTTTTCTTCTTCAGCTTAACACTTACGAAAAAGAGAGAATATAAAAGAGGGATAGCTTTGTACGGACTTCTCACACAACTCTTGCTTGCTTTCTCTTTCTCTCTCTCGATCGATCGATCTAGTAGCAGATCATGATAACTGAGGAGGGAGACAAACTGCAGCTCTGCAATCAAGCTTCAGAAAGGGGATTGCAAAAATTGAGGATTTGTCTCCAATTAAAAACCCTTAACCTAATTTGTCGTGTGTGTTAATTGAAAGGGGAGCGATGAATCCATGAAATTAACTAACCTCAGATCAGAATGTCAGCAGGAAACACGTAAGATGGATTGGGGAAGGAAAATTGTAGGTGTGTAGGCAGAAAGGAACAAGAGAGGAGAGGAGACAGTAGAGGGGTGGACCACCCACCCTCGCAGAGATGGCGGCCGGCAACGGCGGCTCGGCTGCCTGCTGGTGGCGGAGTGGTGGCTGTGTCAGCTTTATTGTCTTGGTCTTTTGATTACGACAATTACTCTCTCTCTCTCTCTCTCTCTCTCTCTCTCTTCTCACTTCGCTTTTTGTTGATGAGAGATTCTATTCTATTCTACTGACATCACTTGAGGTTGGGGTCCGTCTCGACGCCCACCCAACCCAAGTAAATTCTTCGACTCAACCATCCATCCCTTTAATTTCTCCTATTTTTACTTCTCAACTAAATTAACTGACTAATTATTTTTTTATTTTATTTTTTCTTCTTTTTGGTGGAGGGGGTCACCCAATGCCTATTCATTAGGCTATATGTGTCAAATTCCAACCACAACATAATATTCCTAATCATCCAATTTTATTTTCTCTCTCTTCTTATGAAAAATCATGAGGGACGAACGTCTATAAATTACTTTTCCGGCGACTCATTTTGCACATACATTACTTCATACTAGAACAAATTAAAATACATTTAGCCAATACTTTTTAAATCGGGTTTTAGCTTATAATATATATATTTTTTCAATTATACTTTTAACTTTTGTTCCACAAACTTTGCTTTGTAAAGTTAAGTTCTTGTAATTCCATTTATTTTATAAAATTAGATCATTTTAGGGTAACATGGATATTCTCAACCAGAAATATTGACATCCCTAGCTTTTCCTTGAATTTACACTGTGTTTGATGTCCTTTCATTTCTTTTAATTCCTTCTGTCCCCAAAAATGAAAATAAGTTTACCTTCTCCTATTTTTGAAAATTGCATTCATTCTCTCACGATATTAATCCATTTTTTTTATTTTTTTTACAATCTCAAAATCATTAACCTTATTCCAGCCTAAAAAATTGTTAACACACTTTTACATTAATCCATTAATTATAGAAAAACCACATATTTCTCGCAGAATCTAGGAACAACATTGATATATATCACTATCCGATCCTTGTTAAAAATATATTGATCGATGGCACATCAAATTAATAAATTCTTTTACAAGTTAAATTTTTTAGACTTCAACATAAAAATTTATATAGGTACAGTTATCCAAAAATACGGCTTCATGATTCTTTTTAACCATAATTTAAAACAACTAAGCTACATTAATATTCAAGTGATACTAATACATTTTTAATTCTCCGAAGTTTTCATTTTCGCTAGCTATATCAGTATAAAATTTGACGTCAACAATTTTCAATATGCCAAATATAAAAAGCAGGAGCTGAAGCGTAGCTTTGTGCAACGTACTAGTGCTCTACTTTTATTATTGATAAACTACGGAAATTATTTAGGAGTTAATAATAGTGATTCGTTAATAATGACCATACGGCTAATCCCTTAGGTTATTAACTTCTGATTTGACGTGCTACGAAAGCATAATTGTTTGACATTTTGTTTTAAAAAATTATTATCTAGCACATTATATTTATCAGTGTGAAACATATAGTGTACATTAATAATATAAAGTATGACAACAAAATACACAGGGTGAGAGTACCCAGGTAGGTGTAATTATTACCAAAATTATGTTTTTCCCGATAGTTGTACTTGTACTTAATCTTATAGTCTTGTACACCTTGTATAACTTTATTGTAATTAGCTGGGCCTTCGATTTCATTTTTTTTTTCAATTTCCTCACATTTAATTATTTAGTTTCTTGATTTTTTTATTAGAAGATAATGTGGAGTTCATGTAGATGTATATTACATGTGAAGAGTAGGAAATCAATAAGGAAATTTCTCTCCAATTAATAAATCAGATTAACGTTAAAAGTGAAAATAGTTGGATCCCATACAACTAATCGCCTACATCAATAGAAATAGTGCATATTCTATTTTACCACGCAAATGACATCCAGCCACCACAATTACAATTAAAAAGAATAAATATGGCATCACAAATTGGAAATCTCCCAAAACTTCACATTAATATATATCCTGCAAGTGATGTGAGTCACGTGACAGTTAGTATGATTGGGTAGTTTAATAGTAGCCCAAAGGTGACGCTGGCTTTCAACTGCTCCATCTTGCTTTTGTCTTCTCTCGGCTTAATTTTATAATTGGACTACTCACAGGCCCAAAATTCCCATAAAATTGGCCCACTACATAAAATCCAATTGGGCCTATCTCTCCTGTTTATTATCCAGTAGGTGATAATATGTTGGGTGATTTTATATGGAACGAAATCATTATCGTCTCAAACTCCAATAAAGGAGAGGCCGAAAATGCCATCTGACTTGAGAAGTGTAACACGAGCTACAAAATCATGGTAGAAGTGATGATTATCACTAATATTAAATGCAAGTTTTTTTTTTGGTAGACGTACGGCATTAACATCTGCATATATAAGAAACATACATGATTGCTTAAAGGAAATTATTTGTGTTTTTTGTGAACATTAAGCAGAAAAATACAGCAAAAGAAGGCTTCAAAGCTTATCACGGTCGTGCTCGTCCGCGCGCCGCCGCCTGGCATCGACGACATCTTCATCCATCACCTTCTCCCGGGTGTCCCGCGCCGGCTTCTTGACGCGATCCTCGATAAAATCATCCAAATCGTCGTCATCCGACTTCCCCACCACCGTCTCCTTGATCTTCTGCGTGGTATCCTTGGCCGCCCCCCAGGCGCCCTTGGCCGCGTCCGCCACCTTCTCGGCGGCGCCCTTGGTCGTCTCCTTGGCCCCGTGCGCGTACTCCTTGGTCTTGTCCGCCGCCGTCTCCGCCGCGCCCTTCACCTTCTCCGTCGCCTCGTGCGCCTGCCGCTTCGTCGCGTCGACGGTCTTGTCCCTCATATCGGAGGCCTTGTCGGCCATGGGCCCCAGCTTCTCCTTAGTTTTGTCGTTCATCTGCTGCGCCTTCTCCTTGACGGAATCGGCGGCGTCGTCGGCGCTCTCCTTGGCTCTGTCCTTCATATCGCGAGTCTTCTCCTTGGCCTTATCCATGGTTTCTCTCACCTCATCGCGGGGCTCGTCCACGCTCTCGTCGGCGTTGTACGGGCTGTATTCTCTCCGGCCGGCCTCGCCGGCCATGTTCCGTCCCTTAAGATGCGATTTGGCGTGAATCGGAGAAGGTGAGACATGTTTGGTAAATGAAGAATGGGAGTGTACCTGTTGGTGATTGGAAGCGGCGGCGAAGCAAACTCGAGACACCGTGGGGCGGAAGGGGATGGATTGGGCCATCTCCGAAGACTTGGAGAGGCTGAGAATTGCATTCTTCATTGCAGACATGGCTGCCATCTCTTTGTTTGCGATGATAGCTTTTGATTAGTTTCTCCTTGAAAACTTGATTTGTAGTTCCAGAAGTATGTTATGGTTTGGGTATGGCGGAAAAAGGATTGTTATAAGGTGCAATCGCGGAGGAAGGTGGCGGGCGAATGGTTGGACACCTGTAGATGGAGGTGCCACGTGTATACTAATTATGCTACGGGGACTTGTTTCTTTCAGACAGTACTTATCTTCATCCATTTCTATATTTCTTTTACCATTTTTAGTTGTTTCTTTTTCATTGTCAAACCTACGTATTAGGGGGTTAATTAATCTTCACATGTCGAATTAATGTTCCTCAGCTTATCGCCTCAAAAAAAATGTTCCACAGCTTATGATTCATTCATAGTCCGATATAATTACACTACTAAATAAGCTAAGAGCATCCACAATGGGCTTACTTGATAGCCTATTTGATAATCTACTTGATAGTGGGTTGTGTTATTGAGTAGGTAGTGCTGCATTGGGATTACTTGATAGCCTACTTGATAACATTAGTTTTGATTTTATGTTCTTCATTTAAATTTTATTGCATAATTTAAATAATATATTTTTGTAATAGTTAAATACGCCATTAAACATAAAATTTAAAAACACCTAAAACATAAAAAAAAAGTACATAAAAATTAAAAACACCTAAAACATCATATTACCCCATCATTAAAATTACATAATTAAAATCCTAATCTAGACCACGATGCCTGAGCACGTCGGCGACCATGGACGCGTGCAATGCCCTTTGTGCGTCCGTCATGTGCGTCGTATCCGCGTTCAGGAGCTGCATATCGAGCTCCATCTCCTTGATATCGTTCCTCCGCTGGTACTGGGCGGTGAATGCCCTCATCTGTTGGTCGGACCTGTCCAACCTCTCCACTATTTCGGGTGGAGGCTCCGAGCTCGTATGCGACGCTGATGCCTTCCCTTTTCCCTTTGCCGCCTTCGCTGCCGCCTTCGCCGTCTTGTTGCCAATGGGCCGGGAAGAAGAGATCTCCTCGCCCGGCGCCGAGGTGGTGAAGCCGCCCTCTTCCGTAGTCTTTGTCCTCTTGGAGGCATGCACGTCTCCAACGAGGTACATCGACTTGAACTTGGGATTGTTCCGGAGAACTTTCCACTCGTTTCAAAAATTGAATGCGGTCTTTTGTGGGCTTCGAGCCTTGAAGAGTTTTTGGGCCTTGTCACGAAGCATATCATCCGAATGACCGGAGGGCCAATTGTTGCGCGTCTCCACCCAAATAGCTTCCCAGAGACGCACATCCGCGCTCACTCGGGCCCAGTGGCCTTGAAGTTGCCGGATCTTAAGGTCGACGCCGATGATGAGGTTCACACGTGCGCGGATCCGGCCCCAATACGCCTCCCCCTTCTGATCCGTCCCACGGATGGCGTCGTTGGTCTCCTTCGCCCAAACTTGGACGATGAGATCCGTATGCTCGGGAAGGTAAGTATGACGGATCCTTACTTCCTTGTCGTGCTTGATTTTGGTGGCCATTTCCTTCTTCCGGCCGCCCTTCTTCGGTTTGGAGGCACTCTGCTCTGCACTGACCGGTTCCTCCTCGGGTGGGGTCTCCTCCAAGTTGATTCCTCCCATATCGGGGTGATAATCGGAGGAGAGATCGGGGCACCAATTAGGATCATAGAAAGGGTTGTGTGGATCCATGAAGGAAGAAAATTCTTGAAGAGAAATGGGGGAGAAGAAAATTGGAGAAGAAGAGATGTGAAGAAAAATGGAGGAGATGGGGTTTTTTAAAGAAGAGAAGAAGAAAAAAAAAATTGGAAACGGTCGGTCAAAGCACGCATATCGAGGAAAAGCAGTCAAAATTCGAATTTCTCTATTTTTTTTAAATTAAGGTGTGTGCATTGCACGCGCCTTCCCTCTCCCCCCGATCGAGCATACTCGAAGGCTCGAGTAATGCTCGAGTACCTCCCACCTGCAACGCCATACACGAAGGCAACGCCTTACTCGAGTAGGCACTCGAGTAAGGGCGTTGCCAATGCTCTAAGCACAATCTTGCTCTGTTTGCACATGGTTGAAATTATCTAATAAGTTGGGATTTGAAGCTATTTAAAATAATTTATAAGTTTTTTAAGAGTTTGTAAATTTTTTCAAAATGTTTTGATAAAATCAACTCTTAAACGGGTTATAAGTTCTAAAAATAAGCTCCAAGAGCTTATAAGCTCCCAAAAAATAAATTCATCCATCCGAAATTAATTTTTTCATATCTTATACGCAATAATCATTTTATAAATATTTTTCAACTATAATTTGTTATTTTTATCATATACGCTTTTAAGTTAATCTCTTTTCGATTTTTTCTCTCTAACTAAAAGCTCTCTCTATAGTGTATGAGCTTAATTATTTAAACACTTTGACAACTTATAAGTTCTTAAAAAATTACATTTTATAAATTTTTGAAACATCTTATAAACTTTGAAGGTTATAAATTTTTTAAAATATACTTACTCAAACACCCTTTTAATATATTGAACAACATTGTCATAAAATTTGTGTCATTTCTTATTAGAAAGTTTTACCATGGACAAAAAGAATAATTATTATTAAGTGGCCGTGAAACTTTCAGAATTTATCAATCAAATACTGCTATATCGAAGAGCTTCTATTGGTTATTGTTATTTCATCTTCAATTGCGTTAATAAATGAATAGTAATGTGAAAATTGAATTTTATCAGTATTAATAATGTATAAGAAAAAATTTATTCTACCTATATGAAGTGGATGGAAAGATCCAAGAGAAAATAGTTTCCGAACTCGTTTCTTTCTGTCGGCTGGATTTCTCTTTACGTATGAAAATGTCGAAATCTCAATTTTGGTCGTGCCCACAGTTCATGTCCAAAATAAACAACCAGGTCTTTGTTTCTCTCTTTAAACCACAAAAATAAATTGGATGAAAAGAAAACGAGTAAATTGAAAAAATATAAAATCGAATGTTAATGCATCAAAAATAAATAATAAACCAACTTTGATTATTTTTATCTATCCACCATTCAAAGTAGCTGCCCCCTAATATTAACTTTACCACCTCAACTTCGTCTTCTTCTCCTTTTCTCTCATCTTGTTTCGGGAGAAAAAAATTGGTTAAATAATTCGTTTTCTTCTCTTCATAGCTACTGCCTACTGGTTCGATTTATTTTATTAATTCTAGCTCGAGACTCAATGGTGCATTCTCTTTGATAGTAAATTTATCATAGAAAAAAAAGGGATAAATAAAATTTCACTCTTTAACTCATTTCTTTGTTCTCTTATTTTTTACAAAATAGAATTTAATCCTTACACATTCCTCCTTTCCACTACAAAATAGGGCTAATATATATTATCACACCAAAAATAAAGGAATAATATTATCCTTTTTTGTAGTACAAAGGAAGAATGTATAAGGGTCAAATTCTATTTTATAAGAAATGAAGGGAAAAAATAAAGAATTTAAAGGATGAAATTTAATTTTTTTTTTTTTTAATGATAAATTTACAACTAAAAAGAACGCACTGTATTCGATTAGTCCAACTATATCCCCTCCTGCCTTGATTTACTTTACTTTATCTTACTTTTCAAACATTCCAAAATCCGAAAAACTGTAACTTCCATCAGCGACAGCTTAATATTTCTATATATTGTTCTTATTAAATTGTTAAACCATTAGTTCTTTATGCGACTTTTTATGCAAAACCACTATCATGAAATAATTAAATAAACCATTGAATTATTATCTTCTAAAGATTTCAAACTTCACATTCAAAAGATAAAATCCCTATCAAGGATCGTTTCTGAATCCGTCCATCACAGAATGAAAGCCAATAAAAGAGAGGCGGTTCAAACTTGAAAAGATTGCATAACAAATACTCCATATAGTTCTATATTTAAGCACTTTGAAACTTAAAAAATGATAGAAGTTTCGAATTCTTATTCTCTTGAATTATAATGGCTTGAGAATTTACATCGACGCCCTTCTCCTCGTGTACGGGCACCATTGCCGCTTTCCTCTTCACTTCATCATGGGAGCCCTTTTCTGTCTTTTCACGCCTCTCATCCTCTTCCGATCTTCCCTTGTGTTAATTCAAAATCAATCAATTACTTAAGCAGTAAGCAGGCCCGGCCCTTGTGTGTATCGAGTGGGGCAATGGCCTAGGGCCCCTAATTTTTGGGGGCCCCAAAATATAGATCCAATACTAATGTTATACCTTAATTAAAAAAAATTAAAAAAATCTTTCACTACCTATAGGTCAGCAATCAACAGTAAGATTAAAAAATATATATATTCCAAATTCCTAATCTTAAATGGTAACAGAACATAAAATGACTCTTTATTGCATAAATTTATATTACTAATCATAAGATACTAATTTTATTGGATGAGAAACGTTGCATAAATATTGTGTTAACTTTAAGATGCCCTGAAACATAATGATAAATTTGACATTGATGCTCAAGATTTATTTTTTGAATTACAAGTGTTACAAATATGTTTACCACAAATGAAGTTCGAAGTTCTTGAGTTTGTTAAACTTTCATATTGTTTTTCTAATGATTCTATTGCATATAGGATATTGTTGACTATATCGATTACTGTAGTTTCAGCTGAAATAAGTTTTTCAAAGTTAAAATTGATAAAATCATACTTGATCCTCTGTCCCACGAAGTTTGAGCAGTATTTCTTTTTGAGTTGTCCCGCGAAACATCAGCACTTTCTTTGTAGGAATTTTTTTTCTCTATATTCACATTTTCATTTTTTGACCTACCGCACTTAACGCACAAAATATTGACACTTTAAAACTCATGTCGAAAAGAAACTGCTCAAGCTTCACGGAACGTAGGGGGTATTTAACTATAGGGCCCCTTTTTTTATTTTCGCCTAGGGCCCCCGAAATGTCAGGGCCGGCCCTGGCAGTAAGTATGTATGTACATGTATACCTGAGGCTGAGGCTGAGAGGTATAATTGAGACGAAAGATGTCTGCGACGACTTTGATACAATATTCCCGTACGCACCTCGCTACCTATTTTCTTCTATTTTGTTATTATTAATTACCTTCAATTTCATTCTTATACTAATTGTCATCCATCACGATTGATATTTCAGCAATTTATAGTTGACACTTGCAGGCTCTCGACGCGTGTATATATGTTCACTTACAGCTTACACGTGTTAATTAGTTAACACATGTTGATAGTGCTACGGCTACCCTTGAAAATGGATATATTCAACTTCTTCAACAACTCTTGCATGTAAATACACATAAATAGTCAAAATTCGCAAGAATTGTTTGTATGTCGTCCTACCAAAGTTCAGTCTAAATTAACATAACTTGAACTCCACTTTTTCTTTTTCTTCTTTAATTTCCCTTTTGGTTTTGGTTTTCTTTAGGATTGGAACTTGAGCATGTGTTTCAGAAATTCATATGCCTTTTTACGGTTAATTTCATGTTGGATGGAAAAAGTGTGTTTATGTGACTTATAATTAAACTAATTATGCGAAACTTAAAAGTGTCTTGCCATTTTGTTTTGTCACTGTGAAGAGGCACGATCTGATATATACTCGGAGACGTCGGCGTGATTAATGATAAATAATAGGATATTTGGTCTGAAACGAATTAATAGTATGAGTTTTTCATATGTTTAGATTAATGAATAGTATTGTCCATAATTTATCAAGGTTGGCAAAAAACTTGTACGAGCGAGAATGTATATGGACAATCAATTTCCCTCCTTGAGCGATGAATCTCGCCACGTTTGATTGTGAATAAAGTTTATTTGGTTTGGATATTTTAAAGATTAAAGTGTCTCTGATCAAAAAAAAAAGAAAAGAAAAAAGTGTCTTGGTTTTTTGCATGTAAATTTAATTTTTAAGTAGCGTGCGTAAGAAAGCAACCGCTTTTCGGGGACCAAAGTTTTCTACTTTAATAGTGGATATAATCCAGGCCCATCTGAGCTATTGGGCCTTATATTTTAGACCTAAGTTTTACTGGGCCACCTATTACTGGGCCAACAAATTTCGTTATTCTTGTCAACATTATGAAAAGGAAATTAATTATAAAGATAATTTGAACAAAACGATTCAAAAAAAAAAGAAAAAAAAGAAGATAATTTGAACAAATATTTCTGTGCGGCAGAAAATGTATAAAAATATCAATATATGCAACAAGTTACTACTAAATACCAAAAATATCAGTAATGCAACAAATTTCTTTGTTTCTCCCGCCTCCAAACCAAAAAGAGCGTCTCTCACCCTGGAAAATGCAAATGGGCTGGCTTACAAATTGAGAAATAGTAAAAGCAGTAGCCACCCCAGCATCAACAAGTAGCTGATACTAATAGATGGAATAATTTGAAACTGAACACTGTATTCATAATTTCAACATTAGAGAAAACAAAAATCCATTTTATAAGATGTAAACAACAGATTATATAATGTTGGCAAGTTCCAACAATCTATCTATATAGTATATTAGATTACATGTGCCACACTATTGCTAACTAAGTTGATATAGATGTTTTGTATATGTATTGGTATGGGAGCAGTTGAGTTGGCACATAGGGGAAATGCTAAGCTACTTCCACAGCTTGACCCATTGGTCATGGCTGGCGGAGGCGATCATGTTGGTCTCAGGTGAATTGGCCATGGCAGACACTATACCATGATGGCCATGGAACTTCCACGTCCTGTTTCCCATGGTCGGGTTCCATATATAAATAGACTGCACCAAAATAATATACAATTAATTCTGCGTGAATGTGATTGATTACAAGCTAGCTAGATAATGCAGCAGCAGCAGCAGCTATGTACCTGGTAGGAACCCACAGCCACGACTTGAGAGTAAGCAGGGTGGAAGGTGCACGACGAGAAGTCCCTGCCACAAGAGGCCAACTCGTGTATGCACTTTCCACCTGATACAATTGACCATATGCGCGTGCTGTCCTCACTCGTCGATACCAGATATTCTCCACATATATCCCAGCATACTGTACACACGTCTTTTTCATGTCCCTGCATAGTAAACGCCACTATGAATCCCATCGTAGGCCAAACATTCGATTTTTTTTTTATTTCATCACTTTGCACAACGAATTCATCATGTTTTCACAGTTCGCCGTCCTACTTTAAAATAGGTTTGCCCTATATTTATATGTACCTCAAAGCGGTAGTGGGTCATGCCTGTTTCGACGTCGATCAGATTGATAACATTACCAGTAGCAGCTGCCAAGAGGCTCCCTTGTCGAGGCTGGAACCTCACCTGTCTATTAGCTCCCTGATATTCATCCATCAAAAACTGGAGATCAGAACATTTTAATTAACATGATAAGGAAATCCACTACTTGTTCCACTTAGTTAGCCGTATAGAGGGGGGGGGGGGGGGGGTTGGCTTTATACATACTCCTAAGATCAGTTGTAAGAGTTTTGATGATGTTAGTAATCGAAGTTTGGCTATACAATCTATCCTTCTGATAATTTATATTGCGAGGAAATATGATATTTTTATACATAGTTGTCGCACTTTGAAAAGTCTTGTAATTTGTTATAAAAACTTATAAACTCAGCCGAACACCCTCTTAATATCAGCAGAAGATTATTGCAGAAAAGCCGAATGAATAGAGATAGTTAAAGCATTAAGCTAACAGCACACATATAAAAGTCGTTCAGCAAAATTACACAAGCTGACCTTAAAATAGCGAGAGCAAGCAGATTCTTTGGCATTCCAAAATCTGATCTCATCACTGCGATCACAGGAGCACACTAGATTGGTCTTTCTCGGGTGGAAATCCACCGACATCACTTGATCCGCATGTCCAACAAGGTTGTAAAGTATCTTTTTAGTCTAAAACAGCAAAGCCGCGAAAAAGGTGAGCACATCTACTATCTGCTTTTAATCAATCATTTATAGCTAAGTTACTCTCAGAGGAACAACAGATCAGATAGCTCACAATTTTCCAAGGTTTGTAGAAAGGAGGCAAAATACAAAATGAAACTCAGCTAAAGTGTAAAGGAATATAAACCATGATCGCTCGCCAAGGAAAATTAACATCAATGATGATATAGCATGCTTGCAGATTCCAAATAAAAGTTAAAAGAAAGTAGAGGTATATAGAGTTTAGCTTAGGTAAATACCATGTACTAGATGCAAAGCATATGATCCAGCGAAAAGTTATTAGCAATGCTGAAAAGCAAAAATCTAAAAGGCAACAAAATTTAGAAGAGATAAGGGAAGAGTTATTACATTAGCTGCATCCCATATCTTCACAATTCTATCGAAGGAGGATGTTGCGAACATATTGGAATTTGGCTTAAATCGAATATCTGTAATGAGTTGAGTATGCCCTTGGAAGGAATATCTGGTTGATTGCTTTAAGTTCCAAATGAATATCTGTTACAAGACAATAACTTCAATCACAAAAGAATTCACACTCCATTAAAACAGAATTTCAGGATGAACTAAACTGCAAAACCTTTTTCTCATGCCCAGCAGCAGCTAAGAATTTCCCTTGGGTTGAGAAATCGCAACATGATAGCTTGTTATTACTTGGGTGGAGACTTCTGACTGGTCCAAAAGGAAAGTCTGCCAAAACAATTAAAATAAAACTGTATGAATACCCTACTCCAGCTGTGCATATGCATCTGCCCATCAAGGACCATACGATTTCAGTTTCACAGAAATGGCTAACAACAGATCACCAGAACTTCTTGCCATCTACACTACTTGCTACACAATCCAGAAATGGTTAACACAGATAACCAGATTTTCTTTCCATCTACATTAGTCACTGCACAATGACATCTACCTTAAGCTTGACGCATTATAATATTGCCAACAATTTCAGCTCTATGCATTATGCTTTCCTCTTAATCATATCCCCTTCAACCCTATTCAGATAGATCCATACAATGGCAGAGGTCATCATAGCAGCAAATGGTTGCATGAAAGTGAAACTTACCTTGCTGATCGTTCAGTTTTTGAGATGAAGTGTGCGTGAATGAAATGGTCATATTGTCAGCAGCTTCATAATTTGAGAAAAAAGATGCTATTTCCTCATCAAATGGCCCCTCTAGTTCTGTATTCCTTTCAATCTACAAAGAAAAAATATAATGCTTACAACCCACTTTTCAGGAAAGAGTAAGCAGCACATGGCTGACACAAGATACCGACTCCACGATTTATCAGCTTAGACTTGATCTAGAGACTACACAAATGCAAGCATGCATATGTATATGTAACGTAGATACATGTTCATGTCTCATGAAGAAACTAAGAAGTCTTAAAAGTTAATGAACCAAAAGGGAAAAACGAACTAAGCAATTATATCTAACACATTTCCATCTGCCTGTAAATGATACCAAACTACAGCCTCATAAGGCTAACATCAAGGGTTCTGCTCTATGTTAAAGCTGAAAAACCTGACATGGTAGGCACCCGTGATCATGAAGAACAGTTTCTTAGAAAAAGAAGCTAACAAAAATGAGTACTTATAAATTGAATGAGATTCTAACTTACTTGTACACCTTTCCCCTTTGAGCCATCATTAGAGAGAGTAGGACTTGTCATCTTGGTTGAATTATCAGGTGGACTTATTATAAGCTTTTTTGATGCTTGTGCTGCCAACTCACATGAACAATCTGCTTGACAGATATCTGATGGAGATGAATTTTTTCTCTGTTGATCTGACACGGGAGTGTTATCAGCAAAACTGAATACCTGACATGAAGTCGTCGACGATTAATAAATGAACTCTGGAAATAAAAACAGTTAGGACCAGTCCTGCAGAAGCCAAAATCATCTTTGGCGTGCTAAATTGCATGGTCTTACAGGTGAAGAATGCCCCTGCGATGATATTTTCTCTAATATCTTCCTTCCTGAAAGATTGAATTGAAAAGGAACATTCAAAAGGGAGCAATCCAAAAGATATCGGAAATCTAAGATATATAAACCCAATTAACTGTTATCACATCTAATAATAGGCACAAATTATATCACCAAAATTTATGGCAATGGCTACGCCAGGAACATACTAATATTCACGTAAGCTATTGCAGGTTGGTAATATATAGTAAGCTGCTCTATTGAATAACTGCAATTGCCATAACAATGCATCTGAGAATGTTGCCCAAGCACCCATGAACTTAGGTGAACTTTAGCATAAATGAGAATAAGTTCATCAACATTTCTCTGTCCAGCTTATCTAATGAATTCGTACTAGAGGGGAAACCACCTTAGATAACACTTATCCATCGAATTTGGACAATGTCAGAGCTCAAGGCCAAAACTAAGAATTTAAACTAATAAAATCATGAAGAGCTACTACATGATTCAGTCAAACCAGGATAGGTCGATGACAGAGGGGAAAACATTTGTAGATTAGAAAAGAGGTATAAAAAATGCTATGCTTGCCATAAAAACTATCCTAATCCTAGCCCCCCAAAAATAGCTTATTCAAATGGAAGTTAAGGCATAAAGAATTTTCTTCTACATGTGCTCTTTGGCAAAACATTATACCATGTATGTAGACATAACATAAGCTCTTGTCCCATAAAACTAAATGACGCCACGTTCACATGAATCATGTAAGCTGATATTCATTGCATCATCTGGTGTAATGGAACATGGAGCCGAAGAAACCGGTGCAAAAAGGACCCAAGAAGAGATAACATGCCAATGATGTTTTACATTAAAAACAATATATTAGGAATGGTGAGTAAATGGAAAGTAACGTAGAATTGGTTACTCTATTATTTAGTTAGAGATTCATTTGTATGAATACAAGTACAACCCACCAAAATAATTGTTAACATCTAATCTAGGAAATATCTATCAAATATAGCAATGAAATTCTCTTCAATAACCTCTTGCCTTCACAGTCCCTGATAATCTTACAAACAATTGACTGTAGCCAAACTATTTTGGGCTAACCAACCTTTATTTGACTTATGTTTCTCGTGGCCATATGTCTTCTGATTGTTCTCACTAACCAAAAAAAAGTTCATGCAAAATAAATCTAGCAAGTGTAGGTGTCAAAAAGACTAGAAAACCCTTATGTATGTCTTGCTTCGGCAACACTTGTCTGCAGCCTCGAGCCTAAAACCTCGAGCATTATAGACAAACACACTTGTATGGAGCAATCACACAGAACAATGGCCTTTAAGACACACTTGTATTGAGGAAATGTGCCTTGAATATCAATTCATCCTGACGTTAGGTAAGGGTAGACACGTCATTTTATATATGATTTTGAGTACTTTTTCACTATCTTGCGAAAGTGCCTCGAGGAAATCATGGAAATCATTTTAATCTAAAGTGGCTAAAAAACAAAAGATCTCTATGTTTCTATAATAATATTCCTTTATATCATTGAAATTTGAATATGACTATAACAAAAGGCATATCAACGAATAAGTTAACCATTGATTTTATTTGCAATATCAAATGCATTTGGAAATTTTTATACCCTTTTGTCAATTCCTAAAACATTTAGAATTTGATATTCTAATATTGCCTATTTAGTAATGTAACTCTAATATGAGAAATTTCATTATTCTAGTCAATAACTGAAGTTATACGAATATTGGAATATCTTTATTGTTTTATGTTATATTTGAGAAACACTTGTCCAATTATACCTTTAAAAGATTGAATTCTTTATGCTACCAAAGGAAAGTAGCCATCAAGTGTAGGGAGTTTAGTTGCAAAAGCTCCTTGAAGTTGGAAAAAGTTTAAATAAGTGATTAGATGGTGTCGACAAAAGATATAGTATCCCAACAAACTACAAATAAGATTTCTTTTAAGGAAAATGATTGATCTTTTCCTAAAACCAAGCATAAACCATCATCAAACACAACAATTATAGACAATATGTAAGATAAAGTTTGGTTTCGAGTGTTTATTTATAGTTCAAGTATCTATGCTAAAAATTTGGAATTGCACATTACATAAGCGTGTTTTGAGTTTGGGACCAATAAGTTAATATTGAAAAGATGTTTGGCTTGCTACCAAAGGAAGTTAGCCTTTGAGCACAAAGACAAAGGAGAGTTCGATTGCAGAAGCATCCTCAAATTGGAATGTTTAGGTGGAGTTTGAGATTCTATCGAGAATCTCGTATTGCACGTTACTAAAGCATGCTTTAAGTTTGGATCTATTAAGTTGATACCTTTGAGTAAAAAAAATCCTATTTATAATTTGAAATAACAGAGCTTTGCTGCTACCACTACTACAAAAACGCTCATACATAACGGATAAAATCCGTTATCTATGAGACCAAAAAACCGATAAGTATAGTGGTGATATCTATGATACTGTCATACATAACGGTAAAAAAACCGTTATGTATAGTCGTATAGATAACGGTATCTGCGCTCATACATAACGGTTAATATCCGTTATCTTTACAAGTGATACATAACGGTTCTTACCGTTATGTATTATTGTTTTTACCGTTATGTATTAGATATATATATATATTTTTTCCATCATAGTTAACAGTTTTTTGCACTTTTTATAACGGTTTTAACCGTTATCTTTGATAGAAATACATAACGGTTTTTTGCATTTTTTATAACAGTTTTTTACACTTTTTATAACTGTAATATATATATTTTTATTTTCCTATTATTTATCTAAAAAATTAAATTAATAATTTTAAAACAACAAATGACATTGCCATCGATAACATATATTATATAACATCCGAAATATTCATACATTATCATCCAAATATAATGAAAACAACACAAATATTCTAGTTAGCTATATGATTAATTAAAAAATATTACAAATGCGCGCAACTTGCTAGACATTTGAAACGACGTTCTCTGCTTCAGCCTTCTCTTTTGTAGTAGTCCTCATAGCTCATCGACTCCCATCTACTTGATCCGCCAAGATGATAAACTCAATTACACTAATGAGCTGGAGAATTAAAAAAATCCGACAACATGTGAGTTATATCAAATATTGATGCATAGTAATATAACAGAATGCAGAATCTAAATCAAATTTGATAGATATATAAATATGATGAATGATTTTCTCAAAAGCAAGACATTGATTTGGATTCAATATTTTGGTAAAAGGTTTTACAGAAAACACATAAGTAATCTTCAAGATCTCAATATTCTATCTATATTGTTAAAATGAAAAGAAGATTACCCTCCACCAACACGAGCGAGTTCACCTGCAAAACATAGCCAACCCGAGCTTCTTAAATAAAAGAAATATGAAAGATATTAACAACCTAAATCTTTCTATAACTACATAGGTAGTGATTCTGTATTCTACAGCAATACTCTTCATTTTCATAAAGCAGATCCATAACATCTATACAAGCTTCAAACTTCACATGCTCCCCAACTTGGGCAACTGCCCTAAGTTAACCAAAAAATAAAAATTCCCCAATTAGAATTTACACATTAGTTTAGAAAGCAGTTTCAAACTGAAGGGGCAGAAAGAACTCCTTGTTGGTCACGAAGCTTACTTGAATTGAACAAGAAGTTCTTCAACTGAAGCAAAAGCAATTTTCGACATGCCAATCCCAAATTGCAGAACCTTAAAGAAACTCGATTACTTTACCAAACAGGAAAGTGATCCAGAGAACAAAAACAAGTCAAATAGTATTAGAAAGAAATAGCACATCAAACAATACCTGCATTAGCACTATCTCCTGCAGATTTCTTGTTAGCCATCATGCTTAATAGAAAATGGAGAAGGATCTTATAAGCATTAATGAAACAATGATCTTACAGCTTCCAAAATATCCCCCATGGTGAAATGTTGCTCCTTGATAAAGTTGTCTCCCAAGGATTTGAAATTTTTAACAGACAGAGAAGGTGAATCATGTATCTGAAAATAATCAAGTTAACACACAAGAAAGAGGATATAGTATCAAGACTAATAGATAATATACCTACTTTGCTTGATATCCATAATGAAACAAGAGCAAATAGCTGCAAGTTACATTCTCCAATCGGATGCAGAAGCCAGTTTTTCATCACCTTGCTGTCTTCGAGTCTTTGAATGGTTTGCCATAAATAAAAAGAAGTTATCAAATAAAAGCACCAAGTGCAGTATCCAGTATCTGATAATTGAATTCTGGTAGGTTCAAATTGTCTCTAGATTTGTATTTTGGTTGTGAGTAAGCTTACAGTTTACTTTAGCATAAGCTCTCCTCAGATTAATTGGAGTGATCAGCACAAGAGATAATCAAAACTTCTAAAATCTAACACCAGTAGCCAATAAAAAGAATCAACCAGATTAAACCTCCTAGACCTCATCACCAATCCAATCCAATCATAAATTTTCAATTTCATAAAGGAAAAGATGGAATTATAACAGAGAGCCAATCAATCTACATGTAAGAAATTAGGAGCACCATAACACAACAAAATCAGAATAATTTTCCATTAATCTTGACATGAATCTCATCTAAACTAACCCACAAATTTAAAGGATAACTCAATAAAAATAGAATGTCAAGACATCCATATGAAATCTCAAGCATTTCAATGAACATCTGTAAAATATTCAGTTTCCACAATTCACACAAAAACTTAACAAAATACAACTTAGATCGAAGCCTCCGCACCGCCCCATTTTCCCCATCCCTCAGCCGCCGCCACCCTCACACAGCACACACACACAAACCGAGAACATGAGAGAGAGAGAGAGATCGAGAGGGAGAGAGAGAGAGAATAAAGGTGTTACCTGAGGCAGGGGGCGGCGGTGCGACGGCGGCGAAAGTGGCGGGACTCGCCGGAGGGGCGAAATTCAGAGAGGAGAGGGAGGCTGAAAACCCTAGAAATTGGGGATTTTATTTTGGGGAAGAAATAAGGAAGAAAATGAAAGGAGAGGAGAAGGAATAAGAAGAGGCGCCGGCCTCGTCACGCCAGAGGCGGCGAGAACCGGCGACGTCGCCGGACGAAAGAGGGAGAGAGACGACATGGAGCGAGAGAAAGCAATAACGCAGAGAGAGAGGGAGTTTGCGTACAAATAAGAGGGGGTTTGGTTGGGTGAGTAATTAGACACCGATCCGGGCAGACGGAAGCAGACCATGGGCGCGGCGAACTGAGGGGGCTGGACGGAGGCGCGGCAGACCGGGGGGGCGCGGCGGACTGGAAGAAGGTGAGGATTGGGGAAGCTGAGCGGGAGAGAGAGGTGTTAGTGTTTGGTGGCTTGGGGGAATTAGATTAAGTTAAATTTTAAAATAAAAAAAATGCTCATAGATAACGGTCGGCTTAACGGTTTTGTAGTACCGTTATGTATGAAACTAATAGATAACACATAAACATAACGGATTAACTTAAACCGTTATCTATTTCCATGGACAACAGTACATAGATAACGGTTTTTTGTCAAAACCGTTATCTTTTCAAAAAATGCGCTCATACATAACGGTTTTTAAAAAAAACCGTTATGTATGAAGCGTTATGTATGTGCATTTTTGTAGTAGTGTACTGATAAGTGCAAAGACAAAAAAAGAGCTCGATTGCGAAAAAGCCAATTGAGTTGAGGCAAAAGATGACCATAATGATTCAAAGGAGGGAAGTTGAAGAATAGACACTTAATAGACAATGAGTAAGAGTTATTTTAGGGATTACAACCAATCTTTTACACATAGCATATACATGCTAAATGTAATATTCAATAAAATTTATGTCTTAACTTTTGAGTATGTCCGCTAATAATTTGTTTGAGAGCTAAAAGATTCGGAATCTCCTATAGAAAATTGAAGTCTCAAAGTTAGAAAGACTATCTTGTTATGGAAGTGTAGATTTCACTTGAAAATGTTGATTTTAGAATGAGTCATTCCCTCAAAATGAAGGATTTTAATTTTGTACCGATTTCCTTATGGAGAAAAAGATCAGGATTGAATGCTTAATTTGGAAGAGCAAAGATGATCTCTCTTGTAATGAATTTACATTTGAAAGGATAGATTGTCAAATAAAAAGGAGAGAGTCAATAAAAAGCTATTTCTTCCGCCCATAATCACCAAAGGTGAGATCAAACAACATTTATGTCATATCTTTTGAGTATTTCTGCTAATAATTTTTTGAGAGCTACACGGATTTGGAAACTCCTACAAAAAATTGAAGTCTCGTAGTTAGAAAAACTATTATAATGGAATAGTAGATTTTGCTTGAAAATGTTGGTTTTAGAATGAGTGATTTCCCCAAAGTGAAGGATTTTAACTTTGTGCCGATTTCCTTATGGAGAAAAAGATGAAGATTGAATGGTTAAGTTTGAAGAGCAAAGATGATCTCTTGTAATGAATTTACATTTGGAAGAATAGATTGTCAAATAAAGATGAGAGAGTCAATAAAAGCTATTTAATCCACCCATAGTCACAAAAGGTGAGATCTAATAAAAAACGTGTTTGATCCGCGTATAATCATTGAAGGTGCTATAATCTTATCAATGATGTATAGGTAGTGTGACAATCTTTGTAGTTAACACATTAGGAGTATGATTGTTACAACTTTGGAAGCAGCCTTCGTGGCTTAGGTGACACTGGACCAATGTCGATGAAAAGGCTCAACAAATAACAGAAAGATGGGTTTTCATGATGATGGTGATGATATTGAGTGGTTGTAGGAGCAATACAAGTTTGGCTACATAATCATACATCAGGTTAAGTTAGAGAAGTTGATCAGACAATCGATCAAAGGAATCCAAAATATCCAATTCTAAATCCAGACTTCATCAATTAGTTCTTAATGCACCAAGGTGGAACCTAACATAGCCCATGTGCATACACTTCTTTTGTGCTGCACGATTCTTGAATGAATGCCTATCATCACCTATAGCTGAACCACAAAGTTCTTATAACGCGCTACACCCGGACACTATGCATCCGTTTCACTGCACCATCTTAAAGGAACTATATATTGTAACTGATTTGAGATAAAACTTCAACACTATCACCTTTAATACATTTACATTGTCACTACTGAGTACCAATATGACACCAAGCACCTCTGATCCCTTGTCCACCCTCACAACATAATCGATGTAGATACTCATAATAATAACAGCATCTGCACCAAGTCTACAGCCAAACCATAATACTACCATTGCAATCATCTTGACCTCATCACTAGTGGTTATACTTTAATATTCTCTTTTTCAGCATACCTGTTGCTTCTACTATATTATAAATACCAAACATGAGGCGTTTACTAGGTAATGACAATAGTCAATGGACATACTAACATTTGAAAGATTCCCCATTTATCGCCCTTCTTTCTACATAAGGTCCTCTTTGGCCTTAACTTTTCTCGCTTTAATTATGGAAGCTAAATCCAAGCTACCGCCGCCAACTACTTATAATTTTACTTTACGTAGAATGCATCCCAATAACCATGAAATACTGACTGAAACTAAAATTGAACAAAGATCACCTGACAGGGTCAGAAAACAAGAAAAACAAATGGTCTGCCTCTCGTACAACATCAAGAAGGGTTTTCACAAGCACTGCCTTACTATAGACAACATTAGTCCAAGTATGACGAATTTTTTACTATAGAAGGCCAAAGTCAACTTAATAAACCAAGATCGAGAAAAATATTTGCTGCCGGGGCTGCTTCATGCATGAGCATGAGTTCTTGATTCAGGAGCTGGTATCAGGACATGCAGAGTTGGAACTTGCTGAAGAGCCTAAACCAGATTGACAGAAATTGGCTATCAATATGACCAACCAGGAAACTCCAAAATAATTGGATAGAACTGGATGTTCTGTCCTAGATCCACCAGGGTGAGATAATCATTTACGCCAAGTGTATTTTGACATAACTTGCAAGTGCATGAAAGAGTGATTCCACAAGGAAATGGCTAAGCACTCCTCCAATCTAACTATAAATTTTATACAAGAAATGCAAGTACTTCATTAGGACCCTAAGATTCAACCAATATCCTTTCGTTGAACCATCTTCAGAGGAACTTGACATGCAAATAACCTGTCAAGTTCTCCATAACCCATGCCAGAATCAATATTTCAGATTCATAGGCTAAATGGTGTTTCTTAGGAAAGAGACTACATGTGAATGAGTAAAAGTGGTAAATTATGAAAGTTTGCATCTAGCATATCTCATCATATTTGTGAAGGCAATTTGAAGAGTATGCAGCATTTTGCTTTTATGTATATAAAAAATGACTTTAGTCTAAGATTTGGTCTTCATAAAAATCAACATTTACTATATCAAAGCTTCTAATAGCATTTCAGTGAACTAGCAGAGAGAATATGAAAGCCTCGTACTGTTCAGCATATGCATAGAATTAGCATTCCTTCCAGACTATACCTCGATTTTCAACAACTGGAAATGAACTGTCCAGGCATATGGTATGCATGTTTCATGCAAGCCAGCAAGAATAATGCAAATATTAAACATGTAAAATATATGATCCAAGCATAGGAAAGATAATAGTAATTTTAAAAGGTCAAGTGTACAAACCAGCATCTGCATGTCCGATGTCATCCTGTATCAGCTTTGGTGGATAAGGAGTTAGCTCCGAAGGGATAGATCTCATCGAACCAGTACTATAGTTGACATCCTGCAAAAACAGATAGTATATCTCAAATTTGCTTCTCTGTAATAATACACCAATTATTGTTTGTGAAAATAGGCATACATTAATAACAGGACACTGCCGCTTGCTACTAACTTTCTTCTGACGATGGCTGCAAGACCAGATCACACATTAAAGAACATATTAGCATCTTGAATCAAAGACCATTTACCACTTATCACTTCTGAAGTGAAAAACCTGGTTATAAAGAACTTTGTGCTTCAATTCCCCCCAGAACAAATCATTGCAAATAGAGATACAAATTATAACATGCAACAGATAATCATAAGCATATCAAAACAGTTATGTAACATAACAGTTCTGCAGAAAGCACCCAAACAGCCCAGCTCGACATTTACATTCCTTCACATCACCCTTGAGAGCATTTACAAATAAAGTCAGCCTTTGCAAAGTCACCCCCTTGATAAATCTAGTTAACATATTATCAACTCGGATGGCCATATATGAACAAGGGCAGAAGAAGTTAGCATTTTAAACCGATAGACAGACAATCTTTGATAGAACATTACCTGGAACTGCTTGGCAACGGCAACATGCTAGCTAAATGATCAACATTGAGAAGATTCGACTTAGGATCAAGGCACCTTCGAGGGAGCCTAAGATGCTCTTGCTCACGCTCTCTTTGAGCAGCCAATTCATCCAAGATCTGCTCATCCCTTATAGAGTAGTCTGAAAGCGACATAGGTTTTTGTCGAAACTGATTTGCAGTGAAATCCATCTTTGGCATCATAGTTGGAAAAGCATTTTGCAGCAAACTTCCCATATTTGGCATTTGTGTTGGATTGCCTATCTGAAGCAGATTAGGAAGCCCAGACATAGGAGTTCTTTGACAGATGTTCTGCAGCATATAGCTGACATCTGGCACCAGCGAACCAGGCTGAGGATTTTGCAGCACAGGTCCACCATTCATAGGTAGCTGAAAATTAGACGAGAATCAACTTCAATGCATGACCTTTGTTATACAAGAATGCAATCAAACAAGTTCTTATAAAAATTAGAAGAAGAAAAAATCAAAAAACCTTTGATGTGCTGGCTTGTTCTCCCTGAGGATTCTTCGGAAGTTTAGAAGAGTATACATCCCAAAATAAGGACCACCACTCAGACAGAAATCCTTCAGGAGGATTGATAACTGCAGAAGAAAATGTGAAACATCAAAATGAGTACTCAGATCAACAACTTTCAATTAATGTGGAGTCTAGTAAACAAAAATTAATGTTACAACTTGATAGCACTTTGATAAGATTCTTTAGCCAGATTGGATCAACATATATGACAAAATCATTCTATAATCAGATTGTGCTGTCATAACTGACTAAAAACAATCCGAATCGGTGGAGAAATCAACATATATGCGAGCTGGAACAGTAATAGTTGCCAATTCATCATGACTAAGATTTTTTAAAAGATGAAAAGTACATGCAATTACAAATCAATTTTGTTTACGTTTTGCACTAAAAAAGATTCTACAAAAGTAATTAAGCGAGTGAGGTAGTATACACACTTCAGATAAGTCATAAACGCACATTCATTAATTAGAGAAACATAAGCGAGTTCATTCTCATTTTCCTTTTCATGGGAAAGGTAAAAAATTAATTCGTTGAATGAAACACAGATTTACTTCTTCCATTAATAGACACATTAAATTTAAGAAAACACAGAGTTCTAAAGAAATTTAAGAATCTCAAAAGCAGCGGCCAGAAAGAAGTGATATACCAACAGACTTGGGCTGAAGATCAGCCTCTTCGGCTAAGATTCCAGCTGTTGTATTCATGTTTTTTCTCACCAAATAATCGTAAATGTACAAGTCCAACCTGCAAAAGAGAATAATTAACGATTTATTTTTAAATCAAAAAAATCCCAAACATCCGATTCCAAAGGACACGAGAGAAAAAATATCAAAATCAATAAACACAAAATCCTCAGAAAAAAAAAAGGGAGAAGAAAATCAAATAATTTCTGGAAAAAAAAAAAGTGGCGGCATTGAAGTATTTGTTGAAGAAACTCACATCTTCTGAGCATCCCACTCATCCATGATAACAGAAGGCAAAATTCTCCGCTTCACAAAACCAAGAGGCGCAGAAGATTAAGAGGGGAAATGAAGAAGCAAAACAGCAGACGGAATCCGGGTTGTTTATACATAATGAAGCGGAAAGCGTGAAGCTTCAACTAAAAGGCAAAATTGCTTGATTTAAAGCAATAAATTGAGGGAGTTTTGGGTGTGAAAAGTGAGAGAGTAAGGGGTGGTGGTGATGGAGGTGTGAGCGAAGGAAGTTGGTGCTAAAGCCATGCAAAGTTGGTACACCCACAAAAAAACAAAAACAAAAAGAGTGCAAACTTACAATAAACCTTTACTTATATAACCTTCTTCACTATTTTTACCATCTAATCTATGAGAAAGTGGAGAGAGAAAGCTGTTTTAGTGAGAGAAAACAGTGGACTCGTGTCTCTGATTTTTATCCTTTTCCAGCCAATATTTCTTCTTCTTTTTTTGTTTCTATCCTCACTTTCACAGTTTTTCAAATTTGTAGATCTTTTATAAGTAATATTTTTTTTAAATATTTTTGTTATCAAATTCGCGAAATAATAATAATAATAATAATAATAATAATAATAATAATAATAAAAATAAATATTATCCCAGTGGTGGTTGAATTCAAATGGAATTTTTCCAAAGAGACAAACCGCGACCGATGATAATTTATTGTTCAATAAAAACACACTGTTTAAAGAAAAAACTAATTTTGTCGGTGTGTGACTATAAACGGAATAAAATAAGATTTCCATAGGATTGGATCAAACATTATTATAATTTAATAGCACGAGAAAAAAAATAAGGGTAGTAATATTTGATACTGCAAATCTAATTAATGTTGAATTTATTTTCATTTCCTCAAAAAAAAAAAATGTTGAATTTCTTGTGAACTATGGTAAGTTTTTGCGCAATGTGACAACCGCTAATAAATAGAGTTTTCCAAAGTGAAGATGCGTTATGAAATCTGCTTCGCTCACTTTTTTCCTGAATATAAGTTCATATGTCGTTGAATTTCAACTCTTTTAAATAAAGAAGACGTACTAAGATCAAATTATTTTCAAGAGATGTGAGTCATGCGACGGAGACAAATGTTTTTTTTTTTTTTTCAATGTATGGATCAAGTTGAATTGAATTGAGTCAAGTTCGAATTGAATTGCTTTCAATATTTTTTAAAAATTAATTTCTTCGTATTGTAATAAATAAGAATGTATAAATAATAACATGCGTATCTAAACAAAATTTCTCGCACGCAAAGAAATCTAGTGTCGGATAGACTCAAAATTGATAACAATTTATCATTCAAATTACTGACTGAGAAAATTTAACTTCTACAATGGTCAATATTTATAAAATCGAATAAATGTAGAGTGTAGAATGTATTACCCAACTTCCATTGTTTTACTGAATTTGATTTGCAAGCGATAACATGAACAAAAATTAAACTATCATACTGGAATTCATAATTTTGTTTCCATAATTATGAATGTGATCAAACTTTGAGTCACAACGCTCGGTGGCTCAATCTCTCAAGTCTTAATACTAGATTGCGTATCTGCTTACTTTTTGTTGCGTAGCATTTGCATCTGGTGCAATGTACGTGAAAATATTTTAAATTTTTATATTTATATAAAATTAATTTTAATTAAATAATGAAAAAATAAAAAAATCACAATTATAAAATTTGATATTATGAAAAACAAAAAATAAGTTAAAAAAGTTAAAAATAAAATACTAATTAAAAAGAATTTAAAATATATTTATTTAAAAAAGATGAGAGAGGAGAGAGAAATTTATAAACTTTAATATTTAAACAAATTTATTTTTTACATTTTAAATCAAATATTTTCAAAAAATATATCATATTAAAGTTTTTATTGTGATCTTTAATTTGATATGCATATTAAATATTTTATAATTAATAGAATTTCATAATTTTGGAAAGAAATGTAACAACAAATAAGAAATTAAAGAAAATAAAAATAAGAAGAAAAATATCTAGTTTAATCCCAAATAAAAATATTTCATGTTTTTAAAGATAAATTTCAATTTCAATCTATATGTCTAATCCCAAATAAAAATATATTCTAAATTATCAATTAATATCAATTAAATGTCCAATTATTGAGGTTGTAACAAAAACATCCTAAATAACGATATTGGCCAACAAAAATCTGTATTAGTGAAAATGAGTGATGATTACGATACATGGTATCATCGGAGTTTCTACTCAGGTTGTTACTGCCACGGTCTAAGTGATGAGCTTCGTATAGGTATATATGAATATCCCGCCTCCACTGTTTATAACGAAAACTTGTGAGACTTCCTTTTTTATGATCCTAAGAGCATCCGCATTGGGGGTTCCTTGATAGCATACTTGATAGTGTTTGTGTTATTGAGTAGGTAGTGCTGCATAGGTGTTCCTTGATAGCCTACTTGATAATATTAGTTTTGATTTTATGTTTTTCATTTAAATTTTATTGCATAATTTAAATAGCATATTTTTGTAATAGTTAAATACTGGATTAAACATAAAATTTAAAATTACTTAAAACATAAAAAAAAATACATAAAAATTTAAAAACACCTAAAAAAATACATAAAAATTTAAAAAACCTAAAACATCATTAAAATCACATTCCTTGATAGCCTAGGATAGACCACGACGCCTGAGCACGTCGGCGACCATGGACGCGTGCAATGCACGTTGTGCGTCCGTCATGTGCGTCGTATCCGTGTTCAGGAGCTGCATATCGAGCTCCCTCTCCCGGATATCGTTCCTCCGCTGGTACTGGGCGGTGAATGCCCTCGTCTGCTCGTCGGTCCTCTCCAACCTCTCCACTATTTCTGGTGGAGGATCTGAGCTCGTATGCGACGCTGCTGCCTTCCCTTTCCCTTTCGCCGCCGCCTTGTTGCCAATGGGCCGGGCAGAAGAGATCTCCTCGCCCGACGCCGAGGTGGTGAAGCCGCCCTCTTCCGTAGTCTTTGTCCTCTTGGAGGCATGCACGTCTCCAAGGAGGTACATCGACTTGAACTTGGGATTGTTCCGGAGAACTCTCCACGCGTTCCAGAAATTGAAGGAGGCCTTGTGTGGGCTTCGAGCCTTGAAGAGGGTTTGGGCCTTTTCACGAATCATATCATCCGAATGACCGGACGGCCAATTGTTGCGCGTCTCCACCCAAACAGCTTCCCAGAGACGCACATTCGCGCTCACCCGGGACCAGTGGCCTTGAAGTTGCTTGATCTTAAGGTCGACGCCGAGGATGGGGTTCACACGTTCGCGGATCCGACCCCAATATGCCTCTCCCTTCTGATCCGTCCCACGGATCGAGTCGTTGGTCTCCTCCGCCCAAATTTGGACGATGAGATCCGTATGCTGTGGAAGGTAAGTATGACGGTACCTAGCTTCCTTGTCGTGCTTGATTTTGGTGGCCTTTTCCTTCCTCCTACCGTTTTTCTTTGGTGGGGAGACACTCTGTTGAGCACTGACCGGTTCCTCCTCGGGCGGGCTCTCCTCCAGTTTGATTCCTCCCATATCGGGATGATAATCGGAGGAGAGATCGGGGCACCAATTTGGATCGTAGAAAGGGTTGTGTGGATCCATGACGGAGAAAATTGTTGGAGAAGAAGAGGTGTGAAGAGAAGAAAATTGGAGAAGAAGAGGTGTGAAGATTGTGGGGAGAAGGTGGGGTTTTTTAAAGAAGAGAAGAAGGAAAAAAAAAATTGAAAACGGTCGGTCAAAGGTGCGCAAATCGAGGAGGTGCAGTCAAAATTCGAATAAAATTCGAATTTTCCAATTTTTCCTTTTTTTTTAATTGGGCGCGTGCATTGCACGCGCCATCCATTCTCCCCTATCGAGCATACCCGATAACTCGGGTACTCCTCGAGGAGCTCCCCCCCGCATCGCCCTCCTCGACCGGCTCCCTCTCCTCGAGGAGCCACTCGAGTACCCGCGTTGCGGGTGCTCTAATGGATGTGACATGTTCTTGATTATAATTTGGATGAGTTTCAGCTACTACATATTTTGAGAGATCTATTCAGTTAGTGTATTACTGCTGTAGAAATATTAATCTTAATTAACATTCAATTAACAAGATGACATTCGTTTTGCACCCTAGAATGTGAGAACCATTAAATCTAATGCATCCACTGTAAAATTAATGCATTCGCTGTTAAAATTAATGCACTCAAAAAAATAAAAAAAAATTGCTCATTTCAGAATTCTAACCCATGATCTGCATTCATCCGACAAGATGATGCATCCACCGTAGATCTTAATGATCGAATGGCTGAAAATGGTTCATCCGACAAAAATTTATTTTTCGCAATTCGTAACTCTGTTGGATAAATTCATTAGTGTTCTACATAAAATTCGTACATTAAGAAACGTTTATATTTTATACACTTAAGAGTGCTTTTATTCTAGCCCATTCTTATATATATATATATATATATATATATATATATATATATATATATATATATATAGGGGGCGGTTATTCAATAAACCACCCTTATTTTAAGAATTACGAACTAGCAAAAATGCATGAATTTTATGTATAACACGCATGAATAAACTGTATAAAGGCATGAATTGCGAAAAATAATTTTTTTCTACCTTTGGGATTCGAACTCAGGACCATGAATTTATCCAACAAGGTGATGAATCAACCGTAGATCTTGATGATCTAAGGGCTGAAAATGGTTCCTAATTTATATTTTAAGAAGCGTTCTTATTTTAGTCTTCCCCTATATATATATATATATATATATATATATATATATATATGAAATAATTTATATACCTTTTTTCTTTTAAATTATAACATTAAATAAATCTCCCTCGAATTTCGACGGGTTACAAGCTAGTTTTGTTTAAACGATTATAATTTAGATTATTTAGATGTTTTCGCCCCCTTTATTCTAGATTAAGTTAATGAATATTCATCGACTATAATATCTTATCCATTATAGATTAAAAACCAATAAATATATATACACATTTATTGTATGGAATACATAATTTATAAAACATAATTTATATATAAGTAAATCTTTTAAGTTTATAACATGTCATCATAGAAGTTATAACATTCAATTAAATTATAGAAATTAATTGTTACTGTAGAAGTTATAACATTCAATTTATACATATCATTTTAGAAAGTACATATAAAAAATAATTGAAAAATAGAATTATTAATTACAGTACAATCCGTAATCATTATTATATATTAATAATATAAATAATGACCGATATACTCCCTCCGTTACTTAAAATTATGCCTTCTTTCTATATATGTATCCCTCAAATATGTCATTTCTATTGTTGGACATTACACGTTAGATCATTTCTGCACTATTAATATATTTTATTTATTTATTATCAACACACAATAATTTTTTTTTTTTTAATTAAAGCTCGTGTTGCACCATTCTAATTTCTAGGCATAAATATATGTGAGGGAGGGAGGGTGTATATAATGTAATTCATCTCAAATCAGGTTGGGCCATATTCTTATAGATTAGATTGATTTTTGAGTTGGGCCCCCGTTTAACATCTCTAGGTACTGTTGAACGGTGTAGTTTGGCTTTGGCATTACTTTTACTCTCATTTCAATACTGCCCTCGACTTTTTTTCCTGTCTTTTCAAAGAGGGTTAAAAGAATTTGACTAAAATAAAAGGGCTAATAGTATTTTATGTTTCAAACTTTCAGTATTTTTTCTAAAATGTTTTGATTTTTTTTTTTTAAATCTCAAACTTTTAGCTTATTCCATAAAATGTTCTGCTATACAAAATTCGATAATGAAAAGATGACTTCTCACAGAATAAAATATTTTTGGGACCATCAGTTATTATTGAAAAATCATACTTAGGAACCATCATTGTTGGAAAACGATAAAAGTTCGAGATTTTTTTGTCATTTTTTCGTTATCGAATTTTGTATAGCAGGACATTTTATGGAAAAACTAAAAGTTCTGAATTTTTTAGGAGAAAATGAAAATTCGAAACATTTTATGAAAAACGCTGAAAGGTCATGACATAAAACACAATAAATCCTAAAATAAAATGAGGGAACATGATGAGATTATTAAAAAAACAATGCAAAACTGAACCCACTTTTGAGCCCACAAATGGATATAGAAAACTACTAATATTGATCTTGAGTGGAACAAGTTAAGAATAACTAAGTCTGAATAGTGTATGAGAAGAAGCTAAGCATCTTCTTATCTGGATGGAATAGAATCAAATGTATTAGTACATGAGGTTACAAACATCTATAATTGCAAGATAAGTCAAGTCATCCAAAAACCGAGAAGAAATGAAGTTCATGCTGGGGCTACCGGGCTGCTCGTGCTTCTGCTTCATCAAGACCAAAAAGGACGAGTCGAAGAAGAAGAAGAATGAAGATCTGCAGAAAGCGCACAACATGATCATCTAGCAGTCACTTTCCCCTCTTGTCGTGTGTATAGACTTTCAATTGTAAGGATCCATGTAACTTGTATTGATCTTGATAAGGTCTTAGTCATCTGAAACTGTATGATGTAGTAATCAAAAATCAGATGCTTTTCTTGCTACTGTATCCTGCTGCATCTTTATTTCCTAAGCCAATCTCCTGCATCTGATGCTCGACTGAGACAAGGCCCGTCTCTGCAAGGAAGCTATAAAATATAGATACTGAAATGTTAATAATTATGGCCATGCTCGTTGATTCCAACATATCAGGTTAGACACCAGCAACAAAAAGGTGATCATGCATGAAGCTGCCTGAGAATTACAAAGGCCAAAGAGAAAGGCCATCCCCCTACAAGATAATGTCTAATTCTTATTTTCTTTCCATCAAATTTGACAATAACACAGCCAAATTCCCAGAATATTTACTATCAACATTATTAACATTCTGGAAACAAAAAGATTATTCATTGATCGGGCAGGATACATACACAACTCAAACAAACACAGCACATCTCAGAAAAATGAAAGCTGGCAACAAGCGAAGACAGAAAGTAAGTATCCAAATTTTGAATAGTTCCCACTGGGAAATATTACCGAACACCTAGAGTGCATTGTGATGTAAGTCTCATAATTAACATATGATGCCCAGTTAGCAAATTCCACACGTATTAAAAACAGTGATGAATTGAAGTTAGAATACCCGGTAAGAAGCACGAAGAGAGTGGCGGCGATGAGTAGAAGGAAGGCGACATGGAATATTAAGGAAGAGTCGCTGGAGGAAAACGCTAATCCCAGCATAGCAGCGAGGCAAACGCCCAGCATCAGAAACGCCATCTTTAGCGTGTTCCATGTGGCACCCTGAAATTTTAGAGGAGGAAGATCTGAGCTTTTTAATTGAGAAAAATCTGGGTGAAGGATTTTGAATCTTGATGAAACTTAAGAAACTAGTATGTGGAAAAAATATTGTAGAGAGTAGAGACGTTGACGCCAGGAGCCAAAGCTCCAAGCATGACAGCTTCCGCAGACGAGACGCGCGATGGTTCAGCCTCCATTGTAGGGATGTTAGATCTTTTGATTCTCAGTTTTTGGTGGAGACGATCACGATTGGTACGACCCGCTCTAGTAATTGTCGTTGTCGTACCCAAACAACTAATTTTATCTTTCTAAATCTCAATTTTAAGATTACCGACCCCAACTCCAACTTAATCATAAGGAGGCCTTAGTTCGAGTGATAAAATATGATTGACAAAATAATCTATCTTAATTAAGTATTTCGTTTGTATAATTAAATTCGTAATTGATAACTCGACCTGCATTTAATTATTTAAATGAGTGATTATTTATCACTTTTAAAGTTGGTGAATTATTTAATCACTCTTTCAATCGTATCAATTTTATCTATCACATCCACCAAACCAAACGCCTCCTAACTCTCTTTTTTTTCAGTCCACCTGTATTATATTGATCCTAATTAATAAATTCCAATTGAAAGCTATTAATTTTTTTACTATTAAAAATTTCAATTTAATTTTTAATTATTCTCTTCGCCCCTCAATTTCATACATCTTTTTATCTATAATAAAATTACTTTATACAACCTCCATAAAAAATAAAATTTTTACTTCACTTTAATCACTTTAACACTATCATACACTGTTATTCTACTGACAACATATTCAACTATTTTATTAAAATTCTCGTATTATGGATGAGCACACTTGAAAATGCTGAATCATGGGGAAATCCGTTTCAGTCAGTATGATGAAACCAGGAAAGGCAATTCCACACTTGTTTATATACAAAGGATTGTTGAGAATCTCATTGAAAGTTTACAAATGACATTTCATCTCTGATTTTGGGATGGCAGCAAAAATTAAAAGAAGAAAAAAACACGGGCAGTGGCAGTGGAAGTGGAAGTCAGTTTCCCATAAAAGTAGGGCCTCTTAGGTGAGAGGAGGGCGGCTGCAGTTGTCTCTGTCTTTCCTTGAGATAGTGCAGAAGCGGCGGCGGCTGTTGATGGCTCACCTCCATTCCAACACCACATCCATAAGGAAATGGCCTTTGGTAGCCAACAAACACCTTCTCTCGCTTCTCTAGTTCTTCACCACCAACATAGTATTCTGGACTCCCCCAGTACACCATCGGATTCGTCACCAAGCGGTTTCCCCATTGATCACACAGCTCGAAGCTCGAAACCTCAGCCCCAAAGGCGGGAGGCGCATTCATCGCAATCGGATTCATGTTCTGACTGTTCCTATAGTGATACAGCCATTCAGAAGAACTCATCCCCAGAAGCGGAGGGTATCCGTTAACAAACCCCGAACCTACTGCAGACGGCTGGCTCAATGGCGCCGCACCAAGAATGCCGTCTGCCTCGTGTCCCCTCAACCAAGTGGCGTCGTCCGGCAACAAGGGGGCTGATGGCACTGGTGTAACGTAATGCACTATCGTTGAGATGTGGCCGCTCGCCATTTCAGACTCTCTGCTATCATTAATGCAGAGACCGGTGAAGGATGTCGAAGCTATTTCATCGATAGGGCTTAGCTTTGGTCTACTAAAACCACTCGCTTCTTTGTCTCTTTCGCTGCTGCTCGAGCTTTCTTTGCTGAGGACCCAACCGCTGAGGGAGGGGGGTCCGGTCGGGTGTTTCAGTGGCCTGTTGTCGCCGGAATTTGAGGTGGTGGAGCAGAAACTGAAGGAGTCCGCATCTTCTGCAGCTGATAATGATGTGGCTCTTCGCAACCATTCGTCAGAAGATGGTGTTGGTAGGTGTGGTTCACCAGGAAGCGGCGCTGAGTTGCGTCTCGTGATTGGCTTGAAGAGAATGACTTCTTCCTCTTCTACAGGCAAAGGTTTCTCCTCATCGGCTTCATGACTGGAAACAGATGCTGCAGTTTCCACTTCTCCTTGTTCCGGTAAATCTAATGTCTTCTCAGAATTAGACAGCAATCTTCCCACTTTATCATGAGAGATTTTGGACTTGGTCGTTATTCGTTTGGCAGCATCAACAATGCGCTGCAAACGGCCTTCATTTCCACTACTGTAGTCATCCAAGCACTCCAGATGACTCGTGAAATCCATTTTTTCATGAACACGATTTAACGGGGAGAAGCCCCGCAGCTCGTGATCTTCCCAAAGAGCAGTATGATCGAGAGATGTTCTATTTCCAAATTGCACAATTCGACCCGAGAGATCAACCAGAGCATCAAGAAAGTAGGACATAGCATTTCTAACCCGTTCATCAGCGTCATATGCTAGCACCGTATCAAGTGCTCCCGCTAGCCACTCTACAAATACAAGCACAGCTGGCAAAAGTGGGGAAATATCCGTGTCCAGGCATCTCTCTGTAAGGCGACCCATGAAGATTAATATAGCAGCGAATGCCAAAGGCGTTAGTGCAGAATGTTTGTGATCGTCATCCTTTCCAGTTGAGTCCTCTTGCTGCAGGCTCTCTGCAAGGCTATGAACAATGAAGATGAATATTGACACAACTTGAATAGCACGGTAAGGACCTCTCCTGGATGAGTCCATGCGCTGGTAAGCCTCCAAAGCGAGAGAAAGCTTCGTGTCATCCAGTGCCAACAAAGTGTCTAACCTGTGCAAAGCAGAAGCAAGGGTGCACGGATACTCCTCCAAACTGCATGACATGAAAAAAAAATCCAGTCGCAGAAACTCAATTAAAAACCTCATTATGGTGAAAGATTTTAAGTAGAAATACTTGTTTAAACTTACTTCTCTAGCTCTTGATTTAACACTAAATATGAAAGTACTATAGGAATGGTTCTAATTCTAATACGCAGCCAAAAGTACCTTGATCGGATTAAAAGGAAGCTTATAGTTCTAACAAGAAGGGGCCATAAGTCGAACTTTTCGGAGCAAATGCTGCTATCCAAGTCTTCTGATTTGCTGTTATGTGGAGAACCACTCTTTTCAAGGCATGTATCCTGCAGGTAACTTCTTTTGGAAGGGTTTAAGAAGTCAAGCTGCATCTCGATTGAAATAGATGGCAACTTAGTAGACCTGTTCTGCAGATCCACAAGAAACAATTGAAAGATCACTACCAAGCTCAACCAAAAAATAATTTAAATGTATAAGGAACATGAAACTCAAAGATAGAAAACTAGGTAATGGGGAAGAGATGACTTATTGCAAGAGAAGACTATGAAATTTTACCTCTTCAAATAGTAACAAAATGTTTCTCCAGGCGTCGGGAAAAGGCTCCTTGACTGCCAAACTCCTTATACAGTGGTACAATGCTAGAAAAGCATCACCAACATATGTTGCCAATAAAGCCAACTGCATGCATGCTCAAAAGTCTAGATTCAGACTCTAGTAGGTATGAAACAGTGTTGGGGTTCATTCAACTTAAAAGTTAAGCTGAGTGTGCAAACATTCATTTGTGGAAACACCACAAAGATGCACTAGTTGGATTCTAAGATCTGCTATTTGGATATATGAGCACACACATACATATATATATATATATATATATATAGAGAGAGAGAGAGAGGACAAGTACCTGATTATGGGGATTCCCACTATCTGGCCATGTTCTGGTTGCTTCTAGGTAGTAATTCGCTGCAGTTGACCACTCACAGGCATCAGGCTTCTTGATAATCTCAGTATATCTAGCTAGATCCCCAAGGCAAATTAAGAGGCGATGGCATGTATGTTGACATGCATGAAGCTTCTTAGGCTCGATGGAAGATGACCAGCGATCCTTATTGTTAAGGAAGACATTTGCAGGGAGCCCACAAGTTCTTCGCAGTTTGACAATCAAATTCCTATAGAATTCAGTTGCTTGAGACAAGAATGACTTGATTTCTTCCAAGCCTTTATCAAGGCTGCTCTGTGAATTAATCCTGTCAGGTGGACTATTGTTCCTCGTATTATCTCCATTATGAGATCTTTGCCTAGTTCTTTTACGAAATTCATCGATGAGCTCGTAATGCAGTTTCCACATATGATGCTCAACTTCTTGAAGCTCGAGCAAGTGATTGCTGTTCAATAGAATCTTCTCATACACAGCGCGGATTTGGTGGTATAACTCTAGAACATCATCGTGTAAAATACCCTTTGTGTAGATTAATGCTAACATTTGTTTCTCAGTATTAGCAGCCTATGACAAAAACATAACACAGAAGCTAGTGATTATCTATGTAAAACAAAAACCTTGTAACATTTAAATACATATTAAATCTCAAAGACATGTCCCAAAGGAAGCATCAAGAAATACCTCAAGGATAGACTTGTGCTGTTCCATCTTGTTGGGCTAATTGGATACAGCTATTGATCTTAAACTCTATAAGCCAAGTTTCTTTCTTCACCAAATGTATGATTCATGAAGGACTATCTGTAAAACAGACATAGGAAACGTTGATTTCAACACATATACACTACACAATCATCACAATTTGGCACACAGTCACTGAATCTGGGGACTAGAATGGGTATGGTTTAACAATCTTGTCACAGAAAACATGACAGAGTAACATAACAATCCCAAAGTACTAAAACTTGCAATTCAACTTTAGCAAGAAACAATACACAAAGAATCACTGTGAGACAGCAAAAAAAAGTGACCATAAATTCAATTCTGAAGCTTGCAAAACAGAACATGAAAATCCCACAATTCTTAATAATCAATAAAAGCCGCAAAACAACCAGAATCATCAAAGAAACTTAAAATCAACAAAACAATATATACAACAGCTGCAAAAATTGATCTTTTCTGGTTCTTAATAAGCCCAACAAGCATAAAACAGAAGAACAGAGTACCTGAAAATTTTGCAGTGCCTAATCTAGCAAACCAACATCACTGAGCCCTCAAAGATTAGGGGACAGTCGAGATTTTTAGAGAGAGAGTGCTATAGAAATCGCTTATTGGGACAGTGAAACTGTGAAACAGAGACCAAAAGACAAGGAGGATGTCGTTTATGAAGTTCAAGAATGATGTTAGTATGTTCTTGCCCCTTTCTTTCTGGCACCTGCACGCATTTAATCAAACCAAATATACAACAATTAAAAAGTGGCCTATCATATGCTCAAATGGGCCTTCCACCATCGCCATTTTCTTATCTGAAATTTTATTCTTAAATTACTAAAGAGAATCACTTGTAATCTAAGCTAAATCATCTTCTAAATAGGTAATTTAAACTCCTTTCCTATTGCACCACGCTACTGCGATTATTTTGTGATAATGGTCGCTGTTGGAAATAACCAAATTATATCTTCACGGTCAAAATGTTGAATCTTTTAAGACATGAAAACCATTACTATGTCTTTCTTCCTTTAGTTAGGGATTGAAATTGTGAGTTTAGGTGAATTTGCAACTTGCTTTTCGGCAATGCGCCGTATTTTAGTGCTCTCTACTGTTTCTTTTCCTTATCTGCTCTTTTTTCGTTTTTTTCTTTTTTCAGGCGAATTAATTTATCTGTAGCTTGTAAATTTAAAATAAATTAACAATCTGTAATTGCATCGACGATTTGCTAACTTCAACCACTAGTAATTTCTTATACATAATCACATTATCAATTTTACAATTACAATCAAAATTCAAAACATTATTTTATATATAATTCCACCATTAAATATTTTTTTACCAACTTTTATTAAAATTTATGTCATTTCCCTTGGAGCAAACTTTTGAGGGTTGAAGAGAGATAATTCATTTTGAAAGGTCTCTTATACTTTTCATCAATGGAATGAAGACACTTGTTATCATTCTATTAGTCATTTAAGTTTTTATAGATATATAGATAAAATCATTATATTTTTTATATAATATATCATAAAATTCATAAAAAAATCAAAATTTGTTCTTTTTACATTTTTATAAATAAAAATTAATTTTATTATATTTCAACGCACATTAAAATTCTCTACCTTTTCTTTATATACAGCATTTATTATATCTTTAAAAACCCTCAGGTTTCTATCAACAAATCTATACTCCCTCCGTCCCACCATTTTAGTCCCCTCCCACTTTTTACACATATTAAGAAAATACATTTAATTTTTATATTTTTATCTTTTACTTATACTCTTATTTATTATTTTTACACATCCTTTTCACATTTAAGTGAAGCATTAAATAAGGTTAATTTAGTAAAAACAATATTTTTATATAGTATTAATTAGAAAAGTGGACTATCTTTTTGGGACATCTCAAAATGGAATAAGAGACTAAAATGGTGGGACGGAGGGAGTATATTTTAATGCTTTAAACCCTTGGGTGTCTCTCGGAAATGAGATATATTTTTGTTAAATGTATATAAGTTCAGTGCTTAATAATTTAATATGATATTTACGTTTATCAATATCCATGCTAACTTAATCACATTTATTTTTAATGGTTTATCAATGAGCATTCCAATCACAACATCATATATATGATTATTTTTAATCATAATAATTTAAATATTATTTAAGTATAAATTAAAATAATTGTAAAACTTGTAAATAAAAAAAATAAAAAACCTATAAAAATTCAAAACACGATAAACTAAGAACATATAAACTGTAACAATTAATCAAATTACAAAATTTAAAATAAACTATTGATCTAACAATCATTGGTAGAACGTAAAGGAAAGAAAAAGGCCACCTTCTAATTAACCTTTAAAACGTAACAAAAAAAAATGTATGTTTATCACTTGATTAAGTTTACAAGTTCTTTTATAAAAAAGATTGATATTTAAAGTTTCTAAATCTTTTGGGGTATCCTTAATCATTTCAGTTTAGTAATATCTTATTAGCTTAGAGCATCCGCATTGGGGTTCCTTGATAGCCTATTTGAAAGCCTACTTGATAGTGTTTGTGTTATTGAGTAGGTAATGCTGCATTGGGGTTCCTTGATAGCCTACTTGATAATATTAGTTTTGATTTTATATTTTTCATTTAAATTTTATTGCATAATTTAAATAGCATATTTTTGTAATAGTTAAATACTGGATTAAACATAAATTTAAAATTACTTAAAACATTAAAAAAAATACATAAAAATTTAAAAACACCTAAAAAAAATACACAAAAATTTAAAAAACCTAAAACATCATTAAAATCACATTCCTTGATAGCCTATGATAGACCACGACGCCTGAGCACGTCGGCGACCATGGACGCGTGCAATGCACGTTGTGCGTCCGTCATGTGCGTTGTATCCGTGTTCAGGAGCTGCATATCGAGCTCCCTCTCCCGGATATCGTTCCTCCGCTGGTACTGGGCGGTGAATGCCCTCATCTGCGCGTCGTTCCTATCCAACCTCTCCACAATTTCTGGTGGAGGATCCGAGCTCGTATGCGACGCTGCTGCCTTCCCTTTCCCTTTCGCCGCCGCCTTGGCCGCCGCCTTCGCCGCCTTGTTGGCAATGGGCCGGGCAGAAGAGATCTCCTCGCCCGACGCCGAGGTGGTGAAGCCGCCCTCCTCCGTAGTCTTTGTCCTCTTGGAGGCATGCACGTCTCCAAGGAGGTACATCGACTTGAACTTGGGATTGTTCCGGAGAACTCTCCACGCGTTCCAGAAAATGAAGGAGGCCCTGTGTGGGCTTCGAGCCTTGAAGAGGGTTTGGGCCTTTTCACGAATCATATCATCCGAATGACCGGACGGCCAATTGTTGCGCGTCTCCACCCAAACAGCTTTCCAGAGACGCACATCCGCGCTCACCCGGGACCAGTGGCCTTGAAGTTGCTTGATCTTAAGGTCGACGCCGAGGATGGGGTTCACACGTTCGCGGATCCGGCCCCAATATGCCTCTCCCTTCTGATCCGTCTCACGGATCGAGTCGTTGGTCTCCTCCGCCCAAATTTGGACGATGAGATCCGTATGCTCGGGAGCATACGTATGACGGTACCTAGCGGCCTTGTCGTGCTTGATTTTGGTGGCCATTTCCTTCCTCCGGCCGCCTTTCTTTGGTGGGGAGACACTCTGCTGAGCACTGGCCGGTTCCTCCTCGGGCGGGCTCTCCTCCAAGTTGATTCCTCCCATATCAGGATGATAATCGGAGGAGAGATCGGGGCACCAATTTGGATTGTAGAAAGGGTTGTGTGGATCCATGACGGAGAAAATTGTAGGAGAAGAAGAGGTGTGAAGAGAAGAAAATTGGAGAAGAAGAGGTGTGAAGAGAAGAAGGAAGAAGGTGGGGTGTTTTAAAGAAGAGAAGAAGGAAAAAAAAATGAAAACGGTCGGTCAAAGGTGCGGAAACCGAGGAGCTGCAGTCAAAATTCGAATAAAAATCGAATTTTTGAATTTTTCCTTTTCTTTTTTTTAAATTGGGCGCGTGCATTGCACGCGCCATCTCCTCCGCCCTTCGAGCATACTCGATAACTCGAGGAGTCCTCGAGGAGCTCCACGCCGCATCGCCCTCCTCGACGCCCTCCCTCTCCTCGAGGAGCTCCTCGAGTACCCGCGATGCAGGTGCTCTTAGAAGTTGGAAAGTACTCTACTCCACAAATATTATATTTTTGCATGTAATTAAATGTTTATATTTTATCCAATGACTATACTGTAAATATATACATGTTGGTATCAACTTTTAGACCGTATTGTTAATTTAAACTAAATTAACTGTAATTTCTAAATTTTTTGAGAAGTAACCATAAGTCTATCATGAGATGGAGAAGTATTACTTTCATAACTAGCTAGAAAAGTATAAATTTTATATAACTCATGGTTCTATTAGTTACAAGAAGTTATTTTTTATAGGTTGACATTCGAGATATAGATCACTTTTGCTAACCTTAAATTATCCATCACATGAAACTTTTTGTACCATAAAATCGGAACTCTCGAAACACATAAAATGTCATGCGTCTCCACTATCAGATACTCTAATAAGACCATAAGAATTAAAATTTAATTTAATAGTCAAATAAATTTAGATAACGATGGCCCGCAGTGGTTGGTGTTAGGTTATTGATCTTGGTCTTGTTCAACATTTATTATAAATTAAATACGCATTTAAGTAGGTCCTTTATTTGATCTCTGCGACATGAAATATTTTTTTTTGAGAATTAACCCACCTATGTGGGATTGAACTCTAACCTCGCACAAAGAAGCAGGATTGAACTCAAAACCTCTCACAAAAAAGAGTTTTTTGGTATCTCAACTTTGGCACTTGAGTTAAGTCTCATTGACTCTGCGACATGAAATATATTAATGCAAAATGTTCCCTCTGCCCATGTAAAAAGAGTCTTACTTACCATTTTGCTTGTGCATAAAAAAGAGTCTCATTTAATCTTTTCAACCATCACATCATACCTTTTTTTCATATATTTACCTATAAATTATACTTTTATTTTATTTTTTAACTAATATTATAATTTTATTCTATTTTTTGTACTAACAATACCCCTATAAATTGTTCATTTGTTCTATTTATAACAACTTTATTAAAATTCGTGTGTACACTTAAACAGGATGCTATTTCGCAGATGGATGGAGTATTATAACAAATGAACATATTAATGTTCGTCGATATGTTCGTATAAAAATAAATGAACATACAAATGTTCATCGATATGTTCGTTGAAATAGATCAGGTCCCAAAATAGGAATAGAGAAATTTTTAGGATTTGTTCAACGGGATGCTAATCACATTTGACCTTGATTTGATCCCAAAATGGTCTTTACACATTTGACCTTTTTCAATTAAATAAATTGCTACAATAATGCTAAAAGCACATAATATGTGCACACATAATACCCTTAAAATTTTATTACCTAAATTAAAATTATGATCATGACTAAATTACCCTTAATTTATATTGGAAAGTTTTTACAGATTTTATTTTCTTTTTTTAACTTTGATAATTTTGGAAAGTTATTGATTTATTTCCTAAAATATTTCCACCTTTTTTTTGTAAATGATATGTAACAATATTGTTAATTTTTTTCAAATTGGAAAGTTTTTAAAGATTTATTTTTTATATTTATCTATAAAGATTAATCATTAAAAATAAACCTTCCTTAATTTAAGCTTTGTAAATAAACGCCCTAGAATAAACCCACTAGGTATATGGCCACCTCTTTTTTTTGAAAAATGATACTATGTAACAATATTGTTATTTTTCTATTTATTTAACATATTTTTCGGTCCATTTATTTTGGAATCTAACTAGTTTTTTTCTTTATCTTTTTTTTTAAAAAAATATGGCCACTTTTGTTTGCAAATGATATGTATTAATATTATTATTTTTTCTTTATTTTATTTAATATTACCATTCGGTCACTATATCTTGGACTTTAATTATTAATTTTTTCTTTCTCTTTTTATTTTATTTTTAAATATGGCCACTTTTTAAAAATGATACTGTATTAATATTATTAATTCTTTCTTTATTTTATTTAACATACAATTTTATACGGTCACTTTATTTTGTCATCTAACTATTAACTTTTAAAAAAATCTCCACTTTTTTTTGGAAAATGATATGTATCAATATTATTAATTTTTTCTTTATTTTATTTGACATGCAATTTTATATGGTCACTTTATTTTGTCATCTAGTATTGTTTTTATTTTAAATATGGTCACTTCGTTTTGGAAATGATATGTAATACATTATAATATAGGGTTAAGTACCAAATTCCCCTTATCGATGGCGTCCCTATCGCGTATAGGACCCTATAGTCAGGGTAACAGCCGTTTATTACCTCAACGTGGCAAAATCGCACCAAATACCCCCCCTGCGTTTTAACGGCGGTTAACACCGTCAGAAAGGGTTAAGTACCAAATTCTCCCCTATCGGGGGGGTATTTGGTGCGATTTTGCCACGTTGAGGTAGTAAACAACTCTTACCCTGACTATAGGGTCCTGTACGCGATAGGGACGTCATCGATATGGGGAATTCGGTACTTAACCCTATAATATAATGTAATATCTAATAATATAGTATATTTCTTAATTGCTTTTTTAGGAATATCTTATAATTTAATTTTAAGAAAATAATTAATCAATGTGCTCCACGTATGACATTACTTTCATAGATATAGTCATTTATTTTTTCATATATATATTTTTATTTTGAGTTGACTAATTTAATATGATATATTATCCTATAGTATAATTTCATTGAGTAGTCGATCAAAATGTTGAACGTATGACATTATTTTCATAATTTTAGTAATTTTTAAATAAATTATTTTTATTATTCCGAATTCCCTAATTTGTTATGATTTTTTTGTTAATATATACCTTTATAAAATAATTAATCAAAGAAGTAGCTAGAGTGTGTTATCATTTGAACTATTGCACTTTCATATTTTATATTTTATATTTACTAATTCATTATAATATAATGTCCTATATTATAATTCCATTGAGCAATCGATCGATGTGCTCAAAGTAAGACATTATTTTATAATTTTACTCATTTATTTCTATTATTTCAATTCCACTAATTTATTATAATATATTATTGTATAGTATATTTCTATTGAGTTGTCGATCAATGTGCTCATATTGTCATTCACTTTTATTTTCTAATTTTTATTTCTACTTCACTAATTTGCTATGATTTTTTCGTTAAGCTATTCCAAAAATTATACTCCCTCCGTCCCCAAAATAAGTTCCTCTTTGAGGACGGCACGAGTTTTAAGGAAAATGATAAAGTGTATTGATAGTGGAGAAAAATATGTTATAATTAGTATTGGGAGTGGTGAAAAGGTGAAAAAGTGGTATAATTAGTATTGGGAGTGGTGAAAAAGTGAAAAGTAAGAATAAATAAAGTATTATTAGTGGTGGGGTAGTTGTCCAAAAATAGAAAGAAAGAAAGAGGAACTTATTTGGGGGACGTCCCAAAATGGAAAAAGAGGAACTTATTTCAGGGACGGAGGGAGTATACTTTAAATATGTAGCTAATTATTCATCTTTAAATTAATATTAATACAAAATCTAGTTTTTCAATTTAAAAAACAAAAACTAAAGAGTCCTAAAATGGATTAATCGCATTCTTCTTAATGGCATAATAGTTATCGTAATAAAAAATATGCAAATAAAAACAATAAAATTGATATCTTATAAAAATATATAAATATATCATTATTATAAAAAATAAGAAATAAAAAAATAAATAAGAAAATCGAAAACTCCAAATTTATGAGAGTGGAGTTTTTATGATGATGGAGTTTGATAACACGATTTGATAAACAAATTATGCTAGTTATAACAGTGATTCTATCTCAGCTATATAATCATGTTGAATGGTGGAGTTTGATAATAGAATAGTTAAACATTAATTGCACCTAAAAAAGGATAGTTAAGCAATTTGTGGGATTGATTGGAGAACGTAAGATTTTAATTATTATGAAAAGATTATGGGTAATCTTTTCCTTTATAGTATCATGGATATTTATGTAAAACATAAATTCAAATAAATAAAATTAATATTTTTAGAGTTTGAAAATATATAAAATGACCAAAAAGTCCAATTATGTGTACACATATTATGTGTGTTTAGCAGTACTCTGAATGCTAATCACCAATTTTTAATTACATGAAAAATTAAATTCGAATGTAATCTGAATCATTGATTGAGATTTAATTAATGACCTTGATTTAGTCTTTATTCTCTATTTAAGGATTAGTCGTCATAAAAATGCAACCTTACAAATCGAAACATGATTTGGCTTACATAATCATCTTAGGTAAATTCTTGCCTAGTTACTATTTGGGGTTGGGGGTATTATCCCCTGCAGTGCATCGATTCTTGATTATGACGCTAATCACACTTTTCTTCTAAGACCTACAAAGATATTTATGATCAACGGTTAAGCTGGAGATATTTTTGTTTATGTCCAACACTATGCGACAGCTCATAACTACTGCCTCATGATATCGTAGAAAAATTGGCTGCTAAAATAATGCTTGCTGGTTGAAAATTGTTATTGTTTAATTGGTGAGAGGTGACCTGTTTTCGGCTGTGGGCCCAAAAATATGAATAAATAAAGACTTGTGAATTTTAGATGAGTATCAGAACCTCAAACCCAAAAAGTCAAGATTTTGCATTTATGATTGTGATACGTGCCCAATGTACACGGTTTTGCATTAGATCGTGAAATGAAATTAAATTACTTTCTCTATCCCACTTATAATAGCTCAAAGCCTCAAACACTATTTTATGATATTTTATTAATAATAATTCAAAATTCATTTTATTGTTTAAAATAAATGAAACCCTTTTTAATTTTATATCTCTAAATAACATTTTCTTAATACGCATGCCCAAGACACTTGAGCCTTGAGACATTGGAAACATTGCTAAAACTCGAAGGGGACAAATTAACGATGGATGCTGAACATTGAATTTTAACAAACAATATTTATAAAGGACTAGTATTATTCATCAGATTAATCACTTTTATAATTATTATTTTTAAGCATATATAAAAATTAAGGTAGTATTACTTTTATTCAAAACAATTATAGCTTTGTTCACAAAAACTATTACTTTTAGACAATAAATCATGAATCAAGATTTGAGTGACGATGAAGCGCAGTCTGTTGATAAGACGCTTCTCCTCCAACCAATAGGTCAGGGGTTCGAATCACCCTAGGAGCTAGAGTGTGAGTGGGTTTTTTTCCTTTCTTTGATTGTAACAAATTAAAAAATAAATAAATAAATAAATAAATAAAAATGAATCAAATCGAAATTCAAGTTGGGTCCAGAGCGGGCTTGGGCTGACCCGCGTGCACCGTGTGGCCATGCGCATGCAAGTCTTTGTGTTTTCATAATCATTAAGTCGTCTTTGTGTATCTATAATCACTAATTAACTTAATGTTAGATGTTAAAGATATCATTTAATATGATCATTATATATTCATTAATATTGTAATATTCTTTTTCCCAACGCGTCAAACAAATTATCTCGTATGAGAGCAGAACCAAACAACTTACATAAATGGGTTAACTAATAGTGAAAAAAAAATACTTGAATTAATAGAAAAATAAAAACTTAAAATAGTGTAAATGATAGGTTGTCTGATTATTATTTGTGGCCCATTCGGAAACGACAAATTAGGCCCACTGCGAAGAGAACAAAGTATTGGATGCTCAGTCAAAAATTGGGCCCTTGTACATATAAAATTTAAATATTAAATGGCTAATGTTCTATTCATATACACCCCTAATCTTTACCCCTAAAAATGATACTCAACTCCCAATTCCTAACTAAGGATTTTTTTTTTCTTATATAGAGCCCCACGTTCAATTTAAATTATAAGTAATATTCGAATCAAACTAATTCACCATTATAATTGTATAACCCCTAATCCCCTCCCATTGGAGGAACGAAATGATTACCGAGTAGTCTTTCAACTTTATCTATTCCTTTTTATGGTTTGAATAATGGCGAAAAATTAGGAAGTATGTTTTGTCCAAGTTTGCGGCCATTCAAGAAGCAGAGGAGGTCGATTTGTCATGATAATGATGAGCGACACGAAGCGTGAGACAGGAGGAAATCTTGTCAATTTATTCGAATTTTAATTATTGGCTGAAATTTGTCGTGGATCATACTATTGGTGTTGCAATTGGGCTTTCTGCCATAATTGGATTGGATTTCAAAAATGTTCCAACTAAAATATTAAAGTTAAAAGTTACTCTCTCCGTCCCACGAATCTTGACACGTTTTCTTTTTTGGGCCGTCCCACGAGTCTTGACACGTTTCCTTTTTGGGTAATAATTATTACATTCTCTCTCCTACTTTATCACCTTTATTATATTCTCTTATACTTTATCACTTTTATTACATTCTCTCTCCTACTTTATCAATTTTATATTTTATTAATTACACACTTAAAACACTAATCTACATCTCCTTAATTCCCGTGCCGAACTCAAACGTGTCAAGACTCGCGGGACGGAGGGAGTATCTATTAAGATAAAAATAATTAAATTAACTATTTTACCATTTTACTTTTTACATAAAAAGCTTTAAAATTATGCATTTATTTTTTAGTCATAAAATTGAATTTTTGAGCTTGAATTCACAATCAATACTGTTTTTAATAGTAAATTTTAACTTTAAAACTCGAATTACTATTCCTAGTTGTGAATTCTAGTTTAAAATTAGAATTCACAACCAAAACTATATTCCTAATTGTGAATTGTAGCTTTAAAAACTCGAATTCACAACTAATCTATGTTCGAGTTGTAAATGTAGTTTCAAAACTCGAATTCACAACAAAAACAACTAATTGTTAATTCAAGCTTTAAAACTCAATTTCACTACCAACACTAGTGATTCAGTTGTAAATTTAAAAATATTAACAACAAAAACTCACCTCCACATCAATTTGACAGCACGCAACCTCAAATATTTGATTAAATCCACAACAAGGTATCCACAAATCTCATTTCGTTCGCCAGAGAGAGAGAGAGAGAGAAAAAGGAGAGTGAGAATCGCATATCTCCTCTACTTCTTCGCCAGAGTGATTCTTCGGCTGCTGTTGATTTTTTAGTTCGCGGTGGCATTCGATCTCGCGTTCTCCACCACCACCTCATCCGTTGTCCACCTGCCACCTTCAGATCGATCACCTTCTTCTCCTCCACCACTTTTTTCATCACTCTCACCAAATCCTTATCGTCAGAATCCATATTAGCACCATCGCCGCCACTATATCCTCCTCCGTTATCTCCCCAACTATCGCCCCCACGCACCGTTGTAGCTCCGCCGATCGCTAGAGAGTACGTGAGAGAAAAAGAGAAAAAATGAGAGTGTATTGGAAAATTAATGGCAAGGGTAAAATTGCTTTTTTATACAAAAATTGATTGATTAATTTATAATTTTTTTTAAAATCTTAGTGGAGTACTTTTTATGTTGTTATATGAAAATGAATAGTTTTGTATATTGACTCTTCATTTCTAATTAATTTGAGTTTTTTTTATCTAAATAAATAAAATCAAATTTTATTTGTCATCATATCATATATATACTACTATATTATACTAGAATAGTTATGATTTTCAAATTTTTTTCTCAGAGTATCTGAAAAATGGTGTTTTGGTGTATATTTAAAAGTTTAAAACCGTAGGAAGTAAGCAATTAAAATGACGACGTTACTAGCGTAGAGGCAATGTGAAACTTAATTTGTAACTCTGAGACATCCAAATAAACTAAACTAATTAGTCGTTTTGGTGTTATATTGAACTAGTAATACTCAAGTGAATATTTGATCATTTTCAAAATAAAAATGCATGCAGAAAATATAACTTGTGAACTTTAATGTTGCTTCAGTGAATTAATTAAAAGAAAAAGGCAAGAAGGCGGGATAAGGTGCAAACAAATCGATAAGGTGCAAACAACTTTGGGCGGATTTCCAAATTTTCCATGAACTTTTTTTTTATAAAATATTCCCTGAATTTAATCATGTGAACAATTTTTCCATAGTTTTCAAAAATCCCCAAATTGAGTGCTGACATGGTATTTTTAAGTGACCTGAAATATGACATGGCACTGCCAGACGGGAACCAAAACGACGTCGTTTAGTTAAAGGTAAAACCATGTCATTTTACCTCAAATTCCAGCCCTCGTCTTCTCATCTCTGAACTCCGGCGATGAGCCGCCCACCGGACCACCCCTGCCCTCAGTCTTGCAGAGCCCTAATTTTCCGTCTACTGCTCTTTTTTCATCCACCCCCAACGACGCCACCACCATCGTCGTTGGAAAGAAATCCGCAGCGACTACATCAGAGGTGGAATTTGTGGCGGCCTTCACTAATGAATCGCTTCTATTCTTAGAAGCCACCATGTCTAATAGGGCAGCGGAGCCTTTAGCCACCATGTTTGATTTGGCGGGTAGGGTTTCTGCACCGCCACCCTTGGTTTCTAGGGTTTCCACGCAACCGACTTCATCTTCTTCGGCGTTGGCTAACAACAGCATAGCCAGCAACCCTATCCGATATTTGCTTGATTTTCAACACCAGCAACCCTAACACACACACACACACACAAGATCAAAATCGAAAATTTCCCACAAATTAAAGGAAATCCATTCCCAAATCTACAAATCTTCAATTCACCCATCCGATTCCTTCAATGGAGGCCCCGGGCTCATCGAAGAAGATGATAGCAACGCAGGATGAGATGGTGGAGGCGAAAGTGCTGCTCATCCCCCTCAACAAATGCCAACAAACGGAGCTCTGGTGATGGGGGTGGGGGAGCGGAGGGGACAGCGGATCTGGTGATGGTGGTGGGGGAGGCCGGTGGAGAAGGGCGGCGGGACGACGGCAGAGAAGACTTGGAGAGGCTAAGAATTGTGTGCTTCGTTTTAGGGATTATTTTTTTTTATTTTTATTTTCTATGTGTCAATTTTTAGTTATAGGCGGCGCCATGTCAGCACCATGTCAGCCCGAAGTATCACCGGAGGTAAAAAAATTATGAAAAAATTGTTCACATGATTAAATTCAGGGAATATTTGATAAAAAAAAAAGTTCATAAAAAGTTTGAAAATCCGTTCAAAGTTCATAATTTTTCGCGTAATTAACCCTTTTTATTATTTCAAAATGGTCATTTTTGAATAATTTGTTTTAGATATTTTGTTGTATTATGTATATTAGTCCTATTTATTTCTTTATTTTTTGTAATTTCTTTTTCTTAAATAAAAAATTTAAAACATTATTTTTGTATCTATTTAATTGATTTATAAATTAATAAAAATAAAGTGATTGCATAGATTCATTGGTTTAATAAACCTACAAGCACAAGAAACGAAGAAAAGCAAAAACACAGAAAGACCACCTTGTTTTCTTGCTTTTCCTACATTCAAACTGGCTGTCGCTTTTAATTATTTGATGATCCTTTCTTGGCTTTAATCATCACAAAAGTCCCACTTTCCTCCCTCCCACTATTTAATTACCCCTCTCTCTCTCCCTCTCGGAGTCAAAAAAGATCGTTGAGTGCGTTTCGGACAACACACAAAAATAAAGAAGCACCACCGCATCATCATCACCATCTCCCCCACACCATTTTTTTCAAAAGTTGTATTTAAAGTATCCAACCCAATTTCAACGAGCAACTGCATTTTTGGGACCATTCATCATTCCTTGAATTTCCATACTTTACAAAATCTACCATAACTCCAATTTGTCATCCAATTTCTCCGTCAACGGCCAAGAAACCTTCAATGAAGGCTCATGCCGCAACTAATTAATTCGAATTCAATGTCACAGCAAAATACTGTTTCAAGTTGATCTCAAAAGGATGTGTCACCATTTTCCCCTTTCTTTCTTTTTTTCTCCTTCACCCGTGAAATTTGAATTACAAGTCAAGAACATCCCCATCATTGTCTCATTAATTCTAGAGAGAGAGGAGGAGAGAGAGAGGACAAAGGAAGAGTAATATGTTAAGATGATGAGCACATAGTAAACCTCGATGTCTAAATCGGCATCTTCCTCGCTCCCCACATACAAGATGCAACAAATGAGTCAAGATTCCTTGCCCCTCCTTTCACTCTTTCGCTGACAGCTAATCCCATTTTGGTTAAACCCCACTCAACAAATAACCTTTCTTTTTCCTCTAATCATGTGAACATTTTTTTTTAATTCCCTAGAGTTTCGTTTCAATTGACAACAATGTCAATCGACTCGACGACTTTCTTGAATATGCTTATCCCTTAAAGTAAGAAAACTAATTAAGCATCTCGAAAGAAAAAAAACTTTGAAAAGGGCGGGCAAGCAATTAATTAAGAAAGAAGAATCTATTAATTACACATCACAAAATTAAATTACTCAATGGAGTTGAAATGAAGAAGGGGGTTGTTTCACTCATATCCTTCCTATCCAAATTTCCAATTACAAAAGACTAATGGCATAAACAACATGAGTTGCCTCACCCATCCCAAATCATATCTATGTGATTATACAACATCAGAATGGTACATCATATATTAAAACACAACTACCAAAATGAAAATCGATTTAAATTAACCCGACAAAAAGAAAAGAAAAAAGAACTCACTCAGGAATCAGCAGCAGCAGCAGCAGCGGATGAACCGGCTAGTCTAGGTGAGGTGACCGGAAACAACGGTAAAAGGCGGGGCTCCGAATCCCGCGGAGTATTCGCCGGCGAGGGGTGGAAATAAAAGCCTTTTTCTTTAATCGCCTTGTCCTCCGCCAGGGTGTTCAAGTTGCTCTTGGAATTGGTGGCGCGATTAAACGGGTCGGGTATGAGAGGCGTGACGGGGCTGAGCACCAGCGAGGGGAAATCAAGAATACTTGGGGAGAGAACTTCGGGTGTTCCGGGGCGGGGCGACCCGGCTAAGAAAGCCGGCCTGGTGTTGACCAAGCCGGGAGCGAGAGGGCTGATCTTGAAATTCTTGAGGCTGTTCCGGCGCTCGTAGAGCTTGGAGGAGGATTTGTCCTTCCTCTTGATGGGCGGAATCGGGCTTCTGAAGGGTTCGGGGCGGGCGGGGGCGGCGGCGTCGGTGGAGCCGGTGAGCATTTGGACGACCTGCTTGAAGGAGGAGGTGTCGGCCTGGACGAAGGTGGTCGGGTAGGGGTTGTTGGGGTCGGATCTTGTGATGGGAATGGAGGAAGGGGAGTGGCGGAGGCCATTGGTGGTGGTGGAAGTGCTGCTGCTCGAGCTGTTTGGGGAAGGGATTAGTGAGGGGTTTTGGGATTCTTGGATTACGGATGACCTCTCCATTAGTGGGTTGGTATTTGTATTTTCCTAGGTTACGGTGAGAGAGAGAGAGAGAGAGGGGGTTGCTGTTACTCTGTTATGGAGAAGAAGAGATTTAACAGAGAGAGGGATGTGTGGGTTTTAATTGAGTTTTAGGATTATTTTTGCATCACTTGTTTGTAACTTTCTCTGGTTGGTAAGAAACGTTTAGTTGTCGCTTCTCAAAACAAACCCTATCCGCAGTTAGAGAGCGTCAACTTTATGTTTTGTTTTCACAATCACACACCTTTAAGTATGCTTCCTTTCCGATCAATAAATTAGAAGCTTTGAGTCATGTCATCGTAAATGAAAAATGAGTATCACTGTATTAATTTTTTTTTCTAAAAATTATACACCTATGTATTTAGGTTTTGAAATGAGATTCAGTGTACCACATTTTATGTCCAATTTTCGATTTTATTTAATTTCTTATTTATATTTTCGTCAATTTCAACTTTATATGTTTTAGTTTAATTTTGTGATTATAAACTAAGGTTTATTCCATCAATTTAGGGTATATAATTATTTTTTATCATTTAATTTCATTTTTATTAACTAATAATGGGTTGATAAATTCAAAGTCATGGTATATACTTTCTAAAAAATTTAATCTTTTGAAATAAAAATTAAATATAATTCATAGTATTATAATAAATTTTATTTTTATAAAAAATATTTTTAAAATAATGGATATAAGCATGGGACATAGTGACACACATGAGATTGTGGGACACCAGATCTCTTGCCCTTATGTTTTGTCCTATGTATTTATGTTTTGTTATTTATATATTTTTTATTTCGGAAAGGAGAATAAATTACAATTGCAACAAGTAAAAATTGGGAACAAAACATTTATCATTCATTGCACAATTCGCAAATATTTTTTTATTTCTCTGTCCCGATTATCTTGAGACAAAACTTTTGAGCACGAAATTTAAACAATTATTAGTAATATTTAGTGTGTTAAATGTGATAGGTGAAAAAATGAAAATGTGAATAAAAAAAATTGTCATATAAAAATAGTCAGGACGAAAGGAGTATTTTTTTAAAAATCAAAGGAAAAAAATGTTGCTTTTACAAGCAACACATGAATCAAACATAGAAGGGAAACCGATTATCAGTATTACAGTTATGGAAGATTGTCATTTTGTATTTTTTTTTACTTTTAGTTGTATTCGATTCATAAAATCTATTCTAAAGTTAATTTTAATACGACCAAACATAAATTATACTTCCTTTGTCTCATAAAAGCATGCATACTATGAGACGATACGAGTTTTAAAAGTTCTGTAAAATGTAGTGTGAGCGGAGAAAAGAATCCACATTAATTGTAATATTTAGTGGGACATTTATTATTATAAATGAAGTATGCAAATTTTTATGTGACGTAAAAAAAATGAAGTATGCATATTTTTATGGGACCGATGGAGCATACACTTATATTTTTGTGTTACACATATTTCCAGACCACACGTTAATAAGTTATGTGGATATTTTGATATAAAAAAATAGTGTTTTGTGACATTATTAAAAAGAAGGTCAAACATTGTGATGTTAATCCAAAAAAGTGAGAAAAATTGTATAGTTTACGTCAATGACTATAAAACTGAAGCTAAATTCTAAACCATGGAATATTGTGAATAACAGTTGGAGTAGAGCGACGCGCGTAGATGGAGAGTGAGAGTAAAATCGGAGAAAATCCAACTGGAACCAGATATTATTGGCGGTAATTGGAATTTCAGAGGAGGGGGAAATGGTGGGGCAAAGGATAATAATAATAGTAATAAATAATTGAAAAGGAGAGGAAAATGTCAAAACAAGTTTCAAAATTTGGCATTGACTCAAAAGAGCGCTTTCAATGCTGACCGTCAAGACTACTACATTTGCCTCACTGTTTAAGACTGGTATACAATGCAGCACTAATTAATTGCTATCCCTTTCACTTCTACTACCTCTTTTACTATCCACTATTTATCTTCTCTTATTACTCACTCACTAATTAGTCTCAACAGCTACATCACCACTCACATACAATCAATGTAAATAATCCAACTATCGTCTATCAACTATGTGTCTTGTTGGTATATGCGGTTAATAATGGCTCCAAATATTTTCTTTTCCTTGCATAAACTAAGGAGACACAATAATATATTTTTAGAATTTGGTAATGAAAAATGAGTCAAGTTGGAAATGAATAGTATAAACGTGATGATTTCAGTATTTGGTAAGTTTAACGAATGATAGACCAGGCGAACAAATCGAATCCTTCGTCGCGCGATCTTTAAATTTCTTTGTTTAATATAATTAATTTATAAAAAAGCATAATATTAATATTTATATGATTAAATTATATTCTAACAAACGTAGCATGTTATTAGATGAGATTATTTATATATTGTGGTGAAATACTGATTAAATGATACATTTGATGTATTTAAATATTAGTATAAATTTAAATTATATCTGTGTGTGTGAAAAAGATCGTATCATATACCCGAGTCTTAGGTAATATGTAATACCAATTATGAATCAAATATTTTGTTTATGTGCACACCATAAACATGACACGTGGCAGAGGCCTTTCAAGACAAAATACACGCAAGCATAAAATGAAAATAAAAATTTCAAATATTAAAATAATAATAATAAATATATTTTCTAACTTTTTAATGCATATAATTGAACATAAAAATGCATATACAGACATAAATATGCATAACATTGCACACAAAAATGCATTGCACTAGACGACCCCATCAGGTATATCTCTCGTTGTTGTTCACCGCTCTCCACCTTAATTATGCATATAATTGAACATAAATATACATATATATAGATACAAAAATGCATATAATTGAATATAAATATGCATGACGTTCCACACAAAATTGCATATATATACACAAATATGCATAACTTTGCACACAACAATATGCATGATATTGCCACAAAATATGCAATAATATATATGATGCATTTTGGTGTTATTTATACTGCTGAAATAAGATTTTATTAAAAAGAAAAGAAACAACAACGGAGAACCAAAAACCCTTGAAAGCACAAAGCTGCAGACTAAGGGCCGAGCCTCGTTAAAATCTCATAACAGCTGAGGAAAAAGAGTATTCGTCAAGGACCAAGGTTGACAGAGCTGAGTTAGGAGGTCTCAAGGATTCCGGCCGAACCATTACCCTTAGGCCTCCCGGCTCACAACCGATCCAGAACCAAAAGAAAAAAACCAAAAAATCAAGCGAAACGAGTAAAATAGGGAATAGAAACATCCTCCTTGACAAAATCATTTAAACCAGCAATGGCATGAGGCCAAAAACCCTCCTCCGAAGCTTGAGAAGCCAAAAAATCCGCCGATCTGTTGCCCTCACGAAAAATGTGAGAAATGCGCCACGTGAAAGTATGGAGTTTGGAGATAGCAAGCTGCCACCGAGGCTTGAATCTCCAGGGAACCGTCTCAGAGAGCGACTGAAGAAGCTGAACCACGTAAGAAGAATCCGACTCAAACCAAACTCTCTCCCATTTGGCGCGATGTGCAGATTCAATCGCAATAATAATAGCTAAAAGCTCTGCTTCGAACGCAACCCCCTGGCCGCCAGAAAAATGATAACAACCAAGAACGTCGTTGAAGACATTCCTAAAGACGCCCCCCGCATGAAAAAATTTCAGATTTAAAAAAATATAAACTAAAATATTTTTTTTTTAAGATCCAAAATTTTTATTCCTATTTTATCGCTATGTATATTTTATCTTAGAAGGCTTTGAAGGTCCTCTGCCACGTATTGCTTCTTAGTACATCACGTGTCATGACCTAAATTTGATGCTACTACCTATCACCTAAAGATACGTGCTACCGAAATTTAACCATATATATATATATGCAATTTACTTAATTTTGAGTTTCGTCACATAGAGAATGTTGTCATTTTATTTCAAATTAATGTTTAAATTATTTTAATTTTATTGGATAGACATAAATTTTAGCATATATGCTCTCTTTTATTATTGAGTTTAATTGCACTGTGAGTCTGTGAACAATGATGGTGCAAATGTTTGAGACCTTAAAGAAATTAAAACGTGTACTTTGATGGATTCGAAGAGATAAACATTATGGGATATTGAAGGCATAGATAATAGATATTTTGAAAGTTTGGATCATCAAAAATTTATGAGTATTTTAATTGCAAAGAAACTGAAAGATTTAATCCTAATTTACCATATTTTAAAAATCATGACAAAATTACAAATTGAGTCCAAATCCGTTGTATATTATCCCATCTTTTAAAGGTCTAACCTCATCCTACCTTGTTCCTTCGTAACAATAATACTCCTTATTTCACTTTTAAAAATATATATATATATATATATATATATATATATATAATTAAAATTTATTAATCTCCAATAAGTGTTTATTAATTGAGTGTTGGAAATAAGGGCGTCCGGTGGGCCTAAGTAATATTCAAGTTAAGCCCACTTGTGCAATTATTTCTTACACAATTCACATGAGATTTGTCATCCAGTTTTTATATATGCATACACCATATCTATCGGTGTACTATATTCACTCCAAAAGAAAAGAAAAAGAAAACACAACTTACCTTTTATCAGAAAAGGAAAAAAGTGTACTTTAGTTTAGGAATGCCTATGGGAACACAAAGTTGTACTCTATAAATTTTATTATGACATCATAATTTCAAAATAAAATACTCCGTTCTCACAGATAAATTTTATTATGATATCATAATTGACAACAAATTTTACGTATGCTGTATTTATTACTTTTTCTTTTCAATTCGCCATCACCAAAGGTTAAAAAAGAGAGAGAGGGGATAAAAAAACAAGAAAACAAATAGGTATTATTAGAGCATCCACAGTACATCTCTTAAAAGTAATCATAACTTTAAATTTGAGCTAAAATAATAAAAAGTGAGATAAAATTATTATCCAACAGATCACCTATATTAAGTTGGGCCCACAAAAATATTTACACCCCCTCAAATTTAATCCTAAATTTATAAAATAGATAATGAAAAATAGGAGAGCTGCTGTGTGCAATTGTAAAATGGGGGTTAAAAATAATTTAAAGAAGACTTTAGGAGTATTTTTAGGAGTAAAATTTTGAAAGATCTACTGTGGATGTTCCATCCCATCTCCTTCACTTATAAAACCGTCCTATCTTTTTCTCTCTTTGCAGGTCTTGGCTTCTCTCTTCACGATTGATTTAGACCATATTTTGGTGGACTCTTCACGATTAATGTAAAAATATTTTTATATTTATATAAAATTGATATCAAATCAATTATTATATTTATAAATATAATAAAAAATAATTTTAACTGAATATTGAAAAAATAATAAAATAAAGAAGAATTCAAAATAATAAAAATTGATATTATGAAAAGACAAAAAAGAATAGAAAATAGATTTATTCAAAAAATATGAGAGATTAGAGATTTTTTTTTAAAATTTCAATGTTTAAAAAAATATAACTTTAATATTTTAAAACAAATATTTTTATAAAATGTACCAAATTAAAGTTCTTACAGTGATCTATAATTTAATATGCATATTAAATATTTTATAATTAGTAGAATTTCACAATTTTAGAAAGAAATGAAACAAAAAAATAAGAAGATAAAGAAAAAGGAAATAAAAAGAAAAAAATATATTTTACAAATAAACCTTCAAAATTTTATTATAACTACAAAATTTCCACTTAATTTTAAAATCAATTTGAAATATTGACTTTTTAATATTGTATAGATGTTAGAAAGCATGTTATAAGATGATAAGACAATTTTAAAAATTTAAATTTCAAGTCTTAAGATGCTACTAGTAAATTAGTATAACTAATTAATATATAAAAATATCTTTTTCAGAAAAAGCATTGTTCCAGAAATAAAAAGAAGAAAGCAAAGAAAGAAAAATGAAATTCCTTTATCTTGTCGAAAACAACTTACAAAGGCGTAGCACTTTTTTTTTAAGATCATAAGCTTTGATTTTTTTTTATAAATTGAAAATTTGTCTTTTAAAATATCTACTTCACTCAACACCGAAAAGATTAGAAAAGGGAACGCATGCCTTGTTAGGAGGACCACAAAGTAAATTTGGATTCTTACTAATATAAGTATTAATTTAGTACTAGTATTTTTGAGACCATATTAATTTAGTAGTATTAAATTGCTATATATATGATGACATAATGTAGGAACAAATTCTCGGCACCCCTACCTATATTATATTGACGCAAATTAAAATTGATCTCTTCTATAAACTTCCACAGATGGCCGGTAAGATCCTAGAGACGAAATCATCATCTTCTTCTTCTTCTTCTTCTTTTCGTTGGATATAAAAATGAAACATATCATAATATTAAGGGTAAAGGTCACTTTCTGTCCCATCGTTTCAACGAATTCTCAAAAATGTCCCACCCTAACCATAATATCAAAACGGTACCCAACCTATCACAATTTTATCACGCGTGTCCCGTAAAAATTTTCCGGGAATCGGAAACTTACGTGGATTGCCGGACTTACACCATGTCAATTCCACGTGGACTCATTTAATCTAGGTGGAATGAATTTTTTTTGCAGCCATTTTATTAACTCTAAAACGGCACCGTTGCTGCAGCACACTTCGTCTTCTTCTTCTTCTCCTCGTCAAAGAAAAATTCAGACGCAGAACGGCAGAAACGTTGGTGTCTTCGTCTTCTTCAATTCACGGCGCCCTTCTTCGTCTTCAATCGCGGCGGCGGCTTTCTTCGTCTTCAATCGCGGCGGATTCCTTCGTCTTCTTCAAATTGCGCAGGAAACGTTGGCGGCTGCTGAAGAAGCCCTAGAGGCGGCTCAAAATTTTCGGTAGGTATCGCCGTCCCCAATCGCAATGTTCTTCAATGCTACTTCTTTAGCTTCTTTCTACATATTTGTTTCAGAATTTCATTCGAAAATTTCCAGAATTTTTTCGAAAATTCCCAAAATGTTCGAATCTGCTGTACAATACATATTGCCCAGAATTTCCAAATGGATTTTCGAAACATAATGGATTTAGGGAGAAGCACAGAATACATCTACATGCTGAAATTTCCTTTAGATTTTCCTTTAGATTTTCGAAAATTTCCAAATTTATGTATATTGCACAGAATACATCTACATTCTGAAATGGATTCTCTAATACTCCTAAACATATTTTTTTGCAGATATAATATAATGGATAAACTTGTGGTTAGGCTTAGATTGTGGCATGGAGGGATTTTTCTCAGTGGTAGAGAGTATGAATTCAAAGAAGCATTTGATATTCCCGAGTATGACATATTTGAATGGGAGGATGCTTTTGTTAATGAGTTGGTGGCTGCCGATTTTGGGTATGATGATGTAGGTAGATATGCATTTAGAGATAAAATCAGTGGTGAGTTTGTGTTTGTGGATCCGTATGATGAGAAGGTTGATTTTGTGTCTCTTGCATTAACATATGTGGATGATGAAACAAAGATCTTGGAAATATTTTGTGATTGCAAGAAAGAAGAAAATGAGGATGATGGAGGACCAACTGTTGAGAAAAAGGGTAAGGAAAAGGTGGTAGAAGAGGGAAGACCAACCGTTGAGAAAAAGGGTAAAGAAAAGGTGGTAGAAGAGGGAGGACCAACTGTAGACAAAAAGGGTAAAGAAAAAGTGGTAGAAGTTGATGTAGGTGAGTGGGGACCAACTGTGGAGGAGGAGGTATCAACTGATTCAGATCCCGACTTTGATGAGAGGGCCTTTGAAGATGTAGAGAGCTGTGATGATGGGCTGGCAGACATAGACTTTTCGGACGATGATGATGAATTTCTCCTCGCAAGAAAGAATGGCATATCACGAAAGAATGACAAAGGCAAGAGTCTTGTGCAGTCTTGTGAAATTGAGAGTGTGAAGGCAACAGTACAAGCAAAAGATGTCGAGGATGAGGATGACCTGGACTCAGACACTTCTTGTGAAAGCACTGATGTTGAAGGCAAGAGAAAGATTAAGTCCAAGTTGTACTCGAAGAATATTCCTTTCAAGGATCTGAAGATACAACTTGGAATGAGATTTAAAGATCCTAAGGAATGTCAGAATGTTGTTAGGCAATGGGCTGTTGCAAATGGATACAACATTAGGTGGACAAAGAGTGCCCATGGGAAAGTGGCCGCCGTTTGTGTAGATGGATGTGAGTGGCGGTTGTATGCTTCAAAGATCCATGGAGAGCCGACATGTATAATCAAGACTCTAACTGGTGAGCACACATGTGTACGAGCTGCTTCCAATCGACAAGTAGGTACGAAGTTCGTGGCAAACCATTTTAGGGAGAAGATCAGGAGCAACAACAACATCACAATCAAAGACATAATAAACGAGCTGCGCGTGACTTTCGGAGTCGTTGTTAGGCCAGTTACGTGCTATAGAGGGAGAAAGATGGCATTGGAATCCATAAGAGGTACTTTTGATCAGCATTATGCGAAGCTAAGATCATATGTTTCAGAGTTGATGTTGTCAGATAAGGAGGGGCGTTTTGAGTTGAAGACTTATCTTGATAAGCACGATCGACCCGTGTTTGAGAGATTCTATGTAGGTTTTTCAGCCCTACGGAAAGGATTTCTTATTGGCTGCAGAAAGTATATTGGGTTTGATGCATGCTTCTTGAAGACGGTTCTAAGAGGAGCATTGTTGGCCGCTGTTTCTAAAGATTGCAATAATCGGATGTACCCCCGTTGCATGGGCAGTTGTTGAGAAAGAAAATGAGGAAAGTTGGACGTGGTTTTTTGAGCGTCTCTTCGAAGAACTGCACATTGGTGACGGCTTAGGATGGACCTTTATGAGCGATAAGCAAAAGGTATAAACAAAAGGATTACAGTTCATTACTCATAATTGTTGTTTACAGTTCATAATTGATTACAGTTCATTTTTCATTTGATTACAGTTCATTATTCATAATTGATTACAGTTCATTTTTCATTTGATTACAGTAGATTTCTTTCTCAATTTTTCCTAATTGTTGTTTATGTATAGGGGTTGATAAATGGCATTCAAAAACTTGCGCCACATGGTGAGCACAGACATTGCGCGAGGCACATATATGCCAATTGAAAGAAGAATTTTAGTGGCCCGAAGTACAAGGCGTTGTTTTGGAATATTGTCAAGGCAACATGCAAGGTAGACTACGAGTGGGCATTGAACGAGCTGAAGAAGAACAGCACAGAGGCTGCCAATGACTTTGAAGCACGAGGTCCAGCTGCATTTTGCAAGGCTTTGGTAAATTCCTTCACAAAAACTGACTTGGTGGACAATAATGTGAGTGAGACCTTTAACTCTTACATTCTAAAGGCAAGAGACAAGGTACTTATTGATATGTTAGAGGATATTCGTACTATGATCATGACAAGGCTATATGAGCTCTCAACTAGCATGTCTAAAAGTCTTCATTCCTCTGATCCACTATGTCCCAATATTAGGAAAAAATTGAATAAGCTTCAAGGTTTAGTGAGATATTGTGATGTGAGGCCGGCTGTTGGGAATAAGTTTGAGGTGCATATGAATGATGACACACACGTAGTATCTTTGATTGATTGTGATTGCACATGTAGAGTGTTCGCTATTATTTTCACCACGCCGCAAGTATACGGTGTAGTTGCAACATAGGGAAGCAAGGTCGTATCCCACAAGGATTAGTGAATTCAAACTTCTAAATATTATTAATAAGTTGTTTTCAATCTATTTAGACAAACCAAAGATGAAGAGATATTGAGAACTAAAACAAAGCTAAATAAAGCAAGTAAATAAAATAACAGCAAGATAAACTTAGTTAATAAATTGGGGAATGACTCGAATGAAAGTTATCCTAGGGACTAGATTTCAATGGATCGTAATGAACTTCAATCTAAATCAATATAAATCTTGATATGGCCTACTTATCTAGGGCGATCTCCCCACTAGTTTTAGCCCCCTCCCGGACGACTAAAACAGTAGATTACGGGTCATAATTGCCGTCCCCGGTCAATTTCTAACCTATAACTCCCAAGAGCACAAAAGATCAACAAGCCCTCACCCACCTCTCAACCTCCCGGTTTATTGAGATGATATGTATCAAACTCCTAATCTATTGTAATTATCCTCTCCCGATTCAAATCACAAATTAGAAATGCACAAAAGGTGGCCAACCAATCATACAAGAGATAAATCTAGGACTTGAAAAGATAACAATAAGCACAATCAAGATATATATTGAACAAAGAAATCAATCCATTACAAATCCATCTAATCTAATCCCTAAGATAAGAGATTTTAGCCAAGCATATTCATAATAAAAGCAAATCTCAAGTCATAAGAAAACATAAATAAAGATATAGAGAGATAGAGATTCATAGACAAATCCTATAATCTTGATCTTCAATCATGTAGTCTTGATGAGCTCCTTTCCAAGTCTTCCCCTTCTTTATTTGATTTTGGTGTTGTTTTTGTGTGTGGAAGAGAGAAAAAATGGTAGAGAATGGACGCTAGGGTTTGGGATTGGAGAGTTGGGGAAGATGAAGTGGGTGTGTGTGGTGAATGAATGGGGAAAAAGAAGAGAAAAATGGAGTTTTGAGGCTAAAATCGCGTTTGGGGTCCATTTGGGGGAGCCCCGCCCTTTTCCCGCGGTCACGGCCCGCGTCCGCGGCCTTCAAACGTGGGGGATGCTCAGGGGACCCGCGGTCCCGCCCCGCGGCCGCGGTTGGTGACCGCGGGTGTCTCCTGAGTCGGGAACAGCTGACCCGCGGTCTTACCCCGCGGCCGCGGGTGGTGACCGCGGGGTACTGGGCGTTTTGCACAGTCCGCTCGTTTTGCTCCGTTCTCCCTCGTCCGGACTCGGATTTGGTCGCCGTTTGCGCTCACGGATTCCTCTCGAGACGTACTTCGATCTCATGTCTTCAAAATCCTCCAATTAATTCTTGATTTTCCCTGAAATCACTCCAAAACTACACCAAGGAATTAAAACTCAACAAAACTCAAAATTGGGATACAAACACATATTAGCAATCAATTCATGGGGGAAAATGACAACAATTCATGCGATATTGATGTACGAAAACCATGTTTGTCATAGAGCATGGGAGTTGACAGGTATTCCGTGTTGTCACGCCTTAAGTTGCATATTTCACAATAGAGATGATCCTGTGGCTTTCATTGATCGGTTTTACTATAAGACCAACGCTGTGGAATGCTACAACTTTGGTTTGAAGCCTCTGCGGGGATATAAGTCGTGGCCGGTTGTGACCGAATCGCCTATCTTACCTCCTAAATATTCAAGACCGACGGGAAGGCCAAAGAAGCGTCGGATTAGAGGGCTTGATGACCAACAAAATGCTACGAAGACAAAATTGTCGATGCGTGGTTTACGCATGTCTTGCAAGAACTGCGGTGGATTTGATCACAATAAGAGAACGTGTAAAGAGCCCACAACAATGCCACAGGTTAGTCTTTTCAGTTGAGTTTAAGGGATGCTAATAGATTGTAACTGGTCAAATAATATATGATGGTTTTTGTTTAGGAAAATGCGAGCTCAGCCGAGGGCACCGAGGTCAGCCAAGGTCAGCCGACCAAAAAGCCTAGGGCACCGAGGGCACCGAAGGGCAGCGAGGCACAAACTGATGGCACCGAGGGCAGCCAAGGTCAGCCGACCAAAAAGCCTAGGGCACCGAAGGGCAGCGAGGCACAAACTGATGGCACCGAGGGCAGCCAAGGTCAGCCGAGGGTAGCCGAAGGCAGCGTGCCACGAGGTAGGCAGCCGAGGGCGCCTCCGAGTTCAATGTTTCAACCCCCAAGGCCAAACAATCTAGCCAAGTTTGTCAAGCAGAGAGAGATTCGCACAGTATGTATCTAAGTTAAGTTTGTTGCAATTTTGTCGAATTAAGTTACAAATGTTATACTTAATCGAACATCCTTCAGGCACGACAAGGATATGGCGCATTTGTATCTCCTGAGACTGGAAATATTTATCTTCGGGTATGTATTAGTTGGACGTGGTTTTTTAAGCTATGTGAAATATGCTCCTCTTGACGTTTTATTTCAGGAACCTGGGACACGCCGTGTGAAGTTTGTCAGTGGTTACAATGCTACTCAACGAGCTGCTCGACCTTCAAAGAAGAAGAAGAATACAGTGGAGTGCACTCCGGGATCGCAAAGCAGCCAAGTGGATGATCCAACCCCTCCTTAGTTGTATCTTTTGGGTTTTTTTTGGTAGCCAAGTTTAGGCTTTTTGATGAAACTTATCATTTGGATGAAACTTGTCATTTTGATGCTTAGCCGAGACTAATTATTTGGATGCAACTTATCATTTGGATGAAACTTATCATTTGGATGAAACTATGTAATCCAAAGCATTTTGATGCTTCTAGCATTTCATTTGGATGAAACTTGTCATTTTGATGCTTCTAGCATTTCATTTACAGTAACTTAGATTTAAAGTGAAGCAGCAACTCAACTCATTTAAATTAGGGAGAAGTTTGTGTAATGAAAGTCTAAATTTCATTAAACATAACATTTACATAGGAAGACGACGACGGGTGTTCGATACAAACTCAACTCGACCTCCTAAAATCCAAAGCATCATAAACACATATGTTACAATCAATACACAACACAAACTATGAAGTCTACACTTCGTCTCCTTCAAAGACTTCTTCAATGATCTATTTTCAACACGATACTTATGCATCTTGAACTCTAGGTCGTCCTTCAATTCTTGAAGTTTCTCGGCTGCAACCTTTTGCTCCTTCTCAACCAATACGTTGCTTTTCCGTATGCAATGTAGTAGAGCCGCTTTTGCTCTTCCATCAAATGGCTCATCGTACCACACAAAATACTTGCAATCACCCGGCTAAATCAAGAAATACTTTGACAATTACATAGAATTGGACAAAAAAAAAACGCCTTCAAAGAAGAAAAAAAAAATGAACTTTAACGCAAATTGCAGAAGAAAAAGAAGAAAAACCTTACCAAATTTCCAAATCGACATCTCCAAAACCTCCTACCTGGATTAGCTGTACTAAATGATCGAAGGAGATTACATTCTCCATGACGGCAGTGCTTTCTCTCAAATGAATTCACAGACTCCTCACTGTAAGAGTTCTCCATTCTATGATCTAGGTTGAGAGATTTTGCTCGAGAAATTGAAAATTCAATAAGATATAAGAAAGAGGAGAAGAAGAGTGCAGCGTCTGAAACTAGGGCTGCGATTTGAAGAAGAGTGCAGCGTCTGAAACTAGGGCTGCGATTTGAAGAAGAGTGCTGTGTTCTTTGAAGAGGAGAAGAAGAAGAAGAAGAAGAAGAAGAAGAAGACGAAGTGTGCTGCGTTTTAGGGTTAATAAAATGGCTGCAAAAAAAAAATCATTCCACCTAGATTAAATGAGTCCACGTGGAATTGCCATGGTGTAAGTCCGGCAATCCACGTAAGTTTCCGATTCCCGGAAAATTTTTACGGGACACGCGTGATAAAATTGTGATAGGTTGGGTACCGTTTTCATATTATGGTTAGGGTGGGACATTTTTTAGAATTCGTTGAAACGATGGGACAGAAAGTGACCTTTACCCTAATATTAAAGTTAAAACAGTCAAATATATGTTAAACTAACAATTTTATTCAATTCGACCCAAACTATCGATTTTGACTAATAACATACAAAAATTACGAGAAATTGTGCAAATCTATCATCTAAAAATAATTTGGGGTTACATAGGAATTAATTACTAAGTAAAATCGTCGCAAATTTGATGACTTAAAACATGCAAAAATGAATTCGTTTAATACCATGTCAAAATCGTTACGATCCAACTTTGTTTTCACGTACAAGAAGAATTTTCCAGAAATAGTTTGTATAAAAATTGACATTAGAGTTTTCGCTATTAATTTATCAAAATCTATAGTTTATAAGAGAATTCAAAAACGTTAATAATTTGTTGCATATTTAACGACTACAAACAAAAAATAGGCATCTTAAAATTAAAGGGGACCACAATTCCAAGTAGCAAACTTCTTTTCCCTTTAGGATGATCCATCCGATGAGAGCTGACATGTTCTCCATGCCATGAAGAGCACTGAATTAAATTAATGTGGTTGATGGAACAAGAAAAATATGTCCACATACGAAGCTAAAATATTTATGTATAATGTGTTTCTCTTAGAGTATTGTATTTTATTACTATTAATTTGGGGTGAGTCTATAACACACATATCTTAATTTTAAAGTTGTTGTTCAGTTCAGACTATCTCAATGTATTGTATCGTATATTTTTAAAAATTACGGAATAATGGATTCTGTGATAGTCCAAAACAAAACTACTTATTCATAAATTATTTATTTTAAATTATTTTATGATATGTCAAACTCATGAATTATCTAGTCGCGCTCCTAATTAGATGAACAACTTTGAAATAAATGTTATACCTTACAAATAAAAAACTTCACTCTTAAACTTTCAATTTGAATTTTGGGCCATGAATTTTACTATTGGGCTAAAAGTTTAAATTAAATACGAAAGCCCATAAATTTTCAAATTTATTGTGAATATTAAATAATACTCTTTTCGTCCCGATAAAATGATCTCATATGAATGATATTATTAAATAGATTATGAGTAAATAGTATATAAATTATATGAGTAAAATTGTGAAAAAACATGTAATAATGTTTAAAAAGAAGATGAACATAAATTTAAAATTTAGGGGACGTACAAAATAAAAGTATACATAAATACTAGTGTGTAACCCGTCGAATTTCGACGGGAATTATTTGATGTTATAGTTTATAAATAAAAAATCCACCTCTCTTTCATAATATATTTATAAATGATTAATATTTTAAATTAAAGAGGGCCTAACATGACTTAACGAAACGTATATTCGAAAAAATTATTTGTCACTCACTACTATTTGCCACTCATATCCACAACCCGCGGATGCCCGCCACCCACTACGTGTCGGATACCCGTCACCCACTACCCGTCGGATACCGGCCGAGACTTGAAAGGTAGGGGTGTTGTTGCTTCTCGGCGTCGACATCCTGCAATCAACCACCCAACAAATAAATCACCACGAAGCTGTAGCAAATTTTAGAGAAAATTTCAACTTCTTATACACTACTATTTGCCACGCATACCTGCGACCCGCGGATAACCGCCACCCGTCGGATATTCACCGCACTACTCGTCGGATATCCGCCACCCGCTACCCGTCGGATACCCGCCGAGGCTTGAGAGGTAGGGGTGCTGCTGCTTCTCGGCGTCGACATCCTACAATCAACCACCCAAAAATGCAATAAACCACCAATAATAAATTTTCACATAGGCATGTTGATAAATATTTGTACTTGTATATAATATATATACTCATAATAGTCCAATATACTATAAATTATATGAACCCGTTTACATTTACAAATATAATTTATTATAATAAATTGGCTATTCTTCTAAAAAAATTGAACATTGTAAAATTAATATCATTAATAAATAGTATAAATAAAAATAAAGAAAATTCCACGTAGAATATTTTCATAAATTTTTATAATCAGTTAGAATGTGTATACTCGTGGTTAAATAATATAAATAACAAAAGACTTAAAAGTTGAAAATGTTCCACATAAGTATGTTGATTGATGTTCGGACATATCTATATTGTATACACGTAGTCATTCCAAATTTTACTAATTATCTGAACCTATTTAAAATATAAGTTTTTACGATACTTATTTATTCGTCTCAGTAAAAACTGAACATTATAAGTAATTATTAATAATAAAATAATATAAATATTAAAATTGAAAAAATATGATATGTCATATCGATCAATGTCTTTTATTTATAGCATTTATCTCAAAATATGACATTTATAGCAAAACTTTTTATTTTGCCAAAATTAAATTAATAAGTATTTTTTATTTATGATTTTTTGAACTTGTGGAATCGCATGAGAAATGAATGTGAAATTCAAAATGTGTTAGAGAATAGTAAAAAAAATATATATTTCATGAACCGTTTATTTGGTCAGATTAAATTAAATAAATTATTTATTTGACCAAACTTTATAATGATTTGAGAGAATAAAACATACTTTTGAAGTAGGCAATACATAATTATACCTAACACAAGAACAGAACAAAAGAGAGAATATGCAAATTTCCATTTCAATTATCGGACACTTCAAATAATACATAAATAAGTTCTGGGCTGAACTTTACAATGCAGCAGCAAATGCAATACAATTTCACAATTACATATTTGACATTTGATCCTATGTTATAACAATCAACAACAATAATGAACTATACAACAATATTAAACTGATCAACAAATTAAACCACGTAGTAAATCCTCCAAATGGGAGAGATTAACAGCAACAACCCCCAGCAAGAATCAAGCAGATTCAATAAATCCAACTGCTCATTTTCTTTGAGAAGCTGAGTATGAAGAATGGCTTACTTAGGAGTCAGATCAAGCGAAGGAATGCCTTCGCTTTTCGTTTTGCTTGGAGAATCATCTGGGTCCGAGTTAATTGGACATACAGAGGCAAACTTGCAGAACTTGCATTTCCAGAGCTCCTCCATAGGAGGGTAACTGGCTTCTCTATTGCCCAACCAAAACTCGAGAAATAACTTGATTTGAACCTTGACCGGATCATGGTCATACTCAAATTCATCTTTCCTTAATAAGGAATGATCTTCCTGAAACTCGTATCTGTTTAAGGAAAAACACGTCTTATAACAGCTTATGCGATGGAAACTCTAAACTAAAATACAGGCCACGGAATTATGCATGAAGAAAATGTTGAAATCCAATTTAACAGGGCATGCACCCATAATAAATTAATAAGAATATGGGAAAAGTTTATGCCGAATGAGAGACTTCCATTTTCATCCCATACTTCATTTCACCAAGAACTGACATCATATACGAACTCCAAAGAACCCAGCTGAGTTATCAATTTATTTTGATGCAAAACGACAATATGTTTTGGAATAAGAAAATTAAGCCCAACCCATCGACACTACAGAAAGACAAATAACTCCAAAGCTAATGCAAGCTCACCTCAACAATAGCTGGTCATGAGTCATAGGCAGCGAGCAACAACTATTTTCAAAATACCGTACCACCTCGCTCAGAGTCTGCATAAACAACCACATGAATGTGAAATTAAAGTAAGTTCAACTCTAATAACTTAATCTCATACGCCACCGTTTTTCAAAAAAAATAAACACATTAAGATACTTTTCAAAGCCCAATAAATTTCACCTGTCATTTGCAAACATATCAAAATTCAATGTTCTTTCTATTAAAGACAGCTTTTCAGTAATTTTCTTCACTCATCATCACTATATTTTCCTGAGCAATCAATATATCTTAGAATTGGATTCAAGCAATATCAGATCTCAGAACATATTTTAATGGAAGATTTAAACATGATTCATACCAATAGCATACATCAATCGCCAAAATCATAACTCAGAACATATGTTAATAGCAGATTTAAACATGATTCATTCCAATAGCATACATCAATCGCCAAAATCCGAACTCAGAACATATTTTAATGGCATATTTCAACATGATCCATTCTAATAGCATACATCAATTGCCAAAATCCACACAATAAACATGCTCAATAAAGCTGGAAACTTTTCACATTTGACCAATTCTAACATTAAGAATGGAAAATTATGGCGACTGAGAGAGGGAGATATTACCATTGCAAGCTTGGGCAGATGGATTCACTGGAAACTGGAAACGATTTCCTGCCAAAAAAAAAAGAATTAAAGTAAAAATTAGCATAGTACAAAATATCTTCAATAGCAGGAAGAAGAAGAAACACAATATTTAGCATTTGAACTAATTAATTTATAGCTGAAAGTTTAGGTTATAAAGTTTCTATTACTATTAATTTTTACCTAAAAAGTGGTTGATTATATGTAAATAAATCATATGATTGTATATATTTTAATTCTTTCCAAAATTTATGTCTTCTAAAATCGACCACTAATCATTCTATATTTACAAAAACACAATCTTTCCTAATAGAATACTTACCATGGCTGACGTATCTGCTAGGGATAGCAGCGGACTGAGGGGCGGCAGCGCCGACTTATCAAAGGAGACAGGTCGGGGCGAGGCAGTGAGGGCAGGAGTGTGACCCATCGATGCAGAGGGTGCCAGCGCGGCTCGGTGGCGGACGACAATGGCCGTGGTCTTGAGCCACTACGGTCGTAGGGTTCTGTAGATAGGGGGAAGGGCAAGGGAGAATCGGGGATTGAGACGACGGTGGCGGTCTTCACCGTTACTTGCCGGGAACTGCAGGAAGGGAGGAGTGGGCGGGTTGCGTGAAAGAGAGGGAGGAGCGGCGATTTCGCCGTCCCCAAGGAAGGCGGCGGACTGTGTTGTGTGCGGGAGTCAGTCGAAGGCGATGGTGGAGGTGACCAGTACGGCGAATTGAGGCGGTGAGAGAAGAGTCGGATGTGGGAGAATGGGGAAGAGGAATTGAATTGCGGCGGGGAGAGAGAGTTGGATGTGAGAGAATTGGAAGATGAATTGGTTTTAGGTTTAGGGGAGAGACGAATATTGATTTTGTTTTTATAAAATAAAATAATCTACGTGGATGTAATTTGCCACGTAGGATGTATATTTTAAAGCTAGAAGCTCTAGAATTGCATGGATTTTAAATCTTGAATTCTTAGATAGGCCACGTAGGACCCCGGATTAAGGAGAGCGCATGAATCCTTAATCGTATTATATATTGATTGAAGATGAGAGGGAGTATTAATTAATTTAACCTTAAACTAAAATGGGATTAACGTTGTTCTTTCTGCAGAAGCCACCTATTCTGAATTAATATGCTTCAGCTAGTTCTTTCAATTCATCATATTTAACCCATCAGCTTCATCTCCCCATTTGTTTTTCTGAAAATTTAAAAAATGCAGACTTTCTTCAAGCAACTCCTCATTTCACTCTCGCCCCAATGTTAGTTTCTTCAGTAAATTCTTCGTCCAAAATTTCTTGTTCTTAAATCCAACACACCACACATCTGAACAGAGCAATTCACACGCAGACACATAATCACATGTCACCTGAAGTTCCTAAGAAATCAAATAGAATAAGTTTCCAGTAGTTCACAGAAAAGAAAAATAGTACTATATAAGATATTGAAAGTAGAGGCGCCGCTGCTTCTGTGCTGTTGTCGGCCGGAGCAGAGGCGGCGGCGTCGAAGCTTCTTCTTCGATGGCCGTCTGGCCGAGAAAGCGAGGCAGGAGATAAAAGGAGGCGTCTGTGTGTGTGCGCGTTCTGGTCTGCATGTGTGTGTCGCAGATGAAGATATAGAGAGAGAGAGAGAGAGAGAGAGCGTGAGTTTAAGAAGAAAGAAAGTGATGAAACGTGAAGGAGAAAGGAGTTGGGCTCCAATTGTGGGCTAAAGCTTTAATTCATTAATGCGCTAAATCTTGCTATTTATGTTGGGCTTGCATTATTGATTGAAATTGGGCTTCTAATTTTAATTAATTTGAGCCTGAAATAGGTTTATAATTTGGGCTTGATTTTAAATTAAAAGTTTGAGCTGATTTTCCATAAGAAAAGATCTTTCAATATTTTTATTTCATTAATTGAACCAATATTTTTAAAGGTTTTATAAAATAAAGTTGTAAGTATTAAATTATTTTCAGGTACATTTTGACTTTTATATTTTATTTTTGAATTTTATATGATTGAGGCACTCTTCCGTGCAACCGGTTGCACCATGCAACTGGTTTCTGAATGACACTACTTCAACATATAAATGACACTTGAAGATCTTCAAGTGTCATTTGTATGTTGAAGTAATGTCATTTGTATGTTGAAGTAGTGTCATTCAGAAATTTTCAAGTGTCATTTCCCAAATAAAATAGTGTCATTCTGGAAACCAGTTGCACGGTGCAACCGGTTTCACAAGAGTATTTGTGTATATGATTAGACGTGAAGTTTAACTTTTTTTTTTTTGATAAGAAGACGTGAAGTTTAACTAAGACGTGAATTTAGTTCTAGGTGTGAACTTTATTTAATACTACAGTTGTCATTTATTTTAATATTATGTGTTTATCATATGTGATCTGAATTATATATATTGCTAGGAGCCGGCATAATGGGTTCAGCCGTTCAGGACATCATAGTTTTTGGTATGTCACAATGCGATTTAAATGTCAAAATTATGGTTACAACTATAGTCACCAGGGGGCTGCGCATAATGGGTCCAAGTCCTTGGTATGCCACCGTGCGACTTTAAGTTATAAATGTTACAACTAAAATGTACTCCCTCCGTCCCACGAATCTTGACACATTTCCAAATAAAGTGATAATTAGTTCGAAAATAAGGGGTCTTAATTACATTTTTCTCTTACTTTATCGCTTTTATATTTTATTACCTATACACTTACAACACTAACCTACAGCTCCTTAATTCTCGTGCCGAAACCAAACGTGTCAAGATTCGTGGGACGGAGGAAGTATGTTTTACCATTTAAGAATAGGTAATTATTTATTTAGTGAGTGGAGAACGATCATCCCCATAAATTTAAAAAAAATAAAGAGAGTTAGTAAGAAATAACCTTATAAATAAAAAAGTGATTAGTCCATAAATGATATTAGGATATATATTTTTATAGATGGGTGAAAATTATAAATCATGATCTATTTCTACGAACGAATGAAGTATTTTATAAATGAAAAGAAGTAGTGTTATTAATTACATACACATCAAATATGTGGAAGACCCTCCCCTCCATAAAGTCCGAAGATTAATTCATCATACACGTAGGAAAGATATCAATCGGAATTCCAGCAAAACTATGCAAATTATTATTATTCAAACTCAATTAATGCACATTTACGTACAAGTGTATCATATAGTGTGGAAGATGAAGAGTCATTACTGCTTCCGCTATCATTATATCGAAGAGAAAAAGGAAATTATTCATCCGTCTCACAGAAATTAACAGTCTCGTTCGCAACTTCACATTAAATGAAATATAATTTATGTACTTTTGTTTGAACGAAATAATTGATGTTACTTGAAAAATAAAATAGCAGAAAGGTTTTTATTACACCTTGCCTACTTAGATGAATTTCAGAAGATCATAAATTTGGAAAAGAAAATACTACTCCCTCCGTCCCACTTAAATTGGCACACTTGCGTTTTTTATTTGTCCCACTTAAATTGGCATTTTCCTAAAATAGTCCTTATTTTCTTTACACACATAAAACAAGTGGACCATATCTACTTTACACTCTTAACTCTTTATTCTTAATCTCCGTGCCCAACTCAAAAGTGCCAATTTAAGTGGGAGGAAAGGTGTATTATATACACACTACTTTATATACATCTTTAAACTTTAAACTTTACAATTTTAGTAGGAGGAGGATGGAACTACCAAAAAAAAAAAGATAAAACATAGATTCACCTACGAATGAAGGGGGTATACAATTTTTGTAATTTTATAAAAACAATTTATTAATCAATATGTCTTAATTCAATAGATCACATTTATTTATTTAGACATTTTATTTCAATAGGCCACTTCCTAAAATAGCTAGAAAGTCAATACATAGCAAATAACTTCACATAAGTCATTATTTACATCATATGTTGACAGTCTGACATGCACATAATTATTTCTTCTTCTCATTTTAAAAAAGAATTTATCTCTCCTACTCTCTTGTCAAATATATTTTCAAAAAAAGTTATAATTTTCTCTCATATTTTATTATAAATTGCTTTATGCGTCCCATAAAAATATGCATAGTATGATACGACAAGAGTTTTAAGACATCATGTAAAGTGTAGTGTGAGTAGAGAAGGGGTCCCACATTGATGAGACAGACGAAAAATGAAAACTATGTACATTTTTATGGGATGGAGAGAATATTAATTTCTTGACATACATGCTCAGGCCTTGTGCCTTATTTAATTGGGACGAATGGACTATTTTTTTAAGTATAAAAATTACCAAAACAAAATAAACAATTACAAAAAAAACCTATATTGTGAAAAAAAAAACAATAAAATTAATTAAATCCTTTTTAATTTTGAACCAAATTTTTAAATAAATCAATTGTTTTTAAATACTTTAAGATTTTTGTCTAAATATATTTTGTTCTAAATGCATCAGTTTTTTTTTATTTTTTATTTTATAAATTATAAGTAAATAAAAAAATTTAAAAACAGTGCGACAAATGATTCGAATCTAGGATCTTGAATATTTATCTCTTTAGGTTGGGCCAACACATGCATACTAAAAAAAAGTCATGTTTTTTTTTTTTAAATATCTAATTTTTGTAATTTTTTATAGGAAAATATTTTGTTCAAATTAAGAAAAAGTCATGTCAAACACTCAAAATAAAGGTATCTGAAAACTCCGAGGGATCTGAATTAGCCCATGTGTAAATCGTACATCTACTTCATTACCCGCTTTATTCAGTATTAGTATAATTGCAATTTCATCCTTTTCAGCAATATGGGTAAGATTGCGTTTGGGGTTTAGTGCTTTGTGCTTGCTCTTTGCCTTTGCTAAAACTGTAAAATAAAACCCTCACCCATTCCATATTAAAAACTCCATGAAAAGTCACATCTATGTCTGCTTGCATACCTACACACTCATTCCATCCATCGATTTCCACCCCATCTCCAAATTCATATTCATATATAATTATAAAACCCACTGTAAATATTCTAAAAACTAATCAAACTTTATTAGCGGCAGCCAAATCCAAATGCTTCATTGTATTGTACACAGAGAAGAGAAAACAAGCACAATCAAGCACGAAACGACGACGTACGTACTAACCAAACATAAACACAGGCACCAACCAATTGAAATCCTGTAAAAAGCTAGCGTAATTTTCTAGCTAGTAGTGACATGGCAGTTTCTTGGCGGCGTCAAAGGCGAAGGGCCCGACGGTGAAGAGCTCAAACGGCAGCGGCTTCGGCGGGGTGTCGACGGGCGGCTTGGCCGCTAAGATGGCGCCGACGGCGCCGTCGTGGAGGTTGGTGGGGACGCTGCACGCCGCCGAGGGTGACGAGATGAGGAAGACCTTGCACTTGTGGGACCCGGATGTCGTCAGCTTCTGCGGCATGAAGAAGAAGAAGCCGTTTTTGTCGGTCTTCATCTGCTCCACCAAGCTGATCTTCGAGTTGTTGCATTGCAGCTTCACCACAGCGCCTGACAAAAAACAAAAAAAATCAAGATGGGTTTGTGTGTGCTTTGAGAGATGAGAGAGAGAGAGAGAGAGAAAGGTACCGAGGAGAGGAGTGGCTCCGACGAGAGTGTCGACTCCCCTATACTTGCAGGACTTGCAGTAGACGACGCCCTGAATAGCCACCTTCTTCCTCATTGGAGGGTATTTCGGCGGCTGAGATGGCGGCTTCACTGGGGGGTGAGCCGGGGGTTTCACGGGAGGATGAGCCGGGGGTTTCACGGGAGGATGAGCCGGCGGCTTGACGGGAGGGTGAGCTGGGGGTTTAACGGGAGGGTGAGCCGGCGGCTTGACGGGAGGGTGAGCCGGGGGTTTAACGGGAGGGTGGGACGGGGGTTTAACGGGAGGAGGGGTTGGGGTTGGGGGTGGGGTGGGGGGGTGATGGTGGTGGTGGTGGTGGGGTGGTGGAGGATGAGGGGCTTCGGCCGGCGGTGGGGAAGTAGTGGCTAGGGCGGTGGAGAGGAGCAGAGAAAGGACAAAGGGAGTGGCGAAAGAAACAAAAGCCATTATGTGAAGTGAGCTGAGTAGCAGAGTTGCAGGGCAGGGGGCACTCCTTTTATAGGGGTTTATGAAGCGGCATATTATGAAGCTCTGTTGTTTGCGACAGTTTTTCATAATAATTAATAATACTACTAGTATATAGTAGTAAAATGAAAGAAGTTTGTTCAATTAATGTTGTCCGCGTCTTGGCTATGATTAATTAATGTTTAAGAAGCTCGAGTTTTGTGACATAATTATGCTTAGTCGCGTATTTAGGGCATCCACTATGGTGCTACCCATAGTGGATGCCACATGTGTGCCACCTCATCTACTACCTCCTTTTTCAACTACCCTATATTTTCTCCACTATAACACTACCTCACTTTTAACTATTCATGGACCCCACTATCATTATTATTTTACCAATAAATTTGTGTATTTAATTTTGTATTATATTTTATTTTAATAAAATTAATATAATTATATGAACAAATTAATTTATTTAAATAGTATAATTTAATTTTAAAATAAATATAATTATACGAATAAAATATTTTATTTAAATAAATATACTTTTAAAATTAATATAATTATGCTAACAAAAATTAAAATTCAAACGCGCAGTTTATTGAAAATTAATTTCTTACATCACACAACTAAAATTAAAAACACAAATTTAAATACACACAACATCTTAAGTTCAAAATATGGTTGTAGCTAGAACAAAATATGAAAGAAAAACTAAAAAGAATGAAAAAAAAAAAAAACGAAAATGAGAAAAAGCAAAAAAGGTGAGGAGAGAGAATGTTGGCAGCCACTTTTTTCAAGAGGAAGGTCCCACCATCATTGCCAAGAACGGAGTTCTTGCCTTGATACCCATTTCCTTGTTGGGTTCTTATTTTCTGCTCCTCACTATGGTGCTACCAGGTTCTATCTTTGCCACATGGGCATAAGGATCTCCCATAGTGGAAGCCCTTAGTAGCTGATTGTGCGGAAGACAGATGGCGTCCCACTTCACAATTCACATGCAGCGGAACAGGAGCATCTATCAAATTAAACCTCTTTTAATTTTTCTCATATTACTTTAATATTTGCACAGGTTTTAGAGCGTATGTAGAAGTTTCCAATGAATTCTCTTTCTAGTTATCCTTTCTATGATAAGATTCGACTGACGTAGAATAATAATGGAAGTTTTTTAATCTATGCGAGACCACCCATATATACAGTAAAACATTGTTACATTAAGGACGTGTTTGATATTGACTAATACACTGTATTAGTTAATTTAAAACAAATCAGTTTAGTGTTTGATATTATTTAGTAATAATACGGATGATTCGATTTAATCCCACGATCCAATATTATTTATCCAGATTTCTTAGGATTAATAATATCACCTCCCCCTAGGATTAACTTAAACCAGGATATTCTGTATTTAGTCATGATAGCAAACACCAACTCAATATTAATAATCTGTCATTATTCATGCTAAATATCCTAGTTACAAATTATCCTACATAATCCTTTATTGAAAACCAAACGAGCCCTAAGAATGAAGCTAAATAACGAAACTGGGAAACAATTAAATTATTTTTAAAATAAAATTAATAATTATTTAATTGTATCTTTTGGATTGTAATTGTTTTTTTGTAATTTTTTATAATATTTTAAAGGCACAATTCAAATAAAACAATAAAATAATTAATTTCTTATTTAAAAATAAATTAAATAATTTTTGTCCAATTTAACTAGTTTGTTGTTGGTAACTAGTAAGTGCTTTAAAGTAATCTATATACTCCATCCGTTTCAATATTGATGATTTGTTTTCCTTATTAAATTGTCCCAAATATAATGATATGTTTCTATTTCGGATCATAATTATGGTCATATTAACAAAGTCATTAGGACAAATATATATACTCCTCAAAACTAAATGCAACCCTAGTTTCGGCCTCTCTCTCTTTCTTCGCTCCCCCTTTTTTCTACCGCCTCCACCCATCTGAAGCCTAGCGCCGGTCAATTTTTCTGTCCCTCAACCCATGGTGGCGTCGCCCCCCAAGTCACGCCATCTTCCCTAGCCCACCGCCGTAATGAAATCAAATTGGAAGTTGTATCTGAGCGATGAGGAGATATCATACTCGAAAGACTCACTTTCCCTATGGTTGGCGCTGCTAAATGTCGTTTTCCCATGATCAATTGATGAGTCACTGACGGAGAACACAAATGGGGCCTCGATCGGCACGAAGGAGGTCGAACTTAGGCGTGGAAATGTGGGGGTCGAGATTCCACGATGAACCGACTGCCGATCTACCCCCTCCCCTTCTGCCAACCAGCGCCCCTGCCTCTTGTGAGGAAAACCAATAGATCGATCCCCTCCTACTATTTCTAATTCAATTTCTAACGATGAGTCATCTCTATTGTGTGAGGAAATTCGGAATGAGGTGATGGTGAGCGGCAAATTGGTGACAGAGCCGGAAGCCACACAATCGGTGGTTCGATTGCCAGCCGGAAGTGTTTTTAAATAATCTATAAATTGTAAAAATAAGTTTCAATAATTTATAAGCTCTTCAGAAAACAAATTCTTCAATCTCAAATATTTTTTTATAATTTTATAAGTAATAATTAATGTATAAAAGTGACTATATTATCTTCCAACTTCATCTCTTTTAAATTTTCTCTATCTAGCTCACAATTTTCTTTTTAATTTATAAATTTAATTATCTGAATATTTTAACAATTTATAAATTTTAATAGAAAATGTGTAGTATACGTATTATAGGGCGGTAGAATCCTGAAAATCGGTGGATTTATGTGGGGACTCAATACTACACTACATATACATAGTACTAGGCTTATGTTTTTTGGACATTTATTGACAAATGACAATTGCGGGCCAGCCTGTCTATATATGGCCTCGCATAAATATGCCTCCATTATCAGCTATTTCACCGGGTGAGTTCGGTTTAGATTCCATCAATATAATGTAAATTGTACTTTCATTTATTTATTATTTAATTTAATTTTTATTAACTTTATTTCATTATAAAATATATTCAAATTCTATCTGTTCCTAAAAATTGTGACCTTATATCATATCGGGATGTCCTTGAAAATTATGATTTTTTTTATTTGAAAATGATCCCACAAACTCTCTTCTATTATTTACAAAAGGATGTGGGATTCAATTTTCACCAAAACACAAATACCATATTTTTTCTTAAAATTCGTGTCTTTTGCAATGAATCACAATTTTTAGGGATGGAGGAAGTATATTTTATATCTAAAAAAAAACCGTCATGACTAATCTATCTTCGATTTGCCTTGTGTCAAATTTAGGGGTGTAATCGAACTGAGCCGAACCGAATAATGGTGCGTTTAAATTTGATTTGTTTAGTATCGAATCGAATCTCGAACTTTGTTTGCCGAATACTTTGAGGCTCACGAACTTAATCAAACAAACTCGAACTTTCTAAATTTATATTTATGTTCAAAATATTGATTATTTTCTGTTGAAATGAGATTATTTTATTTAAAATAATAAATATATTAATTATTTTCTTATAACAAATAGATTTTATTGAAAATTTAATACAGTTATTATTATTTTTAGTCGATAAATATAAGTTGTACCTACTAATAATTTATATTTTCAAACTGAATAACTTAACGAACGTGTTCATGAGCTAATGAGTCGAATACTACCGAGCTCAAATTTGATTTGTTTATTTATTAAACTTCTCTAAATAAATTTGAATGAATTTTTTTCGAATCGAGCTCCGAATAGTTTGCGAGCAATTTGATTTGTTTACCATCCTAGTCAAATTATCAGGCTTGGGTGATTATTTAATTTTTTTTCCTTCTTCTGGGGTGTTCTCTCTTTGCATGCGATACGAGACAACCTTCTTTTTCGTTAAAGAAAAAACAAAAACCATCGTTTAGGAGATAGCTAGGAAGAAAATGCTTTCAAGAAATTAAATTGGTTGTTTAGGAGTATCAACACTAGGGCTGGGAATCGGGTCGGGATCGGGTACCCTACCCGAAAAAATCGGGTACCCGACCCCGAATAAGGTCGGAAACTGATACCCGACCCCGAACCCGATTTCTTAATCGGGTACCCTAATACCCGACTCGGGTATTCGGGTACCCGAAATTACCCGAATACATAGAGGAAATGAAGCAGAGGGCATGGCAACAAATTCAAACCAGGGCAGCAAATTCAAATCAGCAAATTCAGCCGAAATTCAACATTGACATAGTGAAATTCAAGGACCAAATTCAATTATTCAAAGCAGCAAATTCAATTATTCAACATTGACATAGGAAATTTGTATTAAAGAAGAAGAAGAAGAATAAGAACGTTGTTGGAGCTCGGAGGCGGCACGGCTACTGTAGGGCGACAAGCTCGGCCCGGCGGCGGCGGAACGACGGGAACGACAGGGCGCCTGGACGAGGGTCGCGGTGGAACTGCGGCCTGCGGGGGCTGGGAGCGAATGGGCGACTGCGGGCGGACGAGGCGAGGAGAACGGCGACGACGGGCGGAGAGGGGCGCCGATTAGTACGATTGGGAGGGATGAATTGATTTGGGAATTGGGAGGGAATCGACTATGGCGTTTGGGAGAATTGGGATGAATTGAATTGGGAGGAATTAGGGTCGGCGGGCTGTGGGAGTTTGGGAGAATTAAATAGTTTAAATTTTATTAATTAAAAAAATCAGGTAATTCGGGTATACCCGATACCCGATTTTTTCACAACCTAAATACCTGACCCCGACCCCGACCCCGATTTTTTCGGGTATAGGGTACCCGATACCCGATTTTTTCGGATCGGGTATCGGGTACCCGATTACCCGATCCCGAAATTCCCAGCCCTAATCAACACTAGTGAAAATGCAGTTATAGCATCATAATGGCATCTAGCACGCGGATTCTTTTCAAAAAGAAAAAACCGAAAACAATATATAGTATTTAATTTCTACTCTGCATCTAAATATATGTGACTTTGTGATATGTGCATGTGGGACCTCATACATATTTTAAGCCTACTGGCATATATGTAGCTAAACGGATTAAAATTTAGTCATTTGAAATCGTTGATTGTGGTGAATCACAATATCAAATTAAAATGATGACGCTAGCTAGTTAGTGCAATTCAATCGCTCAAATTCGTTTGAAATATATTTACTTGTCCTTGTTCCAAATACAATTTAAAAGTTATTTTATTACTTATTTTAATTTCATACATATGTAACACTGTGAATAGGCGAAAGTACCCACTTTTATAACTTGTCTTACAAAAGTACCCACCCAAGCCAAAGTCCAAAAAGTCAAAGCCGACATGCTTGGTTTTTTGGAAAAGCAGACCTGACATGCTTCGGTTTTTGTAAAATGTCTAACTCACGTCAATTTCACAAGTTAAAAATGTGATGAAGAGACAATAATTGCCCAACTCACGTCACTTTCACAATCTAATGTATACTGTATGTTTGAAAATTTATAAAAAAATTAGCTTACGTTTGCGTTATAAAAACATTAGTAAGAGGACTAAAAATTTCACTATTATGTATATTATGCAACAAAAAAATATTCAGAAACCAATGAAACAATTAGCCGCCGAAAATTCATAGCCGTGAACAGTAGCCGGCGGTCCAAAATATACACGGCTACTGGTCAGCGGCTATGAACTTCCGGCGGCTAATTACTCCATTTGTTTCATAATATTTTTTTTTTGCATAATATATATAATAGTGAATTTTTGAGCCCTCTTAGTAATATTATATTATAACACGAATACCTTAATTTAGAGTTTTTATTTAAATTTTTAATTTTTTTTTTATATTACAAGAAGTATACAGTGATGTCAAATATGAGAGATACTGAATCTGCAAAAAATTGGATTATAGTGGGGTAAAAATACTCACTTTATGCATGATTTGATTGAACACAAAATAATACAGTAAACACATAAAATAATAGGCTATTTTTGAAGAAAACACTTGAAACTACTGAAATGTAAACAAAAAAATATTTGAGCTCTAAAAAAACAATTAGCCGCCGGAAATTCATAGCCGTGAACAGTAGCCGCCGGTCCAAAATATACACGGCTACTGGTCAGCGGCTATGAACTTCCGGCGGCTAATTACTCCATTTGTTTCATAATATTTTTTTGTTGCATAATATACATAATAGTGAATTTTTGAGCCCTCTTAGTAATATTATATTATAACACGAATACCTTAATTTAGAGTTTTTATTTAAATTTTTAATTTTATTTTTTTATATTACAAGAAGTATACATTGATGTCAAATATGAGAGATACTGAATCTGCAAAAAATTGGATTATAGTGGGGTAATAATACTCACTTTATGCATGATTTGATTGAACACAAAATAATACAGTAAACATATAAAATAATAGGCTATTTTTGAAGAAAACACTTGAAACTCCTGAAATGTAACAAAAAAAATATTTTAGCTCTAAAAAAACAATTAGCCGCCAGAAATTCAAAGCCGGTCGTACTAGCCGTGTGAAATTTTTCACACACGGCTAGTGAATCCGGCTACGATTTTGTGGCGGCTAATATTTTTTTTGGGACCAAAAAATCATTTTGAAGTAATAGATATGGTTGTAAAATTTTTTACCTTGTTATGAATGTTTGAAAGTAACATATGTATCCCTTTTTGTGTATTTCTATTTATTTGTTAATGTTTTAGTCAAAAAAGTACATGTCCACATGAAATAAGAGATAAGGTGACCGCACAAATTTGGATTGTAATGAGGCTTTAATGCTCACTTTCTGCATGCATTTGATTGCACATTGAATAATAGATTGAAGTGTACTGAATGAATGAACAATACATTTCACGTGAATTTGTACAAAAGAATCTAATATTAGTCTATAATGGCTGCATTTGTGAATGAGAAAACATAAATCCAAATACTCGTAGAAAGAGCATTCAGTTAAAAAATTGAGAAATTGAAACCCTCAAAGATTTGAGAAGTGGTTTGTGCGATAGTTGGTGCAATTGGTGTTCAAATTCTACTTGAAGAGGTGATTTTCTCATATATTGTTTGTGTAATTAATAGTTTGAATGTTTTATGTTATATTTATGAGAATTTTTAAAGCGTTTATGCATATTTTAATACTACATTTTATGTGTTTTTATAGATGGAATTCGTTAGATTCATATATGTGAGATACAACCGACTCGTCGATGGTATACACTATGTTGGTGGGGCTACAGAGGTCCTTCCCCTCGTCAACGAAACTATTGAGAGCCTGATGTGCAGCGTCAACAATATTATGAGGACGCATTCGTTGAGCTCGAGCTACCAATTGTATTATTTGGCGACCAATCTATTTGGTAGGGAGACAAAATGTGGCTTGGCCACAGACGATGACGTCGAAGCCTTGTTGGCAACTGCCGACTATCCCATGGTGTACGTTGAGCACTACAACGGTCCGATTGTAGAAGGAGCCTACATCCCTACTTTTGATTTTGCTGAACCTTCGGGACACGTAGATGAAGCACAATGTAGTCAGTATGAGACGCCGTATTATCATCATACGTCGTTTCATGGTGTCCAGAGCTCGCCTCCACGACAATATTTTACATGGGATGGACAACCGCTAGACGAATCTGCATGGAATCAAACCGAAAGGCTTAATGAAGTATGTGGGAGATTGAACGATGTGCGGACAGATGATGAACCTGAGCACGAAGCCGAAGGCTCGGTTGCATCAGGAGACGATGATGATTCTGAGGAAGATGACGAAGAATTTGACCCTGCGCTCGAGGCGGGCACTGCTTCTGATGCCTCTGAGGATTTATTAGACGACGATCTAATCGATTTCACGGAGACCGAGCGAGCATGTTGGATCCGACAAAGTACAACACGTGACGGAGATCCGACAGCCGAGACCGGTGATCTAACTAATTGGTTAGTTCCCTTGATTCCAGTGGACGCCTCGGCTTCGCTGGTTGCTCGCGAGAGTGATCCTTCTAGAGTTGATGATCTGCAGAAGAATTCTTTTTACAACAGCAAAGACGACCTGATCATTGCTGTTGGTTTGTGGAACATGAAGCGAGGCACTGAGACAAAAGTTGTCCGCTCAGATCCGGGACGAGTCTATTTCTCGTGTAAGCACTCTGACAACTGCAATTTCGATCTTCGTGCGTCTAGTCACGGCCGAGGGATGTGGAGAGTGCATAAGTTGAAAGAGCATTCATGCGAAGGGGACTTGCGCACAGCTAAAAAAATCAAGGCGCACTCGAAGGTGGTGGCAGCATTTGTGGCAAACAGAATACGCGATGATGGAGAGGTCATTAAGCCGAAATCCATCATGGCTGAGTTAGTACGCGATTTCGGCATCAAAATCAAATATGATGTCGCGCTGCGTGCAAGAAATCTCGGGATGGAGATGATATACGGTCGAGTTGATGATTCGTTCCTCCTGCTTCCAAGATATTTGTATGCCCTGAAGGAAACGAATCCTGGCACCTTATATGGTTTGGAAGTAGACATAGACTGCCGGTTCAAACATTTGTTTGTTGCTCTTGCGGCTTCCATCTCACCTTTTTACTTTCACCTTCGACCAGTGATTGTGGTTGACGGCACACACCTGAAGGGAAAAAATAGTGGCATTTTGTTTGTAGCTGTGACAAAAGACGGAAACGAGGCAGTTTTTCCCTTGGCGATCGGTGTCGGTCCGATCGAGAATGATGAGTCGTGGAAGTGGTTTATGTCACATCTGAGAGGTGCTTGCGGCGAGCCCGATAACTTACTTATTGTATCTGATGCGCATGTCTCCATCGCTAATGCTGTGAAGAGCGAGTTTCCAAATGCTACTCACGGTATTTGCTACTACCACTTGTTGAACAAGATGAAGGGTTACGGGCCCGGTGTTGCTGAGCTTTTTCGCCAAGCTGCATACGCCTGCGAGCAATCAGATTACACGCGTGCAATGTCAGCCATGGCTGCTCTGAAGCCAAAGGCGTACGAGAAGTTGTTGCGCGTAGGCCCGGAGAAGTGGGCACGATCACAATGTCCTGTGTCCCGTTACAGTTTCCTTACATCCAATGCCGCCGAGAGTTTTAATGCACGTTTGCTGTGGGCCAGGCGTCTTCCAATCTGCTCGATGTTGGAGGCAGTCAGATTAGTTGTCGAGCAGTGGTTCAACGACAGGCTTGCGGCCGCACAAGAGAGCGATGAAAATCTGACTCCGGAGGCAAAACAGAAGCTCAGTGCAGAACTTGTAAAAAGTCGTCGTTACACAGCCAAGAGGACCACCGAGAGAAAATACAGGGTTCGTGCTAGTGGTCGCCATTATATGGTTGACCTTCAAAAGCAGAGCTGTGAATGCAACGAATTCAACGAGGACCAGATGCCGTGTTCTCATGCGATTGGAGCCATTACGTATGTCATTTCTATTCATGACCTCAATTACCATTATTAAATAACAAAAAGTATAATCGTTTGTTTTGCAGTGAGGCGAACGAGTCAGTGGAGGATTACGTGCACTCTTACTACTGGAACAGTTCACTAGTTGACACATACTCTGGCGACGTTAACCACTTGCCTCCCATAGAAAATTGGAATATTCCTTTCCAAATTGCATCTCAGCTTGTTTTACCAAATCTCTCTCGGCGATAAGCTGGTCGTCCAATGGAAACTCGAGTTCGATCCGCAGGTGAAAGGCCGACTCAAAACACATCAACAGCGGAGGCATCAACTAGTAGCAAGAAACGAGCACCCAAAACGTGTGGTCTCTGTGGCGGGTCTGGTCACACACGTCGATCGTGCAAGGGTACGGCCACCGATGCGTAGTCGTATTTATGTTTAAATTGAAGCTTTTTTAAATATGTTTTCAGTTGTACCATGTCAGCGTATGACATTAATTTCTTTTTATGTTTTATTTAAGTTCATTTCACAGTTACAATTATTATGATGTTTTCATAATTTATAATTTTGAAATTTTTAGAATTTTAGTTTAGTTTTAATAATTTTTTATTAATTTATAAATCCAAATAATTATGAGTGAATTTATAATTATAAATCATAATTTTTTCAATGAATGAATTTATGAATGAATTTATAATTATAATTCATAATTATAATTTATAAATCTAATTCATAATTTTAAGATAATTACTCAATAATGAATTTATTTTAGTTTTAATAATTTATAATTTCTAGATCAGCATAAAGACTTGCTATATTCTTTAATTATAAATGCAATTTAGAAATAGAAATGAATTACTACATAATTTTGATTGTTAAGTAAGTATGATTTATTGTTTTAATTTGTCAAATATTAGAATTGAATATCCTTAACAACGTCCATCAAACCAAAATAGAAGGATTAGCCGCCACAAAAGTATATCCGTGAGGATTAGCCGCGAGTAGTAAAATAATACGCGGCTAATCCTCACGGCTACACTTTTATGGCGGCTAATCCTTCTATTTTGGTTTGTTGGACGTTTTTAAGGATATTTAATTCTAATATTTGACAAATTCAAACAATAAATCATACTTACTTAACAATGACCACCATTTACATGTCACTACAATTATGAGTTGAAATTATGAATGAGAATTTGGGAAAATGCACAACTTGTACTAATAAATTTATAATATACCATTACAGAGCTTGAAATTATGTGATTATGCATTAAAAATGTCATTAAATCCAAATAAACTAATTAGCCGCCACAAAAGTGTAAAAAAAGTGGTAGCCGCTAGTAGTGAATTCCATGGCGGCTAATCCACATGACTACACTTTTGTGGCGGGTAATTAGTTTATTCATCTTATCTTACAGTTTTATATGTATCACAAGTCATCATGGAAGTAAATATAGATAAGAAGATACTAACATGTCGGGGTAAAAATGTTGGTAAACAAAATAGTCATAAAGATGTAAATAGTCATAATGTACAGAGAATACAAGTTCAAAGTACATCGGGGGATGAGCAAAACTCGTAGATGGCACTGCCTATCTTGTGCCTGTACAGCTGAACATTATTATTGCCCCACTCCAGGCTCGGCGAGTCTGCGATCAAACGCTCCACGGTCATGCACGCGAAAACACCAGAGCTAAATCGGTCGCTCTGTGCAAACTGCTCGGCAGGATCAGCATACTCGATCTGCAGCTGATGCCATTGGAGATTCTGATTCGGGTTCTCCACAATGCGTGTCCTCTCGAACCAAAGGAACACCTCAAGGACCCGGTAGAAAAGACGGCCCAAAGGACACAGAGCGCGCAGCATGTCGTGGCGTGACTATGCCCCAATCCGATACAAGTTCGGATCGAATACGCGGAATTTACCCGTGAGCATATCAATGCTACAGATAACGATACGCCCCTCGACAAATACAGGAACAATGACCTGTACAGGAAGAAATAATTGATCAACAATCCTTTTTATTTTAAGTCAAAGTTATTTATGATGTAGGTGTAATTGTGTACCGCAATGGCATCCAACCAATCTCCCTGAGTCGATGAGGTACCCTTGCCATACACTGAATACATCAGCTTGGCAGCCGGCTTCCACGACAACACCGGAGCCTCAGAGCTTATAAGACGCTGCTCTGCACGAGAGCTAAACATACGGCGCGCATTCTCCATCATCTCCTTGTATTCTCTATCCAAATAAGTCTGCAAAGAAGAAAAACATTATTTCAACAATATTTTATTATAAACGCAAAATATGTTAATGCTTACGAAGAATTCCGTATCCAATATGATATGCGTCCTGTGATCGATGTCCTGAAGCAGGTCTGTACCGGTCACCAGCCTATGCCTCAGCGTCATCATGTACGCATCTACATGCTGCACATACTTTAATGTTAATATTAAGTAAACAATAATACTACATGTAACAAATGCATCAAAAATATTAGATACCTGTGGCTCGAGGTCTTTAGTCCTGCTCATGAGAGTTTGCCAAAACGTCCTCTTGATCGGGTGCCCACTCTCTGTCACCACCAACTTCCTGTAGCTCCCAGTACGGATACCCTCCACCATACGAGTAAATCCCTCAATATACTCCTTGTCGACGGGTTTCGGCTCGTGGCTGTGAACGTATGGGGATCTCAGCGCAGCCGAAAGCTGCCGCTCACGGTGGCTTCGGCGCAGTTGCGCACCCTCTGGTGGTGGTGGTGGACAAACACTGACGGGAAGGACAGGTGTTGCCCCAGAAGCAGAAGCTCCCTATATTTACATTAAAACAACAAAAGTTAAACATATAAACAGTTTAACAATGACACGTAATTTCAATTAGAAGTTAAATTTAAAACAAATACTGAGCTTTTACCCCAGTAAACTGCTGCCAGAAATGCTCCATATCTCCCTGAGAATAACCAGCCTCGAGAAGAATCGACAGCGAAGAACGAGGCGGCTCGAATGGGTGTGCTGAGCTCGAAGGCTGCTCAGTGTACGAGTAGCGTGGCCCCAGATATGGGGTCAAGTGTCCGCCAGCCCCAAAAGTCGTGGGCACACCAAAACCAGTATGCGGGCCCGGTGGGGTTTGATAATCATCACTGGCAGAGTGACCCACGTCCCTAGCAGGCGACTGGTGTGCAGGGGACCTCTGCTGCGATGGCGCATCCTCGTGCTCGGGCTCCGTCTCGGGCTCGGGCTCACGTCGCCTGTCCGATTGAGGTCTTGGAGCAGGCATGGGCTGACGTACATCGGTGCTATGCGAGCATCGGCAACGCATACACCCAAAGGTCTCCTCGGCCCAATTCTTCAGCCTCGTGAATAGGCCCTCCTCCACACGCCTCGCCACCCGGCCCTCACTCTCGCGCACCATCTGTTCCATGCGCTGCCACTCCTGCTCGCTCAAACCAGAAGGCCCATGAGCAGCACTGCTCTCTCCCCCGTATCTGGGCCTCCTTTGACTCTGTGACCTCCGGTCGGAAGTCACGGGGCGATCGCCGCCGCCACTCTGATCCCGCTGGCCACTGCTCGACAAGGACGAAACCACCTGTGGTCTCTGCCGCTTTCCCTGGTCTCTGCGCCTCGAACTGCGACGTCGGGGTTCCATCTGAATAGATGCGTCAGAGCGGTCCCCACCCCCCGTATCCGGTCGAGGATTCCTCTGGCCGAAGACGCCCGGACCTGGAAACTGGACATCTCCTTCATTCGCGACCGATAGCCACCAATGCGTCGTCAGCTCCTGTTGTTCGGGCTGCAACTCATAAAGCCCGGTCTCCTGCAATAAAAAATATATGTACATGATGATTAATATTCATAACATCAAATATAATTAACTAATAAACACTTAAATTATTACCGGTGACTCAAATAGGGGCTGCAAGTCTGCAATGTTGTGACTCAAGAAGGTCCACCTCTTGAATCTAGGTAATATCCCGGCATTATGTATAGCGATGTGGCTGCCCAAGCTGGGAATAACCTCAAGACCCCAAGTATATAGAGCCCAAGAAGGCCCATAGAAGTGGTACTTCCATTCTTCCGACATCTTCTTCATCCTGAAGTTCAAGCGATTATATGCCGCTGCACCCCAAGGAAATGTGGAGAACTCCGACAAGTCCTCCGCCAAAGCCCACGTCCAGATCTCCACGGGTCGTGGCGTGTCCACGCCCAAAATAAATGCGTGTAGCACCAACAGGTGGGCCACACGCAATGCTATCGAGCCGTCGAGGTCGTCAATCTCCGTCCACTGCTCAAAAAAAATGCTTGCCAACTCCTTAACTGACAAGCGCCGCCCGCCACAAACTCGTCTGTATGCTACATTACTATTCAAATTGTGGCGGGCTGTTGGATCGAAATGATGTTGCCCAAATGACAATCCGGTCACAAGAGCGAAAGCGGCGTGATCAAGGCAAACCTTCTGGCCGTTGATGTAGAACCACATCACATCGTCACTATCCAGCAGATGACGAGAGACAATATGATGCAATGCCATGTTGCACCTGTAGCCTGGCTCCCAATCCAACAAATGTCCAAAGCAACCCTGCCTGAACGTATTCTCCAGTGCGTCGCCCCCAATTTCCCTCAGTCGCTCGGGTACCAGGGACATATAACTGGTCTTGTAGTAAGAACTGATCTGCGTCCCGGGGCGATTTATTGTGTCGGGCCTCCGATAACCGATCTATTCAATACCAAAAATTTATCAATTAAAAAGCCAACATATAATTAATTAAGAAAAATAACACAAAATTTAATAATAACATAACTAATTCAACCAAATAGAATTATTATTAAATCAAATAATTCACGAAAATAATTATGTACATGTAGAGGATCTTCTCGTTACTTTAATAATTATGCACTACCCAATTCAATTCTTTGGCATCTCAGCTTATTTAAATAATTGAAATGATTTTAAAATTAAACTAAATCAAATTATATACTAAGTAATTCACAAATAACATAACTAATTCAACCAAAATGACTACAACAAAATAACATAAGTAATTCACGTCCCAACAAAATAATTAAACATAATGACTACAACCAAAATGAATATACAACCAATAATTAATTATTTTCGTCCCAACATAAGTAAATTCCGTCCCAATAATTAAACAATGTAATTTTCGTCCCAACATAATTAATTCACAAACACAAGTAATTCGAATTAAACAATCCGGTCCAAAAAAAATCACGAAAATAACATGCTTCTACTTGTTGTGGAAAATAACATCCTTATTCACGAATTTAAAATCAACGAAATAGGATACTTACTTGATTTGAAGAAGAAGCCATGGTCTATGCCTTCGGACGTTGAAAAAATCGTGGATGCTCTCCTTCAAGTTCAAAAAAATTGATTCTCATTCAAACATGGACAAACAAGAAAACCAAGCAAAAAACAAAAATTCATTCCAATTTACCTTGGGTTTGGAATGCTCTCCTCTCTCTTAAAAATGAGTAGCCGATGCTCTTTCTCCTCTGTCTCTCTCTTTCTCGGCTGCCTCTCTCTCTCACTCTCTCTCAAAAAATAAACTTTACCCGTGCGGCTAGGTTAAAAGTTCTACTCAATTCTTATACATGTAAATGGGTTTCTTGGTCAAACAAGCCTTTAAATTGCCGTGTATATCCCCCCAATAAAGCTTCCGCGATTCTCGCCTATCTGTATAGCCGTATGAATTGTCCAATCACCCTTTAAGCTTATAATTTTTAAAAAAATAGGTTTTCGTGTATAAATAGAATAAATAGTAGTAAATTAAGGGTAAAAAATACGAATATTATATAAAATGATATGAAAAATTATTTTAAAAACATTTAATAGCTTACCCGCCAGTACTGAGTAGCCGTCCGCTTTAGCCGTGAGTAGTTTCTTACCCACGGCTACGGCAGCCGGCTACATATTTCAGGCGGGTACCCACTTGGTAAGGTGTATTATGTTTCACTGATTCATAATATATGATTTTGTAATTTTTTTATGCACCATTTGCTATTATTTTATGTGTTACAATATTAATTCATATACAATCAAATAAACTAAATAAATTTAGACTTATTGAGTTTATTTTGTCAATCTCCTTCTCGTGAATTTACTGCAAAGAGATTCCCACCCTATAAAGCTGCATTGTAGCCGTATGAATTGTCCAATCACCCTTTAAGCTTATAATTTAAAAAAAAAAAATAGGTTTTCGTGTATAAATAGAAGAAATAGTAGTAAATTAAGGGTAAAAAATACGAATATTATATAAAATGATATGAAATATTATTTTAAAAATATTTAATAGCTTACCCGCCAGTACTGAGTAGCCGTACGCTGTAGCCGTGAGTAGTTTCTTACCCACGGCTACGGCAGCCGGCTACATATTTCTGGTGGGTACCCACTTGGTAAGGTGTATTATGTTTCACTGATTCATAATAGATGATTTTGTAATTTTTTTATGCACCATTTGCTATTATTTTATGTGTTACAATATTAATTAATATACAATCAAATAAACTAAATAAATTTAGACTTATTGAGTTTATATTGTCAATCTCCTTCTCGTGAATTTACTGCAAATAGATTCCCACCCTAGAAAGCTATTATACCCGTGAATTGTACAATCCCCCTTTAAGTTTATAATAATAATAAAAATTAGGTCTGTTTAAAAATTTAAAATCAAGAGTATTATGAAACTAGAATGTTTTATAAAGCTAATGAAGTATTTACCCGCCTGTTAATCCTAGCCGGTTACAGTAGCCGCCGGGATCCATTTCCAGCCGGCTACTGCTAACGGCTACGATTAACCGGCGGGTAATTGTTGTATTAGCTTAAAAAAATACTTGTTTCATAATACGCTTCATTTAATTTTTTTTCAACTTTCTTATAGATGTTTAATAACATGAAAACCTGTCTTTATTTTTTCGAACTGAAGGCATTTAGGGTTACAAATAATGACGTAAGTTAGCAAATAATGCCATTTCCTCAGATTTAGAGTCATATTTAACTACCTCTCTTACACATTTTCTTACACAAGTGTACTTGTGTAAGAAAAGTGTAAGAACTTTTACGGAAAACGATGCAAACCTATCACCATCAATTGCAAAGTGGGTAGTTTTATAAGACATCTTAACCAAAGTGAGTAATTTTGTAAGATAACTAACCAAAGTGGGTACTTTAAATTCCAACCCTATGTAACAATACTCGCAGATTAGTTGAACGTTTGAATTTATAAAAATAAATTAATTATTACAGTGTCTCCAAGAAGATACCAAAATATGCGAACTCCTATCTACGAACAGTGAGGTCTAGGGTTCAAACTTCACCGCTCCCCCACCCCCAGGTAAAAAAAAAATACTGTTACAATAATAATTTAAACATTACAAGTTAAACATTAATAATGATTAAAATAAACAATAAAAGATGAAATATTATAAAGAACTTATGTAGTACATATCGATTTATATTCGAGATCAGTTAAAAATTGGATTTTTGATTTCGTAATCGGATCAAATTTCATGATTTTAGCAGAAATTAGCCCATTTATTAATTAAAGCTGGTTTTTTATAAGTTTTACACATCAATGTAAAATTATTAGCGAAAACCTAACTAATCACTGCACGCTACATATGTGCGGTTGTAAAAAGAAATGCAACAAAATAATGTAACTGAAAAACGAAAGAAATAGGACTTTTTTTTAGGCAATAGAAAATAGGACTTAAATTGTCTAGTTATCAGGACCTCTTAGTGCAAAAAGCGAAAGAAAATTAAACAAATGAATTAATCTAACATTTTGGTTCGGTGCAATATATGTGAAGCTCAGTCAAAAGTAAATAAACAATTTAAGTGACGTAATTAAATTAATGCAAATCATATTAGTTTCAAGCACATTGCATCAATTAAAACTTAAAAGAGAATTTTTAGTAAGACTTATAAAATATGAATATCTTTTAATTTCTAGATAAATTTTCATATCATGAAGTCTTTTATATAAATCAATGAATACAAAAAAATGTCACGTAGAACTCCAAATTAAAGAGAGAGCTATTAATGGTAATGATATTATATATTTGATGATTGGACAATTATTAATTAAGGAAAGTTTCGATATTAATTTTCTTTGTAATCTAAATATAATAAAGTAGTGTTATTTGACTAAATTTAATTGAAGAATTTATTTATTTTAAGTACATATATGTATTATTTTATTTAAATGTTCAAATGTGGTAATTTAATTAATAAAATCAAAGATCAATGTATAAATGAAGATCGACCCTTTCATATAGGTTCAAAATTTGAAGTTTAATATAAATTTTATATGGTAGCCTAATTATTTCATATACATCTAAGTGTCCTTTTATTTGGGTTTTCAAATGGTAAAATTCAACCAAAGATCACTATTCAATTCGCTTACTTTTAGATATGCCGCAAATGTAAGAGTGCAATTGAGTATAATAGGAAGTAAGATCATATCCCACACAAACCGAAAAATTACAATTAACTACTATCCTGAACTAAGATCCTTTATCTAGACTAAGGAAATCTTGAGTTTGTTTTAAATCTAAAAGCATACAAATAAAACAAATAAACGTTGTAAAGACAAAGAGAGTTTGAACACAGAGAAAAATATCTCAGATTTTTTGTTTCAACAGATTCATGAAATCAAACAAATTAAGATCGACTATTCAAGAGCTCAATTCTTCTTAGAGCAATTATAATTGAACTCTAAAACTACTCCCTGGTGAACAAATCGTAGATTACATGCCTATTGTCCCAAATCGTACTCAAACGTGTAACTCTCATTAGATCCTAAGTTATAATCCTCACAGAATTCTCAAGTCCTCCTAACTAATATTGAAAAATAGGTTCCATGTTCTTATTCAAGCGTCAATAATTTTCTTCAGATATCAAATCAATGCAATTAATCATGCAAAATTGGTGATCAATCAATTAAGCAAACAATAAATCCAAGAAAATGAAAAGGAAAATCATGTCTAGATTAATGCAATCAAAATAAAGTCAGAAAATCATCATTTGTTTACTTCATAACTCTAGTACAAGATTACTAGCCACGCAGAGACGTGTAAACTAGCAAACTATAAACAGTGGAGGATAAAATTATTCACAAAAAAATTGTATAAGAAATGCATAATCTCGCTAGTGATTGCTTCAACTCCACAAATATTTTCTTCTGTAAAGTTCCACAATGTAAGATAATGTAAAGTGTATTCCTTCAAACCTTCTAAGAGGTATTTATATGCCAAGAAGTGCAAGGTATTGAATGCTTCAAGTAAATATCGATTTTTTACCCAAAATTGTGTCAAACTTATTAAACCTAGCATACTCGTAGCTCGGAGCAAAACTCACGCGCCAGTGCATTCTAGTCGCTCGCCGGACGAATCCACCCATGGCCGCATTGGTTTCTTGAAATTCCAAATTTTGGAAAAATATTATCACATCGTTACCCCATGATGATATTTGTTAGAGTATACATCAATACTCTTTATATTGTCATTATGTAGACAATCTGCATTTATCATCCGATGTACTAGTTGGGATCTGAACAATATGATAGTTTTCTCTCGCAGATCTTTAGCAGCATATTTCAGAGTTGTCTTTTAGCGAATCTTTTATATATGCACGACTTCTAATCTCCAAATTATTGAAGCCTTATTGGATGGAAAATACATATAGGCTCTGCATTCATTAATCAAGCCATATATGAGCTGGATCTCTTGCTAGGGTTCGCCTATTTAAAACGAAGAAGATGACGATTGATGCTGCCAATTTTATTATTATTCTCCTGAGTTTTTGCAGTATTTTTGTGCTTGAGTGTGTGATCTTATTCGATCGCCTTTTCATTGTGTTATTGAGCGATCGGTTGAGTTGTGCGAACCTGTAATTGATTATTTCACTAAGTGATTGGTGAAAGTTTTCTAAGGGTTTAGGTGGTGATTGCACTGAGTTCAAGCCTAGGGAGTGAGTTACCGTCTTGCTTCCAATTGTCCATCGTTGGTGAGGTTTTGGGAATATATAGAGGCTTAAGTAAGATCGAGTCTTATTATGTAAGTTCTTGTATATCTTAACTTCAAGTGGATCGTTTATCCTGGGTGAGCCCTCTAAACGTAGAGGTTTTATCACCGAACTAGGTAACTATTCTTGGAGTACTGTTTTTTACTGTTTTTTACTGTTTTAGTACCATCTATGATACAATATCTGCGTACGCACTTACTTTACTTGTGTGCGAGATTCTATGTGTTTGAATAGGTGACAACTTCAATATTATCATGAATTGGGGTGAGAAAAAGGAAAAATGAGTTGCCCGAATATTTTTCCATGCTTCCCTAAAAAATTATCCACCATAGAGAACATGTTGCTAGTGAAAATATATACCATCAAAGATAACGTACCCTAATAAAACATCAATGTAATGTTGATTGGAGAATATATGATGATGATTGAGGTTTTTATTTAGGTTATATGGACTATTAAAATTTAATATGAATTCAATGTGGGAATATGGATTTATATAAAATATCTAAAAATGAATAATGGAGGAGATGACATGTAAGGTAAGATTGTGAATTATTGTGATGCTTAAATTATATGCTTTCATATATAATTTTAATAGATTTTGTTGGTTGTTAAGTACGTGCTATATACATATTGTTTATTATTTCAAGGGTTAAGGTGCAGATAGGCCCCTGAAATGTGAGCCCTTATAGCGATTTGCTCCCCTTACTCACTGTGTGTGCAACTTACCCCCTAAACTTCAAAAAATCGCACATTTAAGCCCCTTTGACCTAACTCCGTCAGTCAACGTTAGTTAGTCATTTTATTTTTATTATTTTTATTATAATTGTGGGGCCCACCTTCCTTTCTTCTTCTACCTTCTTGTCCTCTGCATCTAAGCCACTCTCTCCGCAATTCTCACGCGGCTTTCCCAATCAGGCCTACTTCCATTTCCTGCATCCATCACATATCATGTAGGAGTATTAATTTAAGGATCAGCAGATGGAGAGTCATTGTCTTGTCTGCACATATGTATATAGGATTACCTCGAAACATATCAAACACACTTCCCTGGCTATAGTAATCATAGACCATGAGCTTCCTCTCCTCAGACAAGTGGTACGCCCATGGTGTGGCCACATTTTCATGCTTACAATCTCTCAACACAATCATATGCTGCTCGAATTCATATTTTGTTATGCTTGCAGTATCCATTAACTTGATGACGGCTCTACTTCCCGAACGAAAACATTGTTGGTCCGACACCTGCACATCCCGCAACAGTTGAACCAGATCCGTTTTCCCATAGTTGAGGTGTTGAACCAAATCGAAAGTAGCAGTAATGTGGAAGCTCCCAAGTGAAAGTGGCAAACCCAATTCTAGATCTGATGAGTAGTCAGAGGCGCAGATGGTGGAGATAGAATCTTGATGACAGAGTTTCCAAATCTGCTCTCTCTTCACCACCGCCGCCACCAGCCTCTCCCTGTTGTCGTAATTCCTAGACATCAAAATTATTTCTCTTTCTCCTGCGGTGGCGGAGAGAGCGGCTTAGATGCGGAGGAGAAGATGGACCCCACAATTATAATTAAAAAAAATAAAAAAAAATGACTAACTAACGTTGACTGACGGAGTTAGGTTAGAGGGACTTAAATGTGCGATTTTTTTAAGTTTAGGGGGTAAGTTGCACACACAGTGAGTAAGGGGAGCAAATCGCTATAAGGGCTCACACTTCAGGGGCCTATCTGGACCTTAACCCTTATTTCAAAACTCAAATCATGAGGAGATCTAATATAATTCATCAAAGAAATTTAATATGTTTAGTAACTCTTATCACATTATTCAAGTGTTTAATAACTATATAATCTAATTCATTAAAAAAAATTAATGTGTTTAGTAACTCTTATCACATTATTCAAGTGCTTCTGCACCGCAAGTAACCCTAAAATGATAGATGGAATTCACGTGGAGCAAATAAATACATCACACTATCTGTTATATATCTATTTTTGGAGTTCTCAAGTTAAGTTTCTCTTATATCATTTCAGTGTTGTGGCCCCTTTTGAATCAAGGTAACACAAGTAAATTATACAAAATCGAATTATATTCTAGTTTGGCTTTTACTAAACCAAAATGTGGCACAATTATATATATATATATATATATATATATATATATATATATATATATATATATGTTACAATTTACAAAATTAAGTGCTACCAAGGGTATACAAACCCTAAAGTCCAAACACTTAAATCAACTCGCTAAATCTTACATTAATTATATGTGACATCTTAAAAGGAAAATACGCATTTCAGACGCTAGTTTTTGCTTATTGCCGAAGTCAATATGCAGGAAATAAAATAAAATCACTACTTACGTAAATCTAATAAATGAAGTAAACGGGGATCAGAATTATAATTATTATCGATCACGTGAGATTGCAACCTAATTCAATGCAACCAATGAAGAAGTAGAAAAAGGAGTAATTAGCAGTATATATAATAACCAATAGGTCCCTGGCTGCAGATATAGTAGTATTAGTTATTAAATCCTACGCAGATCCCGCGATTTTTCTTGTGTTTGAAGTCCTCTCTGATTATTTTAAAATTCAATTTAAACATATTTTATAATCACCGCAATTGTTGCATCAAATTCTGCAATGCTTCGTTGAGGGCATTGGGGCTAGTATTGTGGTGTGTTTCATTGTGGATCTCGCATGGAATATTTCGCCAAAATCCCATACACTGTTTTCTGGTTTCTAATTTGATTTTTAATAAAATGTTTATCCCCGTTATTATATTCCATTCACTGGAAATTATATATACTGTAAATTTTGTTTAATTAACTCTAGGATGACTAGACTTGCGCGCCCCAATATCATTGATATTTTGGGAGAATCTTTTACGTGGAAACTCACACATTTGATCAGATGAGATGAGACAGCATCCTCATGTTGCAAAAAGCTTTTAGTTATGGGAAATTCTAATTAAGGATACGAATAAAATTATGAAAATAGTAGTACTTGTTTTTTACCAAAATATTTTTGTAGTGCGTAACATTATAAAATATATTATTACGCAATTTTTAATTGAGAAAGTGTGCGATAGTGTATTTTAAATTATTACACATTTTTTTGACAATTACACACTTTTAGTATTATTACACATTTTTGCAAAAAAATGGATAACATTGTAAAATACTTTGTCACACGTTTTGTCAGAATTACCCTCCTGCTTGCCAATCTCCAAAAACCATATATATTCATCGCCATTCGCAGAAATATACTTGCACGATCACGAAAGACTTGTTTAGAATCGGGTCAACTACTAGGATCGAAATGAATAATTACAAGTTTGGAATTTGAATTTTGAGGAATTGTGTCTCAAACATTAAACTCACTTATACGAAAATGAAATATGTATCGAATTACAGAAAGAAAAATGATATAAGCACATGCAGTAAAGGTTGCTGCATGAAAAGAGTGCCTCACGTTTTTTCGTTTTGCAAGAGACAGAAAGAAATTTGAATTTGATGCAATATTTAATTCGTTCTTCTTCCATTTGGTTTTAATGAATTTCGGAGGCTATATTGATGGTTATAAACTTTAGGGTTTATTTATTTTATTAGAATTTAAAATTAGAAGGATACAATAGTATAATTATAATTATAATTAAATGTTAGGCTATATATAGTGAGAAAATTAAAGGAGTGAGAATTATCACATATAACCATTTTTGTTAATAACATAAATTTTATAGCCCTAGTTTATAATAGATAAGTTATATAGTCATTTTAGGCTTAAAAGACTATAACATCCTTTGACTTTTTTTTGAAACTTCGAGTACTCGATGGTGTACTCGTAGGCACCATCGTGTACACCATCGAGTAATGAAAAAAAATGAAGATTTTCTACAACTCTATCGAGTAATCGAAGTACTCGATGGTGTACACGATGGCACCACGAGTACTCGATGATGTACACGATGGCGCCATCGAGTACAAAAAGTCAAAGGGTGTTATAGTCTTTTAAATTTAAAATGGCTATATAACTTATCTATTATAAACTAGGATATAAAACTTATATATGTTTTTATGAAAGATGGCTATAATAAGATTTCTCTCATTAAAGATACGTATACAATCAGTCAGTCACCCAAAAACTAAAAGGTAGCAAATGGTAAGCCCAGGACAAGAAATAGATTTATAAGCCCAGAAAATAATTTTGGATTTCATAGGATTTTACCCGAATCAAAAGTGGGCTTTTTTGGCGGAACTTATTTAATTAATTTGATTCTATTTTATTGTTTTTAGTCTCCGTTTGGGTGGATATATTATATATATGAATTCTGATCGAACTTAATCAAATTCATTTAAAATTTTAAATATGTGTTCCCCCTCATTTTTTTAATTATGTGTTTATTTTTTTAAAAAAATAATTTTCTTTTGTTTTGACACAAATATTTTCTATCTCAAGAACATCACTATTTTTTTTTTATCAAGAAAAGAGAATTTATTGAAAACACCGATGGTACCAGAGGTACCTACAATTTGATACAAGAAGAGAGCGAAAACTCGCTTGAGCACCAGATTGAGAAACTAACATCCGCCTCGAGAACCCTGAACATGATACACCAGCTCCACAATCTGCCTTTAATCTCCGAGATCAAATTTTGCACCTCCCAAACTTTCCCTTCAAACGACTTTCATTCCTTCGTTTTCACATAAGCCAAATTGTGCACATTATCCAAGGAGCTTTAAGTAGCTTTTCAGTCCTTTTACCTCTTCCTTGATTGATGAACAAAATGAAATGCTGAGCAATATTGTTAGGTCTGGCCGAGCTATACCCCAACCAACTCTCAAGAGCATCCCAAACTTGCTGGGCTTTCGGACAAAGAAGAAAAAGGTGGTCCGCCGTCTCGAATCTCCAAATGCATCCATTACACCACTCCTCTCCGTCAACCAGCGCCACCTTCCTCTTAGCAAGATTGTCACAAGTCGCAAGCCGATTTCTTAACCAACTCTCAAGAACATCGCTATTGATTTAAACTATTAGCTAAAAGTACGTCAAAGGAAACATAAATAAAAAGGAATGAAAGTAGATTCTCGACCAACCATAATGAAGTTAATTACACATTCATATATAAGGTTTAACTTTGAACTCAAGACATAAATATTAACAAAATTAAGTTAATTACACATTCATATATAAGGTTTAACTTTTAACACTAGACATAAATATTAATTACACTCTGTTATTATTTAAGTTGGATCTGACTCAAGTAAGTCTATGAACTATACATACATTTTGCTCACTGAGTTTTTTTTTATGATATAATTCGCATATTGTTATTGTGACTTAAATTAATGAACTTTTGAAAGAGATTATTTTGATGCCTTAACCATTCCCCGGGTCTAGACATCTTGAACCACACTGAATTGAATCTTAGTTCATGACAAAGCGGTTATTTGGACTTAACTTATTGTTTGATATCCTAGCTAGATACCTATTACAAAAGTCGTCCGTTAAAATTCACTATTCTTTTTAGGTATTGTACCGTGGTTCCCTCCTCCCTCCGATATGTATCGTGGCTCTATAATTACACTCGTTTATTACATAATTCATGCGAGAATTTGATGAGTTGATTCAATTTTTTCGCGTTAAAATTAAAACTTACTAAAAAGTTGGAACCACAAACTATACTTTACCCTTAAATTAAAAATATATACAACAAGCTAGTATAATAAAGATGTGAAGTTGGTACAATAAGTGTCATTGAATTATCCTCTTCCAAACTCGGAAAATAGAAAAGAGAATATATATAGGAGAATAATTCGTTGATCACATCATCTACTTCCTTCATTGCAGTCGGTTCAGCATATTTGAACAAACAGAGACGAATTAGCTATACTTTATTGAAAATGTTGAAAAACAAGTAAAAATAAAAAAAGAAAGAGATGATTGAATTCATAGGCAAGTGTAGGGAGCGGGATAGAAATAGAGAGGTTGAAGAGTGAAGAGCTGAAAGGGGGAGGTGGCGTTTGGTGGGGCTGGTTTCAAGACAGCACCGTCGGAGATGATGAGTGGGCAGACACCTCTGGGAGAGGAGACTAAGAAGACCCGGCACTTGTGGGCCCCCCGACTGCTCACCTTCACCGGCGTGAAGGAGAAATCGCCCTTGCCGCCCGTCTTCGTCTGCTCCTCCCAACTGCCCTTCCTCGAGTTGTTGCATTGCAGTTTCACCACCGCACCTGCAGCAAATTAATTCAGATACCTATCAGTGTGATCATGGATTGATTGATACATATATAGATGGAGTTAAGGAAGAAGGTAATTAATTAATTAACCAGGAAGAAGGTCGGTTTTGATGACTGATCCGGGCCCCCCCTCCATCACGCAATACACGCAACTCACAGACCCCTCAATAACCACCTTCTTCCTCGCCGGAGCCATCCTGCGCCCATGCAGCTGCACAATACCAGATAAATCCCCAAAAGACTACCTAACCAAACACCACCCATCACCACACTTCACGGCCGGCCGGGAATTGATTACCTAATCCATTCTATGCGTATTTAAATGTAACTAAGAAATGGATTGGACATCGTCAACTGTGCAGTATTTGCTGGAGGTGTTGACTGCGATTGTTTTTTGTAGTTTCGAGACATGTAATTAACCCTCTTTGATCGATATCAGTATGCACCAGGGACGGAGCCAGGAATTAAGTTCGGGGGCTGAACTTGTATGGGGGCTGCCCCCGAGATTTTTTTTTTTTGGACATTCTGTATATTTAAGGTATTTTTTTTATTAAAATACGAGCATAATACTAATAATAACGAACAATATTTTCATAGATTATATAATTTCAATATATGACAAATTTTTTTTTGGACATTCCGTATATTTAAGATATTTTTTATTAAAAGACAAGCATATAATAATAATAACAAACAACATGTTCATAGATTATATATTTTCTATATATTACAAATTAGTTTCAATACATTATAATTTTTTTTAGCATTTCATACATATTAGGCATTTTTTATTAAAAGACAAGTATAATAGTAATAATAACAAACAATATTTCATAGATTATATAGTTTTAAATAACAAAATTATCCTTAAATTAAGTATATATGAGAGAATATAATAACCAAATACTCTTTCATAAAACAAATTATTTTATAATAGGTATAAATATATATATCTATATATATTTTAAAACTTAAAAAAAAAAAAAAACTCAAAATTTGGGAGGGGGCTCTAGCCCCCCTAGCCTGCTCTATCGAATTAAATGCTGTTGAAATTTATCCGGGTTAGAAATTTTCGACTCTAACCCTAAATTTTCGGATTTTGAGCCAACTCATCGAGTCAGAAGAGCTTGTAAATTCATGAATTTTTTTAATGTATTATCATTTTCTTGATATATAATTCTATATTTATAACAAAACAATACACACGAATGAATGTCATTTAAGATCGACTTACATAGTAATAAATATGCAACTATTAGAGAGATATTTAAGAACACACATATTTTTCTAAATGTTTTATGTTAAGCGCTATAGTACTGAAGCTCTGGCCCAATAATAATTAATTATAAATTTAGGAGAGGGATATTATAATTAAATAACATGGAGTGAAGTTATAACATTAAATCTCTTGGGCTTGGGCTTAAGCAGTATCAGTCCATGGACCAAATATAATAGATAAAACTGGGACTATGTACTAATTAATTTCTCAAGAGGGGTTCATTTTAGTTCCACGTCGCACATAACGATCATTGGACCTTTACCATTCGAAATGCCATGCCAATTTTAATTTGGGCGTGATTTAAAATCGTGGTCAAATTGCTAGAAACATAAAATTTATGTATTTTGTGATCATTTCAAATTTCATGAGAAACATTGAAATGAACCAAACTTGATTTCCTGTATTAATTAAGCGCGAAATAGCCCTATTATTTATTGACAATTGCTGCAATATGATCGATGAGCTAGCTATTCAAATTCAACTCTCATCTATTCATATATCCATGCATGTGATGATCAACGCACTATATTAAATTACATGAAAATCCTTGATTAGATAACGGATCTGTGTGCATTGGATCCCGTGGGTAAGTTGAGATTTTTCTCAGCTCGATGTAAAAGTAGTAATTCTACGCGTGAGTTTCCATGTCGAGTCACGTTATATTCCTAATGATCCTCCTAAGCTACCTTCCGGAAAAGCGGAGCAATTAAATATGCAAGGATTGACCAACAACCACGGAGTTAATATATCCATACAATATTCTCATAAATTAATCATAACACACACGCATACATATATATAGAAAAGAGAGAGAAATTGATACTATTATATATATACGCACAATTCTTGCAATAAACAAAAGAAGCGATGGGTCCATAGATGAAAGAAAAAAAAAATGAAAAAAGAAGACGAAGAAATAAAAAGAAAAATGTAAAATTAAGGGTGAATGATCGGCTAGGGCCAAACTAAGTCGAGGCAGATCCGAGGAATAAGTTGTTCTTGAAATCGATCCTGCCCATAGCTTTTGCATTTGTCGGTCAGATTTGTTGCGGTCTTGGTGGCTGGACGCGGCGGCGCACCGGCGGCGTGTAAGGGAGAAGGGGATGAGATAAGGTTGTCGAGATTTTCATGACGAAGCAGCTCGGAGAGAAGAAGTAGAAGAGAAGCCATGAATGAATTAACGTAATTAATTAACTGGAAGAGGGTGGGATTTATATATATGTCATTTATGACTGAGAAAGGATTTTCCAATTGTACACAGAAAAGTTAGGCCATGGATTTATTAGCATGCCAAAGTGGTTACAATTAAAAATACTACTCCCAGCTGACGGTTTTATTATATTCCAAATAATGACAGTCGACTTTTCAAAGTACACAATTGTGGAAACATGGGGCGTCCAAAAGAAGTACCAGTTGACGGTTTTATTTGTTTTATCTTCTTTTTCCATTTATTTTAATACTACTATATTATGTACTTCATTACTTCATTCGCTAGCTCTGTCCACAAAAATGAGTCTCGTTTGAGAGTAAATAAAAATTCTAATAAAATTATTAAAGTAGGCATAAATGAAATAAATATATATTTGTAGAGATAGTGTTAATAACAACTTTTAAATATTTGTAGAGATAGTGTTAATAACAACTAGTTTTAAAATTAATTTTATTTACTGGGGCCTTTAATTATTCTCAAATTAATGCCTTTAATAATCTGCATTTGAAAATTCTGAAATTAATGCCTTTAATAATCTGCCTTTAATTATTTTGAAATTGAAGCCTTTAATAATCTGCACATAAACGGCATCTTTTATTTTTAATTTATTTTATAATAAAAATAAAAAAGTTACAAAAAATAACTACAATGTAGAAAATATAATAAAATTACTAAATCTTATTTTTATTTTAAAAAGTAAGTTAAATAAATTAAAATATTTTCTATCTAGTGATTTGTGGGTGGTCACAATGTGGCTGTTTAGCATCACTCCGAAATTAATGCCTTTAATTATTTTGCAATAAATAATTTGCATATAAAACAAAGCATATAAGGATTCATTCCCACCAAAATCGAAAATTTCATTACTTGCTCCAAAAAATTTCACTAAATTTCAGATTAGTTCCAAAAAAATGAAGGCAAATTCAAATTAAATTTTTCTTCCAAAAACAATTAAATACAGTAACATTATCTTCTTCATTTAAACCACAACTATTATAAATATATAAAGAAAGAGAGAATCATGACTGACACTAGAAAAAGATCATTAACCATTTTACTAACATTTATTATGAGTTTTTATGTATATAAATATGTGACAATTTCGCAGGAGGGGGAAAAAATTGGCTAACAATTAAAACACCGCCCATCATCTGCATGGATACTTAGATCCATGTTTTATTTATTATTATAATTATATTTATCCATATTAATCCATTTATTAATCCATTAAAGGGTGTATTCAATTCAGAATTTAAAAGATTTTGACATTTTTTTATAATATGAGGATTTTGTTAATTTCATGGATCGTTTAATTTTATGTAGAATTTAACAAATTATGTTAGATTGATGTATCTCTATTTTCATAGATTTTATAAAATTTTGACGGAAAATTGATTTAGCTTTTATACATATATATAGATTGGTCAAGCTTATAAATATATATTCATTAAAAAAAATCTTATAAATATATATTGAGAAAAAATAAGGAATTTTTTTTGGCTAAGGGACCATTTTTTTTGTTTTTTTTTAGGAAATACATCTGATTGAGAAGTGTTCTTATATTTATTCACAAAAAACTGTCAAAATCCCCTTTCACTGTATCATTTCAGAACCATGGTCAATATTTGAGAGAAGAAAGCCAAAAAATGAGAGAAAAAATGTCCTTATATCTATTCGCAAAAAAACTGTCAAAATCCTCTTTCACTGCACCATTTTAGAACAATAGTCAATATTTGAGAGAAGAGAGCAAAAAAAATTGAATAAAAAAGATAAAAAATAGCTAGAAAATTTAACGTCGATGATAATGGAGAGAGGATAATGTCAAAACCTCTTATGTAGAGGTGATATTTCTGGAGGAATTTTGTATTTATATTAGGGCATTAGAATCCTATATATAGAGTTCATGACATATTAAAGTCCTACAAATTTTCAATATCACCAGATTTCGATGAATATTTAAGAGTCATAACTCATGAATACAAACAGATTTAAAAAAAAAATTCAAATCTAAATTGAATACCTATCGACAGAGACGGATCTAGAGGCCGAGCAGCCTCGGCGGTCGCCCGGTCAAATTTTTTTTATTACCTATATATATGTATATATTTTGATGAATCTCGGCGGTCGCCCGGTCTGTTTTCTTTACTAAAAATTCATTAAAAACATCCGATGAAATCTCGCCCGGTCCTAATTAAATTCTTAGATCCGTCCCTGCCTATCGACTTTTGAAATACAAAAAAATCTTTTAAATTTTGAATGGAATACATCCCCTCAATCTCGTATATATGTATACACTGATGGATAATTAATAAATATGTCAATTGGGTTGAAACTTGCTGAGGGTGTTGACCGTGATAGTTTTTGTGTAGTTGAAGACATGTAATTGACTCTGTGCTAGTCTTCTTCAATATCAGGATACAAGACTAAGTACATGTGGCAGCCAAACTACCTGGACGCGGCGGAGCATTGGCCCCCATGCATGCCGGAGTTTCTGGGGCTGAGATAAGGGTTTAGGCTCATTCCGCCATATTTAAATTTAAAATAAGTTTGGAAGTTGGTTATTTCTCAACCAATTTTCCTTTCTCAAAAGTACAACGGGAGCTGGTTTCTGAGAACATATATGAATGTAGGCTGCATCTTATGCTTTAGCTTTATAGATTAATGGTGTGAGATCATGACTTTGATACGAATCTCAACACCCGCCAAAAAATAAAAAATATAAAAATTATGAGTAGGAAATTGGTATTGATTTGAACGAAACAGAATTAGACGCAGTTGAATTCGATTAATAATTAAAGCCATACAATACAAGAAAAGATAATTATTGGAAAGAGAGATGGATGGGAAATTTGATCAGATACAGTGAGGCCAGTAGGAATAATAGAGGAGGGGGCGAGCAGTAGTGTAATACTGCAAAGACGAAGTGGTATTAGTTTTGGTCAAGGCGAAGCCGGACCTCCATGGCGTGTAGTCGAAGTAGGGGACGTTGCCGGTGGGGGCGATGCAGTCCGACCTGGGAGACGACACCAGGAAGATCCTGCACTTGTGGGCCCCCCAGCTCGACACCTTCTCCGGCATGAATAAGAAGGCGGCACGGCCGTCCGTCTTCATCTGCTCCTCCCAAGGGCCCTTGTTTGTGTTGTTGCACTGCAGTTTCACCACCGCACCTTCCAGCGGAGCCAGCGTCGCCACCTCGTGGAAGCTGTTGTTCGGGTTGCTCACGCACACTTTGCAGTACACCGCGCCCTCCACCGCCACCTTCATTCTCGCCGGAGGGAGGCTCGCCGCCGCCATGCACTCCAACGCTACCGCATACGCGAGGAGGAAGCACCAATATTCAGCACGAGAGACCAAAGCCATTGCGTGTGTATCTTGTGCTTGCTCTTTTTATGGCTATATATATATATATATATATATATATATATATACATGAGGGGAGGAGAAGGTTAAAATGAAACCATTATATAAATTAGAACTTAGATTCATTTTTATCTCTTTAGTCATCAAGATCTCTCTATAATTGATGTATCATCAAAATCTATGGTGGATGTATACGTAGATGAACATTTTCGATGAATGCAAGTTGAGGTAGAAGTTGGAACTGTCAATATGGCTTACACAAAAGTCTTCATAAATGACGTAGTTGGGCATTAGGTAAATTCCACTATAACAATACGAAATATTTTAAAAAATAATTCACCGAAAATATTCATCATATGCAAATTCAGGAAGACAAAAAAAAAGTTTTGTATATTTAAAGGCAGAATTTTAAATTCATGTGCAAAATTAGAAAAGTGTGAAAGTTCTTGTATTTTGAAACAATTATTTCATTAATTAGGTGTTTAATACTTATGGTTTGCCGCGCTCGCACACCGTGCCAAATTTGAGGATTCCACAAACTCCCTTGTATGTGAAGTTTCCATGCATGTGCTGCAACTTTCTCAATTAATTCTATATTTTTTGCTGATAAGTGTATGTATGTTAATTTAGTGATAAAGTGGTTAATACTAGCTTGAAGTTAAAATATTACTTTCTCGAAATAGCATGCAAGATTAGAAGTAGATAATATTAATCTATGGTTATTTTATAAAGTTGTAATATTGAAAGTTCGTCAAGATGATATTGAAAATTTAGTGGTATTAAAATTTTATACAAGTCATTAGCATGATGTCTGTAATAATGTTTTTAATTAGATCTTCTGTGATTAAACTATTCTATATATATATATTTGAAATTTTTTAGTATGGAGTATTACTTTTTTGTAAATGGATTTCATTAATTAATTAATTTCTTTGTTACTGCTATATCATTTAGCTAGGTATCTATGGCATGGTAGGATGAGTTGTATGACCCAATGCGATTTATTTGTTTAATAATAACGAAGAAATTACAAGCGGAGAAGGTCACAGTTGCAGATAGTTGGGGGTTGAAACTGATAAAGGTCAAAATAATTCGGTTCTATTAATATCTATACTTTTGTCTACGAAAATTATGATATTTTTACTATTTTCATCCATTCATAAAAATTGTAATGTTTCCATTTTCGTACAACTTTTTTTTATATTGTAAATACATTTATACTCAATATTTACAAAAACTTAACTCTTTATTGTCAAATGCAATATTTTTGGTGGAATCATTTCTCCGTTTAAAATGCACGTTATAACCATTTATTGTAATTTGTGCTCTCAAAACACACTATAATTGTGCTAATTTTAATATAACGCTTTTAACTTATAAACGAAAGAAAAAACAAAAAACAACACGGATAGAATCTCCCCATAAGTGTGTCTGATTTGGGCCTTATTTGGACCTATCGGCAACCATTTGCTGAGCCGCATAATTATGTGTGAGGACCATTATGCGTCTGGGCTGCTGCTAATTAAGAGAACAGGGCATTTGAAATATATATCAAACTTTGTTTTCCCTTCAAAAAAAAAAACAAGTGAATGTCTCCTCTTTTTTTTTTTTTTTTTAAAAGTGAAATGTAGTTTTTTCAGATGATTTTAGTTTCTGTTTTTACCTAAATTAGTACATTTCAGTATCAGATTCTTGTTGGTCTTGCCATATTCTAATTTACAGCTAAAACTATACATTGCATTGCTAGCTAGAACTAGAAGTCTTAATTTAGCAGAAAGAAGGTTATCTCCAGATATAAATGCAATTATATATAGAAACTTCCACCAGAATGGAATTTCAAATTTTGTGCCGGACCAGTCATTAAAAATAAATAGCTAGTAATTGCCTGTGTAAACCACCTGACAACAAAACTTATAATATCATTATAGTAATAAAGAATATATATAGGGTTGGGTTTCGTAAAAAACTGCAAATAAGTAGAGAATGGAGAACACTAAATAAATCTATAAATTTAATGAATATATCGCATAACTAATAAATATGTGTATTTAGTAAAAATACAGAAAAAATATAAAATTTGGCCCCTCTCAGGTTTCGAACCCAGGCTAAAACTTATTCATAAGATACATTGATTTATTCATTGAAATTATAGACAATTCGTAACTTTATATTTGTTCTCCATTCTCTACTTAATTTGCAGTTCTCTACGGTTCTTCTCCCTATAGGGGTAAGTTTCACTAAGATTGTTATGTTTCGTGAGATCGTGAGACTAATGAATAAGACAATATATAGTGTTGAATAACGATATTTAAATAATTAGTAAAATTTTCACTCCTTCCAAGATTCGAACTCAGGTATAATTTTCTCGCTGCGATCCAGATAAATATCAGCCATAGGATATATTAAATCAACACTTACAAATCAATCTAAGATGTCACCACATATAGACGATCTCATTAGAACATTCAACCAGACTTTTGATCCAGGGGGGTCCAATTTTTTTTAAATAAAAGTAATAATTAAATTAAAATTAAAATTAAATTAAATTAAATTAAAAATAAATAATAATCATTAATATAATTATAAATATTATTTAAATTACAAAAATACATTTCAAACAAATTTTCAAGTTCATACAAAACAACTTTAAAAAATCAAGTTAGATAAAACTTGGGATTTTCGATTATCGAATTGTTGACTTTGGAGTTTATGTGGATTAATTCTCCACGTAATGTTCATTTTACGATGTAGTTTACAATAAAATTACTAAATATTGAAAATTATGGTGTAAATACAGGATACATCCCTTTCTAATTTGAAGATTTTTTTTAATTAAAATTGTACAAAACGACGTTGTTTGGGCCTCACAAACACGACGACGTCTGTGTTAATCCATTTAAGCTCCAATTCTAACGCTTACATATCGATTACAGTATAAAATAACTCAATACGATAATGATGAAGATAAAATCATATTTTTTTTTAATACTCCATCCGTCCCTGAAATAAGTTTCTCTTTTTCCTTTTTGGGACGTCCCCAAATAAGTTTCTCTTTCTTTCTTTTCATTTTTGGACAACTACCCCACTACTAATAATACTTTATTTATTCTTACTGTTCACTTTTTCACCACTTCCAATACCAATTATAACACTTTTTCACCTTTTCATCACTCTCAATACTAATTACTCCCTCCGTCCCACCATTTTAGTCCCCTCCCACTTTTCACACATATTAAGAAAATGCATTTAATTTTTATATTTTTATCTTTTATACCCTTATTTATTATTTTCACACATTCTTTTCACATTTAAATGAAGCATTAAATAAGGTTAATTTAGTAAAAACAATATTTTTATATAGTATTAATTTGAAAAGTGGACTATCTTTTTGGGACATCTCAAAATAGAATAAGGGACTAAAATGATGGGACGGAGGGAGTATAACATATTTTTCTCCATTATCAATACACTTTATTACTTTTCCTTAAAACCCGTGCCGTCCTCAAAGAGAAACTTATTTTGGGAACGGATGGAGTATTAAATTACGAAAATATAGTATTTTTTAAAATCTCGGTGGGCCCCAGTGACCCCCCTGCCCCACCCCACCCCTAGCTCCGCCCCAGTGTGTGTGTGTGTGTGTAAGGCATGTGCTGTTCTGCACGAAAAAAACAACATATGCGGCTTTGGTGTAAGATTTGACAAAAAGTTATACTCCACATGAAGTGGTTTGAGCATATATGATGAATAGGGGTAGAAATTGTCACCACACTGCATGGCCTCGGCGCTTCCCACGTTTCCAGCTTACCCACTTTTGCCCGCACCGCCCCTTAATATACATACCATATTAATTATTCCCATTTAGGACAGCAAATATTAGCTCTCTCTACAGTTAAATTTTCTTTCTTGTCTCTGCAGAGCCCACTATCATAATATTGTCTTTTGTTTTAACCCAAAACACCATAGACTTGCGGAAAGATTTCCCACTACTAAAATAATGAAAAGTTTTATATCTACTCTAATTAATACTTGGACATTAATTGCTTGCATTAGTAATTACATAATTGGCAATCGTCTACTAAAAAACAAATTTGCAAACATGTATACATGTCGTCGCTATCACAACATTATGTTTGAAACTCCTGCATGATAGTAATAGTTTTTGGAAATTAACCACTTACAAATTTACATATTTACTCTACACTTAAAAAATAAAGTCTTCGTCGTCGTATAAATCTGAGCTGATGTGGGACTATGATTGCAAAGTCAATTTCTAAAGAGTACATATGGAGTAGATCAGGATGCTTTATGAATATATTCTGGTGTATATATAGTACTATCTGAAATTTGCATACATAAAAACATCTGCTGGAAAAATTATGTAAAGATATATATGTATAATCTGAATTATTTGATAAGCCCACACGCATGTATTAGCCATCTAGCCAATTAATATTACCAAACAAAAAAGGGATTTCTAGATTTGTACGTAGGAGGTGAATTATATCACATATATATTTATAGACAAATAGAAAATGAAGAACACGTGGAAACCCAAAATGAAAAAAAAGTGACATATACAGATGAGAGAATTTCACTATGTGCTAAAAATAAGGTAGAAATGAGCAACAAGAATCAACCACAAACCCTAGAATAAATTTCGTCTATTTATATAGGTCCGATCCATACAGTGAGGGCTTCCCCAATCCCTCAAGCCCCACCCACATTGCAAAAAATTCAAATCTCACTGCGAGCTCGATCCCAACATTAACAATGTTGGTTTCATCACATGAAATATTTTGATCCACTATTTATGTTGTTGGTAATTGGCTAGTAAAATCAAGCAACTGATATTTCAGAATTGACCACACTGTGCATACATTAAAACTCACACTCAGACTACATGCTGACAAACAATTGTACATATGAGAAACAATTGTTATAACCATATCCGGATAGGCACAAGTCATATATTTTGGGAGTCTCAATTAAACAACTTATTGCTAAAATGGCTTCATATATTTCTATTGGAAGTTTGGAATATACAGGGAGAATTGAATGGCTAAAAAATTAGGTCTAAAACGGATGATAAAATACTTGATAAATTGATTTCATAAAATAACGCATACTCTTCTAGCTAGGTACACTACACCAACAATTAATTTCATGCCGAACCTGTAAATATATCTAACTAGATGGTAGTAAAACATGTATTCTGTCAGCAAACATTGACACATTAATCCTTCCATTTTGTTGCAAAATGTTGGAAAAATTCTACTCCACATATATAACACATCACACTGTTTTTCAAAAACAGTAGAACTAATAAATTCATATGCGCAAGCTCTTGAAGAAGAGACCAGTACTGCCTTACACCAAATTCTTGTCAAAATCACACAAAATTTCATCATCAGCTTATTCAAATTCAAAACCAAAAATGCCTAAATACAGTCGTACGCAAATTTCTTCAATCTCTCGGAAATCCCCGCAGCTCCATGATTCTGTGCAGACTGATCTCCAATCTTGTCAAATATCAAATAGTAAATTAAAATATAGACAATTGATCAGAACCATATAAAACCATTAATTCCCCCCAAAAAAAAGTATAGACACCTTGGCATGAATAGTGTGGAAAACGGTGTTGTCGAGTACAGAGAAAGTAGCGGCGACAACTTCAGCGGCTTCTTCATGCAGCAAATGTATGATTCGAGTGAACATGAATTGGCAATTAAGTCCAGTTATGAGCACCACTTCTAGGGCTGAACCCGATACACGAAAATCGATGTTTGGTAAATTATTAGGCCCTCCTTTGCTCCAAACAAGGCAGTTTTTCTTCTGTTTCAGCTTCTCCAACTTAGCCTGCTGCATCTTTATGTAGTTCGTCGCTGCTTCCAGCTGATCCGGCAACGAAACCATTTCCTAATTCATCAGACCACACTTAATGTATACATAAGACAATGGGAAAACACAAGGAAGAATGTATACTAGTTAACTAAATTGAAAACAATCAATTAACCCTAGGTCGGGAATGGGATTGAGGAGGAATTAGAGAGTTGAGGTTGGTGTAGAGGGCCTTCATCTCATTTCTCCGGTTTTTCTCTATGGTTTTTCTGTCTGCTCTCGAACAACTAGGGTTTTGATGATCCATCTCCAGATGCAAAGTGGATGTGTGTGTATTTTTTTTATTTATATTTGGGTTGTTGCAACTGCGAATCAGTAATGTTGAAGATTGAGAAGATAAAGGTGAATATATGGATAGAAAAGGCACTTGCTAAATACTCCATAACATTGTACTAATACTCTTGGGAAGAAAAAGGAGTAGTAGTGGGCCTTTGCGCTTTATTTGTGGCACCCATGTTTGGAGTGATTTTTGACCATTTCATTTTCTCCAATTTTGCGATTTTCCCTAAAATATAATCCACCACTATTCAAATTTCGGCGTTCCGTCTTAATATGTCAAAATGTATCGTGGGTAGCGTTGCAAATGAATCAAATATTTTAGTTCGATTCGATATTCAATTTAAAATTTTAATTTTTATATTCGATTCGATTCGATTATTATTTAAATAAAAATATAAAATTCTGTTATTCGCTTCGATTCGATGTTCGTAGATACCTAATTAAATATTTAAATATTATATATATATGTGTTTGAATGAGCTAAAATAAATTATGAACTGTTTTTTATTCTTAGATTGTAAAATTTACAGTGAATTTATTACTTTGTTGGATGAATTTAATTTTATATTCACAAATATTTAATTACTATATAAATAGTACTCTCTTCGTCCCACGAATCTTGACACGTTTTCTTTTTTGGGCCGTCCCACGAATCTTGACACATTTTCAAATAAGATAATAATTCTTATATTCTCTCTCCTACTTTATCACTTTTATTACCTTCTCTCTCCAACTTTATCACTTTTATTATCTTCTCTCTCCTACTTTATCACTTTTATATTTTATTAACTACACACTTAAAACACTAATCTATAACTCCTTAATTCTCATGCCAAAATCAAACGTGTCAAGATTCGTGGGACGGAGGGAGTATAATATTATAAAAGAAATATAATAAAATAATTATGGTATTATATAATAATTGATAATTTTAATTTATATTGAAGGTCATATACAAGAGAAGGTGAGCCATAGTTCCGAATCACCTAGATCGTCGGACCACGATCAGGTGCATGGGCTTTCTTATATAAAATCTAAAGTTTACATTAAATTGTAGTTACACAAGATTTGCGAACTATTATCATTGCCTATCAATTTTAAAATTTATGTATTATATATACCTATCTAGCACCAGAGTTATTATAATCGAATTCGGATCATGTTATATCTAGATGTTAGACAGGGTTAGTGTACATAAGAGACCGTGAGCCGGTTTAGCGTACAGCCGGTCAGTGACCGTAGAAGGTGGCCATCTTCTCGGCACACAGTTATCATTGCAGATTTGGTAGAGTACAAAGAAAAATAGTCTGATAAGATAATTTACAGCTTTAGTATACATGCATGTAGCTTTGGCTCGTCCCCACTGAGTATTTTTTTAAAAAGCGAAAATGCAAAGCATCATAATAAACATGTATTAAATTAAAGTCATTCTTCACAATTTAAAAAGTAAAATTTTACAATTTATAAAATCAAAATTTCAAATTGAAGTCATTCTTCCACCACAAGTCGCGCTTTTTCATTGCGATTGTAAACTAATCAAATAATTCGTATTCGATTCGATATTCAAATTTTGATATTCGTATTTGATAAATATTCGATTCGAAATTTACATATTCTATTCGATTTGATTCAATTCGATTCGGTTAGTATTCAAATACGAATACAAAATTACGATATTCAATGCTATTTGGTTCATTTACTACCCTATTCATGGGTACCGATAATTAATGATTTTAAAAAAATGTAGCATGCATGTAGCTAGGGTTTTCAATTGGGCGATACATGAAAGCTTGTTGCGATTATCTTAAATAAACTAATTAATTGCATTTAAAACTAAACAAATTATTTATTTAAAATATATAATATTTTTTTGTTTTACATGTATACTAAGTAATTCATAATTTACGAGACTTTACATAGTTTTTTTTATGAATTAACAATTAAATTTAAAGATTGGTTGTGTCACGATAAACTCATCAAATACGAGTCATTTGGCCTCAAACATAAATCACTCTACCGCTATAAGCAACACATGCACACAGTAGTCATTTTTGTTTATTTTTTTTATGATATAATATAATTCATCCGTCCATAAAAACTCTTCCTCGATAAAGTGGACATAAATTTTAAGAAAAGTAATTAGCTATGTATTTGATAAGTGGATGATAGACCCCATAATTTAGGAAACGTTGTGATAGTTAGTTGATTTTTGAGTCCATTAGTGGTAATAAGATGTATAAATATGTGAAAAAATTTGAGGGTGATAATTAGTTATACTCCAAACTATGATTTTGAAGTGGACATAGTTAATTAGTTATACTCCAAACTATGATTTCCAAAATTATAAATGTTATTTTGCATGATCAATAAGATACATGATTAATATTTTTATTCTTAAAACTATGAATTTTCTAATATAGCCCACTCTTTCAATAAGATAGGTTTATCAAATGATAGAAATTATCGTGAGCCTTAGAGATATCACAAAATTTCTATTCAACCAAATTAGTAAAAGATTAGCCTTACTATTTTTATTTATCTATACTAATGATAACACTCAATTTTCTATGATGTTTAATATTCTTAAGATGTCAATTTTATAAGAAATTGAGTATTTGATAATTATTTTGTGTTTGAGTTGCTTTATCTGAGTCAGAGGGTTTTTTAGGACAATAACTTAGGTTGATTTGAAAATTAGGACAATAACTTTCGGACTTGTAAAAATAGGACACTAATTAATAAGCGTTGCACCCGCAGGACATATATGGGCCAATTATTGAATTTTGGGACTTTTTTGCACGGACCAAGTACATGCCAACCCGCACGGAGGGGATGATTATGTGGCAAGCACGTCATTTTTACGGCTCCAAATAGGATGTCATGTGCTTGGTCTATGCGGGAAAGTTTAAAAATTCGATAATTAGCCGAGAAATGTCCTGCGAGTGCAACACTTATTAATTAGTGTCCTATTTTTACAAGTCCGAAAGTTATTGTCCTAATTTCCAAATCAACCCAAGCTACTGTCCTAAAAAACCCTCTGACTCTGCTTTATCTTGTGAAATGTGATATTTACTTGTACTTTGGTGAAATTAACAAAAGTATTAAAGTTGAATTAATAAACATGCATTGTCTGAATTAAAGTCGTAGATAATCGTGATATGAATTCGTCGGCATAAATGGGTCGCAAAATTGAAGTTCAAACGAATGAGATATGTTCGAAATAAGAAAGTCGCACGCAGTAGTAAAAAATCAACGACCAACTCAACGATCGCTTAGTTGGTAGCCATTTTTTTGAAAAATCGAAGAAAATTTTCGACGATCGTCAAAGCAATCGCCGATTTCTCTGGATTTTGAGTGAAAAATGGGAATCGGAACAACGACCGCCGATTTCATAAAGGCCTGAAGGACAATTTCGGCGACCTACGAGCATGGTCGCCAATATTGTCCAAATTTTGCCCAAAGTTTTAGTTTTTCTCTGTATTTTCGAGTCCCGTTATGTGTTTTCCCCCTATGTCTATATAGGTCCTTTTGTTGACCTATTAAACACACCTTATAATATTTTTAGCTTTAGAATTTGATTATTTTTCTTAGTTTTTGGAGCTTAGATTTATTTTCTGCAGGATTGAAGATTCAAGATTTGTTCATTGTAAAATCTTTTTCGAGTACTTTTATCAGTTTATTTAATTCAATTGCTTTTATTTTAATCTTATCTCTTGTTTATTTAATTATATCTGGCTAGATTTTCTTTTCTGATTCTAGGGTTTATATATTATGAGCTTTGAGAAAAACTATTTCTTGTGTAAAAATTATGAATCAATTACTCCCTCCATCGCACCGAAAGTGGTGCACTTCTTTTGGGCACAGGATTTAAGGAGAATAAGATCGTAGTGTAAAGGTGTGTAAATGTGTGTGGGGCCACATTGTTTTTGTAGTGTAAAATTATTATCAAAAAAGAAAATGCACCACTTTCGGTGGGACAACCCAAAAAGAAATACGCACCACTTTCGGTGGGACGGAGGGAGTATAATATATACACACACATACATACATATATATATATATATATATATATATATATATGGTGTGGTTATAATGAGAACCACACTTATCGTGAGAACATAAGAACCATTAAAATCAATGCATCTGCTATATAAATTAATGCATTCGCTATTAAATCTAATGCATCCGAAAATAATAAAAATTTTGCTTCCTTCAGGATTCGAACCCAGGATCTGCATTCATCCACCAAGATGATGCATCCACCGTAGATCTTGATGATCGAATGGCTTAAAATGGTTCTCCGTTATAATTTTATTTAGTGGTTCTTATTTGAACCTCTCCCTATATATATATATATATATATATATATATATATATATATATATATATAGGGTAGTGCTATTCAATGGTCTTCCCTTAGTCTATAATATAAGACTAAATCAACACCCTCTATTAAATAAATTCAACGGCTGGATTACCTTTTTTAATGGGCTGTATAATTCATGCCATTAAATATAATATTCAGCAGACATGATAACGTAAGGGTATTATAGACATTGAATTTTGACCTTCCATATTTTTTATTTTCTCCCTTCCGATTCTCAAGCAGCAGAAAAATAGGAAAGTGAAGATTTGCCATGATTACAACTCGTTATTTTCAAGGGAGTTACACGATTTTCAATTAATTGATTCCTACCTAAAAATTCATCTGAATGAACTAAAACTTGAAGTAAAATATTATGTATCCACACAAAATAGTTAATATCTTCTGAATAAAAAAAAATTAAGTTCATTCTGTCCAAAGCAAAGCAAGACCGCCGAAGGAGGAGTGGGGTTTTCCTTCATCAATTGTGCGAAAATATCGATTGCCATGGGACGAACTAAAGCTTCTACACCGGGTGAGATGAGCAAATCTGTTCTATAATGATTAGATTTGTAAAGTTTGAGGTTTCCATAAACTTTTTTGTATTTGGGTTCATTTGATTTCCTTACATACTTTTGTAAAATTCAATTTTCATATAGATTGTGGGGTTTTGAAGTAATGTGTGGTCCCTATTTGTGTTTTTTTGGGTGCATAGATCCGATAGCACGTGTTGTAAAATTTAATATTTTTTGGGGTTTGAGATGGCTAGATCTAGTAGAAGAAATGCATAATTTTTCGATTTATATTTTTTTTGTGGTCCCTATTTGTGTTTTTAGTTTTTTCTGGTTTAGGTTTTTTGATTTTTTTTTTCCAATGGATTTTGGTTGTTTAGGAGATTATGAAGGGGCAGTCTACACACGTCGTAGAGCTTCGAAAGTCAAAGAACGTGGAGAGCCAAGGGAGATAAGGACCGGTGGGAATGTTTTTTATTAGTTCGCATTTGATTTGTGTATGCATTTTTTTGTATGCGTCAATGAATATTTATTTTTATTGATTGTGCAGTGTGGTGGGAAATGTTTTAAGGAATAAAGCTGGAAAAAGCTTGGACATTGGTGAATCCAGCAATATCTTAACAGAAGGTAAATCATTAAATCATGTGACTTGTGAGGGGGCGCAATATCTAATTGCACTATGTGGTTTTAAATACTTTATTTTTTATTGACTTTCCAGTTCGATCAAAATATCGGAATGATCCAATATTTGCTTCGTTTGTAAAGATAGCTTAAGGTATTATTTTCAATTAAATTATTGTTAATATGAATGTCCTATTGTTATAATGCAGGATAATGTTTTATATCTTATATATGTGCTGCCATGTTTTTTAAATGAATTTTATTTTGGGATGAGTATGAATATTCCAGTTAATGTGAGTGAATTTTAATTGGTGGGTGTGTGAATCATTTTTGTTTTATAAATTCTAGATTTTGTTCATTGATATGGAAATGAATTAATACAAGTATTTGTAAGTATTTTTTATAAAGGCAGGGTTTGATATATATATATATGAAAAACTATAAGTATTTTGATGATTGTTTTCCTGATACTCTTCTTTAGGTAAATGTGGCAGTGTTTTTTTTTATATATATAGTGTATTATTCGTTTATAATGTATTATATATGTAATATATTTAGGATGAATATTGTTGTTTAATTGAATGAATATTATAATGTTATTGAGTGAATTGATTCTACATCAAACATAATATATCAGTTCATTATGGTTGCATTATAAAAATAAAGTAGTAACCTCTCTGGTATTGCTTATCATTTTAAACATATATAGCATATAATATTAATTGTGACAAAAATAATGGTAAATATTTTTATTTTGTTGCTAATTATGTTAGTTTGTTTTGTTAAATTGGTTGGGTGGTACGCAGGAGATGCTAGAAAGAGGAAGCTTAATGGCACTGCACCAAATAATGCGGGAGTGGTTATTAGAGAAAATACTGGGACTGAGGCAAATGTTGTTCCTGACTCTCCGGTTAATAAGGGTTAGTTGTTGGACTTTATTATTGTCCTATTATTTAAATAGATGTATTGGTATATTAATTTTTCTGTGAACAATTAGTGTTTGAAACAATGCACAGAGTATCATAATTTAATGTATGAAATATTGATTGTAATGCTGACATATCTTGGGATAGGTTTTAACTACATAAATAACTAAATGTATTGGTGTAACTGTCTCATGAGAACTTATTAATGCTATACATGTGTTGGCATGGTTTTTGTATGAATTTTATTTTGGTTTTTATATAAAAAGTCTGAATATTCTAGACGATGTAAATGAATTTTAAGTGTGCCGTGTGTGAATTTTTTTTTAATGTATTACTTTCAGATGTTGTTCTTTTTTTATCGTAATGAATCAATCCAAGTATTTGTATGCATTTTTTTCATGATTATCTTTTATTTGTTTATATGACAGTGTTTGTTGTTTTTGTATTGTATTACATGTGAAATATAATTAGGATGAATATTGTTGTTTGAATGGATGAATATTATATAGTTATTGAATGAATGTATTATGTATCAAATATAATCAGTTAATTATGTTTGTTTGTTTTGGTCGTGTGGTACGCAGGAGATGCAAGAAAGAGGAAGCTTAATGGCACTGCACCAAGTAATGAGGGAGTGGTTATTAGAGAAATTGCTGAGACTGAGGCAAAGGTTGCTCCCGTCTCTCCTATTGCTGTTACGAAGAAAACGTATCACGAAAAGAGATAGGAAATGTTAGTTAACTACAAGCAACAAGTAATCAAGCCTGAGAAGGATTACGCCTCATTGTTTACACGCACAAAGACATGTGCTCTTGTGAAAGGGATTGCGGAGATGAATGACCTCCAGCACCATTTAGTTGACAAGCTGGGTTTTGAGCATCTTCTAGATCTGAACATCCAAGATCTCCCGGGTCGACTTAGTTACTGGGTTTTGGATGCATTCAATATCAGGCGCTGCGATATTCTTGTACCTACTGGGCAAACTATATCAGGCTTGTGCATCCAACATCTTTGTAGCTGCCAGCCAACTCCTTGAACACTCTAAATGCTCTGAATGGTCCAATATTCGCATTTGCACATTTCAGCATGATCATGTGATGGGCCGCATCAACATTCCGATTGCATTTCATCAAGTGGCGGCATTCTGGGATTACTAGTTTGTGATTGTGAGCTTCATCAAAACTGTTAATGCAATATTGATTCTCGTTATTTATGATGACAATAACACGTGCCTTGCAACCGTTCCTAGTAGATGGCTTACGACGTCTCTTTTTTTTCTTCGGCTGTGATTCGGATGTCTCATCACGTGTACCGGGATTAATCCCTTCTTTAGCGCAAACAAGGTGGCGATATATAATCTGACCATATTTCCCCTTCTTAGAGGATCCTCTACGAACATCGAATCTAGATGAATATCCGTATTTTTTATAAAACTGAAATGCATCTTCTTCAGAGTTGAACACTTGACCCACAAATGGTTTCATAGATTCATCACAAATTGGTAAATGTAAGTGGTCACCATTTTGAGAGCCTTCATCGTTCAAAAAACAACTGTATTAGCAAACATAACAGGTGAAAAGCTTGATGAGTGAAGCATAAAAAATGGTTAATGAATTAACTGAAAAGTAGTACCAAAATTATATCATATCCATATTTTGTGATAAAATATATAGTATAAATATTTAGATATTTCAATGTGCACGCTACATATCTTAAACAATCCAATATTGATGGCCATTAATATGAAATCAAGTTCGTACAGTTGATATATTATGAGATATATTACTGAATCAATACTTATTCACATCGTGAATAAAAAGTTGTATGTGCATGAATCTAAATAGCTAATCTTTGATCTTAATACGTATAGGAATCATCCTTGGAACACGCTGTTATTGAACAAATCAAACAATACATGATTACAGGGTATGATTTTTAATCTTATTAATGAATCAAAATATACTCTCGGTATGAATAATTACGTGTATAATCGTGAAATAAAAATCCCGCTTATATAATAAATTAAACAAACAAAACTCTTAATAATCGTATTTGGTTTTATATTTTGTGAAGCAATAAAACAACCATTGATATTAGTGGAAGGATTTTCAGAGAAGTAAAATAGTATATATAATAATGCAACAGCATGTCTTACTTACAGGTATCGAAGTCATCGAAAAAACAAAAATAAAAATCAATTCTGGGAGAATTCATGAAAACATGGATTTTCCAAATTATCTGGAAGGCTGCTAGCGTGAAGACACTCGAATCCTTTACCTCTATTAGCGGACGTGGGAAAATATGGATGAATGAAAAAGATATGAAATTGTAAAGTGTATCAACGTGATCCCTTAAATTGTGGGATGCAATTAATTAATGAAAATGTAATGACATTGTTAACCTTGTTTTACATTTTCGGCTGATTACATTTTAATCCATTCAAACAACATCTGGCCGTCTATTTTAGTGAGATGAAGCGCTGAGATTGTGTCTTATTTTATAGGTTAAGACTAAGTCTTATTTTAGCGCAACCCTATATATATATATATATATATATATATATATATATATAGAGAGAGAGAGAGAGAGAGAGAGAGAGAGAGAGAGATAGAGATAGAGATAGAGAGAACGGATACAAATGTTTGATCTTCAAAATTAGAAAATGAGATCAAATCTGACTTCAAATCCTTCGGTTGAGATTAATCATGTGAATTGAGATTAACGAACACAAGTTAATAAGATGACACAGACAACATTTGATCTGAGGTTCGAATCATGAAATGAGCGAAAGTTTACCACATTAATGCAATCTGGTTGTTCATGTGTTATAATTTATTTGTTTGTAGACTTGTATTAACATAGATTTTATTAAATTTTTTCGTCACATATATTTTTTTCCGTAATATAGCGATCATATGGTCTATAAGTCATCTCATTTCTTAAAATAAGGTATATTCTTACTCTGCCCGGCTCCTATATATATAAATTAGGAATCCAATCAGAATTATTGATTAATTTTCTCACGACCAACTATTGTTATATATGAAAAGAAGTATTATAATGTTTCTTATATGTTTTTTTTATGACAATGGAAAATCTTGGATAGATAAAGGCTCACATTGATTTTTGGTGAAACGAGAAACCAACACCTAAACTAGAAAGCTATAAACGACATCGGATTTACGTGGTTCGGTCGAGAAGACCTACGTCCACGGGGTGTTGGGGATTTTTCACTATAATCGAGAGAGTATTACATTTTACAAGAGATGAATGAATAATAATATGATCCTCTTCTAACCCACTCCTAAGTCTCTATTTATAAGCATGTAAATAAGCCCTAGGGCCTCAAGCCCATTTACTAAGATAACTGGGCTTAAGCCCCTTTAATACATTGACCTTGGTCTGAATCGCCTATGCTTGCTTGACTACGCCGGAAGTTCTATTATTTCTTTTATTATCCCAAATCTCCAATTAAACCTGCACTGGTTAGCTTAATAATAATACTAATCATAAACATAAATAGAAATGTTCCCATTATATAGTGCACAGCGCTGGTGCATATTTCAGTCCTCATCAATTTTAATCATAATCATAAAGATTTTCAATAAATGTATTATTTTGATAAATGAATAAAGTACCTAAGTTTAAATTTTGAAAGGAGCAAAATTTTATTTTTACTAATTTTTTTTACTGCAGTTATTTTCACAATGAATGCAATAATTTTACACATGCATTAGTAAAATATTATTAGTTCTTAAGATAAAATATGATTTCATGATAAGCAACCTATATGGGGTGCACTCCAGTGAGATTGCTATTTTTTGTGAGATCATGAGTACAATGAATAAGGCAGTATATAGTGTTGAATAAGACGGTATATACTGATGAATAACGATATTAATAAAAAATTGGTAAATTTTTTGCTCCATCCAGAATTCGAACCCTGGTAAAAAAAAATTCGTCCTCTAAGTAAATATCAGCCATATGATACATGAAATAAATACCCACAAATCAGTGTAAGATCTCACCACATATAGGGTATCTCATTGGAGAGCAACCCTATATATATATATATATATATATATATATATATATATATATATATATATATAAAGGGAGCGCTCCAATAAGACCCTTATTTTTCAATGAATAAGACATGTATATTGATGAACAAGGCAGTATATACTGATGAATAACGAATTTAAAAAATCGGTAATGTATAAGACATATATACTGATGAACAACGAAATTTAAAATATTTCGCTCCCTCAATTCGAACACTGAGAAAAAAAATCGCCCTCTAAGTACAATATCAGTCATATGATTAATAAAATAAACGCACAAAATCGTATCTAAGATCTCATTAAAATAGGAGGTCACATTGAAGCGCTCCCCTATATATATATATTATTAATTAAGTCATTTAGTTCATACGATCCCAAGTCTTGTGGAAAGCAATAAACAAATAAAACACTTTAAAATCTTCATGTAAATAAAAAGACGAACGTAGTGACGACCCCTCAATTCCTAAAGTAGCTTTAGAAGGAAAAATTATTGTCGTAAAAGGATCGGTTTTTGGCCTTCATCTTCGAAAATGACTTATCCTATCTGTAGCTACTCATTTCTCACAAGTGTCCCCATTTCTATGTGTCATCAATTTTACCCGGTTCTAGATAATACTTCTACATTTGTTCATATATCTCTCACTACAAATTATGTGTATATATATCCAAAATCATGTACGATTATGCCATTTATGCATAGAATATTGTTATCAAATATACAAGTAAAAATTGCATTAAAGATGTTGGTACATAAAATATTGTGGTAAAGAGAAATTTGGTTGATATACGAGAACCGGTGTGTATCACATGACTCTCACTTTAATAGTATTATATTATATAGTGTGTGTAGTATATTGTTTGCCTTTAACTTTACCTTAGTATGCTCTTTTATTCTCTTTTCGGATTTTCTATCTTGTACGAAAGCAAAGGGACCACCCTCAAAGATAACGCATAATTTTTTCTGTGGCTTCCTTTTTACTACCTTTTATATATGGAAACCAGAAAATCCCTTGTAACGTTTGATAGAAAACGATAAAACAAATACTCTTTCCGTCTATGTGAAAAACGTATGGGGATGTAACTGACATGAATTTTAAGAAATATTAGATGAATGTATTGTAAATAGAGAAAGGTCCCACTTTATATAGTATTATATGTTATTTTAACAAAAAGTAACGGTGGATCACGATGATTTTTTTTGAATAAATATAAAAATATGAAAATAAATAAATAAAGGAATTATGATGAGTAATGATTAAAAATAAAAAGCGCATAATTTTAAAAGAAATCTAAAATAGCAAAAGGAAATATATCGAACTAAAAAGGAAATGTGACGGCTCGAAGAAATGAAAATTTTCTATGGTCGAAAGCATTTGCTCGTCTTTGTGGTGTCAGTTGTGAGTAGTGACTAGTGAGTATACTTATAATTTTCCACTTTTAAGTTAATTTTAGTAGAATTGATATGTGGTTCCTTATTACTGACATTGTCATGTCGATATCGATCGATATCGTCTTGAAATAATAAAAAAGAAGTAGTGTTCGCTGTCCATCAACTAATCCATGGACCATAAAGATAAAACGCTGCAAAACTAATACTGCGACCGAGCAAATATAATCGAAACCGATTCAAATTAAAATATGATTCGATTCTTTTAATTTTTAAATTTTGCTCGATTTGATATTTTGAAAAAAAATTCGATTTTACGGTTGGATTCGATTTGATTCTACAAAAACTGAATAAAATCAAAAATCAAATTATATTTATTTAATATATACATATATACCGTGAGGACACATCTTAAAATAAGAAATAAGAGCAATTTTTAATATATGAATTTTATGTAGAACACGTATGAATTCGTTGTATAAATGTATGAATTGTGAAAAATAATTTTTTGTTAGCTTTGGGATTCGAATACAAGACCATAAATCCATCCAACAGGATTACAAATCAACCGTAGATCTTGATAATCTAAAGGCTGAAAATGATTCTTATATATATATATATATATATATATATATATATATATATATATATATATATATATAGGGACGGATCCGGGGGGACTAGAGCCCCCTCCCAAATTTTGAGTTTTTTTTTAAATATATATAGATATATGTTTATACCTATTATAAAATAATTTTGTTTTATAAAAGAGTATTTGGTTATTATATTCTCTCATATATATACTTATTTTAAGGATAATTCTGTTATTTAAAACTATATAATCTATGAAATATTGTTTGTTATTATTACTATTATACTTGTCTTTTAATAAAAAATGCCTAATATGTATGAAATGCTAAAAAAATTTATAATGTATTGAAACTAATTTGTAATATATAGAAAATATATAATCTATGAACATGTTGTTTGTTATTATTATTATTATGCTTGCTTTTTAATAAAAAATGTCTTAAATATACGGAATGTCCAAAAAAAGTTTTGTAATATATTGAAACTATATAATCTATAAAAATATTGTTCGTTATTATTAGTATTATGCTCGTATTTTAATAAAAAAAATACCTTAAATATACAGAATGCCCATAAAAATTTCTCGGGGGCAAAAATCGGATGAACATCCCTTATACTCCTTAATTCGGTCAGGAGTGGAGCTTCCACTTATTTCTTTATATTTGGTAATTTATAAGCTCAATCTTAATTTATTTTGTATATTCTTAATTTTGAAAAATTATTTAATTAATAATCATGTTAATATTGAATATGTGGTAATAGTTATTTTTTTATAATCAAAATAACACCTGAATCAATGACCGATCGCCATGAAATTAGAGCCTAATGTATATTTTGCACTAAATGAAATTTTTAATAGTTGGTAGTCCATCGTCATTCACCTCGAATGTAGTTAAAATCACGCTTAAAAATTGATGTCGTTGCACTAATTTTGAAGTGTGATTCCAATCATATTGGTGGTTCAATAAGGATATGCTATCTACCGTTAAAAATCCCCTTAAATGTAGAATTGACGTTGTATTTACTAATTCACGTAAGTTCAGATTCAACACTCCGACGATCGAAAAAAAATTGAAGGGACGAAATTATAAAAATTAAAAAAGTGGTGATTTAATTTGCAACAATTCAAAAGTTGCGTTAAAATTGCAATCTTGAACTAGTTCGACTTCGTGATTTTATTTGCCAAAATTCCTTTCATTTTTTCAAACTATTTATTTTTTTAAGATTTCATCGTCTCCAACACACACGCACAAAATATGTCAAAGGGTATTTTATTTATAACTTACATTTTACTCATTTTAATCTTTCATTTAAAATAACAACCAAATTATATTTCAAAGTTTACTATAGCCCTCAACAACGCACGACGAAACTCGTTCTCCATCTCCATGTTGACACTTAGGGCTGTAAACGAGCCGAGCCGAGCCGAATACAAGAAGGCTCGAGCTCGGCTCATTTAAGTATTAGGGTGTTTGAGCTCGGCTCGAGCTCGATTCGAGCTTTTATCTTGATGATCGAGCTCGGCTCGTCACCCACATACTAAGCTCGAGCTCGGTTCGAGTTCGGCTCGGGTGATGCTCGATAATGTCGAATTCGAGCTTGAGCTCGAGCTCGGCTCGTTAGATGTTCGTATATATGATGTTCAAGCTCGAATTTGTTATAAATTTAAGAAAATCTTCTTAATTAATATGTTATTCGAGTTCAAGTTCGACTCGTTTAAGGCTCGTGTAATAACTCGATTGAAGACTCGACTGAAGGTTCGTGAACAGGCTAGCGAACATGTTCGCGAGCTCAACGAGCTGAGCACTGTCAGGCTCAAGCTTAGCTCAATAAAAATTTCGAGCTCGGAATCAGGCTCGAGCTCGGCTCGTTTATTATCGAATCGAGCTCCGAACGAGCTTTTTTCGAGCCGAATCTCGAATAGCTCGCGAGTAGCTCTGTTCATTTACAGCCCTATTGACACTAGAAAGAGATAATCAAGTGTGCATTAATTATTGTAGTGCATCCTAGTAAAAATTTGTGTTAGTCATTTTATGACAAGCTCATTTTCCTACGAGTAGCGCCATTCAAATCTGGGCACGTGCACTTGTCGTAATGGGCGCTTTGAGGCGTGCTTATATTGAGGAGGCTTTAGTTTTTACAAAAAGTGACTCGTGAAAATGGCTCGATAACGGTCCAAGTGGTTCGGTCGCGGCTCGCGCTAGACTTAGTTCAGTGTGTACGTGAACGAGCGACGTGCGAACATGCGGTTGCACATACAGTTGGCATTTAGGTGGCACGTCCTTGACCTAGGCACATTGAATTGACACGTCGGTCCAACCCAGGGTCAGGGCTCGCATCTGTTTGGGTCCAACAGTTAAGAGTTGTTTAAAATTCGTACCTTTCGAGTCAACCACTTCCTCCTATAGATAGACAGGGCCGGTCCTGTATCTCACAGGGCCCTAAGCAAAAATTAAAAAATAGGCCCTTATAATTTTTTTTATATCGATAAAACAACAATAATATATTAACACAAACTTTTTCAACCAATTATTCAAAAGAGTTTTCAATCAAAAGAGAAGAAAAGATAAATTATTAAGAATTCAACATTAACGGTATGATCTAAATGAAGAAAAGAACTTTCATAAGACAAAGCTATGTAAATAAATACTTTATAATATGGTTCACCATAGTAGCAGTATTGAATATATCTAGCAAGGATAAAAAGGACAAAAATATTAGAATTTTAGAAAAAATAAATAATATGAAATATTGATAGAACATACAATAAAAATTAGTTCAAAATAAAGATATGTTTCTTACTTTATCTAAATACAACACGTATTACAGTTTTAGAGGCAAATGTATTTATCAAGTTTGTAATCTAACTGATCAACCAATTTTCTTTCAATTGATAACATAACCAAACCATTCAACCCGTCTTGCGATATAGTTTATCGTAGATTCACTTTTTATTAGAATATCTTTTCAGTTACTGCATATATTTTTGGAATACTATTTGTTAAACAAAAATAATTATATATATATATATATATATATATATATATATATATATATATATATATATAAAATTGGGCCCCAGCATGTCAGATCATGTTCCTTCAACATGCAGTTTCGATCATCTTCGAATTATATGTTTCATATAGTTCGTTGTAACATCAACACGTGGTATAACATCTCGATTTCATCTTATCTTGGGGACATATGTTGTGGACCGCGAGCATTATGTAGCCGAGCATTATAATCTTACGAAGAAAAGTCTAACTCTTTCCTTACCTTGTTGTTTTAGATAACATTATTATTTTTATTTCGTTTTAATAATTTTATTTTTGTCTATATATTGATTGTCTGCTACAATATTTTCAACACTTACCACCTTATACAACAATGTCATGAATAGACCAAACTTGATCTGTGTGTTGCGGTTGCAAGCAGTTCACTCTGACCTAATCCTAAAATTATTTTGTTCGTCATCATGATCGATGGCATCATACACTCTTCCAATGCGGCCACTCGTTACCAGCATCTCCCAACGACGCAGACAAAGTTTTGATTAATAGTGAACAATTTATGTTAACCGTTTTGCTAAGCTCTTGATCTCTCTTATGGGATTGTTTTGATTGGGTTGCGTTTCACGGTGATTATGATTTCAATTAGTTTTTTTTAATTACAAGATGTATCTATTATATAATCAAATAAGTCATCCAAACGTAAATGGGACCTCTACACTACAGAAACGTGGGAAAACAACCGCATGCAGGCTCTAAACCACATAAAGGTAGAAAAATAATCGCATGCAGGCGGGACCACTACCCACACAAAGATGGAAAAACTGCATCGCACGCAAGTGAAATTAAATCCAAGACCTCTCATAAAGAAGTTTGGGTGCCTCTTGTCGAAACCTTTTCATAAAAAAAAATGTTGAAACTTATCCAAAGCTCTTGCCGGATTTATCACATAATTTTTTCGGGTTAGCGGCTACAATAAAATTTGAAATTGAATTTAATTATGAAAAGAACTATCTTTAATTTGAAGCTATAGATTATATGATAAAAATAAAAAAATATAATTATTTTTTATTTATTTAATAAGGATGAATAGAATTATCCTATATTAAATTAAACTCGCCCCGATAATAAACAGACTTTTACACCCTAACTTGGACTTCTCACAAACTGTCCATAATCGTTTCGATTGGGCCGCTGTTTGTTATGATATATACTATATACTAATACTAGTGTACATGATTTCTACCAACTTAAAAATCAGAAATATAGATTAACGTTGCAGGGCTGCATGCAGATATTAAAGTGATGGTGTTACGGTTTTTTTATAATTGTATAGAAATATTTTTATTAAGGTAATGGGTTTAAACAAAATGCAAAGTTGTATTGATAATGAAGCAATGTTAATTGTAAGAATCAATCAACAGAAAACTAAAAGAAGATGGAGAGTAATAATTCATCATTGATGGGTCTCTTTTCAAAAAAGGAATTTCAGCGCATTGTAATCATCTCTTTTTCTTAATTTCTTAATTTCTTTTTCTTTAATTATCATCTTTTTTTTTTGTTTTATTTCTTTTTAAAATGTAAAATTCGACTAATCATAAAATATTTAATATACATATCAAATTAAAGATCACAATAAAGTTTAATTGGATATATTTTATGTAAATATTATATTTTAAAATGTAAAAATTTATATTTATTTAAAGATTAAAATTTTAAAAAATTCTCTCTCCTCATTCATCTTTTTTTGAAATAAATTCTTTTTATTTTTATTTTTTAAATTCCTTTTGCCTTTCCATAATATCATCTTTTTATTATTGTGATTTTTTTAAAATTTTTTTCAATATTCAGCTCAAATATATTCAATTAAAATTATTTATTATTAATTATTATAATTATAAATATGACAATTGAGTTGGTATCAATTTTATACAAATATAGAATATAAAAAAAATTCTCGTCTATACGGGTGCAAATTTGCTAGTTAGGGAATGCATCGTTTTATATAGATTAACTACAATTAAATGAATTCCCGATCAAAAAACGATCCTCGGCTTCCAAATAAAGATTTTCAACTCAACCCAATATAAAAATCATAGGGCTGGACCAAATACGATTTAGATCAAAGCCCATTATACCAGCATAATTTCACGACGGACAAATTCCAAAATTACAAAGAAAGTAGTTTATTGGATTCTATCTGGTTATGATCCTAAACTAAAGGATTTTTATATATACCGTTTGTAAAACAAAAACGAAAAAGAGAAAAATCCAAGCACTTTTGCGAATTTGTTTTTGTAGACAAATTTCCAATTTTGAAATAGTTTTAATATTTAGTTGCTATTTTGGAGATACTGAGAATTCGATGAAAATTACATGAACGTTCATCGTGTACTAAATGTACTAGCACTTGCACCACGTGTAATGCACGAAAAATATTTTTATATTCTATATTTATATAAAATTGATACCAACTCAATTATCATATTTATAAATGTAATAAAAAATTAATTTTAACTATATATATTTGAGTTGAATATTAAAAAATAAAGAAGAACTCATAATATTAAAAATTGATATTATGAAAAAGCAAAAAAAATAAGAAAATAAAATAAGTTAAAAGAAAAAAAATGAAAATAAAAAAGAATTGAAAAATAGATTTATTCAAAAAAGGATGAGAGATGAGAGATAATTTGGTTAGAATAATTTTAGAAAAGAAATAAAAAAAAATAAGAAGATAAAGAAAACATATGGAGTAGTTTACAAATACATCTTTAATTTTATTATAATTACGAAATTGTCACTCAATATTAAGATTTATTTTAAACTGAAAGTTGCATTTTTAATATATTGTAGATTACTTGGTAAAAATTTAATAGAATATATATGTAATATGTAAATCATTATCCAGTACTATGATGTATTAAAATTATATTATATAATTACTAATTATTATAATTATGATTTGTATTGTTAAAGTAAAATTTATACTCTATTATATTGTCATTATGTAGACATGTCATAGTTGCCTCAGATGTTCTTCTCTGAGAATATGTGTCAGTCTCTTCGGATGTTTTAAGCTGCAGTTGAGATATTCAATGCCTTCATACTTGCGAATTTAGCAGATATCTTTGAGTATATAGAATCATAAAAATCTGTATAATATTTTTGAATTTTTATATACCAAACAAAATATTTTAGTGTTATAGATATATAATTATATACCCTAATCAGTACAAATTACCCGTAATATACTAGCCTCAAGCGTATGAGCATTATTTTTATAAAATACTTGATTGTGTCTAATTTTTTAATTATTTTTTACATTTTCTTGTAGCTACTTTATTATAATATTTTTGCATGTATTATATTTCTCGATATTGTGTTGCACCATAAAATCGTTCATGATTTAGACAATCCTTGTATTATCCTTCAACAAGCATGCCATATCTAATGTCTTAGCATAATTTGAGAAATTTGTAATTTGTGCCTAACGAAATATCATTGAGTTATACAAGATCACTATAACATTTGTAGGAAGAAAAATCATAACGTTGTACGTATTTTATTGTTTTAAACGAAAATATGGTGTATATTTTCTTAGAGGGATATAAACTTCGCGTATGCATATGTTTAATTTAGAAAATAATCGACGCATGAAAACGAAATGAAATAGAACTGAAACCAATCCGGTTGTACACTTCACATCAATTTTGTTCATTTTATTTATTTTTTACAAGATTTCACATCAAATTTCTTCTTTTTATTTATATATTACAAGACGTCACGGCGTCAAGCTTTATGTACATATTTTAACTATCCTTTTGCAGCGGGCCGGTATGCGTCAAATATTACAGATAAGATTACTGCAACGCTACACGGTCCCCCCCACCCCACCCCTAATTGTAATTATCACTTCTTAATTATTTATATTATCAGTCATTTTAGGATTATTACCTTTTTACACTTTTCTGCTTCACTTGGCAAAAGTATATTATTTAAGTTGAACTTTTCAATCCACCATGGGAATAACTAATATACATTTCCTTTTCCAACTTCAATAATTCATATACATCTTTCTTTAATTCTTTCTAATCGAGTGCTTAATTATTTTAGGTTTCAACTTGTGTGATTCGGTAATTAACAATTGTAAGAAATATTGTGGTGGTTTACAAGAAATTAAATTCACACGAAAAATTACCAACGGATATTTTATATAAAAATTGAAGAAGCAGACCATATATCTACAACGGTTTATTCACAAATTAAATTAAAATAAGTTTTCCATAAATAAACATACATTCGAATTGATCTGATTTTCCTTGTAAGTACCCGCTTATCAACATATAATACCTATAAGTTTCACTTGTGTGTGTTGGTATAACGATATGTGGTAATTTTGAGTCTACTATTTTGCGGTTTTTAAATTTTTTATTTACTCGTGTAATTTATCAAAATCATGAGTAATTAATTTATTATTAATATTTTAGGTTTTTTACAAATTTTGTTTATTATTGAAGTCTAGCTAGCTAGTCAACTATATCCTCCTAGCTATGAACAATTTTGGTGTTGGATCTATCAAGCAATGTGAATATTATTAATTTTTTTATTCATTGATCTCTTTGTATTAACTTTTACTGAATTATTTAGGAGTACTTAATTTGTTTGATATAATTATCTTAAATACACGTGGATCCTCAAATAAACATTTTATTCAATCATTAAGAGTTTGAACATAATCTTACGATTTTTGTTACATCAAAATGATAGAAACCTAGCTATATGATTATATGAACACTACATAACGTTTTTGAGTTAGAGGATTTTTTAGGACAGTAACTTATGTTGATTTGGAAATTAGGACAAAAACTTTTGGACTTGTAAAAATAGGATACTAAATTTTTTTAGAGTAAAATAGGACACTAATTAATAAGCGTCGTAAAAATAGGACATTTTTCGGCCCAATAATTGGCCGAGAAATGTCCTGCGGATGCAACACTTATTAATTAGTGTCCTATTTTTCTCTAAAAAAAATTAATGTCCTATTTTTACAAATTTAAAAATTTTTATCCTAATTTCCAAATCAAACTAAATTACTGTCCTAAAAAACTCTCGAACTCTAACGTTTTTGGGTAAAACTAGTAGTAATAGTTTTGCGCCGAAGTAGGACTCAACGACTGATCTTAATTTGTGCCGTGAATAATTTGAAGTTGAATTTATTAGATGATAATCCTCCAGGCTAATAGTTTTTCTATATCATGAAAAAAAGATAATGGATTATTGGTGAGTTACTATAAATAAACTAATGGCCGAATTACATTTAAAAGTTGATTATATGGAATAATCAACCATAATAATCATTGGACTTTAAACCAAATCCACTCAACTAACAAAGCCAATAAAACATACTGACTTGAAATGCCGGCCTTTTTGTTGTGGCTTTTGCAATCAGGGAGCATTCATGGGTCAAAAAGTAGATTTGATGAAAATAGAATCGTATAACATATGTATATTTTTAATTATTAATTTGTTTTGTTGGTTAAATTATTTTGTTTCCTTTTAGATATTTAGGATTTTATTATAAATAAGAGCTTTATTTATATTTTATGGGAATCGAACTGATAGTTAAAATGTAGAGGGTGGGATTATTTCCATCTCGCAGTGTTCTTCCGGTATTCATGAGTGAATCAACGGATACGTATTCCGGTATATAGTGATTATCAACAGAGTTCGTATATTTATGAGTATCAAATATATTTCACGCTTCTACCTGCATCAAGATCAAAATTATTTATTATCCTTCGATCTCTAGGTAAACTCAACCCTTATATTAATCTTTATTTAAATTTGCACGAGAAGAGCCCTACTACCACAATACATAAATGTATTTTTGATAAAACTCAAGTTCAATATAATCCACAAATTAAGCTCCATAAGAGAAATAACAAGTCCTTTACGATGATAAAGGTGATGGATGAGAAAATTGGCATATTTATTTCATGGCACCAATTTTGGGGCAGAGAAGTTAGGAGTGAGTAATGAATGATGTGTGAGGATAAGGCATATTTGTATTCGATATGCCACATTAAGCCAGCACACCACCATCACAATCACGTGTGCAGTTATTATTTTATCTTGGACAGCCTGTCCATTTTTGTAATAAAAATCGTATTCAAATCATGATGATCATATACCATCAGATTTCGTTCTCTCCTTTTCTTTTCTATATACAATATACATCAGATTATCGTTTCATCTTTTACGTTTTTTTTATTCCAATTGTCACGTTATGACAACGGATCAAATTTACATAACAAAGAAATGATTTACATTATCTATGCAATACAAGTATATACATAGATAAAGATATAAAGAAATGGGTTCAAGCTGTTAGGTATGTAAAAATACTAAATACAACCAACTTGATATGTATTTAGTGATCTTGAAAATCATCCAATTAAAATGATTTAGTGTTTGGACCACTCTGTTGCCAATTAAACTGAGACATCAGAAATTTATGCTGAAGATATTCCATTACTACGAAATATTGCATAGGGTGAGAGTGGTTTCAGGCTTAATATAATTTATCTTACAACCAAGAGGGAAATAATGTTCTTCGTCACTCTCCAATCAATTCTCGAAATTGACGTTATTTCTAAAAAGTCACTATCCAAGAAAAAGAGAAAACAAATAGTACAATTTTTACGTTTTGATAAGAGCATCTTACACTATCAATTTTATTAAAATTATATACATTTTTCAGATTTTACAATTGGATACACAATTTTGAAACTTTTAAACCAGAATGCATGGCACCTAATATTGATTTATTTTTTGTATCGACTAGAATAAATTATAAATTAAATTGTAGAAATTCCAAAATACCATTTTCTTTCTTTTGACAACCACGGTTTTAAAACACTTTTAATTTTCCCTAAAAAAAAACACTTTTAATTAGTACTTATATAGCTCAGTTGGTGATCGATATTTTCTTCTTCATTTGGGGAAAATTAACCTTTCATAACTACAACAGACAAAAAGCTGAGCCAGCATGAAATATTAATATTAATTTGGATCAACAACACCAGACACCAGTGTAGGATGTAGTAACTGTGAGGGGAAAATCTATTAGTTATATATATAAGGTTAGATTCTATTAAAAAAACCCCTTAAGAGTAAAATGTGATATTTTCTTCTTCATTTGGGGAAAATTAACCTTTCATAACTACAACAGACAAAAAGCTGAGCCAGCATGAAATATTAATATTAATTTGGATCAACAACACCAGTGTAGGATGTAGTAACTGTGAGGGGAAAATCTATTAGTTATATATATAAGGTTAGATTCTATTAAAAAAACCCCTTAAGAGTAAAATGTGATATTTTCTTCTTCATTTGGGGAAAATTAACCTTTCATAACTACAACAGACAAAAAGCTGAGCCAGCATGAAATATTAATATTAATTTGGATCAACAACACCAGTGTAGGATGTAGTAACTGTGAGGGGAAAATCTATTAGTTATATATATAAGGTTAGATTCTATTAAAAAAACCCCTTAAGAGTAAAATGTAAGAAGGTATCTCTCCCATTGATTTACAAGGATCTAACGGTTCATAAATAATAGACGAAATCAATTTATTGATAAAAAATTATACTGCAATTGAATTTTATAATAAAAAAGGATATATGCGTCATTTACGTTCGTTAGTATTTATAAGGTAAGTTTCATCAAATCCCCATTTTTTCGCACCGATCATATGGGGATTTCAGCGAATTTTTTATCTTTACACATATATTAGCAACTACAGTTATTCTTTATCCTAGATGATACAATTTATTTATACCTCTTAATTTTATATTTATTTTCAACTTATTACTAGATCACCCTCGGCACGATGCACAGTAATAGTTATAGCCGAAAAAAATATAACTAACTTAAAGAAAATAAACAAAAACTAAATATATATTGATTTAGTGTTTCTTAAAATAAATTATAATATAATATGATATTATTTATAATTACATAATATCTTATTAATATGAATTAATCAAAATGAACTTGACATCTCTAAGGCTGAAAATGAAGACAGTTTCAAAGTTATACAACTTGAATTTGTAGAATCCTTTTCAGCGTACCAACACATAGTCACTCTCAGTCTCACCCACTGACCCACCTACCTCTAAAAATATGGAAAGTTGTCTCACAAACATACTCACTTATTTTTATTTTATCTCAGTAATTTCTCTCCGTCACACAAACTCACTTTTTATTTTTTATAATTAGATAAACTCACTTGTTTTTATTTTATCTCTATCTCTAAATTATATGAAGCATTTTCTTTGATAATCGTATATGCATTAAAATTTCGTTTTTATCACTGTACTATGTTCTTTCTAATTAACTATATTAATAATTATATTTTGGATGGATAAATAAGAGTATAAGACCACACATAAAAGTAAGCTAAACTCGTGTGCCTTTTCAAATACATTAATAATTTAATTAAATGCACTGATCTTATATGTTTGAAAAAATGAGGGAGGATGGTTTTAAATGAGGGGGCTACTTAATATATTGAACTATTATATTTTTGTGTTTTATATAATACGTGACAATTATGTCATATATATGCTACATATATACACACACACAAATGTAGCGGTGGCGTAATTTATAGTATAAGTATATATAATTAGTATGCATATGTATTATTCTTTTATTTTTATTATTTTGTTATAATTGCTATTATTATCAATAATAATAATAATAGTAGTAATAAATAACAACGATATTAATAATAATATGATGGTAGTTTTTTTTTTGATAGGAAAAGAAATATATTATAGCATAAACGAAAGGTACCAGGGGTACCGAAGAACGATTACAGCAGCCAACAAGAAAGCTTACAGTTCATCCAACAAGCCAAGCTCACATCAACCTCAATAATATGATGGTAGTAGTAGTAGTAGTAATAGTAATGGAAGGATTGTGGGAAAAAAAGAATCCAATTAATATAAAGTTGTAAGTGGGAAAAAGAGAAAGTTCAAATAATGGAATTATATATCCGAACTTAAAAATGATAGGAAAAATAAATTGAAAAATGACAATCAAACGTTCACTAAAAGAATCACGAGCCCTTATTCATTTTCTCTTTTTTTATTCTCCCAATCAAAGGCCCCTAACTATATATGAATTAAGTTTAAGATGCATGTATCCGAAAATAAACTTATTTAACCCTGCTTTACTCGTATATTGAATTTGTGACCTCATATATAATTCTGGACTTGAGTGTAATAAATAAACCAGCTCATAAATAGATGGGATGGAGTCTCATAAAGGCTCACATGTATAAAAATACTTCCTCCACCTCATTCATAATGTCTTAATTTCTTTATTGGGACGGTCATGTTCCATTTATAATGCCTCAATCCAAAAATGAAATAAGTTACTTATTTACCATTTTTATCTCTCTCCTTACTTACTTTATTTCTCTCTTACTTTTTCGCTATTTTCTTTATTTATTTCATTATTTACTTTATCTACATTTTCTTAATTTGTGTGTTTTTAATTTTTTTTTTGAAACATTATACTTGAGATGGAGGAAGTATCAATTTAGCATACATACTTATTTCATTCTGCCTCATGATACTTTATTTTATTCTGTTTTAATAGGCCATGCTCTTGAAAGGCTGGGACTGCAGGTTGTCTTAAAAACAGTAGGAGAAAATAAATAATTTTCTTTTAGAAGAAAAGATGTAATGTCACAATATTACTCTAAATCCTGGCTGTATTATTTGGACATATAATACTGAGTTATACCTGCTCGCACTTAACAAGCTTATCACATTCAGTCATTCACACCACTATGTAATTATTATTACTATCATTGTTATATATAACAACTACATGTGTTTGATATAAATCCTAAGCCTAATTTCATTGACCTACTCAACCTTCTCAAATTTTAATAAATTCCATTTATTCAGGGTCCAGTCATCGGACCATCAATTTGTCCTTATTTAATTTCTAAGCATTCATTAAACAAATTATAAAGTAAATTAAAACAACATATGTATGCCAGTTGCTTCTATAATATTGTCGATGTCTATATCTCATTTCTACATGGATGAACACGTTTTCTTTTTGGACATGCAATAGAATATCGGTTTTATTAATACGTGACTTGTATACTGTAGTGATAGTATATCTTTTTAATAAGTACTTCATAGTGATGGTTACGTTTATTTTTTAAATGGGATGTTGGTTTGTTTCAAGAATAAATAAATACTCCCTCCGTCCCATAAAGCGTTACACAGTTTTTTCTTGGTCTGTTCCACGAAGCATGACACGTTTCTAAAAATGACAAAAAATTTACCCTTTATACACATTTTCACTTTTTCACCTACCACACTTAACACATAAAATACCAATTTTTTTAATTCTCGTGCCGAAAAGAAGTGTGTCATGCTTCATGGGACGGAGGGAGTATTAACTTAAGACGCTGAATTTTATCACTGCACCGATGCATGCACATAACATGCAGATGGGATCCTCTGTCCTACTATTTTGTATGTACCACCGTGTACCACTCTTAATTTATCTATTTTATAATTTTTTTATAGAAATAAAAAAACATTATTATATTATGAACTCTAATTAATATTTATAACTAAAAAATGAAATTTTAAAAAATTATATACCCTAACTTTGAATTAATGAACCCAAATAATCAATTATTAATTCAAATAAATATAAAAAAAATAATTATAAACCCTAATGGGATGAATGAACCCTTGTTAATTATCTTTTTATAATATTAAAGCATAATAAATTAAAATTAAAGAAAATATAATTAAAAATTATAATTAATTAAGAGTGGTACACGGTGGTACACAAAATAGTGGGACAGATGATCCCATGTGCATAACATAATAGAGTATTGATTATGGTTAATGCTACTCGTAATCTTATAATTTTAAGTGTTTTTCATTTTTTCAATATTCGAAACAATTACTGTTTCCAAGGAGTACAAAGCGAACAATAACTTTCAACCAAATGATAATGTAATTCCTAATTCAAAATGCTAAATTACTGCCAAATTAGAATGGGATTAGCATTATCCATAATTTCAGTAACAAAAGCAAAACTCGAAACCGAAAACAAATAATTTCCAACCACCGTATAATTTTGTCTCGGACAAACATCCAACATTCCGTAGCAACTCAATCCGGAAAAATGATTGATGGCTGAAATGACTAAAATAGCCCTTGTCGGGTATCCAGATATGTGGCAACACTGAGGGGTAATCCTGGAACCTAGATGGGAGATGCAAAAAACCATTAACCTGGCGCCGCGTAAGTAGTGACAATGATTTTAGGTGCTGGCCCCAGCTGGTGAGATAAACCCGAGAAATGGACGTCTCAGATTGCTCCCACGTCACATTAATCCAAAATGTGGTGGGCCAGGGCCCACGGGATTAGGATAGAATAGCAACAGATATCAAATTAAAAATTAATTTTAGAATATTCGAGTATATCCAAAGGCTTCCTCACCGATCGCATTATTGCCCCACACTGACGTGGATCCTCTCTGTCTGGTCTACCAACTTGGACCATTCGACTCGGGCAACATTAACTTGTGGAGGGATCCATGATAAGCATGTGCACCCCCGCTTCTTTTTCCACGTAAGCTAATTGGCCCCACATCTCGGGTATATAAAAGCCACTTCCAAGGATCGTTGAAAATCACAAATCTTTATTAACCAAACATAAAATACAATTTGTAGGGTTTGGCTGGTAAAAAAGCGAGAAATGGCCAGAGTTTCTAAAAACCACAGGATTTTGACGTGCGACGGCCGGGAATCTGAGTTTTCCGCCGAAACGACTATCAATTTATCCGACGACACCGTCTTCCAGTTCCTCAGCGAAGAATGCGAAGGCTTGAGTAGCATATTCGACGATGATGCAGACGACGTTGAGAAAGAAAATCAAAATGATAATGAAATTCGAGGCGCAGAAGACGACAATTTTTGGGAAACTCAACATCAATTATTGCAAGTAAGTTTTTTTGGAAATTCTCTTTTTGCCTCAATCGTTTGAAACAAAAAGTACAAATTCGTTCGTTGTTTTGAAGAATAATATAGGAATTCGAATTCGCGTTCCTTTAAAAATCTGTGAATTTGGTAAATTTTGAGTTAGAGCGGACGTTGATTTCATTTGTTTCCTAGCCTGTACAAAATTGAGATGCAATATTTTGTTTGAATTTAAGGTGAATGATCAAATCAAGGCATTTGAATTGTTTGCCTAATTTAGCATATCTTTTGGATCGTGAACGGCTGAACCTAATCAATGTTGATGTCTGTATCTTGTGCAGTCTACGATATGCAGAACGAGTTCTTTGGAATCTAGAATCCGAAATATCAGCAAAGAAGCACTAAAAGAAGCAGAACAGTCCGGCGGCGTTTGCGAATGCGGCAGACCTGCCGACGGTTGCCGGAAATGCCTAATGGCGGAGATGTGCCGCCGCCTCCAGAATGCGGGGTTTAATAGTGCAATTTGCAAGTCCAAGTGGAAGAGCTCGCCCGATATTCCTTCAGGTAATTTTATATTACTGACTTTAATTTGGAGACGTATGAAACCTGCAAAATTATAATAACCAGATAAATATTAATGTTATAATCAAACTGCAAGCTGGTTTTGTTGTGATTACTCTTTGTTAATATATAGTCAATATTTAAATAACGATGTACACAAGAAACTACCTGTTCCAGATAAAGTAAAAAAAGTAATCACGTGCAACTTGTTTTCTCTAGTTTCTTCCACACAAAATATGAGTTGGGGTGTTATGAATTTGATGAAAGAAATAACATTTGGGGCATGGTTGGTGCAGGGGAACACACGTTCTTGGATGTAATCGAGGGGTCGAATCCGAAGAAAGAAGTTCGGGTGATCATCGAGTTGAATTTCCGAGGGCAATTCGAGATGGCGCGAGCAAACGAAGAGTACAACAAATTAGTGAAGAAGCTGCCGGAGATATTCGTGGGGAAGATGGAGAGGCTGCTGGCCGTGCTAAAGATCGTGTGCGGAGCCGCCAAGAGGTGCATGAAGGAGAAGAAGATGCACATGGCGCCGTGGAGAAAGCATCGCTACATGCAAGCTAAGTGGCTCAGAACTTGCGAGCGCTTGTCGTCCACGCAAACATTCTCCTCGGGCTACTCCGGCCGCCCCGCCCGCCCCGGGAAATCCTTGCTCACCGTCGACTTGATGATGGAGAATCTGCATAGACCCGTTGTTGCAGTCGTATGAAATTCCGAGTGTTTTTACCTTTTTGCCCTTTTGTTTTTCCTTTTTGCCTGTGCCATCCCTTTCTCGCGAGATATATATATTAATAGTTGAGTGAGGATCGCAACAAAAGGTCCTGCTTCGAAGATGAGTCTCGACTTGTATTTTTGTATTTGCAGTACTAACTAATGTAATGAAAAAAAGGGGGCAATCATGTACATAAAAGCTTTGTAAAAAATGAGAGCCTACTAAGAACGACGTCATCGAAACTATGGAAATTAATAAAATTTTCCTTTACACTTAGTTAAACAAGATGTTAGTACAACAGAAGCAATTTCAGAAAGAGTTGATGGATTTTACTAAGTTACTTCGGAGACTCATGGTCAAACTAGATCTTTGTTTTTTTGAGAGGGAGAGGGTCAAACTTGATCTAAAAAAACATAAACTCAGAAGATTAATGCTGTAAGATGTATTAGGCCCATTGTATATTCTTTTCGATGAGTCTAGTCAGTTAAATTTTTTATGACTAGAGAGGTACAAGTGTGGACCTCAATTAGTGAAAAATTTATCTTTGGATAGTTGACTTGATGAGATAAATATTTATTTGGTCCCAATATATATAGATTTATTTTATATGATGATTCATTTAGAATATGAATATGTTATAGTACTCTCTCCGTCCCGCGAGTCTTGACACGTTTGGGTTCGGCACGAGAATTAAGGAGTTGTAGATTAGTGTTTTAAGTGTGTAATTAATAAAGTATAAAATTGATAAAGTAGGAGAGAGAAGGTAGTAAAAGTGATAAAGTATGAAAGAGAATATAATAAATGTGATAAAGTAGGAGAGAGAAGGTAATAATTATTGCCCAAAAAGGAAACGTGTCAAGATTCGTGGGACAGCCCAAAAAGGAAAACGTGTCAAGATTCGTGGGACGGAGGGAGTAGTATTTAATTATGTTATATACCAGCGGATTGCGCCTTTTTTTCAGCCACATGAAGGGCTTGTTAGTAATGGGCCTTGGAATATACAGACCAACGAACTGGTTGGCTGAAAACTGCACTGATTAATTGGATTTTAAAGCAATTAAATCCGGAACTTAGCCCAAAAGAGCCGAAAAAAAAAAAAAAAAAACAGAAAACATCGGCGGCCGGTCATGTCTGGGCCAACAACAATCAAAACAAATGAACCAAAATATTGAAAATGTGAAGTAAAGTGGCAACCTTGATGATTAGCCACAATTAAGTAATAAGGGGTTAGCTTAATTTTCAAGATTCATGGTGGTAACTTTTCTGTTTAAAAAAGTGAACACCTACTATGATCATTTTCGTGTGAAATGATTATTAAGCCTAATCACGAAGTCATGTTTCTCAAACAAACATATTGGGACACAAACTGTAATACTCCATTCATACACGTCCGTATAGCACCATATACACACTGTTTTATCTCGAAATTCAAAAATAGAAAAAAATTGTGTACAAGTAAGTATAAATATATCAAAAAAAAAAAAAAAAAAAAAAATCGATGATAGAAAATTGAAAATTTGTTGATGAACATATTGTCACCTAGCCTCCACAATAGTAGTGGACCAAGAGAGTGAGCCAGTAGTATTGGAGAAGCCCTTCCTGATGTCCTCATAGGTTGGGTGTGATAAAGTAGAGCCACTAGTGAAAATATTAGGATACATGGACCATAACTCATTGTTCTTCATCTTCTCCAATAGGTGCATCTCCATATCCTCCTCCATCTCCGATTCATTCACCTCACTCTTGCCTTCAAAAAACTTCACCACCTGCCTCATGCTCGGCCTAGCCTTGGGGTCCGGATGCGCGCACAGCAGCCCCAAATGAAGCACTCTCTCCACCTCCTCCTCCTCCTCTTCCTCATCCCCTCCACCCCTCAATGCCGCCGCCTTGACCAACTCCCCCCTCCCCAAGAGCTCCCACGCCCAATCCAGCAGCGGCGGCTCCCCTTCTCGAACCGGCCTTCTCCCACACATTACCTCCAACACCAGCACCCCATACCCGAACACGTCGGTCTGAGTGGATGCTCTGCCGCTCGTCACCACCTCGGGCGCCAAGTAGCCCACCGTCCCCACCACGCGCGTCGTCCCGGCCACCTTGTCGTGGTCGTGCATCCGGGCCAGCCCGAAATCGCCTAATCTCGCGTTCATTTCTTTATCAAGCAGCACGTTGCTGGACTTGATGTCTCTGTGCAGAACCTTGGCCTCCCAGCCGTGATGCAAGTATAGCAAACCTGAAGCAACTTGCTTTAGAATTCTTATCCTTTCTTGAAAACTCAGTTGCTTTTCCTCATCACATTCAAACACCAGTTTATCAAGACTCCCATTTTCCATATACTCGTACACGACAATGAGGCTGCCCTTTTCCTTCTTGCACCACCCTCGCAATCCCACCAAATTCCTATGTTTGAGGCGTCCCAGCGTCGAGATTTCTGCGAGGAACGCTCGGATTCCTTCGCCGCTGTCGAGGGAGATGCGCTTCACCGCGATCTCTGCGCCGCCGGGCAATGCGCCTTTGTAGACTTTCCCGTTTCCACCGATGCCGATCACGTTTGCTTCTGAGAAATTGTTGGTTGCTGATTCGATTTCTTGGTAACTTATTCTGTGGGGCCAATACTCCAATTCCCAATCTTCCATTTCTGCTCTTCTCCTCTTTATCTCTCTGTTCCTTTTAACTAACAAGAAACCAACAACGCAGCAAACGATCAAGGTAGATGACACCCCCGCTGCCAAACCTGCTTTGAAACCTCTGGTTTCATGAAATGGGGTTTTCGGAAGCTCGAAATTTGGCAAACCCGTTGTGATCAGACTCTCACTGAGCAAAGAATTGGTGTTGCTGAAACTCCAAGATAGAATCTTGTGGCTTTCAACCAGAGCTCCGGTAGATGCGGTGAATCCCACATACATTTCATCCTCCAAAACTCCGGAAAGATTGAGAGGAACACTGAGCAACGGTGTGTTAGGCCTTTTAATTCCGACCGGTGCCATGGTTACGTTGACGCTTCCGTCAACGTAATCAATCCAGACTTGGTAATTCTTGCCGTTGTTAAGAGGCGAGCTCTTGAACGAATTCGAGTCTTGGGGCCAATAGCCAGCTTCGTGGGACTGCACGGAGATGAGCGAATCGACGTCAACGCCGACGTGATTGTCATTGATATCTTGGAACTCTTCATTCTTGAAGACATCGAACTCGACGCCGAAGACGTGATTGTTAGAGTCGCCGTTGTTGGTGAAATTGAAGAGGCCGAGGTGCTGAGCGGAGCTGGAGCCGTCGATCCCGACGTGCGGCGAGAAGAGGAAGACTATGCCGTGGCCGGGCAGCTTGCCGGCGTAGGGCGCCATGGCGAAGATGAAGGAGGTGTGGAAGGGGAGAGGGAGGGAGGAATTGGGGAGCTTGGTGGGGATTTTGGAGGGGTAGAGCGCGCGTCCGATGTTGTAATTGGTGTCGTTGGTGAGTGTGAGGATGCGGGATTCGATGGTGGCGTTGCCGTAGAGGGAAACTTGGGATGGATCGAAGCCGTTGAAGAGGAAATCAACGGCGGAAGCGGCCGCGGTGAATGTTGCCAGTAGCAGGGGAAGAAGGTCGTAGCGGCGTTTCTTCATTGATGACGAGACTTGAGATTCATGGAAACAGTTGTTTGGGGAAATGGCAATGGAGGAGAGCCTAAATTGCTAAATGGGAAAGGAGAGGAATAGGTCGTCTTTACCTTAGCTGCCGTGCGCTGTTCTTGCTCTTCTTCCTTTATATATTTAAATTAAAAAGCTATAATACTCTGACTTTGGGAATTGTTTATGTTTTGAACCACATTAAACAACTTGAAATTTTTGTACTATTATAGCTGCTGCACGAAAAGACATGATACAATGAAAAAGATGGGAAAAATAAATAAATAAAACGCTTTAGTTTTCTTTATTTCAGAAAAATAAAAATAAAAATAAAAATAAAAATAAAAATAAAAATGTCGTTATTAGTGGTAGATCTCAAGGCTTTCAAAAACGAAATGGAGATACAATAAGTTGATATACAAATAGCATCCACTCATTTGAGTTTCTTAAATGTCAAACTTTATAGTACTTATGTATCAAATCACGGATTTGCATATACAAACATTATATCTATAGATATGAAACCTTTAGATAGGCTGATTTTTTTTTTGGAATAACATGTGTTGGAGAATCAACCTAATTACATAGTACTATGAATTTGAGGAATTGGAGTGGAGATCTTATCTATTGACATAAATGTTAAGTTGGTTTGAATATTCAGAGTCAAAGATGAGAGGAAGGCGGCGGCGGCGGTGGGCAAATATCCACTTCTTTCCCCACTGACACTTTGCTAAGACCAGCTCCAATAATTTGTACCAAATTCAAACCTAATTTGCAATAAGTATCACTTCAAATAATAATTTAAATTTAATTATTTACACTAAATATAAATTTAAAAGAATTGTTTATACCATCTCTCCACTTATTTATTTATTTTTCTCAATCATACATATATATTTCTTCTAAATTATACATTCATCCTAAAAAACTTTCATCTCTCTTGCTTCTCTATCACCGTGCATCTTCTTCATAATTCTAATTAACAACAGGGATAATTTATTCTACAATTTTCAAAAAGCTAAAAAGGTGAATGTGTCCATGTAGAAACACAAATATGCATTTCTATTGCCTTTGTATTAATTGTTCAAAAAGGGGCTCCAAATACATTTTGCTTTGCGATTTGCAGTAGTATTGGAACAAATTTCCTACTTTAAAATGAGTTTGGTAGTACTTCAATGATGTTAATATGTCATGATAATGGACTAAATTGTAGAAAAAAAGCTAATTTCATGAAAGTCAAAATATGTTAGTATGTGTATAATGGATTTAATTTCCATGTAGATTATAGGACATACTGGCTTATCAATATTAATCTCACAGTCACAGATTCATCACATACAAGACGGTGAAATTATATGGGTAAATTTGATATAGTCTGATTGTAGTGACTACTCTGTAATTAATTATTTGGCTTATTTAAATTTGAGAGATGGTAAGTATTACTGTCTATTTGCTGTTGCTATGGTGAAGCTGACATTTTATTCAAATTTGCCATTGTACGGAATGGTGTGGTGGTTTGGTAGTTGGTACGGTTTTGCTAGATTAATTGGTTGCGGTTGTTTGAGAAATTTTGGAACTTTCACGTAGATGTAAGAGACTTTTCATTGGGCCTAATGGGCCCACTTTATTTTATAGGGAAAAAATTTGTTACTTTAGCTTCATCGAGTTGTTTTACTAATTCGTTGCACATGCATTTAATGATGCTAAATGGTGGGGATGCTAAAATTAATGCGGTTTGACACTCCTACAATTATTTGATTGTATTGCCTTTGACTTATTTCATTTGATTGTTCCGTTGAAATTGGATAAGTTAATTTATTTTAATGAATTTGATAATAAAAATATATAGAATGTTATAAGATGGTATATATATTTTTATTTTTATATTGTCTGGTTGTATTAGATCTTTTTACGTCATATAAGTTTTAACTTATTGGTTGAACAAGCTATTGGAACTCAAAATGTCAAAATCAATTCCCGGACTTTTTGCTCTCTTTGTCAAGTTTATGCGTGCAGCGGTGATATGGAATTACGTTTAATTGAATTTATTACGATTCATATATTATTTTTAATTTGACTATTGAAAAAAAAACAAGTTAAATTTCAACGATAAGATTGTGATGCATTAAAATTTATACAAGTCCGAGCCTCTCTCTCGTTCAATTTGACCTTGTAAACAAACAAATTTTTCTATCTAATCATATTCCTGTTTTCTGTGATAAATGAAAAAGTGAATGAGTTCACTAGCTTTACTAGAATAGTCAAAATTCAGGCCAGCCCAAGGCTCCAACCCCGTCTAATTCGAAAATCATTTGGGCCAAGAAAATAGCAGCCTAGCCCAATACATAGGATAGAGCTCGCATTACCTGAGATTTTTTCAGATCTAGTATGCGTTCTTCTATTGTCAATTACAATACGTTTCATTGGCGTTATAAAACAACGAACTTTAAACATATACTCCCTCCGTCCGCCAAAAGTATTCCACAATTACTATATTTGGCGTCCGCAAAAAGTATTCCACTTTCCTTTTTAAGCCATGGTCCCACCATCCACCTTTATATTTTATCCTTACAAACAATCTTTATTTACAAAAAACTCACCCCAAATTCAATCTCAACCACACATCTCATAAAGTGGTGGGACCCTTTCTCCACTACATCAACATCATCACACATTTTATTAAACTCCGTGCCCGGCCAAAGTGGAATACTTTTGGCGGACGGAGGGAGTATTAATTTTACCTTTTAATAAATAAATTTGTTTGTAAAATCACGAAATTTTAGCATATTGATATTCTAGTTATAATTTATAATAATAAAAAATCTGCATATAAATGTTTAAACTTTTAATTATTTCTAATTTTAATATGATATTTGGATCCAAAAATTCTATCATGAGATATTCTCAACGAATTTGTGCTTAGTTAGTTATGATTAAAATATTAATTCAAATTTTTTTATTGTGTTGAGAAATTGAAAAATTTTAATACTATATAATATTTGGATTCAAAAGTTTTATCATTGTCATTGGGTGAGAAGTATAGTGAAAATAAATTTCGTGAGAAAAAAAAAATTCATGGACAAAATAAGAAAATAATAAAATTCGTGACAAAATAAAAAAAATATTGAAAGTTCGTGTATTTACACAAATTACTCAAAAAATAATTAAAATTTCCAGTCGATCATTCCACGTTGACAGATCCGACGAACATGTCATCATCCATTTGGGAAAAAGTAAGTTTCATGAGAAAAATAAGAAGAGTGCAAAATTCGTGTCTTTAGATTCAAAAAATAAAGTTCATGAAAAAAAAATCAAACAAAGCTAAAAGTTCGTGTATTTACACGCAAATAACCCCAAAAATTATACATTTATTCAAAATGGCTACTCACAACTATTTGAGTAAATATCATATTAAACCTCAAATTATACTCGTTTTATCAAAAATATCCTGAACTATAACAAATATTTTTAACAATCTCAAACTATTAAATTTGTATTAAAAATGCCCCGCGTCAATTTTTTGGTCCCCAAAATCATGATGTGGTTCGTCGAATGTCACAATATAATTTATATTTTATTTTTGTAAATGATATATATACAAAACCATGTCGTTCTTTGCTATATCATTTTAAAAATTAAGCTGACGTTGGATAAACTGACATTCGCTGTAGAAATATTCATCATGTATAAAATTAGTATAAAAATTTTAAAAAAATACATATTTAAAGACAAAATTTTAAAAATCAAGTGCAAAATCAAAAAAATATAAAAATTCATGCATTTTAAGGTAAATATCCCTTCGTACAACTGAATAATCTTTTTAATTAATCCCACGTCATTTACTTTTTTTTTTTTTTTAACTTAGGGAAGTTGGGGAGGGGGGAGCAGTGGGGTTTGAACCCGGGACCTCACTGTTCACACACGGTGGGATTTAATCCCACGTCATTTACTATTAATAGTTAATTATGCATTTTGTGCTAAATTAATTTGGGACCTAGTAAAGTCCTAGATTTAAAATTACCTTCCAAAACCCTGTAAAAAGAAAGAGCGACGGTGAGAAGTTCGGAGCACGTATCAATGGCGAATCGGCGTTGCTTTCAAACCCTTACCCGCTGTCTCCAGTCCATCAAAACCCTAACCCCTCTCTCGGAGGCCATAGCGCCTTACTCCGCCTATGCCCTCAACCAAACCATCGCCGCCACACCCCCAAACTACATTTTCGTCAATAATGCTGACATTTACCAACGTGCCGCAGTGCCCACGCGAAGCTTTAGCTCGAGACCCACCGACAGCGACGATGTCGAGGAGGATGACGAGGAAGATTACGAAAGCGAAGAAGAAGACGATAGTGAAAATGAAGAAGAGAGCGTTGTTCTGTCTGCTGAGGATAAAAAAATAGAGGCCGCAGAGATAGGGTACACGGTCATGGGTCCGCTCCAGAAATCGGACAGGGTTTTCAAACTGTATGAGCCCGTGTTCGCGGTTGTTCAGGTGAAAATGTCGGACTTGTTTGTGGATTTGGTTCTGATCTTTTGATACCCCAGTGTGGTAAATTGGAAGCTTGACTGAGCTTTTAATGTTTCGTCTTTTCCATTTTCATGTGAAATGTTTAGATTGGATCGCATCAATTCAAGGTGAGCAATGGGGATACCATTTACACAGAGAGGTTAAAGCACTGTGATGTCAATGATAAGGTCAGTTTATTTTGTGAAAAACGCAGATAATAGTTATTTTCTAGATGCTGTAGCCATTTTAATTTGTTTTAAATTTGGCTTAATTACACTTCTTGAAACCAAAAGCCACTTTTTTACTAGGCCAAAATCATTTAAAACTAATTCTGCTAGGTTTGCAATTGCCATGGTAGAAGCTATGAATCTTTTAACTTAGATTGCTTATAACTCAGTAAATCATGATGATGTGTGTTTTACATTTTAACATGATTCATGTGTGTAAAATGAAGTTCATGTGGCTATGACTTCACATGATGATGGTTGAACCTTCTTCAAAGCTCAAGGTGTTGTCTGATACTCATCTTGTAGGAGGCTTCATGTATGTACTCGATGTTAAGATATCACTTGTCCAGTCTTTATCTTAAAACCACCTCTCATTCGACTCGTAATCACCCATACTCAGTTCACATAGTTAATTGTAAATTTATTCTCTTAGCGGCAGTTTGCTTTGTTTGATAGGATATATAGGTAAAAATAATGTAGGCTTTTCTGCCATTTACTTTTATGGATTGATTAATTTTGAACTTGTTTGATCATCTAATCCTGCAAATACTTGAATCACATGCTTTAACTAATTATCCTATCACATAAAGTAAATTCTCCCTTATAGAACTTCATTAGTCATTAGGAATCCAGTTGTATGTATCAATTGTGCTGATGTTCGTGAATGTGAATCAATCCAGAGCTCTGGTACACGTCGATTAACAATTTGTTTTTATAGTTATATGTTGAATGGTGTTTACTTTCATTTGGACTAACCTATATATTTTTATTTATGCAGTTGGTCCTCAATAAGGTTCTTATGCTAGGTTCACAAACACAGACAATCATCGGTAGGCCAATTTTGCCTGATGCAGCTGTTCATGCTGTTGTTGAGGAGCATGTAAGTTGTGCCATGATTATATCATTTTCAGTTACAGTTTGTACAAGGACTGTGTGTATGGCCACACTTGGCTGTTGTGTCTCCGGAGTTATGCATAGAACTATGACTATGAGAACACAAAGTTCACCCCCTTAAGATCATCCTAATTCATAACATTTGCTCGTCTTCTTCTCCAAGACAAGGGATTTGTAATTCTAAGTGGCAGGGGACTAAGTTAGAAACTAGGTGAACTGGCATGGAGTTGTGGTGCTTGCAATTTCGGTTCCTAATAATTTAAAACAGTAAGCAGATATTGTTTCACTTAATCTTTTTAGAAATGCATCAAGTTGGTTGCTATGCTTATATTTGTAAACATTTGTTCTTTGTGACAACTTCTGATTTAAGCTACTGGTAAGCATAATCTGACCTTATAACAGTAATGAGATGTCCTTTCAACATCAGAGAAATTGCTGCTCAACTTTAGTCAAGGATTTTTATTTTTTCTGATGAACTAGAAGTTTATAATACTGATTTCATTTTATTTTGGTTTGCAGGCACTAGACGCTAAGGTGATCATATTCAAGAAAAAGAGAAGAAAGAACTACAGAAGAACAAAGGGTCATCGCCAGGTAATTGAGATGAGATCTCCTATTCCTTTTCTTCACCAATTAATTAATTACCCCATGAAAGATGTGGTGTTGTTCTATCTGTAACGAGTCTCGTGTTTTAGGAATTAACTAAACTAAGGATAACGGATATACAAGGCATCGAGAAGCCAGAAAATACGACGCCTCCCCCTCCATCTCCAAAGAAAGAGAAGGAAAAGAAGCCAGAGAAGAAGGTGGCTATGGAAGCTTAATAGGCACAAATGTTTTTCTACTAACTTTGAAGATCCATTTTGTCCAAGAGCTCAAGGCTGATATACAATTTGTTTCCTAATGTGGCTGCTGCTTCAGAGACTTTTACATTCTCATTCAGCCATTCAGTGCCCAAATCGTTGTATTGTAGGATTGGTTCACATATTAAAGTCAGGGTTTTTATTTCTTGGTGGAAATAATATTAATTTTATCGAATAAATTTGTGTTACTGTTACAAGCTCAAACCTCCTAAACAAAGGAATTGTGGCTTAAATTTAAATCATTAATGAATAATGAATTTTCAGGATTATGACCTATTTGCAGAAGTGATTCCATAGAAGAGAAGAATATTTACATTTTGCAACTACAAAATCGATCAATTTTTTTTTTTTTTTGGTTGAGGTAGTATCTCAATCAACTTTTATTTTTGTAGGCAAAGGGCAAAAATGAGTAAAATAGGTTGATAGGCGTCGGTGGGGGTAATAAAAATCAGAATTGAGGATCCACATATCAGAAACTCCCTGTGGGCTGTGGCTACTCCATAGATTATTTGGTAATTAAATGCTTCTAAACACATTTCTTCTTTTTCTATGTTTCCATTTGGTATTTTAGTTTTGGGAAAGTATCATACTGTACAGCTAATGTTATCCTATTCTTTGTTGGCTGTCTTAGAATTGGATGCAGATTTTTTAGCTCATCTAAACTCATTACCATAGTTTTAAGTCACTTTCAACATTTGACAACCGCTGAACAAGCCTTGTATATATATATATATATATATATATATATATATATATATATATTTTCAGATTATAATATGATGGAATGAAGCTCTTTTGAATCTTTCATCTTCTGGAAACTAGAATTCTGTATAAGATTGGAAAGGTTGCTAAGCCATTTTTGAAAGAACTTGCTGAGTTTTTAACTAAGCCATTTCTGTATTTAACTGTACTGTATAAACAGGTTACGGTAAATTATGATTTAAACATGGAGGGAAAAAAGATATACTCGAATGGAGTCTGGATGTTTGTTAATGCAAAAAATTACATCAACTGAAATGGAATCGCAACTAGGATGGTCAAATTCCTGCCCATAAGCATCCAAAGCTACTAAAACAAAATGCCGACTATTAACAAATGACTAGTTGTGCATGTACAATCCCAAAAATGAAAATCGATACTACAGCAATGACTGTCTGCTTTACCTACTGCCATGGAGAGCCCAAATTTATAATTATAATCTACTGCACAATGTCAATAGGAACCATGATCTTCATCACCATTCTATAGCACCTGCAACATGGTTCTTGGCACATCACATGATCCACACAAACACTAGGAAACAAGTCTAGTTGCAGAATCCCAAGGCAGCGCAGCGCACCATAAACACTCTTTACTCAACTCAGCTCCAGGAGAGCTTCTTTCTCCAATTTGATTCATATGGTCATATGATATTCTCTAACGAGGCATTTGGTTTGGTGGATGAGATAGATAAGATTGACATAATTGGAGGATGATTAATAATCCACAAGGTACATATCTTCCTAAAGAATGTCAAAAAATTCAAGCTGTTAGGAAGAAGATACAACTGGTAAGCTTCAATCCTAGTCACCAACTTTGAATGTGGTTTACTTGTTGCCCATGTATCTTGAGAGAGAGAGGAAAGCACCACATTCAAATGGCTGATGTGAATCATTGAGTTAAAATTAAGCTACTGTGATAATATACGGTTACTTCTAATAACAATTTTACAGCAAACAATAACATGACATGTCTTCATGTCCAGAATCAACAAAAACCATATTTTCTTGGTATATAAACCTTCAGTTGAATCAGAGCATACAACCTACAAAAGCATATTAGCTATATAAAACCATAAACAAAGCACTAAAAAGGTAGTCTTTAATTTTTCCATAAATGTTAGTATGTATGAAATTCTTGAAATCTTGCCAGGAGGGTAGACGATTCAGCAATTTCCCAATCTAAGTTAAAGAAAGTTGCAATCTGGGAGAGGAGAATCAAAGCCCGAGTCTATTATATGCAACAAAGCTATGTACCAGAATATTAAAAAAGAAAGAAGTTACATGCAACAGATACACAGGCAGGTTGGGAATTTTCTAGGGTGATAATTTTCAGGCTTCAACCCTAAACTTAGTAAGGAAGAAGCACAAGTCACAAAATCACCAAAAATTCTTCATTCTGTAGATGACAGAGAAGGACTAACCTGACACCAATGCAGTGGGCCTTGGACGCAATCATACTTTTCCCATATAATCAGAGCCCTGCAAAACACATGGAAATTATTTAGTTTCCCATCAAACGGGAGAGCTTCAATCTTTATTCTTGCTTCTTTTTTCCTGCTCCTTATCAGGTTTAGTCTTTTAAAGCATTGAGATGCATTGAGATGTTATCTACCTAGACAGTATGACTGCATGGAAATAACCAATATGAGGTAACAAGAGCAGGAGTAAAGTATTACCTCAAAATCATGTCTCGGTGTTAGACTTTCCGGTGAGAATACGAGAAATTTGAAGTCCCCGGCTAAAAGCTTCATTAAAGAGTATCCTTGTTTGCATCTGTTGAAATCCAGGCATCCATGAGAGAAGGGCCAATGGAGCCATGACTATTATTCCAAACATCATATCATATATACGAGCCAAGGACACGACGGTCTCCCAAACTACACTGGACTGCAGGAAAGGCCTGAGCACTTGGGCAATAAGTATGATGCCCCATCCAGTTGGGACAAATGCCATAAAACTTTTGATAAAGTCACTAACCGTGACGTCGCTGAAGTGTAGAAGTAGAACAACCACAAGCACTATAACGACAATAACAAGGAATTGAACCACTCTATAATAGATGTGCTCCGTTGCAGCATATTTATCCCGGGCATATGCTACGACTATATATATACCCACAGCCACAATTAGATAGATCCATGATAACAAGTATACAATAATACTTGTCTTACCATTTGAAATATCCAAATGGTACACAATACCATACTGGAAAAAGAAGAATCGAAGATCCAAAATTATCTCCAGCAATTTTCCCCAGAGACCAGTTGTTCTAAAGTGGTCCTGTTCCTCATACCACCACGTCTCCCAGCTCTGATCGGCTTTCACTAAAATCCCTCTGTACCATATCCAGTTTACAAAATCATCAAAATCATATACAGTTTTCAGCCAGTCGAAACCAGAAGGATTAAAGATAAAGGGAGCCATGATCCATGATACTACAAGGAACCAACTAGATATTGTCATGGCAATGTAAACAAAGGCATCTATTGTGGACCGGCTAGTGGAGGCATAAACAATCAAAATAACTCCAAGTTCAATGCCCTTCACGAAGTGGCTCCGGGCATATAGCCTGTAATTTTCCGCGAAGCTCTTGTGCTGCACAACAAAACCACGCCCTGTTGCACGGTATTTGGCACCTCCATGCAGAATGGTCCGACCAAAGAAATGTGCACGTGTTCCCATTGAAAAAGTATAGAAAAATGAAGCAAGCTCCAACTGCATCGTGAGAAAATCCCAAATTGCTGAAAGAAACCCATGTTCAAGTGAGTTCTCTACAATCATTGGAAGGGCTGTGAAAATACCAATCTGGATAATGAATTGCTGATTTATAATTGCACCTAAGGCCTTATTGTTCTCAGAATTTGTAGCATACTCCTCAACACCGCTGAGAGCAAGGTACAAGCGTCCCCACAGAAATGTGTAAACCATGATCACCACCATCATGTTGTTGAAGAAGAAACCCACTGTTGTATAGAAGACAGAAAGCATACGAAAGAAGTCAAGTCTATGACCCAATCTGTATATATCTCTGCTCAAAATCTGCTCCCCATTTCCACTTGCAACCTTGGCCTCAAACATGGAGATCTGATTCAATCCTACATCCCTTCCCTTACCCACTTGCATGTATTCATGATGAGTCACATTGCCACCCCTTAATGTGCAATTGAATCCAGCAAATATGTCTTCACTAATATTGATAACTCTTGAAGCTTTGCTTATACCACCTCTAGTCAAAAACCAGAACCTGTCGAAGACATCAGGATGTCCATAGTGCATCCTCACTTTCAGAGGATTGGCGAGTACACGCTGCCCTAGTGTGACAAAACTCATCTCCTGAGCAGACATGAACCAAGCTAATGATGAAACAGAACCCGTGAATATATTTTCACGAAGCCCCAGAATTGTCGGCTTCCTGATGCCATAATTGACTTTGAATTCCTCCAACAGATTCCGCATCTTAAGTGCCTCCTCAAAGTAGCTATCCTGATTCATGTCAATTGTCTGCAAAGCATCACCACGGGTGAATATTATTGCATGATTTTGATTTTCAGGTTTACCCTCCCCAAGTTTCAGCGGGCCAGGTAATTTGATGCGATAGATTTCCACTTCTTTTTTTAGCTGTTGATCATACTTCACCAAGACCGAATAGTATTCCACCTCTTCTCTTCCCAAGTGAACCTCATCAACATAAGCAACTCGAAGGGCCTCATTATTTTTCATCAAGTATAAGATCTCATCAGCGCGTGAATCACCTTTCCCCTTATGCACCCCATACATTTGGCAGGCAACCACATAAGTGAACTTCATAAGAGCAACACCAAACTCGGTGCCTTTGTAAAGCAGGCTGACACTACTTCCTGCCCTCCTGAGGTTTCGAGCATTGGGTGTGCCTAAGCCTTGAATATTGATGCTGCTGCTGTTATTTCTCAATGAACCAGCTGAAGGAATATCTTGTGATCCTTGTCTTATGTCCATCTCCGAGGCGTCATCAAGAAAGGAAAGCATCTTAAGAGCCCTGTAGTAATACATCATTCCTCTGACAGTTCGAGACAGTGTCTGACCCCTGCAGGATGCCCATTGCCTGAGATCCCTTGATTTGGAAGTCCATATTTCACCATCATCTTGCAGTCCTTCCCCGCGCATACGTTCCATAAAATTTGCCCACTCATCATCATAAATTTTCTGCAGATAAAACAAGGTTGAGATACCATCTTCATTGGGACTTCTCAGACTTTCCTTTCCGAACAAGACTTCCTCGTCATAGTAAGGAGTCAAGACACTGAAGGCCATCATTTTCTCAACCTGTGGCGCACGAGGCATGTTCATAAATAGGGAATTACTAAAGAAAGCAATCCGTCGTCTTGCCTCCAGATTTTTTGGGACATTCTGCATCCAGTCCCGTGAACTAAGAATTGTGTGCAAACGACGCAACTGCCTGTAGAAGAACGCATCATCAACATCTGGCACCTGAACTGCATTTTCAAATAGTAAGACTGCAGCGTTTGGATTGGAAGGTGCCAAACCTTCGTGCCTTAACTGACCAACAGTCTTCTTCACTCGTGGAAGTTCCCGTACTGCAAGCTCATACAAGGCTTGAAGTACATTCACCAATTTATCGATATCCTTCTCAGGCTTGAGGAGAAGCTCAATAAGAGATATCAACCGGTCATGAATTTTGGGAAGAATTGATGTTCTATAGACCCCTGTGAACTTTTCGAAGCTAATGTGATCATCAACCTCCTTGAAAAATCTTGTAGCTATTGAGTGTTCATCTGATTCATATTTTATAATCTCAAGAAGCAAGTACTTGAGACTATCATAAGCTTCAGTGACTGCACACCTTCGATACTCATTCTGGCATATACGAGACCACAACCACCTGTCAGGTGCATCTGCAAGTTCTCTAGCTTGGCTCAGAGCAATTAACAGCTCATTGCACAATAGAGCACAGGGCCACCGTATTACTTTGATATCCCAACAGTTGGGTGGCAATTCCAGTAGCTCCAGTTCATGATCGCTGAGGAGGTCTTCCTCTCTTAAAGTGATGATTATCTCATTCCATATTAGTGCAAACCTAGTAGCTTCAACCTGACTTGATTCCATCTTCTTGTATGGCTGACCAAGGCCATAACGGAGCTTAAGACGGTGAATTGCATCACGCAGTTTGTGAACTACGTTTGCCTCCGAACTAAGAGTCTGATCCTCTGGCATCAGATTAAACTGCAATGCACTTGCAAAGAACTGGAATCTAAGCCTGAGCTGGCCAATGTTTCGAATCTCGCCTATATGTAAGAACAACCCTATTGCCGACCCCCACAGAGAGGCAAATATTGTATACCAGATCTGCATATCCACTAAATATATCAACACAACTGGCGCCCACAACACCACCACTGCCATTCTGTTGGTGCTAGTAAAAAATTCATGCCAAGGATATTTCACGCCTGTGAGATTGAGGAGTATTCTTGTTGGTTCTACAAGAGGTTTAATTTGAAGGAAGTAACTGAAAGCGAATTTGGAAGCCAACACTGCCACCCAGAACACGGTGTACCTTACATTGTCAACTAACCCCTCTCTAACACCTCTCCCCACAAATGTTCGGGTGTTGAACCACCATGTTAAAACATACAGAACTCGCCAATTCGCCTCTTCAATCACATTGCGGACCCAAGGAACAATGAACAGGATCAAGGCAAGTAATTCAGGAACGACAAAGACTAAAGCAGCTTTAAGAAATGTAAAAATCCTTTGGTTTGATTCATCTGACCACATCCCATCCGAATTCTTCTGGCTCCAAATCTGTCCATAGAAAACACCAAATACAATTGCCCAAGTCATAGCAACCAAACTTTTCAAAACCATTCTGATACCAAGCAACTTTGTATCTCTAGTAACCAAAATATACTGCGTGCCAGCATCAAGAATCGATTGCACAAACCTCAAACCAGCCCACGTTATGAATATTGTAAGCAACTCCACTTGCACGTCCCTGCTCTCCAATGCCTGCCATGGATACTCCCTCCTTTCCCAAGCAACAATTGCAGCAGCCTGAAAATAGAGTATTAACAACACCCACAACCTATCAAAGCTCCGAAACACATTCCAAAAGGTCCGCTGCTCCACAAACCCCGTCTTCGCCACCCTCTTTTCGCCTGCAGTCAAAAAGAAGTTACTTGACAAATCAAGAGGCCATTTGACTCTCTTGAAGCATTTCCTACTCCAAAAGTACTCGTTAATATCATCATAGTTTCTCCACGCGGAATGTGGAGCAGTCCCATTCCTGCTCCTGGCGGCCTCACCCTTTATCGTAGTATAAATCGGCTTAACAACATAATCCAAGAAACCATACTGCTTGCAAGTAGACGGAACAAAAAGCTGCGCAGTACTCTCATCAACATGATCATCAAGAATGAAATTAAGTTCCAACGCCATGTGATGATATATGTAACACAAACACTCGGGGAGAAACCGCAAGTTTGCGGCTTCGCCCCATATCAGTAGATAAAGGCACACATACAAGAGCTCACGGCGTTCGAGATCCGGGTTGTGGCGGCTGGGGAGACGAACTTGAGACCTTTTCCCCAAATACGAGCACCACGAGTTGTAATTCTTCAGGAGCTTCACGCGGAACCGCCGGAGCACGCCGCCGTCGAGGCGGTCGGGGGCGGAGGGCGGCGGCTGTAGGCGCATTTGGGAGTTGGCCAAGTGGAGCACCAAATGCTCCCTCTGATTCCTCACGTTGTCCCTTTGGAAGCCGAAGAACAAGCCGAGCCAGTCTAGGAGGTCCATGGAGTCGTGCCATGGGTTGAACGGCGGTTTGCGGAGGTCCCCGGCGGAGCGCAAGGCGGCGGCGGCGGCGCGTACCTCTGGGAAGCGGAGGGAGGGGTGGTCCAGGAGGAGGTTGTGTATTGGAATGATGTTGAAGGGCTCCGACAACAGCTGCGGTGGTGGAGGCTGAGCCGCGTAAGGCCCACGGTTGCGCGTCGGAGGCGGTCGCTGCCTCAGATTCATGGCATCCAACTGTTTGAACACTGAAAATATCCGCGATTTCTAGAGCTCAATACAACTGCAAACACTTCATTTCAGCCTCGCCAAAAGTCGAATGCACCCACATCAAAGTGTGATCGTCTGTCTGTCTGCTGCGTGTGTATCTGAGAGGATATAGAGAGATACACGCATAGTACGAATAATTAATCAAAAATAGAGTAGATAAATGCCAAATTGCGTTTCTTGATTGACTGGTTTTGGCGATCGTGGGTTGTGTCGAGCGGCATGGATGTCAGTTACAGTATAGTGAGAGGGTGAGTGTTTCTCACGCGCTGACGAAGCGAATGAAAGTGAAAAGTGGCGCTGCTTTGTATTGCCATAACGGGCACGTAATTACAGTTTTTACACGTGCGAACATTTTTACGTATAACAATTTGTCTTATATTTATTTGTTCTGCCATTTATTATGATTCCTTTTTTGAAATTGTTATTTGTGCTTTTATTATTCGGCATCCGAAAAGGCATAGATAGGGATGTCAAAAAAGTCCGAAACCGACGGGTCGACCCGAATAAACCGATAAAAAAGGTGGGTTAGGGCTGAAAATTTTTAGCCCGAATCGAAAATAGCCCGAGCCCGATAGGGTTGGCCCGATTAACCAAACACTTTTTTAATAATTGATTTCTAAACTTTAATACTTTACTTTTTAATTTGATAATAATATTTTGATGCTTGTATAATATGTTTTGATTTTTTCTAACGATTAATAATAAATATTTATGATATAAAAGTCAAAGAAAGATACTAGTAATTTATGTTATATCTATATACAATTTTTATTGGAAACAAAGTCTAAATTAGATATTATGTAAATTTTCATTAAAATAACACTAATTTTTGTATCTAAAATAAGGCGAAATGTTTTGATTTAAAAAGCACGACATATTTTAATTACAATAATATGATTATCCATACAAAAAAATTAAACATATAAAAAATCGTAAATTTGTGGGCCCGAACGGGCTAGCCCGAAACCGAGTGGGTTAGGGCTAGGGTCGAAAAATTTTAGCCCGAAAAATAAAAAAACCGACTGGCCCGAACTGAAAATAACCCGAAACCGAATGGGCTGGCCCGAAACTGAGTGGGTTGGCCCGATTGACATCCCTAGGTATAGATACTAACTAAATTTGATAGACAGCAGTATCCAGAAGCTCTCAACTCAATATATATTACTCACAGTCACTCCACACACGAAAAATAGTCATATTTTACGATGGACATCGATTTTCATAAAATTATTATAAATTCTCTAAAAAAATATATTATTATAAATAAAATAAATATGCAATTGATAAGATTTAAATCCATATTTGATAAGATTTAAATTCATATTTGATTGATTTTCAGAAAGAACTATAATTACAGTATACATTAGCATTCAAAACTTTTTCTATTTTTTTCTAAAAGCAACTAAAATGTTTCCCTTCCCTGTAAAAAAAGAAAAAGAAAAAAAAAAGCAACTCACGTATAATAATGCAACATTATTTTCCTGCACTTAGTTGGTGCATGTTTACTAGATCTCAAATAAAACTAAAGTTCTCTTTATTTCATTATTTCTCTTTATAAATAATTTCATCTCACCTATAAAATAATTAATTTGAATGATACAATAACTATTACTCCCTCCGCCCCGGCTTTTAGTATCCAGTTGAGAACGGCACGGATTTTAATAAAGTGATTGATGTGTTGTGAGTGAAATAAAGGTCTCATATTTTATGTGAGAGTTAAAATAATTAAAGTGGAGTAAGGGCCCCATCTACTTTCACCAAAAATAGAAATGGATATTAAAATGTGGACGACCAAAAAAAGAAAGTTGGATACTAAAAACTGGGACGGGGGAGTATTAATTTAGTATTGGTGACTCATGAATTAAGTTGATCTACTAGTTAGGACAAGAGAATTAGATAGCTTAGATTATTAAAATAATAATAACACGTCATATAATACAAATTATTAAAAGTAGAAATATATTGAGTGCCAAAAATGTAGATATTAAAAATAGAAATATATTTAGTGCCAAAAATGTAGAACAACACCAATAGCGAATACCATATAATTTGGCCTAAAGAATCAATGAGAATTAATGCCTGATTCAAATTATCATGGTGCTTTTTTTTTTTGAGGGAATCATGGTGTTATTTTTAAATCTCTTATTTAATTATGTATTTATATAAAAAAATATCAATGAGAATGTGGGACTTGCTGCAGCGAGGCTTTACGCTGTTAGTAAAGCACGCGCGACTCGATGAGTTGCGGCAAGGTATGTACAGTACAGTACAGCTACATGGATATTCTTCAAAGCACTTCATACCAAATATTCCAAAAGTTCCCCTAAAAATTAAAAAAAATTCCAAAAGTTAAATGTAAAGTATTCAGCCCGGCTCGGCCCGAAACCCGATGCCTGGCTTTTCAAATCTGCGTGCAACCGTTGGCTTGTCGTTTATTGCATCACTTCCGCGCCACTCGCCATGCTCCGCTGTCAGCACCACTTTCTGTTACCATACCAATATTTCTGCATATTTCTATATTTCAAATTTGTATTTGAGCCTGCCCTATCGGCCCATTATTGATAAAATATTAATAATTCAAATCGGATATCGTTTTTTTATCTCATTATAATCCTCAAAATTTATCCAAATGTATTTTAATTTTATTTGATATTTTTATCCTTATAGTCCCTAATATATTGAGTTGGTCTTCCATGAAAGAAAAAATTATGTAATTTATAAACCACAGGAAAACAAATACTCCATTCATCTCACAAAAACATGAATATTCGTAAGTGGCCTGAGTTTTAAGAAATGTTAGATAAAAGTATAGTGTGAGTGGAAAATGGATCACACTTTATGAAAAGTAAAGAAATTGTGGTGGAGTAGTATACCAAAATAGAAATGTTTATATTTTTGTGAGACCCCTCAAAATGGCAAAATGTTCATATTTTTATGAAACGGATGGAGTAATATTTTGTTACACTTTAATAAGACAACTTTAGAAACATCAATTTTTTTTTTGTGGAAACTAGATTCATGAGATTTTCAGCAATTTATTATTATTATTATTATTATTATTATTATTATTATTATTATTATTATTATTATTATTATTATTATTATTATTACAGTTTAATTAATAAATCCACTAAAAGTTGGTTGAATATATTCAAAATTTTCGGATTAAAAACAAAAATACTGAAATACTTTAATATAATAATATATACTATTACAAATTTCTATTGGGCTGTAACGTTTAATTATCAGCCAGCCTGTTTGAAGCCAAGAGTTGGGCCAAGGGGCCCGTGCTAAGGTCTGGGCTTCGTAGCTCTCCGCACCTGATTGATTAAGCGAGTAGTATAGTTACTAAACTTACTATAGTATGCCCGCCCAAGAAATTGAACATGTTAAATAAATAAATATAAATACTAAACATAATTAAAATATAGGTAAGTATAATTTTTTAAAATTAAATTATTTCATATCAATTACTCAATGAAAAATCTAAATTTATAAACACGTAAACTTTAACTTTCTATAAACTATAGTACTAATTATAGCTATTAAATAATTTAAATATTTTATATATAATATTAAGATAAATAAAAAGTAAAATTATATTTAATTTTCAACTTTGTATTTATATATTATATATTTATCTGACTTCAAATCTCTTAGATTTTTAGGAAAATGTGTATTATAAAGATTTTGATAATGGATCTAATATAGAGTATTTGAGTTATGGTTTTTTTTTTAAGTATCATTTTTAATTTTCCTCCTATTTGAATATTAAGCGTTAAAAAACACAGCCCAATAGAAATCTATACTATATTAAAACAGCAGTTTTCAATTAGAAATTGATTTCAAATTGATTTGAGTGGCAATTTTGAAAATATATGTAATATAAATGTTATAAATAAATTCACACTCACGCATGAACTAATTCACACTCACATTCACGCACTAATTCACACCCCACTATTTAATGTGTGGGCTGGTAGTTATGGTGGACTATTACAAATTTACAATAAAATCGTTAACCTCAATATTTAATGGAGGTGGAGAATAAAAAGAAAACATAAATTGAAGTGGTAATACATGAAAGGAAATAAAAATTGAACAAAAAAAATATAAACTAGACCGAGAAAACACAAAAATGAAAAAGGTCAATGTGCCCATATATGTTGCTTAAAATTTAAATTTTTCTTATCGTGATTACACTTGAATTAAGAAAATATAAAAATGTAGCATTGTTCTTAAAATTTGCTTATCGTGATTAGTGCATGAATTATCATGATTAGTGCTTAAAATGTGAATTAGTTCATCTATACTATATTAAAACAGCAGTTTTCAATTAGAAATTGATTTCAAATTGATTTAGATGGCAATTTTGTGATTTCTTACAAAAATAATGACTTATTGTATATATTCAAAAATTAAGTAACTAACTCAATTAAAATTGCATAACCCATAATTTTTAAAAAAATGCACACCACCCCACGTTTAAAAAGAAAAATTGCATAACCCACGTTTATAATTCCATAATGAATTATATGTTTATATGTGTATATATACACAATTTATAAGGCATTGGTTATAAATAATTTATAAATTTATATTTATACAATAATTTATAATATATTAAGAAGATAATTTTCAATTTCAAATTGATTTCAAAATTAATAAGTGACAATTTTGTAGTTATAAAAAATTGAAGTTTTATTTGTACAATATAATTTTTTCTTCGTGTTCTTATTTTTTTAACATTATTTCTTTCTAAAATTGTGAAATTAAAATTGTTTATAAAATATATCAAATTAAATATCATGATAAGAGCATTAATTTGATATATTTTATGTAAATATTTGATTAAAACGGAGAGTTATATTTATTTAAAGATTAATGATTTTTAAAAATTCTCTCTCATCTCTCCTTTTTTTTGAATAAATCAATTTTTTCTATTTTATTCTTTTTACTTATTATTTATGCCTTTTCACAATATCAATTTTTATTATTGTGAACTTTTCTTTATTTTTTTATTTTTTTAAATATTCAACTCAAATATATTAAGTGATTTTTTTTCTTATATTTATAAATATGATTATTGAGTTGGTATTAATTTATATATATAAAAATATAAAAACGTTTTCCGTGCATCGCACGGGTTGCAAATGCTAGTTTGTAATAGTAATAACGAATTGAGTAATTGTTGATACTGAAAAAAGATTTATCTAAGTTTCTCCCCTCAAATATACTTATTCAAATACAAATATAATTTCAAATTTTACAAAACATAATAAAATATAATTTTGAATATTAGCGTCATAATAAATAATTAAAATTTTCATACACAAAAATAAATAATAAGTCATATTTGAAATTCTATTTTTATACTCCCTCCGTCCCACTGTATGTGAGACCTTTTTTTTGATATGGAAATTAAGAAAAGTGTATTTTGTTTGTAGGTGAAAAAGAGAAAATGTGTTTAAAGGGTAAATGTTTTTACCAAAACAGGAAAGAGTCTCGCTTACAGTGGGACGCCTTAAATAGAAAGAGTTTCAGATACAGTGGGACAGAAGGAGTATATAAATAATTATTCATCTATAAATTTATATTAAAATGAATACAAAGTTCACTTTTAAAAGGAAAAGAAAAAGCAGTATAAAGGTAGCTAGTAATGGTAGACGTGATCGGTGTACATATGTGCAGTCATATTCAAGGCTTTAAGCATTGCTTCCCCATTCTTGTTAAAGCTAAACACGCACAATCCACCATTGTTCACATCCATTGCTCGAAACCTTCAACAACAACACCAACACCATTTCCCTCAACATTCCAAACTCAATCAAACAAACCAATCTCTCTTTCAAAATTCAAACTCACCTCTCTGGCCCAAGCCCAAGAGCTGTGCAGATCAATGCCCTCAGGATTGATTTATGAGTCACAACCAAGAAACTTTCTCCCTATCCATCAAACACATGCAATATGATTATATCCATGCAAGATTAACAAGACACACAAAAAATATCATACCGGTGTAAGCAAGATTTCCAACCAAGCTTCACGAGCTCTCTCCCACAGTGTCTTTAGTGGATAAACTCCATTGATGCATAAATTGGAGGGATCTTCTCTCCATTGCACATACTCCTTGGGATATAGCTTCCTGGCATCCACTGCCTCCAAACATTAAATGTGATATACTATTACAGCATTACTAACTCATCATCTAAACATGAATTACTTTCATTTTCATTTATGCATACACTCATGGAAGATCTAAGGATGCTAAATCAAAATGACACAGACCATTTCTCAGGCCTTCCAGAAAATGCAGATGAGCCTCCTGCAGCGAGTCCAGAAAAACCAAAGGCTGCTCCCTCCCTTGCCATAAGATTTCAGCAGTAGACTGCATAGTGAACTCACACAGTTTGAGAGGCTGAGGAATTATACACCCCTCATAGCAAAATCAAATGAAAAAGAACCTTGGCTCGAGATATTGGACTTGAGAAACACTGGTCGAACTGCATCTCGGTTAGAGCTGTCCGACATTTTATGGCTTGTTCGATGCCTTCTTCAGTTAGGACTGACAGGTTTGAGCTGCCCTACATGCACGACTACGTAATAAGCAGCTATCAAACTCAACAGAACAGAAAATGCATAGAGGGTGATGATATGTATAAGTTCATCACTGCATATTATTAACTCCAAATAAGGAGGTTTTATGCAACAAATGTCATGTAACATGTATCATGTGTTACAACTGGAGCAAATATAGATTTGAAAAGATTCTTGACAAGATACTATATGTACAATATTTTGAAGCCAAAGGTGCACCAAAATTCAGAAATGATCAGACAAGTAAGAAGGGCAAATGCAGAAGATACAAGGCCATAAAAGGAGGAGTTAGGAACAAACCTGAACTCTACCTTCTTTATTCCAAGTGCTATAACCATGCCGAACCAAAGTTACCTTCTTTGGAGAAGACAGCAATTTCTGAGTAAGTGAAGTAGTAGCTCTACCAAAATCATATGCCCCACCAGTCAGTGAAGCGTTCTTTCCAGATACCTCTGTGGTGAAATCACTTATGGGAGTCATGGGCGTTTCCTTTTTTGTTTATATCTCTTGGAATTTAAGGTATACAAATTCACAGTAACAGAATACCATAATTCAATTGAAAACATCACCACAAAAGTATACCTTAACCTTATCATTTTAGGTATATCATCTCTTCGAGAAATCATAACTATTTTGCCAAAATTGAAATCAATTTAGACAGTACTCAAATTGCCCTAATTTAACAGAGGATGCACATATACAATATAAAGCAGGCAGCAATATCCCAGTTCTTGGCTCATGAAAACAGAGTGAAAATCAAGAAAGCAAAGTTATAGTGAATACCAGTGGCGATGGAGTATTCTGGAGCGGAAGATGAGCATCGAATTCGAACAGATGGGCCCACGCAAGAAGGAATTTTTGGAGGTTTTCTTGATTCTCCAATGGCGGAGCTGGACAAGAAGGGGTTGGACACAAGATTACAACTCATTGCGGAAACCTGTATCTGCTCCAGCCTCTGTTACTTAAAAATTCACCACTTATCTTTTGGCTTGTGCTTGAGAATTGAGATGCTCCCTTGAGCTAGAATGTTGTGCGATATTTGTTTGAGGGTGATTGGCTGAATGTCTGAACGCAAAACATATTTCAGACTGTCAGAAACAAAGAAGGCTGACCATTCATTCATCTTGTTTGTATGATTATATCTAATCTTATGGTGTAGACTCTCTCTCTCTGTTCTTTTGGAAGCGAAAAAAGTAATGGTGTGGAATTGTTGAATTTTAATTTGGTTAGTTGGAATTGATTTCTAGTCTTGGTCTTGGATATATTTCTCAAGACTGGAATATTCTTGTTTCCGTTGTCCAAAATATAAATACAATTTTGCCGTATATGAGCAAGCGAGAAATAGCGATTTCTTAAAAGAAGATATTGAGATTGAAACATGATAATGTGACTTGAATAAATAGAAATTGGCGTTACACGTATATATATAATGATTATATTGCCTTCCATAGTTCCATACATGGTAATTCTGAATGAAGAAAGCCAACAACATGGTGAAAGAAAAGAAAAGAAAAATTAAGTGTTGGTGAGAGTGAAAAGATTCATAAGATTATGAATGGAGTAGAGAAGTATGAGGAAATAAGCGAGTAGAGCTGCGAAAGCAGCAACCATAGCTCCAGTCACATGATCACAAAACTTAGGCACTTGGTCGCAAATTGGCAGCCACCCTGCATGGCTGTTCCCTTTCTTCCCCACCTGCCCTATCGCCAAACATGCCGATATGCTCGAATCCAGCAACACTAATATCATCTGCTTCAACATATATATCACACACATTAACTCATATATCTTTATCCAAATTGCAAAATTAATCTTAATTATATATGCTTACCAAATCCAGAACCAAGATGAAATGGCCGCATGAGTTCTTTGAAGGGAAGAAGAGCAATATAAGGCTGTAGCCAGCTGCAACTGCATTCATCAATACGAAGTACCTGCAACAATTAACCATCTAATTAAACTATATTGAATGTATATATATGTTGTGTGACGATGAACTAATCGATCACTGACTTGAACGTGGGAGAGTTGGTGTATTTGGCTTCGAATTTCATGTTGAAGACGGTGGCCGAGTCATTGCTAGTGACCATCACCGCCGTTGCTGAAACGGAGGCTGCCAACGCCACCAGCCTCAGCACCAAGATTGGGATGTTCTTGGACAAACTCATACTAGCTTTCACTGCTTCTTGTTGCAACAAAAATTTTAATGGTTTTATTTTTTTTGGTAAGATTTGTGTGGATATTAAAGAAGGAGAAGATGAGTTAGGAAAGGCAGATGAGTGGGAGTTTATATTTTGAGTTGGAGGGTCAATCTCTAGGTAACCTAATGGTAGCCACCCCATATGTTACGCCATTTGGGGCGTTTTCGTGAACTCCCCAATATTTTCTCCTTTTAAATTATTACCATACTTAGTTACGGTGTATTTAAAAATTAATTACGTGTTGTTTGAATTATTGAGGGTTGTGTCATGAAGATTTATATTAGCGTTAATTAAATTGTGATCTTCTCATACATTGTAGTGTTGATGTACATATATTGATTTAGGAAGCTATTTAAATAGAGGTGAATCATTTTTTGTGTCGTCACTTATTATCAGTTCAACTACCTGGCTTGGCTATAGGTTGTGTGTGTACGGCGCTTCACCTACATATGTTGTTAATTGTTTTTATATGCAATCTAGTATTGATAATTATATTTAGACATACGTAGTCTTGACTAGGTCATGTTTTTTTATCGAGGCTTCCAAATGTGTCTCGTCTTAAACGGTGTTTGGCCAAGCTTATAAGCTCTTTAAAACAACTTATAAGTTGTTTAGGTGTTTATAAGCTACTTCAAAGTTGTTTGGTAAAATAAATTTCTAAAAAGCTTATAAGTTGTGAAAATAAGCTCTAAGAGCTTATAAGCTAGCTCTACAAAAAATAAGTTCTTTTACCCCAACTTATTTTCTCATATCTTATACTAAGAAATATTTATTTTATAAAAATAACTCAATTATGATTTTTTTTTATTTTCATCATATATCATTCTAATTTTATCTCTCTATCAAAGATTTTTAATTTACTTCTAACGAAAAGTTATCTCTCTAGCTTATAACTTATAAGCTTAATTATCCAAATACTTTGACAATTTATAACCTCTTAAGAAATTACATCTTATAAGCTCCAAAAAACTTATAAATTTTTTAAAATAAGCTTAGCCTTAAATTTAGCAAACTGGAGAGGGTGCCACATCTTCGTATGAACAAAGGGGCAGATAATGGATTGGAAGCTTGAGAGGATACGCGAATGAGATCCTTGAGTCCACTTTCTATGTCTCACTGCATACCCTACTGTCAAAATTAGACTTTGTAATTATCTGACATGAGATTCACTCTATTTGCAAATTTTAAAATTTAACTATATTATTTTACAAATGATTAAAGGTGGTGTAATCTATCACATACTTTTAAGAGCCTATTTTTCTTACTTCACAATTAGTATTTGTTGATGCACACAAATCATAACTTTACTCAATTACTTTGTGTGCATCAAAAAATAGTGATTGTAAAGTTTTGTTGAGCAGAAGTAATTGTGAAGCTGAATTGTACACAAAATACCAATTGTGCTAGTTTGTGTAACTAGCGCATTTTCTTTCCAAGCAAACACATCCATATGAGCAAGAATGGTAATTGCTAAAATTCAACAAGTTCTCTATAACAGGCTTGCACAAATCCAGCAGATGAAGATAATAAACTGAGAAAGTACTCGTTCATGAGAGAAGAGTTTTCAGAAGATTCACAATTGCTATACATAAAAAGGTCACTACATATTGCTTTTCAGCATGCATCAATAGAAGTGATATTTCCAATTAACTTCAGAAAAATCTCAGTCATCACTCATCAGTAGGGAAGTCCTCATCTGAAGCACTTCCAAGAAACGAGTCCAGTGACTTTCTCAGAATGTTGAAGGTCTTATCATCCTGCTCACGAAAAAAACATGCCATTGATAGCTCATTCTAGAATCTAAGGTGTCAAAGAGCATAGCAGAAGGCAAGAACATTTATTTCACCTGTTTCTTCTTCTTGAGGGATTCCTCCAGTTGAGCTATTCTTGCTGCATTTGCTTTCTCCACTTCGGATATCATATTCTTCTCTTTCTTCCCTGTAACCGATTCTTAGAAATTATTCTAAGATGTTCTCAATCTCAATATGTACATTGGGAAATATGATGGAGTTTCCTTTGCTCACTCATTTGTTCGTATCGCAGGGATAACTTTTCCTTGTCCTCTTCATACTTGGAAATTACATCTGTCAATACCCAAGTTGAAGATAGCATCAAATAATGTTTCAGGTAATGCTATATATAGGTAGCTATGCTGCCAAAATCCCTGCATCCAGTGCTCCCAATCATCTAAAATCTGAACTTAGAAGTTACTAATCAAGCATAATACCTAGCTCTGACTAGATAAGGAATAGGCTAAAGACAGAAGATGTAGGAAGATTACCTTTCAAACCTTGCAGATATGAAGATTTTTCCTTGCAGAGTTTTTCATAAACTTCTTGGAACTTGGCAGCCTCACTCTTCAGTAAATTTTCACACTACACAGATGCAAATACATCCAGTTAAAGTCTCAATGATGGGAAGTGGTAAGGTATTAACAATATCCAAATAGTTCTCTTTTGTATGCTACTACACGTCAGGACCTCTTTTGAGCTCTTCAAGAGACCTTTAGCTAAGCTTTGCCTGTCAAATATTATGAAGAAGGATACTTGAGTTCAACCAGGCAATAACAATAACCAGAAAATTATGATGACAACGTGACTGCCCAAATAATATTCATCTCACCTTTCTTTCTCAAGTTTTGATTTCAACTCATCCAAACTAGATTTGATCTCTGAAGAAACACTGTAATCAGAAAATCAGAAGTTGATTGAACTGCCTATTACTCCTTGTCTCAGTAACAGTATGAGCCTCGTGCCATAATTAATTCAAAAGGAAAATAACACTTGCAGAAGCCTTCTTGCTTGCTTATCTCCTCACTACCAAATTCTAGAAAATGAGTCCATTTATCTACATTAATATGAAGAAATGAAACTGATTATGAATGAGAATGAGTTTCATTCTTTCAATTGACTGATAATCCACCCCGGATTTCCATCAACTATCTGTTTGCGAGCTATACGGGGGAAGTATCCTAGTACACAAACATACTAGAACTCATTAGATTACTGAAATTGAACAAGTAACTTCAAATGTTTTCGATCCTATGCAGTTTGTTTATACATAACATTTACAACACCAGACCAAAACGAGTTAAAGGACTCGGTAGCAACTCTACACATTTCACATCTCATAGTCGTTCGATGCATAATGATCCTATAAATTGTAGAATATTTTAAGTTCAGCTAAAGTAAGGTCATCAGTTTCAGATACACAACATAAGGTAAATCCCCAATCGAACTTGTGAATTTTATAAAATTAACATCAGTTTGAGCTAAGCGTAACTTAATTTAAATTACTTTCTGAAGGATCATCAAACGACACACATCTAAATTCAGCCTAGATCACAAAAAAGTTCCGGAGTTTTTCACCTAGAAATTGTCTCTTCGTTCTTCTTCTGACCATCTTTCTGCGCCTTCTCCTTGATCTGCTGAAGAGCGCTCAAAACACCTTTAATTTCACTACACTTAGAAGAGACCTTCAGCAACACTTTTGACAGTATATTTGGTGATAAAACTATAGTAAATCAGCTAAGAAGAAGACTCCCTTGCGAAATGCTTACTCAGAGATGGCAGCATCAAAATCATCTTCAACAACGACTCTCTTTCGCCGATCCTTCAAATTCTCCGACTCGGAAACTCGTTTCGCGCTCGCTTTTGCCGCCGACATTGTGAACGTCGCCTGCCCTATTCTTCAGCTAAGTACGCAGTGCTCAGTTTTTGTGCCTGTAATATGAGAGCGAGAGATGAAATAATGAAGCAATTCCGAATTGTGATCGTACAAATGGCTTTCTTATTTTGAGCGGGAGACATATATTATTATGATTTTAATTTATTTTTTGAGCTAGATAGAGTAGGAGCAATTGTTTGATACCACTTCAATTTACACATGGGATCAACTCCAACTCTCCAACCCAACAACATCAAGGCCTAAAAGGCTAAAATGTTTCGGGTCTTAACAAAATTTGTTGTAGTACAAGTAGGTATTTGTTTTTCATTCATCTAAACAGAGGATTAATATAATAAGTCATAAATTTATTATTTAAATTAAAAATTGCATTTTTATATTTTATTTTGAATTATATATATTTATCTTATTTTTTATAAGGTGACATAAAATTATAATATCATCTCTTAAATATAAAATTATACATTATCCAAAAAAAAAAAGTTATTCAAAATTTATAGTTCGAATTTTTTATTATGTCAAAACAAATAAGGTATAAGATGGTAAATAATATTTATCCCTTTCTTATACCTTAAAGAAAAAACACCATAACTTTAAATTAAATTTTTCATCATCACTTATATATTTATAATTTATATACAATGGCTAGTCAATTCCATTGAATTTCATTTTTAGTAATGCCACGTTTTATAGAGAGAGAGAGAGAGAGAGATGATTTAATAAAAATGGCTAAATTTTTTATGTTAATAGAAATGACTCAGTAAAAATGGAGTAATTTTCAATTTTATTATTTTAATTTTAAATATTTTTAAAATTCACTTAAATATCATCATAATATAATTCATCTATTTGGAGGGATAAAAGGAAATGCACCCATCATTTGTAAAATAGGCCCATGAAATGAGTCCAAACCCTTCACTCATTTCTTCTTTACTCACGCACAAACTAGTCCACTCAGTCCATCTCATTCGGCAGCTGCACCATCATCTCTATAGCATCTCTGCTGAAAAAATACCTATCCACAATTCATATGCATGCCTCACATGCATAGGAAGTTAGAACACTTATAAGCAGGGACGGAGCCAGGGGGGCTAGAGCCCCCTCCCAAATTTTGAGTTTTTAAAAAAAATAAATTTAAAATATATATAGATATATGTTTATACCTATTATAAAATAATTTTGTTTTATAAAAGAGTATTTGGTTATTATATTCTCTCATATATACTTAATTTAAGGATAATTCTGTTATTTAAAACTATATAATCTATGAAATATTGTTTGTTATTATTATTATTATTATATATACTTGTCTTTTAATAAAAAATGTCTAATATGTATGAAATGCTAAAAAAAATTATAATGTATTGAAACTAATTTGTAATATATAGAAAATATATAATTTATGAACATGTTGTTTGTTATTATTATTATTATTATTATTATGCTTGCCTTTTAATAAAAAATGTCTTAAATATACGAAAATGTCCAAAAAAAATTTGTGATATATTGAAACTATATAATCTATGAAAATATTATTAGTTATTATTAGTATTATGCTCGTATTTTAATAAAAAAAAACCTTAAATATACAGAATGCCCAAAAAAAAATTCTCGGGGGCGCCCCCGAACTTAATTCCTGGCTCCGTCCCTGCTTATAAGAACTTCAAATAGAAACGTGCAGAAAATAAAGAACACAAAAACATCAACAATGGTTACCCAGTTCGGTGATAAAATACCTACGTCTGGGGGGCCACGCCCAGTATAAACATTCACTAGTGATGAGTATAAACATTCACTAGTGATGATAAAATATACAAAGAACTTACAGGCAAAGAACCAATCTTCCTAGCTTCTATATCTTCCCAAACCTCCACCTACGTGAATAAAATAAAAGCAAGATAGCAACTTACTTCCTGAGCATGATTGCTGCTCAATCCACGCTCAACACCAAACAAACAAAATCACTCCAACAGGCTGGAGCAATCGCAAGCACAAAAGAATAAAGTAACCCACGACCCACGCTTACAAAGAAACAAAGCGTAAAATAATAGTACACTCTCACCAACTGTATGCTCTTAATATGCACGAAAATACTCTCACCAATAAAGAGAATAACAAAAACGTAGCAGCAGCATCAGTTCTCTTCGTCTTCAAAATATATGTAAACCCACAAGGATGTTTTGTTAGCAGCAGCATCAGTTCTCGTCGTCTTCAAAATATATGTAAACCCACAAGGATGTTTTGTTGAAGTAGAACTCTTGGATAGAAACTTGCAGCATAGAAACCCTAGGTAGAAGGACTCCAAAACAATCTGGAGAACTATCAGATATATATCCGAAAATAAGCTCAAGAAAATCTCCAAAAAACTGCAAGTGTATGCTGCTAGGGAGTCTCCAAAAACTTGTAACACAGTAAGCCACTCATTGTGAAACAGCAAGTAAAACTCACGGAGACACTCTTTCTAATCTACACAATGACAACAAGTCAACAATATAGAGTATAGAAATACTCTAACATTTGCTGTTTCAACAGCAGGCCGCCGCCGACGGCCTGTTTCCCCGACTGATTTCTTCACCTCAATCGGATCCAGTACAGACCTCAAGCCGCCTGCTCTCCTTTCCCTTTTCTTTGGCCGGACATCACTTCAAGTTGTTCCTTCTGAAATTGGGGCGTGACGTTACCGTCTATTCAAGTTCTCATTTTTTTCATCTCCTCTTCAATTAAGAAGAGAAGAAAAAGCAGATTCAAGAAAAAAAGTATTTATGAAAGATGACTTCGCCTTATATCTCTTTTTTATGGTGATGATATTGAATGCATTTTGTTGGTGTGATTACTGAAATCCATGTTTATGCGTAATCACGTCTGAAATTTTGAAATTGTTGCCGAGCATCCCCCGATTCGTACATTCTCGCATCGCATCCGCGTGTTGAGGCGGCCGCCTTTTGCCGACGAGGCGTGCATACACAAAAATCTTACAAAGGCGCACATATTGGTGCGGTTCAGCGTCCGCCTCCAGCGATTTTCACAACATTGTTTTCTACTTGATTCTGCATTATCATGTTGCCATAATGTATAGCTTTAAGGACTATCCATCCCCAAGGGTGATATGTTAAAATACCATTTTAAAAGATAATACAAATAGCATTTGTTGTGGGTTCATTATCATAAGAAGTTAGTTCTCAGTTTTATGACATCTTAATCTATTCAGTTGTTCCAATTTGTGAGTTGGAAGACCCAACAAAATGTGTATTTTCTTAACAAGATAGAAACAACACATGTCTTTCCTTTTGTTTTCCCTAGCTCCTTATTTACTAAAATGTTTGGCAGGTTCTTATATCTCAAGATATCCAGTGTTAAGTTGGAGGTCTCAAATCGAGAAGCAGCTGTATTAAATCGTGTAAAGCGGAAGCTCCAATTGCAAGGTTTTGAAGAGGAGAATATTCGGAGTGAAACATATTTTAAACCTGAGATACGAGGGAATTATGGTAGATGATTTACAAGATTATTTAAACAAGAGTATGGATTCAAAGTTGAGAGCAGGATTGGTGGTATTGGAGTGACTAACATACTTAAGCCCCAAGCTCTACCGCCTGTCGCACACAGCGTTGGAAGATTTGGCGTGTGGTTGTGTCATAATTATGAATGGCAATAGCACCGTAATAGTAGAACCTAGTTGTAAGGCTGTTATTACGAAATACGGTTACATCAAAATTGAGATTGAATGAATTCACAAAGTCGTGGAGGTATCCAAAGAAGTGGCAGATGTTGATATTCAACCATAGTTTCATGGAAATAGCTCAACAGATGGGACGCACCCTACAGAGGACTTCAATATCAACCAATATATATTAAAGAACGACTGCTCTTTTTGGTTCTGATGATGAGACAATTTAAGTAAACGAAGGCGACGTTAATTCTGGTAACTAATCATCCTTGTTACACTGGTTTTCTTTGTTGCAAGCAGAGGTATCACTCCCGATCCGCCAACTTCTCCTATTTCCATCTTCTGCAGAATCTGGTCCGGCTAAAATCAAGATAACTCATGCCCAAATTGCTGCAAATCATCGAGCAATATGGTGCAGTCTTACATGAATCATGTCCAGGTTAATGCTCAAGTCTGTTGCCGCTAAAGATTCTTTGATCATCGAAGAGGAAGATTCCATGGATGATGACTCTGTTATCCATTTGAAACACAGTATTGATCAAAAGAGAGGGTCTATGGGAACTGAAATGTGGATGTGGACATCCCTCTCAATCCCCGTCAAAATATACATCCCTCCCGGACCCGCTTCTTTTCTTTCTCCAATATTGCTCACTTCTAAGCATGTATTGAATCCTAATTTTGTTGCTGCCTCTCAATGTTTTCTGGTAAATTATGCAAATGGATTACACCCAAATTGAAATGTGCTTCTCTGGAGAAGCACGGTGATTGTCTAAATAATTTTGCTGTTGCCTATGCACTCACACTCAGGTCAACCACTTATATTATCATTTGCATAACTTCGTCTGCCAGAAAAAAAAGAGGAAAATAATCTGCTATTGCTACGTATTTCTGTTATTCAGAGCATGCCTTATCGTATGATGCATGTACTTTAATTTTGGGATCTATGTTTTCTTTAAATGTGTGATTCTTATCAGGAGATATATCACAATGGTTACCTCTGTCAAGCTATGGAGGCTCTATCTTTGGGATATTTTCTTCAAATTATAGAAAGTGATACATTCAAATATTCAAATGTGTGCAACTTCCTTGGATACATTGAAAATGATCCTTTTTATTTAGCAAATCAAATCTCCAGCAACTTATAAGTCGATTTTAGTGATATAGAATAATATTCAATTTTTTGTATTTACTTTTTAAAAACTCATTCATTTTTACTTGTCATTTAAGAAGTACTAACAAATTAGTTGGAGAGGCTAGCTAGTTAGTAGAAGTTGGAAGTTGGAAAATGGATTAACAATTTTAGTCATATCACTGCTCCTAGAAGCTCAATTTTCTGAATTTGTATGCGAATCACAGTTTTTGTTTTCAATTTCTAGTCTTAGTTTGAATATATTTACGCTGACAAAGTGGAAGTCGTGGAAACTGTCCACGCAGCAAAACGAGGCTGTAAAACGTTGCTTGTTTCATTATCATGCAGCACTCCAAATATTTTCTTGTTTTCATTTACTACTACTAGTTTTCATTTTGAATCACCAATATTATACAATATATTCAATTTCAAATGTTCAAACACGCTTAAGTCCAACCATTTTTATATCTATAATAGATTCAATTTTAAAAGTTCAAATACGCTCAAGTCCAATCATTTAATTGCTAAATGACCGTTATCTACTAAAAAAGAAAAACAACGTGATATTATAACATGATAGAAAATATAAATGAAAATCGAATTATTATTCGCGAGAGAATCTCAACGCATTAAAAAAAGTATTATTATCTATATATAATATAAAAGAACAGTTTAACGGTAAAATTTTACCGCCAATTTTTCTCACTCCTATAAAAAAACTATATTCTCTCTCCCACAATCTATCCCACTATTTACTCATTAAATATCTATTAGTTAATCTATATATATAAAACATGCACGAATTTTTTCTACAAAAATTTCTCTCTTTACTTTGCATTTTTTTGTTTTGATTCTTTTTTAAAATTCATCAACTTTTACTTATAAAAAAATATTTTATATGGATGTTAAATTAAAGATAATGATAAGATCTTTAATTTGATGTAAAAATTATAAAAAATAAATTTAAATTAAATAAATTATTATCATTTAAAGTCACAATTTTTTTCTCTCTCTCATCTTTCATCTATACTCTCCTCTCTCCTACCTCCTTTCTTTGAATAACTCGTTCAATTTTTTTTCTATTTCATTCATTTTTTAATATTTATTTTATTTTATTTTTTATATTGTTAGACATCATTTTTAATATTTTCTATTTCTTTTTTTTTTGCTATAACAATTTAATGTAACTAAAAAGATTAGACTTATATTTATTCATTTTAGAACTCTTTAGCTTAAAAATAAATTTTAAAGGTTGAAATTTATATTAATATAAATTTATAGATAATTAATTAATTAAATCTTAAAAAATTAATTTCAAATATGATTTAGATTTATTAAATTTTTGTATGAACAAAAAATTATATTTCTTTATATTAACATATTTGTTATTATTATGTCTTAATTAAATTTAATATTAGATTGAGAATTGACAATTTATCTATATAGTACATAAAAGAGGAGTTTTTCCCCTCCATGTTTTCCCTCTTTTTTTCTCTCTTCTTCCACCAATTTTTTCACTTTTTTTTTCTTTTTATGTTATTATATTTTATTTATTTTCTAAACGTCATCAAATTTGATTCGTGAAAAAATAATCATATGTATCTTAAATTCAATATAGTATAAAAATAATCAAAAACGAATTTAAAACGAATAAGTTATGAAAAGTATAAAATATTTTATTTTCTGTCTCTTCATTAAAAAATTACAACTTTTTATTTATGTTTGCGTATGAAAATATTTATTATGATGTATAATACTATATAATAATATGCATAATGCAAATTTTCATTACACTTTATATAAATTGAAAATTTATAATTTTATAGTCAAGATTTTATTGAGTAATTGATCTTAATTATTATATTATATTTTTAAAACATATGTTGTATTTGTTTATATTTTATTTTTATTATTATTTATATTTATTTATTTAAATTTATCGTTTGATTTCGATGTCCGTTGTGCATCGCACGAGTGGGCGTATACTAGTAATAAATCAATTAACTAAAGAGACGTGTTACACAACAACGTAGTTATAATTATGCCCTCCCTCATTCCTAAGCTAAAACACACAAACAACATTTAGTTGGACATATTTTTGAAAAATGCCGAAATAAAGAAAACAGTGTTTCATTTATGAGCTACCGAATTTGATATAGTGGTCACATCCCATTGCATTATTAATAAGAGACAAATTGAGATGAATAATTTGATACACATTATACAAAGAATCGTATAAAGAAAGAAAGAAGTAGGGTAAGTATAAGGCAAAATATAAATCGAGATTTGGAGCGATTATGTACCATTTTCTGGGCCCATCTCTAATATCTCTATGGGCTGTTGAATGTTGGTAATAGCAAATCTTCTAGAGGGACCGTCAAAGCCATGTGCATCATATTCATATCCGGTCAACGACTATTAAAATTTTCCAAAACATTCGTCGTCAAATTCTTTGATTTATTAAAAAACATATTTTTCGGGTTATCACACGAATCGAACTAGTTGAAATAACTTAGGTTGTATCTCAAGAAAAAAAAAAACCTTAGGTTGCCATACAATGGGCGGCGGCGTGCTATCTTTTTTCTCAAATTCAAGAAAACTGCACATTGTCAAATTATATAAGTATGATTCCTTGCGAATTTTCCGGGAGACTTCTCTATGTGATATTACACGTGGCTGAAATTTGACAAAATGTATTTTAGATTTTCACACAAACAAAGAAATGTGAGAAGTGGTTACAAATAACAGAAATGAATGAATGGAGAAAATTCAATCCGTATAAAACTAACATAAGAAGAATGGACAACTATAGTGAATACACGAATAATCATTAATCACATTCACTAATATATACTCCAAACTTGAGTAAAATGGAACGTGTGACGTAGAGTTTGGCATTAGTCTGCTTTGAAAATTCAAAGTGCACGCGCACTTAGATTAGGGACCTTAATTGGCAAATTAATTAATTAACCCCGTTGCCTGCCTTATGAATATTTGCTTGCAAGCCACGTTTCAAAATTCATCGTCTCTCATAACTCAAAACTATAATTCATCCTTCAAATAATCTCTTATCGACATTACACTTCATGAGCTTGCCTAGTCTATCCATCCCAGGAATTTTAATATCATAAAGTTGTGTTTGAAATTAAGATTTTGAGGATGTATTGAAATTTGAGGCAAAAATGAATTACGCATTTAGTCATGTTTGACAGACGAATAAAGTATTATTATATAAGTTGAGGGTGTACTAAAAAAAAAGGAAGATGTTTGATAGACGAATAAAGTATTATATAAGTTTTTTAACAGAGAAGTATTATACTCCTATATAAGTTAGAATGTTTAAAGTCCATGGCCAAGCGAGCTGTGTGCATGGCATTTGGTCAGTGAGTATTATATTTTGTATTCATAGACGGTTAAGAAGATTACACATAAGAATTTAAATTGATTTGTCTAATAATTAATCAATGCTCAAAGTCGTTCAATCAATCTTGGATACAGGAATCCAAAAATATCTTCACCCACAGATGCATCAAAGATGGGGATATTAACCTATCAAGTTAACTGCTAATTAAATCACAATCTCATTGTATATACTTCCTCCGTTTTTTATTAAATGTCATCAGCCGTCAAAATACACATACCAATAAAATAAGATATTTTACATTTGTAACTTTAGTAATTGTCATAATAAATGCATATATACAACTAATTATTACATTCATACACGTATTAAATAAGGATAAAATAGAAAAAATGTCATAAATATATTCTCAAATTTTGAAATGGGACACTTGTTGAGAAATAAAAAAATGAGCTAAATGGGACACTTATAAAAAAATGGAGGGAGTATGAATTATCTCTTGTGTTGTCTATTTCAAAACAAATATTTGACGGTTGAATAATTAAATTGGAAGTTGACGTGATGAATTTAGGAGCTTCCAACATTTCAAGTTGTAATTTTAGATATTCGATGATAAAATCGACAGCATCACAACATAATCGATTGGACTTTAAAACTTCCTAATCAATTTTGAATTTTGATGTAGGATGCACATCTAAAATCTTAGCTCACAACCCGTGCAAAAAATTAAAAGATGTGAATTTACTACAAACAGAAAAATTAGGTCATTGTTAAATGTTTTGAAAATGGTTAATTGCATGAAAATATACGAACTTTAGTCACTTTTTCATTCTGCACACCGACTTTGAAATTTACATTTTAAACCATGAACTTTGCATTCGTTCCATTTTTTCCTTAAAATTCACCTCCGGCCATCGGAAATCTAAGGTGACGCCTTTTGGCGCCACGCGTATGTGACACGTCATTAATGTGTGCTGACGTGTCTTTAATTTAATACTCTCTCTCTATCTACTTCTCTCTCTTTTTCTTTTCTCTCTCTCTTTCTAATATTCACCTCCGTCCCCGCGCTTCCCTCGTCCCACGCAGCTCGAGGCCGCCGCCACCACTGCCGCCACACGGGCCGCCGCCGAGACCCGCCTCCACGTCGCCATAGACGACGTCAAAGAAGCAAATAAACTTCTTTTGGTTCTGAGAAAGATCGGTATAGGCACTCGACTGCTCGCTGCACATCCTCGCCACCAGCTTTACTCGTATCCAACAGGTTGCAATCCACCTCGATCATACCTTTACCGTGAGCAAGAGCCATAGACTGCACGGATGGAAGCCCGCCGCCTCTGCCGCTGATTCTCTTTGCTATTCTCCGAACAACAGCCATGTCAGTCGAGAATATTGGGACGTTCTAGTTTTCGACCCACTGTGTGGCTCCAACGACAACGACCCCTTTCCTCGGAACAACACGAGGAGGGCCCTCATCGGGTTTCAGCTGCAGAGTTTCGGATTGGAGGTTGCCTACCCACTGATTTCCATCTGCATTCCGCTTCAAGTTGTGTCGAGCGACCTCCCCTCACCGTGTGCAGCTCCGTACAAGAAGGTAGCAACTGCAGGCTATGGATAAGATCATTAACAAAAGAGAAAAGTTGATGAAGAAACAAAAAGATGATAGATTAAGAGATATCATCAACTTCACAAAAAAGATTATTAAAAAGTTCATTCCATCAAAAGGGAGTAAAAACACACGCTGTAACAACAATATGAACACCATTTATAATCAACCAAAAAAATAAGAATGACAAAAATTGTCTTTTCAAGTGTACAATATCTTTCCATATCGACTCTAGCAAGAACTATCTACAACGTGAAATTACACAGCCTTACATAATCGCGAGTTTCATAACTTTGAGCCAAATTTCACTACCAATACCAATTTTACCAATTCTCTGAACAGTGAGCAAATTCCCTACTATCTCAATAGATGCTATTTTGATGGATTCTAGCGTCTGCACTAACTCTCAACGAAAACCCTTTAAATCAACGTCGCTGTAATATTAAAAATAGTACACATGCATGCACAATAATCTTCTAGTGGTTCAGATAATCTAATGGCTAACTTCTTTTAGCATACAGTCTAAATCTAGATCCCAAATTTCATGTCAGTAGCAAATAAACTTCTTTCGTAGTTTGGAATATGATTATGAGGATGTATTTCCTTCTTCGGATCTTTATATTTATATGATTGACCTCGTCTGATTCTTTGCAGCACAGGCATACCTAATGCTCGCAATCCAAACCTTGGAGTTTAGCATTGTTCTGCTGCTCCTAAAGTACCCCAGTAAGCCTCAGTACAATCTACCAGATTTTTCCGTGCAAACAAATCTTCAGAACAACGAAGCTGCTGCTGGCATCAGTGCTTGGGTTTGGAGTCCTTCTGTGGGCTTCTTTTACGTCTTCTACGGCAACGTGGAGACGGGTCTCGGCGGCGGTCCGTGCGGCGGCAGTGGCGGCGGCGGCCTCGAGTTGTGTGGGACTAGGGAAGCACGGGGACGGAGGTGAATATTAGAGAGAGAGAGAAAAGAAAGAGAGAGAGAGAGAAGTAGATAGAGAGAGAGTATTAAATTAAAGACACGTCAGCACACATTAATGACGTGTCACATACGCGTGGCGCCAAAAGGCGCCACCTCAGGTTTTGTGATGGCCGGAGGTGAATTTTAAGGAAAAAATGGAACGAATGCAAAGTTTATGGTTTAAAATGTAAATTTCAAAGTCGGTGTGCAGAATGAAAAAGTGACTAAAGTTCGTGTATTTTCATGCAATTAACCCTTTTGAAAATTACATCTTATTTGCAAAAAGATTGAAAGATTGATATTTAATTAATAGTTAGCACCAATTAATTGTCATTGTTTAATTTATTTAAATCGTCTTGGTGTTATATTCTGTCATGTAATTTCTATTGATTAGGAAAACTACTCAATTTTTTTAATACTAATAAATTATTGAATCGACTGCTAAGTGCTAACACCTTTTCACGCAAAGAACAGTTTGGACTAGATGGCATGGGGTGCCTTTGCAGGCGTGGAGTACTAGGTTCTTCGAGATTACAAGCTCTCGATTGGGGAGGCTACTCAAGATTCATGAGAATACAAAATCTAAGAAAAGGTTGGATTTTGCATTTATCCAACTATCAACGGGATTTGTTACCATTAATAGGTGTTTTGAATGCATCATCGATGGTGCTCATTTTAAGATCAATATTGTTGAAGTTGAAGACCTGCCATTAGAGATTCAACCGATGGAACACGATGGACAGTCAGTTTCGGAGTTTGAGGAGGAAACGGATGAGGAGGAGGAGGCGGAGCAGGTCTCGACGTCACCGGCAAAAGCTCAGATCGGAGAAATTTCACCACCCGATGGAGACGGAGGAAGTTCATGCGGGAAGACGACACAGTTGGCCGAGCTTTCAATTCCCAACAGACATGCAGCCGCCTTCTCGAACCCCGAAAAGATTTGTTACGGCTCAGATACGGCACAATCTTTAGGCGGCTTGTTTCTAGAGGAGACGTTGAATAAAGAAATGACAGCTGGCAACCCAGAGGTGGAGATTTCGAAAAGTGGAGGGGAGATTTACGGAGATCAATTCTCACCTACTGTTCTCGGCCCAAGCAGCTCTCAAGCTGAGTCTCTCAAAGCAACAGTGGATATAAGCCCACTAAAAGAAACGGATCCCAAAGCCCATTGTGCAAGAGAGAGCAGCCTAATTATCTGCGAATCACTATTGCCGCAAACTGTAGAAGGAGGCGAAATTCAGCCTTGTGAATTTTGTGGGCCTACTTCACCGACGAGTAAGGACAAGGAAGCTGGAAAGGAAACTCACCTAATTGAGGAAAAGCAAAAAGCAGATTCCCTAAGGATTGGTAGTGGAAATCGAAATCATCAAAAAAGAAGAGTGGGAGGTGACTTTTCTTTAAAAATGGGGGCCAATCGTTTTCTTCAATTCAAACTCAAGAAGAATCCAAATAAATCACAAGATCGAAGGAAAGAGAAAGGTAGGGTGATCGAGGGCAGTGAGATGGAAGGTGAGCTTTTCAGTGACAGATCAACTGCAACGTTTGCAAAGGAACAAGCAGACGAGGAAACTTCAATGGAAATTGTTTCGAGTTCCTTGGAAGAAGGGAAGAAAATATGGGAATTTGGGAAAAATCTGGGGTTGATTAGCTCTCATGCGGACTTGGAAATCGCAAAGGAGCTGGCGGAATGTAGAGAGATTGCAGGGGTCAGGGAGAAAAACATTTTAAGTGATAAATGAAGATGCTCTCATTCAACATCAGAGGGCTGGGGAGTAAGATGAAAAAGAGAGAAATTAGAGAGCTCGTTAAACATCACGACCTTGATTTTTCCTTCATCCAAGAGACAAAAATGGGGAAGATAAGCGATATGGACATCAAGCTAATTTGGGGATCAGATAATGTGGGAGTGGCAGAGAGACAAGCGGACGGTAGATCAGGGGGAATCCTTTCAATGTGGAATAACGTTCGCTTTCATAGTTCGAGCCAGTGGGATTTGCCGGGAGCATCAATTGTTAACGGTCGATGGCTCTCAGGTAATGTTGATTGTTGTTTGGTTAATATTTACGCTCCCCAAAGTTTTTCAGATAGAGTTGTGTTATGGGATCAGATCAGTTTGGTGGTGGAACAGAATAAAGATGTGTGTGTCTGTGTTGTCGGCGATTTCAACTCTATTAGAAACGGATCTGAAAGGGTTGGTAGAGGGTCTCAGTTCCAGTTGAGAGATGTGCAGTCGTTCGATTCTTTTATTAGGAACAACAATTTGGTTGAACTACCGTTACAAGACAGGAAATTCACGTGGTATCAACCACAGGGGCAGTGCAAGACAAAGCTTGACAGATTCTTGGTAAATGATAAATGGTTGGAGGCTTGGCCGCATTCTAAGGTGAGAGGTCTTCAAAGGTCGGTCTCAGATCATGTTCCTATCCTTATGGAGACAAAGGCGGTTTTTTGGGGACCAAAGCCTTTCCGATTCTTAAATGCTTGGACTAATCACCAAAGTTTTGAGCAAGTGGTCAGAGAGTCATGGCAAAAAAGTGGTATCACCGGATGGAGTTGTTACGTGTTCAAAGAAAAGATGAAAAGGCTGAAGGAGGATCTTAGGAAATGGAATAAATCAACATTCGGGCACATCGAGGACAACATTATTCAACTGAAAGATCAGATTATGAAATGGGATGCTATTGATGATGCTTTGGGACTGGATGAGGAAGAGGTCATCAAAAGGAACGAAGCCAACGCTGATCTCATTATCCAGCTAAATAATCGTGACAGCCTACTTGCTCAAAAATCAAGGGTTAGATGGATTAAGGAAGGGGACGTCAACAGCAGTGTTTTTCACAAGGCAATCAGGGGGCGAAAAATCAAGAATGAGATGGCGGGGCTGCTTCTCGAAGGGGATTGGATCGACGATCCAACGGAAGTGAAAAGAAAGGTGAGAGAACATTTCAAACTGCAGTTTAGTAACAGGAACAGGTGGAGACCAACTGTTCCAGAGGTGTTCGGTCAAAAGAGTATTTCAGATGACAACAGAGATTTACTTGAAGCACCGTTTACTGAAGAAGAAATCAAAGAAGCAGTTTGGAATTGTGATAGTGGGAAGAGCCCGGGTCCGGATGGATTTAACTTCCATTTCATGAAGAGGTGTTGGGAGATCATCAAAGAGGATCTGATTAACGTTTTCAAAGAGTTTCATTCAAATGGAAAGATAGCTAGAGGTTGCAACCCGTCGTTTATTGTTCTTATTCCAAAGAAAGACGCCGCTTCAGAACTGAAGGACTTCAGACCTATTTCTTTAATCAATTGTCTTTACAAGGTAATTGCAAAAACTCTGGCTTCTAGAATGAAAAAAGTGATGAACTTCATTATTTCAGAAAGTCAGAGTGCTTTTATTGAGGGAAGATACATTCTTGATGGAGTGGTTATCCTGAACGAGATTGTGGAAGAGGCCAAAAGGAAAAAGATTGACACTTTGCTGTTCAAAGTCGATTTTGCAAAGGCCTACGATACAGTCGATTGGAGATTTCTTGATAGAATGTTGGCAGTGATGAATTTTGGGGAAAGATGGAGAAATTGGATTGTCGGCTGCCTCAGTTCAGCGACAACTAATGTCTTGGTAAATGGAAGCCCTTCGGGGGACTTCCAAATGGAAAGAGGGTTGAGACAGGGAGATCCACTATCACCGTTCCTTTTTCTCGTCGCAGCTGAGGGACTGAACCTCTTGGTCAAAAGATCAGTTTCTAATGGGACCCTGGAACCATTCAAATTTGGGAGGGACAGATTGGAGATATCTCACCTTCAATACGCGGACGATACAATTTTTGTATCTTCCGCAAAGATTGAGAACGCATGGGCCTTCAAGTGCATCCTTAAGTTATTTGAGCTCCTCTCAGGTTTGAAAGTTAACTTCGAGAAAAGCAACCTCATGGGAATTGGAGATGTTGGTGAAAATTGCAGGGAGATGGCAGAGATTCTTGAATGCACAAAGGGGGAGCTTCCAACGAAATATCTGGGAGTCAAAATTGGGATCAGCTTATGCCGAGCGATGAACTGGGAGTATTTGGTTGACAAGATTAAAAAGAAGATTGCTAACTGGAACAACAAAAAAATCTCGTTTGCCGGCAGGTTAACTCTTTTACGATCGGTCCTCTTCTCATTGCCGATTTACCAACTTTCTTTTGCTAAGCTTCCTAAGAGTGTGTTGGCTGAAATACGCTCTCTTTTTTGTAAGTTTTTGTGGGGAAGTGGGAGTTTTGGGGAGCGAAAAATCTGTTGGATCAAGTGGGAGGAGTTGTGTTTAGATCTTAAGGAAGGGGGTTTGGCCATAAAAAATTTGGAGTGGTTTAATATCGCTCTCATGTCAAAATGGATTTGGCGATTCCTAACTGAAAAAGAACTTTTGTGGCTAGGGTAATCAGGGCAAGTCAAGGGGAAATAGAGAAGGAGGGGGATGGGTTCCGAGTGAAGGGAGGAAGAGGCGGAACAAGTGGGTGGTGGAAAAAGGTGTTGAGTATTAGTTGGGGTGATGGAGGGAACTGGTTCAGGGAGAATATGGTTTTACAAGTTGGGGAGGGGGAGTCGACCAGATTTTGGCAACAACGATGGGTTGGGGAGAGGAGTTTGGTGGATATCTTCCCTAGACTTTTTCATCTGAGCTCCAATAAAGATGGATTCATTAGTGAAATGGGAGAATGGTTTGAGGGAGTGTGGAGTTGGGGGTTATCGTGGAATCGGGAACTAAGGGGGAGAGAACTTGATCTTTTGTCTTCTCTTAACTCTTTGATTTGCAATATTCATATGGTCGCAGGAAAAAGAGATGCTTGGAAGTGGAAGGCGGGCGTATCCGGAGACTTTTCTGTTAAAACGGCTTACAAATCTTTGAGCATGGTAGCAAGGCCTGGTAGTCCCAGCTCAGACGGTTTTGATTGGCAGCAGATATGGAAAGCCCCGGCTTCTTTTAAGGCTGTTTTAACAGCTTGGAAAGTTCTTAAGCAAAGGTTGGCGACTTGTGACAATCTTCTAAGAAGACAGGTACCTATTTCTTATTCTGAGGCGAGGTGTACCCTGTGTAAGTCGAATCAAGAGTCGATTGATCACCTTTTCTTTGAGTGCCAAAGGGCGGTGGAAATTTGGAATGAGATTTTGGTTTGGATTGGAAAAGTGGCAGTCAATCATCATTCGGCAAAAGGTCATTTCTTAGCTTTCACAAATCTTGGCAGGAAGGAGGAAATTTCCTTTCTTACTGGTCTTTGGAGTTGTACTATTTGGTGTATGTGGAAACAAAGAAATGGTTGCAAGTTCAATCAAGAGCCATGGAACAAAGATAAACTGATTGCAGAAATCAAGTCTATACTGTGGAGTTGGAGGATGGCTTTCGATTTCAAGTTGCCGGTAACAGGATTCAGATGTTGGTTCGTTGCGGCCACATTGTCTGGATAGTTATTGATTCCGTCAGCTCAAGGTTTCTTGGTGTTGGAGTGGTTTTAACTGTTTTGTGTAAGTGTGTAATTGTTATGTTCTTTTCCTCTCTCTTTTCTTTGTTTTGAACTCTTAGGTACTTCTGGTACCTCATTTTATTAAATGATTTCTCTTGCCTGATCAAAAAAAAAAAAAAAATGGGTGGCCTTCTAGAAGATAATTGCTATTTTCTATCCAAATGTCTGAGTCACAGAGGTTGCAATCAACTTTTAAGAGCCACCTACTAACAAATTTAATTTAATTCATCATTTTATAGTACCTCAAGTCAAATTTCACTTTTTATGTATTTATTTATTTAGTATTTAATATTTATATGTTTTCTTGTTTCTAGAACAGAAATGAGTTTATCCGTGTATGAGGCTTTAGCTAGAGGTAATGAGGTTTTAAGATCTCGAAATCTCATGTTCGAATTTTTAATGAATATTATGGGGTATTTTCAATGTTATACTGACTAGTATTAATTGATACTATTTTTTTTAAGTTATATAATTAAATAAGTTATTCGCACAACAAATGAGACATTTACACCACATAAAGATGAAAAAATAATTGCACAGCGGGATCATTACTCACATAAAAGTGGAAAAATAGCTGCATACATGCAGAACCACTATCCACAAAAGGTGAAAAAATAGCCATAAGCAAACGAGACTACTACCTACACAAAATTGAAAAAATTGTGAAATTGAACCCAAAACTTCTCATAAATGAGAGTCTTCAAATGTCTCAATCTTACTATTTGAACTATACCTTATTAGCAGTATTAATTAATACTTGAGGTTGTAATTTGCATTAAAATGTGTTTATGAAAATAAATCTTCTGGTTACAAAATCACAAAAATGAGAAAACAGCGCATTTCACAACTTAGTTATTACGGCATCGACAGAGCATCAATCAGGTAATGCATATTTAATAAAATTTCATCAAATAAAATTAACTTTAAGGAGCGTAGATAATTTATATTTTAGAGGTGTTTGTTTATTATTTTTTTTTTCTTTTCCCTAATGGCTGTAATTGCACAAGAAGTAAGTCGGTGGAAATTTTAAAAAAAATAGTCTAATTCGAAAGATCCTTTTACTAGCGGTTCATGATAACAAAAATACAAAATTAATTAGGATACTTGAACAAGTAAAAGTAACCCAAAAAAGAAAAGAAAAGAAAAATACGACATCATTTAAGACGTTACTTTAAATAAAAAAACATACTTTAATCGGAGAAGTGTGGTTACCACCAGCTTAAATATGCATCTGAGGCCTCTTTTTCAATTTATTTTTCAAATATGTTTAGGCCTTGATTTCAATTTTGAAATGTTATATTATATTGAGACTTTGGTAGATTTTGAGGCATGCGATCTGGCGTTGCATTTACTCTTACTTCTAGAAGAGGATCATATAAAATTTGGGATTTGGGACTTTAGGTCAAACAAAAATAATGACATCTAGAAGCGACGAATATCGACAAAAAAGAAAAGAAAAAAAAAAACAGAGAAAGAAACACACCCCACTCATACTGATTTTGTTGCTCCACCAGCCAATTGAAGAGATCTTTATGATTTGATTTTCACCTAAACCAGAGAGTATTAGTATAAATTTATTTGTGTAGACAATACCTAATTTTTCTTTCAGATAATATAATCGTTTTTAATTACCTATCTCTCTCTCTCTATAATAATAATAATAATAATAATAATAATAATAATAATAATAATAATAATAATAATAATACTTGCATGTATAATCATCTCCAAAGGCATCTCCATGATATCATTGGTCACTTTTTTGTTATATTGAAGTTTCAATTCAAAATACATCAACAACATAATTACATAACATTAAGATAAAACCAACAACAAATCATAAAATTACTATAATCCAACAAAATTACATAAAATAACTAAATATACAATAATTGAAAAAAACAACGAATTCTAATTTTTATATTATCGTGTAAATTATTTTTTCATTATTATCATGACCTTTTAGTTATTATACTCCATTAGTTCAAATGCATTTTATATATTACTACGATTTTTTTAAAAAAAGTACTATTAACAAAGATTGTATTTCTACTTTAAATTAGACACGAGATAAGAGTTAGAGATGCAGTAATTAGTGTTTTCGTAATATTCTATATGATTGTGAACAATGTCATGCATTCCTCCTCCTCCTCCTTCTTTTTTTTAGCTTGAGCTAACAATTAAAATAATTATAAATTATTTTAAATATGATTACAGCATATATGAAAGGCTAAAAGCCGAAGCTAAAATCGAGACGAAAGTGTGGCAGAAGTGAGCAAATATAAAGAATCAGTCCTGAAGATAGCAAGAATCAGAGCTGAAAGAAGACAACAAAGTCTGACCTGAAGAATGAAGTCAGGCCTAAAGAAGATAAAAGTCAAATTTAAAGAAGATAGTTAACAAACTTGAAGGCATATAGTATTAAACCGACACCAATATCAGCCTTCGACCAAATCGCTAGAGCTGAAAGATAGAAAACATATAGCTTGATGGTGAATACTCGTTTAAATTAGATTCGCTAGTATCATTTAAATAAGGCGAAAATGGACCTCTTAAGTAGTTTGGATATATCGGTATTACTTTAACATGAACAAAACGAAAGAAGTCTTTGTCGGAGAGGGACTCAAGCTTTCGTAGACAAGATCAATGGAGTTCTCACGAACAATGTGACAAATGAATATATTTTGAATTTGGATATAGTGTATAATTGAATTACAACGGTAGTAAAGGAATAACACTGACGAATATTCTTAATCTTGGAAGTTTGTATTGATTTTGACATCAATTTAATACAGTGAAAAAACGTAGATTACAAGTGAGTATTTTTCCTTTATACTCCTTCCGTCTTCAAATAACTTCCTATATTTTTTGGGACGTCCCTGTAGGCACACGAATTTAACAAAAATAAAAATATTTTATTAATTTTATATCTTTATTTATTTTGAAATCTTATGAAATCCAAGATTAAATATGATATATTATTAATAAAGATCTTACCATATTTCAAAGATAGAGATCAATTTCTTTGGCAGCAAGTCAAATTTAATATTGATATATATCAATCTTCAAGAGCCAATAGGATCGTGCCACGTCAGCCCTAAGCCCGTAATCATGTGGGCTCTGGCCCAAAGCTTGACTCTTCCTACAACTATAAATAGGGGTCCTCATATCAGTTCTAAACACACACAAATCATTTGAGAGCTCAAGCATTGAAGGAGTAATTCACTACAACGAAGTCATCTCCAACAATCAAGGCATTCTTTGTGGAAGCAACCCAAAAGCTCAAGTCAAATCCAACACTCGATCCAGAAATAAGGCGTAGACCCTCTGCATCAACGTTATAAAGCCCAAAGCTCAAGGTTCAAGGCGTTCTACAAGGAAGTCAACACGTTCTTCATCAAAGTCAACATTTAATTCAGAAATAAGGTGGAAGTCCTCTGGATTGACGTCATCAAATACAAATTCAAGTTCAAGTCATCAAATCAAATCCAAGGAGATCAAGAAGGCGAACTTCCCTTCAAAGATTTCAAGAAACATATCAAATTCAAATTCAAGTTCAAGTCATCAAATACAAATCCAAGGAGATCAAGAAGGCGTACTTCCCTCCAAAGATTTCAAGTAACATTTGAAGAGGATAATCAGAGGATCAAGTGGAGATTCGCAACCCGCAACAAATTCAGTTCAATCCACATATTTTGGTTTTGTACACATTTTTGTATTTCATTAAAATTGGAATACAATAAAATTTGTGTTTACAGTCCCCCAAATAACTTCCTATCCATTTTGGACCATTACCCTACCACTAATAATACTTATTTATTTTTACTTTTTCAATATTTCATCATTCTCAATACTAATTATAATATATTTTCACAATTTTCAATACTAATTATAACATTTTTTCTCCACTACTATTACACCTAACAAATTTTCCTTAAAATCTGTGTCATCCCATACTAGAAAGTTATTTGGGGGACGTAGAGAGTATATAGGCTATTATAAGTGAAGGGTGTTCTTTTCAAATATGAATACAGAGGGGCATTTTCGTCCCTTTAAGTCTGCCATGGTTTATCCCAAAGGGTACTTCCATCTTTTCAGATCTTCATTCGTAATGTTAGCTGACAACGAATCTCGAGTGGTCCTCATTTGTCAGAAAACGTTTATGGGACCACTGAAGATCCACCATATGTTCCCGCCAAAAGATGCATATTATATTTTTCCTCAGATCTAGTATCTCTCTCAGGTCAGATACGCTCATTCAGACTTTTCCATTTTGCTCTTATTTTTTCTCTACTTTCTTTGACTTTATCATATCTTAGTTGCGTTCGGCAAGCCTTCCCCTTTAGAGGTCAGTTCTACATTTTACGGATGATCATGAAAATATTATTTTAAAGGTTCGAGATCTAGAATATTTAGCAATAAAAACTACCAATTAAATATTTCCTCCGTCCCAAATGAAATGTCCTATTTCTTTTCGGCACAGAGATTAAGAAATGTGTATAAAGTAGATAAAGTGGGTTGGTGAAAATTATTTAAATATTAAGTATAGAGAGATAGTGTATTGCCAAAAAAGGAAACAGAACATTTCGTTTGGGACAACCCAAAAAGGAAAACAAGACATTTCGTTTGGGACGAAGGGAATACATGATATTATAGAGTACTATAATTCTATAAATAAATTTTGTTTTTATATATTCGTGAAAATTTAATAATAGTACTAAATTAATTTAGAAGAACATATTTACGGATGATCGAGAATATTATTATTGTGACGTATATGTATTAAAAGGGCTTTTAGGAATACATCGATGATCAGAAGCTTCCTTGCCAGGTCGACTGGTGGTCGGTCTAGTAGCCATCAATTATCACGAAATTATTTTATAACACAACCAAATAATTATCTAATAAGATACTAGTATTAAAATATTTGAGATTGAAAAATAATAGAGGGGTGCACTAATTTTCTCGAAGCGAGACCGCCGCGTCAGCTAATGTTGTTTTCAGAGCCATTTATAAAACCCCCCAGCCACCATTAGTGTTTCACATCAATTTGCCCTCTCTCTCTCTCTCTCTACCTACCTATCTCTCTCTACGCTTAGTTATCTCAGAAAACTTCGTCGGAGCACATATTATTCATCGATCTGGTACGTATTTCTGACCCTAGCAAACCCCATTTGTGCACTTGATTCTCATGAAGAACAACTAATATCTTACACAGCAGTTGTGTGCACGATTTCAAACTGTATTTGATGTCAAGAATCGCTTTCGGCGTTTATTGCGTGGTGATTTTTGTAAAAAACAATATTTTCCCCCCTTTCCTTCTGGGTTTTTGCTTTATTAACCACGATCACGGTTAGCTGCTTTTCAATTCTTATGGGAATACCTTTTTTTTTCACGATCTACAATCTGGAGCTTGGCGTGTGTTTAATTCCTTGATCAATAACCAAATTTTAACTCGAAGATAGGTTAGGGCTTCAAACGAATCAAACCTGTCAGGTGGAAATATGCTAGGTTTCCTAAAATGTTATCTTGAGTTGGATCTGTTTGGGTTTCACTTATTCAATCTAGATTTTGAGGATCCGTGGACCTTAGCAATTTCCAGCAGTAGGTTTTGGAGAATATAGTGAACCTTGCAATAATGTTTTCAAGTGAGATATTTTCGAGAGGTTTAATCGCTGTAGATTTCTCATTTCTGGGTTGGTGGGTAAGCAGGGTATCTACATATCTTCCTTGTTCTCAAGTGGGAAAGATGATCGTGTACTAGTTTTTAACAACTTTTACCAACTACCTCTTAGGAATTTTTGTTGTTGAGAAACATGTTTAAAATAAAATATGATCATTCGGGCACTCGTCTAACAATGCTTCATATGATTTCACAGATTAAGCAACGATTTTTCTGAACAGAGACATGGCATTTCAGCAGTACTTTATGCAGGGATGGGAATCTCTTCCTCAGCCATCCACAGAATCCGAGAAGACTTCTGCTTGCTTCGATTGCAGCATATGTTTAGACTTTGCCCGCGATCCAGTGGTAACCCTCTGCGGCCATCTTTACTGTTGGCCCTGCATATACAAGTGGTTCGACTCCCAAAGTTCGTCCCTTGGTTCAGACGAGCGTCCTCAGTGCCCCGTTTGCAAGGCCGAGATATCTGAGAAGACAATGGTCCCTCTATACGGCCGTGGGAAATCCCTCTCTGAAGCAGGACCCGAAGGCAAAGTCATTCCTCCTAGGCCACCGGCCTGTGGTATCAGGGGCCTCGCTGACTTGTTTAGTCCGGACCAGCAGCTTCCCTCTCCCTCTCGCGAGAACCGCCATGATTTCCCAAATGCTCATGCGAGCTATGGTGAAGATTCGTCGCCTCAGTTGTTCAATCTTGGTGGTACAGCAGCAGTGTCTCTTTCTCATCCCACCATAGGAATGTTTGGAGAGATGGTTTATGCTAGAGTCTTTGGCAACTCACAAAGCTTATACACTTACCCCAATTCATACCACACCGTAGTAAGTAGGTCACCCAGGTTAAGAAGGCAGGAGTTGCAGGCTGATAAATCTCTCAACAGAGTCACAATTTTCTTATTCTGTTTTTTCCTTTTGTGCCTCCTTGTATTCTGATTTTCTTTCAGAAGGATGTTCTCTCCCTAGTTTGTATACATTGTACAAAATATTGTGCCTGTGGGCAAATGAGATTATACAGTATTTGTAGAAATTACATGAAAATTTTGCTATTATTTCTTCAACTTGATAAAATGGGAACAATGTTTCTACCCTAATCATCAACATCTTCATCATCTTCACTCACAAGTGCTCCCTCGAAATCTTGTTCTTCTCCGGCATCCTCTCTGAAACCGCAAAACTCATCAGAAGCAGGCGCTCCCGACATACCACTCGTCCTTAGCGACTTTATCAACTCCTCCGCCTCTTCCAAGCACTCGTTATTCTGCAAATATTCTAAACAAGTTATCAAGGATTGCTTCTGCGACGCAAATTTAGGGGGGCAAGCTGAGATGGCCTTCCTCAAGGATCGCAGTGCCTCAGCTACTTGATTCTTCTTCATATAGCCTCCTGCTAGATGACACCACGTCGTTACAAGTGGACAGCCGCCTTTTGATACTACTCGAGCTATTAGGGCTTCGGCCTTGTCCACACGACCGTCTGTAGAGTAAGCATCGATCAAGAAGTTAGGCACCCGGAAGTCAAACGTCAAGGCACCTGACTCCCACTCCTCGAATATCTTCTCCACCTCTTCAATGTCGTTGAACTTGATTAATGAGCGTATCATGCTAATGTAAACCTTATTAACGACCTTCCTACCCTTGTAAGACTCCCAGATTCTGTGCAATTCTTCTTTCTTCCCTGCTTCAGCACATAGATTGAGGAGAAGAACTACCAAAACATTTCTCTGAGAGCATCTCGCCAACTGCTTTATAAGTTTATTGAGTAGTTGCATAGCTTCGTCAAATGAGCCAATTCTCAAGTAACTCTGCGCTGCGGTAACCAGTGTTTGCCAATGCACGGTGACTGAGGGATCCGATTCCATAACGCTCATAACTCGATCCATTCCCGCAGCATCAGAGGCGGCGGCACATGCACTCAGGCAGACTGAGTAGGTGAATTGGTCATAAGAGACGCCTTTGGATTCCATTTCAGCCAGCAGCTCACGCAGCTTTTCCCTATTTCCTAATTTACAGTAAAGATTCATCATGAGGTTGTACCATATTGGTCTGTCAGCATACCCTAACTCTCTAGCTTTCTGCATAATCGATTCTGCTTTATCCACAGATTTGGAAATCGTATAGCAGTTGAGAATTGCAAGATAGATCTGATTCGTCCTCAGATGTTCTGGAATCTTATTGAAGTAATTCTCAGCTTGTTCAATGTTGAAATTTTTTAGTATCAACTTCAATCGTACACCAATGTCGAAAGGAGATATGGGATAACGTTTTCCGTTACACATCCACAGAGATACCTGAAAAATATAATTAAACTTGAAGCAAGTTGAAACGCCTAAAAATCTGAGATCACAGCATTAAGAAAACCCTAGGCATTAAACTCATATTCATAGTGACAATTAATTAGGAGAATGAAAGCATTAAACCTCAAGAGCATGTCTGAATCTCTTAGAACCCATCAACACAGTAATAAGTCGTTGAAGATCCCATTTTGTTGCAGGCTTCCCCTGTCGGATCCACTCGTCGAGCGCGGGCACTACGGAAACATCCGGGTCCCCCAAATGTGAGATGCTACGATATAGAGATCTAAAGGCGGGGGAGGTTTTCCATCGGAATTTGGTTCGGTTTCGGGTCCGGATTTGGGTTTTATTAAAGGAAGAATAAGCGCGCCGGCTCAGAGAAGAAGAAGACATAGAGAAGAGCTTCATCGCTACGAGTGAGAGTGAGCGTCGACGCCAAATCGAGAGATGTCAGTTTACACATTTAAGTTTTCTGAAAACTTAAACTGCAGTCGTTGGATAGGGTTGAGTTATGAATTTGGGATCTTACCATTGGGCTCACTTACTTCGAGCCCAATAATTTAAGACTCACGTAAGCCCAGTGAGATAATTGTCTGAGAGTTATTTAGAATTGAGTTTGGAATTAATAGAAGGGTGATTCTATTCATTAACCCCATTTTACTCTTTACAACCCTCTTTTAATAATAATAATAATAATAATAATAAGGGGTATTGACCTGTAAATACTCGAACTTTTATTATTTTCTGATTTTACATCCCAACTTTAAAATCAGCCTATAAATACCTGAACTTTGTATTTTTTTTCTGATTTGCACCTAACGAATTTTATCCCGCAAATCGTTGCTAACATGATATCCCAAATCTACAATTACATGTTCTAAATTTCACATTGACAACAAACTTATCTATTTCGTTATGAACTTCAAACTTCCCTCTCAATCTGGCTATCATCTCATCAACGATTTGAGGGTAAAAATTCGTCGGGTGCAAAATAAAAAAGAATACAAAATTCGGGTATTTATAGGCTGATTTTAAAGTTGAGGTGCAAAACCAAAAAATGCAAAAAGTTTGGGTATTTATAGGCCAATACACCTAATAATAATACTAATAATTAAATAAAAATTTACTATTTTAGCCTATGTTGTGTAGCCCTCAAACTAAATTAACATCACCAAACAGTCTGTGGCCAATCCTGTATTTGAGTTTCAAAGATACAGGATTAATATATGAGTTGGGAAGCGCAGGAGTAGCGTCAGCAGTTCTTAAGTGATGAGGATCTCCATCGTAAAGCTCAAAATCAAAATGGAGTACCGGTGAGATTTGTTCAGCCATTCCCCCTCACTGCAACTAAAGAATCATGTATAGTGGCCAATTTATATTGGGGTCATGCATGATTAATGGTGCCTTGATGAGAAAAACCAAGTAAATTTTTTTGCTTATTCGGCATAACTTCATTGCAGCTTCCTGATCTAACATTTTTTGAAGACTCAAATATAGAAACCATCACATCAATTTTAGAACATTTTCTTAATTTTGGTAGAAACTAGCATTACAGAATGAAGAAAAAGACAACCTTAGAAAAAAGGGGTAAATGCAAAACATGCCATAGAAACGGAAAGCTTACTTTTTCATGTTTTCATGCTATTGAATCTAACGGTACATTCATAAACTATGGATATTGGGACATCCATTACGAATCATGCGATAATACTAAGTGCTCGTTTGGTTCAAGTAGAGGAATGGAAAGGGAATGGAATCAAATAAAGGAGTGGAATGGTAACAATAACCATTACTTTTATTGAGTGTTTGGTTTAACAATGGAAATGAATCATTAGTAAGGGAATCCCTTTCTTTTGTTTCCCCTCTATTTTGAAGGGTAACAAATTGGGTGATTGGGTTACCCTTAAGTAAGGGTAATGATTATCTCATTACCCAAACCAAACAACAAGTAATGAATTCAATTACTTGATTCCCTTTCCAACCTCTAAAAACACCCAACCAAACGTGGGCTAAGTCAAAATTCCAAATCCAAGAGAGGAGCTATTATGATTTTTCATAACTTCATGTTCCTATGACAAGAAAACTTTGCAAAATTAACAAATCTCAAGGCAAAGTTTCATATTTTCTACTTCACAGACTGATTTACAACTGCAGAAAATATGGGGGGGGGAGGAAATCAGGAGATTGTCAAAACCGAAAGTTCAAATTTTTTTAACACCACCACAGCCCACAAAGGTTTACTTGCTTCCAATTCCTACACACTGCATTATATCTTTCAACTCCTTTCAACGCCGCTAGGGCTTTTCCATTGGCTTGATGCGGGTAGGGGATTGTAACCAAGAGCTGTGATTAAAAAGAAATTGTAATGCTCTAATTATTTAAAATTTATTTTGGGACTATAGAATATAGGATAAAATAGTAAATTTCTATTTAATTATTATTATTATTGTTTTAAAAAGGGCCTATAAGGAGTAAAATAGGGGCTATGAATAGAATCGTATTCGTTGTTGAAGGTGTTGTTTAATTCTAAACTACGAATAATTAACATAAAGAGATATATAATTAATAAAAAAATATAAATTAAATAAATGAGATGTTATATTGATTTGTTTTTTTTTAAATACAGTATATAATAATTACAAAATATCCTACTAATAATTTTTTATATAAAATAAATAGAAATACATTATTTAAAAAATTAAAATGTTTAAATTAATAAATAAAAAGAAAATTAAACATGTTTAAAATAAGGTTTCTAGTTTCAAGGAAAATATTATTACTTAAAAATATAAATTATCTAATGTTTTAAAACTTTAAATTATCACAACTTATTTATATTAATTCATTTCTTACAAACCATATAGTAGTATCAAATTAAAGGTCATTTATGATATATCTTTCATTTAAGATGAATTAGTTGCCCTCCTGTCTTATGCACTACAATCAGAAAACTAAGTGATATTTTCAATATATAAATATAAATATTAACTATAGTTCATATATAATTTTGTGTCAATTTTTTTAGCGAAAAATGTTATATAATTATACTTATTTTAATTTCTTGATTATAATATATACAGAACTATTGCAACATATAATCCTCAAATATGTCTTCAATAATTTTAACTTCGAGAAATTCCTCTAAAATGAAGCTACGGTAACAGACATAGTCAACATGATTCTATAAACTATTGCAACATTTGAAACAATCTGCAATTTTAACAAATTCAATAATTTCAATAGCTGACATCATCTTATTTGGCAATGTCATTTGTAATATTTTTAAATCAGTAAATAAATTGTCTAAATTAACATATGATATATTATTATGGGTAAAAGTAGATTTCAAATCAACACAACAATGTCTTAATTTTTTACCATCCAAAGATTTTATAGTTTTTGAATCAAACAAAAAAAATAAATATGTGATCAAATGATTTTATTTCTTCAAATCTATATATTAAAGAAGCAATCATCATGTCCACAACAACTACAAAATACGCAATTCCGAATGACTCTTCGGGTGATGAAACGTCAGCATTTTCTCCCTCATCAAATTATTTTAGCTCTAGAGAAAGAGATGAAAGGCACAACAGAGCTGGAGAGATGAAGCTTCGCAGCAGAGCAAGTGAATTAATTCTCATACGGTATTATCCAAAAATAATAGTAATATATAGTACTCCATTTTTGGGTCCCCATTTTTTTTTTATATAGTTTTTTGGCGCTCCATTTTTTTCTCAATGCCCATAATAATAATAATAATAATAATAATAATAATAATAATAATAATAGTATACACAAAATAAATTTTGAGCTCATAATAACAATAGTATATATAGAGGGGTAATTTTAAGCATAGCGCCCAATTTACTCAGTATTGCTCTTTATGGAGTAATAAATAATACTGTACTAACAAATTAATAATAGTTTTACTTTAGAGCCTTATTACCCTCATTTTCAAATTTTGATAGAATAACAATAAATGGAGACTTAAGATATGACTTTGTACAGCCTCGAAGACGTTTACTTTGCATTATTGATTATATGCATGATTGAGTATTTTTATCTTTAAGGATTTCTCCAATCCCATATTTTCTATGAGATAATAATAAAGTAAAAACAAGTTTGAATGATAGAAATAATTAAGAGCCTTGCAATATCCTAAAGTTTCAATCCAGTAAGCAAGAGATTAACCTTACTATTTTTATCTATCAAGACTAATCATCGAAATTAAACGCTCCCATGAAGACTTGGAGAAAGAAAAAAGATGCCAATCGTAAACGATTATAGAGCCTACTTCAATCGGTTCTCCATTCCAACCTCAAACTGTATGTCTTGAAATTGCGTGAATAGAGATCTAATCCCTTCGATTATTTATGGCCTCCATGCTCCAACTTTTCTTGTTTATTTAAACCGTGGGATGGTTTGACCAATTTTGAGAGCTTTGTAAACATGTTTTCTTCAATAAATTTTCAAGTACACGATTTTGTTAATTTGAATGCCTTAATTTCCTTTTTTTGTAGTCGCCATATGTTCTTCATGTCTGAGCTAGAGAAAAGATTATAACGTCTTCATCAATCTGGTGAAATACATTGGCTTTCTATTTCGAATTACATTTTTTTTATATGATCTTTGTTTGTTTGTTTTTGTTTTTTCGTTTTTTGTTTTTGCATCTTCTCTGTTATTTTAAAATTTCTATCCACTTCAAACATCTACCTATTTACTTACTGATTTCATACATCCATGGTGGATTGGAGTTGTTGTTAGAGAATGATCGACTAACTCAGTGATTATGATCTTCCTCTTTTATCAGATATTAGTTGGAAATGTACTACAGAACGTGTTTTATTTTTTCAATTTCTTTAAATGAAGCTATTTTAAATTTAATTAGAGACTATAGGGGTATTATAGTACATTTGTTAATATGATTATTACGTATTATTTTAAATAGGTGGTCATAGTGAGTTAAAAGGTGACTATGTATAGAATTGCCCTTTAAAAATTGTAAAAATATTTGGGCTCCCAAAAATGATGGATCCTGGGTTATCATCCATGCTGGCCTGTCCTCAAAGACAGCCGCTAATTGGATAAGGTATATGTAATCATACTAAAGGGGTGGTCCGCACTTAAGAGTAATTCCTTCATAGCAAGGTGTTCTAAAACATACTCTAAAAATTTCATTTTTATTATCTTCAAATTAATTAAATGTATTTTAAGATTCAAATAAATATTAAATTTTAAAATTAAAAAAATAGGCTATATTTAGTTAAAATTAAATTTGAAATCATTTTTTTCAATGTTCTTAAAATTAAAAGAAAAAGAAAAATTTAAGGGATCGCGTGTAGTGCACGTGCCCCTCATTTTTCCTTCAAGCTCGGTGCGAATTCAAGAGCTGCACTCGAACCAGCAGCACATAAAATGTGAAAATGAACCGGCTCGAGCCTGAAATTAACACACTGCTGCGCCTGCGGATGTCCTTGTACAGTATGATACCAATATCATACGGATACGGTCCATACAATCTATTGGTATATTACCGTATACGGTTGGTGGAACATGCTAGGACCTAAATCTAATAGTCAAATTAAGCTTTGCTACCGACTAATTTTGTTGAGTAGTATTGTATGTTCCACATAATATCTTAAATGATGGAAAATCAAATTAATTATTAATCATCTATATTGATCAAAGCTATTTGTCACGTCTAACGTTTTAGAAAATTCTTTCCGCCGAACCACCTTATATTTCTATTATTGAACTCTCATCTTGCACACATGCCTATTTTTCGGAAATAGGCGTTGTGACATGAGCCATGGCATAAATTTGTTTTATGTTAGCATGAACATGATGGTACATAAAAAAATAGAATCAATATAAATTAATAAAAAGATTACTATTTAAAATGCACGAATATCCGTATTCACCTAATGTGGTGAAATTTTTGTCATCTTTCAGATTCTAATTCAGATGAATTTTTACCACTCCAGATAAATATCAATTACTATAAAATTTGAATATTCTACGTTCAAATTTATTTAATCATCACATTTAATCAGTGTCGTTATATCCTTTCTCTCTCAATATATATAGTACTAGTATTTTTATTTTTCTATTTTGATGATTAATTAAATTTTGCTATGTAAGAGGTTAGAGGAGCGAATTGCCTCTAAATAAATGATGTCGCCAGATTATTCCTCTAACTGCATGAGTCAGACTTCGCGGCCATTCCATTTATTTTTCCCAAAATCGGCTAAAAGTGTACAAACAAGATCGAGATTCATATCGGATCTTGACCCCACAATATGGGCCCAACTAATAGGTCAAGCCCACCTTAATCTTCACTTTTGGTATCTAAAACTAATTTCATTTACTTACACTGTATAATCAAAGCACGATAGCCGTTTACTTTGATGAATAAATTTATTCATACAAAAAAAAAATAACAAAAATTTATGTCTTAAAATATCTATATTTTATTCAACATTTGATATAAAAAAGATGTTCACCATTTTCTCCTCCTTATTTTCAATTTAATAATGAATAATATTATTCACCCTTGAAATGAAAATAAGGAAGAAAAAATTATAAATATTTTTTTTGTGTCAAATATTAAAAAAAAAATGAGACATTTCAAAACATAAATTTTTATTATCCATCATTTTTCATGGGTAAATTTATTCAAGAAAGTAAACGCACCCTAATGAAATTACGAAAATGCGAAATGTAATATCGACAGCTACAGAGTATCTGCATAATCTAATGATGTAGGTATAACTGAGGCAGAAAATTTTACTGAAAAACTATTTTTCGAATTTTATATATAAATATATATTTTTTTAATTAGTTACAAATTTAAATTAGAAGATATTTAAAATCGAAATAAAAGTTGGACGCAGCTTCCAGAGTGGAAGGGCATTGAAAAAGTTGAAAAAGAGTCGAGAAAGCCCAAAAATGCAGCGCCACTTTGTTCCCACTATAAATACAAGAACAAGAAAGCGTGAGTTTTTGAGCGTCTGCTTCACTTAAATTATGAAGAAGAAGAATATATTTGAAGGATCGATGAGGCGCAAAATGAAGAGCCCCGCTCCATTTGTGTCCAAGACTTATGATCTATTGGAGGCGGAGGCGGAGGAGCGGCGCGGCGGGGAGAAGATAGTTTCGTGGAATTCGGAAGGGAATGGGTTTGTGGTGTGGTCGCCGGCGGAGTTTTCGGAGCTCATGTTGCCTAACTATTTCAAGCACAATAACTTCTCCAGCTTCATTCGACAGCTTAACACCTATGTCAGTCTCTCTCAACATTTCTCATCCATTATTTTTTTTATCACTCTAATTACATACTCTATTACGATTAAACAACCATCATTAGTAGAAGATTTAAGTGGATTATGGACTAATCTGATTTAGCGTTGATGAGACTCAAAATAATGGCGCTACCGCCTTTGATTATAGTATGTATTTCTCGGTAAAAAGATACTTTGACTGGCTTATTAATTGGTCATGAATCATGACTAGAGTTGCATTTACAAGTTAAAACTAATTACTAACTAATTACAAGTTAAAACTAATGGGTGTGGTTATAATGAGAATCACACTTATAGTGAGAACATAAGAACCATTAAAATCAATGCATTCGCTATTAAATTTAATGCATCCGAAAATAATAAAAATTTTGCTCCCTTCAGGATTCGAACCCAGGATCTGCATTCATCCACCAAGATGATGCATCCACCTTAGATCTTGATGATCGAATGGCTTAAAATGGTTCTCCGTTCTAATTTTATTTAGTGGTTCTTATTTGAACCTCTCCCTAAAACTAATTACTATATCATACTAGAGTTAAAACTAGTTGCGGCCTTGCGGGTTATATTGACTACGTATCACTCAGGTTGAAATTTTTGTGGGCAATAAATTATCAACCTTAATCAATTTTTTTTGGATTTTGGACTAACCCATCAATTAGTCGGTTTCAAATAATTTATATAAAAAAAATAACTAATATATTTATCTTGATAGTTTTATATTTGTAACAAACGAATGCATACATAAATAAGTGATATTTCAACATCGACTTACGTATAACTAATATGAACTCTTAGAGGGATAGAGATGCATACATTTTTCTTAAATGATTATTATTTTTTAATTTTTACATCTAAATATTTATAATAAGTAATACTCCCTCCGTCCCAGCTTTTTGTATTCACTTTTGGTTGTAAATACTACTCCCTCCGTCCCGGTAATCTTGTCCCGTTTCTTTTCGGCACGGGTATTAAGAAAAGTTGTATTAGGAAAAAAAGTTGTATGGCCACATATGTTAATTAAGTTTAAGAATGGTTAACAGTCTCCTCTTCAATTTGTTGCTGCCGTCAGTGGCGGGCCGCCGGAGCCGCCGGAACAGTGAATTTCTGAGAGCCGCCGGAACAGTGAATTTCTGAAACCAAAATTGAAACCCAGAGAGAGAAACGGTTTTCTACAATTTTCTACACAAGATCTACACAAGAACAGTGAATCAGAAACCATTTAATGAACAACAATTTTCTACACAAGATCTGCCCAATTTTTGAAACAAAATTTTCTACACAAATTGTCGTTCATCACCATTTATACTCCTTCATGCCCAGTTATTCAAGACGAGAGAAACGAAAATAGAAACAAAAATTGAAAGAAAAGAAACAAAAATCTAAACCCAGAGAGAGAGAGAGGCGGTCCAAAGGGGGCGGATGGCGGCTGGAAGAGGGGGGCTTCTTTGTGTGGAATCGAAGGGTTGTACTGTTGTTGGCGTAGCCGGAATCGAAGGGCTCTATGTCGGCGAAGGGCGGTGGTGGTGAGTTGCCACCGTCTGAGGGGAGAGAAAAACACAGGGAGGCTTGGGCGGCGCCTCTGTGTGGCGAAGGCGGGAGGACGAAGGCGAAGAGGTGAGAGGGCGGCGGAGGCGAGCACTAATTTCTGAAGAAAAAAAGAAAACAGAGGAGAGGCGAAGAGGGCGGAGGCGGGAGGGCGGAGGTGAGAGGGCGGACAAGCTAAAAGGCGCCGGTACACAGAGGGGAGGCGACGCCGGCGAAACAGAGGGAAAGGGGGGAGGCGGCGCCGGCGAAACAGAGGGGGGAGAGGGGAGGCGACGCAGGCGAAACAGAGAGGGAAGGGGGGAGGCGGCGCCGGCGCCAGTGCCGGCGGAACAGAGGGGGGAGGGGGAGGCCGATTTACAGAGGGGGAAGGTGGGGAAGGCGAGAGGACGGAGGTGGGGGGGGGGGGAGGGGCGAAGGGTAGAGAAGAGGGGGAGGCAAGAGAGTGTGGAGAGAGAGAGAGATAAATTAGGGTTTAGAGGGGGAAATTAATTAGGATAGTGTTTAATTATAAATTAATTAGTTCCTAAAACTTTCCTAAAAAGGAAATGGGACAAGATTATTGGGACAACCCAAAAAGGAAAGTGGGACAAGATTATTGGGACGGAGGGAGTACTAAAAGTGGATACAAAAAGTTGGGACGGAGGGAGTATTATATTAAAAACATAGATAAGTGAATGATGAGTAAACTTTCAAGTATTGAATGAAAATACATTTCATAAGCCTTTTGAAAAGAAAAAAAAATTATTATACTAACTTTCAGAAGTAAAGTAGTGAAGTTAGAAAATCAATTAACAAGAAAAATTTCATATAACCAGACACATATTTTTGTGCCAATCATATCAGATTGCAAATTATTCGGTTATTACCAGCTATTCGAACTGAAATTTTATCGTGCTGGAAATTTTCAGCTCTAGTCCTCTCGAATTATTGGCCTATTCAAGCTAAGAGTGGATTACATCCCTAATAATGTGTATTTAGTTTTAATATAAGCATAAATGTAGACAGGGATTCAAGAAGACATCATCGAGACGATGGGAATTCCTGCATGAAAAATTCCAACGAGGAAAGAGGCAGCTTCTCTTGGAAATCAGCCGCAAGAAATGTGAGCCCACCGCCTTTCCGCCTTATCTGAAAGCAGCTTCACCAGATCACCGCCGCCACGCTCAAATTGTAAGGGATAAGCTGAGGGAGGAGAACCACAAGCTCACTAACGAAAAAAGAGAATTGGAAATGCAGATTGCTCATTTCAAAGCGCTCCAACTCAGCTTGCTCCAATGCCTTTCTAACCAACAACAAACTCAATTACCACCCTAAATTCAACCTCACTTACCACTTGGAATTGTTTGTTTTATGCAATTAACGACGTTATTTTACATTTTTCAAGTCATGCATGAAATTATTATTTAAGTTAGCTTTAATTTGTTGAAAAGTGAAATCATAAGAAAATTGCAAACAATCTAAAATCTGTGTTTGAGAGCAAATTTTGTATTTTGAACAAATTACCCCTAATACAACTATAGCAGAAATATGTATACATAACGTAGCATGATAAAATAAATTTGCAAAATTATCTTGAACTACATGATAGTATAAAATAATACTAGTATTTCTGTAGAGCGCAGTTGATGAGCATGGATTGGAAATTTGGAATCAAGAAAAATAAATGAACCTCAGCTTACTAAATGGAGCTTAGTGAATTATCGTTTTCTTTAGACTTTAGTCCTTTGGGATTTCTCTTATTACTGTTTCAGCCCCTCCCCAAAATCATAAACCCTTCCAAAAACCCTCTCAACGAACTCTGTTCTTTCCTAATTAAATTCCTCTTTCGTCAATCGAAAGGAACGGGAGTCGATTAAATCCGAAATGCTATCGCGTAGAAACCCTTTCAAATCCCTAATTGATACCTACATTATCAGCAGGCGATGTTACCACGCGAACAGCAACAATTCACTGTACGCCAAAATCAGTCCCCTGGGAAACCCTAGCACCAATGTCACTCCCGAGCTCGATAAATGGGTTGGCACCGGAAAAAAGTCCGATTCGCCGAGCTTCAGCGCATTATTATCGATCTCCGTAGGCGCAAACGTTTCGGTCAAGCTCTCCAGGTGCGTGTGTGTGATTGCTATGCAAACAGCCGGTCGCACTATTTCTTGTGATTTACTATTTGCTTGGATTGCTACTGTTAAAGAACGTATGATCGTGCGACTAAAAGATAATGCATTCCAAGTAAGATGCTGAATTTTATGATTTCGCGTGTACCTTAGTTGAATTTGGATAATTTAGCATTGTACCTTGTTAGTTGTTACTCATCTTTCCCGCCCTTGATAATGTGTGGTGCGTGGTGAAATTCTGTGTTTATATATTCACCTCGACGATCCAACATGAATGACATACATAAATGGATGTATAACTTTGTGTGAGCTGCTTGTTTTGTGCATCTTACTGTATCCACATGATTAATTTAGTTGAGGTGAAGTAGCAAAGTGTAGACCACAAAGGATTTCATATGCAGTAGTTTGAATCTGTGTTTATTTCCTGCAGGTTTCTGAGTGGATGAGAGGTAGAGGTGTTTATACTTTCACCCCGGTTGAGCATGCCGTCCAGTTGGATCTGATTGGTAAGGTTCATGGATTTCTGCATGCTGAGAGCTATTTCAATAGCTTGACTGAGCAAGATAAGACTGATAAGGTGCACGGTGCTCTTCTTCATTGTTATGCTCGACAGCGTGAAACTGAAAGAGCACTAGCACTTCTCAAGACCATTAGAGATAAAGGTCTTCCTTTGTCTTCTCTAGCTTTCAATGACATTATGTGCCTGCATGCCTCTACCGATGAGATTGACAAGGTTCCTGAAGTCCTTAAACAAATGAAGGAAGACGGGGTTCAGCCTGATAATTTGAGTTATCGGATCTGTATAAATTCGTTTGGAGTGAGATCCGACATTGAGGGATTGGAAAGGGTTCTAAACGAAATGGAAAATGATGCCCACATTACCATGGATTGGAACACGTATGCTGTTGTGGCGAATTTCTATGTGAAGGCCGGCCTCAACTACAAGGCAAACATTTATCTTCAAAAAGCAGAGAAGAGGCTAGATAATAAAGATGGATTAGGGTATAACCATCTCATCTCACTCCATGCTCAATTGGGAAACAGAGATGATGTTATCAGGTTGTGGCATGATGAAAAGAATGCTTGTAAGAGGTGCCTCAACCGGGAGTACATAAACACGATGGAGGCACTGGTTAGGCTGGACGATCTTGAAGAAGCAGAGAAAGTGCTCAAGGAGTGGGAAACCACGAAAAACTGCTATGATTTTCGAGTGCCAAAAGTGGTGATTAATGGATATATAGAGAAGGGTTTATGCGAAAATGCCGAAGCACTACTTAACCACCTGACAGAAACGAGTAAGGAATCGACGCCAAATATTTGGGGCATGCTGGCAAAAGGATACATTGAGAAGGATAACATTAAAAATGGCTTGAAATCCCTCAAAAAGGCCCTCTCTTTACATGATCCAAGCAAAGAGCTTACGCTTAACAATAAGGTAATTGCAGGAGTAGTGAGGTTGACTGGTGAGAGAGGCAGCAGTGATGATGCAGAAAGAGTGATAAATTTATTGAGATCGGTAGATCGGTTGGACAGGCAGGTGTATCATACATTGATGAAATCCTTTATCACCAGTGGTAAAGACGTCAATCGGCTACTAGAGATAATGAGATCTGATGATTATGAAGAAGATGAAGAAACGATCAAGATCCTTTCTTTGCAGCAGAATGCTATCTGATTTTTCTGTAAATTCTGGATTTAGGGTAGCTGTCTCCAAGATGTTAAACTCTTCACCTGTTTACAGTAAATTTAAATTATATATGTACCCTTCCTTTACCCTTCAATCTGAAGTAGTAATATACAGTTATCTGTTTGCACAATTCTATTGAGACATTGTGCAGAAGCGATACAACTGCATACATATCCTGGGAAACACAATGAAGCGTCGTCCATGGGTTCAATACTAGGAAGCAAGATAAGAGAGATTACTTCAAAATTAACATAAACAGTCAACAAACATCAATTATATCTCGACAAAACTGTGGCAGTAACCATTTTAATGCATATAATAGTTCAGAGAGTAGGAAATATAACCAACTATAGGTCCAGAAAATGACTATTTCTTAAAACATCACGCAAGCACTGCTGATATAGAGCAAGGACAATACGTAAAGTTGATATAAAAATCTATCAATAATTTACTCAGACAAGGTACTCTTAAGTTCGCCATTGTTGTGGAGCTCCAGCACGATATCACAGCCTCCGATTAGTTCTCCTTTGTAATATAACTGTGGAAATGTTGGCCAGTTTGAGAAGGTCTTCACTCCTTGCCTCACCTCTTCATCAGTCAGAATGTCGAAAGAACCAAACTCCACACCCTCCTCCTTCAAGGTGTTAACTACCTTAGAGCTGAAACCGCATTTTGGAGCATCTGGCGTGCCCTTCATAAAAAGCATCACAGGAGAAGAATTTATCAACCGTTTTAAGCGATCCTCAATAGTCTCACCAGAAGAGATTCCTTTCTCAGCTAGAACCTTCTTAAGCTCTCCACTCTTTTGCATTTCCAGCACGATATCTGATCCGCCAATAAGCTCTTCTTTTATGTAGAGCTGAGGATAGCTTGACCAATTTGAATACACCTTCAGCCCTTGACGAACATCATCATCTGTGAGAATGTCAAAACTAGCAAACTTGACATTCTCCTGTCTCAGGATATCAACCACTTTCCGGCTGAAACCACATTTTGGTTCATCAGGCGTTCCCTTCATAAACAACACAACTGGACTTGAATTAATGAGGCCACGCAAACGATCACTAGTAGCAGCACTCAAGCCTGAGGAATCAGAGATGCCACCCTTTCCTTCATTAGGTTCTGCTTTCCCCGTCTCCAAGTCAGTTATTTCAATATCATGATCTTTGAAAACCTGACCAAGTTCTCCATTTTCATGCATAGCAATTGCAATGTCGGAACCACCAAGCAATTCTCCCTTGCAGTAAAGTTGAGGATACGTTGGCCAGTTTGAAAACTTCTTCAATCCCTCACGAACTTCATTATCTGTTAAGATATCAAAGCTTCCAAATTTGACATTTTCTTTCTTCAAGATATCAACTAGTTTTTGACTAAATCCACACTTGGGGGACTCTGGATTCCCTTTCATGAAGAGCATGATTGGGTGAGAATTAACAAGCTGTTGGAGTCTCTTCTTCAGATTGTCGCCCATACTAGGAGGTGATTGGTTGATATGCTGAGATGCACCATTTTCTTTGGCAAGCTCCTGTACCGTTTCAAGTATAGTGGGCCCTGCAGCCATCCCAAGGCTAGCAGGAGCTGCAGGTTCCCCAGGTCTGATAGATCCCGCAACTTTGGCAACCTTGTTGGCCAGACTAGATGGATCAGCACCTTCCAATGTATCAAGGGCCTTGCCATCCTAAGAGATTCAAACGTGTTCTAAATTAGATAGCTGACACAAGTAAAGAAAACTTCTTTCTTCAATATACCGGAAGGGAAGGAAAAGGGTTGGGGGAATCTAAAAGAAACTGGAAGAGTCCAAATTGTTTGACTTTGTCATGGTCTAGAAGCAACCATCAACTACAACGAACATGTTCTCACAATTTGCAAAGACTTTGATATTGGAAGGTATGCAAGAATTTGTTAAAACGGTTTATCTTGGTGCAAGGGAAGTCTCTTCACAAATTTAACCCACACAATCACAATGTCTGTAAGTGACAATTGAAGACCTTCGCTAGCAACTATTCCTCCGTTCAACAAAGACAAAAAGAAATAGTAATATATGCATTACAGTACCTTTAAAAATACAAAGTATGGTACGGCAGAAACTGAGTATGCCTCAGAAATTTCAGGTTGTTCTTCAGCTTCCACCTATAAATATAACAATAACAGAAAATCGTGTCAGGCAGGAATGAAATACTTGAACTGCTTCCCAAGAGCAATTTTTGCTCCCGAATTGTATACAAAACCATAAAGACCAAGGTGCCAAAAAACAATGAAAAGTGGAGCACCTGTTCCAAAGTAGTAAATAAAAGATGACATTATCATGAGAATTAGCTAAAGACACTATCAACCTTCGTTCCACCAGCACTACCAAGGCCATCTACACCGTATTTTTCAGCCTCTAATTACAATAGCTCTCATGAATATGAGATCAAAAGCCCTATTTCTTGGTTGAAACCTGATCTAGCAACCAAGGCTCAGCCAAGCACTTATTTTTATCTTCCACTTTGGTATGTTAGTTTTCAGACTACCACGACAAACATGAATTATATTCTTTCGAGACAGGGTTAATAAGAATAAAATTCTCCCATTACAGCAAACAATCAGAACCCTCACTTTTAAAACCCCAGCAATTCATTCTTCCTTTTTAAGCATCCAATTTCTTTCCTGAGCTGAATAAATTCTTTTCACATGAAATTGTCAACAGAAAGCTTCAACAGTATCTAACGAAAATTATGGTATTTTTCAAGCTATTGCCACTTAAACCAATAATTTCATCCCGCCAGTCAGTCACTAAATCAAAAACACAAATGACAAGCCCAATTTCTTCAAGCAGAGGTAAATTTTTTTGGTTCCTTGTTTAGAAGATGAAACTCGAAAGCCACACTCCGCATACATCAAAAAAGCAAAAGAGTAATAAACATCTCGCAGAAAAAAAAAAAAAATCAGCAAAGTCAATATTTTTATTATCATACTTGTACGTCGCCGATACCCTAATTAAACAAAAGCAACAAAGTGAGTGCAGAATCACATGTAAGGGGTAAATTGCAGTGAAGGATGAGTCTGACATAGAGAAAAAAGTGAGATAATGCATACTCTTAGGAAGCGGGCGAGAGGGAAATCGGTGGAGAGATGCGAGAAGACTTGATCCATGTGCTTGGATGCCTCGCACCACGACGCCCAGAAGTGCAGAACTACGGGAGCGCCCTCGCCGAGAATATTGTCGAGTTCCGCCTTGGATTTGACCTCCTTCACCGTTCCTCCGCCGGCCGCCGCCATGATATATGTTGCACAGACTTCACCGGTAAAAGAGTGACTGTTTCGAATGCGGAATTGGCTATTTGGTTTATTCGCTATTGCCCTCTCATCTCATTTATTTATACCAATAATTTATTATTATTATTATTATTATTATTATTATTATTATTATTATTATTATTATTATTAAAGGTACCTTTCGTGGAGTTTGATAATTACTTTTTGCTAATATTCATTTCAATTTTCCAACAATTTTTTTTTAATAATTACAAAAGAATCTATTATGATATTATCTAATCAAATAAGGTATCTACATCCAACATGACTTCTACACCATGTAAATTAAGGTCAGAAAATTAAATTACACATAGATAAAATTACTATCCATATATCGCATGCAGATGAAATTGAATTCAAAATCTCTTATAAAATAATATCTTTGGGTGCCGTAAGTTTGCTACACAATTTTTTAAGGGGCGAAATTTAAAGTGCCCTTTCTCTTATCAATAATTTGAAAAATGCCCTCTCTTACTATACCAAGCACTACATGCCCTAAATAAGTGAAGAACCGAAAATGCCCTTTGAATGTGATGGATGTGCATTGTTTTCCGCAAAAGTTCTTACACATCTATGACAAAAGTTGTTAAAGTGTAAGAAAAACATCAATTCATCAATTTAAAGAAGCAAATCGGTCAAATAAGTGTTGGAACATGTGAAAGACTGACAGAAAAAATAATACTATTTATTTATTTTTGAATTAAAATCGAAGGTTTTACAAGTAAATCGTAGGCTAATTAATCAATGGAATATAAATACTAAAAATTAACACAATCGATATTAGCACTCAAAACACACATTGGAAAAAAAAAAAGAACAATCCGACCGTAAAAACAAAGTGTCCGACCGGACATAAGGTTTCATCGGTCGGACGCATATATGTTCCGATCGGATAGATGTTTTTTTGGTTCTGATGTGTGTTTTGAGTGCTAATATGGATTGTGTTAATTTTTTGTATTTATATTCCATCGATTAATTAGCCTTCAATTAAGGGACATAATTTTTTTTTTTAATTGATGATAAACGACAAATATGATGTGAAATAGCTTTGTCAGTAAAGTATTCATGTCAAACACTCTAATTTCATTGAAATTCACGTGAAATGAAGGAATCTTTGTTTATATATGAGTGAATTCTCTCATTCTCTCATCCTCTCATCCGAACACTCAAAGTGAAAAAACACTCAAAACTCATTAGAAATTCTAATATTTTCCAAGTGGTGAAGCTATTATTTGTGAATTCTCTCATCCGAACGTTTAAAGGTATGTCATTTTACGTTTGAAATGTAATTTAAGTTGGTTATTGTTTATTTTCAATGTTTTGTTTGATCCTATATGCTTATGTGAATTATTAGCATATTATAGCATACTATGATTTAAAGCCACGTTTGAAGGAAATACATGTGAATTAGAGCAAATTCTATCATGTTTTAAAGTACTCCCTCCGTCCACGAAATGAGTACCCATTTGTGGACGGCACGGGTTTTAAGAAATGTATGGAGTGTAGTGTGAATAATTTAAGGGTCCCACTTTTTGAGTGTATTAATTAAAGGGATGTGTGGGGTACACTTGCCAAAAGGGGAAATGAGTACTCATTTCGTGGACGGACGAAAAAGGAAATATGAGTACTCATTTCGTGGACGGAGGGAGTATTAATTAGTAATTATTAGTTGCATTTTAGTTCTATACATATATATTGCTACATAACTCATGTTAATATGCTCGAAAATTATGTATCCGCCCGGACAAGTGTCCTCGAAAATGTGTCCGGCCGTGTGTAATTATATATCATGTAATACACGGCCGGACACATTTCCTCGGATACTTCCCCGGGCGGATAGATGTTTTTCGAGTGTATTAACATGTTATATGTTGTATTTTAACATTGTATTAAATTTACATCATATATTTATTTATTTATTATTTTTTCTATAGATGAATGAATATGGGAGATACTTTGTGGTTAATTATGGAGGTGCCTTCAATGGTTATGAGTACATCGGCGGCTCTTCTAAGAATTTGCATATTTTCGGAGACACAATGGCCAGTACGGTGTACATGATAAATTACCTGATGATGGAGAATTCATTGAGCACTAATTACAGCTTGTATTATTTGACGAAGAGATTAAATGGCAGGGTATACAGTAAAAATATTCTTGCCGATGACAATGATTTGCTTCAGTTGCTGGCGTCGCAGCCACATTTTCCTGAGATTTATGTTGTTGAAGACGATTACAGTGGAGGAGTGTATGTTCCTTCGTTCGATCTCCCTCAATCTTCCGGGTATGGAGGTGAATCCAGTGCAACATTCGAAGGTGGGGACGGATTGGAAGCAATCCAAAGATATGCTTATTTAGACCTATCAGCCGGAGATTCACCGGCGCAACAAAGTGTTGAACCGTCGGTCACTTGGGGTAATGATCAGTCAACGGGTTGGCCTTCATGGGATGAGCCAAATCCGTACCAGTACGATCGCCTAACAACTGATCGTTGTTGGGGTCCAGCTGATGATCAATATACGTACGAGCCTCAGTTTGTGGAGGATGTTGGTAATGTAGATGAAGATTATGTTCCATCGTCTGAAGCCGAGACTGATACAAGCGCCTCTGAAGACTTGTCGGAGACAGAGAACGTGAGAAGGGCGGGGATTGAATATGCAGGTTGGCAGAATTTGCAGATCGACGAGGATGATGACGAACAGGTTCCTGGAGCAGATGAACTAACTAATTGGTTAGTACCGGTTATCCCGTTGGACGCCGCAGCGGCACTTGTGGATATTGAAGATTATCAGCTACTGCCTCGGGAGTTGTCAAAGAATATGTATTTCAATAGCAAAGATGATCTGATCGTTGCAATCGGTCTGTGGAACATGAAACAGGGCAAGGAATTTTCTGTCAGCAAATCGAGCAAGGCTTGACTGCTGAGGCTGGTAAAAGGGTAGCTATTGAAGTCCAAAAAAGTCGTCGATACACTGCACAAAGGTTGAGTGGCATGAAGTATAAGGTGCAAACTGCTGACAGAAGCTTCAAGGTGGATCTGGAGAAGAAAAAATGCGAATGTCGAGTATTTCAGCTAGACCAACTGCCATGTTCTCATTCAATCGCTGCAATAAGGTACGATCATGAAATGATTACTGTCGGGTTCATTGAAATGTAAATATGTTCTAATGTTCGTTATATTGATTACTATCGAGTTTGTTTGTTTTTATAGTGAAGCCGGTGATACGATCGCGGAGTATGTAGACTCGTACTACACGAATGACTTTCTTATCGATACTTACTCTCGCGAAGTTAATAATCTCCCGCCGAGACGCCAGTGGTTGGTTCCCGAGCACATCGCTGAGCAGGTTGTATTACCTCTGATTGTAAAAGGTCAAGCGGGGCGCCCAAAAGAAGGTAGACATCGAGGTGGTGGTGAAGGCACCAGCACACAAGCCGATGAGTCTTCTAGTATCAGGCGTCGTAAACCAAAGAAGTGCAGCATCTGCCATGAAGAAGGACACAGCAAGAGAACGTGCGCTGGCAGGGCGACTGAGCCCAGGGAGTAGTGGGATGTATTTGTGTGCTGTAACAGTTAATGATATTGATTGAATTATCTTATTATTCGATAAGCTGGAATGATTTACAGGAAATAATGCTCGTTGAATAACCAAATAGAAGCACACATTAATGTAACAATATACAAAACTATGCAGAACCAAGTCTAGTGATACGGGCTTTCCTAGTTTCACACAACGAAAATATAGATCTAGCAATCTTGGCCCTGTATGCCGCCACGTTGTGGTTACCCCACTCAATGGATGGAGAGCCAGATATCAGTCGTTCTGCATACATGCAGACGAAAGGCCCGCAGCTGACAGAGTCCTGCTGGTGAAACTGAACCTCCGCTGGAGCAAACACCGGCGTCATAAGTGGGTACTTCTCCTTTGCCACTGTCGAATCAATGGATGTGTCGTCTAGCCACCTCGCCAACTGAAGGACAATTGGCAACAATCTCAGTAAAGGCAGTAGTTCACCAACTCGACCATCCTGCTGTCGAGGTGATAGCTTGTGGAATACTGGGTCATAGACCTCGCAAACCAATTCTCCTAACCGGATCCGACATAGGACAAAATGGTGGCCAATTATGACTGGCATGAGAACCTATGACAAACCACAATGAATTGATAAGAAACAACATATAAAGCACAAATGACTAATGACAAATAATTGTTTAACTGATTACCTGTGTGGCATCCATCCATCCTATATGACCAGGAGGAAGTTCATTGCCCTTAACGGCTTTTCCACGTATTTGGCAGAGCCAGTCTATCCGGGGCAGCCAACCATCAGCTACTGCTCCATGCGTCAATATATGATACTCCTCTGGAGTAAACTCACTTCTTGCCCACTTCTCCAATAGAGCGTCCCACTCGCCCTGGAGGTATATCTACAGATCAATAGAAGTAATTAATAATTTATATTCGCACCAATGAAAACATACAAATATGAAAGTTTACTTACAAACCAATCCGTGTCTAATATGATTGTGTTATTCATATCTACGTCATCCAGTAAATCTGCTGAAGCTCGAAGTCTATTTCTCAAGCTTAAGAAATACAAGTCAATATCCTGCAACAAAGTTAAAATCAATAAGTTAGTAGAAAGTAATTTAACAATGTTAAAATCAATAGATTATTTACCCCAGTTGTGAATTCCTGGCTGACATTATCCACCCGCGCGAAGTCGTCGTACTCCCGCAAACCACCACTTGCCTTGACATAAATCTCACCACCCCTACCCTCTCGACACCTAGCCATCCACTTCTCATAATGGTCACTGCAGTATTGTGTCACTGGACGTGGCATTCGGCTATTAACCCAAGGCGATCTCTGAAAGTTAGACGGACGCCTCACCCTCTGACTGCGACGCGGGGGCTCTGCCGGCGGCTGCTCTGCTGGTGGCTGCTCTGCCGGCGGCTGCTCTAGGTGCTGCAGCAGCAGTACCTGTGGCTGCTCTGCCTGTGGCTCAGGCTCCTCCGTCTGAGCCTGTCCTGCAGAACTGGACTGTCCCCACTCATGTGGTGCAATAGAAGTGAGCGGTTCAGCAAAGAATATCGGGGTCTCTGTTCTATACTGCGGCTTCAGGAATGGGGAAGACCAATGAGGGTAGACCTGGGTCGACCAGTCAAAAGTCTGCTCCGCCGGTGTGTAGTCGCCCTGAACAGACTGATTCATGGCCCGCCACTGCTCGTTGTAATCCTGGGTCTGGATACTGGATGGTTCCTCACCGCGGGGGTCGTCGTCGCAGGAACGTGAAACGCTTGGCCCTGAAGCGTCGGGCCCTGAAGCACTGGGTGGAGGAGACCGTCGCTGTGGAGGAGAACGTGGCTGGTAATCATCAGGGGACCGTCGCTGGTCATCATCATCAGGGGAGTCGGGCACTGGGAAATGTTTGCTCTTCTTGCACCTATCCTTTTTACCCTTGCCCTTCAGTTTATCCACGAATTTGCCGAAGGCCTTCTTAATCTCCTGACGGATCGTCTTCTTCACCCACTTACGGTCCACCTCACCCTCGCTGGGACTGGATACAGACCGAGATCCGCTCGACGATGAAGAAGTATGCGGCGCTGGGCGCTTGCCCGGATCTACTGAATGACGAGCCGGCTCGTGGGGTCGAGCATCCCTCACAGGGCCCCGAACACTGTGACTGCGAGTCATACGAGGTTGACTAGGTACATTCTCCTCGGCCCCGCGCTTCTCCACAACACGGGCTCCGGTCTGCTGTGGAAATTGGACACCCCGAGCTAATGGGTTGTCGGGGGGCCTGAAGCTCACCGAGAGTTCGCCCGGTGTCAGCGCTGATATGAAGTAGTGACTCGACAGATCGTCATCATCGGGCTCCAGGGGCAGGACACCACCCTAGAAAGCAACAAAGATAATATATTAGAACATAAGTAAAACCAGTAACGGTGAAACACTAAATCTTAAATAACTGATTACCTGTCCCTCGAATAGATCGCGCAGACCATGAAGCCGGGGCTTACCCCTGAAAGTCCATCTCAAACACCGAGGGTGCGCTGTCGGATCACCGCTAGATGCTGCGACCATGTGTCCGAGGCCCGGGACGCGCTCCAATGCCCAGACATATAAAGCCCACGAAGGACCGTAGAAGTGATACTTCTCGCCCTTTCCTGTCTCTCTCGTATAATGACATAACATCTTATACGAATACGCGCCCCAGGGGAATCTATCAAATGTAGCCAGATCATCCACCAAAACCCAAAGCCACGGCTGTACCCGCGTATCCAACCCAAGAACAAGGGTGTGAGCCACACACACGAGGACAGCACGAAGGTACAGGCTCCCATCCTCATCATCCACTCGACGATCCAAATCGCACACGCGTTTGATGAGCGACTGTATGGTCATGCTTCGCGTACCGCAGAATCGTTGGTATGCCTCCACGCGACTGCAGTCGTGCTGTAACGTCGCATCGAACCTCGATCCCCCGAAATTGAGCCCAGTCACTAATGCGTAGTCCGCAGGGGAAAATCTGACTCGTGCTCCGCACAGAAAGAAGCACATCTCATTTTCTTCTGACACAATCTGCCTCGATACAATCTGGTGTAATGCTTTATTGCTCTTCGCGCCGGGCCTCCAATCAGTGAAATGCCCAAAACATGATGCTCTAAATCTTCCCAATAAATCTGAATTGCACTGTTCGCCGACCACATTTAAAGTTTCAACCAGCTCCGGAAAATGTGAATCCCTATAGTAGGTGCTGATAGCAACCTCTGTCTGGTCTATAGTGTCGCGACGAAGATATGGGACATTCGCCTATTCATTTACAAAATGAATACCATATTAAATTCAGTATAAAAATTAAAAAATAATACAAATAGGCATAATTAAATAACTACAATTTAATCAATACCAACCAATTTAATTAAACTGCAATTTGATACTAAATTCAGTAAAATATTAAAAAACTGCAATTTAATACCAAGCAATTTAATACTAAATTCAGTAATATTAAACTGCAATTAATACCAAGCAATTTAATTAAATTCAGTAAAATATTAAAAAACTGCAATTTAATATTTTACCAAGCAATAACAGTTTCAATAATTAATAATTAAACAATTAAATATATTTATTTAATAACAGTTTCAATAATTAAACAATAACAGTTTCAGTAAAATAACAGTTTCAATAATTAACGTAAACATACAGATATATTTAGTAACGTATTTTAGGCCTAAAAAGAAACTATCCGGCCGGTGAAGTGTCCGGTAAAATGAATCCGTCCGGGTACATTTCAGATTGAAACTGTTCCGGCCGGACGCATTATTCCGGGCATAGTGCCGGCCGGATAGTTTCTATATAGGCATAAAATACTTTATTTTATTAAATTACACAAAAACCACACAAACAATGCAGTGTAATACCCAGCAAAACTCGCAATAATAATTCAATAATGATTACTTAAACAAATATAATTAAATTAAATTCAGTAAATTTCTAATGATTAATATAAACATACAACTAATTAAAATGGAATAATTTATGCTAAAACACGATCGGTCCGGCTGGTGAAGTGGCCGGATAAATCGATCCGGCCGTATGTTTCATTTAAATAATGTTCTCGGCCGGATCGATTTATCCGGCCACTTCACCGGCCGGACCGATCGTGTTTTAGCATACATTATTCTATTCAATTTCATGAAAATTAAAAATAAATACCTGTGAAGAAGATGCCATGGATGAGTCCGAGTGTGCTTCAATCTTTTGAACTCTCTGTGCTTCAATCTTTTGAACTCTCTCTCTCGGTGGGTAAAAGTGAAGAAGCCGATAGAGGTGTGTGGTGGAGTAAAAAACCCTAGTATTTTAAAGTAAGTGGGTAAAAGTGAAGAAGCCGATTGTATCGGCTTTATGTCTATCAAAAGGGAATCAAATTTTGAAGAAAGATATTTTTACCTTTATGTATCGGTAACATGCATGATTTTTTTGGGTAACAAGCATGCATTTATTTGGGACGGATATTGAGTATATTTTAAATTTAAAGATATCAATTGATTTACACGATATATATAGTGTTATATAGTACTATATATCAACATTCAAGAATAACACAATATATATATGTAACATCCGGCATTTTCATTATAGTATACTATATATTATTAATATTATTTGGGCAAGTGATTACTTGAACTTGTGGAGTTAAGCCCAATAATTATTTGGGCCAAGAGTATGATGGAAAGGATGAGGAAGCCCAAGCCCAATTCCTTAGTAAATCAGTGAGCTTCTAATTAGAGTTAATTTATCAATTAGATAGATAGCTTTATTAAGCCAAATTAGCTACTGGAATAACACGTATCCCTCAGCTTTCCACGCAGCTTTTCATAAACCGACTCCAAATCATATAAAATCTCTCCTCAGGATTAATTTGACCATTTTTCCTCATTCTGCAAGATCTTAAATACACCAGGGAAATACCATCCCAAAATCCGACTCAACTACGATCATTTACAATCCCCAGCAGTTCATAGCAGCATCAAGCAAAGCAGGTAGTTTTCTTGTATACAATTCAATCAATTCCTTGTGTATAAAAGGAACAATCAAGAACAGCAGAAAAGACATAGCTACACATAAGCATAGTAACGATACAGTATTGTTTCCTCACCATCAAAATCTCAGTTTTACAATAAGCAATAAAGGAAAATAGGTTTATAACATATAAAAATTGGATCTTGAGCAGTAAACGAACTGGAGATCCCTTGAATCTTCCTGAAATGGAAAATAGTTTGAGACTTATTAGTTTGAGGAAGTAAAAATCTGAGAATTAGATGGATAAAAGGGAAAGAAGAACAGGGACGGTAGCAGCGGCAGTCGCGAGCCACCACGGCGGGGCGCAGCTGATGGCGATGACCGCCGGTGCTGCCCGCGCTATGGTATGGCGGCCCACGGTGGCTGGCAACAGAGAGATAGACACAGAGATACAGAGACATAGAGATAGAGGAGAGAGACAAGGGGGAGGTAGAGCAAACGAGGAAGAAAAGAGTAAGGGCAGCGACGGCGCTGCTACGCAGCCACGGCTCACGGCGGCCGCCGCGAACAGGGCAGAGAGAGAGATCGAGAGGGGCAGAGTGAGAGAGACTGAGAGGGAGGATATAGAGAGATGAAGAGAGATAGGGGACTTACCTGAGGCAGGGAGAACGACGGAGGAGCGGAAATTCGACGAGCTGGCGCGGCGGCGACGTTATTCGCCAGGATTCTCCAGAGGAGTAAAATTGATGGGGGAGATTGAAAACCCTAGGCTGAATTGATTTTAGAATTTGGGAATTTAATGTAGGAAGGAGAGGGAAGAAAGCGGAAGGGGAGAAGATGCGTCAGCCTCGCCGCGCCGGAAGCGGCGCGAGCCGGCGACGCTCGCCGGAGAAGGGGGGGAGAAAGAGGCGGCCGAGAGAGGGAGCGAAGAGAGTGAGAGATGTCTGCGTGGGGAAGAAATAGAAAACAGAGAGAGATTAACTTGTTTTATGTTTTAAAGAAGGTTATTAATTTTAATTTATTTAAATCTGAAAAAGGTTAATTGGGCTCAAACTAGTAATTGGGTTTAAGCTGGTACTTGGGCCTATTAATCTCAATGGGATTAGTAATAATAAATTATGTTGGGCCAGTTAATTTATTAATTGGACTTTGATAGCTAATCAGATAATGGATTTAATATATATAATTGGGCCTCATTTAATTTAAGTGACCTAATTATTTAGTTTAAGCTTAATAATTATGCGTAAAAGATTATTAGCTATTTGCTAATAATTGGCTTGATTTATTAAATGGCCTAGATATATATATTATTTCATATCAAGTTCTTTAAAGAATAGGAGATAAGGGATTTATTTATTTTCAGTTGATAGCTATCTATTAAATTAGGGCGAGTGAAGTTATGATTAATGCCACAGTTATGATCATCGCAGTTTAAGTCTATATTGAGATTTGTTGATAAGTTTGCAAAATAGCAACTTGTCTTCATGCCAAGATTTCAGTAGAACTATCACCTTAAGACCAACATAAGTATTCTCTAAATAAATTTCATATCATGTTCTCATTATTTATTAGTCAGTATTTATACTGAAGGTCAAATACAAGGGAAAAGAAGTAAAGCATTAGTTCAGAATTACCTAGATCGTCAGACCACGATCAGGTGGGCTTTCTAAACTCAAAATATGATGTGCACACTATTTCATGATGTTTACATGAATGAAGTTATATTAAAGTTGTTGACTTGCCAAAACTTTTATGAGCTTGTATGATACCTATCTGGCACCAGAAGTTAATCGAATTCGGATCCTGTTCTATCCAGATGTTAGACAGGATTAGTGTACACAAGGGACCGTGAGCCGATCAAGCATATCGGCCGGCCTAGGACCGTGAGCCGGTTTAGCGTATCGGCCGGTCTAGGTCCGTGAGCTGGTTTAGCGTATCGGCCGGTCTAGGACCGTGAGCCGGTTTAGCGTATCGGCCGGTCAGTGACCGTAGAAGGTGGCCACCTTCTCGGCACACAGTAATCATTGCAGATAGAGTACAAAGAAGTATGTCTGCAGACGCATATGAAGTTTATGATATATATATATATATATAGAAGTTTTACAGTTTTGGCGTGCACAAGTTATTTAAATAAAACTCTTGTGTGATGCTTGAGATGGCAAGTTCAATATATAGCTCTAAGAGCAAGCTTTCAAGTTATTTTGGCATGTGACCATTGAGTGCTTTTGAGTACTCAGCCCTGCATATGTTTTCTAAATGTGCAGGTTAAGCTGTGATGCAGATGGATGTCAGCAGAGCGAAGCTTTGAAACATAAGTACTAAATTAGGCTCAGGATTTCATGTCTTCATACATGTAATCCACTTAAGTTACTCCGCTGCAACGTTTAGTGCGTTTTACTTTATTGATGTGTTGCAAAGTTTTCAAACTAATAGCTTTGAGATTATCCCACATGATACTTAGACAACTTGTCTTTATATTATTGTAAGTTGTCTACTCAGGAGTTTTAAGAAAAGATTGCTTATGATTACCAAATATTTGGTAAATTATCGTTTAAGCAGGTTAGTGATTTTTATTGAGATTTATTTTCTTTCTCATTTTCAGTCACACCTTTTTCCCGACTTAACTATTCACTAGCTTAGGTCGGGCTGTGACAAAGTGGTATCAGAGCAGATCGTTTGCTCTGAGCCTAAATATTCCTTTGAGTCTAGTCTAAATTTGAATCTTTGGACTAGTATGAGTAATATAGTAAAAGCTCTGCGCTCCATCTCATCCAGCCTAGCCAGGTATGAATTTTCAGAATTTTAAAGTATCATGTCATAGTTTTAAACAAGTTTGAGTATGAGTTGCAATTTTGCAAGAAACTAGTATTTGGAGAAGTTTACATGTTTACAAGTGAGTGAATATGAATAACATGGTTTATTTATGAGTATCCTCTACTAGTATGAACTTCTTGAATGAATAAAAGTGTTGTTCATATTTTAATACTTGTATCTTGATATGTGGGGGATTTTCATTTGTTGTATAGCAATGAAAATCTTTGTGATGATGGTGTGTACGTATATCTATACATTGGATAGATGCATATATAGACAGTTTGATGATACAGTAGCGAGTTATGTCAGTGGCACTGTAACCTAGTACTAGTAGTGACGTTATACAGTTAGTGCATCACAATTAGTACTAAGAGCCTTTTTGCAACGTATATTCCCATCTTTTGTATGGGAACTCGTTGAGGCAAATTTTCCCATTATATGAAATGATCAAAGTGGTCATTTACTAGGCCGTTGAGCTTTAATGGCTTAGATGGTTTAATTTTTGGGCATTAGTTTTATAACTTAGTTGATTTATAGCTAATTAGCAGTGATTGCTTTACTGATGGGATGAAAGCTCAATTTTGGGGAATTTGCGTATTTACTCGGCATGATGTCTCAAAGAAGCAGTGGAAATATGTCATCCGCCATGTGGATAATTTAGAAAACTACTCGTCCCCATCAACATGAAAGAAGAATTGCATAAGTTTTTCATCGTCAAGATCCCCCTATTCATAGTAGAGTTTCGTGAGTTTCGCTTCCTTAGATGCAATGATCAAGAGTGTCTTCTTGTATGTTATTTCAACTACAAGGATCAACTGATTATTAGTGGGAGACGAAGCAGAAGATATATACAGTTGAGCGATTAGAGAATCTTATTTAGGGCCACTTCATAGAATCTTCTATTAAGAGTATATTTTCAGAAGCCGTCGTCAGCAAAAAGGATACGTAATTTAATGATTTAAAGCAAGGGAAGAAGACCATGATTGAATATGATTGAGAGTTTTTGTGACATATCTTGATATGCACCTTATAAGGTCGACACAGATGATGGTTGTAACTTCTCATAGGGTTTTCGAGGTAGCGCCTTTACTTGTTGGCAAGCCAAACATATTTCTACAACCAAAGCTATATCTTATTTCCATTTCTTTCCACCAAAAGTTTTGTTTGAGATCTTGATATAATTTAGTGCTTCTTTGGTGGACACCATATTGCGTATCGTGAGCTTTACTCATGGTTTTATTTCTCAATTGTTCAGTATTGGGTACACAACCTTTTCTCAAACATGATAGTAGTACCCCTAGCTTTTGGCAAGTATTGATCCCTTCTATCAGAATCCTTATCCATAATTTTTCTACCTTTTCGTCTTCCCCTTGTACTTTAACAATTTTGGTTCTCAAATCAGAAATCATTGTTAACATTGCAGTTACAGCTTCTATGGTTTGTGGTGGTAAAACCACTTCTAAATTCAACCTTTTAAAATCCTTGATGAGAATTTTTCTTTATGGGTAAGGAGAAATCCTTAGTTAACTTAAATTTTTCTACTCAAAGCATCCACACTTTATTAGCTTTTCGTGGATGATAATTTATTCACAATCATAATCTTTTATTAATTCGAGCTATCTTTTGCCTTATATTTAGATCTTTTGCTCGAATAAGCATTTTAAACTTTCGTGATTTGTCTAAATTTTACACTTTGTTCCATAATATCATTGCTGCTAGTTCCAACTTGTGTGTTGGATAATTCAGTTCTTGCAGCCTAAGTTTCATAACCCTTTTTGACACCTCAACCCAGATTTCATATGATCTTTCTGTTTTCATAACTCAGCTAAATTTTGAAACAATATTTCATTCACAAATAATAGATGGTCACTTTGAGAGAACTATTTAGACCCTGGAAGATGTGATATGAACTATTGTATTAGATCGAGGAACAAATTGGGAATAAGCTTTGCTACCCATTGAGTTTCCTAGAATACTAATTTCGGGCAACAGTTGTTGACACCTATAAAGCACTTTATGTAAGGAAATGTCAGTCCTCACTATATTGAGATGAGGTAGGTGGAAGAAAAGGTGCTTGGATCTGATGCACTTGAAGAAACGGTTACACTTATCCAACAAATTCAACAACTGTTCAAGAAGGATCAAGATCGATAGAAATTTTATACAGACACTCGTCGATTTGAGTTAAATTTTTGAAACTGGGGGACAGAGATTTCCTTAAAGCTCTACATTCTAAAGGAATGTACAGATTCGATAAGAAAGGAGCCGGCCATTTATAGGTGCATCACGCGTACCAGAAGCCGCATTATGCACTGGATTGAAGAATGAATTGAGAAAAAGCTTTGCTACTCATTGAATTTGCCTACAATAATAGTTTTCGGGCAAGAATTGGTATGACATCATATGGAGCTCTTTGTGGAAAGAATGTTGATCTCCACTCTATTGACGTGAGGTAGGTAGTGATAGGACCTGATGCAGTTAAAGAAATGATTACGTTTATCCGATATATTCGACAACTGCTCAAGGAACCCCAAGAGCGATATAAACTTTTTGCAAACACTCGTTGATTTGAATTGGATTTTTGAAATAGGCGATAACGTTTTTCTTAATATTCCGCATTCTTAAGGAGTGCACAAGTTCGATATGAAAGAGAAGTATCTAGAATTATTTTTTGATGTAGTCAAATTTCGAGGACGAAATTTCTTTAAGGGGGAGAGGATGTAACATCCGGCATTTTCATTATAGTATACTATATATTATTAATATTATTTGGGCAAGTGATTACTTGAACTTGTGGAGTTAAGCCCAATAATTATTTGGGCCAAGAGTATGATGGAAAGGATGAGGAAGCCCAAGCCCAATTCCTTAGTAAATCAGTGAGCTTCTAATTAGAGTTAATTTATCAATTAGATAGATAGCTTTATTAAGCCAAATTAGCTACTGGAATAACACGTATCCCTCAACTTTCCACGCAGCTTTTCATAAACCGACTCCAAATCATATAAAATCTCTCCTCAGGATTAATTTGACCATTTTTCCTCATTCTGCAAGATCTTAAATACACCAGGGAAATACCATCCCAAAATCCGACTCAACTACGATCATTTACAATCCCCAGCAGTTCATAGCAGCATCAAGCAAAGCAGGTAGTTTTCTTGTATACAATTCAATCAATTCCTTGTGTATAAAAGGAACAATCAAGAACAGCAGAAAAGACATAGCTACACATAAGCATAGTAACGATACAGTATTGTTTCCTCACCATCAAAATCTCAGTTTTACAATAAGCAATAAAGGAAAATAGGTTTATAACATATAAAAATTGGATCTTGAGCAGTAAACGAACTGGAGATCCCTTGAATCTTCCTGAAATGGAAAATAGTTTGAGACTTATTAGTTTGAGGAAGTAAAAATCTGAGAATTAGATGGATAAAAGGGAAAGAAGAACAGGGACGGTAGCAGCGGCAGTCGCGAGCCACCACGGCGGGGCGCAGCTGATGGCGATGACCGCCGGTGCTGCCCGCGCTATGGTATGGCGGCCCACGGTGGCTGGCAACAGAGAGATAGACACAGAGATACAGAGACATAGAGATAGAGGAGAGAGACAAGGGGGAGGTAGAGCAAACGAGGAAGAAAAGAGTAAGGGCAGCGACGGCGCTGCTACGCAGCCACGGCTCACGGCGGCCGCCGCGAACAGGGCAGAGAGAGAGATCGAGAGGGGCAGAGTGAGAGAGACTGAGAGGGAGGATATAGAGAGATGAAGAGAGATAGGGGACTTACCTGAGGCAGGGAGAACGACGGAGGAGCGGAAATTCGACGAGCTGGCGCGGCGGCGACGTTATTCGCCAGGATTCTCCAGAGGAGTAAAATTGATGGGGGAGATTGAAAACCCTAGGCTGAATTGATTTTAGAATTTGGGAATTTAATGTAGGAAGGAGAGGGAAGAAAGCGGAAGGGGAGAAGATGCGTCAGCCTCGCCGCGCCGGAAGCGGCGCGAGCCGGCGACGCTCGCCGGAGAAGGGGGGGAGAAAGAGGCGGCCGAGAGAGGGAGCGAAGAGAGGGAGAGATGTCTGCGTGGGGAAGAAATAGAAAACAGAGAGAGATTAACTTGTTTTATGTTTTAAAGAAGGTTATTAATTTTAATTTATTTAAATCTGAAAAAGGTTAATTGGGCTCAAACTAGTAATTGGGTTTAAGCTGGTACTTGGGCCTATTAATCTCAATGGGATTAGTAATAATAAATTATGTTGGGCCAGTTAATTTATTAATTGGACTTTGATAGCTAATCAGATAATGGATTTAATATATATAATTGGGCCTCATTTAATTTAAGTGACCTAATTATTTAGTTTAAGCTTAATAATTATGCGTAAAAGATTATTAGCTATTTGCTAATAATTGGCTTGATTTATTAAATGGCCTAGATATATATATTATTTCATATCAAGTTCTTTAAAGAATAGGAGATAAGGGATTTATTTATTTTCAGTTGATAGCTATCTATTAAATTAGGGCGAGTGAAGTTATGATTAATGCCACAGTTATGATCATCGCAGTTTAAGTCTATATTGAGATTTGTTGATAAGTTTGCAAAATAGCAACTTGTCTTCATGCCAAGATTTCAGTAGAACTATCACCTTAAGACCAACATAAGTATTCTCTAAATAAATTTCATATCATGTTCTCATTATTTATTAGTCAGTATTTATACTGAAGGTCAAATACAAGGGAAAAGAAGTAAAGCATTAGTTCAGAATTACCTAGATCGTCAGACCACGATCAGGTGGGCTTTCTAAACTCAAAATATGATGTGCACACTATTTCATGATGTTTACATGAATGAAGTTATATTAAAGTTGTTGACTTGCCAAAACTTTTATGAGCTTGTATGATACCTATCTGGCACCAGAAGTTAATCGAATTCGGATCCTGTTCTATCCAGATGTTAGACAGGATTAGTGTACACAAGGAACCGTGAGCCGATCAAGCATATCGGCCGGCCTAGGACCGTGAGCCGGTTTAGCGTATCGGCCGGTCTAGGTCCGTGAGCTGGTTTAGCGTATCGGCCGGTCTAGGACCGTGAGCCGGTTTAGCGTATCGGCCGGTCAGTGACCGTAGAAGGTGGCCACCTTCTCGGCACACAGTAATCATTGCAGATAGAGTACAAAGAAGTATGTCTGCAGACGCATATGAAGTTTATGATATATATATATATATATAGAAGTTTTACAGTTTTGGCGTGCACAAGTTATTTAAATAAAACTCTTGTGTGATGCTTGAGATGGCAAGTTCAATATATAGCTCTAAGAGCAAGCTTTCAAGTTATTTTGGCATGTGACCATTGAGTGCTTTTGAGTACTCAGCCCTGCATATGTTTTCTAAATGTGCAGGTTAAGCTGTGATGCAGATGGATGTCAGCAGAGCGAAGCTTTGAAACATAAGTACTAAATTAGGCTCAGGATTTCATGTTTTCATACATGTAATCCACTTAAGTTACTCCGCTGCAACGCTTAGTGCGTTTTACTTTATTGATGTGTTGCAAAGTTTTCAAACTAATAGCTTTGAGATTATCCCACATGATACTTAGACAACTTGTCTTTATATTATTGTAAGTTGTCTACTCAGGAGTTTTAAGAAAAGATTGCTTATGATTACCAAATATTTGGTAAATTATCGTTTAAGCAGGTTAGTGATTTTTATTGAGATTTATTTTCTTTCTCATTTTCAGTCACACCTTTTTCCCGACTTAACTATTCACTAGCTTAGGTCGGGCTGTGACAATATATATATATATATATATATATATAAATATATATATATATACAAATAATTTCAAAGAATATATGTATTGAAATTAAGATATTAAAGGGAAAAAAAATAAAAAATTTAAGATAGATACGCATGGATATATATTATTAGCGTCTTAATTTTTTTTTTTTATGAAATTGAATAAAATAGAATATTTTATGCCTAAATATCATCGATCCGGCTGGTAATTGTCAAGGAAAAATGTATCCAGCCGGGTCATTTGTAAATTGAAATGTACCCGGTCGGATACATTTCTCTGGCCATTTTACCGGCCGGATCGATGATATATCGACATAAAAGTTTGTATTCTATCTATTTGTATCTTTATATTAATTTTTACTATTTTGCTGAATTTAATTTAATATATTGTTTAAGTGTTAATTAGTGTCCGGTCGATATATTTACAATTTAAAGATATGAACACTATATATATATATACAGTGACTTACAAAATCATTGCATGCACAGATTGAAATCATTTCGGTCATTATTGTAAAGAAATGCATTGAAACTCAAAAATGTGTAAGATTGTGTAAGAGAACCGAAATCATTACATTTGATGTTGACCCACTTAAGGGTTAATTAGTAATTTAGGGCATGGATAGCTTTGCATGATAAGGGTGGACATTTTTCAAAATATGAATAAGGAATGGGGCACTTTTGCCTATTAACACATTTTTTAATCCTTCTCTTGCCCCCTTATAGTAAATAATTTGATAACATACACGGCGCATAGACCACGATAGAGACGAGGAGAAATATAAAAAAACAATATAATTATTTATGTATAATCAATTCGAAGAATATTATATTTTTTGATTAACTCCTTGGAGTTCACATTTGCACATCTTGTTTCTTTTACTTTACTTTTTTCTTGATTTGGCGAGAGGGGAAATGGTTGGTGGTCCAATGAAATTTAAACTCTAAATTTTACTCCCTCCGTCCCGGCTTTTGATATTCAATTGAGAACGACACGAATTTTAATAAAATGATTGATGTGTTGTGAGTGGAATAAGGGTCCCACATTTTATTTGAGAGTTAAAATAATTAAAGTGGAGTAAGGGCCCCCACTTACTTTTACCAAAAATAGAAATGGATACTAAAATATGGGACGGCCAAAAAAGAAAAGTTGGATACTAAAAATTGGGACGGATGGAGTATTATTTAGAGATTAAAATTTACTATGTTTGGATTGTTTCAAAAAAAATTTACATGTTTGGATGTTTCCTACAAAATATTTGTACTACATCTAATAATAGTGTCTTGGGAATTGGGATGGAGATATATTTTTGATATATTGCTAACTACTTAAGAAAGGTATTAATACACTTACATAAATTAATTAGACTATGTACTTTTTTCATAGAAATTGATTTAACGTTGTTAACATGTTCATTTGACACTTTAGATGTTCTTGACGAATTTAGTAATTGTGTGTGAGCAAAAAGAAAAGGAAATACTTATAAACATTATTTATTTATTGAATAATGGTGTTTATATAAATATATGTAACAAAACAATATGCAATTTAGAGGTTGTGACATAGTGTGTAACAAATCATCAATTGGATTTCGATCTCATAACAGTAGTACTAAGTATAATATCGATGGCAAAATTACTCTTTAGCATAGAAGAACATAAATATTACAGACTATTTACAATGAGCGTCTTTCATGCAGGCACACTGTGGACTATAATATGGAGTATATTTTTAATAAATATTTGGAAGCGTGTTATTAAAATATGTGAGTGGTGCATATCGTATGAACATTGGTAAAGATGAATATATAAATATTGTATTTAGTGCTATTCATTGGGCTAGGGCGGGCTTCATAATTTTTTTTCTTCATTTAATGTAATAATATGTAAAGAGAGAGGGGAAATGATATTTTTCTTAATACTTGATAATGAGAAGATATTACAACATTTTTAATTGGTGAGTGCACATTGAAATCAATTGTCATTGTTTTTTTAAATAGAAACAATTAGCTCACCCAAATATGTGTTTTTAAGTTATTTGTAATATATTAGAACTATATAATTCATGAAAATATTGTTTATTATTCTTTTTATTATGTTTATTTTTTAAGAAAAAATGTACGAAATGGTCATTTTTTTTTGGCATGGGGGCTATCGCTCCCAAACCCCCTACAAATTCAGTCCCCCATAAAAATTCCTTGCTCCGTCATTGATTATATCGGTGAATTAAGTTAATGCATATTTTTTACTTAAACAAAATATTTATTTTAATGTTAAATAAATATGAAAACGTTATTGACATTTGAGTGATGGAGAATCAATTTGCTTTCCCGTAGTCGCGTTTTTTGCAATCAAAGATGGATGGAGATTGTGGACAAGTGCGATTTCTCTTTCCTATTTTTGGAAACTAACAACTTACCCCAACTGCCATGTTTATGTAATTATGTCACAGAACTTTAAATTTGAACCAAATTTTAATTAATAATTAGGAACTCTATAAATTTCTGTTAGATTGTCTGTTCTTTTATGTGGACCAGATTTTATATAATATATGTTCTAATATTTATATTATGATTCATAATATTTGGACCGATCAAATATTTGAGTAAAATATTATTCTAGTGTCTTCATATACATATATAAAATGCATAAGAATCCTACATCATATGCACAAAAATAAAAATTAAGGTTGAAAATTAAAGATTGATGATCCCCTTTCTTTTTTGGATTTGTTTTGTTTGAGAGAAGGAAAAGAAAGATGTTGAAAGAGAAGGAGCATTGGAATAATTTTAGTGCTTTACAAATTTTCTTGCATTCAATTTGATACTACATGATGGGATATGGCATCACACGTCCATATTCGTTCACTTCATGGATAAAGAACGAATATCGAAATCTAAGGGCTTCTTATCTTTTGTGAATTTATAATTAGATAGACATGTAAATAGATATAATTAATGTCAGACATACAATATCATGAGTATATCGTAATAATAGTATATTACTTGGATGCATTAAAAATGCACAAAAACATAGTGTGCGGCTGCCTCACCATAAAATTAACAATTGTTATAGTATAAAAGTAACATTTGTCATGAATAAAATCACAATATTTTTATATAAATTGAATAAAATCAACGATATATCAAATAAAAGCAACAATTCTTAGTTTTTATGAATAAAAATAACAATTCTTATAATTAAAAGTGACAATTGCAAAAGTAATAATTATCTTAATAAAATAATTGCATTGATGAATAAAATGACAATTTGTGCATACGAAAATAAATGGATCAAATTTAGATAAGATTTATGAGTGCGCCTCAACAAAAATGGGATAAGATCAAGTGTCCCACAATCTTATGTGTGTCACTATGTCTTATGCTTATATTTATTATTTTAAAAATATTTTTTATAAAAATAAAATTTATTATAATACTAAGAATTATATTTAATTTTTATTTCAAAAAATTAAATTTTTTTAAAAAGTATATACCATGACTTTGAATTTATCAACCTATTATTAGCTAATAAAAATGAAATTAAATGATAAAAAATAATTATATACCCTAAATTGATGGAATAAAACCCTAGGTAATAATCACAAAATTAAACTAAAACATATAAAGTTGAAATTAAATAAAATTGAAAATGGGACACAAAGTGGGACATAAAGTGTGGTACACTGAATCTCATTCCAACAAAAATGGGATAAGATCCAGTGTCCCACAATCTTATGTGTGTCACTGTGTCTCATGCTTATAATTCAAGTGAATATTTTGCTATTAGTGTTTGTCTCGTGTTACACTATCGTTTGTATCTCATTATCAGTTTTACTATTTTAATAATTTTTATTATAAAATAAAAAAATACTATAATATTATGAATTCTAATTAACATTTATTACAAAAAATTGAAATTTAAAAAAAAATTATACCCTAATCTTAAAATATCAATATAAATAATTATTTTTATATTAAAAATCCAAATTTAATATAACAACTAATTATAAACCCTAATTGAATGAACACAATAATTGTAAAAGGAAAAGGTTGAATTATTATGGTGATTTGAATCAATTTAGCCAATTTTATTAGAGAGTGTCGTCAATGTAAAAGTGTAACGCAAGATGTAAACAATGAAAATCCACGCACACAGTTGGCTCACAAATTTCCATTCTTATCCAGTAATGTTGTACGAGTTTTGAAGCATCAAGCTTCATTGGTATTAGCACAACAGATAAAGTTGATTGCGCCTTATTTTCCAGAAGACACGCACTGACGCACACACAAGCACAGAGCAAAGTTGGTCAGTAGTCTCCTTCAACTTGGGCGGCGTTGGCCCAATTGACGGCGCTGCCGCTGCGGGGGATGCTGGGAATTCTACTGTATAGATCCACTTGGAAAATAACTCCACCATCATCCTCCCTCACAACCCCTCTCACCTTATTCAGAGGGTGATCAAAGCTCATCAGACCATTCCTATCCATGAATACGCATCCTGCAAAATTTCAGACAAACATTGCTATTGCCTATTGCTAAACAAAGAAAAAAAATGAAGTTTTTCTCGTTTCAAGATTGTTGATTGTTGCATGGTGTGCTCACCGGGAGGGAAGGGAGTGTAATGTTTGTCACATGCTGCGGATATGACATTGGGATCGTCAGTGCATACTAAAGAACCGTCGCCGGCTACTCCCCAGTAGAGTTGCACGCTGCCGTCGCGATCCTGGAGAAAAATGTTGGATCTAGTTACAATTTAGAACAAAATAATGTGCAGTTGTTGAGGTATGACTAGGAGGACTAGGAGGATTAAACGAATCCTACCCTTGCTAGGAAAAGGGTCGGAGCTTTGGAGTCAAAGAGAATGAATGCGAATTTGCCATCGAGTTCCTTGACGACTTGATCGGTAGGATAGGGTGCACGATCACGTAGAACTTTATAGGCCTCGACTACGATCACGGCTTCCGTGGCCTGCCTTGACAGCCCGTAGTATCGTCTCATGTCACAAGTGTTGTGCAACGCCCCGGAGAATATGCAGAAGATATCATCCATCACTACAACAGACCTGAGTTGCACCACACAGATACAGGAGGATTAATTACTGTTTCTTGAACCGAGAGAGTGGGGAGTCAGAGTTACCTTGGAATTGCTGGATTTTCATCTTGATGCGACAAAGCCAGGAAGTTGCCACCGGATAGGTGGTAAAAGGTGCAGTCTGATCTCCATGATCGGAAGATTTCTGCGATTTCTTCCCATCTGTTCAAGCAATTCCTCCCAGCAACTGGAAGGCTCAGGCTCAGCTCCTTGGGTGGCTTCGAAACTGATTTCTCAAAAACTGCCAACATAATGTGAAGATGAACTAACCTGAGTCAAGCAAGATCAAGATAATGATGTTGCTGCCGCAATCTTAATCCAAATGAGGAGGGCTGACAAAATGACGTGCTACCAGCAAACGCAGTCTGTGTAGGTGGCAGCACCTCACAGCCTCTGCTCATCGGTATATTAATTAGGCTGACAAAAATTGATGCAATCATCAAGAGCAAAATGAGCCTTATCCAGTATGACAATCTGCAACTGCTTGAAGAGTCTTATCCAGTATGGACTCTTCTGCGTCACTGCCGCATGCAAATAAATAAATAAATTGAAACCATGCTCTTATGCCTGGTGATCACACGGATTCACTCGCTTAGTACCGAGGTGCGAGGCCCAGTGCACCCAACGCAACACTCATCTAAGGGCATCCAAACTTAAGTCAAACTTATTCTCAGTGTCAAATAAAAGACTCGGAGGAAATAGCTTCCAACATATTACTATGTAGTATGTACTATATTTAAGAGTAGTATTTATACACACATACATGTTGTGGTCGAAATTCAAAGAAAGTTGACGCTTTCCTTTGTGGCTAGATTGTAGCACTTTCACTTAATGTAGGCTACAGTACAGCCATAATTCATAGGGCTCTCCTGTTCAAATTTTGCTATACGAGGATGTTTCTTTAGTAATTCATAAACACGCTCCTTCAAAACCCCAGTGCCCATTCCGTGTATGATGAAGAGAACTGATTTAGGCCCTCTGGTATTAATGGCCATCTCAACATTGTAAGTTGCTTCCTCGACTCTCATTCCCCGCAGGTCCACGGTGTTCTTCGATGTCTGCACTACAGGACTATATGAAGCCTTCTCATCTTTCATGGTTTCTGAAAGATTTTTCAGATTCTCGAGTCTCTTCGTCTGCCGACCCTACAATATCAATTACAAGAATCCTTTATGCATGAGATACGTTCATTCTCAAAAACACAAAATATTACGACAATTATTAAGAATATCTTTAATACGCCTTTCGGATTCGGAAGATTTGGATATTCATAATTGAAAAAGAGGAAGAATTGAAGTTTAAAAAATAATATGAGACAACTCTTTCTGGAGAAAACTATTCACTGTGGTCGTGGATAACAAATTTTCCTCTCCGCGTCAAGTATCATTGGTGGGCGACTGAGCGGATGAGTAGTAACAGTTACAACAAGAAGGACTCAACCAAAATAAAAGGAACTTGAAAATAAAAGATCCCAAACTTAGCTTAATCATAACATACCTTTCTCCTTGGTTGTGGGGCTGACGTCATTGCACCATTAGCTGCAACAGCATTTATACTGCTTAGGTTTACACGGACTCTGATTTTTCCATATTGGACAAGGACCGTGTCATCATCACTTGGTGCTTCAACTACAGTAGCCAGCTTATTCCCTAAGTCCTTTATAAGGATTTGCTCTCCAATCTGTGGTGCATAGAAACTATTAGCATTTCTATCTACAGATTCATTAGCAGAAGGCTGATGAGCTTCAACAATGGATGCAATGGTAGATTCTGATTTCTTCAAAAGAACATTGAAGTCCTTTGGCTCTGTATTTTTCAGTTGCTTCCCAAACTCTTGCACTACAGTATCAATCTCAGCCTTCACAACCTTCAATTGCTGTAGTATCTGCTTGGTCTCATTTGCCTTAAGAGCTGCTTCACGCACATCAAGATCAACTGCCTCATCACGAATCTTCAATAGGGGAAAGGAAAATTGGATGAAATGATGCAACACAGAATGATGAAACTGATCACGAATTATGAAACATAATGATGAACGAACAGAGCGCAGGAAATATTTTATCCAAATATGGAACTAAGCTATAAAAAATTCATCATCCTAACTCAGCCATTGCACATAGGAAATAAATAGCTCACAGGTCGTGGTTGACAAAAAATATCGATCAATCAGTAGCATGCCACTGATAGAGTAAAGACGTATGAAGATGAAGAAATGGGAAGGAAAATAAAAAATACGATATATAAACTCCTCCTGCGAGGCCCTCAGAGAAAAATATCTCTGCCCTACAGCTACTGCTGTCCCTAAACAATAATCCCAAGATAATTAACCCTAAGTCGTAAAGAACTATATATAGACCTAATGACTTTAAGCCCAATTAAATAACTTGGAGCCCATGAGTCTGACCTAAATAACTTAACCCTAAATAATTGAACTACTGCGAAAAATAAAAGATAACTATGAAACTAACAAAAACTAATATAATAAAGATAATCCTAAATCTGCAGACTGCAGCTGATCTAACGCTATCAATTGCCCGCCTGTCGAAACAGCCTTGTCCTCAAGGCGGTTGCTGATTCACATGGTCCCATGGGACTTCCTCCTTCAGCCCGGTATCCTCATAATTCTCTAGGTCCCTGCCCGGGTCATCTTCCATGTCACCGATTAAAACCTGTAGTGTTTTAGGTGGGCAGCGATGCAATGGCCCATATTTCAGGCCGCAGCGAAAACAAGTGCCAGCTGCACGGTGTTTCATGTACTCCTCATTGGAGATGTTGCGAAAATTGCGGGGAGGGGCAGACGAAGTGAGGGAGGCAGCCGGGGAAGCGGACGACGTGTGGGAGACAACCGACGATGTGTTCGTCGCTGGTGGGGCGCTGTGAGGTCTGACCGGGGAAGAATGTCGAATGAACACTGGCCTGGTAGAGTAATTTGCTGTGGTAACTGGCGGTGGTTCCTGCTCAACCTTTCGAGCCATCAAAACTGCTGCCGAGTAATCCGTGACCGTAGGGTCTTGGATTTGTTTGCGAATGTGTGGTTTGAGCCCACTCAAGAAGAAACCAAGGTACTGCTCATCCGTGAAATCAGGAAGTTGCGCCGCACGCCCTTCGAATGCAGCGATGTAATCCTCCAAAGACCCTTCCTGTTTTGTCGCCCCCAGCGCCTCGTACCCATTAATTGCAGCATTATGTCCAAACCGATTCAGAAGTTCACGGCTGAATCGAGTCCAGGTTAGCGTCGGACAGCGTCGCAGCAACAGTTGCACCCACGCCATGGCCGGGCCTGACATAGCGATTAGGGCTGTCTTCAATCTCTTGTCCCTTGGTGTCTCATGCACGAGAAAATATTGGTCAGCACGTGCGAGCCATGCAAGTGCATCTGTCCCGTCAAAATTGGGAAGATCCATCTTTTGAAAAACCTGAAGAGGAGTGGGCGTTTCAGTCTCCGATTCGGAGTCACGGCTTCCCTCTGATTCATCGCCGGTGCCAGTAGGGGAAATATTGAACTTCTTCAGCAGCGCGTCAAGTTTCGAGTCCGTTGAAACTTGATACGTACGAAACCCGTCCACCGCTGTAATCAGTTCTTCAACCGCCTTCTCTAATCCGTCCAGTCGCTGTTCGGTACTCCTGGTAGTTGCCACCATCGTCTCTGATCCGGCAGGTCGGACCAATTTGATAGAGTAAAGGCGTATGAAGATGAAGAAATGGGAAGGAAAATAAAAAATACGATATATAAACTCCTCCTGCGAGGCCCTCAGAGAAAAATATCTCTGCCCTACAGCTACTGCTGTCCCTAAACAATAATCCCAAGATAATTAACCCTAAGTCGTAAAGAACTATATATAGACCTAATGACTTTAAGCCCAATTAAATAACTTGGAGCCCATGAGTCTGACCTAAATAACTTAACCCTAAATAATTGAACTACTGCGAAAAATAAAAGATAACTATGAAACTAACAAAAACTAATATAATAAAGATAATCCTAAATCTGCAGACTGCAGCTGATCTAACGCTATCAGCCACAAAACTAGATACATATATTGAGTAAAAAACATCAAATAACTTCTATTTACAAAATGCAGACAATGTATTCACATAGTTATGGGCTAAGGCACCACAATTGACCATAGAAGCTTCAGAACACTGATTGATATTTATATAAATACATATATAGATTTATAAGGTCTCAGTCCTCAAGAAAAATATGAAACCTTACCTCATGATAAATTCTCAATACATCTGAATGAAGAGAGGCAGCTTTTTTTGCCTGGATTTCTAATTTATTTCTCTCTTCAACTAGAGACTGATACAACAACGTATTAAGCTTCTGCATCTTCTCTGGTGTTAGCTTCATTACCCAAGATTGTGCCCGCTCAATTATTCTTCCATCAAAGCCTATTGTTTTTGCAATACTTAATGCATTTGACTCACCCATGCTTCCCCAAATAATCCTATAAGTAGGCTGTAGACTCTCCAGGGAGAACTCCATAGCTGCATTCTCAAACCTTGCATCCTTCTCTTTTAACCGAGTTAAATCTGCATAATGGGTTGTCACAACAGCCAAGTTTACTCTTTCCTTGAGATAGTGTAATATGCTGGCTGATAGAGCCACACCTTCTGATGGATCAGTTCCACTTCCAAGTTCATCAAGAAGGACAAGAGATCTTTCAGTGGCCACTTTCAGGATATTACAAATTCGTGAGATGTGTCCGCTAAAGGTTGAAAGACTTTGCTCTAGAGACTTCAATTGGAATCAATAAACTTTATATCAATAGGCATTCTATATCACCAAAGAAACAAGCAGTACAACCTCAAAACAACAAAGGTGAGGTGAGAAAATCAAATTACCTGACGATCACCAATATCTGCAAGAACAAGATCAAACCACGGCAGGTGTGGATGATTTTGTGCAGGGAGGTACATTCCAGCTTTTAACATTATAGATGCCAATCCTAGAGTTTTCATGGAAGCAGTTTTACCTCCGGTATTAGGTCCTGAGATAACAACCACCCTTGCTCCACTTCCAATTTTAAAGTCAACAGGCACAGGAAAATCAAGATCACCAGGCAGCATGTCAGATTTTCTTATGCCGGTTTCCTGATTAGAAGAAGAGGAACTACTAGATGTTGAAAGAGTTGAAATATTTCTCAACGTAGACTCAAGAAGCAAAGGATGACGAATGCTGCTTACATCTACTGATAATGAGTTATGCTCAGAATTCTCACAACCTACAGCACTAAAATTTGGACAGACCCCATTCATCCACTGAGCATGAGCAGCTCTTGCAAAAGCAAGATCTACTTCCAACACTCTATCTAACAAATATCTTATCTTTCCACTGGATTCTGAAATTTCAGAACTAAGGTAACTTAAAATGGCTTGCTCCTCCATTTGTTCTGAATTTGATAGACTCACTTCCAGATTATTCAACTCTACTGCCTCCCTCGGTTCCACGAAGTAAGTCGCTCCAGAGCTGCTAGAGTCTAAAACTACGCCATCACGAAGTAGAGATCTATGTGTAGTTCTGATAGCAACGCACATCCGTGATCTACGTTTGGTAACCAGAGGTCTATCGATTCCACCCGCCTGAAAAATTTGAGAAGATATTTTCTTCAGCATTGCCTCTAGATTTTCCATGTTTGTCTTCCTTTCTGACCTTATCATTTCCAGATCTTCACTAGCTTGGTCGAGGACTACTGAAAAATTACAATCCACACAAAATTCTATCCTCCGCTCCAATTCGGCCAGAAAATTACACTCACGGAGAATTTCAAGTAGCGGGGAGCACCTGATTGGATGCAATAAGGTAGAGAGAATTAAATGAAACAGACAACCTCTAGTTCACCAAGCAAAATCACGTAGAAGCCTCAAAAATCACAACCAATCAATCAACAACCAGTAACTTACACAGACCTATCGTGCGAGCTACTGCCAGAAGCAATCTCCTCCAACTGTTGGATCAATGACCTAGCCGACCTCAGCGTCCTACGTACGGAACAAAGCTCCCCTATCATGAGAATTCTACCAGCGACGGCCGCATCAACAATCCGAGAAACGTCTTCGATTCCGGAGAAATCCAAGGGTCGGGGCATTGCAAGTGCGGCGGAGGTCTGGTCGAGGAGACGGCGGGTCTCGGTTGGGGTCCGGCCAAGAGGAATCCTTGCAGATTGGGCGGCTGAGAGACCCATGGAGGTGGAGGTGAAGGCGGAGAGCTGGTTGCAGAGGGACGGCCATTCGAGAATCTTGAGGGTCTCCGATTGGAGCGAGTCGGCTAATTGGAGTCGGTCGGTAGCGCGGGAGGGCGGAGGTGTGTTGGAGAGAAGGAGGGAGTGAGCGAGTATCATGGAAAGGAATCACAGCCGCGATTTCAATTTCTTTTCCTATCCACAATGCCAAAACTTCCTACTCTCACTAATCACTCACACTTCACTTTCCAAAGCCTTCCTAAGTTTACGGCTATTAATTTTTGAAAAAAAAAAAAACCAAAATGTATAATTTAGTTTAAACGCTTGGTTATAAATTATGGGAGACGCGCAGAGTAATATTATGATGACAAAATTAATAAATTTCCATATCTATTGTATGCATAGGATAGGATGACATGAAAACATGATCTATTTGAGTTTGAATACATATGGTTGTTACAATTCATCATTTACAGTTGGAGACCAAGAAATCAAAGAGAGGAATTCTAAGCTAGGATTGGGAGGCCGCAGGCGGCGGGAGCATGCTTCCCTGTTTGGTAAACCAGATTGCCTCTCACAAACGTACCTAACACTTTTCCCGCCAGTTTGGATCCCATGTAAGCCGAAATGTTCCGATGCTTATGGTACACGCGGTGATGCTCATCCACTTCAAATTCCGCATCAGGATCCCACGCCACAATATCCGCATAATTTCCAGCTGCGATCGCCCCCTGCACACCAACCCATCCATTAACATAGGAATTCCTTGTTTGCAATTGTAGCAGAAGAAGAAGATGCAACCTTGAGATGCTGGGAAGCGAGTTGCGCGGGCTTCTCGCTCCACCATGATACTAACTGATGGAGACTCATCCCGTGTTTGCGTCCGTACCACCATGTCACCGGCAGAACAAACTGCAGAGAAGATACGCCGCCCCATGCTCTCAGGAAATCCCCCTCCTCCGAGAGCTTCAGCTCCGGAGCTGAGGGCGAGTGATCCGAGCTCAACATATCGATGTCTCCATCCTGAAACAATTACACCATTAATGAGTAATGACAAACAAGGAACCACTTATCATCATCATCATATAGTACCAGCAAAGCTTCCCACAGCTTGTGTCTATTCTGAGCGTCGCGGATTGGTGGAGCGCACTTGAAGCGAGTATCCCCATCTGCAATTTCTTCAGCTGAGAAGGCCAAATAGTGGGGGCACGTCTCAACGCTGATGCTATCACCGCTACGCTTAGCTTCCTACCCAAACATGCTGCTATAAGAGAGGATTGATTTTAGGTCTAAACCGTAAACGGAACCAAGAAACTACCTTTATAAGGTCTAAAGAGGATCTGGCATCGGCCAAATGAACAATGTGGAGATGAGCACCCTCAGCAACACCTCCAGCTCTAGTGTTTTTACTTACTGTTAAGAGCTCTCTTATTGCGCCTTCTTCCCTGCACAATAGTAGAGCACCGCCTTTTATTAACTTCATTCCTCTCGAAATGAAACCAAATTTCTAAATATAACACATCTGCTTTTATTTCTTCTTCCACAAAATGAAAATTAGTGCTCAGAAACTTGTACAAGTCTTCCATGAATAACTCATACCATGAAGCAGGGCGAGTCTTGAGATACGTGGAATACGATCTAGGATTTGCATCTGCCATAACCAGCCCTTGAGGTTCCTGTTCAATCTCAGCGTGCACGAGGAGTGGTCTTCCATATTTTGCCAGTACAGACAATCCTTCCTACACGAAGCTACATGTATCAAAGACCTCGAGCACACAGACACACATTAATTTTATGGCTACATATATATGAGATGGATACCATAAAATTTTACATGGGCGAAAAAAATTGAAGATGCTCATAAAACATTCGGAGTCATAGTATATGGATACCTTTATATGGCTGGAATTTGTCATGGGAAAGTCATTGATCCCGGAGGGGCACATGAAAGACTATAAGAAAGCACGATATTCAGATGACGCACGCAAATATATCATATGTTTGAACTCAAGAATAATAAATATGTGAACCTTGAGGCCAAGTGCTCCAGCCTCGAGAAGACGCTCCAAAGCCGTTGAATTGAATGCATTCTCCGGAACCAGACCTCCCCAAAAACCTTTTCAGGCAGACAAGTCACCACACGCATACTAAAACTTAAGGCACCAAAGAGTCAAGACTGGTTGTAGAAAGCCTACCAACATCAACGAAGATCCTCCCCTGAGCCGCCTTGATCTGAATGTACGTCCATGAAAGGAAGTAAAAGAGCAAGAGTCAGACATACAAAGATTCATGTAATTGGGGAAAATCTACATTTTCTCTCGCACTGTACCTTAAGTTTGAGTGTCTCTTCCGAAACTGTAGAAGGGTAGCTATTCAAAGGCATATCAATCAATGTCGTGATACCACCTGTCAGAGAAAAACAAAATACAAAAAAAAAAGTTTAATGCATAAATTTGGTAGTTACCATCAAGAAAAATCAAAACATAAAAGCCCAAGGAAAGGATCATGATCTCTGTATGTAATTTGCACAACTATGATACACCTATTTCCATATATATGCCCTTTTAACAACCAATATGCTATTTTTCATTATATTGTTACTATACCACCAATCAACCTCGAAGTGCATGGCTTGAAGAAATTAAAAGAGTAAAATAAACAAGTAAATCTGCATACCAGCAGCAGCTGCCATTGTACCCGAAGGAAATCCTTCCCATTCTGTTCTTCCAGGGTCATCAAGATGTGCGTGCCTGCCAAAATAAAAGCAATACTATTTGGATCAGGAATCTTTAATATCAAATCATTGGAAAATCAGGGAAATTTTTTTGTTTTCTGCCATTTAGATGGAAGGTGTATTTTACAATCCCTTGTGGTTTTCCTCGACTGTTAAACCTCTATCTTGTGAAATCTCTGATGATGATGATGACAATGCATAACATTGTTGTGGTTCTTTCCATGATATTGCTATTAGGAACGAAACATGAAGGGGGGAGGAAAATAGTGTTATATCATCTTACACATCGATCAATCCGGGCATAACAACAGCCTCCCCATAATCAATGATTTGGTGAGTCCAAGCATTCCCACGCCAGTCATCTCCCTCAACAACAGCTAGAATCTTTCCGTCTTTCACTTCAACTGTCAATTATCCAATTTAAGAAATGAGTACATGACCCAAAAAGTAAAAGATTTTTATATATTAAACTGCTTATAAGAATATTATCCAAAAAAGAGCAATGCTGCAAAACTTGAATATGATTTTCCATGATTATACATGATCATCTTTACCACACACCTGCACCAGAAACAATTGCATTTGGCGTCACAATACGCTTGCTAGCTATCCAGTAATGCCTTTGCTGTACATGGCTGCAGTTGATTCGCTTGGCTTGTCGAACAAACTACAGTGGAAGCGTTAACATATGTAATCTTACAATGAAAATTAACATCATATCCAATTTTACTGGAAGAGAAGAGGAGCAATATCAGAGAGAAGTAGAAATCTGTGTGGGGACTTCGACAAGACAAAGTAATTATCCCTTTGAAAGCATGTTGATAGGTAATGAAGCATTATTAGAACATCTAAGCAGGGCAAATGCTTTTTGATTCTGTTAACCCATTTACTTGCATGAGTGATCAATTGTATGTATGAACATTGAATTGAGAAATCCGTTAGCAAGCAACCAACACGACACTGTTGTTGGATTCTTGGCATCAAAGAATTCCAAGAAAAAAACTCTTTTTCGTTTCACTTGGGCCTTTTCTTGTATCCAAGAAATCAAAGAAATCTACCACTACAACTGGCAAAAAGTAGAATATACTTGTTCTTGGATTCTTGGCACAACACAATATGTGTGCACTGACGTTAAAACCACTCTTTTGTTTTTGGACCTTTAATTTCTATATCCAAGAAATAAACATTCGTCCAATAATTTGCACCGAAACATACAATTTCACAACTTGAGTGGCAGAGGTAATTGAAATTCTCCGGGATAATAAACATTCGTCCAGTGATTTGCTTGAATGGTAATCATATCAACTCAAAAATGCATGCTTTTCAACATGCACAATCAACACATGTCTCTGCTTTCGTTTTTTTTGGGGAGGCAACAAGAATCATGAAATGTTTTATTGGGATAAAATAATCCCAATAAAACTTATGCACCATTTTTTACTAGTTTTTCTGTTTTTTGATAGCCCAGGCCCAAAAGCTTTCAAGAAAACCATATCCCTGCATATTCTATTGCTTAACAAATAACAATCTCCATATAACCAAGAATTCCAGGAAGCATCAAGACTCTTAGAACACAAAGAGTGAAGGAATCAAACCTGCGGAAGACTATCGGAACAGAGTAGAAGGAGTGATGCAAGAATTGGCAGCAGAGCAAGAAGCCTCAATTTCCCAGACTCCATGTGAGCTGCCACACACTCTCTCTCTCTCCCTCTCTCTGCTGTATGTATGTTTTGTATCAGTCTGGATCAGGGCCGGACTGGGGTAGAGAGCGTTGGGCCCACTGAAATTCACAAAAATACAAAAAACAAAAAATAAGAGTATATAGATCTTTTTTATATATTTAATAATTAAAAAATCTATTTTTTCAAAATAGTGAGGTAGATCTTTGTTTGATAAAGAGTGGTTGGTTTTCTTTTTGCTATTATTGGTAGTATTAAATTTTATAATAGAATAATGTATTTACCCAATACAATAATATTTTTTACTTAAATATAAAAGTTGTATAGTTTTTATTTTCTAAATATGAGAAGCTTGATATCTTAAGGTAATATGTAGTATGAGATTGGATCATTGGAACATCATTTAAACTTTGTGTACTAGTAATGTTATGCTACGTTTGCATTTGATCATTGTCTATTGTGAATCTGTGATGTGTTATAAATTTAAAAAAATATATGTATTATAATTATAGTATAATAATGCACGATGAGGAACTAAAATTCAAATTCAGCCAATTTTAAAAAATTAAAAATCAGGACACATTGTCGTATTATCTATTTCTTAATAAAATTATGATGTAATTTAAATGAAGTTATGATTATATTTTATCCTATTTTATTTTAAATTTCGACTAAGTTTTTTGAATCTGTCACTTCTCTAGATCACCTATGTTGCAACCTATGACACGATATATTCTACAATAATAATGAAATATACAAAAGAAAATAGAAAATACATACATCCAATAAAAAGCAAGTCCACATTTTGTGGAACCAATAAGGGAAGCGCGGTCGGACGCCGGTTCGAGAAAAAATTGTGGTTTTTAAACGTTGTATCGAGTATTGCACACCGTTGCATCACAGACCAATGAAATCGCTCGTTAGTTGCAGCGATAGAGCCCGTGACTCACACCTTACCATATTTCCAACTTGCAAGATTCCATTTCCCGATTGTGACTACAAAACGTTTCACTTTATCATTCTCTAATCAGAGATTCCGTTTCAATTTTGTGTTAGGTATTTTTTGTTTGAAACGCAATTTTGTGGTAGGTTAATTGTATGTTAATATGCATGGTTGCCTTTTACTATATTGTATGATATGAGATGGGACGAGATAGTATCTTTCGGTTCATAATTAAATTTCCTTCTTTTATTATTACTAGTAGAAAGTGTGACAATCTATATGAAGTCTATATTAATAAATTATTAAAATTAAATAATTATAATAAATTTTTTACAAAATTAAAAAATTATTCTTTTGATGGTTAATATAAAATCGAAGATAGATATTTAAATAATGTCGTGATGAAAGATATAATCATATAGATTTTTAATGTAAATTTAATAAATTAATACTCCCTCCATCCACGAAAGAACTTCCTATTTTTCTATTTCGGGACGTCCACGAAAGAACTTTCTACTTTTTCCTATTTTGGGACAATACCCCACCACTTAAAAAATACTCCCCTTTTAAGACAATTCCACCACTCAAATAACATTAATTAAAACAACACAATAAATTATTAATACTTTTTCACAATTCCCAATACATTTTACAACTTTTTCTACACTCTCAATACACTATACAACATTTTATTAAAACCCGTGCCACTCCCTCATAGGAAGTTCTTTCATGGACGGAGGGAGTATATTATTATAGTACTTTTGGGATTTAATTCGTTTTTAGGGTGCGTTTACTTTGATTTAAAAAGAGAGAAAAAGTATATTTTCATTTTTCCCACCATTTTCACATGTTTACTACTCCTATAATATAAAAAAAAATTCGATCGGGTGGAATATTTTCTCAGACAACTCATTTTTGCTCACTTTCTCTCCAATGTCGGATAGGTGTGAAAATATTTTTCAATATTTTCATCTCTAGTAAACACATGATAAAAAATGATGAAAATATAATATTTTCTCATCTTTTCTTATCCATCATTTTCCAATGAAAATTTAATTTACAACCAAAACATAAATGCATCCTGAGTAGAAAAGTGAAATGAAACCACAAATATGTTTCTTAATGTAGCGATGAAAGATGAAAACAAATAGAATTTTTATGTAAATCTCATAATTGATATCATCTAGAAATTTTAAAAAATATCTAAAATAATACATTTAGAAAAATTATCAAGTACATAAAAGTAACTTTCAATTGAAATATAAAGTTCCCCTCAAAAGAAAAATTGAAATATAAAGTGAAAAGATGTAATATCAGACAATTAACCACTATCAATTTAGAAAAATTATTAAAACAATTAATACATCTCAATCATAAAGGAAATATTAAATCATGCATATATATACATATATATATATATATATGTGTGTGTGTGTGTGTATAACTTAAAATAAAATAAACTAATTATGATTTAAAATGTTTTATCAATTGTTGCAAATTATTCTAATTACTAGTATTATTTAACATTATTGAACTCTAAGCAATAATGAAATGTTAAGAGTATATTAGTTACATTATTCTATCGACGAAACCAGTGATACTAATTTTACATATGCAGAATATATATGGTTTTAGGTCTAAAAAAGTATTTTAAAGAAGGAAAAAAATGCCAAAAACAATCTGTAATACCGTGGTCAGTGTTAGAGAATAATTGTGTTAGGGAATAATTGTTGGAAAAACAATTCAGATATGATAAGTCCTCAGAATAAGCGCTGGGGGGTGTTTTCGTATTTGTCCCTTAATAATATTTTAACAACAATTTAATAAAAGTCGAAATAATTCTGATCGAGATATCTAGTAGGATTCAACTCAACATGTGTATCTTTTAAATCTCAACTTTGTATATTAGTATAGGGAAATGATAAACGCACATAATATGTGCGCACATAATTGGATATTTACGTCATTTTATATATTTTTATGAATTATAGAATTAATTCTATTTTAGTTGAATTTACAATTTAAATTAGCAGTCTCTCTGCCTCCCACCCACCCGCAGTCCGAGCCGTCCTCCGACGCCATCACGCCGACGAGCTCACCCGCGTCGTCGACAGTCGCTCGACACTTTCTCACCCGCGCCGCGCTCTGTCTCAGGCGCAGCTCCATCTCCGGCGTCGACACCAGCCTCACCTGCCTCGTTTCCGGCGTTCGGCGATCAGATCTTAGAAGCTTTGATTAGCTATCTGGCTCCTGCACGCCCCTAGTCACCTGCCTCCACCTTGCGCCCCGGCCTCACTTCCGCCGTCCTCCGTCTCCATTTGATTTTCGGCTCAGCCTCCATCTGCAAATTGATTCAATTTTGTCAAAAAAATCGGTGATTTTCCTCCCCTCCCAAATCTAATCACTGACCTGCTGCGCCATTTCTGGAGTTTGCCGGAGTTCCCTCTCCGAATGCCGTCGTATTCTCCCTGCCGCTGCCAGGCTGCCACCGCCACTGCCGGTCTCACCCCTTGCCACTGAAGAAGCTCTGCCGCTGATGTCGGACTAAAGAAGGCCCACCGCAGCCCTCCAGTCCGGCGAGATCGCGCTTCAGCCAGGCCTTCCGACTCTTTACGAAAGATCAGCGTACAGATCCGCTGCCCTGAGGCCTTTGCCGGCCACGTCATCTTAGCCGAGCCTCCCCTACCGCGCACAGTTATCAGCCAGATCCGCCCACAGATCCGCCGCCCAGAATTAGTCTGCCTTCGTCTCCAGATCGGCGACACCTTTCTCCGACGAAACCTGCGGTAGCTACCTTCGATTCCAGACCAGCGAGACTATCCACTACGGCGAGAACACGTCTCCAGGCCCAACGCAGCCCTCAAGTCCGGCGAGAACGCGCATTTTTTGACTCTTTTTGAAAGATCAGCGTCCAGATCCGCAAGTCAGCCCTTCCTATTCAAAAGCTAAGTTCTACTTCCTTATCTCGGGTGATGTGCAGTTGATATGGATGCGAACTGAATTTAGTACTTGAGACAGCAAATTACCTTGAAGGTTTTCAAGCAGATGGGTTGTTGTTGGGGTTGAATGTATTGTAGGATAACTGTAATGAATTGAAAGTGCCATGTTGAAACGAATGGACAAGACTTGAACTGAAATTAGCAAAGTTTAAGGACAGAGCTTATCTTACAGATGTTCGGTTAGATTGATGTATTGTTCGTTGTAGTTGATTACTTCATAAAACAGGTGATTTTCTCTACAATGGAGCCTAGACAGAGTGAGAGAGAGTGGAGAGTGGTGAGAAGAAGAGGGATTGGTCCAAAACATGTCGAGAGAAAACAGGCAAGAAGCTGGAATCGGAGCAGTTTGAATGGGAGGAGAGATTGGAGTTCGAATGAACGTGATGACACTACAACCTTTTTCTTTAACAACATCCCAGAGGATTGCAGCATTGATTTTCTCAGACGTAAGTTCGAGACGGTTGCGAAGACGGTGGATGTATACTGCCCAAGGAAGAGAGATCTTTGGGGAAGACCGTTTGGCTTTGTTCGATTTGAAAAGGTGGAGAGGTCTGAGACTTTACTGGTGGACCTGAACAAACTTTGGATTGGCAGTTATAAGGTTAGAGTTTATAAGCCTAAATTCCAAAGGGATTATAAACCTAAATTCGAAAGGGTTGATGAGAAGAGAAGGAATGAGCAGAATAGCGTCAAAGAAAAGAAGTTGGAACAGATACAGCCATGCACCATGAAGGTGTATAATAGGCACGCAGGTGTCTCCTTTAAGGAAGCTCTTACAGGTGCTAAAGATGATAAAGAACTTGATGATGAAACATTACAGTTCAAGACGACGGAAGAAGACTTGGTTTGGCTTAATGGGGCTTTTACAGGTTACATTAAATCTGAGTTTCTCTGGGAGGAAGTTCGAGAGGAAATAAATAGTGAATGCGCAGGTTGTTTTAAGTTGAACTCCCTCGGTGGCAACATGGTCCTAATCCAAAGCAGCAACGAGCGGACGACTGAGGAAAATCTCAATAAGCTCAACGAATGGAGAGACTTCTGGTTGCAGTGGTGGAGGCCTTGGAAATTTGTTGATATCAACTATCAAAGAGTTGTCTGGACTAAATGGACCGGAGTCCCGCTACATGTTTGGAATTCCCGTTTCTTCAGTACGGCAAGCGCGAGGTTCGGGTTGATTCTGAAAATTGAAGAAAAAACAAGAACGAAAGAGAGGCTGGACGTGGCTTTTATACAGATGTCTACTGGGTTCAACTCCATCGGAAACATACTGAAATGTAAAATCGACGGTGCTTCGTTCCAAATTCGGGTGGAAGAAATGCCCTATAATTTCGTTTCCCCGGAGGAGGAAGTGTGGTCTTTGGATGAAGATGCTGACTCAGAATGTTCTTTACAAGATATATCACAATCTCCGGCGAAGGCTTTCATCGTCGAGTCGGAAACAGAGGACGGTGAAGGAAACGATTCGATTACTCAAAAAAATGGCGTCTCGGAACTCGAGAGGAAGGTTGAGGAAACTAATGGCCCGTTCTCACATTACTCTGACACAGATAAAGGAAGCCAAGTCCAGCGGGTTTCCTCCGAAGGGACTGATAAATCGCCTTCAAATGAGCCAGAGACTAGAGGTAGATAGATCAATGAAGGGAGTAGAAACGAGAAAGAGAAGGAATTTCAAAATGAACTTGAGGGGGAGGAGTGCAATCCCTCGAGGGTACCAGATTCTCTCACTGCGGGGGTTGTTTCTAAGAAAGGAACGGCGAACAGACGAGGAGGAGGTCCGAGGAAGAAAACTCAGAAATCAAAAGCCACCGAAAATCAGCATCAAGTTTGGGGCAATTTCATTGCTGATATTGAATCAGAGGGTGAGATGGGCAAGAATGGAAGCGGCTCGCGATCTACTGAGGTGGATTGGGAGAATTCGGAGAGAGATGAAGATACAAGAACATGGCTCTTTGCCAAGAAGTTGGGTTTGTCGAGCAATCACCAAGACGCGGTCATGATCGAGCAATTGAAGGAGCAAAGAGCAAAGAGCAAAGGCAGGACATCCGACGGTCGTGGGTGATATGAAACAGGTTTTTAATGAATATTTTATCTTACAACATTAGAGGCTTGGGGAGTTCCATTAAACAGAGTGATATCGGAGAATTGGTTAGGAAAAATGCTTTAGATTTTTGTTTTGTTCAGGAAACCAAAATGGAAATTTTCTGTTCCTCAATGTGTGATAAGTGGTGGGGGAGGAGTAATTTTGATTGGGCTGTGAAGGAGTCAGAAGGCAGATCGGGTGGAATACTATCGGTCTGGAACAAGGATAAGTTTGTGGCAACTAGTAAATGGAACGTCACGGGGGCTGTTATTGTTAATGGGATTTGGCTACAAGGAGGCCTGCATTGTTGTTTTGTTAATGTGTATGCGCCCATGGGAACCACCGAAAAGGAATCTTTGTGGGATACATTACAGCTCATTGCTCTTCAAAACAAAGACTCTTGCCTGTGTTTTCTTGGCGACTTCAACGCAGTGCGTGATCCGGGAGAAAGGGTGGGGAAAGGTGCTGTCTTTAATCAAGCAGATGCAAGGTCTTTTGACGCTTTTATTCGGCAAAGTAATCTACTGGAAATCAGAACACAGGGGAGAAAGTTTACGTGGTATCAACCTGGTGGAGGATGTAAGAGCAAACTAGACAGATTTATGGTCAACGAGAAATGGATGCAGGAATGGCCGGACACAGTCGGAAGGGGGCTTCAGAGATCAGTGTCGGATCATTGTCCGATCTTCCTGACTACAAAAACCAAGAACTGGGGACCCAAACCTTTTAGGTTCCTCAATTCTTGGCTCTCCCACCCAGATTTTTGCGCGTTGGTAAGGAAATCTTGGGATGAAGCTAAGATTGAAGGATGGAGCTGCTTTGTGTTCAAAGAGAAATTGAAATTGGTGAAGAGTGCGTTGAAAGAGTGGAATCTGAGGATTTATGGCAACATTGACCACGGATTGACAGATCTTAAGGATGAACTTCAGGAGCTGGACATTTTTGATGACACCTTTGGTCTTGAGGAGAGTGAGACAATCAGGAGAAATGAATTACGAGCAAAGATTTTCCTTAAATCCAAAGAAAAATGTAGTCTTCTCCAACAAAAGGCGAAAGTCAAATGGGTCAAGGAGGGCGATCTGAATACTAGTTTTTATCACAAAGCAATTGTTGGGAGAAGAAAGAAGAATGAAATTGCAGGGCTTGATGTTGGGGGCTGCTGGATCGAGGATCCAAAGACCATTAAGGAGAACGTCAAAACGTTCTTCGAGAATCACTTCAAGAAGACGCCGCGCGTCCTACCTATGATACCGGGAGATTTCACTGCTCGGAAAGTTTCTGCAGCGAATAATGCGGAGCTGATCAAAACTTTTTCAGAATCAGAAATTAAAGAGGCCATTTGGAGTTGTGACGGTGACAAGAGCCCGGGACCGGATGGCTTTAACCTCAAGTTCTGGAAAGCGTCATGGGAGATTATCAAGAAAGATTTTTTTAAAGGTGATGACTGAATTTCACTCCAATGGCAAAATCCCTCGGGGATGTAACTCTTCATTCATCGTTCTCATTCCTAAAAAAGAAGGAGCTTGCTCACTTGAGGAGTTTAGGCCTATTTCACTTATTTGTAGCCTCTACAAAGTCATTGCGAAGGTTTTGGCGAATAGGATGAAACAGGTCATGGATTCAGTTATTTCGGATAATCAGAGCGCCTTCATTGGCGGCCGTTACATCCTTGATGGGGTCGTGGTTCTAAATGAAGCAATCGCGGAGGCTACTAAGAAGAGAAAAGGGAGGATTATCTTCAAGGTGGATTTCGCGAAAGCATATGACTCCGTCGAGTGGGATTTCTTGGATTTAATGCTTCAAAGAATGGATTTTGAACCATGATGGAGGAAATGGATTCGAGGTTGTATCTCCTCGGCGACGACGAATATTTTGGTGAATGGATCTCCATCTGGTGAAGTGTGTTTAGAAAGAGGATTACGGCAGGGGGATCCGCTTTCCCCATTTCTCTTTCTTATTGCAGCGGAGGGGCTCCACTCTTTGATCACGAGAGCTGTTGAGAAGGAGCTGATTAAGCCGGTAAAGGTAGGAAATGATTACATTTCAATTTCGCACCTCCAATACGCCGATGACACGGTCTTCTTGATGGAGGATGATGAAAGAAATGCAGTGGCAGTTAAAAGGATTCTCAGAGTGTTCCAGCTACTGTCAGGGCTTGCCGTGAATTTCAAAAAATGTTGTCTCTTCGGAGTTGGGGTCGAGGAGGATAAGATCGAGAGGATGGCGGCTGTTTTGGGTTGTGATGTAGGCTCCTTACCTTTCAATTACCTCGGTATTAAAGTGGGTAGCAAGGGCAAAAAGGTTGCTGATTGGAAATACTTGGTTGAGAAGGTGAGAAAGAAAATCGATTCGTGGAAAAATGGGAAGTTCTCTCTCGCGGGCCGAGTGACTTTGGTGAAGGCTGTGCTTCAATCTATACCGATTTACCAGCTCTCTTTTACCTGTTTACCAAAATCAATTGTGAGTTCTCTAAATGCTTTATTTGGTAATTTTCTGTGGGGAGGGGGTTCTAGTAAAAGTGCGATTGCTTGGGTGAAATGGAAGGTGCTTTGTGCTTCAAAAGATGAAGGAGGCTTGGGGCTTAAAAATATTGAGTGGTTTAATCAGGCACTTGTCGTTAAATGGTTGTGGCGGTACCTTACTGGAAGGGACATGCTTTGGGCTAAAATTGTTAGGTCCATTTATGGTGAGGTTGAGTGGGGAGAGACAGGTCTGGAAAACGCGGGGAAAGGTAGATTTAGAGATGGGTGGTGGCCGAAGATCGTCTCTGCGGCGGGAGGGGCGAGCAATTTTTGGTTTGTTCAAAATTTGAAGCCAAAGGTGGGGGATGGGAAGACCTTTAAATTCTGGAGTCAATGGTGGGTTGGACAAAAGCCATTGAAGTTTACTTTTCCTAGACTTTTTCAGTTGAGTGCTAATAAAGAAGCTGCAATCTGTGAAGTTGGGGAATGGACTGATACTGGATGGTGTTGGGATTTAAGGTGGAGAAGAGAGCTATTTGAGAGAGAGAGGGAAGGAGTTTCGGAGTTGCTTAGCCTTGTGTCTGGTACTAATCTGTGTGCAGGTAACAAGGACGGATGGACATGGAGTGGCGACATCGGGAGAGGCTTTACAACCAAGTCCGCTTATGAAGCTATTAAAGATCAAGCAAACGAGACTACGGAGGCGGTGGAGGAAACTGATATGAGTACGAAGGTGTGGAAGATCCCTATTCCAAACAAAGTCAAGTTTACCGCATGGAGAATTTTGAAAAACAGAATTCCGACGTGTGACAATCTCTTGAGAAGAAATGTGATGCTGTGTGAAGTCGAGGTGGGATGTAACGCCTGTTTTCATCGGCAGGAATCCACGAACCACTTGTTGATCCACTGTCCAAAGACCTCAAAGGTATGGGAAGCAATCTTTCAATGGCTCGGAGTTAGCATGGCGCAGCCATATGAAGTGTCCTCGCACTTTCAGTTCTTTACTAGTTTGAGTGGCCGGAAAAGAAATAAGAAGCTCTTGATGGCTCTTTGGTGTTGTACTACTTGGCTTATTTGGAAAATGCGTAATGAGAGTAGATTTGAGAACAAAAGATGGGAGAGTGCAAACCTGTTTGGAGAAATCAAAGCTAGAGTGTGGAGTTGGGGTAGAATTTTTGGTTTTGTTAATGATGGAGTTGGGATTCATAGGTGGATGTCGAATGATGAATCCCCGATGATTTTGTAATCTTCTTGGTACTACTGGTGCCTTTTCGTTCTATAATATTTACTTTCCTTATCAAAAAAAAAAAAAAGTTGAATTTACAATTTACGTAATCACCCCCAACAATAATTAAGGAATGAATTGCATATAATCTTTGCACAATAATAAAATATTGTTTCCTTCAATTAAGCGAACCAATTCCACTCATAAAATCATTATTGTGATTTGTGACGCTCGATTATATTTAGCAAATCATCTACCTTTCTTTTGCACTACATACAGATACATGACTGTTAGTCAAATTGTACTCGTGATGAACACCGATTAGGTGGATGCCAAATAATTGGATGGTTAATTTAATTGTATCTTTTTGAATGATAATAAGTAATAGAAAATTGAAGGAATAATAATAATAATAATAATAATAATAATAATAATAATAATAATAATAATAATAATGATGATGATGATGATTAAGTAAATATCCCATCAAATTAACTTATTATTATTATTATTATTATTATTATTATTATTATTATTATTATTATTATTATTATTATTATTATTATTATTATTATAAAGAAAACCTAGTGAAATGAGATTATTGTAGCAATAGTGATTTTATCAACCAATGATTGTAGTTTATATTGAGTGACAAATTATAATACGCAATATTTTTTAAATATTATAATAAATTATAGTGATATGATTATGTTATACTAATAAATTAGATGAGATTATTATTAATACATAATTTATAGTAATTTAAAAAGTGTGCTAACAGACACCAGTTAAAAAACTGGTGTCGAGATAAAACATTCAATATATAATTATGTATTCCATCCGTCCACCAATTCTTGACCCATTTTGTCATTTTGGTCCATCCACCAATTCTTGACCCATTTCATTTTTAATAATTTTTTCACTAACAATAAAGTGTGACCCTCATTCCACTCACAATAACTCACCCATTTCTTAAAACTAGTGTCACTATGAAATGAGTCAATAAATGGTGGATAGAGGGAGTATCTTCATTTATACATGAAAGGTATAAATCAATTTAAATTGAGCAAGTTATGACAATTTAAAATTTCTATATGTTAAATATTTTTTTGTGTTTCTTTTAGTTTTTTAAAATATTGTTTTAAAGTTGAGATTATTGACACGTTAATGTAACGTTGAAATAAAAAATAGAAAATATGAAGGAATATCTAAAATGATTAGAATAATATAATATATTAGTTACATTATTTGATTATTTCATAAAAGTACAAGTTAATAAAAAAATCATAACAATTGTAAAATTAAAAAAGTGTAAATGAGTGACTATAATTATGAGAATAATGTCATACGTTGAGCACATCGATCGATAACTAATAAAAATATACTATAGGACAATATATCATAATAAATTAGTGAACTCGAAATAAGTAAAAATATAGAAATAAATTACTATAGTAGCAAAAATAATGTCATACACTAACACATCTATTAATTACTAAATAAAATTATGCTATAGGACATTATATTACAATAAATTAGTGATCTTGAAATAAAAAATAAAAAATAAAAAAGAATAACTAAAATGCTTAGAATAATATCATATGTTATGTACATTCTTTGATTATTTCATAAAAGTATAGATTAATGAATAAATCATAACAAATTAGTGAAATTGAAATAAAACTTTTAAAACATAAATGTATTACTATAAATGTGAGAATAATGTCATAGGTTGAGCACATCGATCTATAACTCAATTAAAATGTATTATAGGACATTATATTATAGTAATAAATTAGTAAACTCAAAGTAAATATAAAAAAATTGACTATGATTATAGTAATAATATCATGCGTAGAGTACATCAATCAATTATTCAATAAAATTATATTACTCTCCCCATCCACGAAAAAACTTCCTAGGAGGGAGTGATACGCATTTTTAAAAAAAGATTGTTAGATGTATTGAGAGTGAGAAAAATGTGTTATAATTAATATTGAGAGTTGTGAAAGTAAGAGTAATTATAAGTGGTGGGGTATAGTCCAAAAATAGGTAGAAACCCAAAAAGAAAAGATATGAATTTTTTTATGGACGGAGGGAGTATAAATTTAATGAACTCAAAAAAAATAAAATAGAAATGAATTACTATAATTGTGAAAATAAAAAAGTAAACATATTGAAAAGAAAAAACAAAATACAAATGAAAAAGAAAAAAAGGTAAAACAAAACAAAAGGTATTACTCCTATATTAGTAGTACATTGTACAATTAAATATTAGAGGAATATTGTGACATTTTATAAAGGATATTTAAAAAAAATTGTAGTATTACCTTATCCATGAATTTCATTCTTTAAAAAAATATATCAATACATAAGATTGTGAAGACTGAAATTTGTATTTTAAATAAAAAATAATAAAATCGGTTCATATAATTTCTAAAATAAAGTGGTCATATTTAAGTAGATATGATCTTGATTAGTGGACATCAATATTTTGTTTCCGAAAATTGTTGTAGTGAAAAAAGGAAAAAAATCTTTAGAAATTTTCCCATATAAATAAAGGGTGATCTAGTAATAATCATAATTCAAATTAGGTAATAAATTTTCAAGGGTATTATGTACGCACATATTATGTGTGTTTAGCAGTACTCATTAGTATATACTACATCTTATCGAGTATGATAAATTTGATTGAAGTAGGTAGGTCCACATCCCTAACATGATACTTTATGGCCACTTGATTTATACTCCATCTATTCCAATAAAAGCGGTGCATATTTTTTTTTGAGTCATCTCAATGAAAGTGGTGCATTTCATTTTTCAATAATAATTTTACACTATAAATAATGTAGCCACACACACCTTTACATATTTTTACACTACAATCTTATTCTCCTTAAATCTCGAGCAAAAAAAAAACGCATCGTTTTCGTTGGGACGGAGGGAGTATTGTTTTTTGACTAGGTTTTGAAAAAGATAATGGGACGTCTGAATTGTGAGATTTGAGTTTGATAGTGTTGGGCAAGTGGAGGTGACAAATTCCACACCAAGCAAAAGAGTTAAATTTATTGTTTGTGAAAGTCTGATAATTAACATTTCACGTGACGAAGCAGTTGCCTTGCTCCATTTATCAACAAATTCCCAACAAGAGAGTAAATTTAAGCATCACGGATAACCGATACCGATGTCTTTACCCCAATTCGAGCACGTCTAAATTATTAGTATGTCCCATATTTAATGTTGCATCGTAGTTAGCTACAGTTTTGATTTTTAGTCTTATTTTACATGACACAGTTTGAAAGGACGTGCATATCTTGATTTAGTGGTAAATTAATTATAATATTTAAGATCAAATATTTCGAGTTGGAATGTGATTTTTAAATTTATTTATTTAATTATTAATTTATATAAAAAATCCTCTCACTCAATTTAATTGTCGGTCCTCCGAAAGCTTTACATACAACTTAATATCTGCAAAAAAAAATTATCCAAATCTATACTATATTAGTAATAAAAATTTAGCGGACATGGGCTTGGGCTGTGTGCAAGTTGAAGCTTTCTGTGGGCCATGATCTATCGAATCTGACCCCAAAACTATTATCGAATGGGCTTGGGCTACCTATAATGTTGGAAGCTTTGTGTAGGCCATGTTTTATGTAGTCCGAGCCCAAAAACGTAATCGAAACAACCAAATACAAGAAAAGAAAAAATATAAAGGCAGAGATGAACTATGATGCTGCCCAGGATCGAACTGGGGACCTTTAGTGTGTAAGACTAACGTGATAACCACTACACCACAGCATCACACGAACGTTATTTCTAGATTTTTCTATAGAGTTTAATCAGACAGACAATTAATGAATGATTATGATCAGTTGCTGGACTGTGGCGATTCCAAACCACCTTTCGTTTTCCAGATACAAACACCAACAGTAATTTCTAGGAAATTTCCTGGCTACGATGCCTTATTCATGTCTATAATTTCTTGCAACAAAAATGGTACCTTACCTCAAACTCTGCAGTTTGCAGCCCTTTAAAAATAGTAACCCAAGCAAAACATGCATATAATCGTCGAACTATTGCGAGACTAGTTATAGTAGTCTCACCAACAAACCTTACCTACCAATTATTCTTGTCTTGGTTTGCAAAAACCCATAAAGAGAGAAGCATAGATGAGCAGAAATGGCTAATAATCTCCTGAGATTATCTCTGCAAGTGTGGAATTCGGGCATGGGGCTGGGCGGCGTTGCTACAACTTTTTATGGCATTTTGATCTTCAGAGCTGCTGGAGCACAAAGTTCGTCTTCTCACCATATTACTATACCATGGTAATTACTATAGTTAAGTCAAGTCTCTGTGTTTCTTGACTATTTCTATGTTGATTGGTCTGAAGAAGCAAAGTGAATGCATGGTAGAGAATAGAGAGAGGTAGTGTTTTTGCATTGTATGTTTAATCTGTGGTGTTTTGCAGGTTTTTTCATGCGTTTCTTTTTGTGGGTATTGTGTTGTGCGCAGTAAGCTGCTTAGGCCATTTCGCTGCAAAGACTGCAAATACCTGTTGCCTCTCTACTGTATCTTTCCATTCAACATTACATTCTTTTATTTGTTTATTTCATCTTATCCACTAGTTTTGTATATCTACTCCCTCCGTCCCGCGAGTCTTGACACGTTTGGGTTCGGCACGGGAATTAAGGAGTTGTAGATTAGTGTTTTAAGTGTGTAATTAATAAAGTATAAAATTGATAAAGTAGGAGAGAGAAGATAATAAAAGTGATAAAGTAGGAGAGATAATATAATAAAGGTGATAAAGTAGAAGAGAGAATATAATAAATGTGATAAAGTAGGAGAGAGAATGTAATAATTATTACCCAAAAAGAAAACGTGTCAAGACTCGTGGAACGGCTCAAAAAGGAAAACGTGTCAAGATTCGTGGGACGGAGGGAGTATATATATTTTGATTTATTAATGGGGCTTAACACAAAAGCAGTACGTAGGTATTATCCTAGTGCTGCTCACATTGGAGTTTGTGATGATGACAGATGCATTCTTCAATCCTAAGTGGATAAAGGTACGTACCTTATCACTCTCCAATATTCATATTCCTCTGGAGTAGAATTTACTCTAGACTAAGGTTACGTTTATTTTGCATGATTGAATATTTTTATCCTCAAGAGTAGAATTTCTTCAATTTCATCATTTCAATGGGATAAGAATTAAGTAAAACTAGCTTAAATGATAGAAATAATTAAGAGTCTTGAGGTATGCCAAAGTTTCAATTCATCAAAATAATTAGTAAACAAGGGATAGCCTTACAATTTTTATTTATCAAGGCTAATCTTTCAAAATAAACGCTCCTGAGTGTCTGACTTGCTCTCTTGCTAATCAGGACTTACTAGTACCAGTAAACCAATCTGGCAAATTGGATGAGTATGTCTTGAAATATCTGGCTTTCATGGTTTTCCTACTACAGGTACGTACCTCAAAAAGACTAAATCATTATAACAAAGTTGTGGTCACATTTGGGTGAGAATTGAATGCTACTTAATTTGTTTTCTCCAAGTGCAGGCTATCTGCGTCTTATTGGCAGCTCTAAGCATTCATGATAATATAACAGACGAGGAGGTTGATGGCTATGAAAGTGAATACCAAGACCAAGATGAGCAACCACTTTTGTACTCCGTAGCTCGATGGCAACACTCGGAGCGTTATATCGTCTGAAAATTACTCCATACACATCACAGTCAACATTGAGATCGAAATCAAGTATATGTATGTATTCAAGATTAATGGAGGCCGGGCTGGGGAAACATTTCTCCACCGACTCATTCTGTCTCTCAACACAAACGACTAAAAAGCTAAACAAACACTAATCCTCCAAAGAAACTTAAAAGAATGAGAGCTAAAACAAAACGACCACATATCTCATCAAAGCATATGAGTAGTTCCAAGCTAGTGAGATTTGGTGTTGGTCTTCACCGATAGGCTTCTCTTCATCCGGCTATACGGGCCGACAGCCGTGTCCATAATGTACATGTAGATGACCTGACTCCAAGACTTATAGGAATCCAAGGTATCATAATACTCTGGTGCAATCTCCCTCAACCTATGAAGCTTCTTCCCGGGGATCCTTGGGAAGTCATGGTGCTCGTTATGGTAGCCCACGTTCCATGTCATGAGATTCAGAGGGCCGTAATACGAATACGTCTCTTGATCCCGGTTGAAAACGTAGTGTTCGGAGATGAAGTGGCCAGCCATGGGGTGCATCCCACCCCCAACAAATGTAGACAGTATCAGATAACCCAATGCCTTCCACCCCCACACATACACCATGCCAACATCCAGCCCTACTTGCACAATCAAGTTGACAAACTCCCACAGCCCCGGGGGCTTGGGTTTCAGAAACAGAGGGCGAAGGGCGTAGAAGAAGAGCTGCAGCATCACCCAGATTGATTTGGTGAAGGCGTTTCGAACGAGAAAGGCCTCAGTTTTGCTGGGAATGTCCATGTCGACGCCGTCCACGCCCTGATACCGGTGGTGCTCGAGGTGGTACTTTTGGAAGGTGACGGACATTGGCACACCGATGGGGAGGTTAGCGAATATGCCGAGCCATCGGTTGTAATGGGGGGTGCTGAAGGCTAAGTTGTGGCTGAGTTCGTGGATGGCTAAGAAGAGATTGTTGTTGAGAAAAGAGCCAAAGAAGTAAGCTACGATTAGGATGTTCAACCATGATGCATTGCTGAGGAAAGCTGCGGTCCATAGTTGAATCAATACAACCGCAGCAATCTAAAAAATTCTGCATCAGAAGACATACAATGCACGCAACAGAAAATAGAAAAAAATCCAAATTTTGAAATTAACCTGGAGGGAAGCAAAGGGGTCGGGGCCAAAGAGTTGTTTTATTTGAGGGTATTTGGAGAGGATGATTTTTCTGCGGGAGGCATGTGGCTCGTCTGTGTAAGACCAGAAAAAGTCAGTAGCCATGACTCCCTCTTCTTCTTCTCCGCTTTGGTATCCCATTCTTCTTTTCTCCTCTCCTCGCTGCTTTGGACTCTCTCCCCACCACCTCTTGTGTTGTTTTTTTTCTTTTTTCCGGAAACAGATTTTTGTTTGTGGGTTCCAAGGGGATTTATATCTTATTCATTCACTTATTTACTAATTTTTGAATAAAGGTGAGCATGGAATTGTGGGATGTCTGTGAATCCCGCCGAATATCAAGGATGATTTGGGGTTATTGCATATTTGCATTCACTATATATACAATTATGGACCTTGTTTCTTGATGTCAATCGGACTCGGTATTTCGAGTGCGTGAGAGTTTTTTTATGTGTCATACTTTATTTTATTTTTTCCCTTAATAAGTGTTTTATTTAAAAATATTATAGTAATAACTGATAATATAACAAAAAAAGAGTAGGTAGTCGGTCGGAGAATTAGGTAGTCGCCCGAGAGGCTACCTCCCCAAAAGGCTACTTTTTCAATTAAGAAATTTAATTTCCTACAAAAAAAAATAGGTAGTTGGTTGGAAAAGTAGTCTCCGAGGAAGTAGCTGCTTAATATCATTGCGAAAATGATTTTTTTTTCATAATTAGTAATTTTGCTTTCCAGATTTTAATGTATTGTTTAATAAAGAAAAAAAATAAAAATCTCAAATATCACTTTGAATTGACTGACATCAACATCCTTAGTCAATAATTGCATAATTTTTTTACATTTTTCTTACATAATTGTATTTGTATAAAAAAATATAAGTCTTTACACAAAAAATAATATAAAATCATTAACATTCAAGGGCAATATAAACCTTCACTTTAATTTAGGCATATAATCAATTTTTTTAATAAATATGAACATTTTTAATTCAAAATTATAAGTATAAGCATTTTTACCTATTAACTCTATTTAAAATCTCTTAAAGCTCACTCGTTTGTACTACTATTAAATAGTATTAATTAAGCAAACCGCATTTAGAGATTCTTATACTTTAACTTTATATTCCTATTAGTCCTTGTACAATTTTTTCATTTTATTAGTGCTCTTAGAGCATTCACATCGGTCGGCTCATAAGACTGACTCGAGTCAGCTTTTGCTATGAGTCAACTGATGCGAAGAGGGGCGGCGTCTTGAGCTCTGGCTTGATAATGAGTCGGGCTAATACTCATTTTTCTTCATACACGCTATAATTGAAAAATGTGAGGTTGGCCCATTTCTCATTCTTTTTCTGGGCTATCACTTAAGCCCAGAACCGAGCCCTCTCTTTTTTCTCCCGGCCCATTCCCAAACCCTAGCCTACTACCCCTCTGATATACCCCACCCGAGCCCCACTCTCTCTCTCACTTCCCTCAGCGCCGCTTCCCTTTCCCTTTCTTCTCTCTCCCCAACTCCTCGGCTCCTCCACCCTCCCACCGCCCTTTTGCCTTGATTTCTCCAGCGCCTTCAATGGCGTTCCACCCTACCGTTGCTACTGCTCCCCTTAAAACCCTGATGCTTCCTCATGCTGGGTGTACCGTTATTATCAAAGTGAGAAAGGCTCTGCTATTCCTTTCAAGTGTTGTTGTTTCTTTGGTAGTACGGGATTCCCTGTGTGAGTGGAGGTATCACCGGGCTTTCCAGACCATCGGAGCCCTGATTGGTGGTTACCTGAAGTAGATCTGAGCCGCCGGAGTTCTGTACTTGGCTCCTGCTGTTGGTGGCTCTGCTGAGATCTGAGAAGCTGCTCCATATCCACCACCTGGTCTTGATCGAACTGCTGCCGAAAGGGTTGCCGAGTTCAAGGGGAAAATCTGAGCCCCACCGTGTCCCGAGGACACTTTTCCCCTCCTCTAAACCCTAACTCTCTTTATTTCTCTCATTATCTTTCCTGTATCTCTTTTACTCCTTTCATTCCCTTTTGTGCAGATCTGAAGGAGGGAAGGAGGAGTCGCAGAGGGATCGAAGATCAGAGAAATCACTTCCCGGCAGAGCAGAGAAGTCCTAAGGGGCAGAGCAGAGAAGTCGTGAATTCTCTGCCAAGTGCCAGAGGAATCGAGGCGCTCCTGCTGCCAGAGAAGTCGAAGGAGCAGAGCAGAGGGATCAAAGCTTCAGCACAAAGGAAGATCAAGTGCTTGAGCACGAAGTGGGAAAGACAGGAGGTTCGGGAACCAAGTGGTGTAATCCTGGTTAGGCGAAGATACCCAACAAAAAAGAAAATGAAAAAAAAAAAAAAAGGTGCAAGTATTGTGGCAATTTGCAGAAACTCTAAAAGTAAAAAATGGAGTTTTGGGGAGTTGCAGGCGGTTTGGGGAGAGAGGACAAACTTTTGGAAAATGGCACGTTCTTGTAGGAGGGGGGAAAAATTAAAGTTAAATTCATGTTCATACTTGCTTTGATTATTTTTTAAAATATTCTTTTTGTTTTCCTTATTTTTTTTAACTTTTTTTATGTAGCTTTTTTTTTTGTCTAGATTTTGAAGTACTGAAATTCTAAACTAGTATATGTATAAAGATGAAGGATTTTTTTAAATTTATGTAATTTTTTTATTTATGTTTGTTATTGTAATTTTATGATATTTTAATTATTGTAATTTTTAAATTTAAATTAACTCAAATTCAAAACTAAATTTACAGTGAACATGATGCGTCAGACCTTAAAATAAAGGGCAAATTAGAAAAATCTTCATTAAGGCAAAACTGTACAAAACAAGCTGCAATGGTTCGCAAATAAATTCCGGCAAAATTTGGTGATCTCTGACACTAGAGAATCGGCGTGAGGCAGCAATCAGGATTGGGAGCGAGAATTCAAAGAAAACATAGACGACAAGGAGTGAGCCAAGCCCGACACAATCGCCGCCTTCACCTGCCCCCTTTTAGGGATCGGACGGCCGTACTCCGTCCTCCGCCCCGAGTTCCCGCCGTTGATGTTCAGATTCATCATCTCTCTGCGTCCTCCTTCCATCTCTCTAATCCTCTATTTCTTTTTTTCTCTCTTCAATTCACTCTGCAGATTTCACTAAGTGTTGTGTTGCTACTAAACTTGCTTTTGGCTGTGGAGAATGACTGCAACTTCGATCCTCTTATATATAACTCTCGATTCCCAAAATGCCCTTCCTTTTGAGACGTATTTACGACTTTCCGCAATGTAAACGCTCTCGTTGTGGAGGGCACTAAAGAATGTGGTGAGATTCTTTGGCGGAAGCAAAAAAAGAGTGGCAATTATTACATTGCTTTTCGATTATTTAATGACACGCCTAACTTGACTTGCACATACATCACGTGGGAATTATTTTCCCAGTGGTGAAAGTGGACGTCGCTGCCTGGGCTCCACGCTGCCTCTTTATCTTTTATCTCAAACTATTGAGATTATTACAAGTTTGAATTCATGCTTTGATTTGATCGATTTCTTACGAAATTTCGTATAGTCTGCAGTTATAAAGCACTCCACTTATCTACTATGTTTTTGGATTTACAAATCTGTACAAAATTTAACATCGACCCGATTCACTTAATCTACCTGGTGCTCATTTCATCTACTACAATTCAATAAGAAAAATACGATTAATGTATAGACTTCAAAAAAAATGAAATACAGCGAGAGGGAGTGAAAAATCAAACATAGTTCACGAAATTTTTGACTCAATGATTTTGAAGCATGACTTGAATGGAAGACTATTTATTTTTATTTTGGGGAAGGTAGGAAATAAGAAGACTCAATCTTGACCACTCACACGTTCACACATCACATCTATATCTGTTCTTTTTTGTCCACTTCAAAAAAGCCACCTTCACCTATCGAATTATTTAGTGTGGGGGACCCCGAAGAAGCATGTCAAAACACATGGGGAATATTTTAATAAATAAAGAAAAATGAAATGCTCACATGAATTTATGATGATGTAGACAATAGCACTATAATTTTTTATTTTATTTTTTTGTTTCTTTTTTTTTAAAAAAAAAGAGGATCAATAATAATTTCTCATTTTTCATCTTGATAACTCAAACTCCCGATTTATTAATTAGAGGGAGAACGTCTTACCAACTTAATTATATGCACTTCATTGTGATATACTAGTATATTATGGTAGTGAGTACTCCCTCCGTCCCACGAATCTTGACATGTTTGGTTTTGGCACGAGAATTAAGAAGTTGTAGATTAGTATTTTAAGTGTGTAATTAATAAAGTATAAGATTGATAAAGTATGAGAGATAAGGTAATAAAAGTGATAAAGTAGGAGAAAGAGTGTATATAAATGTGATAAAATAGGAGAGAGAAGGTAATAGTTATTACCTTATTTGAAAATGTGTCAAGATTCATGAGACGGCCCTAAAAGGAAAACGTGTCAAGATTCATGGGACGGAGTGAGTACATTATAAGCTTGGATATATAGTTTCTACATTTTGGTCGTAGACAAGTCTCGAGTAAATTTCATTCATGGTTGAATTTTTTTTTTTATAAGGAAAGTAAATATTATAGAACGAAAAGGCACCAGTAGTACCAAGAAGATTACAAAATCATCGGGGATTCATCATTCGACATCCACCTATGAAACTCAACTCCATCATTAACAAAACCAAAAATTCTACCCCAACTCCACACTCTAGCTTTGATTTCTCCAAACAAGTTTGCACTCTCCCATATTTTGTTCTCAAATCTACTCTCATTCCGTATTTTTCAAATAAGCCAAGTAGTACAACACCAAAGAGCCATCAAGAGCTTCTTATTTCTTTTTCGGCCACTCAAACTAGTAAAGAACTGAAAGTGCGAGGGCACGTCATATGGCTGCGCCATGCTAACTCCGAGCCATTGAAAGATTGCTTCCCATACCTTTGAGATCTTTGGACAGTGGATCAACACGTGGTTCGTGGATTCCTGCCGATGAAAACAGGCGTTACATCCCACCTCGACTTCACACAACATCACATTTCTTCTCAAGAGGTTGTCACACGTCGGAATTCTGTTCTTCAAAATTCTCCATGCGGTAAGCTTGACTTTGTTTGGAATAGGGATCTTCCACACCTTCGTACTCGTATCAGTTTCCTCCACCGCCTCCGTAGTCTCGTTTGCTTGATCTTTAATAGCTTCATAAGCGGACTTGGTTGTAAAGCCTCTCCCAGTGTCGCCATTCCATGTCCATCCGTCCTTGTTACCTGCACACAGATTAGTACCAGAAACAAGGCTAAGCAGCTCCGAAACTCCTTCCCTCTCTCTCTCAAACAGCTCTCTTCTCCACCTTAAATCCCAACACCATCCGGTATCAGTCCATTCCCCAACTTCACAGATTGCAGCTTCTTTATTCGCACTCAACTGAAAAAGTCTAGGAAAAGTAAACTTCAACGGCTTTTGACCAACCCACCACTGAGTCTAGAATTTAAAGGTCTTCCCATCCCCCACCTTTGGCTTCAAATTTTGAACAAACCAAAAATTGCTCGCCCCTCCCGCCGCAGAAACGATCTTCGGCCACCACCCATCTCTAAATCTACCTTTCCCCGCGTTTTCCATACCTGTCTCTCCCCACTCAACCTCACCATAAATGGACCTAACAATTTTTGCCCAAAGCATGTCCCTTCCAGTAAGGTACCGCCACAACCATTTAACGACTAGTGCCTGATTAAACCACTCAATATTTTTAAGCCCCAAGCCTCCTTCATCTTTTGAAGCACAAAGCACCTTCCACTTCACCCAAGCAATCGCACTTTTACTAGCACCCCCTCCCCACAGAAAATTACCAAGTAAAGCATTGAGAGAACTCACAATTGATTTTGGTAAACAGGTAAAAGAGAGCTGATAAATCGGTATGGATTGAAGCACAGCCTTCACCAAGGTCACACGGCCCGCGAGAGAGAACTTCCCATTTTTCCACGAATCGATTTTCTTTCTCACCATCTCAACCAAGTATTTCCAATCAGCAACCTTTTTGCCCTTGCTGCCCACTTTAATACCGAGGTAATTGAAAGGTAAGGAGCCCACATCACAACCCAAAACAGCCGCCATCCTCTCGATCGTATCCTCCTCGACCCGAACTCCGAAGAGACAGCATTTTTTGAAATTGACGGCAAGCCCTGATAGTAGCTGGAACACTCTGAGAATCATTTTAACTGCCACTGCATTTCTTTCATCATCCTCCATCAAGAAGACCGTGTCATCGGCGTATTGGAGGTGCGGAATTGAAATGTCATCATTTCCTACCTTTACCGGCTTAATCAGCTCCTTCTCAACAGCTCTCGTAATCAAAGAGTGGAGCCCCTCCGCTGCAACAAGAAAGAGAAACGGGGAAAGCGGATCCCCCTGCCGTAATCCTCTTTCTAAACACACCTCACCAGATGGAGATCCATTTACCAAAATATTCGTCGTCGCCGAGGAGATACAACCTCGGATCCATTTCCTCCATAATGGCTCAAAATCCATTCTTTCAAGCATTAAATCCAAGAAATCCCACTCAACGGAGTCATAGGCTTTCGCGAAATCCACCTTGAAGATAATCCTCCCCTTTCTCTTCTTAGAAGCCTCCGCGATTGCTTCATTTAGAACCACCACCCCATCTAGGATGTAACGGCCGCCAATGAAGGCACTCTGATTATCCGAAATAACTGAATCCATGACCTGTTTCATCCTATTCGCCAAAACCTTCGCAATGACTTTGTAGAGGCTACAAATAAGTGAAATAGGCCTAAACTCCTCAAGTGAGCAAGCTCCTTCTTTTTTAGGAATGAGAACGATGAATGAAGAGTTACATCCACGAGGGATTTTGCCATTGGAGTGAAATTCAATCATCACCTTTAAAAAATCTTTCTTGATAATCTCCCATGACGCTTTCCAGAACTTGAGGTTAAAGCCATCCGGTCCCGGGCTCTTGTCACCGTCACAGCTCCAAATGGCCTCTTTAATTTCTGATTCTGAAAAAGGTTTGATCAGCTCCGCATTATTTGCTGCAGAAATTTTCCGAGCAGTGAAATCTCCCGGTATCATAGGTAGGACGCGCGGCGTCTTCTTGAAGTGATTCTCGAAGAACGTTTTGACGTTCTCCTTAATGATCTTTGGATCCTCGATCCAGCAATCCCCAACATCAAGCCCTGCAATTTCATTCTTCTTTCTTCTCCCAACAATTGCTTTGTGATAAAAACTACTCCCTCCGTCCGCCAAAAGTATGGCACAATTACTATATTTGGCGTCCGCAAAAAGTATTCCACTTTCCTTTTTAAGCCATGGTCCCACCATCCACCTTTATATTTTATCCTTACAAACACTCTTTATTTACAAAAAACCCATCCCAAATTCAATCTCCACCACACATCTCAAAAAGTGGTGGGACCCTTTCTCCACTACATCAACATCATCACCAATTTTATTAATCTCCGTGCCCAGCCAAAGTGCCATACTTTTGGCGGACGGAGGGAGTAGTATTCAGATCGCCCTCCTTGACCCATTTGACTTTCGCCTTTTGTTGGAGAAGACTACATTTTTCTTTGGATTTAAGGAAAATCTTTGCTCGTAATTCATTTCTCCTGATTGTCTCACTCTCCTCAAGACCAAAGGTGTCATCAAAAATGTCCAGCTCCTGAAGTTCATCCTTAAGATCTGTCAAGCCGTGCTCAATGTTGCCATAAATCCTCATATTCCACTCTTTCAACGCACTCTTCACCAATTTCAATTTCTCTTTGAACACAAAGCAACTCCATCCTTCAATCTTAGCTTCATCCCAAGATTTCCTTACCAACGCGCAGAAATCTGGGTGGGAGAGCCAAGAATTAAGGAACCTAAAAGGTTTGGGTCCCCAGTTCTTGGTTTTTGAAGTCAGGAAGATCGGACAATGGTCCGACACTGATCTCTGAAGCCCCCTTCCGACTGTTTCCGGCCATTCCTGCATCCATTTCTCGTTGACCATAAATCTGTCTAGTTTGCTCTTGCATCCTCCACCAGGTTGATACCACGTAAACTTTCTTCCCTGTGTTCTGATTTCCAGCAGATTACTTTGCCTAATAAAAGCGTCAAAAGACCTTGCATCTGCTTGATTAAAGACAGCACCTTTCCCCACCCTTTCTCCCGAATCACGCACTGCGTTGAAGTCGCCAAGAAAACACAGGCACGAGTCTTTGTTTTGAAGAGCAATAAGCTGTAATGTATCCCACAAAGATTCCTTTTCGGTGGTTCCCATGGGCGCATACACATTAACAAAACAACAATGCAGGCCTCCTTGTAGCCAAATCCCATTAACAATAACAGCCCCCGTCACGTTCCATTTACTAGTTGCCACAAACTTATCCTTGTTCCAGACCGATAGTATTCCACCCGATCTGCCTTCTGACTCCCTCACAGCCCAATCAAAATTACTCATCCCCCACCACTTATCACACATTGGGGAACAGAAAATTTCCATTTTGGTTTCCTGAACAAAACAAAAATCTAAAGCATTTTTCCTAACCAATTCTCCGATATCACTCTGTTTAATGGAACTCCCCAAGCCTCTAATGTTGTAAGATAAAATATTCATTAAGAACCTGCTTCAATATCACCCACGACCTTCGGATCTCCTGCCTTCGCTCTTTGCTCCTTTAATTGCTCGATCATGACCGCGTCTTGGTGATTGCTCGATAAACCCAACTTCTTGGCAAAGAGCCATGTTCTTGTATCTTCATCTCTGTCCGACTTCTCCCAATCCGCCTCAGTAGATCGCGAACCGCTTCCATTCTTGCCCATCTCACCCTCTGATTCAATATCAGCAATGAAATTGCCCCAAACTTGATGCTGATTTTCGGTGGCTTTTGATTTATGAATTTTCTTCCTCGAAACTCCTCCTCGTCTGTTCGCCGTTCCTTTCTTATAAACAACCCCCGCAGTGAGAGAATCTTATACCCTCGAGGGATCGCACTCCACCCCCTCAAGTTCATTTTGAAATTCCTTCTCTTTCTCGTTTCTACTCCCTTCGCTGATCTCTCTACCTCTACTCTCTGGCTCATTTGAAGGTGATTTATCAGTCCCTTTGGAGGAAACCATCTGTACTTGGCTCCCTTTATCTGTGCCAGAGTAATGTGGGAATGGGCCATTAGTTTCCACAACCTTCCTCTCAAGTTCTGAGACGCCTTTTTTTTGAGTAACCGAATCATTTCCTTCACCGTCCTCTGTTTCCGACTCGACGATGGAAGCCTTCGCCGGAGACTGTGAGATATCTAGTAAAGAACATTCTGAGTCAGCATCTTCGTCCAAAGACCACTCCTCCTCCTCCGGGGAAACGAAATTATCGGGCATTTCTTCCACCCGGATTTGGAACGAAGCACCGTCGATTTTACATTTCATGATGTTTCCGATAGAGTTGAACCCAGTAGACATCTTTATATAAGCCGCGTCCAGCCTCTCTTTCGTTCTTGTTTTTTCTTCAATTTTCAGAAGCAACCCGAACCTCGCGCTTGCCGTACTGAAGAAACGGGAATTCCAAACATGTAGCGGGACTCCGGTCCATTTAGTCCAGACAACTCTTTGATAGTTGATATCCACAGATTTCCAAGGCCTCCACCACTGCAACCAGAAGTCTCTCCATTCGTTGAGCTTATTGAGATTTTCCTCGGTCGTCTGCTCGTTGCTGCTTTGGATTAGGACCATGTTGCCACCGAGGGAGTTCAACTTAAAACAACCTGCGCATTCACTATTTATTTCCTCTCGAACTTCCTCCCAGAGAAACTCAGATTTAATGTAACCTGTAAAAGCCCCATTAAGCCAAACCAGGTCTTCTTCCTTCGTCTGGAACTGTAAGGTTTCGTCATCAAGTTCTTTATCATCTTTAGCACCTGTAAGAGCTTCCTTAAACGATACACCTGCGTGTCTGTTATACACCTTCATGGTGCATTGCTGGATCTGTTTCAACTTTTTTTCTTTGACGCTATTCTGCTCATTCCTTCTCTTCTCATCATCCCTTTCGAATTTAGGCTTATAAACTCTAACCTTATAACTGCCAATCCAAAGTTTGTTCAGGTCCTCCAGTAAAGTCTCAGACCTCTCCACCTTTTCAAATCGAACAAAGCCGAACGGTCTTCCCAAAGAGCTCTCTTCCTTGGGCAGTATACATCCACCGTCTTCGCAACCGTCTCGAACTTACGTCTTAGAAAATCAATGCTGCAATCCTCTGGGATGTTGTTAAAGAAAAAGGTTGTAGTGCCTTCACGTTCATTCGAACTCCAATCTCTTCTTCCATTCAAACTGCTCCGGTTCCAGCTTCTTGCTGGTTTTCTCTCGACATGTTTGGGACCAATCCCTCTTCTTCTCACCTCTCTCCACTCTCTCTCCCTCTCTCTAGGCTCCATTGTAGAGTTTATCACCGTTTTTAGGAAGTAATCAACTACAACGAGCAATACATCAATCAAACAAAAACGAACTGTAAGGTAAGCTCTTTCCTTAACTTTGCTAATTTCAGTTCAAATCTACTCCATTCGTTTCAACATGGCACCTTCAATTCATTTCATTTATTATACAATACGTTCACCCCCATGAACAACCCATCTGCTTGAAAACTTTCAAGGTAATTTGCTATCTCAATTGCTCAATTCAATTCGCATCCATATCAACTGAACATCACCTGAGATAAGGAAGTAGAACTTAGCTTTAAAAGAGGAAGGACTGACTGCCCGTTCGGTTGGGACAAAGCGACGTGACAGCAGCGACGATTGGTCGCGGGTGAGCGGCACGGCGCGGTGGGCGTGGCCGGATCTGTGGGCGAGGGCGGTCCGGCAGAGACCTCAGGGCTGCGGATCTGCTGGCTGCTGCTGTGAAGGCTCAATCCCGTACTTCATCTGGACTCAGACGAGAACTCCTCAGCTTGAGGGGTCTTTGGAGTGTTACCAAAACTGATCTTAAACCAGGAAACTTAAATTGCAACAAGAGGTGATGGCGTGGACGTCAGCGAGCGAATTGAGCACCGGCGGGAGGGTATCGTCGCCGCGTCGGAACTGAGTGGCTGGAAGCAATTTCCCATTCATGGTTGAATTAATAGTCCATAAATTAATTAGGTCCTTGTATAGTTCCAAGATCCAACAAATTATGATTTAGTTTAAGAGCACTAAACACAATGATAGATTAAAATTTCACAAAATGATTAGGTAAAAAAAAATATAGTGTACTAATTGGTATGAAAGCGAGAGGCAACACAAAGATCTCGAATCTAAAGATTGCTCCTTTTTTGTAATTTTAATAAGCTCGCATATCAAAAAGTTAGCTTTTATAAAAGATTAACATAAACAAGATAGTGGTGGTGTGAAGAGATCCGGTTGCAGTTGTCAATAATTCCCCCAGCATTAAAGCATAACCATATTTTAATTAAGATGTTAATGCTCTTACTTTATGTGAATAGAAGTGATTGAAAACAAAATATGACCATATTCCTTGAACTGAAGAAAGGGGTCAGGATTTGATCTTTGATTCCGGTGCACGTGCCAAGTTGCATGTGTCACACGTGAATCCTCGTTTTCTGTCTTTCCAATAAGGTACATACGACATGGTTCCTAATTGTACTACCAATTTTGCACAAGGCACCAACAGACGTGCGTCTTCCCCATTATTTCACCATTGCTCCAGATTTAATTAAGCTTCTAAAATTTGTCCAAAAAAGTAAGCTTCTTAAAAAAATGAAATTAAAATATGCGAATATATATATATATTACAAATGGCCATGTTCAGATCTAGCATGTCTCCGACAAGCGGAATTTTGCAGGTATACCGCACAGGCACTGCAAATACTTTTTTTTTTTTTTTGAAATACGCAGATACACTTTATTATGAATTTATGATATGGGTTAGTTGGTTTTTTGTTTTATAAAAAAAATAGGCATTAGTTGGGTTACAACATTGCATTAATTATGGAATCTAGAGTTTGAATATTCGTTTACATATTAAAATATTTCCAGATAAATAGGGATAATATTATTTCTTCTTGAAGTGAAAAGAAGGAATGAAAAATGATGAAATCCTCTTTTGTGACAATGAGAGAAAAAAAGAGGTATTCAAAGAGATAAATTTTTATTATTTCCTCTTTTTGTATAATAAATTTATCAATTAAAAAGAACACATTCTGAGCGGTTAGGATATTGTATACACATCCAATCAATTTTTAAAATTTTAAAGGCTGTTTCATTGAATCATTGAAATAGTCAATGAGGAACTTGAAAGTGAGAATTTGTAAACTATTTCAAAAGTGCGGTAACTATGTTAGGAAAAGACTTTTCCGGATGTTCGCAAATGGTAATGTTTACTATGTAATTCTTGGCTTTAGCCGCAAGCTTATTTTTTTAAGGTTTTATTGCAAGAAATTTCGTCAGGTACAGAATTTTCCAACTGAAATTTCACATTTTTAGAAGTTAAGAGTATATGTTGTATATATGTTTGTAGTTTGTCATTTAATTTGTATATTTTTTCATGTCCAGATATAAAATGGTCAAATATATATAAAATAAATAAATTTATTCAAATTTTTTGTTTTATTGGCAATATATTTGAATATTGGATTTCTATTTAATATAAGGATCGGCTCCGTCAATGAAAGGTCATTAAATATGGTAAGTTAAGTTGGATTAGAGTTTTGCAGGTGAATTGAACCTTATATCTATGAATGTGAAGATCAATTTGAAGACACCGGTTTTTTTTAGTATTCGTGTCTATTGCATTTTTGTTATTGTATCACACACAATTCATGTACGTGTGAATATTTTGATGGAAGCTACTTAGATCGTTCTTTTTGTTAAAAATATTTTAATTATATTATCACTTGTAAACAAGTGTATCATTGAGAGAGATTAGATGATGAACAAACTAAATTGGGATCGAGAAGCCAAAGAAAGAATGGAAACGAAGGAGTGAGCCAATAAAGAAACAATCGCCGCCTTCACTTGCCCCCTCCTCGAAATCTGACGGCCGTACTCCGTCCTCCGCCACGAATTCCTCCTCGTCTCTCTGCCTCCTCCTTCCATCTCTCCACTCCTCAAATCGAACAAATTTACTCTGCAAATTATTTTCTAGTGATCGAGTGAGTGCTGAATTTACTGCTCCAACTCGATCGCCTTTTATACTGATTGGGCGTATTTATACGCATTTATTTGGGGGATTTTGGTGTGGTTTCTATGTTTAATTTGTGTTAAATATCGTCTTTGGATATGAATTATGGTCTTATATAAATGTTTATGGTATTTGATAGGTTTTGGAGAAAAGTATTGATTTTGAGAAGAGTTTTGAAGTCGTGAAGCTGTGTGAAGAGGAAGTTGTGCACGTCTGCCGTGCGGTGTGCCCATTCTGCCTGGGCGTGAATTGATTGCATGGATTGAAGGCTAAAGTGCCGAGAAGAAGACATGCTGGGCCACCATGTTTGATTTGGACTGATTTTTATTTAGTGGGCCTCGCCACTTTTCTTTTATTTTAAGTTATGAGCTTTTTGTTTTGTTTAGCCCATGCGCCACTTTTTGCATAGTAGAATTAGGTCTATTTCATTAGTTATATATATATATATTAAGGAGTGAGTTTTAGATCAGCTCATATCATACATATTCCAGACGGCAACTTTGAAGCAAAATTGTGGATGCAAATTTGGAGTTCTCAATTCAAGTTTTATTCCTTCATCTTTCCTTTGCAATTAATTATTTATTTTGTTTGATTTATTTTTATTATGAGTTCTAGCTAAATTTCTATATTCCGGCATTGATTAGGGAAGCACTAGCGAAATTATTCTGTGAGATCTAATTGTTCTTATACTTTATTTTATGCTTGCATCTGCGATTCTCCATGTTTAATGATATTAATTGTTTTAATCCATTAGATAGTTGCAAATATTTATTGGGTTAGAATTAGTTATATAGCCAATTGAACCGGCCATCCGTAATTGTGGTTTAGGTTTGATTAGTGGTAAATTGACCCATCAGGGTCAATGGAAAAGCAGTCCTAATTTAATAATCCTGCGTCAGAGTTTATTGGTTTTGAATCAGGTTTCTCTAGATATTAATGCTATCGGCTCATTAAACCTATAGAGCGTCTCTTACGGTTGTCAGTCGATTAGGGTAGTAATTAGTGAAGCGTCTTCCTGGTTACCGAATAATTAAGGAGAAATAAGATCACGTCAGAAGCGTCTTCGGTGGTTATAACTGGTTTGTTTGCATAATTTAAAGTTATTTTTGCATCGATGATCGGAATAATTAAGCTAGGGTGGACTTAATTGATTGCTGGAATTCTTTTATTAATTGTTGGAATTTTTATTCATCTTTTATCTATTGGAAAAATTGATTTATTTGGGTTTTATTTATTTAATTTTAAGTTTAGTATTTTCTATATATTCTTCTCAAAATTTCGTGGGTTACTTGCAGGCTTTAATTAGAGAAATTCTCGCCAATCCCTTGGGAGACGATTTTGCTTACTGCTGTTTGTACAGTGTGGGCATACCGGCTGACTGCCGGATATTTTTGGTGTAAAACGACGCACCAAATTTTGGCGCCGTTGCCGGGGATTGGTTTTAAGCAGGATTTTACTGATTTCAGTCTGTCTTTTATTTTTAGTTATTTTATTTTTAGTTTATGCCCCGTTCTTCTCGTACAGGCGTATTAGTTTTTGATCCAGAAATCGAGAAGACCGCACGAAAGTTGAAGAAGCAAGCTAAGGAGTGGAAAAAGAGATCCAATTCTGCTCCACCGAGTCTTGAGGATCAAGAAAAAATTGAAGATCCAATGGGTGACCGTAATAATAGGGATGAGGAGAACGATAGAGAGATCGTTGATCCTCGACAGGAACCACCTCAACTGATCAGAGAGTTAGGCAGTCATAGAAGCAATCGCCCTTTGTGCATTGTCCTTCCTGCCATTAATGGCAACGCTGAAATACGGCCTGGTTTCATTCAAGTGCTACCCAAATTCGGTGATTTACCTGGAGAGAGTGCACACAAGCATCTGGCTGAATTTGATCTAGTTTGCTCAACTCTACGCCCTCATGGTTTTACTGAAAATAATTTGAGGCTATTGACTTTTTCTCATACTTTGCAGGGTAGAGCGAGAGATTGGCTTTTTGATCTTCCTCCTGGTTCGATTAGAACTTGGGGAGATTTAGAAGAACAATTCTTGCGAAAATTCTTTCCTGAGTCCAGAGCTGCAAATTTGAGAATGGCCATTAGCAGCATTAAACAGAAGAAGTCGGAGAGTTTAGCCGATTATTGGGAGAGATTCCAACAGCTGTGTCGCAAGTGTCCTGATCATGGATTTTCTGACTACCAATTGCTTACTAACTATTTTTATCGTGGTATGTCTTCTTTTGATAGGAAAATTGTTGACGCTGCTTGTGGTGGAAGCTTGACCAATAAAACTTTGGACGAAGCAAAGCAACTCATCGTTGACATGGTTTCAAATGGCCAACAATATGAGGATGAGGATGATGATCGTTATAGGTCAGTGCAGAAAGTAGAAGATTCCAACATGAACGAGAGAATTGATGCTCTCACCTCTTTAGTTAGAGGACTTGCTGTCTCTAAAACTCAACACGTTCAATGTGGAATTTGCTTTGAAAATAATCATCCTACTGATGCATGTCCATCTCTGCAGGATAATAATACTGAGCAAGCGTGCATGGGATCCGCTGATGAGCAAGAGATGAACGCACAAAGGCAAAGGCGAAACGACCCTTTTTCCAACACCTACAATCCAGGGTGGAGAAATCACCCAAATTTTAGGTGGAGACAGCAGGAACCAGGGATGTACGCGCCGAATCCGCCACAGGCTGGACAGTATGCCCATACCGCACGTCCTGCACCGAGTTCTGCACCCAATATGAACGATATCATGAAGAGCCTCGCCCAGAGCAGTGAAATTGTGAAGAATTTGGTGCAAAGTCAGCAGGCGTTCCAGCATGAAACTCAGGCAGCGTTGAGTAATATGGGCACACAGATCACGCAGTTAGCCACTCAGGTGAACAAGCTGCAGGCGAATCAAGGCCGACTTCCTTCTGTCACGGAGATGAATCCCAAGGAAAATGCAAGTGCAGTAACTACAAGAAGTGGGAGAATTCTAGCTGAGCCACAACCTAAGCAGCAGGACAAAGATAAGCCCGATGAAGCCAAGGACGATGCAATTAGTGAAAAGTCACCAGAATCCACCGAGCCTAGCTCTTCTAAGGTAAGTGGAAAACCTAAGGTTTCAATTCTTCAATCACTGACTGCACCACCTTTTCCTTCTAGGTTGGCTCAGAACAAGAGAATTGAAGAAGAGAAGGATATTCTGGAAATCTTCAAGAAGGTAGAAATAAACTTGCCCTTGCTTGATGCAATTAAGCAAGTTCCCAGGTACGCAAAGTTTTTAAAAGAGTTATGCTCTAAGAAAATGAAGTTTGGGAATGATGCGAGAATCCGAGTGAGTGAGAATGTTTCTGCTGTTCTGCAAAGAAAATTGCCCCAAAAGTGTCAAGATCCTGGTATGTTCACTATTCCATGCATTATAGGTAATAAGACTATTGAGAGAGCCATGCTAGATTTAGGAGCATCCATAAATGTCATGCCTTATTCTGTGTATAAGGATTTGCAATTAGGACCTTTGAAAGACACTCGTGTTATCATTCAGTTAGCTGATAGGTCTACTGCATATCCCGAAGGTGTTGTTGAGGATGTCCTTGTCAAGGTCAATGATTTGATTTTTCCTGTGGATTTTTATATTGTTGATATGGATGATTCTGCTAAGCAATCCTTGATTCTTTTAGGGAGACCATTCATGAAAACTGCTAAAGCAAAAATTGATGTGGATAGTGGAATGCTTAGCCTTGAATTTGATGGAGATGTTGTCACATTTAATATTTTTGAGGCTATGAAGCATGTTGAGGATCCTGAATCTGTGTTCATGATTGATGTTATTGACCATTTGGTTGAGGAATTTGTTGAGAATTTCAGGGAGGATGAGCTTGAGCATGTTATTTTCAGTTCCCTAACTGAAGAGAACTCCAAAACTGAGGAGAATGAAGCCATTAGAGAGATTATTATGCAGCTGTACTCAACGGAGGAAATTCCAGTTCGGCATCTGTCGAGCAGGATGCCCATACCGACCAGCACAGAACCGATTTTGCCCTCTGTTGTGAAGCCACCGAAGCTGGACTTGAAGGTACTGCCCCAGCATCTGAAATATGTGTTTTTAGGAGAGGATGACACGCTGCCAGTGATCATCAACAATGAACTCAGTGCAGAACAAGAGGTAAGGTTGGTAAGTCTTCTTAAGATGCATAAATCTGCCATTGGATGGACTATAGCCGATATCAAAGGTATTAGTCCCTCTACTTGCATGCATAGAATCTTACTTGAGCCTAATAGTAAGCCGTCTAGGGATCCTCAAAGAAAATTGAACCCTGTCATGAAAGAAGTTGTGCTTAAAGAAATTCTTAAATTGCTTGATCTAGGGATTATTTATCCGATTTCTGGTAGTACATGGGTCAGTCCTGTTCATGTGGTTCCTAAGAAGTCTGGTTTTCAATTGGTTAAGAATGAGAAGAATGAGTTGATTCCCATGAGGTTGCAAACTGGTTGGCGTATGTGCATTGATTTTAGGAAGTTGAATAATGCTACTAGGAAAGATCATTTTCCATTACCTTTCATTGATGAGATGCTTGAGCGATTGGCTGGTAAGGAATTCTTTTGTTTTCTTGATGGCTACTCTGGATATTTTCAAATTTTTGTAGCTCAGGAAGATCAAGAGAAAACCATTTTTACTTGTCCTTTTGGCACTTTTGCATGGCGTCGTATGCCGTTTGGATTATGTAATGCTCCTGGTACTTTTCAGCGTTGTATGATGAGTCTATTTTCTGACATGATTGAGAGTTGCATAGAAATTTTCATGGATGATTTTACTGTGCATGGAGACTCTTTTGACCATTGTTTGACTAATCTTGAACAAGTTTTGCAGAGATGTGTCGACACTAATTTGGTGTTGAACTTTGAGAAATGTCATTTCATGGTGAGAGAGGGGATTGTTCTTGGGCATGTGATTTCTGCAAGAGGAGTAGAAGTTGATAAGGCGAAAATTGATTTGATTGTTAAGTTACCTTATCCTTCTAATGTGAGAGAGATTCGTGCTTTCTTAGGCCATGCAGGTTTTTATAGGCGTTTCATAAAAGACTTTGCAAAGACTGCTCAACCTCTCACTAGGTTGCTTCATCAAGATGTGTCTTTTGTGTTCGATGACAAGTGCAAGGAGGCCTTTGATTTGTTGAAGAGTAGACTCACTTCTGCCCCCATCATTCAACCACCAATTTGGGGAGAGCCTTTTGAAATCATGTGCGATGCAAGCGACTACGCCGTTGGAGCAGTGCTAGGGCAGAAAGTTGGGAAAGAGAGCCATGTGATTTACTATGCTTCCAAAACTCTCAACCCGGCTCAATGCAATTACACAACCACGGAGAAGGAGCTTTTAGCCATCGTTTTTGCTTGTGAAAAATTTAGATCTTATTTGATTGACTCTAAAGTTGTTGTTTATTCTGACCATGCAGCTCTTAAGTATTTGCTCTCTAAAAAAGAATCTAAGCCTCGCTTGATCCGTTGGATTCTGCTTTTGCAGGAATTTGACTTGGAGATTAAAGATAAAAAGGGAGCCGAGAACTTGGTAGCTGACCATTTGAGCAGACTGCAGACTGTGTCGGACGGTATGCCCATACCAGACGACTTTCCAGACGAACAGCTGCTGCACATCGACGGTAACACTCCTTGGTATGCTGATTTGGTTAATTTTCTAACTGCTGGAGTTTTTCCTAAGGGAATGGAGACAACCCGTAAGAATAAGTTGAGGAGCCAAGCAAAATACTTCATATGGGATGATCCTTATTTGTGGAAGACCTGTGCGGATCAAGTGATACGACGTTGCATCCCTGATGAGGAGATTCATTCCATTTTGAATTTTTGCCATGCTCATGCTTGTGGAGGTCACTTTGGTCCCAAACGAACAGCACGTAAGATTCTTGATTGTGGTTTTTATTGGGAAACTATTTTTAAGGATTCTTACAATTTCTGCAAAAATTGTGACAAGTGCCAAAGAACAGGTAATATCTCTTCTCGCAATGAAATGCCTCAAGTCCCTATTTTGGTTTGTGAAATCTTTGACGTTTGGGGAATGGATTTTATGGGACCGTTTCCTAGTTCTTTTGGAAATTCTTACATTCTTTTAGCTGTTGATTATGTTTCGAAGTGGGTGGAAGTGAAGGCCACCCGCACTAATGACTCTAAAGTTGTTGCAGGGTTCCTTAAAGCTAATATTTTTAACAGATTTGGAGTGCCCCGTGCCATCATTAGCGATCAAGGAACTCATTTTTGCAATCGCACTTTGGAAGCACTTTTCAAGAAATATGGAGTCCATCATCGAGTTGCCACAGCATATCATCCACAATCCAACGGTCAGGCTGAAGTTTCTAACCGAGAAATCAAGAGCATCCTTGAGAAAACAGTCAACCCGAGACGAAAGGATTGGAGTTTGAGACTGGACGATGCGGTATGGGCATACCGCACTGCATTCAAGTCACCGATTGGTATGTCTCCGTACAGGCTGATTTTTGGGAAGCAATGTCATCTACCTGTTGAGATGGAGCATAAAGCTTTTTGGGCCGTGAAGGAATTCTGTTTAGATGAGAAAGTTGTTGGCAAAGAGCGGAAATTTCAACTGCAAGAATTAGAGGAGATTTGATTGGAGGCGTATGATCATGCAAGTCGTTACAAGGAACGAACTAAATTTCTACATGACAAATACATTCGAAGGAAATCCTTTGAAATTGGGCAGAAGGTTCTCTTGTTTAACGCACGCTTAAGGATTATGCCAGGAAAATTGAAATCTCGTTGGTTGGGCCCGTTTGAAGTTGTTAGTGTAAGTCCTCATGGAGCTGTGGAAATCCAAAGCCTCGAAACACGAAAGTGTTTTAAGGTTAATGGACAATTACTCAAGCCATACTATGCTGGAGTCGAGATGGAGTCGTTCAATGCGCTCAGCCTGACGTCTCCAACCATTGTCTAAGGATTTTGAACTTCTTTTCTGTCCAGCCAAGGACGTTAAATAAAGGCGCTCATCGGGAGGCAACCCGATTTTTCTTGCCCTTGTTTTGTTTATTTTCGTTTTTTCTTAAAAAAAAAAAAAAAAAAAAAAACTTGGGGTGTGTTTTGGTCAATTTCGCAGGTTTGGGGGTTGCCCTCCAGTTTCTGAAAAGTTGGGGGCCAAGGTGCAAATTCTAGAACTAGGGTTTTTGACTAAAGTCAAAATTCCCTCAATTTGGTTTCCCCCAACGCCACCCCCCTCCATTCCGCCGCTGCTCCGTCCGTCCACCCCTGCCCCAACCACCAGCGAACCGCCCAACCACCATTCCTCATCGCCGGAAGCTGCAGCCCCTCATCCACCTACATGATTCCATTTCAGGGAAGTTTCTTTCTTTTTGCTTTTCGTTTTTGAAGCTTTTGATTTCTTTTAGTTGTCTGCTGTTGTTTCTGTTTTGGTCTGTCCTACTCTCACACAATGAGGACATTGTGTTGTCCAAGTGTGGGGGGGTGTCTTTGTTTTGTGTGTCTTTGCTTTGTTGCTATGTTGGTTTTCTTGTCAGTTTCGAGTCCTTTGGCAATTTTTATGATGGATGATGTGAAGAGTTAAGATTAGGATATTGGATTTGGTATGATAGGCTGTTGCTCTTGTGATGGAATTATGCATATGTTTGTAGGTGTTCTTGTATGAGAAAAACGTGCAAAATTTGATCAAAATTACTTGCAACCTACTAAATTGTGAGGATTGAGCCCTAATGAGCACACATGACTAGCTCTAATTGTTTCTTTGATGAGTGATTGATTCGAACTTCAATGCCGAATTTCTGGTTTGCCCTGTTGCCATAGTCAAGACTGAGTTTGAGAATTTAATGCATGAAAATGATTAAGGCATTTAGGAATAACCATTATTTTGGCCTGAACATATTATCCGAAACTTCACTATTCCCTTAGTGAGCCAGTTTGTGCCTAATTTGCTCCTTTTTGTTTGATGAAAACTCACATATATTGAGCCTTAGCCTGTTTTAGCCTGCTTTTGTCCCTTGAAAACATGTGAATGCACTAGATTATGACGAGATGAGAAGATGAGTACTCCTATAATTTTAGTGTGTTGAGAGATAGTTCATTGATTCTATGGGATATATATGCTGTTAAAAAAAAAAAAAAAAATAGAGTTCTATAATAAAATGCATACGTTTTGAGGATTGTGGATATGTTGAGGAGTTACTCTAGAGTTTTATTGATGGAAGGTCTGGTGTGTTGCATGTTTTCAATCATATATTGAGCCTCTTTGATCCCCTTTTTTCTTGTTTTATCCCACCTGTACGTACCCTAGCCCCATTACAACCAAAGTGCAAGACCTTTTGATTTGTGCATTGGTTCCATATTTTGGTGGAGATAGTGACATAACGGCAAGCTGTGTTTGAAGGCATGAAGTTGTGAATTGTGTGAATCTATTCTGTCCATATTTGTCTTTTGAGAGAAATTGAGTGAACTTGGTGAGACAGGATTAAATTTGCACAATTTTGACTTGAATGAAGAACATGGCATAATTTTCTGAGCAAGAGCATAGTTAGTGATTTGTGAATGATTGTATCTTGATCAAGACTTTGAGTATTATCTCTCATATTGTTGTCAAAGCTTTGTTTTTGCTGTTTTGAGTCTTCTTTTGTTCCTTCCCTGTCGTTTTGTTCTTTTTGGTGCTCGAGGGCGAGCTTTGTTTAAGTGTGGGGGGATTTGATTGGGCGTATTTATACGCATTTATTTGGGGGATTTTGGTGTGGTTTCTATGTTTAATTTATGTTAAATATCGTCTTTGGATATGAATTATGGTCTTATATAAATGTTTATGGTATTTGATAGGTTTTGGAGAAAAGTATTGATTTTGAGAAGAGTTTTGAAGTCGTGAAGCTGTGTGAAGAGGAAGTTGTGCACGTCTGCCGTGCGGTGTGCCCATTCTGCCTGGGCGTGAATTGATTGCATGGATTGAAGGCTAAAGTGCCGAGAAGAAGACATGCTGGGCCACCATGTTTGATTTGGACTGATTTTTATTTAATGGGCCTCGCCACTTTTCTTTTATTTTAAGTTATGAGCTTTTTGTTTTGTTTAGCCCATGCGCCATTTTTTGCATAGTAGAATTAGGTCTATTTCATTAGTTATATATATATATTAAGGAGTGAGTTTTAGATCAGCTCATATCATACATATTCCAGACGGCAACTTTGAAGCAAAATTGTGGATGCAAATTTGGAGTTCTCAATTCAAGTTTTATTCCTTCATCTTTCCTTTGCAATTAATTATTTATTTTGTTTGATTTATTTTTATTATGAGTTCTAGCTAAATTTCTATATTCCGGCATTGATTAGGGAAGCACTAGCGAAATTATTCTGTGAGATCTAATTGTTCTTATACTTTATTTTATGCTTGCATCTGCGATTCTCCATGTTTAATGATATTAATTGTTTTAATCCATTAGATAGTTGCAAATATTTATTGGGTTAGAATTAGTTATATAGCCAATTGAACCGGCCATCCGTAATTGTGGTTTAGGTTTGATTAGTGGTAAATTGACACATCAGGGTCAATGGAAAAGCAGTCCTAATTTAATAATCCTGCGTCAGAGTTTATTGGTTTTGAATCAGGTTTCTCTAGATATTAATGCTATCGGCTCATTAAACCTATAGAGCGTCTCTTACGGTTGTCAGTCGATTAGGGTAGTAATTAGTGAAGCGTCTTCCTGGTTACCGAATAATTAAGGAGAAATAAGATCACGTCAGAAGCGTCTTCGGTGGTTATAACTGGTTTGTTTGCATAATTTAAAGTTATTTTTGCATCGATGATCGGAATAATTAAGCTAGGGTGGACTTAATTGATTGCTGGAATTCTTTTATTAATTGTTGGAATTTTTATTCATCTTTTATCTATTGGAAAAATTGATTTATTTGGGTTTTATTTATTTAATTTTAAGTTTAGTATTTTCTATATTTTCTTCTCAAAATTTAGTGGGTTACTTGCAGGCTTTAATTAGAGAAATTCTCGCCAATCCCTTGGGAGACGATTTTGCTTACTGCTGTTTGTACAGTGTGGGCATACCGGCTGACTGCCGGATATTTTTGGTGTAAAACGACGCACCATATACACTCACACCCGATGCGGAGCTAAAAGGCCAAAGTGGGTGGGAATTGGGAAAAGGAATAATCTTTTAACAATTACACACCCTGCTTGACTAGCATATATATGAAAAATCTAGTTTAGAATAATTTTTTTAATATTTATTCAAATTTGCTTTTAAACGGATCAACTTCATTCTTTTTTTTTCTTTTCTTGCGGCAGTATCAACTTCATTCTTACTCCTCGTGTTTCTAGAACTTTACCGAATATCCCTTCAGCACATAGAAAATTTGATTTAAAACTATCACTAGCAGAAAATGCAACCATACATTATAGTCAGTAAAATAAAGTTTTTACGTAGCAGCCACGTTGTTTTGCCTTTTAAAACGACCGGACTAACGAATTGAATTATTTTCTAACTGAATTATCAATAATATATACAAGTTGTAGTGTGGATAATTATAAGAAAACATAAAATATCACGATCGAGGGGTTCATAATTCCTAAATTAATTGTGTTGGTTGGCACCTCTAGCTGCAAGTGGACACCGTTGGTAGGGGTGACACTGCGCTGGCTTTAAATCCGGATCTTATCTAATAAAGCTTCAATCTTTAAAAATGATTTTCGATATTCTGATAACAACAGAGTTTGTCCCTTTTAATTATAGTTCAAATCAAATTTAAATCTCAAAGGTAGTCATGGGTCAATATTAAAATAGGTGTGATAAAAGTAACACTTTAAATTGTTATCACATATTTACATCAGCTCGGGTTCTTAAGATTTAAAACTCAAATCTAGTTAAGATAAGTAACCTAATAAAGAAAGTTTTTACATTCTACTGTTTGCTAAGATTTATAGACAGCGACTTGCATAAAAGCATGCATATGTATTTTATATTCTATTCAAGTATCATTACGACGTTGTTTTAGTACACTGAATTGTGAATTAAGAATATAATTAAATGCATACTCTTTATATATCCTTATTTTGTAAAGGCGTTATCAATAATCTAAAGTATATATATCATGTTAATTTTCAAGATGATACATGGACATTTTTATGAATGATTATGAAAATACTAAATATAGTAATTGGACTACATAACTGAAACACTCCAAAATAAAGTATTGGATATTTGGAATTGATGAAGTGATATATAGTTAGCACCTATAAATAGAATTCCTTTTTTTAGGTGATAATCACTGTCGCAGTTGGGACTTGATTTGTTAAGTTTCGAGCATTTATGAAAAAGAAAAAATTGCAGCCCACACTTGACATCTCATGGAATCTCTTGGATGGTTGTGTTGACCCAAAATGGACGAGTCATGCGTTCACACGACTTTTTTCATTTGAATTAGTTAGTTTTCACACCACAACTGGAAAGAGTCATGAAATGCGAATTTTCTCTTTTCTTTGAGGTGTCATATTTTAAAGTTCTTTTTTTGGGGGTGGTTTAAAATGTCTGTGAAATTTTAGAGTAAAACTCAGCTAAATTTGCAATTTTACCCATGTCTTAATATTCGAATTAAATGCATTCTCTTTATTGTTTTTTTTTCACTTAATTTTGAGAGGAGAGAGAGAAAGAGAAGAGATCTTCAAAACTTGAAATCTTAAAGTAGCAAGAAAATTACAAATTCCTAATATTTAAAAAATTATAATAATAGATCATTAATCTGATATTGAAAGCCAAGAAGAAGATGAATGAATGATGCAAAAGCCTTTGAATTCCACAAATCAACATAAAGAAACTTGCTAAAAATCAATAACAAAGAATTAATGTCCAAAGTCAGAGGTCCTGAATTTGAGTCAATCGTGATGCGATTTTTAAATTTATTTATTTGTTTGTTAATTTATATATATAAAAAAAAAACACACGGCTCATGAATCATGATTCGTACATGGTTAGATCTGCAAGGTTGTCATTTTTAGTGATTTTTTAAACAATTGAATTAATACATAAAATAAATAAAAATCACCGGAAAAAAGGTACTACATGATTCTTCCGAACACGAGTAACGCAAACTTAGCAATTAAGAATAAGAACGAATGTGACAAGCAACATAGAGATCTCAAATCTAAAGTATTAAATACAAAATTCTGCAAGCTAGCTAGTATCAAGTATTTTTAAATTTTTATGCGCGTGTGTTGATCAAACGATAAAAGGTTAATGCCTAAGATCAAACGTTTTAGGTTCGAGTCTCCTGTGGTGCGGTATTTAAATTTTTTATTTAATATTATTAATTTATATAAAAAAGTTATTTTTAAATTTCAATAGCCGAATTATACTTCCAATTTTATATCATAGTTTCCATTTCAAAAATTACGCATGAAAAAAAAGGAAAAATTATGTCGTCCCGTTTTCAATTATAGTAGTTAGAATACATGCACAATTGAAGCAAGCAACACGTGTCATATATATATATACTTATTAGTTTGTACAATAGCAGCATGGGATTTAGTAATTGGTACAGTAGACGGTAACTTTGTTGGTACGGACCTGTTTGTAAATAATAATAATAATAATAATAATAATAATAATAACATCGAAGGAGCTACAGTAATTTGGGTTCGCCTCTGTGATAATTAAGTCTAAAATTATACACAAAGAAAATTAATAGTACTATGAGATAAGTATCATGAGATTCTGGTCTTTTGTAAAATCATTTTTAACATTGACGCATTGAAACATCCTCTAGGAACTTCGAAATAGAAAATTATCGATGCCTAACAAAATTACAACAGAAACATCTTTGAGGATAGAAAAGTTGATCTGTGATATGATATCAATATACAATGGAGAAGTTCAATCACAATAATTTTACATCTCTTATCCAAAAATGATTAGCACAGAACATATGCATCAAGGGACAGAGCGTCGCCGGTATCCTGCCGGAAACCATTTTTTTCCCCCCAAATCTCAGCCTATTTTGCTCTCTCCTATTATCAGAATCACCATCTTCACACTAATGGAGGCGGCGACAGTCAGGATTGAGAACGCGAGCCGAAAGAAAGCATAGAAGACAAAGAGTGAGCCAACCCCGTAACGATCGCCGCCTTCACTTGCCCCCTCCTCGGGATCGGGCGGCCGTGCTCCGTCCTCCTCCACGAATTTCCGCCATTGATGTTCAAGCTCATCATCTCTCTGCGACCTCCTTCCATCTCTTCTCTCTCTAAATTGAAGCGATTTTGCTCTTGAAGTTTAGTGAGTTTTGTTTATTGAATTTGATGATCGACCGCAACTAGATCGTCATATATATAGACTACGCGATCCCCGAATTACCCCTGACTTTGAGAAGCAATTACCGCTGGCCAAAGTGAGAACGCTAACATTTGAAGGGGTAATAAAGAATTTCTTGTGTTCCGTTTGGGTGGAGCAAGAAAAGCAGAGTGGAACAGTGGATTTTGTATTTAGTGACTGATAATTGTGGGACACAAGTATCACGTGGATGATAAGTATAAGTAAGTCCTTAATTTTAATTAAATGTTTTTCACTAACATCAAAGTGGCAAGGACCCAGGTGCCACCATGCCTTTATGTTCCCATCTTATCTTAATTTCAAATTATTCAACATCACAATGATTTAGACCTAGTTTATTAATTCCTCACCTTTTAGTTTTTAACTAATTAACTCCAGGTACAATGAATTGTGACTAAATTTTCGTGAGATTCCATGTATTAGTGATGGCTTTTGTTCCTCAATTATTTGTGGGCGGCTAAGTGGTTCGTGGTATTTTAACCCAAAATTACGTTTACTGGTTATAATTTCAGAGCTGCCAAATGCAATGAAAATTGATGGTACGAACTATTTTGTATTTTTTAAAAATATTCTAAAAAAAATTAATAAAAATCTTTTATGTTCTTTTCATAATGATTGAAATAATAATATTTTTTAAATATTAAACTGTATTAGAGTCAATGTTGACTCCACTAATATTGAGTTGAATATATTTTGGTGTCAACATTTCCGATAACCAACCGGCATTTTGGAGTCAGCCTTAAAACTGAACTTTATCTGTCCATTAGTAATTGTAATAATTAATCTTTATTTTTCTTTCACGTTTTTATTATTATTTGGTTGTGGAATAAAAGGTACTTGACAGTTGACCACGTTTTTAATAAGTGAAAAGGTGATGGTCCAAAGTATTGGACAGTTTGTTCCTATTTTTCAGGAACCATGATCTTTTTAATCAACATTTATGATTGGCCGACTGGCAGTTTTTTAGAGATTGATTGTCGCGGTTATAGAAAGCTTTTGGAAGTAGGAAGTGGTACAAACTGACCACAATATGGCAGTTCTATAAAAGCTTCAAGATAGGCCTCTCATTCTTATACATTTTGGAAATGCATTTTTATAGACCTAAGATCACTCACAACCAACTCGTCATTTTCCTGCTACAAACGTGACAATGGTTCTTCAAGCCGATCTTTGACGGAGGAGTTTTAGGCAACGAATATGTAAAGAATCTCTCTGTATTGAGAGGAGGTCAAAGGTGAAGATTGAAGATTAAGGACATTGTATTGAGTCAACATTCTATGTGCAATTTATATTAAAAACATTGAGTTAAAACGGAGTAGGTTGTTCTATTTTTGATTAATATTAGATTTTCGGCTATTAATTTTCTGTATTGAGTCAACATTCTATGTGCAATTTATAGATATGTGTATTAATCTTAGGCAACCAATCTATAAGGTTGGTCACCAAGAGATCTTGTATTGTATTGTAAATGTTGATGATCATAGTGAATTTGGTCATGAGACATTCACGGCACGGCTGAATTTATTTAACCCATAAAAAAGTAAAATTTTGGTGAGTGTAAAAGGTGAAGATTGAAGATCAAGAACATTGGAGCGGAGTTGTTCGATTAACATTAGATTTTCGGATAAATTTCTCGAATTTATCGACATTCCAATTAATATTAATAACTCCACACAAATTATATACAGTATTATTACTTATGGTAATATGAGATACTAAACTATTTCAAATCACAATCAGGGGGAGCCAAAGGTACCGGTGAAAACTTAGCAGACTTGACTCGGAAAAGAATACTCCGATTGATCCGTTCACACATCTTTCCATTTCAAAATGGTCCCTAAATTTAATTTCAATCTTATTTGGCCGTCACGTCCCAACAATTAACAAGATTCTAATAGTCTATTGTTTCAGATTTTTAAATACATCTCCGTTCACATTTGCTATACTTACACTAAAAACAGTGAGTTAAAATTTTCACTGAAATTGTAACTATGACACAAATTTTCAAATATTTTAATGACACCACAATCTTTCAATTCTTAGTAATCAGTAATCATGGCATTCTTAATTTTTTTGTGAGACATAAAGTTCATGCACAGAATTCACGCCTTTATTGCCGAGTCAAGATGACGTGGTATAATGGTAAAAATTACTCACTCATCAAATATGATGTTTTTGTTTTCACTCATCGAAAAATTCATCGAATTTTCAATTTCAACAATTTCTAGAATCTGAGCCCTTTAATTCGAGAATTAGAGGTTTGAGGAGCTCGATGAATTTCAATCGATGCCTAATACTTGTTGACAATGCGCAATGAAATTTTGCTGGACAAGCAACACGTTCGATGTTGGCGGCCAATATACACTTTTTCATCTAAGACAGACAATTCCTTGATCGGTTTTCTACTTTTCAAATTCATTACATAATATATATATATATATATATATATAGGGAGAGGTTCAAATAAGAACCACTAATAAAATAAGAACGGAGAACCATTTTAAGCCATTCGATCATCAAGATCTACGGTGGATGCATCATCTTGGTGGATGGATGCAGGTGCAGGGTTCGAATCCTGAAGGGAGCAAAAAAATTATTTTTTTCGGATGCATTAAATTTAATAGCGGATGCATTAATTTCTATAGCAGATGCAGTAATTTTATTGGTTCTTATGTTCTCACGATAATTGTGGTTCTCACTATAACCTCACCCTATATATATATATATATATATATATATATATATATGTATTTCCTAGTACTTTGTGTTTCAAATATATTTTTCCTTAAAAAAAATGATATAGCTTTCAAACAATAGTTTTGAAAATTGGAACAAATTCAACGTGCCTAATTTACTAGGGCTGAAAATTAAATATTATGCTGCTTCGTAAGTTACAGTGAGTTTTGCATTTTACTATATATATATGCAGACAGAACCGATCACCTACCCACCGTGGGCAAGAATAACGTGCCCACCATTGATGTGGCAATGTTAATTAGGAAAGAGAATCAATAAATCTTACTCTAATTAAAATTATCTTACTCTAATTACAATTGCCACATCAGTGGTGGGCACGTTATTCTTGCCCACGGTGGGTAGGTGATCGGTTCTGTATGCAGAACCTTAGTGACACCTATACATTTGTACATAAATATTTTATATTTTTCAAACTCAAAAGTTAATTTAATATACCTATCTTAAAAAGTATCGTATTATCGTATATACGTGCGTAACGTGCCGTAGAGGATCTCTTTTTTTTTTTTTTTCCCAATTATTGTGGTGAGGGCCAGGTTGAATATTTTAGCATGGGCTTTCCTTTGAGTTGTAAGCCCAAACGCTCGTCTTCCATTACAGCCCAATAGTCCATAAACTGGTGTCCTATTAGTATTGCCGTTACAGTTTCAAAACATAAGCTTTTATTTCCTAAAAAAAAACATAAGCTTTTACAATTTTATCAGGTTAGTTTAGCATAGAAATGTGAGGCTACATATCTTATACATGTGAGCACGTTCACGTTTAGCTTACATTGGTGTTAAAACAAATTACATTTATTTTAATTTTAATGCATCATAAATCGTTATTGAGATTATTCATTTTGTAAATTAATTTGAATTTAAGGGGAAAATAAACAAATCAAGCTTTGATTTTTATGTAATTTATAAAATTAATGATTTAAATAATAATTTAGAAAGTACTAGAATCAAAATAATTATATAAAACAAAACATAATAATAATAACGTGAGTTAAATGTGAGTGATGTTCATATAAAATATGTAGCATAATATTTATATTTAAATTTGTCCTATAATTTATGTTCAATCCCAAAATATGCAGTATATAACTTTTGCGACAAAACTTATTGACACATGACTAAAATTTGAGGATAATCTAAAATATACTTCCATGACAAAAATTCATAGGAGGAAGTGGCACGGATTTTAAAAGAAGATTACTGAGTGTATTGAGAGTGAAGAAAAAATTGTTGACTATATTGTGAGTAGTAAATTATGGTGTTGTAATTATTATTGAGAGTTATGAAAATGTTAAAAATAAGGATAATGGAGTATTAAAAGTGGTGGGGTATAGTCCAAAATGTGTAGGAAGTTTTTTTTGTGAACGTCCCAAAAAAAAGTAGAAAGTTTTTTCATGGAGAGAGTATTAAAATAATGTATAAGAGCATCCGCAATGGGGTTACATGATAGCTTAAATGATAGCCTACTTTATGATACGGGGACCACATGGTGTAAAGATGCTGCAGTGGGGTTACATGATAGCTTACATGATAGAATTAGTTTCCATTTTTATGCTTTTTACTTAAATTTAATTGCTCAAATTTAAATAACACATTTGACTAATAATTAAAATTTCATTCAAATAAAAAACCTAAAAATTACATTAAAAAAAAATTAAAAACATAATTTAAATTACATAAATTAAACTCCTAGTCTAGATAAGGCCACGACGCTTGAGCATTTCTTGGACCATGTGCTCGTGGGCCATCCTCTGTGCATCGCTCATATGCAATGTATCCAGACTGAGGAGTTGCATGTCGAGCTCCCTCTCCTTGAGCTCGTTCTTTTTGGCATATTCGGCCGTGATTTTTTTCAAGTTCTGATCGGACCGATCCAATGCCTCTTTGTACTCCGATGACTGCTCGGAGCTTGCCGCCGCCTTCCCCTTCCCCTTCGCTTTCGCCGCCCTTGCCGCCGCCTTCGCCGTCTTGTTCCCAATCGGCCGGGCAGACGAGATCTCCTCGCCCGCCGCCGAGGTGGTGAAGGCGCCCTCCTCTGTCGTCTTTGTCCTCTTGGAGGAATGCACGTCTCCCTCGAGGTACATCGACTTGAACTTGTGGTTGTTCCGGAGAATTCTCCACGCATTCCAGTAGTTGAAGGAGGCGTTATTTGCGCTCCGACTTTTGAAAAGAGTTTGGGCCTTGTCCCGGAGCATATCGTCAGAATGGCCGGACGGCCACTTGCTGCGCGCCTCCACCCAAATACTCTCCCACAACCGCACCTCTTGGGCCACTCGGGTCCAGTGCCCTTGAATCTGACGAACTTTGAGATTGGCGCCGATGAGGGGGTTGACACGGGCGACGATCCTCTTTCAGTACTCGTACCCCTTTTGATTTGTCCCACGGATGGCGTCGTTTGTCTCCTCCATCCAAATTTGGACGATGATGTCCGTCTCCTCAGTGGTGTAGGTATGACGGATAGTCTTTCCTCCTTCATCCTCCGCCCCCTCCTCCTCCGCCACCGACGCCTGCCTGTCATGTCGGATCTTGTGGGCGACTTCTTTCCTCCGGCTGCCTTTCTTCGGTTTGGCGGCACTATGGGCCGAAGGCATCTCCTCGCCGGCCTGAGGAGCATCCCCCAAGTTACATCCCGATAAATCGGGATGATAGTCGTCGGATAGATCGGGGCACCAATTTAGATCATAGTAATTTGGGTTGTTTGGATCCATGGGGTGTAGAGAGAGGAAGAAAGGAAGAAGATGAAGAAGAAGAAGTGAGGGTGTAGGGAAAAAATGAGGAAGAAGAAGAATAAATAGAAGAAAAAAAAGAAAAAAAAAATTGAACGGTCAAAAACACGCAAAACGAGGAGTCAACAGTCAAAATCGATTTTTTTTTTTTTTTAAATAGGCGCGTGCATCGCACGCGCCTTACACTATTGAGAAATTGGGCTACACGATAGAACGTGTAGCCCTCGTGTAACCCGAGTGTGCAACGCTTACACGATAGACCTTTTACACGATAGGGCTATCATGTAAGGTCTATAGTGTAAGCGTTGTGGATGCTCTAATATGGCCAACAAAATATTACTCCCCCCGTGCGAAAATTATGGTACTTTTGCTATTTTTTGTGTTCATAAAAGATACTATGACACTTTCTTTTTTAGAATATGAACCCCACATTTCATATCTTTTATCCTTACAAATATCTCTCGTATACAACAAAATATCATATTTAATTCAATCTCAACCACTCATTTTATACAATAATAAAATAATTTCTTCTTTACTATATAAAAATCTACACTCATTTTATAAAAAATTTATGCCCACCAAAAATATCATATTTTTGGCGGGTGGATGGATCGAGGATATATATTGGGACTAGAACACAGTTTGACTTATGTGATTTGTAGACATGGAAAAAAGACGTCTAATGTGAAATATATATGTGTGTGATATAATAATTAAAAAATATAGTAGTATTATATAATGTGGATTATAAATAAACTTTTTTCTTTTAAATAAGTGCAATTACGGAAGAGAGAGTAAAAGGGCCTCTCAGCCTCTGGACCAGCTCGACCTCAGGCTATTTGCATGAGCGACTAGCGATGTTTCCTCCATCAACATTTCGAATAGTGACTATGAATTTCCCTCGTTATTTTCAACGGAAAAACAAAAACCTTAGCTCTTTCCCATTTGGAGGTGACATACTTGAGTGAAAAAAATTGTGATGAAATTATCTCAAATTTGAATTCCAACAATAGTTTAGAAGCCGGCCGGTTTGAATGTGTTGTGTGATTTGTTGGCTCTTATAGAAAAGTCGAGTTGATAGCAGCATCTATCCGTACTTGTAAGGACTAAAGAAAAATCTGGCAAAACCCTAGAAATTAATTACATATATGCAGAGGCCCAATTGAGAGTGGTACATGTTTGATTGAGAGAAGTCAGATATATATGTTTATGCAAAGGAGGTGTCATTGTTATACATATATCATCTGCCAAAGCAACATGCATGATATTAATATGCATCAACCATCAATGCTACATACAAATGGAGCTTTCAATCCTCATGCATAAAATAAGCGCGTTCAGAATGAGTAGACTTTTGAATTCTTGAAGTCAAGGCTGTAAACCACAATGAATTAAAGAAGTGGTTGGGCCTCTTTAATATCTCTCAGCACATGTACACTACTACTCTTTTCTAGAGCTGCCCCACCATGTCCATTACTAAGCCTAGCTTCTTTGCTCATATTGGTTTATCTCCCAGCAGATATACATCTGTTTCATGGAGATTTAACGTTGTTAATAACGAACAAGATGAAACAAAACAAGAGGATTTTCAAGATTTAATTTGGACGTCAAAAACCAATCACCGATTTTAAAATATGTCGAACGAATTATTAACTGAATTTTAAAAAATGGAAGCAAAAAGAGAAGGATGTTTAAGGCACATGGCATAGCTATAGCTAATTAAAGGAACATAGGAGTTTGGAGAAAGTGTCGTGCATTTCTTTTTTAATTAATGTTGTATCTTTGGCGCATGGGGATTGCTTCCAACTCTGCCTTGATGTTGCATAATAGTATCAGTTTAGTATTTTTCTTTTTTTAATCTCGTAAGAATCCAACAATCGTTATCTTTAGTGGCGCTGGATAAATATCCCTTCTCATCAAATAATTTCCACACATTAGTTTAGTTGAAACGTAACAAATGATACGCGAAAGGGAGAGAGAAAAAGCCTAATTGATAAACAAAGTATTCCACAATAATGGGAATCAAACGTATACTATAATAATTTTAGCAAACGGTGAAGCCCCAAATACATGAACACAAAATCTTGGGTACACCCAGGTGTACCGTACAATCGGATTGACCCGTATTCAAAATAGTATTATTTATATGGTTTGAGTCAGGATATGGATTCAAATAAAGATACGGGTCAAACTCTAAGTGAATTGTACGGTACACCCAGGTGCACCCAAGACCACCTCATACATGAAAATGACAATATTCTTACTTACGGCCAATTTTCTCAGGAGCCACACTTGGCTTGGGTGTGCTATGGATTTGATCTATTTGTTTTTGTATGTACCCACCACTGTCACTTTTATTCATAAGAACAACCACTTTTACAATTATTATTTTTTAACATAAGAACTACTAGTATAATATTTTTATTTAAAATACAAAATTACTTTCATTTATAATAACTATTTTACTTTTATTCATAAAAACGGTCACTTTTATAAGACGGATTGAGTCAGAATTTGAGTTGAATTTTGAATCGGGTCTAGCCATTTTGGGCCCAACCCACACGCACAGTTGTGGCTACGCACCTATGCAAGTGTTTGTGTTTTGTCACCCCTTTGTTACGTTGTATTTTTATTTTATGTTTTAACATAAAACGTAATAATGTGACGTGTTAGGTTAAAAGAAGAAACATTATGATGTTCATGACTCTGCAGATCAACTTAAAAGAAAAATAAAAAAAAGAAGAAGAAGAAGAAGAAGCAGCCCGTGTAACTAATCTGTAACGTGTTAGTGCTTAATTATTGTTATATCTCATGCTTGTCTGTACCATTCGGCGTAATTGATAAGGTTGTTGGGTTAATTAATATGGTCTATTAAGTCAAAAGCAATTTCCCAAACTACGCATCAGTCGACAGTTGGGGGGCTACCTGAATATTTTAAATAACAATTAATTTTGAACAAACTTGTTATTCATAATTACTAGTAATTAATTTTGTTATTCTGAGCAGCCACTACCCCCTCATCCTATGGTCCATCCTTTACATCCCCAACCCAAGATCATCAAATCAACACTAACATATAGATGGCTGAAAACACACCTATGGATAAAAAGTTTACTCTATTAATTAGAAATGATTGAAATATGAAAATAGTGTAAGAGAAAAGGTGGAAAACAAGGTTGATTCGTATCCAAGAAGAATGAATACTCCTTATGAGAGTGGCGCGCAATAAGTGCGGCCTAACCTACTTTGGCCCTCCTATTTTGAAACTGCAAGACAAGTGCTGCGCTGCTATCCAACTCAACTGCCATCTGCTCCATAAATGCCTTTAATTTCCCCCCTCTTCCCTTCTTAAATAATAATATCACCCTCCATCTCTCTCTCTCTCACACACAAATTCTTCCCACCATGAAATCAACTTTTCTCCTTCTCATCTTGTCTCTTTGGCTCATCGCGGCCTTCGCAGCACGACAAGACCCCTCGTCTAAGGATCAGGCGGGAGGTTTCATGGGCCCGGGATCCGGCTTCGGCATACCCGGCATACCCGGCTACGGCGGAGGCTATGGAGGCTATGGAGGCGGCTACGGCGGCCCCACCGGAGGCCGTTCCACGCATGGCGTCGTGCGCCCCACCGTCGTCTGCAGTGACAAGGGCCCCTGCTACAAGAAGAAGCTCACCTGTCCGGCCAAGTGTTTCAGCTCCTACGGAGGCTCCGGGAAGGGATATGGCTACGGCGGCGGAGGCGGCGGCTGCACCATCGATTGCAAGAAGAAGTGCACTGCTTTCTGTTGATGAGGAGATTATGTCTCTCCCCTCTCTCTATATATATATACAATATGTATAAATAGTTGGTCACCGGATTTACTTGTTGCCAACGCCCTACTCATCTATATATACATATAAGCCGTAGTTGGACTCATATCATATTCCAATTCCACTGTATATTTGCTGCTTTGATTTTGTTGCATTTGCATGTCACAAACCTTATGCAGTGAATTTAGGGCTTCATAGTTTTCTCTATGATCTATCTACCCTATATAATATCGCTATTTCACTAACTCTATTTTCTTGCTTGTTTTTTACTTCTTTTTTTATACTTCACTCACCATAAATATGCATAGCTGCTTCCTCACCACTTTTAATGAAAAGTTGTTTAGAATACTGTTAACATAGATTATTGTTAGAAAATTGGAGGTGATTATATAGAGGTTTGAGTGTGGTGAGTGATTGTAGTGAAGTGGTGTAGAGAATATTGTGAGTGTAGTGTGTGTAGAAGATAGAGAGAATGATTTTAGAGTGGAGCTCTTGTCTCCAAAGAACTTAGATAATATTAGATAGAGTGATGTTTTTGAGATTGTTTGAGATTATGTTACAAATGGCTCACAAGAGCTCTATTTATAGGTGTGGGAAGATCTCTCTAGATCCCACTACACTAACTTGTATCTAGAATTCTCTACTAACATCCACTTAAGGAATTCTCTAGATACTATATAGAAAATATCTAATCTCTAGAATACTCATTCTTGTCCTAGTATTATTTAGAATACTCTAGATTAATCTAGCTAGTGGTGAATTCTCTAGAATATTCATAGCTTATTCTCACCTAGAATATTCTAGATAAATGCATCACACTTCAATACTCCTCCTTGATGCATTTATCGGTTACTCCAAGCATTCTTCGTAGAAACTGGAATCTGTCCCTTGGCAGTGCTTTTGTGAAGATGTCCGCCAACTGCTCTTCTGTTGGACAATACTTCATCTCGATAAGTTTCTTTGCTTCAACATCTCTCAAGAAGTGATACTTGATGTCGATGTGCTTGGTGCGATTGTGCTGAACTGGATTCTTAGCCATTGCTATAGCTGACTTGTTATCGCAGTAGATCTCTGTCGATGAGTCTTGCGGTTCGCCCATATCCGCTAGTATTCTTCTAAGCCATATAGCTTGACATGCTGCTTCGGCTGCTGCAACATACTCAGCTTCTGCAGTTGATAGTGCAACTGAGTCTTGCTTCTTTGATCCCCAAGAAAAAATTCCTGAGCCAAGCTTGAAAGCATAGCCTGAGGTGCTTTTCATGTCATCTTGAGATCCAGCCCAATCGCTATCGCTATATCCACTGATCTGTGAGTCAGACTTTGGTTTGTACCAGATACCATAGTTGAGCGTACCTTGCAGGTATCGGAGAAGTCTCTTTGCTGCTCCATAGTGGGTCTCCTTCGGACTTTCCATGAATCTGGATAGAAGGCTTGTTGCATACTTGATGTCAGGCCTTGTTGCCGTCAAATATAGTAGACTCCCAATCAAACTTCGATACTTTGTAGAATCCGTCGGTTTTGACCCATCTTCTTTCTTCAACTTCTCATTTGGAATGAGAGGTGTAACCACTGGCTTGCAGTCTTGCATCTTGAACTTCTTGAGTATATCTTCAATATACTTCTTTTGTGATAGGAAGATGCCTTCTTCCTCTTGACTTATCTCCATTCCGAGAAAATAGTGCATTAATCCTAAGTCCGTCATCTCAAAGGTGCTCATCATGTCTCTCTTGAAATCCTCGATCAATTTTGTGTTATTTCCTGTGACAATTAAGTCATCAACATAAAGAGAGACAATCAGGATGTCCGTACCTTGAGTTTTGATGTATAGAGTTGCTTCGTTCTTGCTCCTCCTGAATCCTTGACCGGTGAAATATCCGTCTATTTTGCTGTACCAGGCTCGTGGCGCTTGTTTGAGCCCATAGAGTGCTTTCTTGAGACGAAGAACTTTGCCTTCTTGCTTTGTGAACCCTTCTGGCTGCTCTACATATATCTTATCTGTTAGATCTCCATTGAGAAATGCCGACTTAACATCAAGTTGATAGATTTTCCATCTCTTTTGAGCCGCCAGAGCTATGAGTGCTCGAATTGTGTCCATCCGTGCCACTGGAGCAAACGTTTCTGTGTAGTCGACTCCTGCTACTTGAGCATATCCTTTTGCGACAAGTCTTGCCTTATGCTTCTGGATCGAACCATCAGGATTCAGCTTTGTCTTGAACACCCATTTGACTCCAATGACTTCCTTGTCACTTGGAAGATCCACCAACTCCCAAGTGTCATTCTTTTCTGTCATTTGTATCTCCTCCTCCATTGCTTTAATCCAAACTTTCTCTTTGGATGCTTCTGCATAGTTACTTGGCTCCAAAGAACAAAAGTTGCATATCTCATATAAATCAGTGGATTCATATAAATCTTCTAGAGTTCTTACCCGAAAAGGTGGAAAGTCTGGTGAGGAGTCTGAGTCGGATCCACTTGAGGTATTGGCTTCTGAAGAGGACCTTGGTGGGCTTTGTTGATCTTGTTCTCCATGTTCTGTGACTTCTTTTAGGAGTGTAGTTGTTGTCTGCCTTTCAACACTTTCTGTCTCCCAATTCCAGGAGGCTTGTTCATCAAATTCCACGTCTCGACTTGTCACCAGCTTCTTGGTCTCAAGATTGTAGATTCTATAACCCTTGGATTTAGAGCTGTAGCCGAGGAAGATTCCCTTCTCCGTCTTGTCCTCCAGTTTGTGTCTTTTTACTGAGGGAATGTGGATGTAGCAGATACTTCCAAAGACCCTCAAATGTTTGGCTGAAGGCTTTTGTCCTGACCAAGCTTCGATCGGCGTCTTGTTTAGCACGGCCTTTGTTGGACATCGGTTGAGTAGGTAGACTGATGTATACACTGCCTCTGCCCAAAACTTCTTTGGCAATCCTTTCTCCGCCAGCATGGATCTCGCCATCTCCATGACTGTTCGATTCTTTCTTTCCGACACGCCATTTTGTTGTGGAGTGTAGGCCACGGTTAGTTGATGCTCCACACCTTCATCTTCACAGAACTTGTCGAACTCTTTTGAGTTGTATTCGGTACCTCGATCGCTTCTCAGTTTCTTTATTTTGCGACCACTTTGGTTCTCCACAAAGTTCTTGAATCTCTTGAAGATTCTAAAGACTTCTGATTTTTCTTGGAGAAAATATACCCAAGTCATTCTAGAGTAGTCATCAATAAAGAGTATGAAGTACCTGTTTTGGTTTACTGAAGGTGTGCGCATTGGACCGCAAACGTCGGTGTGGACAAGCTCTAGTATCTCCTTGGCTCGCCATGTTTTCTCCGTTGGAAATGGTTGTCTGTGTTGCTTTCCGATCATGCATCCTTCGCATACACCTTCTCTTTCATTTAGAAGAGGCATATCTCTCATCATATTTTTCTGATGAAGTAGCCTCAAGGCATTTAGGTTGAAATGCCCAAATCTCCGGTGCCATAGACTCGTATCGTCGAGTTGAGCCACCATTGCCTTTTGTGGATATTGCCATTGAATGGGAAAGTTTCTATTTTTTCCCATTTTTACTACTGCAATATCTTGGTTATTTTTCTTGTCGTAAATTCGACAAGAATCTTTCTCAAAGTGGAGGGCATATCCATTTTCCATCATTTGGCCAACACTTAATAGACTTTGTGCAAGACGAGGTACTAGGAGAACATTTCTAATAAATCGCGTACCTTTATTAGTTTCTATGGCAATTGTACCTTTCCCTTTCGTCTCCACCAGTTCTCCATTGCCCATCTTCACCTTCGTCTTAACTGAAGTATCTAACTCACGGAAGATGGTCTCGTTGGATGTCATGTGGTTGCTGCATCCGCTATCGATGTACCATTCTTCTTCTCGTGCTTCTGTTGCCGAGTGACATGCATAGAATATGTACTCCTTCTCATTTTGATTTTCTGAATAGTTGGCTTGATGATTTCTTCTATCTCTGCAATCTTTTTCCACGTGCCCGAACCTTTTGCAGTTTTTGCACTGTGGCTTTCCTCGATGATAGCAATCCTTCTCCAAGTGATTTGTCTTCTTGCAAATTCCGCATGGTGGAAAATTTGCCTTGCTCTTCTTGTTGCTGGAGCTTCCTTCCTTGTGATTGCTTTTAAAAATTCCGCCGCTCCTTGACTTATTGCCTCTAACGTTGAGTTTGGACTGAAAGGCACTCTCAAGTGAACTTTCATGTCGCCTACTCAATCGTTGCTCGTGTGCTTCCAAGGAACCCATCAGCTCCGCGATGGGAATTTTTGATAAATCTTTTGATTCTTCAATCGCCGCCACTACTGGATCATACTTCTCGGTAAGGCTGATTAAGACCTTCTGTATAATCCTTTCATCGGAGATGTTATCTCCGTATGACCGCATTTGATTGATTATTTCCATTATTCTTGAGAAATAATCTTTTGCGGCTTCTGAATCTTTCATTTTAAGATTCTCTAGTTCTCGCCTTAAACTTTGTAGTTTAATGGTTCGAACTTTAATATTTCCTTGGAACTCCTCCTTAAGGATATCCCAAGCTTCTTTTGCAGTAGTGGCTCGAATAATTCTTGCCATGATAGAATCACTAACAGATTGTTGGAGAAGATAAAGAGCTTTAGCATTTTGTTGCTTTAATTTCTTACGTACCTCGGATGAGGATGTCTTGTCGATATCTTCTCCCGGCATGGTGATTCCTTCTTCAATGACATCCCAAAGATCATGGGATTCAAGGCAAGTCTTCATACGAACACTCCAATAGTCATAGTTTTCTCCATTGAATATTGGAGTCGTGATGGAGAGACTTGACGACGCCATAACGCCCGCTTATGATCGAACAAGCTCTGATGCCACTTGTTAGAAAATTGGAGGTGATTATATAGAGGTTTGAGTGTGGTGAGTGATTGTAGTGAAGTGGTGTAGAGAATATTGTGAGTGTAGTGTGTGTAGAAGATAGAGAGAATGATTTTAGAGTGGAGCTCTTGTCTCCAAAGAACTTAGATAATATTAGATAGAGTGATGTTTTTGAGATTGTTTGAGATTATGTTACAAATGGCTCACAAGAGCTCTATTTATAGGTGTGGGAAGATCTCTCTAGATCCCACTACACTAACTTGTATCTAGAATTCTCTACTAACATCCACTTAAGGAATTCTCTAGATACTATATAGAAAATATCTAATCTCTAGAATACTCATTCTTGTCCTAGTATTATTTAGAATACTCTAGATTAATCTAGCTAGTGGTGAATTCTCTAGAATATTCATAGCTTATTCTCACCTAGAATATTCTAGATAAATGCATCACACTTCAATAATTATGTATGGGATAAGTTATAAGAATAAAATTATAAAAAATATGTCTGAATTAGTGTCCAAAAATATATAAGATGTGCATAAATTTAGAGAACGCATCAAAAAGAAAAAGTATACATAAATATGAGGGAGGGAGTATAAGAAAAATTCGGCCAAGTTGACGGAGAAAGAAAGAAAGAATAAAAAGAAATACTATAATAAATTTACAGAAATGTCGAAGTTGTTTCTAAGTTCTAACACAGTGTATGTATCTCACAAATGGTTTGAATTTTTATTACAAATAAAGGAGCTGTCTCTTCCATTCATGGAATAAGTAGTTCAAGTATAAGTGTCGATTTTCCTGAATTATATTGCTGCTCTCCCGGCTCCTCTGGCACCTTCTCGTTTCATCGCTGCTGCTTCGCCACTGCCTCGGAAGTACATATATACTTGCTGCAAATTCAGAGGCATTTTCTCCGTCAAGGTTAAATATTTGTGAATGAATAAGCAGAGGCAGAGGAAATGATAGATGGTATACCTGTATAACCCAAAGGCTCAGAACAGTCTCAAAGCAGAACAATCCAAAACCAATGAAGTAGAACACCTGAGAATGTCAAAATATTGTAAGTCGCAACTCCAAAACTGCATTCTACCATTATAATGGATCCAACTTACCCCAACCAGAACTTGGTCGCCTATGAGATCTATGGCCGACAAGATACCTCTGCACAACACACCGTCTCAATCAGATCAAAAGCTCAAATGTGAATTATGTAGATACGGGGTTCTTGATGGAAAGAACAAACAAACAACTTACGCAAAAGATTTTCCTTTGAAAACAAAAGGGGGCGCAATCGCAGCAACGATGCAAAATCCGATGTGAAGCTGTTGTCGCATAAGATATCATCAAGATCGTATATACAATTTGAGGATAGAGTCTGCTTTGAGCCTTTTAAGGAACTTACCAAGTAAAACAGGAAAAACCATCCAAACTTGAGAGCACTTTCTTTCCTGCAATGCACAGAAAAGTTGAATGAATTGCATAATGGAGCAGCAGCTAATCAATTCTGTTACCTTTTGACTTTTAAGAATTTACTGCATCCTCATAAACAAATGACTGGTTTGCAGTCTTACATGTTCATACAATTTCTACCAACAAACTTCTCGATTCTCTTACGTGGTCCAAAGAGAAATCACGTAAAAACTGAAAACGTAAAAAGGTGGTTGGGCAGCAAGATAACAGTTACGGACCTGAAAGCTCTGTAGAGTGGACGATACCATAACACATAGGCTCCTGGTACCCCAGATATGAAGTAGATTATTGCAAGAAACCAAATCCTCACATCTAATAGATGAATTCGAGTCAGAAAAATCAGATAAAGAAAACTCAGCTTAGCAATACACCAAATGATGTTCACAATACCCACTTTCCCCTTTAATCCATGCAGAAGTCACAGCTATAACATTCCAGAGAAGTGTAAAAGAAAGTCCTGATTACCAAAGAAATTTCATCATTAGTAGCATTTATGGGTGAAGAAGCTCCTACTTAGCCTCAGCGCAACACCCAAAAAAGGAGATCGAGAAAAAATAGAGATGAAAAGAGAGAAATGAACAAATGAGTGACAAGCATGCTGTGTTTCAAAACACAAAGATAATGTACTGAATTGTAGTTGTAATGAACTTGTGTATCTTAACTCTTGACAAACTCTTGTAGCTACAAACCATATTAGAGTATAAACAAAGCCTAACAAGTATCAACCTCTCCAATCAAGTGGAGCATGCTGCGAAGCATTCATCATAAAAAATGCAAAAACCTATCGCCAAGAGGGAGAAGAACATATGTATGCACACCCGCAGAATAGGAATTCATATAGAATGCTCAAACAATCATAACCAATTCCATTGATGTGTTTGATTTCTTTGGCATGTAGAGATCATGATAACTAATTTAAAGAGGGGGATTTGGGGGAGAGGAAAAAAAAATAAGAAGAAAAAGATTAAAGCATCGGATGCTTGGCAGACAATATCTCAAGTAGCACAGAAATCATCTTGGAAACATAGAAGTGAAATTCCGTTACATTTTTACAAGGATAATCAAACAAGTAGCCTGCAAATTTAATCAAATCCCACCCTCTACAGACATGAGTTACGAGTATGGTAATAAAGTAACTCGAGGACTTGTATACAACAAAAACAAGTATATAGGAGAATTATTTTGCATACCTAAGAAGGTTGTGAATGCAACATATTGAAGCCTTTGAAGATGAATTGGTATTTCATTTGCAATATCATGGTGAATAATAGGAAAAAATGGAGGCCAATTTTTCTCCTCAAGAACAATGCCAGCTGAAAAGAGATAAAGAAATCAATGACAGGTACCAATGGTATTTTGAAGTAGTACACTAAAGATTTACAAACAGAAAGAGAGATTTTAGTTTATTTTTATAAAAAGTAATAAAAGATCGAGTTGTAGTCGGCAGAGCACCTCGGGCAACGGCCTCTTCTCTCCGCCTTATTTCCTGCATAGCATCAGCATTATAAATCAGGGCTTCGTTTTGGGATGCATACAGTAGTGCAGCTTGCTCTCAATTGAGCAAGATAAGACTCAAAAATCTTTTGAGTCCAGTACTGAATGTAGGAGCTTAAAGAGTTTTACTGTAATCCACCAACCAACTAATGCTAATGGAGAATTTCTTTGTAGCATCCATTTAAGTTCACATAATGTATGAAGAGCATAACAAGTGCTTCAAATTATTCATATTGATTAGAATTAGATTAGTTTTGTCAAGCAAATAATGTGTGCAGGGAGTGTTAAATTTTATATAACTATAAATACATATATACAGTGACAACAAATCCTCTTATCAGAGTGTGAAAACAGCAATTACCATAAATTATCAATCCAGTTTATAGAGCTTCCTACAAAACTTTGGGAGACTAAAACATGCCTCGAATCAATCTTGACAAACAATAAAATGATGTTCCTCCATAATGATAATTAGAGCATCACCAATTGTCGCTATTGTAAATCAAAAGTACAAACGAAATAATAATAATATAATGTAAAAGGAGCATATGATGTTTCCCTAGAAATATGGCAGCACATAACAATTTGTACATATGAAATGCCGAGAAATTTGTGGCAACATATTGATTCCAAATACCTGTTCTCTCCTTTTCAATTCAGCTTCTCTTGCCTGGAGCTCTCTCTCTTTCTGTTTCAAACCCAAAATTAAAAATTTTCTTGGATTACAACGCCAGCCAGCACGAATCCAAGGAATGGATATAGAATATTTGACTACTAGTTAAACAATCTGAAAAAAGAAATTGTAGCTACCGAAGTATTATCGAGAGGAATATCAACTGGGGCTGTAGGATTGTAGAAATCAGCAGGCTCCGGAGGAAGGGGTGAAAGCCTTGACTTTGTAGCGGAAGGAGCACTCCCAGTAGTCTGATCATATGAAAATTAACAATTTACACAAAAAGAAAATCTATGTTACACTTACACATAGTAGTACACCAAACTTTCAAGCGAACAACAAATGCATTCTATTATAATAGCCACAAAGATGACTAATTTAATCTTGCCAACAAAAGAAAAACAAGTTTCTCTAGAATAAATCTCCAACTTCTATAGAAGGATGCTCAAGTCGCAGAAAAAGAATATGATTAATAGTTGATTCTTGAACACAAATTCGGGTACTCGGATTTGACACACATGATACATTTTCCTTTGACTTGCTTAATTGTATTTGTCCAAGCCAAGATCCGAGCATCTCAATGCAATGATCAACTATATTTGCTTTTCCTTCCACAAGTTAGGGAGAATAACATACTGTCAGCTAGAAACTCGACTCGTCTCATTAAAAGAGGATTGAATCCTCTTTCAAGTAAAAGAGTTTCGTATTACAAATATGAACTCTTTGGAGAACCAACACCACCAAAATGATCTAAAATTCGATTGCAAGGCACAAAGAGTTTGGGAAAGAAATCAGATGCCGCATGGTCAATTTGATATCTCTACTAACATGTATGTCCAAGAACTTAGACAATTAGTTCGAAGTGTTCCACATGAACCACATCAAACTCAAAGGAGAAAGAGAGAAGAAATCACCGTTGTATAAAATGAGCCTCCACTAAACTTTGATTCTCCGCCTGTCGTTCCTTTTCTCCCTCCATCCTGGAGTTTAAAAAAACAAAAAATACAGAAGCATCAAAGCCAATACAATATTCAAGATTTCTTCAGCAAAATCGCATGAAAACAAATTGTTTGCATCTAAATTAGAAGGTCACCTAACTAAAACGCAAGCAACTCAAATGTCTAGCAATACCGCCGAAAAAGGAACATAAACGAATACATGAAATTCTCAAGCAGAAGTTTATGACAAGCACTACAGAGGAAAGAAACATCACATGAGCGTAACAGACAATCAGAATCATCCAAAACCCCCAATTTCAGGTAAACACGTTTCACAACTACAAAATTGTGTACTTGCAGCAGCATGCATATTCATTTTTTGTGAAATTGAAGGGAGAATAAGGTGGAAATTAATTGCTTGAAACAAAAAAACAATAGTGAACTTACAGCAAAAGGATTAACTTCCTCTTCTTCATCAAAAGGGTTGCTATCGTAACGGCCCGCCATCTTGCTTATGACTGTAAACCTTAATCAAATATCAATGGCAGAGACAAATAAAGGATATATTTTGATGTCTGTGTAGTGAAATTTGGACGATGTTAGAAAAGTATAAGGAAAGTGTTGAAGTTTGCAGGAGAGAATTTAGACAATTTGAATTCAGAGACGAAGACGAAGTTGTAATGAGAGAACTCAGAGAAGGTTCTTTTAGAGAGAGAGAGAGAGGTGTAGACTTGTCTATAGTCAGCTTTGAAAGAGACGAATTTTACTTTGACAAAACCAACATATAAAAACTCCATAATATGGCCGCCAAATTAGAGGGGGAACAAAAAAAAAAAAACTTGTTTTTAGTTTTTTGTAATTTCATTTAAATTTTTATGTTATTGAGTTGGATATGTGCCAAATCGCATGGATAAAAATCGTACATGGGAAGTAATGGAAGTAATTTCATCGTAAGCTTGAATTTTTATTTTTTAAATGGGTAGTACTATGATATTATTTGTTTATGATATAATCTGTATAATTTTTTGTGTAACATAGCATAGAAATATATTCCCTCCGTCCCGCTTAGCTTGAGACATTTCTTTAGGGTAGGGGAATTAAGGAATTATTGTTTAGTTATTTAAGTATGTTTGTAAATTTGTGGTTAAGTAGTTATTTATATAATTAATTAGTATTTTTTAATATAAAATTTAAATTAATTAAATCTGAATTAATCATTAATTATTATATATATATATATAAATTAATTATTTATATAATTAATTAAATTAATTATTTTTTACTTTTTGTAAATTTGTGAATAATGTGTTTGAGAGAGGAAAGTGAAAATGTGTTGAAAAATAAGGATGTAATTAGTAGCTTTAATTAGAGTATTAATTTATCTAATTTTTGCCAAAAAAGAAACGACTCAAGTTCGGTGAGACGACCTGAAAATGAATACGATTTAAGCTCGGCGGGACGGAGGGAGTAATATTTACTGGGTGCACATCAAAGGTGCTTGTAGGTTCTTTAAAATATATATATATATATATATATATATATATATATATAAAATGTGGTGAGAATGAATTTAGAACGTTGGATATTTATTAAAATTATATGGATGTTACTAATTTATTCAAATATATCGTATAAAAAAATCAATATAAATTTACTAATAAATCAATATAAATTTATGAATAAATTGCTTGGAATGCATAAATAGCCGTTTAAATCTAAGTTTGAATTATGGAGGGAGCGAAAATTTTATCATATTAACCGAATACCTTGTTCGTGCATTACAACTTTACAAACTTATTAACACTTTTTTATTTATATCTAAGACCGACCTTGACATCTCTTAATTGACTCTAAAAAAATCTAAAAATAAACAAACAAACCAAAAAAAGACATCTCTTAATTATTAACGAAGCTAGATTTCTTGTTTCCTACACTGAGCCGGTGAGCACGGCGGAATTCACTACTTCCATATCCCCCCTCCCCAACCCCCACCCTCCGCACAAGAAATATTATTTCGTCTCACATCACTTAATCTAATTTTTCTGGACACAATTATTTAAAAGAACAAAATTATAATTTAAAAATATGTGAACTCATATTTATTATAGTAAAAATTAATTATTCAAAAGTTATATATAACAAATTGAGTGGAGTGATTCAATCAAAAAAAAATACTAGTAAGTTAAGTGGGACAGAGTAAATAGATACTTAGTAGCCAAGACAATTATATAAAGCAATAAAGGTGATAGCCTCAACAGTCAAAAGATAAATGAAGGGCCATTGATAAAATTAACAAAAATAAAAAGGAAGATAATATATCTATAACCTATTTCCACGTTTCCGTTTGTTTTCCTGTGTCGTTTATATCGAAGTGCCGTGACTGTCGTTGAAAATAAAATAAATTAAGTGATAATCAACCAAAGTTTTGGGCTTTCGGCGCCTATTTGACAATTACTTATTAGAAACACAAACAAATAAAAACCGATCCCGTCGTCTACGTCCAGCCAATTGCTTGCATCCGTACATAACAACAAATGCAACTCATTTTTTTTAATATACTAGATGTATTTTTATCTTATCAATCAATGTAGGCATCAATATTTCATTCCTTTTTCATATGATCAGCCTGGTGAACACCCAATGTAGACAGGATAAAAGAAAAAGAACCAAAAAAATAAGCATTATAAATTTGATCCCCTAACACACTAGAAAATTACAAAGAGACTAACACCCAAATCGATCTTAAATAAATTTAGGCTAGTTAAACCTTAGAATCTCGTCTGTAATAGCGCCAAAACCTTCGTCTTTGGGTTGAGGAAAACGGGTCAACCCAGTTTCTGTCTTCCCTAACAGCTCGTTCCCATCGTTCCTTGAATTTTTGAAGCTCCATAGACGACTGCTTCCGAATCTGCAGCAGCAGTAACATCATCTTTCAGAATTGCTCAATCAAAGTTTTACTCGTGATCACAAATTCACTATATATTTCCAAGATCAAGCAAATGAAATACTACTTAAAATATGGGGGCTCACCTCTAATCTGACATCAACTCCATGCTTCTGTGAGATGGAATGATCGAAAGAAAAGCAGGGATAGAAGTTGCAGTTAGTTTTTAAACTGGTAAAGGTAATGTATTTATGCTGTAGGATAACAGGAAACAGTGGAGGTGTTGGGTGTACCTTTGTGGTCACTTCAGGATTCACAGCCTACGTAGATATCAAAGATTATAGTATTAGTTAACTTGAAATTATGTCATTTAGATGATATCATATCAGCATGACTTCATATTCACATCCAATCTGGCTGGGATTTTAGTCAATGAGAAAATACCAAACATAAACAGGCATGAAGATGAGTACCCATCAAACGAAATAAGATTTCATTGTAGTAGAAGTGCAATGGAAAGAAACAAAGACTACAAGAAAAAGAAATCTAGCATATATGAAGTTGTAATCCAAGGTATAAGAAGTAAATCACCTTTCTAGCAGATGCACCACCCAATGTTTGTATGCTCTGATGAACTACATATTCACTGTCAACAACTCCAATCTTCTTCGTACGATCCCCCTAGAAAGATTCAAATATATACAAGATAACAAACCATTAATATGTTAGACAACAAAATCCTTGTACCAATTTTCTTTTTCTTTTTTTAAATTAACCACTACTTTCCTGTGGCAACTGGCAAGATTATAATCTAAATGAGGAACCAAACTTCACCGCAGGGTGAAAAACATAACACTCCAATAGCAGCGTCTACATGATGTAGATAACCAAATCCTAGGATTCTAGCAGATAAGACCATAAACAAACTCACAAAATAGACTCTATTATAAACATTTTTTTTTTCTTTTTTGGACAAGACCTACAGTGATAGTGTTACCTGTGCACAATAGCCGAGTTTAATGTCCATCCCCCATCCATGAACAAGATCATTCTGAAATGAAAAAGAGTGCAGTAAGATCCACGTCAATGAAAATATCAAACTTCTTCCAAATTTGGTGAAGTCATAAAGTAAGGATCAATTTAATGACAATTTCAAGCAAACCATGTGTGCTACATTTGTTTGCTATAGTTTGCTGCAGAAAGGTTTACTGTCTCTTACAACAGGAAGAAAAAAGAAGAAGAAACAACGTAAATAATCACATAGAAATATTCTGATGGGATACTAGGGAGCACTTGTCAAACCCCAACACTTTCTTAAAATGGATATGTTGTAAGTTCTGTCAAAATACGTCAATGGACCCTTAATAATTTGTCATCCTATGCAAGTTAGAGGAATGCAACCAAGATTGTTGAAGAAACTACATGGGTTCTTGAAATATTTGACTTTATAAATTTCAAACTTAGTAACTCGAGAAAACGAAATTTTCTCAAGAAGAAAACACATAAAAGGTACCTGTATCAAATGCCAGGCACAATGCCATGCTGATCTCGAAAACACAGGAGCCATACCTTCTACAAAACTGCATATGCAAAAGTGATTAATATGTAACGAAGGCATTGTAAAAATTGTACCACAGTTTTTGGTGGGTAGCATGTTCATCATAAATAATCATCAAAACTTCATCAAGACCTAAAAGAGAACTTCAGGATGTGGATAGACAACAGTATAAACAAGCTACTTGAAATACCTACTGCATATCAGAATAAAAGATAAAACAATAAATTAGAGAGTGACGATAATTTACCCACTGCATGGAGGCCCTTCACTGTTATCTGAGCACTTAATACTACCTCTGGCATCATAGACTCTTCTGCTTAAATGTTAATGCATTAGCACCAACAGCCCCATACAGGGAATACAAAAGCCAACCTACATAGATTTTGCACATAACAATACCTATGAAATGTACTCATTCGGTTTCTTATAGTAATCCGATGATGTATGCCAGTAGAATTTGGGTCCAAAGCTGGCTGCGATATTTCAAGTCCTTCTGATTTTACAATATCCAGATACCTGATCAGAGGAGAAGCATGAAACCGAATAATTTCTGTTTTTTTGCAAACATTTATGTTTTGGGGGTCATCGACATCAAAATAGGCGTAACACATCCCTCCCAAAATTTCAATTATATATTAAGAGATATCAGGGATTATTATCCATGTGAATACATACAAATAATTGGCCCAACAAAAATCTAAAAAATATAATGACTTTAATAGAAAAAGGCGAAAGAAGCTTTCAACGAGATACAACTTTTTTATAGTATTGAAATGGTACCTTCCAGGGTGAAAATTCTTTACTCCCAAATCTTCATCCCACAGGAATATGTAATCATAGATAGACACAATAGCTGGATGCAAAAAGCGTTTTGCGAACCACCTGAATGTGAAAGGAAATAAAAGGTAAGCTATAGAGTAAATCTCATAAGAATACAATATTAGATTGCAAACCAAAATAGGCTAGTCCTAAATCGCACAAGGTAGTCCCATTGCATTACCCTTTTCCTTTTATATCCCTCAAACCAAAAGTAAAAGAAATAGAAAGGAATCAGCCATCTAGAATACTAATCAGTTTCTCTGCTGATATATGCTCCACTTCTCCAAATTTCGATAAATGTTTATAAGATAGATGGTTGAATATTCACAAAGGCTTACCATTTTGTTTGGTTGAGAGCAACTATATGTGTAGCTTGCTTGCTCCAACGCAGGTCCCACCATCCATCCAAGTTGCCATCATAGTGAAACAAAACAATTGTGAAATTTTCTGAAAGAAACTGAAGTCAAGAGAATTAATCAGTGAATGTGAGTACTTACTAAGATAGATCGTCAAATGCTGCTATCATTTTAATATCAATAGAAGCTGTACCTTCCGAACAACAGTATCAACATTTTTCTTTTGCTTAATTCCAACAGGCATAGCTAGCAAATTAATAGAGCGCTGAGCATTGACCTGAAACTTCGGAGGAACACATAGGAATTGGAGTTAAGTTTTTTTAATACAGAGTCATCATAATCCATTTGAAGACAGTGGGTATAAGTGAAATTTTATAACAATGTACAAACCAAAACAAAAAATTGCTAATAATGAGATAACTGTGATGAAGATGAAAATGGCGCACTGACTCTAAAATAAATGTTTAAGATAACCTTTGAATTGGCACTGCTTGTTGTCCATAGAGGCTTTAACTCCAGGTCTGACTTTGCTTCAATGATACCACGAGGCAAACTCTCCATGGTATCCACGCCTGATTCCTAGACCAAACCATTAATTTCACCTTCTTAAGCAAATAGAAATACTTATTAAATGGCTATACTATGTAGAGAAGTAACTGACTAACAAGATTGTTTACTAGAAGGATACCTTGAAAGTGTAAAAAGGATCCAGTTTTGACTCCATCTGATGCACATGAAGGAAAATAGGTGGAAATAATTATCATGGACAAGGACTTTGAGAAAAAATTAGTTACCATGACAGTAAAAAAGAGGTTGCATATTCAAAATCACTTTGGAATCCAATATGGTACAATCAAACTTCTTGAACATCTCTCAAACATACCTCTGTCTGTTGATACTGGAAAATTGTGGTCCTGTATATGATGAACAACATCACTGTACAGACAACTCCCATGAATGGGAGTTGTTTCATCTTCATTCCAAGTACTCTCTGCAGTTCTACCTGGAAGTCAAGCCTTTTTAGCTTCGCAAATGCTGTAGATCCAACTCCGAGTTGGAGAGCAATAATTTTTTGTGCTAAAGAAATAAAATGAAACTGTAACTCGACATGGATGTTTTGGCTCAAAAGTTAGAAGACAGGAGTAATACCCGGTCAAATAAGAAATGATGCCTCTTCATCTGCCACCTCCATGACTTGGGTGCCTTCATAGACAACTATGAATTTTCATTATCCAGCAAGAACTGCATCAATTCATATCTATGATATGTAGAATGTCACTACTGATCAAACAAAAGCTTACAACAGCTGCCAACTACTAACTAACATAAGGTTCAAGCAAATAACTTAATAATTACTCTATTTCATCAATCATATACGTGGTATGTATTGAATGTTAGTTATCACTGATCTGTGGAGGTACATAAATCTGTAAAAAAAATCGGGACAGCAACTAGCTACAAACTAACACATTGTTCAGTTGGGATAACATTCTTAGTTACTCCTTTGATCAATTTCTCATGATACTTGAAAAGAACACAGAGAGACTGGATGTGATACAATCCACAGCCCTCTCAGAAGCCATCTAACAATTTCACTTAAAAGATAATGAACGGATAAAAGTGGCTAGCTATCAGCACCACTAGCACGACATGACTTTCTGAGAAAAAACCTATACAAGGCACTGTTTGATTCTCGCGCTGACTGAATGGGAAAAAAATTAGCATATATGTTAACTTCCCATGCTCATTACTGCCCCATCCACATTTTACCAACTACAACTCAATGCATAAGGAATATTAAAATTGGAAACGTGGATCATGTGAAGTGCATTTCCATCTAGTTCACACAAGTCCTTGCATGTATTAGTGATGCAGAAATTGTGTACAAAATGTCACAAAGAGCAAAAGACTAGGAAGAATCAATTGATCGCATTTCTAGATTTTCCAACACAACATAGCAAGCTTGTACTACTAATTTGCAGTTTATGCTGCACCACAGTGAAACTTATCTATCTCTTCCTTGCACTCCCCCGTTTTACATGACCATTGATCGAACAGTAACATCTTCCATTTTCAAATAATCCTTAATTTTAGGAGAATACCACAACATTTAATCGGGCAAAAAATATATAAAAAACCAGTGCCACTTGTTCACTTGAACTAAAACATAGTAGTTGCTAACTTCCAACAGACGCAAACAACAACAGTTCAAACTATACGTGTTCCCAAACGAAATCTCAACTGAATCGAGGGTTTAATTTTTCGATTATCATTACTTTTCTACCCCACTACTATACTGCAACAAGAAAAAACCATAACAAAACCCCGTCACTCAAAAAAGGCAAAAATTAACAAGAACACGAAACTCATACCTATCTCGCCCGCGATCCGACCAATCCGACGAACACGTGTTCGGCACGGGATTCAGTCCCAAGCTGAAATCAAGCCAACTTCAAACCCCGCGCTCGTATCACACCCGCGTATCAATTTGTACATCCAAAAAATAAAACAATATACAATAATCACAAGAAAAATGATATTTAGAAGCTCATGTGTATGCAACAGTGACTGCGTGAGAGAGAGAAGTGGAGTTGGTAAAACAAATGCTGCGCTGTGGATTTTGCAGAAATACGAATGCAAGAACTCGAATACGAACTCGATCGCCACGCTTTTATTAGCACTACCTAAGATAATTAGTACTATATCTTAATCTTAATTAATACTGAGTAATAAGTAGCGCCAACTTTCACTTGTACTACAATGGTTGGACCCACACGCCGTGAGATGAATCAGATTTCTTAATTAAAAAGGATGAAAAATAACTAGATTCGGTAAACACAGCAAATATCTGGCTATATCTCTGAGGAGATTCGATTACCTTGATTTAAGCGTAATTGCTTATATTTGGGAATAAATCTTTTTTATACATAAATATTAGGGAATAAATCCTGTTTCGGCAGCACACAAAACTCCTAAATTAAGTTGTTAATAATTAATGGTTGAAATATAAACATGTTTTTGGTGCATTGTACAGGATGCAAATATTAATTTATTATAATTTGTGAATATCATGAATTTAATTACACAAAACTTGTTATTAGAGATCTATTTACGTTTAGTTATTATAAACATATACTATAACATTATATTTGTTACTTAACCTTAAAATCTAAACGTTAGTAATCAACCTTACTTATTAAATTCAAGGTGGATTATCAGAGCATATGTAGTGGAGAGTCTGTATGAGCTCTTAAAAAGTGGTACCCAACTTATCTCTCTCATAATGGAGAGCCCCTATGAGCTTTTAAAGAAAATCAATTTTTTTTACAATTCAACTATTTCAATTTTTTTTAAAGAAAAAATAGTTGTTTTTTTATTGGGCCGTGTGTTGCATGCGCCCAATCATCTCTCCTTCAGAGTCCGGTGCGCGGGCAAGTATCCGGAGCGCTTTCACATAACGCGGTATTGGTGTGGGCTCGATCGAATCGAGCGAACGTCGCTCGCCGAGCCCCCAACTACGAATGCTCTTAGATTCATGCTTAAATTATTGAATAACTATAGCAGCCGATGTGTTTTCAGTTAAAATCTTATCAAATGAAATGAATACCTTTTACAATTTAGTTATGGTTAGAGGCTGGTGGTTAGAATCGCTGGCTAAATCGCTGATTTCTCAATTTTTCAAATTTATATAGGTGATATTTGGGCCATTATTAATTAATGGGACGAAGAGAGTATATGATGATTAATTATTCGAGTTATGTCTTTAATTTGGATCTACATGCTATCTCTTATCTTCTCTATTTATATGTATCTTAAAATATTTTTAATCCAGAAAATATTTTTTTAAATATTGAATCTCACGTCGAATTTTTTTATTAGCCATCAACGATCAAAAACCCAATATAAAAATATTAAAATATAATTGAATCATTTATTTACATGACATCTCATATATTTTTTTTTCTTATTTATCTAAATTCTCAATTTAATCTCTCTATAATTTGAATATATTTAAATCAATTTTAGTTAGTTAATTAGTTTTTGTATGATTTTAAGGTTGCGTTCTCTTTTATTGTAAATTTATCATTGAAAAATGAGAGATAAACAAAATTTCACCCTTTAATTTCTTCTTTTATTTTCTCTCATTTCCTACAAAAAAGAATTTGACCCTTATTTGTTCCTCTTCTTTACACTACAAAGGAGAGATAAATATTATCACATCAAAAATTGAGGGATAATATTATCCCTCATTTGCAGTGAAAATAAGGAATTAGTAAGGATTAAATTCTATTTTGTAGGAAATGAGAGAAAAGAAAATAAGCATTTAAATGGTGAAATTTTGTTTATCCCTCCTTTTTCAATGATAAATTTAAAACCAAATAGAACACACCCTAAATAATTATATTGATTGATATAAATTCACATAATAAATATTTATATTTAATTATATAGGAGTATATATAAACATTTATAATATTTACACTTAAAGAAAATAGGTCTCTAAAGTTCACTTATTAGGTCAAATAATGCCCGCGGTCTAATTAGGAGTTAACAACAGTTAGACAGATTTGTGAACGTTATAGACTTATTTACTCTAATTTTTATTAATATAAAATATTTAATTATATAAAATATAGCATTAAAAACTTTATCTACTTTTCAGTAAAGATGGTGGGTATTTATGCGGTATTACCTTAGATTTTAACATTACATTGACACGTGTCAATGTTGCCTTGTTCTAGTGGCAAAGTTCCTTTGAGAGAGGTTTTAGGTTGCGTGTGGTGAAATTTTTTCACTTTTAGATGGTGTTGTATTTTCATCTGCGTGCGATGTAGCTTTTCCACAATTGTGTGGTGTTGAAGTTCAGCGTGTGTGCGAGTTTGTGATTTTGAGGTCTCGCTTGTGTACAGATTGCATAACTAATTATATTCAGATACTTACTTTGACACGTAATTCTATTTCAAAAAACATTACTTTGACGCGTAGAGGTGTGCAAAGTTGATGACATCAACAAAATGCAATAGGAAAATACGTACTGGTATTATAATTGTACTACTCCCTACGTCCACGAAAGAATTTCCTATCTTTTCTTTTTGGGACGTTCACAAAAGAACTTCCTACCTATTTTTGGACTATACCCCACCACTTATAATCCTCTTACTTTTCACTTTTCACAAACTCTCAATATTAATTATAACACATTTTCACCACTCTCAATACACTCAATTACCTTTATATCCACACATGTGACCTAGTAATGTAATTCTACCGGTAGACACGAACTGCATTAACTAATACCTTACCTTATAATATTAATTATATTATTAATAAGGTACGGCAGTTGGTAGATCTCCTTTGGTCGCTAATTCTTTGCGTTTTACTTTCTTTTGTATTTTAATGTATTGTTGAAACAAAGGTCTTCTTTGGGCACTAATTAATTCTTCGCGTTTTACTATATTTTGTATTTTAATGCCTATTTCGAAACAAACATTATAAATAGATAATGTGAATAGTGATGTATGCTCCTTTAAATTTATAATTAAAATACTACAAACATGCAAACAGTTGTTGGTCCTTAATTGATATATTTGGTTTTGTGGCTGCTGCAAATTTACAAGATTATTAACTAGTAGCACTAGGTAAAGATGTTTCCACAATAATCGAACTAAATTAAATTTCAGAATCTCAGTGTTCCTCTAGCTAGCATATATACTTTATGGATGCACTTAACGCAGCTGCAATTATTTATCTTAATGTTTGATTAATGGTCTTTATTTTAGTAATAAATGTGATTTTTTTTTAGTTGGATCTAATATTATTATTTTTCTTGAGTTGAATGCGACATTATTATTAAACACACCCATATGCAGATAAAATAAGGGTAAATATTAAATGTTCAAATATATTTTTAGTTCCAAAATATCATGAACTATCAAAATAATATTAAATCAAATCCCCCTAAAAAGTATCAATTAAAGCCTAATTAATCATCGAGATGGTAATAAGTATGATCCGGATTACAATTTTTGTCACGGAATAATAATAGTATATATATATTCGTTTTTTTTACTAGATGCTAATTAAGTAAAACATTATCGTTTTGATCCAAAATTAGAAGAAAAACAAAAGTGGAAGTGCCCTAAAAAGGCAATTCCACAACAAATTCATCTTGAATTTGAAACACAAATTCAATTTGCAGAAATACCTTCAACTCTCAGGCAGCCATGGGCGGGGAGGATACTAGTCGAAAGACAGCAGCGTCTACTACAAAGGTAGCCGTGCCAATTGCGAGGATAAGACCGTGGTTAGTTTTTCTTTTTTCTTATCCTAGATTAATAATGATTCAACGTTCATATGAGGTCTTGGGTTTGAGTTCACTGTCCTGCTGTTTTTAAATTTCTTTATTTACTTGTTTAATTTATCAAAAAAATAAAAATTATAACAAATAATGATTATTAACTTTTATTATAAATTTTATTATATAAAAAAGTTGCATTTTCAAAAATAAATTAATTATTGCTTTCAAGAAAAGTCTTACTTCCTTCGTTTCACAAAAACATGAAATTTTTGTCATTTTGGGTTGACACACCAAAAACATGAACATTCTATTTTTGTATACTACCCCACCACAATCCCTTTACTTTTTTTTCATAAAGTGAGACCTCATTTTCACTTATAAAACACTTTTATCTAGCTTAAAACTCGTTTCACTCACAAATGTTTATGTTTTTATGAGACGGAGAGAGTATCTGATTTTATAAAAAATATTATTTGCATTCAAGCAAAAGTTTTATTTATGAAAAAAAAATCTTATGGCGAAAAGAAGATATTTTAATGTGTATATAAGTATGTCAATATTAGTGCCTATTCACTACTGCAAAAAATTAAAATATATATATATATATATATATATATATTATTTTATTCAAATGAAAAATTCATTTCACTCTCTTTCATATACACAATCTACAATTAAAATCAATTATACAATCTTTGTATTTTATGAATGACTCATTTCAACCTAAAATGTACTCCCTCCGTCCACAATTTAAAGCCCTACTTGTCCTTAAAAAACTGTCTACAAATTAAGTTCTATTATGTTTTTTGTACCTTTTTACTCTGCCTCATTATTAAAATTACTACTCTTTGTCATTAATTATCTCACCCCACTTTTTAACTCACTTAATTAAACAACTAATTAACCTTCTAATTTAATTACTCTCCCCTCATTTAATCAATTAATGAGTCGGCCCATTTTCCATCTTAAATCATTTGGGCCGATTTTATTTGTGTTTTACATCACTTGTTCCCTCATTTCTTCCAAGTTCTAGAGTATTCTCAAACCCTAATCTACATCTGGATCATCGTCGCACATCTCTTCATTTCTTCATTCTCTGCGATCTCTCTTGTCTTCACTTTCCATGAATTCGCCTTGCCTCAAAAATTCCTCCATCTTCATCGATGGAGGGTATTGTTATGGATTATGTGTCCTCGATTTCTCTTGTGGGACACGATGGTGTCAGAAACGGAATTTTCAGGCTTCGATCTCTATGAATCAGTAGAGTTCGTGCTGGAATCCAAAGTGATGTGGTTCCCTCTCTCTGGATCGGAGCCGAACCTGCCGAAATCCAATGCGACGGCTTTCGATCTCTGCCAAATCCTCCATATGATCTTCAAATCCACTTTGAAATGAAGGGTTGCCTCCTTTTTTGCACCATATTGAAGCTTACCTCTAGTGTTGTGTTAAGAAGCCATTGTGCTAATTTATTTCTGCCATAATCTTTGATTTTAGGCCTTTCTATAGCCATTTTCAGTGTTTTACTTGTAGTTGGTAAGAATTGAATGCAATATGAAGTTATTCTTGTATTTATAGAGATTTTTGATGTTAGGTGGAGTTTGATTTTTCCCTCCAAACTTTTGGAGGGACCTCTGTACTGTCACTGTACTTTTATGCAATGAAAGATCATTTTGCCTCCATTTTTTGGTCCAACTTTTAATCCTTTACAAGTAGGGGTGAGCAGAAATCGAACCGACATTGAAAATCGAACTGGATTGGTGCGGTTCGGTCTCAATTCTATTGTTCGGTTTTCGGTTCGGTTTGAAAAGTAAAAACCAAAAATTTTCTGTTTGGTGTCGGTTTCCATTTTTGGTTCGTTTTAAATCGAACCGAACCGATACATTTGGTAAAGCATAAATAAACGACGAACGTTTGTTTGGTGAATTATCGGTGAATTACCTAGAGTTTGATCGGAAAAAACGAGAGAGGATTATGAAATTGCTGAGTGTTGGAGAGAAAGCTGTTGTAGTATTGAGAGTAAAGATCACGTAAAATTACAAAGAGCACGTAGGCAGCTATTTATAGATTACACGTAAAGGGTAAAAGAGTAAATTCATCATTAGAGCATGCGCCTTGCGTTGGTCAGGGGCAAAATAGTAAAATTGCCCTCACGCGGGAGATTTTCCCGCGTTTCTGGTGATTCCTCTGGCGAGAACGGCTTCTCTGGTGTAGGTCGTTCCTCTGATAAGGTCTATTCCTCTGACTTCTCTGCGAGAGCCCGTTTCTCTGATAAAGCCTACTCCTCTGACTTATATAATTTCTCTGCTCTGCACATATTACTCCTCATCAATATTAATATTTTATTATATATAATTATTTTTCTAGTTTTTAACCTAAAACTAAAACCTTAATACACAATTATAATATATAATTATTTATCATGTTCATGTTGTGAGGATTTTACATTTGAAATTGTGTATTTTACAATTTTTAATTAGTATTTTCGAAAAAAATAAAATAAAAAAATTGCATCGTTACCGATGGTTTTATCGGTTCGGTTTCGAACCCCAATTGGTGCAGTTCGGTTCCAATTTTAACCATCGGTTCGATTTTCAGTTTTGAGTTTTTGGTTCGATTTTGCACCGAACCGAACCGATGCTCACCCCTATTTACAAGTGCTTCGCATCTGCCAATTAATTGTGTAGCTGACAGATTATAAAAGGAAATGAAAAAAGACATATTAAAAAAAGAAAAAAAATGAAATTTAAAGGCCATAATTTCATATTAATAAACTGAAAAATTGAAAAATTAAAGCAGAAATAAAAAACGAAAAAAAAAGAATGAAAGTTTGCTGTCAAGTAAACAAGAAGGAAAAAAAAACATAATTCCAAATACATATAAAAATAAATTCAAAAATTAAAAGCAACCTCCTAATCAAAGATTAGTAAAAGTAATCTAATCTTTTAACCACTATCCTTTTATTTCATCCACATCATCTTTTTCAACTTTCTTAGTCTTCGTGCCCACACCAAAGTGGGGCATTAAATTGTGGATTGAAGGAGTATTAATTTTCTTTTTTCACTATTTATTGTGTGAACTCAATTATACTCACTCCGTCCTACAAATGGGGCCATGAATAGACCATAAACTTCCCATAACATAAAGGGGTTATTGTTGGAAAATACCCGAAGATTGTCAATTTTTTTGTTTATATCATTTTTTTATATCAAAAAATATATGAATTTAAGATTGATTCTGAATCATATCACGGTGGACAATTTCGTCCAAATTCAAGTTAATGTCGTAGTGAGAATTTACAAATCATTGTATTATTCAGATTAGATTTTGGCGAAATTTCCTCATTCAGCCCTATTACTATTTACTGGTATGCAAACATTACTTAAACTTGTGCGAAATTATCGTCAATGAGACGATTCAAAATTAATCTTAAATTCATATATTTTTTGATAAAAAAAAGGGATTATATAAACCAAAAAATTGACAATCCTCTTGTATTTTCCAACAATAACTCTTAACCTAAATGACATGTCAAGAAGCCTAAATCATGCAATCTCTCTCTTTTTTTTTCTTTTTTTTTTCTTTCTTTTTATTTAATAATATGTAGTTTGTTTTTTTCGAAACAGGCCAGGGCAGGCGGGGCATTGGTGTGGTAAGTCACCGTGACATCTTTCACCACATCTTAAAACTTGGTATTTTTCTAGTCGTGCATCAAAAAACTATCTAAATAAACTTTAAACACATTTTATTATAGATTAGTTTTTATAAAAATTATAGCATTAAATTTTGTGTTATTTTGCCTCTATAAATAGAACTTAATTTTGTTATATTTTCTCAAACAACTAAATCTCTCATAAAATTATGTATTAAAAGAGAATCTTTGATGTCTTAGTTTTATCGTTTGGGCTAGACCTCCTCGACACAAAAATAATCACTATTAAAAGTAGTTTGACAGGGAAAAATGGAGGGTTTGGGCCTTCATTCATGAGAGAGATAGAGAGTGGAGTGAATAGTAAGGAATGCTGCCGATTCATATCTAGTACGGTATTGGACCATTATCACTAGGGATGACAATCGGGTACGATGGGTACGGATAGTGACTATCCATACTCATACCCACGAACTAAATGGATAGTGATTTTTAACCGCGAAATTATCCATGGATATCAAATGGTATCCAAACCCGCCACCCGCGGATACCCGCTATCCGTCGGGTATCCGCGAACCCGCTACCCGTCGGGTATTCGTCACCCGCTATCTGTCGAATACCCGCCACCCACTATCCGCCGGATACCCGCTACCCACTATCCATTGGATACCCACGAAATAAAATTTAATTATAAATTTATAACAAATTTAACGGGTAATTGACGGGTATTTCACGGGTAATTGGCGGGTATTTTCGCGGATATTTTTCGCGGGTAAACGGGTTTCGTGGGTATGGATAGTAAGTATCCAAATCCATATCCATGAACTAAATGGATAGTGAATTGCAACTACGAAACTATCCGTGGATATCAAATGTCTCTCAAACCCACCCTAATAGGTTCGAGTTTTCGCGGGTATCCATTACCCGCGGGTAAATTGTCATCCCTAATTATCACCTTTCATCATTTAAGTCTTCGTAATTAGGTTTTGTTCCTCCCATCACTGATTAGGATTTTCCTAATTGTGAGAAAACTTGGAACTACTTTGTAATTTTATTTTAATTTTCGATTGAAACAGCGACCTTTTGTCCAATCAGTATTTCATAAAAAAATCCAAAATATACATTATCATTGTGTGACAGAATCGTAACCTATATCATAACTTGTTATCATTTTAATTTGGGTCTTTTGTTGATATAACGATAAGTTAAGATATTTTTTAGATTAAATATAAAATTTGAATCTTGGATTAATATTTACCCATAATATAATATACACTATTACATTGACTTGAAACTTTGCATTTCGCAGCTCACGCTTCTCAATTGTTATTTGATTGAGCATTTTAAGAAATTCCAACAAATCAAACATACTGTATCTGCATATGATTTAACAAAAAGAAGAAACATCTATGACAAAAAAATCACAAGGAAAGCATTATCCTCTATAACTTTTCCAGATTATTTCACATTTATACTAAAGTTATTCTTCCAATACTCTCAACAATTTTCGATCATGTTTTGTACAGCGCAGTCTCGTATCATAGGTTAGGATCTATAAAAGGGCAATTATATGTTAATCCAATCACAACCAGACAACAACAAATTTACATATATGTCACTGAACATGGATTTGGATCGGTACATATTTACCATCTCACCGATCTTGACCTATGAGACGATCTTAAACAAAAAATCAAAACCAGCTCTTTCCCACCCCGGGAAAGTTTGGCCCAAGATCTCTTTTTTTCAAACAAGATTCATAAACAAGATCGCTTTGAAACTCTTCCTCGTTTTACAGCACCACTTTTAGGTTGTGTATCAGCAGATTCAAGCTTAACTTTCTTAGCCTTAAACATGGCATTCATTGAAACATCGTAATTGGAATTACACAATTCCTCCGAAGCACTAGAATCATTGGCCGGAAGAATATTGATGTCGCTAGTGATGATGAAGTCACGGCTGAAGCTGTTGCTTTTATGGATAAATTTGATCGTTTATTTCAGCCTAAGTCTTAGGCATTTCTATTTTGTTTTGTCAAGTTTGTGTTGGACATATTTTGTTGGGCTTGGGTCTTTGCTGACTTTGGGCCCTTGCATGGGCTTTAGGGTTTAGATTTTGTGTATATATTCGGTTTTTGTCGTCACTTTCAGCAGCTAATTTGGGAATGAAAATTCAGAAATTGAGTGGCCTCTCAATTCGCCAGCAATTCTAAGCTTTCGCTACGTCAGTTGGTATCTAGAGACCAGTACGATTCTTCGCGATGCCACCCCGTCGTCAACCACAGAACCAGGCAGATGCTCGTCGTGACGCCGACATTGCCCTGTTGAATCGACAGGTTGAAGCCCTTACGGCGGGCTTCGAAGACCTACGGGTTGCTGTTTCCAACGCGTGGCCTGGCCCGCAGCACCATGCCGCACCAGAGCATCCTCGTCGCGCCGGTGGCCACCATCGGCATCGGCCTCACCCACCAGTTGAGGAAACTGACCTCGATTCGGACACTATGTCTGCTACCCTCTCCGACGTCAATCCTTTCGCTCCTGAGCACACTTTTCATGGGGACGACAGTAGGCGGTGGGAATCGGGATTCAAGCTCGATCTCCCGGAGTTTACAGGTAGCCTCGACCCGTCGGACTTTTTGGACTGGATCAATGCCGTGGATGAGTTATTGGTGTTCAAGGCTGTCCCCGATCATCGTCGTGTGGCACTTGTGGCAACCCGATTTCGTGGGCGCGCGTCGTCCTGGTGGCATCAGTTGAAGGTCACCCGTCAACGGCAGGGTAAACCTCGTATCACGTCTTGGTCGAAATTCCGCAAACATCTTGAGCGTGAATTTCTTCCTTTTAATTATGAGAATACGCTATATCAACGCCTACACACTCTTCGTCAGAATTCTCGTTCGGTTGATGCTTATACCGAAGAATTCTATCAGCTATTGTCTCGTTTGGATATTCGTGATTCTCCTGCTCAATTGGTGTCTCGATATATTAGTGGGTTGAAGTTATCATATCAGGATACTTTGAATCTCTTTGCTCCCGTTTCTGTCGCAGATGCACACCAGCGCGCTGTTCTCTTAGAAACTCAAGCAAGTCGACGTCCTGCTAATGTCTCTACTTCCTCGCAGCAGCGTGCCCCTGCTCCCTCAGCGAGCTCTGCCACAGCCACGACACCACGTCCGCCGGCTGTTGTCGGTCCCACTTCTGATCGTTGCTTTACTTGTGGTGAAACCGGACATCGCCGCGCTGCCTGTCCTCGCAACCGCAGCCAACACGCACTCCTTACGGAAGACGTGCAGCATGATTATGATGGCCCACCGCATTTTGATGTGGAGCCTGTGGTACCATTGGTCGAAGAACACGTCACTGGTGATAGTGGCCCCCCTACTCATGCTTCGTCGTTCTTATCTCGCTCCTCGAGCCGACGATCTGGACCCACAACGCTCACACATATTTGCTTCTACTTGCACAATCAATGGTAAAGTTTGTCGTTTTATTATTGACTCTGGCTCTTGTGAAAATGTGGTGGCAGCAACTGCTGTGGCTAAGCTTAATTTGCCTACTGAACCACATCCTTCTCCTTATACTCTTGCTTGGATTCAACGTGGCAATTCTGTTACCGTGGACCGTCGTGCTTTAATTCATTTCTCTGTGGGTTCTCGTTACAAAGACTCCGTATGGTGTGACATTGTTCCCATGGATGCGTGTCACTTGTTGTTAGGCCGACCATGGCAATTTGATCGATCGGTGTCCCATGATGGCCGTCTTAACACGTATACTTTTATATTTGATGGTGTCAAGATAGTGCTTCATTCTTCGTTGCCGAGTTCTCCATCACCAGGCTCTTCAGTGTTCCTCATTTCTCGCGCGGACTTATGGCGCGAGCTCTCTGCAGCACCTTATGCTCTCTTTCTCGTGGGGATTGAACGTCCTAATCAAGCCACATCGTCCTCTCCTGAGCTTGCTCGTCTCTTGCAGGAATTTTCTGATGTCTTTCCGGACGAGTTGCCTTCTGGTTTGCCCCCACTCCGTGACATCCAACATCACATTGACTTGATCCCAGGAGCTTCTCTACCGAATCGGCCTCATTATCGCATGAGCCCTACGGAACATGCCGAGCTCCGCAGCCAAGTAGAGGAACTTCTTCAGCGAGGTAGTGTTCGCGAAAGTTTAAGCCCTTGCGCTGTCCCGGCATTGCTCATTCCAAAAAAAGATTCTACATGGCGCATGTGTGTCGATAGTCGCGCGATAAACAAAATTACGGTTCGTTATCGTTTTCCGATTCCACGCCTAGATGATTTGCTTGACCAACTTAGTGGTGCAGCCATTTTTAGCAAGTTGGATCTCCGTAGTGGCTACCACCAGATACGTATCCGGCCTGGTGACGAATGGAAAACAGCGTTTAAAACTCGGGAAGGCCTTTTTGAGTGGCTCGTCATGCCGTTCGGTTTATCTAACGCGCCGAGCACCTTTATGCGGATAATGAACCAGGCACTCCGTTCCCTTATTGGTGTGTGTGTCGTCGTTTATTTCGACGACATTCTTATCTATAGCCGCTCGTGGGAGGCTCACTACGATCACCTCCGAGCAGTGTTGCTTATTTTGCGCTCTGAGAAGTTTTATGCTTCACCTCAAAAGTGTATCTTCTGCGTCGACGTTGTGCTATTTCTTGGTTATGTGATTTCTTCTCAAGGAATTCGGGTCGATGAGTCTAAGGTCGCTGCCATTCGCGATTGGCCGTCCCCTTCAACTATCACAGAGGCTCGAAGTTTTCATGGCTTAGCCTCTTTTTATCGACGTTTCATTGCTCACTTTAGCTCTATTATGGCTCCAATTACTGATTGCATAGGCCAAAAACCTTTTGTTTGGACGCCGGGGGCGGAAGCTGCCTTTAACGTTATCAAGCACCGCTTGACCGAAGCCCCGGTTCTTCTTCTGCCAGATTTTGATCAGCCATTTGAGCTATCTTGTGATGCTTCCAAAGCAGGAATTGGGGCTGTCCTTAGCCAAGCCGCACGTCCTGTGGCTTTCTTTAGTGAAAAGTTATCTGGAGCCCGCTCTCGCTACAGCACATACGATGTGGAATTTTATGCTGTGGTTCGGGCTGTCCGACATTGGAGGCATTATTTGTTTCAACGTGAATTTGTCCTCTTTTCTGATCACGAGGCGTTGCGTCATCTCGCCACTCAAGATAATTTATCTGCTCGCCATGCATCATGGGTTGCATTTCTACAACAATTTACCTTTGTGCTCAAGCATCGATCCGGAGCGTCTAATCGAGTAGCGGATGCACTCAGTCGCCGTTCTCTCGTCCTCACAGATTTGCGTGTTATGGTTCCTGGTGTTGAACTGTTGCCCGAATTATATCCCACAGATAGCTTCTTTGGACCGATACTTCTTCGTGTCCATGCTGGAGAGGCAACAGATTTCATTGTTGTTGATGGATTCTTGTTCAAAGGGACTCGGTTGTGTATTCCCGATGGCAGCCTTCGCTTCAAACTAGTGGCAGATTTACACAATGCAGGTCATGTTGGCCGTGATCGCTCTATTGAGCTTGTGCAACGCTCTTATTTTTGGCCTTCTCTTCGCCGTGATGTCACTCGTTTTGTCGAGCGTTGTCGAGTTTGTCAAGTCTCTAAAGGGACAGCTTCTAACGCCGGCCTTTATAGGCCTTTACCTGTTCCGTCTGCGCCTTGGCTAGCCATTAGCATGGACTTCGTGTTAGGCCTCCCACGAACTCAACGTGGCCACGACTCCATATTTGTGGTGGTGGACCGTTTTTTCCAAAATGGCACATTTTATTCCATGTCGCAAATCCTCTGATGCTCTTCATGTCGCTCAATTATTTTTTCGCGAGATTTATCGCTTACATGGATTCCCATCGTCTATTGTTTCTGATCGCGACACTCGTTTCCTGAGTTTCTTTTGGCGTAGTCTTTGGCGCATGGCTCACACTCGTTTGGATTTCAGTAGCGCTTATCATCCCCAAACTGATGGACAGACGGAGGTTGTCAACCGCTCCTTAGGCAATCTATTGCGTTGCCTTGTTGGTGAACATGTGCGTTCGTGGGATTCTCAGCTTCCTCAGGCTGAATTCGCTCATAACTCTGCTGTCAATCGCAGTACAGGCTTATCTCCTTTTCAAGTTGTCTATGCTGTTCTTCCTCGAGGTCCAACGGATTTACTCTCTCTCCCTTCTCCTGTCCGCGCCGAAGGTCGTGCGGTGGATCTTATTCAGAATCTGCGTCGTACACATGAAGCTACCCGTGCCCAGTTAGTTGCTGCTAATGCTAAATACAAGAGTGCTGCTGATCGTCGTCGCCGCCATGTTGACTTTGAGGTGGGTGATTTTGTTTGGGCAGTGCTCACCAAAGATCGTTATCCCGCACATGAATATAACAAGTTGGCGGCTCGTAAAATTGGCCCCGTGGAAATTGTTGAGAAGTTGAACCCAAATGCTTATCGTTTGAAGCTTCCCCCTCATCTCCGCACTTCCGATGTGTTTAATGTCAAACACCTCGTGCCTTTTCACGGTGATAACTCGGCTGATTCTGATGGTGGTTCCTCGTCGAGGTCGACTCGCTTTTTGGTGGGGGAGAATGATGTCGCTAGTGATGATGAAGTCACGGCTGAAGCTGTTGCTTTTATGGATAAATTTGATCGTTTATTTCAGCCTAAGTCTTAGGCATTTCTATTTTGTTTTGTCAAGTTTGTGTTGGACATATTTTGTTGGGCTTGGGTCTTTGCTGACTTTGGGCCCTTGCATGGGCTTTAGGGTTTAGATTTTGTGTATATATTCGGTTTTTGTCGTCACTTTCAGCAGCTAATTTGGGAATGAAAATTCAGAAATTGAGTGGCCTCTCAATTCGCCAGCAATTCTAAGCTTTCGCTACGTCAAATATTCTTAACATTGTACCATTTACCCGGCAGCCTGTCTTTACAAGGCCGGGGGCGAGCACTCCGCGGCCTCACAGGTGGATTAAACAGAAGAAAGGCCGGAATAGCTGCTTGTACTCCTTCATGGCAAGATTCCCTGCAGTGCTGCTTGTACTCCTTCATGACCAGGTTTCTCAGAGACAGTGCTGATCTGTATTCGAGCGTGTTTCTCGAATAGAACACCAAAGCATTACTTGCCAGCAAAAGCAAGTCCCTAAAGAGTTCTTTAGCTGATTTTATGGAGTGACTGATTATTCTTGACCTTATCATGCCAATGTCTACATGGTGTCTGATGATCTTCCTATATCTTTCTTGTTTCTGTAGTTGTCCACAAAAATCAGAAGCTCAATTCAATATATGGAACAATGTACCAAATGCTTTTGGTCCTATTTTATCCATTTTGCTCATACCTGACTGTCCATGCGATGTTTGAAGACATGAGCTGCTTCACTATGTGCGATGCATCGAAATATCTCCATCAAATTGTTTGTTTTGATGGTGTAAGCATCATTTACACTGTGACTCTTCACAGCAGAGTGCCTATTCTGATTGTAAGGTGTGGCTGTTGCTTCCTTTTGTGAAGTGGAGCCAGCATTAGACGAGCCTAAGTTGTCTCTCTCACCAACACTCACTTCTGTAACTGCTTGTTTGCAATCCTTTTTCCTCTTTCGACCTCGTCTCTTTCCAGCAATTAGTTCTTGACCAGCTTCCGCCAGCTTCTGAATACCCAAGTCTTTATCACCCTCGTAAGAAACTGAGAGGCTGGGGCTTGTACCTATCTCCATCTCTTGATGGTGGCGTTTGCAGGGCAAATCTGTCCTTGTCCTGGGGTCCTCTGTGTAGCTTCCAGCAGAATGTTCATCCTTGGAAGTGTTTTGGCTGGAAGGGTCGGTGCCATCAAAATTTGGTGATCCAGTCTGGCTCCAATCACAATCAGCCTGATAGGGATTTTGTTTCTCTGACTCCAGATATTTAATTTTTGATTCAAGAAACCTGAGAAAAAAAGACCAAGAATATGTAAAGAACCACACACAGTTACAAGTAGTAAAAGCATGTTGCAAGTCAAGGCTCCTATTATGCTACATAAGCAAGCCTCGTGTTTTTTCATCTTAAACCCAAGTAACAAATTGATGTGCAGACATGATTTCCAGAGGTCGGAACACTATTGCTCAGCAACATCAAATAATGTATTAACGCAGCTAAGTTAGAGCAGAAGGTATATGTGCAGGCCAAGCAGTATTGGCAATAAGCAAAGTAGTAGTAGTAGTAGTGATGGAGTATGCATATTTGTGCTAACCCTATTGAAGCTTCAGATCTTGCCAGTTGTTGCTTCAGCTCCGCCACACATTGCTTTCTCAGCTCTTCAAACCAGACCCTACGGTGTCCATAATCATGTTAGTGTTACACCAAGTCAGCATGTTTGGTTTTGGTGTTAAAATGAAGCTTATCTCACCTGGACCCAGAATAACGCTTTTGCAGCTCATTGTACTTGCTTTTGCAAACCTGCAACTACACATTTCCCACAGGGAAAATAATCAAACGATATGCCCTTCAAGTAACTCCATTATACAATCTTGGATGTATCAAGTTGGCTATGACTACCATTTTGCCTTAACTATTAATTATGCAGGCTGACCGCGTTGTGTTGATGCCCAAAAAAATATACTATTATGCTTTTTTTCTATCAAACCATGAACAGTAGCAAAATTTTGAAAACCAATCACCCACTAAAATTATAAGAGCATTTGTTGAATTTTTATATGTGAATTCATGATTAAAATAATAGGGGGCACGACATATGATCCATAAAATAAAGCAGAAGACGAATTGAGGCACCTTTGTAGCAAGCATGCATGCATGAAGTAAAAGTGTTGTGAGAAGACAGACCTCGGGGGTGAATAGCGTGGGGTCGCGGGAACGGGTTCGGAGCTCCGAAGCAACAACGTCCCAGCGGTGTTGGCCGTGCCTCAGAACGGCGGCTGCCAGGATAAGCTCCGCCCACGAGTTCCAACCATCCTCTGCCCCCATCCAATTCGCTCGATCGCCGCACAATTAGAAGAAGGCAAAGCCCTCGAAACAAATTAGGGGAAAATCAAAGGAACTAATAATTCACAAGAGCTAGGGCGGTAGGAATTTAATTTGGTTGAATTTTTATGGAAGGAAAAGAGAGCAGGAGAAGATTCTGGAAATCAGAGGGAAAATATTGGATTTGTATCGACGGGAGACATAGACAACATAAGCAAACCAAAAGAAAAAGGAAAGTTACAGACACCTAAAAAGAATCGAACCAGCCTTCCTCTTCTAGATTATGAACAAGGAACTTAACAAAGCAAGCCCCCTCCCTCCTACACCTACTCCTACTCGGATAATAAAAACACACACAAACCTTCTCCTAATCTAATAAAGATAGCATTGTGTTTATATGTTGTTTTGTGAATTTAAATTCTTATCCGATCAGGCGACCACTTGATAGGCTAAATTTCATCACTCATCATTATTTCCCTTTAACAAGATCAAGCATTCACTATTTTATCACGAGAGCACACAACGCATACCAAAAAAATTGAGTTAAAAGTTGAGACTACTACCAGATGATAAAGAAGTATAAACTTTTATTACGTCTATGGATACAACAAAGCATATCTATCTTTTTATAAAAAAATTACTATTAAGCTCTTACAATTGTTATGTAGTACAATATTGGGTCTTACCAAATGACGATTGATTTGGCTAATATTTTTATGTATGTTGCAAGAAGACGTCAAGAAAATCAGGAAAAAGTTGGGATCTTTAATATGTAGGAATAGATCAAGTGTCCAAAACTGAGTATTCCACTATAGATTTTATCTTGGATCTCATTTAACATCTACAGCTTGCAGCTCCTATATTTTATATATATACCACTGCACATAATTAATTACAGAGGAGCTGGACAAAGAGGATTAACAGCACCAGAAAGGCCCATGGGGAAAATGGAGATTAGCACCAAAAAACTGCCACATGCCCACTGCAAAAAGCCATGTATCTCAAAGAATTCTTAGATTCTTGTGAATTGGCAAACGAGCTAACTATAACTCTTCTTTTCCTTCATCCAGTTGAATATAGACACTATGTTTGTTGGAGAACCATGTTCAGTTGTTGTGCATATCTTGCTAAGCCACCTCCCCTCCTACACCAAAGGACAACAGTTATGCTCGCGAACTAAATCAATGACATAAACCATTTACGAAATTGGAATGCTTCTAGACTGAGATACTCACTTCACAAGTTCCGGAAGGATGTTCTGTACGTTCTGGAGATGTGCAAAACACTGTCTGCAACATTCAAGTCTGCAAGCAAAAACATCAATATCTCGGAATCCAGTAGAACTTACATCCAATTTGATTAAAAACGAATGAGTAAATGAGATAATACCTCTCCTCTGCATGAAGATCAACGCCAACTGAACGAGGTGCTGAAACGGTTGTACGAACTACTGTGCCAAAGACTGCTACCAGCTTCAGAAGCACTTCCAAAGAAAGACTAGCATGCCTACAAATGAAGAAGGTTATAGTTTTCTACCAAAGAAGGACAAATTTCACAGCCAGCCCAGAAGATGATTTTCCAACATTGCCGCTGCTCCACCAGAATACCAGATCTAATAAATTTGGTTTAAGAAACTCTAGGTGGGGTCTCTTCTAATCCTCTTTGTCAATTGGAGAAAGAAAGTCACAAATGTTGCAGGTAAATGTTGCAGGTAAATGTTACCTTTCTGCTTTGCTTTCCAATAATCCTAAAAGCACAGGAAGCAAGCTAGAAAATAGGTCCAATGTAATAACCTCCATCCTCTCAATGAGAACACCAACTACATCTGCCTGTACCTGCACAAGTAAAATAAGTTTAAAAAAAAAAATTGCAGATACAAACAGTTAATACTTCTGCACTGCAGCAACAAATTCAAAATTCCTCAAAAAAAAAAAAAAAAACTGACAGAAAGGTCAGGCAGTCTCTTCACAGCATTTATAGCACCCTTAACATCATTCCTTTCCCAAAAGTGTCGCACCACCTGCACCAGGGAAATTACAGTTCTCTAGTGAGAAAGCTCAGACAAAGAAAAATTGTATTGAAGGGGCTTAAATAGAAAAAATACAAAGAGGACAATGATAGTATTATGCAAAAAGAAGAAAATGAAAATAAACAGAATATAATCACTGATATATTAACCCTAGGATACGCTGCTTACAAAAAGATCTCATGACTCCAGCAAATAAAAAACCGCAAGCAACGAAATATTGAATTCGATTGGAGTTAGACATGAAGAATCTTTTTGAGAACTACCTGTAGCTTTGTCAGCCTGGACCGGAATGTACTCAATAGCACATCATGACTCTGCATAAGATTCTCGAGGACATTATTATCATCCAAAGTAGGCTCCATTCTCACATCAATTTTCTGGTCAACAACCTGCAACACGGTCCAATCATTAGACTAATATATAAAACAATAATAATGAAAGTGGAAAACTAGGTAGCATTCAGTAATACCAGTTTAGGCACAAAGTTTTTTACATAGCGAAACATACAACATAGAACAGTGTACGGCACTCAAACTAGAGGAAGACATTTCTAACTTGCTAGAAACTCATCTGATCTTAATCTATATAATAGTGTTCCACAGGAAAGGTGCAACTCAAGACAATTGCATCATTAATTTGGAGAAGACAAATTTTGGCACTTCATGAAAAGTTTAACTGAATAGACAATTGAGTCTCTTTAAGAAAGGAAGAAAACCAATTTTCTGAGTTTGTTCAATACCATTGGCCGGGCTACCCGAAACATAAACTCCGAGTTGGACAACTTTGGATTTTAAACAGCACAATGAAGGACAAGATAACATCTTCTAGTTTATACTTAATTCTGGCATGTAGTCTATCAGGGAGCAAGGGAGCAAACACGAGTAAAAGAACAAGTGTTTAGCAATAAAAAGTTACTCTGGAAAGTAAAGAACACAAATGATTTTGAGGTTATGAGTTGCTCAGTTAGTAATTGTAATCCTAGACAGAGTATAAAGAATCAGTGGCCAAAACTTCATACAGAATGAAGTGGTAAAATTCTGTTCCTCGTCCATTTTCAACTTATATTGTGTCTCTATCCACTAACAGTGTATTAAAAGGCTTAAATCTAGAACTTGCTTTAGAAACCAGAACAGCCACATCGTTCAAAGATCAGGTAAAAATCAACTGAAAAGGTACATAAGATCCGTGCAGAAGAGGACAGTTTTACCTGGGGGGAGGGAGTTTCCGCAGGCTCAAAAACAACGCCATGAGCCTTATCAGAGGTGCAATTGTCACCCACATCAATTTTTTCCTTTCCTTCAAACCTCTCAACCAAACTGCGAGTCCTTCCATGCACAACTGCCACTGCCAGTGGGATAGCACAAATGTAAGTAAAAGATTATGCTACTATCGTTTCTCAGTAGTAATAAGATTAAATAGCAACCTCCATTGACAACTTTAACGGAATTCGCCCCTTTGCTGGAATCAAGAGCCTGAGCACCTAAAGAAATTGAAACAAAATTGAGTTGAGGATTAGAACTGGCCTAAGTAGGAATAGAAGTACTTCACAACACACAACAATAATTGCTTGCTGGAGATGAAAGAACTATAAGCATGAAAGGAAAACCAACATCCTAACTTCGTTGATGCCAAGAGAGGACCGACTTTATATTACCATCAACAGATAACTATGTTAAGCAACATGGTTAGACTTTATATTACCATCAGCAGATAATTGTATTCAGAGTTCTGGTTTCATTCATCATACACACTATCATGAGAAGAATTCTTAAATCAGGATCAGTTTCTAACTGGAACCAAAATCCATAAATACAATTGAACAATATGGCAGAGAAGTAGGTACTTATGGCATTTCCTACTTTTGTAATCTGTGAACTCCCCACAAAGCAAGCGAACTGATTACTAGTAGGTTTTCTTCTTTGACTTTACCAGCACATAGAGAGAGAGAGAGAGAGACTTGGGTCAAGATTCCCCGTAACACCAGATGCACATAAAGCAATACATATAGGTTTATGGGCTGTAATAATAGAATGATAACAGGCTTAAGGAGACATAGCTCGGAGCATATATACAGAGAGAATTAAGAACTGTACATACTTGATGTTGTGGCTGGCAATGAAGTTCTGTCAGGCTTTTCGACAACAGTATCTATATTTGATTGTTTCTCCTCAGAAGAGTCCTTAGCATTTGCATCAGCGAACAGCCTATTACGAAGGCTTGGATCCTTTCTACTAACAACAGGTTTTTTCACATTATCAGGGGGCAGAGATTCAAGGGACACTGACATTCTTTCCATATCTAACCTACTGCTTGACTGCCTCCGTGTGTGAGGTGGCTTAGAATTCATGCCACTGCTGGCCTTAGCCAAGGCAATGGATTCCCTTCTAGACCCAATCGAATCTTTTCCAGGGCCATCTCGTGGTACTATGCTTGGCATGATAATAGATCTATTAACAGATGGCACATTAACTTTTGCTTGCAAGCTAACTGCAGGACCACGCTTTCCAATAGTGCTAATTTCCTTGGATTCAGATGGAGGCAAAGTTGCTGGAGAACTGTGCTTCTGAATCCTAATGCTGCTGATTTCCTTGGAATCAGATGGAGGCGAACTTGATCTAGGATTCCGCTTCTGAACTCCAATAGTGCTGATTTGGCTGGAATCAGATGGAGGCGAACTTGATCTAGGATTCCGCTTCTGAACTCCAATAGTGCTGATTTGGCTGGAATCAGATGGAGGCGAACTTGATCTAGGATTCCGCTTCTGAACTCCAATAGTACTGGTTTGGCTGGAATCAGATGGAGGAGAACTTGATCTAGGATTCCGCTTCTGAACTCCAATAGTGCTGATTTGGCTGGAATCAGATGGCTGTACAACCTTAGGAACTTCAACTGGGTCAGTCGTCTTGGAACTGACAGAATTTACACCTGCAGCTTCAAAAGGGTCGAACATTGACTTTATTGCCAAGAAGTTAAGAGACAATTCTTGAAGGATGGAGAGAGCACACAAATACATAATAGAACTTACGGTCAACATAGATAGTTTTGATGTCCTTAGACTCACTATCTAGCTCTGTAGACTTAAGATTGGACTTTGACTTTACATGGCTTTCTTCCTTCTCCAAAGGACTTCCCTCACTCTCATGTTTCAGCTCAGAGTGGCCATGCTGCTCCGGAGCCAATCTTGTACCATAAGGCTCCATAAGCTGATGCACAAATGGCATTTTTTATTGTTATGGAAAGAAATATGGGGTTTTAAAATACAAAAAGGAGATTAAAGACAATTAATTAACAAAAATAACTGGAAAATACCGAAACATCTGCTATCCAAACTGCAACGGAGTTTTCATAATAAGCGCCGCCTAAAAGTTTCCCATCTTGAATGCATAGATCACCAAGTGTTGACCATCCCATATCAACTGAATCATGGCAAACTACAGGCTCCCACGAGTAAACCTGCAGTTGAAGATAAATACCATCTCAACAATTGTTTTTCTATAAACCAGCAAGCCAAGAAATGAATGCTTCAAAGCCAGACCTTTAAGCTATCATCAAGTCCACAAAAAAGGGTTCTACCATCAGGGTGAAAGGCAATAGATCTCACTCCTGCAGCCTGAGGGAAGACAAAAACAAACTTGACCATGCATGATATAGAACTAACAATTTTTTAGAACTATGATCAGATAAAAAATAAACATATGAGAATATACATCAGAAACAAACTAGATTCAATTTCTTTCCATTTTTTCTTCCTAATTTTGGACACTAAATACAGAAGAGTGAATGACGACAGAAGATTAATATCAACCAGATAATGCCCATGCTTACTGATTTTGAAATATGCAAAAACAGTACAAAACATGTATAATATTTTCTTCCTACATGATAAATTATAGTTAAGGTAGACAAGAAATTTCCAAACTTCAGTTCCACCAGCAATTTCACAAGTGTAAGGACTAAGGACAGAGTATTTACATGATGTGGGGTTCAGAAAGGTTTGCTTACTCACAGAAAATTCAAGAAGCAAACACAAGTCTGCTTTGAGCTTTACGCAGATTAATCACCCCAACTGAGAATGCTAGGTAATAAAGCCTACTAAAAGATGCACAACTGTATAGCACTTCAGTCACGAGACTTAAAACTACTTATTCAGTATATCCCAATACCTATGGTGTTTGGGGTCTGGGCACAAGAAGCTGGTCATTATTATAAATGTAATTTTCATCTTTCTCATTTCTGCTTTAACGTGAGAGGAAGAGGACAATGCTTACAGGCAGCTTTAAACATTCTTTAGTGTGAAAAAAATTCTGAGGACAAGTTCGACTACCTCACGCCTGGCAGATCCAATCATCTCAAATGTCTCCAGATCCCAGAATTTCACTGTTTTGTCTGCTGAACCTGATTATACATTATCCCACTAATTAAACCATGAAGTATGAAACAGTACATTGGCAGTTAAAGTAAACCATAGGCATATTTTTACCTGTTGCTAAAAGAAACTCAAGCGGATGAAATTCTATGGTACGAATATGTCCTTCATGGAACTTGAAATCATGCAAAAGCTTTCCAGCAGTCAGGTCCCACACCTTGACACCAGAAATTGGTTTTTAGGACCAAACAACACAGATCAGAATTATTCTATAAATCTCATTTTCCAAAAAATCCTCACGGCAATACCTTTACAACATTATCAAATCCACCAGACACTACCCAGCGACCATCAGGAGTGAATCTTATTGTACTGATCCCTCGAGTATGGCCCTTATATGTGTGGATGCACCCTTTCTTTCTGATATCCCATATCTTTAGATTAGTATCCATGGAACCAGATGCAAAAAACTCACCAAATGGGTGAAACTCAACGGCAGTGCAATAGGATCTGTGCCCGGTAAGAGTGCGAACCACTACATTTTAAGAGCATTAACAACATCAAGAGTGATATCATATGGATTTATTTATAAGCATGGGTCAGATCAACAGAGAACTTACATACATCAAACACTAGAAATAAAATGTCACATTGATTTGACATGCAGCAGCACTCAACTCTCTAAGAAACAACTAGTATATTCAACTTAATGACATATAAATTTACAGTCAGTCGTCAAAATCCATATTGATAATTTAACTCACTTAAAAATAAGAATCTATTTAGAGTTCCAAATCCAAATCCAAAATGCATAGGACATAGAAGAAAAAGTACACTAACTTTTAGTTTCTTCCAGATCCCACAATTTTATGGCCCCAGAAGAAGATCCAGCTACCACTAAAACTTCTGCTGAATCAAAGGCTGCAGACTCAACCGGACTAGTGTGACCACACAGGCTCTGCATCATCAAAAGGTTGGCATAATGTGTTAAAACTAAAAAGAGCATGGCAGTTTAGGCAGTACTTTCCCAAAAAGAATAAGCACAATATTTAGGAGATGTATTCAGAACTTTGCCAATTTAAAAATATCATCCAAGTGACACTGTAGCAAAATATACAGAGAAAATATTACAGCTACTCAAGTACCAGCATAAAAGAAATTGTATTATCATCTATCATAAAGAACAATGCAACTAATTAAAGTAGCAGGCAAGAGTGATCTAGAGTGAGAAACAAGCATGCTGCTCTTTCAACATAAACTGGTGTAAAAGTCGCTGCCAGACCTACATACCAGCAAGATAAACCAGGTAAAGTGTGTAGGCTGTCTATAGTCATTTATCGAGAAACCTCTGCTTCCTTTAAATATCAAATAGCGCATTTACTTGAATTTGAATACATACAAAGAACAACAAATTTAGCTGACACATACTAGGAAATAAGTCAATCTTCAATTACAAAAATGGAGTCACAACGCTCATTAAGCAATTTGCATGAAACACGTGTCTACAGCAGTGCACAGAAATTCCGTTAATTAGGCAGTGCCATCTGTGAACTAACCATTAGAGATGTGGGTTTGCCAACGGACCAAAGATTCACTTTCTGATCATCTCCACCTGTAATAAATACGCGGCAATTCTTTTTCCCAAAGCTCAAACAATTTACATTCCCCGCATGTGCGACAAATTCCTCTACATTACATACAGTCAAGGATGGACGATTTACTACAGAAAAATTATAGATGCAACTCATCACCTGACACCTCAAGAAGTTATTATTTGTTTGACAATGGATCCACCAAAGAAAATCTAGAAATAAAGGTTACACATGTTACATTCAATGAAATCTCAATCTTGCTTCCCTCCCAAACCACATCCAAATTAATAATGAAATTGTCAGATTTACTCTTCCAATTCAATTCCGGAAAAACGAAAAAAAAAAAACATACATTATTATAGCTATAAGAATCAAGACCACTGTAACAACTGAGTAACCTTTCAAATTCCCTACAGAAAGAGATATATAGAACGAAAGCTAAACAACAATTCTTGGTGAAATTCTCAATTCCTCTCTCTAACTTAATTGCCTTGCACCGAGAAAACAAAACAACTTACCAAGAAAATTAATGACGAATCAGCTTAGATCACTAAATCCCTAATTGAAACCCTAACTTTTCATTCCGCCACCGCGCATTCGACTTCACCGACATGCACATTCACATTCCGCATACAAACAAAAACAGCAAACACGCGTAGACAAGAAAAACGAAGAACTTAAAAGGATACGCAGCTTATATCCGCGTTTCGCCATCTCCCTTACTCCAACTCCCGCAGTCGATGCTCGAAATTCCGCCTCCGGCGCCGGCGCCGCGCAGAAACACCGATCGAGGCGCAGAGGCAGAAAAATACAACTTACAGCTGAGAACTATACAGCTACTGATAGTTGACGTATACACGATAAAATTTAGCGACAGAAGATAGGAATAGATTTGTCGAGCGGTAACCGGAAAAGGGGAAAAGAGAAAAAGGAAAATTTTCAGAGCAGATGACAGATTTCAATAGTGGACCTCAAGAAAAGAAAGTATGGCGAAAGCAGAAATTTATTTTTTTTAAAACATTATATATTTCCCACATATTTTTAATTTTCACCGACAAAATTGGCCGTAAATAAATGCAGATACTGTAAATTCTTTTACTGTAGGTGTCGACTACTGTGAGAAACGAGTGCTGACATGGATATTTTTACCGCGACGGATATGATTACCAAATCTTTGTGCTGAGAGAGTCCTGTCTTTTAAAAAATACATATATATATTTGACATATTTATTTTATGGAATGAGAGTTTTTTGTTGTATTGAGTTGTGGAGACATTCCAACCACTAACTTGTAAGAAATGGTAGGGGCTAAGTAATAGTGGTCAGAATATATTTGTTTCTTTCTTAATATTTATATATGTCGTATTTTATTTCATGTACTATAATAGATTTATTTCACATTAACGCCAACACGTAGGCTTATTCCAAACATAGATCACCTCATTGTCACACTTATGCACATCCATTTATTTGGATGTGGATCCATGATTAACACAATAGATGAGATTGTAGTAATAAATCTTTGTAAAACTAGCCAACTCGTCTCTCCTTTGCGCTTACCAATCGCTTATTAATTTGAAGTTAAAAATGATACTTCGTGACTCCAATTATAAGACGAGACTAGTTTATTGGCTTAATGCACTTATTCGTTCTTTCATGCACCCAATAAAGCATATTATGTTGTATGAGACTAATTTATTGACTTAATGCACTTATTCGTTCTCTCACGCGCCCAATAAAACAAAAAACATGGATAGTTGATCATACCTTATTGAAGATATCGTTACATAACCTGATAAGACAAAAAGAATTATTTTTCAGACTTAAGTGAGAGAAAACGGATTATTTCCTCGTTCGCATAGATAAAAGTATATATTTTGAAAAAAGCATGTGTTATATAACATGTATAGTGAAAAATGGATAAAAAAAACATATTACTAAGATCTTAATCATTAATGTCATTGATAACCAACTATAAATAAATTCATCTTTGTTAATGAATCGTACAAATTAAGTAAACGCAAACTACAAAATGTATCCATATATTATTGGTTAAAAAAAATAAATTGTATAAATTACTGATTTTTTTTATAAATTAACAGTATTAAATAAATAAATTTAAAAATCGCGTCGCAAAGACTCGAACCCAAGACTTTTTGACCTTCGGCATTTACCCTTTACCGCTTGACCAACACACGCACACTACAAATTACTAAGTATTATGTATGGAGACCATTGATAAATGGCGGTGGAATTGGATGGTTAACTATCTTATACTATATAGATTTGTCAAAATTCTAAAAGAAGTTAGATTTGTCCCTAAACACATTTTAAATTTAATTAAATCTCTATTTTGAATCACATTTTTCATGTTTTTCTTTTGCTTTTTTCATTTCTCTCCACTTTTTCTTCTCACCAAACACCATTGTCGTCCTCTGAAAATCCGGCAATATCGTTGCCATCACCTGTGTCGGGTCATCATCATCTTCTTCGTTTCATCAATAGCAAACACTTTCATCTGACCTGACAAAAACATCATCTGACTCTTCAGAATCCAATGAACTTTGTTGTCTACCGTCACCACTGCGTCGTCACCTTAATTATTTCTATTATAAATCTGCAGATCTGACTGAGATATATGAGATCTAGTTCGAGGTCTACGAAACAAATAATTTATTTTGCTATAATGTAAAAATTGATTAGAAATATATAAATAAATAAGAATGAATGGGAATTGAGGAAAATTAGAATAGAGTGATTATACGATGTCACGTAGGATAAGATTTATTTTGCTATAATATATGTAGGATACCACAAACTATTTTGTCAATTAATATGAGACGATGAGAGCACATTACCGTGATAAATTTGGTTTATTAGCGTTCTATATACTTTTTAATAGACAAATCAAAATTAATTATACTTAATATTTCTACATATAGTTGGCGACAAAATTACCTGACTTAATTTTTTAGTTTGAAAAAATCATAATGATGGACGACAAATTACAGTTAGTTGATAAAATACTTCTAATTCAACTAATAAAAATCAGGGTTAATAGCCGTTAAATCCTATAACTATTTTCATTTTCGCGTTTTGCATCGTTTTCAGAAATTCTGCCTCAGTATATCACAACTAATTAAAGAGTCGCGATTTGCATCCGGCGAAGTTTTCCGGCAACATAAATTAATCTACGTGACATTTTATTTGCTGACAAGGGCGATTATCATCTACATGGCAATTAGTTGTTAATTTTTTTTTCTTTTTAATGACGTGTCTCACCCTCTCTATCTCCTCCCTCACTCTCGATTTCTCTCTCTCACAGAAACCCTTTCTCCCTCTCTTCCCCTTGCTTCGCCGCTTCCATCTCCAGCGAGGGCCGCCATTGGCAGCCACTCCGCGACGCCTCCTGCCCCCTATTTCTCCATCGCTCGGCTCCCTCTCTCTTTGTCTCCATTATCTGCCGCGGTACACAGCCACGACCCCGCTGCACAGCCAGCGCCGGCGTCCGTCACCGTTACTTTCTTAGCCCGGGCCGTCCCTTTCACCGTTTCTATTTCTTCTCAGACCCTCCACCCTAAATTTTCCAAATTTCAGAAACACTTCCCCCCTTAATCTCAGCCCAAAATCTCTCTGAAATCCCCGCTCTTTCCTATCATACGACAAGGCCAACGGCTGCCGCCGCTTCACCCTCGATTCACGGCGAGAATTGTCGCTCACTCACATCCGACGACAACAACACCAGCCCCCATGCTCACTGTCATCGCCGCCCAGCTCCCTCCACCGCCTCTATTTCCCTCGCTCTCTCATCGGAACGGGCAGCAGCCACCTCCGCTGTCCCAAATCCAAAGGAATTCGCCATTTCAGCTGGATTGCGAGGAGGACGATGAATTCGCCATTTCAACCAATCTTATGAACCCTAATTTCAGCTCGAAAATTATGAGATTCAATCCAAAATAAACCCTAGTTATACGATTAGGGTTGTTAATTCTAAGAAGAACAAAAACGCCGACGTTTAGATATTAATAAAATTAAATAAACGTAAGGCAAAACGACATCGTTTTGCCTATCGGAATTCTATGCCACGTAGATTAGTCCGGCTGCCAAGTCATCTTTAATTTTGCCGAAAAACTTCGCGTGATGCAAATCGCGACTCCTTAATTAGTTGTGATATACTGAGACAGAATTTCTGAAAATGATGCAAAAACGAAAATAGTTATAGGATTTAGCGGCTATTACTCCTAAAATAAATTGAGGGTTCGAGTCATTTTGTGTGTGAATTATAACTATAAAAAATGAAATTAAAAATTAATTCAAGTTATATATATTTAGAATATTATTGAACCTGGATTTGTTGAATAGTATATTTAAAAATTAAAAATCAAATTAAAAATTAATTCACATTAATTCAAGTTATATATATATATATATATATATATATAATATAAACCTCTACCATATATTTTTGGGTCTGAATGGTGTTGAAATTAAATGATTTATTCGAACTTGCTTTTGAATTAATTAAAATATAAATTAAGTAAAATAAAATAGGGTAAAGTACAAAATACCCTCCCAACGTTGGCGTCCTTATCGCGTACAGCCCCCCATAGTCAGGGTAAGCGCTGTTTACCACCTCAACGTGGCAAAATTGTAGCAATTTCCCCCCTGCGTTTTAACACCGTTAAGTCACCGTTAAAAAAATTATTTTTTTTTTAAATTTTAATTAAGATGGACTCTCTTTCTCTCTCTCTCTCTCTCTCTCTCTCTCAACAAGAAAAGAATCGATTCAAGCCAAGAGAAAACACTCCAACAATGGCGAATCAATCATCGGAATTCGCCGGAGACGCCACCCTCAACGACCACCCTCATATTGCCTTAATTAACACCTTCCGCGAGATCACCGATTGCCCTTCCAAATCTGAAGCCCTATTTTTCCTGGAGTCACACAATTTCGATGTGGACGCCGCGGTCTCCACCTTCCTAGACGACGCTAACCCCGTGGAGCCCGCCGCAGCTGGTCCGGCCTCCCCGGCGGCGCAGTCGAATGCTCACTATTCGCCTTCCGAGTCACTGTCGCCGTCTCCTTCCCGCTCGCGATCCCCGCCGCCGCCGCCTGTGTCCCGCCCGTATCGCCTCCGCTCCGCCGCTAAAACTGGTGCTGGTGCTTCTGCTGCTGGAGGCGCGAGACGTGGAGGCGGTGGTAGTGGAATTAGGACTCTCGCCGATCTGAATAAGAACCCTAATAATGAGGAATCTGATAGAACCCTAATTTTAATTAAGTCACCGTCAATTTGTGAGAAAGGCCAATGGAGACAGAGGCGGTGTACGTTGTCGGTGAGGGAACAATGAGGGAGAGGCAGATGGATGGTCGGCCGAAGGGTTCTTGCAAGGAGGGAAGTCGCGGTGGCGGAGCTCGGGTGAGAGAGATTTGCTGAGTTCGAGGTGGGGAGGTTCATTGGGGGAGGGGAGATGTCGACCGTGTACCACGGTGGATGGGCGATGTTCTCTCGCCAGGAAAGGATGCTCGATGGGGGGGGGGGGAGAGAGAGAGAGCCCATCTTAATTAAAATTAAAAAAAAAAAATTAACGATGACTTAATGGTGTTAAAACGCAGGGGGGAAATTGCTACGATTTTGCCACGTTGAGGTAGTAAACAACGCTTACCCTGACTATGGGGGGTGTACGCGATAAGGACGTCAACGTTGGGGGGTATTTGGTACTTTACCTAATAAAATATATTAGGTTATACTTCATTCGTCCACGAAAGAGCTTTATAGAAGAAAGTGACACGGGTTTTAAGAAAAAAGTTGTTGAGTGTATTGAGAGCGAATAAAATATTGTTGAGTGCATAGAATGGTGAAAATGTGTTTTAATTAGTATCGAAAGTGGTGAAAAGATGAAAATTAACGATAAATGAGATTTTTATAAGTGGTGGGGCATAGTCCAAAAATAGGAATACAATTATTTTGTGGACGTCCGAAAAAGGAAAAGTATGAAGTTTTTTTCGTGGACGGATGTAGCATATCTTAAAAGTGATGAAGTCTAATATGATATAAAAATATAATATTTTTTAGTTGTTGATTTAACGATAAAGTGATTAACGTATTCAAATTTAAATTCATTGTGACGTCGTCTTTAAATTTAATGTTATAATTATTATAAAAAAAAGAGAGAAGAAAAAAAAAACTGGCTTTAACTTTAGTCTTATCTGGCTTGACCTCATCGAGCTTTCGACTATTTTCATGTAATTAAGGTAGGTCAAATTAGTACTAAATCAACACCCAATTGCCTAATTATTGACCATCCTACCGCTACATATGCACTCGGCAGTCGAAATCGAAAGCGACAAAGCATTAAACAGTTTTCAATTAATTGCAAAATGATAAGGTCAAAATGCTCATAAAATGAAGCAATGTCATTTGTTGGTATTGATTATAAATTACTCCAAAATCATATTGAATTATGATACTACAAACAATCATTCAAAACTCTGCCCATGAAAATAACTAGTAATTAAAAGTTCGTTCGGATTCATTTCGCGAAACGTAACAAACACCGTTGAACTGCGTTTTCTTTCTTTATATATCAATATAAATAAATAAAAATCAGATCGAGCTCAGCTCACTTAATAAAGTAACTAGTATTTTTTTCAACCACTTAACAAAAAAATACTATAAAAGGACAGTATATATACGACTTGTAGAAGGGAAAAAGCAAAGTTGGGATAAACAAATAACAACTATATAAAGCGAAACATTAAAGCAATATAGTTTAAGAAACTAATCCTATACACGTATGTTTGGTGTATGTGAATATCGTAATTTCATATATGACGACGCCATTGAACTTGCTACTTTTGTGATCATGCGACTCTAACTTTAAAAGCCTACTCCTATCTTTTTTTTTCTTCTTTTTATGTGTTCATATAAAAATGTTTAATGATGGGTAATCAATGTATTTCTTTCAAAAGAAAATGTATTGCTGTTATATATTTATAAAACAAATGTATTGTATATTGTAATTTTTTGTCTCACAGAAATCATTATTGATCATTAAAAAAAAATGGTTTGTCTTGTACAATTTGTTTCTATAAATTACCCAGAGCACAAGTTTCACCGTACCGGGCTAGACTAGCCAATGAAATGAAAGCACTTTAATTAGAATAAAAGAATAGTGAATGAATAAATTGGACACAATGATTAGCCATCTTTGTGTGATAAAGACACTGCACTAAATAAATAATATAAGTATTAGACTATTAGGCATCTCCCATTTAGGATTGGAAAATTTCTCACTTCTTTATCTTTTATTTTCCTGATTAATCTCGATCATAAGATAATTAGTAATGAGCTTTCTTTAAGAAATTGGACGTGTTGTCAACTTTATATACATTTGATGTAGACAACAAAACCACCCACTACTACATACTACTAATACAAAATGAAAAACAACAAATTAGAACCAAAAGAAAATCCAAGGCCTTAATTGAGAGGAAAGAAACATGGGTACGATGAGTTATCATAATAATGGGATTGCACATGTGGAGCACCAACCCCCAACTGTTTTTTGTCCCAACACTGCATTTAAATATTACTAATCCCTCAATAATCAAACTATTTAGCTTCTGTAAATCTAATTACAGAAATACAAACTCTGGATTTTATCCAACAAACACATACAACACTAACATCAAAGCCACCGGTTAAAATGAAGAAGAAAAAAAAATGAATAACTACCCACACTAAAAGGAAAGAAATGCAGTAGCATTACTCTTTGAGAAGCAGCAGCATACACTTGAAAAATTACAAAGATGTGAAGAGCAGCAAGCAGCAGCTCAGATATCGACCCGTTGGGAAGTCTCCAGCTCGAACTCAGGGGTTGGGATGTCTCTGTATAATGCTTACAAGCTTCTGCACGATCTCAGACATCGGTGGCCTAAACTCGGGCTCAGGCTGTCACACGAAAATAACATAAGTACATCATCTGAATATGCCATTCTATGATTAATGTCCGGCTGAAAATAGGACGGAAAGTATCACCTGAATACAAAGCGAGATTATATCTGCCACCCGAGACAAGGACTTGGATGGATAGGCGCCTTTCAGGGAAGGATCAACCATTCTGGACAATGCGTCTATATCATAAAGCTGCGTGAATGCCCATCTAACCAGATATTGCTCTCCCCGGGGACGTGACCTGAGTTGGTACTGAGTACTGTTAGCTTCACTTTTAACACAATTTTCACTGTAAATTGCCTATTTCACATCATTTTGAGGTTTTAATGACCTGTCATAAGCTTTTCGCCCTGTTAAAAGCCGCAACATCACAACTCCGAAGCTGTAAACATCACTCTGGTAAGAATAGCTTCCAAAGTCAAGCTCTGGAGCGCCATATCCAGAATTTTGCAACTAAGAAAGGACTAGTAATGTCAGTTAAAGTTCAAGATTTTTAAGAAAAATATCATTGTTCGGTTCCAAGTAGAGGATTAGAGATTACCTGAGCAATGGAATTGGCTGGCATGAGAGAAGCCAAACCACAGTCAGAAACTTGTACGGAGAGATCGTCATTGAGCAGCAGGTTGCAGGACTTGAAGTTGCGGTGCATAATGGGAGGGTGCCGCGTCTCATGCAAATATCTTCACAGTAACATGAGATAATCAGTCTCCTAGCAAAAATGTTCTAGAAATTACTCAAGTTAAGGTGACAGCAGATTAAGAGAAAAGAAAGAGGGAAAACAATGAAATAGAACATAAACGGGTGAGTTTGCAATTGTTGTAGCAGATTCTGTATTAACACCTAAATCAACACATTAGAAAGAACCACTTTTGTAGAATGACAACGAAGTTTCTCTCTGGACATACTCTAGGGCTTTGGCAGCTTGAAGCGCTAGAATCATGCGAGTATTCCATGAGAGCTTTTTGTTGATCTCATCATCCAAATTTAGTGCTTCATCAAGAGTCCCATTTCCACAGTAGTTGTAGACAAGAAGGCGCTCTCCATGCTCAAGGCAATAACCTACAAGTTCGACAATATTTGCATGCCGAAGGTTAGAGATACTTGACACCAGGTCAAGGAACTCTTGGTCGTTTAGATGCACTGATGCAGCCTTATCCAGCTTCTTGACAGCTAGAACCTAGTGATTGAGAGCAGATGAACATCATTTCAGAACGGCTGAAACAGGGATGCACAGTAAATGATTATGCAAATAATCTCATAATTATGAAACTGTTGCAAGCTAGCCTATTGGTTCAGATAAACATAAATGATAAGCATCAAGACAGATAAAATGCTAAACCGTGATGTTGCATCATCATACATTTTCGTATCAATTGAAACAAAAGATGCCTTACTATCACTACAACATCCATTGCTCAAGCAAATGATGGGCTATGAAATCTCAAATTCCATCAGATAGAGAGAGTATGGTTAAAAACATAAAACTCTAAATTTGTGAGGTAATCGGTTACAAAATTAGACTTGTTCACGGTAAACATTTACCAAATCAGATTACATGCTTTGATATACTGACAATCACGGGAATCCTAGATGAACAATATCTCAGCAAACCAACATGAACTATTAGATGCTAACCTTTCCTTTAGGAAGCTGCGCGCTATACACAGTCCCAAGCATGCCTTTCCCAATAAGATTTTCTTGAGAGAAACTATTTGTGTACTGTTGAAGCATTCCAATAGTGAAGAGCTTCACAGATTCTACAATTTTACCAGCACTTCCTGTTGGATTCAATGAAGTAAAAGTAGGATCCGCAGCAATCCTTTCAGCAGGAAGAAGCGGAAAAGGAAGAGGGCTTGGCCGCGGATCACTTTTACTCAATCCTGTCATATCTATACTATGATCCTTCCCCTGCTTTAGTAATGCATTCCTCGTCTGACTGGCTTCAGCTGGTTGCAAATCCACTTTTTTGAGACCTGCTTGAAAGCCTCAAAATGGTTATTTATTTAACTATTAACTGAAAGAAATTACAATAGAGAATGCAATAAGAAGTTCATCACCTTGGGGTACTTTATGAAATTGTGAAGTCTCATCTTGCTTATGTGTTTCTGACAGGCTACCATAACCTACTTCATTGCTCTTGAAAATTTTCTCCATCGATCTCCTTCCCTTACAACAACGGGATATAGAAAGAAATAACCCCAAAACAAGTACCAAAATCAACACCAACCCTCCAACAGCAATCCATGTGATTTTGTTTGATGTATTTTTCTTCTCTCCACCAGATTGTGGTAACGGAGAAACAAACTGGCCATGAACATTGGATCCAGGACTAGAAGCAAGTTGAGGTGAAGGTGCCTTAGTGGGGGATACGGGAGGCGAGGCGGGCGGAGAGGGAAGGATAGTAGTGTTAAAAGGGTTTCCAGCTCTCCTGCCACAAAGAAAGAAGTTAATGAGCCACTAAGTAAAAGAAGACATAGATGAAAAAGAAGTGAACTCTTTGTTCACCTGAAACTGGGAATATTTAGCAGTTTGCCAGGAATAGGTCCCGAGAAGAGGTTGTTCTCTACGTTCCTATAGGAGCAACAGAGAAAAGATCAGTATATGTGTAATAAATCGATAAAACGAAGTAGAGGGATCCCAAATTCAATTGAAATAAAGTACAAATCTGTCAGGGGAAGATCTTGAATAACATCAAGCACTCCTATAAGTTGATTATTCTGCAAATGCCTGCATGCAACTTGTAGGTGTGAGCACATGGAATTAAGCATGAATAAATGATAGATTATGATTCTACATTGATAAACCATTCAATTAGCAAGAAAAAGAAAAGGAATTTTCTACAAATCTAATCAACTTAAAACTTATCGTAATGGAATAAAATAGAAGCATGTATACAGAAAATAGTTACTTACAATGATGTGAGAGATAACAAACTCCGCATTGAAGGTGGAAGCACACCAGTCAAGCTGTTCCAGGATAAATCCCTGGATTGCCAATCGAAATTAATCAAAACAATGCACTCCAACTAGGTTTCAGAGGCATCTGGTGTTGCAAAAAACACATACATGTTAATCAAACCCGTAATTGGTTCAAAGGCATCTGGTATTGCACCTGTTAGTTGATTGTTGTTCAGAGACCTGGATACAATTTTAACAGCTCAAAGTTAGATGGAACTAAGAAAATAAATCAATAAAAAGATAGAGACAGAATATAGCTTACAAAGATTTCAATTGGCCTAACGAAGATAGAGAGTTTGGAATGTCCCCTGTGAACTGATTATCTGAAAGAAAACTAGAGTTCGTGGTCTCCAGGAAGGAGAGGAGCATTATCAGACTGATATATTTATAGACCTTCAATTAAACTATTATTCGTAGAAAGTATATCTATAAGATCACTCTGAAGCAGATTTGATTCGGAAACATACAAATTCTGAAGAGTGATTGGCAAACTGGTTGGTATGCTGCCTCCAATGTGGTTGTTGCTCAAATCTCTGCATTTTAAAATCACCAAAATCGTTTAAAAGTAGGCACAATAAATAATTGGCTATGAGGAGAAGGGTTTACAGCTGCAAATGAAATGAAGACAGCTAGCTATCAAGACCACACTTACATATCTATAATTGAGGCAAACATTCCCAAATCTTCAGGCAATTCGCCTCCCAAATTTGCGCTACTGAGCTTTCTGTCAACCAGAGCACAGAAACTCGGCTCACGAAAGTGTTCACTCGTCATACACAAAAACGGAAAGGTGAACCTTGAAAGCTTACAGTGCAGTTATATTAGCATTCACACATTCCACCCCTTGCCAACTAGGCGGCCCACAGGGATCTCCTCCCGGAATCCATCCAGGAAGCAACGGGAGGCCCAGAGAAGCATGTAACTGAGTTATTGCAAAAACTGACAAGAAACAGTCCAGAATAGACTATAAAGGCAAAATCTTGATCATAAAAAAGATAAATTCCACAAACTGAAAGGAAAGGGAACTCTCCAAATTGACTAGTTATGCAATTATAAACTTGACCAGATTATTACATTGTAAAACATTCTGGTTCTCAATGAGAAACAGAGTACATAGTTAGGCATCCAAATTTACAGGAGAGAACGCAACAACACCAATAATAGGAACACACACACACACACGGCATACAAATAGGAACGAAAAGCATAAAAATCGACTACAAGAAATCGGTAAATTAGAAAGCTTACCATCACGAGGATCTGTAAATCCATGGTGGAAGGGAACTGCAGATAGAAGTATGAAAAGGCAGAGAACCCACTCATCAATCTTCAGAAACGAACGAGCCATCATCCCTTATGGCCACCTCGAAATCAAAGATTCTCTGCAGCTCGTTTTTTTCACTAAAACCCCTCAAATAACCTTGCAGTAAAAAGGAGCCAGCCAAACAACAATGAACTGCAAGAACTTAAAACACAAAGCTTATTAGTATATTAAAGTTCGCTCACGATAAATCTAGATTTTAAAAAAATGAAGAAACGGAGAGCCCCGCATACACAAAGCTCACTAAAGCGAATTTGGTCAAGCACGAACCCCGAGTTTTAGTGGGAGAGGCAATGCAAAAGGCTTCAAGATTACACCTTTAATCGGAAATCTGACAAATAAAAAATTCCCTCTTTCTTTTCAAACTAAACAAAGCAACAAATAACAATACTGCGGGTTGAAGGGGAAAGAAAGAAAGAATGAATGAATGAATGGGATATCCAAACAGTCGGTTAAAAATAGTGGGTTTGCTTCTGCTTCTTGCTTTATCTCAGAGAAATTAAAAAAGGCATTTATATTTTCAGGTGCTTATCTTTTCTCTCAAGAACATACAGCTATATCACCTCCCAGGAGATAAAGATTGCTATAATATGATCGTATACAAAATTATACAAAGCCAAAAGCGATAATTATGGAGCTTTGCAGAGTGGCTTGACTTTAAATTTTTTAAATTAATTTGAAATACTTACTTCAGTGTACCGTTGAACCATGACGATGGAGTGAAGCAAATTCATATATGGGCTTCTTGATCCCCGGCCCGGCCCATACTTGTATACAAAATTCATACCTTTTAATTATATTACTAATTTTTAAATCAGTACACATGTATTTTTCACAAGAAAAAAAAATAAATCAGTTTACACATGTAACAATTGTAGGCATCGGAAAAAATAAAATTACAAAACCACAAAAAGGGAAGATTGATTATTGTAAAAGTAGTTTTTACTCCTATATAGTTTATGGCAACTAGTTGTAATTTATTCTCCTCGGTATAAGAAGTGTGAAAATTCCCCTCTTCTGTGAGGAGTATCACTATCATTGGTGTGCACTTTTTGCTCCCTATTTTCGGCTGGCAATATTTGTGTTTAGTATTATGATTATCAAGATGAGTACTAATTCCGCCTCATATTAGAATTAAAAAAATTCAACATCCTAATTATCGAATTCTCCTAATACAATAACTAACTAATTAATCTAGCCCAACAAAACTGTTGTAATTTGCTCAAATTAATACAATATGTATTTTGTCCCTTGCCCATGTGTAACCTAAACCAACCACTCTATCAAATCCAATTCTAAATATGGTAGCTAAACATTAAATGCAGATGTAGACGATATTTATGATACGAATCAAAACAGTTTTAGAAAGATGCCAAAAGGGTAAAGTTATTTTCATATTGAGCAAGAGTACGAAAATGTTTTAGCACTGTAGTGTAAAAGCAAAAAATATTCATTTTAAATTAAAATTTATACTATTATGAAACCAATTTTTATAGGTGAATTATTGTAGGAAAAGTTGAGATGTGATGTCACAGTCCACAATTTTGTAAAGCAGTAATTCAGTTGAATCGTAAATCATGCTTACTAATTCTGCTCCTTTTCATGGAGACCTTTAAATTGCACCTCCATTATTGGCTGCCCAAATACTTTCATGCTACTTTTAATTTTTATAGTTTCACTTTATTATATTTTACTTTTGTCTAGGTGCATTATTTGGTAAATAGTTTATTTATCAAATATAAGAAATGTATTTGTGGAACGTGGTCTAAAAATTTTCCCACGTTAGATGAATAACAATTTTTTAATTCTAATAACCCTCTTTATCAAATTAAATTATAGGAAAAGATGAACCAAATGGTAAATGGAAAAGCTGGAAAACTTATCTTCACAATCACAAGATTGGTTATTTAATGGATAATTAATTTATGTAGGTAACGATGACATTTTATTCCACGGAGCGGGCCACGGGCACATGCTTTGTTTAATTAATATAGTATGTTTTTTAATCACGTTAATCTTGATTAGCTTGTACAATCTTAATTTGGATGGATTTATCATAGGGAAAGGATTAAAATTTGTAAAAATGTGATAGCGACAAGCTTTTGGTTGCTTATCGAAGAATATTTGGTTTGTACAATATGATAGGTGAGTGGGATCCAACTATACCATAAATAAATTGGGGTAGTAAATTTGAAGGTTGCCTTATTATTTTATTTTAGACCCCTTTCTCTTCCTTATACTTGGGATATATGAGAGTGTGTAATACTTATTCACACTGACGAAATCAATTTACTTATTACTTAGTTGACTTCATAAGAAAAGTAACATTGAATACAATGGGTTGTGAGGAAACACTCCTACACACATGTTTTGCCTAGCGTTTATTTCGTATGGAGCAGCGTGTTTATATAGTAGATAAACAATAATGTATCTATAATATAAGAAAATATATCTTTATTTGTCACTATTTGACATCTTTAATAGATATCCGCCAATGTGCAAAAGCTAAAGGCGAACAATCGGTGTCGTGCAAAGAGGAGATTGCTCATATTTGGACGGCTCCGGCTCCGCAAAAGACAAGAGTTACGGCATGGAGAGTTGTCTGCAACAGATTACCAACTTGCCAAAACTTAATCAAAAGAAGAGTCCCGATTGGAGAGGAAGAGAGAGAATGTAATGCGTGCATGACGAGGGAGGAAACAGTTGATCACATTTTTCTCCATTGTCCGAAAACCGACCTTGTTTGGGATCAGATTCAACAATGGATCAAAACCGAGACGGCAAAACCAAGAGGTATCGTTGATCACTTCAACTCGTTCCTTGGAGGGGGTAAAGGCAAGAAAAACAGAATGTTCCTTAAAGCCCTTTGGATTGGAACTATTTGGCTGTTGTGGAAATATAGGAACGATAGCAGATGGGGGAACAAGAACTGGGAAGTGAACTCTTTGGTTTATGAGATCAAAGGTAGGATGTGGAGTTGGAATAAGTTGTATCACATGGTGGAGTCAAATGTTCCTTTTTCCAAGTGGTGCTCTAACGAGTATTCACCTTTGGTTTGAAGTGGTCCGGTACTCCTGGTACCAAATTCCTTTTTCTTGAATAAAATTTTAATTGATAAAAAAAAAATAGATATCCGCCAATGTATGAAAAATTAAAATAAAATATAAAAATTCGGTGGAGGAGGTTTAAATCGATCTAAATATTTTTCACATAGAAGTAATAAGAAATGTAACATATTAAGTTTGAATAGTCAGTCTTGCTTTAATCGAATAAAAGGAGTTTAAATCTCGTCGAAAGAGACCCGATTTGATCGTAACAATTGAGAAAATTTGAATTTGTATTGATTTTGACAGCAATTTAGTACATATGAAATTGTCCATTACAATGAGATATTTCCCTTCTACTATATTTTACTCGCTAATATAATGCCTTTCACAAAATTAGTTGTGGTATGGGAAACTCCGAAAAGATTTATTGGGTCAAACAATAAGAACAAGCCTAAAACATACTCCCTCCGTCCCAGCCCAATAGGCTCGCTTTCCTTTTTGGGACGTCCCACTCCAATAGGCCCAGTCTAAAATTGGAAATAATTAGGGCTCTAATTAAAATTATAACTACTTCATTAAAGGGGATATACACCCCTAATTAAAACCCTAAAAGCTCTCATTTTTCCTTCACTCTTCCGCCTTTTCCCTTCTCTCTCTCAACAGAGAGCGCCGCCGTGACTCTCCAGAGCTCCGGCCACACAGACCCTAGCGCCTCTGCCGACTCTTCAACGGCCACGAGCGCCGCTGCTGTCCATACTCACAACCCCACCGTCATTTCCCAGCGCCTCCGCCGATTCTTCAACGGCCACGAGCACCGCTGCCGCCATTTCCACCGCCTCTGCGGCTTTCCTTCGTCGGTGGACTGTTCGCAGTCTCTCTCTCTATCTCGACGGGAAACCTTCCCCTTCCCCTTTCCGTCAATTCCCCTTCCCCTTCGCCATTTCCGTCACCGCCTCCCCCTTTTGCCCCTTCTCTCTCTCTCAACGACGGGCGGCGCCGCTGACTCTCCAGAGCTCCGGCCACACAGATCCGCCGCCGCCTCAAGACTACAACCCCTGTTGTGCCGCCGCCGCCTCTCCTTCGTCGGTGGACGGTTCGGAGCCCCCATCGCCGCCGTTCTTCGTCTACGCCGCCGCCTATAAGCTCTTGATTTAGGGTTTTCATTCTCAGTTCTGAAAGTTGAAGAAGAAGGAAATAAGGGAATTTTTGTTCTTGATTTTTTCGATTTCTGCAGTATAGTTTCTCATGAATTTTGTTCTTGATTTTTGTTCTTGATTTTTTGTTCTTGATTTTTTCGATTTCTGCAGTATAGTTTCTCATGAATTTTGTTCTTGATTTTTTGTTCTTGATTTTTTGTTCTGAATTTTTTGTTCTTGATTTTTTCGATTTATGCAGTATAGTTTTTTGTTGCTTGATTCGTGCAGTAAGTTCCAAGGTGAAAAATATGATTAAGGAAAAATAAGTGAACACTTAAAACCTTAATTATTGGTGGACCACACCATTTACCTACCAAAAAATGAGTTTTTTAATCTCCGTGCCAAAAGGAACTGGGCCTATTGGCCTGGGACGGAGGGAGTACTAGTCAATGAGTGATTTTGTTCACAGTCTTCATTTTATTTACTCACTATATCTCTATATTTAAAATAATAATAAATATTAGTTATAGGCTTATTGCCTCCAAATTCAATAGTTAGTAAGTCCATTTTACTCTTCACCGGTAACGTTCATTGAGTTTGAGACAAAGAAAATGATGATTATATACATAACCCCCATTTTACCCAATATAACCTCTAATTTAAAAATAAAAAATAAAGATTATTAATGCATGTATTATTTTGCCCTTATAACCCCAAAATTAAAACCTTTAAAAGAGGAAGAAAAATTTAACAAAATCTTGTTAAAATATAACTTTTGTAAGATAAATGCTATAGTTAGAAAAAAAATCGAGATATTTCTAAAATGATCAATTTATTAAATATTTAATACGAGGGTCATAAATTTTAAAGTAAAATAATAAATCCATAACTATTTTTTAATTTATTATTTTATATAAAAGGCTATAGGGAATAAATAGGATTATAAATAAAATTACCCCTAATGAATAAATAGGCCTATAGTGAACAATATATATTGGGCCTAAGAAATGCAAAGTTTTAGATCGAAGCCCAACCGTGACCAACCATGCGCATTTTTTTATTATGTTGCTGTAATAAGCAGAAAACATAATTTAGTTCAATCTAAACTAATAGATCGCGAAAAAGTTTAGCAAATCATATTCACAATTTCACACACATGCTTTACCAAAGCTTAACTCGAACTAAACTCAATCAATAAAACGATAATAATTCATCTGAAAAAAATATAGTGTTAAGTAATTTTAATTTGATGAAAAATAGTTTCGACTCAAATTGGTTAACTGCACTAAAACAAAATTTCCAAGTTCAAAAATAGATATTCCATCCATCTACATAAAACTTTTATATTATGAACGACATGTCACGATTTTAATAAAATGTGAATACAATTATTAGTGAAATAAAGATCTCACTTTAAATAAGAATGGAGTTGTGCGGAGTGCGGACCCTACTATAGATAGAAGTGACAAATTTTTTATGCACAAATTAATAAAAAATATTGTGACAATATTTGTGAATGGAAAGAAATATTTAAATATATGTATATCATATGTAGTTCTAGTAAGCACTATATAATTTTAGTGAGAACCATTAAAATTATTGCATCTACTGTAAAAATTAATGCATTCACTGTTAAATTTACTTTATTCAGAAGGAAAAAAAAAATGCTTCCTTCAAAATTCGAATTTAGTTGTTGATTTTGATGATCGAATAACTGAAAATAATACTTCTTTCGTCTCACTTCAAGTGTTTTGTTTCTTTTTTGGCACAATCATTTTTTGGTTGGCTTAAATGCATTTATTGTTGCCGTGTTGTTGATTATGGTTGTTAAAGGCACTGAACTTTAGAGAGAGAAGCTAAGAAGCTTGAATTCATTTCTATCTTGAAAAACTAAAGACTGATTACATTGTGAAGAGAATAGCCTATTTATACAACTTACAACAGTGGCAGTTATAACTATTGCATAACAGCTGTATAACAACTATCTAAAGATATAGTGACGTGGCAGAGGCTGGATCCTTAGCTTTGAGTTGCATACTTCAATACACCCCCATTGAGACCTGGCCAGGAGTTACGGCAACAGATTCAGTTTATCACGAAGTGCACAGAACCTAGTGTCAGCCAATGGCTTGGTGAGGAGGTCAGCAATCTGATCATTGGAAGGCACATAACCTACTTCAATTGTTCCATCCTTTATCTTATCACGGATATAATGAATGTCAACTTCGATGTGCTTAGTTCTCGCATGAAAAACCGGGTTGCCAGCCAAGGCAAGGGCACTGATGTTGTCGCACCACAACTTGGATGGAGACTGCAAAGTAAGCCCAAGTTCACTGCACAAAGCATGCAACCATACAATATCAGTCGTGGCATTGGCCAGGCTTCGGTATTCTGACTCCGCACTACTTCGACTGACTACATCCTGTTTTTTAGCTGACCAAGTGATAAGATTAGACCCCAAATAGATGCAGTGACCACCTGTTGAGCGACGATCATCCACTGAGCCCGCCCAGTCCGCATCAGAGTAACCTATAATCTGAGAGGTAGCAGAGGGCTTAAATGATAGACGAAGTGAGGCTGTACCCTTTAAGTACCTGAGTAGCCTCTTGCAGGCAGACCAATGGAGAGTGGTGGGAGCAGCCAAGAACTGACTAAGCTTATTTACCGAGTAAGCTATATCAGGTCTTGTAATGGTAAGATATTGTAAAGCTCCAACAGTGCTGCGATACATAGTTGGATCATCAAACAAAACACCACCTTCTTTTGATAACTTGGTAGCAGGTGTCATAGGTGTTGCACATGGTTTGCAGTCCACCATCTTTGTTTTAGTAAGAAGTTCTTGGATATATTTGTGTTGGCACAGAAGATAAGCATCAGCATCACAAAGAACCTCAATACCCAAAAAATAATTGACACCACCAAGGTTTTTCACTGAAAACTTTTGATGAAGATGATTGATAACTGAATTAACTAGAGCAGAATCATGACCAGTAATGAGGATATCATCCACGTAGACAAGTATAAGAGTAAGAGATGAACCTGTTCTCTGATAGAACAAAGAGAAATCGGAGTTAGATTTCTTGAAGCCCATACTGCAGATCTCATTAGTAAGAGTATCATACCAAGCCCGAGGGGCTTGTTTCAAACCATAGATTGCTTTGTTCAACTTACACACATATTCTGGATGAATGGGATCTTCAAATCCAGCAGGCTGCGCCATATATATAGTATCAGTCAACTCCCCGTTCAGAAACGCATTGTTCACATCTATCTGCTGGATAGGCCAACCATTTGAGGCTGCTAAGGAAAACATCAGCCGGATAGTAGATGCTTTGACTACAGGGCTGAAAGTCTCTACAAAATCCACTCCGGCCATTTGTTCAAAACCCCGAGCCACCAACCGAGCCTTCAATTTAACTAAAGTGTAGTCTGGATTCAATTTCACTCTAAAAATCCATTTGTTGCTGATAACCTTCTGAGTAGGATCAGGAGGAATCAGAACCCAAGTGCCCTTCCCTAGTATAGCATTAAATTCTTTGGCCATGGCCTCAAACCAACCAACATTGGAAAGAGTTTCTTCGAGTGACAATGGTAAATCAGGAATAGAGGTGTGAAGTGGAGGCTCATCAAGTTCAGCAATGTATAATTTTGGTTTGAAAATACCATTCTTGGACCTAGTAACCATAGGGTGAGAGTTTTGTGGGGAAGGAGAGAAGGCTGAACTAGAAATTGATGATGGTGGAGTATTTGAAGTAAGAAGAGGAAGAGAAGATTGAGTTGAAGCTGAAGATGACGAACTAGAAGCAGGAGAGCTAGAGCTAGGAAAATGAGTAACTATATGGGAGTGAACTAGTGCAGGAGTATTTGATGTGAGAGGAGAGGATAAAGACTGATCTGGAGGTATGGAGTGTTCTGGAGAGTAAGATTGATCTGGTGATACCGGAGTGAGAGAAGATATGGGAGTGAGAGCTGGTACAGAGACATAAGATTGTTGAGAGGGAGAAGAGGAGCGAGGGAACATAGTAGAATATGGAAACTCTGCCTCATTAAACCGAACTGTATCAGAAATATAAATTCGACCATTTGAAGTTAGACACTTGTAACCCTTATGGTGGCTGCTATATCCCAGAAAAATGAACTTTGTAGATCTAAATTGAAGTTTGTGAGTATTATAAGGCTTAAGGTATGGAAAGCATGAGCAACCAAAAATATGGAGAAGGGAGTAATCGGGTAAGGTGTTGTATAATATTTGAAAAGGAGATGTCATATGTGTTGTGGGAGAAGGGAGACGATTTATGAGATATGTGGCAACCTCAAACGCATACCACCAATAGTCCAGAGGAAGTGAGGCTTGACTTAACAGTGTCAGTCCTAGGTCCACTATATGTTGATGCTTTCTTTCATCTTTACCATTTTGAGTATGAATATATGGACAAGGGTGTTGAAAATGAACTCCTAGTTGTTTGAAAAATGAGACTAAAGGTCTGTATTCACCCCCTCAATCCGACTGAAATGCTTTAATGGTACAGGAAAACTGACACTGAATCATTTTAAAAAACAGCTGAACAATAGCACTTGCCTCAGATTTAAGGGTTAGGGGATATATCCATGTGTACCTACTGTAGTCATCGACAAAGTGGATGTAGTATCTATATCCTTGTGTAGAAGGAACATGGGCATGGCCCCACAAATCTAAGTGGATAAGCTGAAAGGGTTTGGTGGTCTTTAGTGGCTGTGTAACATGAGGATGTTGATGTAGTTTGCCTATGTTACAAGCATCACAGAAACTAATGGCAGAATTTTTTACTGATACATTAAGTTTATTAAGCACAGTAGTTAACACATTCAAACTAGGGTGACCCAATCGTTTATGCCAAAGATCCACTTTATTAACAGAAAAACCAGGTGGAGTACAGTATTTCTGAGGAGTACAAGTAGAAATCAAAGCACTAGGTACATTTGGAGATACATCATTTGTGTACAGAGAAGTAGTGGATCCTGACCTAGGCTTTAGCTGAGATAAATCGATTTGATATAGGCTTTTATGGAGTTTGCCCATCAGGAGAGTTTTGTGACTCTGCTTGTCCTTCACAAGGCAACAATTTGCATGAAATTCAAATAAGACATCATTGTCTTTGGTAAATTGAGATATGCTAACTAAATTCTTAGTAATTTGAGGAACAAAAAGAATATTGTTAAGAAGAATTGATGTTTGAGGAGAGAGTGCAGGCTGAATTAGATTTTTACCTATGGATGAGATAGTGACTGATTTACCATCACCAACTGTCAGATTTTCTGTTCCAGTGTAGGGAGTTTGAAGTTGCAAATTACTCATGGTGTTGGTAATGTGATTGGTGGCTCCACTGTCAACATACCACATGCCTTCATCCTCATCATATTCATAGTATGACATCTGCTGGAGATATGTGAGGTATGCTTGAGGTGTGGAGATTGGAGTATCTGCACCAGTAAAAGTAACATCAAACCTTTTATAACATTTTAATGCTAAGTGACCTGGTTTGCTGCACAGTTGACAGATGATAGAGGTTTTTCCAGATGGTTTGAAGCTTCTTCCAATCATGCCACGGCCTCTAGAGCCACGACCTCCTCTTTGCACAAAGTTAGCCATAGGATCAACAAGATATGTGGAATGTTGAAGGCGAATCTCATGTGACTGCAGAGCATACTGCATTTCCTGCAGTGAGGCAGGTTCTGCTCGATGCATGAGACTGATAACCACAGCTTCAAACTCAGGTCCACAGCCATTCAGAATAAAGTCACCTAACTCATCATCATGAATATGATGACCTGCTGCACTAAGCTGATCAGCGTAGCTTCTCATGCGTAAGAAATAATCATCAATGCTAAGAGATCTTTTTTTCTAAGTGTGTAGCATTTTCTTCAATTGAAGAACACGAGCACGTGACTGAGATTGAAATAATTGCTCAAACGTGTGCCAAATTTCAACTGCAGAAGTGCAGCGAACAATATGCCCGAGCATGCTTTCGCCGATCGAAGAGAGCATCCAGCTCATGACGAATTGATCCCTGCGGATCCAATTCAGATACTCTGGATTAGATCGAGGAGGTGTACGCGGTGTGAGTTGAGCGGTGGGAATGAGCTGTGGTGGTGGAGCAGCAGTAGGAGAAATGAGATCTTCCAATCCGTGAGCACGGATCGTGCTAAGCACTTGGATTTTCCAGAAGGCATAGTTGCTTCTGTCAAGGCGGAGAAATAGAGGATGAAGATTTGGTAATGGTGATGATTGAGCGGAAGCAAAATTGTGATTTGTGGCCATTGCCATGAGAGAAAAATAGGATCGAAATTGTGGAGGAATCAAATTGTAGTGTGCAGAGGATCAGAAAAAAAATCGCAAATCATCAAAAATTTTTGCAGATTAGCTGAGTTGATTCCTCGAAAAAAAAAATGAAGCTCATGATACCTTGTTAAAGGCACTGAACTTTAGAGAGAGAAGCTAAGAAGCTTGAATTCATTTCTATCTTGAAAAACTAAAGACTGATTACATTGTGAAGAGAATAGCCTATTTATACAACTTACAACAGTGGCAGTTATAACTATTGCATAACAGCTGTATAACAACTATCTAAAGATATAGTGACGTGGCAGAGGCTGGATCCTTAGCTTTGAGTTGCATACTTCAATAATGGTAGAACTGTACGGGTGATGGGAAATTGTTGTTTTTGTGGGATCTAGCGAGGAAAGGTTGCCATCAGTGATGTCAGGAGGCCAACCATCGTGTTCGGCGCAAGCCGATAAAGATCCATCCGTTCGACAATTTGTTGCAATTGGGGAAATTGTAAAACTAGGGGATTTGGGAAATTAATGCCTTAATTCTATATTCTGGAAATTCGAATTTAATAGCAAAAAAAAAAATCATGCATGCCTGTCGCACCAATTAATTTTTTTTCGGCGTGTATATGTGGCGTTTTTGGCATCTACATCATTTTTTCAGTTGGTGGTTGGCTGACTATGTGCAATTCCAGAAGAAAAAGAAAAGTTATGTATTATGAGGCGGATTTTAAAGATGATGTGCAATTCCAAAAAATGAAAAAAAGTAATGTAATTAAGGATAATTACCCCATATATATATATATATAAGTTCATTCTCATTTTAATTCGTGCATTTCACTACGGCAGTGGTAGCTTGAAATATCTATACGTAGAAATACATAAGATTTTGATATTATGTAGTGTTAAAATGATTAGAGTGACGTGAGACGGTGAGGCCTACCAAAATCTAGTTTGCTGGAGTAAATCTTTAGGTTGAGGCAGTGCAATAAAAGTAGCGTGAACCACATTTACAAGTTTACTGTCATGCATAAAGAAGTGGGCCCATTTTTTTTATCACATCAATAATCATCTCTCTTCGCTCTTTTTTACGTTTTCACTGCTCCCTCGCACTTCTACGGCTACTCCCAATCACATTTAGCATGACTCATTTTTTTTTTTTTAATATAATTATTTAAAAGAGTAAAATTATAAAATAAAAAATATCTAGATTCAAGTTCACTATTAGTATAAAACATGTACCAAAAAAAAACCATACCAAATTAAGTAAACTAATCTAAAAGTGAATATATATAGAGTAAACATAGACAATAACAATGACAACAAAGTGCAGCTCAGTTGATAAGACATTTTTCCTTCAATCAATAAGTCGGAGGTTCGACTCACTAAGAAGAGAAAATGAATAATTATTATTAATCCTCTTTTTTTAAAAAAATAAATAAATAAATAAACAAACATCGACAATAACAATACTTGTAATAAAATAATGCAATTAAACAATGCAATTGAGACCACAATAATCTTCTTGTTCAAAGAGACAATTATTTACTAGTGTGCGCGATTTTATTGTTTTGATCATATTATTTTTAATTTAAACTTCAATTTGCGATTTGTTTTGTCCACAAACTCGTATCAAGATGTTTTACAATTTTTATTCATATCATTCTTTCTAATTTAGTTTCAATATTTTTATATATTTTATCAGAGTACGAACAAGTATTGCATTTCATAAGATAAAATAATTCAAGTACAAAACAATAATTAAACACTTAAATGTTGTTTGGCTAAGCTTCTTGAAAGAGTTTATAATCCCCAACAACTTATTATATGATGTTTCAGGAACTTATAAAATATAGCGTCTTAATATCTTATAAGTTGTCAAAGTGTTTGGATAATTGAGCTTGAAAGTTAGAGAGATAAAATTTTTCTGATAGAGTGATAATTTTTTTTGAATAACATATGATGAAAATAATAAATTATAGTTGAAAAATATTTGTAAAATGAATGTTACATATAAAATTATACTCCTTCCGTCTCATTACAAATGTCTCATTCTTTTTTGGACAATATATTCTCTCTCTATACTTATTATTTAAACAATTTCCCCCACCCCCCCCCCCTTTTTTTTTACCTTCTACACATTTATTAATCTTCGTGCTAAAAAATAATGAGACATTTGTAATGGAACATAGGGAGTAAAAAATAAGTTGGAGTAGAATAATTTATTTTTTGGGAGCTTATAAGCTCAGCCAAACACCCTCTTAATCCCCTGTAAAATTGACATCTTAATAACATTAAAATCACAAAAAAAATATTATTAAATACTCCCTCCGTCCCGACTTTTGGTATCCAGTTGAGAACGACACGAGTTTAATAAAGTGATTAATGTGTTGTGAGTGGAATAAGGGTCCCACATTTTATGTGATAGTTAAAATAATTAAAGTGGAGTAAGGGCTCCACCTGCTTTTACTAAAAATAGAAATGGATACCAAAATGTGGGACGGCCAAAAAAGGAAAGTTGGATACTAAAAGGTGGGACGGATGGAGTACGTAATTAATTGAGTCAACTTTTGAGATAGTCACATTGAACAATGTGACTTAATATTTGGCCATCATTTTAAAAATATAAATTTTAGCCATTTTTTACAATTTCGGACTGTATTGCCATTTACTTGGGCGGATCGAATTGGGTTGGGCGTGCAGGTTCGGGTGGTACTTTTAGGACTAATGTTATAATTTGTACCAAAAGTACCAACAGAAAGCAAAAGAAAAAAAAAAATACTTTGACACTAACTTTATAATTTCAGCCAAAATTATCAAATTACTTAGAATAATTTGGTACTTTTGGCACAAATTATACTCCCTCCGTTCTATTTGTATTGGTCCCCTTGCCATTTTGGACTGTCCCAATTGTATTGGCCCCTTTCTTAAAATAGCAAAAATAAGGGCTCCTAAATGGGCAAAAGTAAAGCACTCCACCTACTTAACTTATAAATAAAGGTTTTCTTAATCTTCGTACCCACAAGTAAGGGGCCAATACAAATGGGACGGAGGGAATAATATTAGTGTCGAAAGTACCCCTAGAATCCGCGCCCAACTCGCACGCCCAATCCCATCTGATCCGCCCATTAAGGGCAATACAATTCGAAATTTAAAAAATTGTTAAAATTTGTGTTTTTAAGATGATGGACCAAATATTGAGTTATAATCCCCAATATGATTATATGAGTGTATATTCTATAATTACTTTATACATATCAATGATATCATACTTGGATCCCAAATATCTATTTTTTGAATTTCATATTTCAAATTTATCCGTCTTATTTTTTTTAATTGCTTTATATATATTAACTTAAAAGTCATTGTTTGAAAGTTGCTTTAGATTATGTAATTCACTAATTCGCAATAATCGGTTTAAGCCAAATCGTTATTGGTGGAACTTTAAAACTAATTTAATTATAAAAAAGTGTGATGCTAAATAATTATATTGTGAGCACCCACAAATTAGTTAAATAGGAAAATATTTATTTTATTTTATTTATTTTTAAAAGTAAAAATAAGATTTAATTATTTTATTATATTGATTACATTATAGTTATATTTTTATAATTTTTTGTAACTTTTTTATTTAAAAAAATTAAAATTAAAAATGCAAAAAAATAAAATAAAAAATAAGTACAATATATATAATACTACAATAAAGTAATTAGACTATATTTTCTATAAATAAGTTAATTAAATCAAAAGAATTCCAATATTGAATTGTTTCGTGGGTGGCAACAGTATGACATAGGTTTATTGTACTCTCTCGTCCACAAAGAATGTGTGGTGAAGTGGAGGGCAATGATTTAATAAAAATATTGAAATATTTAGTGTTAAAGGATAGTATTGAGCCCACTAAAATGTAAAGTAAATGTAAGTATTTTATAAATATTGAACGTGAATAGAATTTAAGGTATAAAAGAGATTTTTTTTAAAAAAACACACAATCTTTATGGATTAATAAAAATAATACTCTTTTCGTCCTCATAAAATGTATTCAATTTGCCATTTTCGTCCATTCTCATAAAATGTATTCAGTTTATTTTTAGCAAGTTTTTTATTCACAATAAAGTTGACCTTTACTCCATTCACAATATATTCAATTATTTTATTAAAATTTGTAGTATCATTTAAAGATGAATATTTTTTATAAAGACGGGTGAAGTAATAAACACACAATATATATGGAGGGTGGGAGTATTAAAAAAAACAATTTAGATTTGTGGAGTTTGGATATAGATATAGCAGGAGTAGATTAAATTTAGTAATCATGAGTGACGGATTCATTAATGAAGGCCCACCACATGTGTTTGAGTTTGACAAGAAAACAACAATTAAAAAGGACGAAGCCGAATAGAATTCAGTTAATGCATGTGATTATGAAACCAAATACTTAGAGAGAACATGCGATTATATTATTATTATTATTATTATTGCAATTTACAACCAGCGCGGCCATGAGACCATTGAGATTTGAGACGACTCAAAGGACAGACGTTAAATAAAATGTGTAAATTATAATATTAAATTATCAAAAGATTGTTTGCAAGAGATCATTAGCTCACATCTATAGACATAAATTCTATTTTCATTGTGCATGTGCGTGTGTTGGCCAAGCGGTAAAAGGTTAATGCTTAAGACTAAATATTTTGGATTTAGTCCCCCGTGATGCGATCTTTAAATTTCTTTATTTAATACCGTTAATTTATAAAAAAATTGTATTTTCATTTGTTCAAATATTTAATATGAATTATATTAGCTTGAATTGAGTCGTTGGTTAAAGTCTCATCGATATCACATGAATGTATTATTTACGTTCCAAAAGTTTTATCTCAATATAAATGAGACAGAAGGAGTAATATTCAATTTCATTAAATGATATGTATCTTATATTTGAAAAAATATATAATTAACTATTTTGGATTATGCCACAAACCTTCATACATGCATCAAATTAAATTTTTCTATTTTAAAACACATGCAACATTCTATTTCAAGAATTTTAATTATTGTTGATTAAGATGATGCGCGTGAGGTACAACAAAACACAATTTGAATAAAAGAAAATGTGTATATACTTAATTGTGAGAAATTTTATAGTAATATCTTTATAAAATTTACATGAATATATATATATATATATATATGTATGTCAGGATGTATTACTCTCTTAGTCTCAAATAAATATGAACATTTATTAGTGTCACGAGTTTTAAGAAATATTAAATAAAAATATATTGTAAATAAAAAGTAGAGATAAAAAATAAAGAGATTGTAGTATGTTAATATATAAGAAATAAAAATATTTATGAGACTACTTAAAATAATAAAAAAGTATATTTTTGTGAGATGGAGGAGTATGGTTCAATCTCGTGAAGCACGGATATTATTAGTAAGAAATTTGAAAGAGACGAGCTCCAATGATATGTATTAGTAGTTCCTTTTGGGTCTGGAAATCCACGAATCCTATTAGTGGTAGTGCAGAAAACAAAATACGTCATGCAAATTAAATTAAATAGAGACTGCAATGTCCATTTTAGAATTAGTAGTATTAATTATATGTATGATTTCCCAACCACAGAGTAGAACAGAAGCGAAGGCCTCCATCCATCCAATAAATTCACAAGATTCATTCTCCCAATCTTTACTCAACTACTTCCTTCTCACATCATTCATCACTCCCTGCGCCGCCTCATCTCACCATGTGAAATCCACCCACATTCACACCCAAATACTTCAATGGGCTGCTGCGCCAGCACCAATAAACCCACCCCACCTCCAAAAACCGCCCACATTCCCACCAATCACGGCGGCGTTAGCAAATCGCCGCCCCCCAGCGTCGAAGAGGAAACAGTCAAAGAAGTCCTCTCCGAAACCCCCACACTCCCCAAACCCCCTCCAGATTTCCATGCCAAGTCTCAGAGCGAGAGCCCCTTCATCAAGTCAGCCCCCCTCCTGCAAGACAAGGACCGCCACAAGCCGCCGTTCATGGCCGATGATCTGTCCGAGGCATCCGAGATCTGCAGCACTCTCAGCGAGAGCGTCAGCGCCTCCACCTCCGTCACCGAAAAGAGAGACCGCAACGGCGAGAGAAGAATCGAATTTCGCGAGCTCCGGCCGCGGTCTCCGGCGAGGTTAAGAAACCGGTCCTTTTCCGGCGAGATGCATCGCGAGAAAACGGTGGGGAGATCTCCCGCCAGGAGGTCCGAGCCCTCTCCGGGGCGGGCACGACCCGTACCCGCATCGTCCGGATACGGGAGGAGAAGGGAGAATGGGGAGACCTCCGGGAGAAGGTCGAGGTCTCCGGTGATGCGGCCGGAGCCGGGTCCCGGGCGGGCTCAATCAGCGAGGAAAACGGGTAAATCACCCGGTCGGGTCGCGCCCGGATCCGCGGAGAAGATTCGGAAGTTTGATGGAGGGAAAGAGAGTGGCGACAGCAAATGGCCACCGACGAGTGCGAGTAACGAGTCACTTGAAAACCCGCTTGTGTCCCTGGAGTGTTTTATCTTTCTCTAGCGTAGATTGTAATTTTGGGAGGGGTACTTTTGGGATTATGTTGAAATGGCGCGACCAAATATGCGATGATGCCTTACTATGTTTGCGCTGTAAATAAAAAAGTCAAAGGTAACTTGCTAATTTTAATGATTTATTGCGCGAGTAGTTACGGAAAAGGCTTCGTCACTTTATTGAATGGACAGTCTTCTTTTCTTTATTTTTCGTATCCAACAATAATTTTTTAAGTTTTGTCTCATTATTTCTGAGATGGATTCGCCTTTTATTTTGTTTTTTTTACTATCTTTTCCTGCAATTAAAAATCTTTCTTATTTCGGTTTGGCCTCGTCGTAATTTCCTATTGTAGATGGAATGGTGCAGCTCCGCCAGCTTGATTAATAATTCGTCACATTTCATTCTGTTCACACAATTTATCTTATTATAACTGTTTAAAAAAATGTTGTGTCCATTATATTTTATTCTTGGATGCAATTATAAATTTCCTTAGAGCCATAAATACACTAAACTCCATGTATAAAGCAAAATGTTGTCATATATTATCTAAAGTCTAAATTATATTTGGTTCGTCTCCTAAAAATATTCACATTTTATAATTTTATATATTTGAACACTATCTCATCAAAATTTCTTTATTTTTGTATCATATTCCACCACAATACACTCTCATTTAACATAATGCACTACATATTTTATAAAATGAGATTCTTTTTTACTCACAATACACTTTCATTCAATATTTTTAAAGTTTGTATCACTCACTTCGCCGTATGTTTTTAAGAGACGGAGGGACCGTATATTTTTAAGAGACGGAATGAGTAATATATATATAGACAAATATGGTACTCCCTCCGTCCCACTCCAATAGGCTAATTTTTCTTTTTGGATAAAAAAATTGTACTTAATTGGTGTGGACCACACCACTTTATTACCACTTTTCTATTAAAAAGTAAGTTTTATTAATCTCCGTGTCCAAAAAAAGTGAGCTTATTGGATTGGGACGAATGAGTAGTTTTTTGTGATTTGTTGAAGTTTGTCTTAGTTCTATATAGTAGTTGGTGGAATTTTAGCATTAAACCTGAGATTCATTGGGGAGGATTTGTTAGCGAATCACGGTCATCTTGGATTCTTGTTATTGTTTTTCTCTACCTTTATTCCGACATGTTAGATTTGGTGGAATCCAATGATGGAATTGAGTGGGAAGATAAATTTTGGAGGATTCAAAATTCAAAGTTTGTTGTGGGTGAATTTTGTAATCTTGTCTTGTTAGGATTTTGGAAACTGTCGCACACAAAATAGTATGATTATAATTTTGTCGTCAACACCAAATCTTTTTATCTTATGAAGGCCCATTCCGGTATTATTCATGATCATGCCTCGTTGCTCAGAATTTTGGGCATATTTGGATATATACTTGTTTTCTTGATCATATGCACAATTTACTACTTGGGATTCTAGTATGCTCGTTTTTCGATGTGCTTCATCGCACCCATGCTTTTATTAGTAGCTTTATAAATGGCACTTGACACACATAGAACTTATAAATTTGAAATAATAAATTCTAATTATATCAAAGTTTATAAAAGTACATATTTTATATACTGTAAATTATTGTTAGAACTTTGATGTGGCATAAGGGACGAATCTACCATTTTGTCACATTAAACAGACGCAAAAAATTCTTCACACTAAATCTCATGTATGAAACAGGACTAAATAAAGGCAGAGCACAAGGCAGAGCACGGATCGAGTCTGAGTACCTAAAAGTACAATTATAATTTATCAAGAATATAAATAACAGTTGTTTTGAAAAGAAGTAATGGAACATTTCACTTTTTTTTATATTAATTATTACCTTTCATCATAATAATAATTACTTGATCAAATGAGTACAAATTCTCTGCCTCCACAATTCACACCGCCATTGTGCCCTTTGTCGCGGCTGTGCCGCCTTACCATCCCGCTGGCACGCCCCAAGTCTGTGCAACCTCTCCAGTCAGCACGTATGTGCCACTGCTCTGCCAGTCACCTGTAAGTGTGCCCCAAAGCTCCGCGCCCTAGATCACTCCTCTCCTATTACATGGAGGGTCTGGTCAAGTGAGACCGAACTCACCCAAGACCAACTTGAAAATAAATTTTCGATAATTCTTACTTCATTCTATCCAATTATATAGGTTTATTTTTTATTTTTAGATGTTTCAAATATAAAGATTGATTTTTATAAAAGATAATGTAATTTTAACCCATTTACTAATTTACCATTATTTAATTTTTTGTTTACTTTATCATTAATGTATTGTCAAAAAATAAATAAAATGTTTACGTACGATATGTAACATAACATTTATCTCTCTCTATATATATTTGATCCAAATAAGATTAATCTTTATGTATCCAAAATTCTTCAAAGTTGTGATAATATTTATTTATTTTTACACATATATTTATTATTTAAATTTAACCTTATCGTACGTACCTTCGTACTAGTATAATTAGAAGAATAGATAATTGTTGATTAAATCTCAAACTTTGGATATAGTTGCAAATTTGACACAATCTTCGAATTGTTGGAATTAAGACCCAACCTTTTAATTTTAGCAAATTGAATCCTTTTAAAAGCTTTGGTAGTTGATTATCTGACATGACACGATTTAGTTTTGTTTTGTTTGTTTTTTTTTTAAAAAAACTTGGCCAAAGGGAAACGGTAGGCTTTAAATCTTAGACCTTAGTACTGTTTATAAATAAGAGTTCGCACTGTTTGGTATTCCTTTGAAAATTATGACACGATTTATTTAAGGATGTAAATTGTGAAAATTATTAGAAAATATAATCTATGTGTATTTATGTTGTGCCAAGTCGATTAATCTATGATCGGAACAAATTGAAGAGCTAGTCTACACATTGAAAAGTTGAGTCTTAATTACAACAATTCAAAATTGTGCCGAATTTGCAAGGGATGAGCTCCGATGTCTTATAAATAGGAATGTCAGTCGGGTCGACCCACTTAATTTCGTGTTGGGCCTCTTGGCCCATTTAATTTTAGGTTGTTTTTCATTTGAGTTAATCATTTTTTTATTTGTTTGATTCAAATATTTTGACTCTAACCCACTCTATTTAGGGTTAGTCCATCGAGCCCATAAATTTACAATTTATATTTTACATGTATAATTTTTTTTATTGATAATCATGTTATTATAAGGAAAAGATAGACCATATTTTAGAATAAAAATTTAGTGTTATTTCAATGTAAAATTACATAATAGTTAATAGTATATGATTTTGTTACCGATAAAAATTAGATATAGTTATCATAATGACTATCTTTCTCTTATTTTTACGTCATAAATATTTGTTATTAATCATAAGAGAAAATTATTTCACAAACATCAAAATCTTATTATAGAATTAAAAAGTTTAATACTAATAAAATTTTAAAATCAATTATTAAGAAAAAGTTTGGTTAATTGGACCAATCCACTAGATTTTTGGGCTAGTGCTATAGGGCTTGGGCTATCTTTGAATTCAGGCTATTCGGGTTGAATTTTTTTTGGACTAAAAATTATCAGTCATAACCCTATTTTTTTTGTCGATCTATGTAGGTCGGCCCGTCAATTTCAAACATATTAATATCCCTACTTATAATTTATAAATGATGTGCCATTTCATGTTTCACACTTAAAATTATATAATCTATATAAGTATATAAAAGAAGAGTTTTTTCGCACCATTTTTTCTCTCTCTTTTTCTCTTTCTTCTTACATCAATTTTTTCACTATTTTTTATTGTTTTTATATTTTATTTATTTTGTAAATGTCATCTAATTTGATTCATGAAAAAATAATCAATACGTATCTTAAATTTAATATAGTATAAAAATCATAAAAAATGAATTTAAATGAATACGTAATGAAAAATATAAAATGTTTTATTTTATGTCTCTTCATTAAAAATTTACAACTTTTTATTTATGTTTGTGTATAAAAATATTTATTATGATGAATAATACTACTATATAATAATATGCATAATGTAAATTTTTATTATGAAATAATTTTTAAATTTATTTAATAATTATAATTATCATTACACTTTGTATAAATTGAAAATTTTCATTTTTAAATTCAGGATTTTATTGAGTAATTGAGGTGAATTATTATATTTTATTTTAAAAACATATGTTGCATTTTGTTTATATTTTGATTTTTTATTATTATTTAAATTTATTATTTAATTTCGATGTCAATCGTGCATCGCACGAATGGGCGTATACTAATTTTAATTTCAAATACAACTCATATATGTATATGAATTTTTTTTTTTTCCTCATACCTCAAAGCAAACACACAGTGTAGAATGGGTCAATCCTATCCCTTGTTCCGCAGGACAGGGGAGTGGTTGCTGTCTGTGTTGAGATTGAATTATGAAGCCATGAATATGATGATGATCCAACCCATTTCAGTTATTTATGGAAGATAATAGTATGTTGACATCAAAAATCCAAGTGGTACGTGATAGTATGATACATAGAGAGTGAGAGGTGATGAAAATATGGTGCAAGAGATGAGAGTAGACATATACAAAAACTCTGATACCATTTCAATGGTAGAATCACTGCAGTTGATGTTGATGTGGCGGCCACTGCACTCGTTCCGGTGGGCACGGCACCGGAGCAGGATGTGCGATGAAGGTCGGGATCTTGTTGCCGGGCATCACCACCGATACTTCTCTTGCATTTACACATATCTGCAACAATTCAATACAGATAACTCTAAACGCTGAATACAAATCTCAATTTTTCAACTCAGAACACCTTCAAAATTCAGCACATTACAACAGGGCTGTGCTGTTCGTCTATACGTGTGCTCAAATTAGTAATAATATATGTTCCTCTCTACAACTTATAAGCAAACCAAACACACAAGAACAGAACAATTGAAGTAGCAAATAATGCAATTCTGTTTTTCTTTAATAAAACCTATGGAATTGGAATTTGTACCCTAATCTCTCATCTTCACACAATGAAGAAACACGACTAAATTATGAAATTTGTGGTAACTAAATACAAGTATCAATTAGAAACAAGTAATTGAAGAGCTGGTCTACAACTACAAGAGAATAGCACCATTAATTATGGAACGCCTTGGATCACTAGATAAACTCAAAGACGGCAGCAAGCCTTATCTAAACAAATAATCTCATTACAATAATTCCATTAAAAAATAAAAATAAAAATTGAAGAAGGGCCTAAGATAAGAGGTTGTATTATTAAATTAAAAAATGTGGTAAGAGAAAAACAAAGGAATTAGGAGGTTGGCAGGGTGTCCCCGAAGCAGGGATTCGCCACGCGGGGAATCATAAATGTAGGTATGTGATGCTCCAAAATTAAACCAAGTGGGTCTCACTCTAAGAATCAACAATTATATTAGAATAGCTACACTTCTCATCAATGCAACTAGGGACCATTTACAAAATATCCTTACTCTACCACTGCACCATCACATGCACTTTTTTTTCTTTCTTTTTCTTTTTTTTCTTTTTTTTTGTTCAAATAATCATATCAAAAACATAGGATTAGCTAATTCATAGCATGAAAAAGGGTTTCCAAGAAGTAATCATCACAATTCATAGTCTGAAGAAGGGGAAGTAAAGAAGTTAAAAAAATGCAGTGATATAGTGAAAAATGAGTGGAGTAGAAGTAGTATTACTGACTTTAGGAGATGATGGGTAGGCGAGCTTAGCATTGAAGGCAGCGATATGGTTGTGGGCCTCAATGTCTGAGTGGCGGCGGCGGACATCGGCCGGCGCGGTGGTTCTGAGAAACTTCTCGAATATAGCCATGACGAGAAACATGGAGATGAGAATGGCGGTAGCGACGAACCCAAACGACACCGCATTGACTGAGTTGTCGAAGTGCGTCCAGTGATCGTCTTTCTGAATGTAGAGCGGGGCGCCGCTGGGCGCCGGCGCCCAACCGCCCCATTCCTCTTCTACCACGCCCATTAATGGTTGAACTATTTGGTTGCAGAATGGTTATGGAGGTTGAATGAGGCAGTTATGGCAGTTTGGAAAGAAGGGGAAAGCTTTTTCGAGGGTTTTGTCGTGCCATCAAAGCACGACTACTTCCACTAGTAGTCAACAAGATTCTCTCTCGTTCTTCTAGAGAGAGACAGGGAAAAGGTCGCCGGAGGTTGAAAAATAGAGGGCTTTGGGATTTGGGAGATGAGAGAGAGAGAGAGAGAGGAGTTGGCTTTTTAAATAAAGAAGAAAAGGGAGTAATCTTGAAAATGGCAGCTATGCTCTGTTTCTGTTTGAGACTCGAAAGTAACGTCTCCAAATATATACAGTTGCCGTTGCCCTCATCACACTTCACACGTACTAACTTTAATTAAGATTTCTACCCCTAATCACACTTCACACGTACTAACTTAATTACCCCCTCTCCCATTACTCACTTTCTATAATTGAATGTTACATTACAAATATCTCATTCCTTTTTGGATAATAAATTCTCTTTTTATATATATTAAATATTTAAATAATTTCCACCAATTCACTTTATCTATTTTCTATGCCAAAAAATAATGAGACATTTGTAATATGATAGAGGGAATACTAATCTTCATCTTCCTCTAACTTTCATGTTTCAACCACCCCTTTCTACTAAATTTACTTTTCCCTTTTCGTCGAACAAGTCTAGTTCAAACGATAAAATTAAAATACTCCGTATCATTTTTTTTGTAAAAGATCAAGTCTCACCAATATCATACGAGCTATACGTATTTGTTTCGTTATTTAGTCTATTTTATACTGATTTTTTATAATTAATTAATTCATTCATTCATTATAATATATATTCAATTCCATGATATTATATTTATCTTGTATTTAAAAACATTTAAAAAAATAATCTTGTATTTAAAAATATAATTAGCTTGTCTTTTCCAACCCTAAATAATTTTATTTTTTCTCTAATAGAAAATGGTACCTCTTTTCAATAACGTATAGAGATAATTATAATTAAAATCTCAATAGCTAATTTCTTGTAATTAAACTTATATTCGACTTTTAAAGTATTTCAATTAATGTGAATGATTTTGTGCGACACTTATAAAATAAAATTTTTTTGATAGAATCTAGGGTTAATAGGCATAAAAGCCTAAAAGACTATATTAACAGTACTCCCCCGTCTCATAAAAATATGCATAGTTTGGGACGACATAGATTTTAATAAATGCTATAAAATGTAGTGTGAGTGGAGAAAGAGTCTCACATTAATTGTGAATTTTGTGATATTTAATGAGAGAATTATTACTATAAATAGACTATGCATATTTTTATGGGACGAACGAAAAAGCAAAACTATTCATATTTTTATGGGAGAGAGTATATGTTTTATTGTAGCTAAGCGATCTTGAAAGATGGTGTGGATCAGTTCTCAGTAGAAAAATCAACGGTGATCTCACAATAATGAGATAAGACAATGACCAATGAAATCCACCCCAATTAATCTCCTCCAAAATGATAATTCAAAAAAAAAAAAAAATGATGAATTTAACCTTGACGAATGCGCTAGAGGAGCGGGGGAAAATGCGATATCACCCTCAACTTAGAATTGCCTATAAATATTTGTTTCCTTCTCTCTATTTGTACGCATATTTATTTATAGTTTTTATTCACCCAAAACCGATCACCTACCCACCGTGGGCAAGCATAACGTGCCCATCATTGATGTGGCAATTTTAATTAGAAAAGTGAATTAATAAATCTTACTCTAATTAAAATTATCTTACCATAATTACAATTGTCACATCATGGTGGGCACGTTATGCATGCCAACGGTGGATAGGTGATCGTTTCTGTTTATTCACCTCCATTTTAAACACTCTTCATAAATATAATTTCAATTCTCTCTTTCAAGTTTTAGTTTTATTTAATTTGTTAAATGTTATATATCCGCAAATACTACATCTTCATCTATGATCTTTAATTCAAAGGTCAATATTCAATATATTTTAGAAAATTTTGAAATCAGTACAAGTAATCAATTAACATATAATCCAAATCTAATCATAGTGGATCTAAGTAATTATTGAATTATTATATAAATTCAATAATTACTATGTTAATATATTAATTGCTCCACAATACACATTAAATATAATAAGAATGTAGTTATATCCTTTGTAGTATTATATACGAACATCTATTGTGCGTCTCTAATTAATTTGTGAAACTTATATATAGTACTATATTGAAAAAAATAAAACATGGCAGCACCGTTAATTATTCTTAGGGTTTAAGACTTGTTTGCCCTTTTGAGTGTCAGCATCATTGCCGAAACGCTTAGCAAACACGTACTACCTCATTAATTAATGGGGGTGTGTTTATTGTAATTTTTTATTCGTTATAGGGAAAGCTTTGTTCCAATTTTATACCATAATTTGAGACAAGGAGGGCCAATTCATATACTACTTACACATGACTCATGTTCTTTTGCCCTTTAGCTATCATCAAATTATTATCACACTTGCCACACGAGTTTTCACCACCTTAATTTGATGTATATGTAAGCTCACATGCAAATTAATTAATGAACACAATTGATTTCCCAAATTATTGACAATAAACCTTTACTTTTTTCGTTAAACATTTACATAACTAACAAAATACCTGAAAAGTTTCTTTATTATTGTCATTCATCTACATATACATTATTGACCAACACTCACTCTAGTGTATTGTTGATTTTATTATGGAAATCCAATTTTCCACGTTAATTTGGTAGTTTTTGGATGGAAATATTAGAGGTGTAATCGAATTGAGGCGAACCGAATAGTGATATGCTCAAGTTTGATTTATTTTGTATCGAGTTGAATCCCAAACATTTTAACCGAATATTTTGAGACTCGCGAACTTAATCGGGCCAATACGAACTTTCTAAGTTTATATTTATAATCAAATTATTGATTTTTTCTTGAAATAAATTATTTAATTCAAAATAATAAATATATTAATTATTTTCTTAAAACAAATAGAGTTAATTAGAGATTTAATACAATTATTATTAGTTTAATTAGTAGATAAATATAAGTTGTACTTATTAATAAATTATATTTTTCAAACCGAATCACTTAACGAATTTGTTCACAAGCTAACAAATTGAATACTAGAAAACTCAAGTTTGGTTTTATTTATTTATCGAACTTTTATAAACAAACTTGAACGAGTTTTTAGAGCTGAGCTCCAAATAATTTGTGAGCGACTTAATTTGTTTACGGTCCTAAAAAAATAATGTATACACATATATATTGGGGAATGAGCATTAAAATATTTTTGTTAAGATTTTAAATATTAGAGATGAAACTGTATTTTTGTCCAAGATCTTTTGAAGACTTCATGACACGTGATTTTGATTGTTTTAATTTTGACTCAATCCGACGCTTGCTATGATTTTAATTTGATTATTCCAAATGACGATGTTCGGTTTGTTTTAGTTGGCCCGATTAACGAGTCTTTGCCTAAAATTGGATTTAAAGGATTTAAATCGTTGTGAGGTTATTTGTTGGAACTGTTTAATTGGTTATCGGGTTTTAGATAAATTATTGACCGATTCGAAATTCTCGGGTTCGGGTATCCAATAACCGAAAATTTTGGTTATTGGATCGATTTCGGTTATCACTTTAAAAAAAAATCGGGTGTCGGTAAACCTGATAATCGATTTGGGTTAACCGAATGATCGAAAAATATTTAATTAATTATTTAATTATTATTAATTAAAAAATCGGTTTTTAGCTAAAATAAAATTATGTTATATTTAAAGTACAAAAATTACCTTTAATTTAATGGATAAGTTGCTATGTGTATTTTCTGGAGACTAAAGTTCAAATCCTCTAACTAACAAATTACTGTGAGTTTTAATTTTTTAAATGGGCATTCGGATACCCAAATAACCGAAGAGGTTATAGTTTTAAAATTTAGAATTCACAATCAAACTTGATTGTGAATTCTAACTTTAAAATTCAAATTCACACCATAAACTACTTTTTTATTCTGAATTAGAGTTTTTTATGCTATAATTCACAACACGCAATATTCTTAAGGTGCGCTCCCTTTTATTGTAAATTTATCATAGAAAAAGGAGGGATAAACAAAATTTAACCCTTTAAATCATTTGTATTTTTTTCCTAAACAAAATTTAACCTTTTAAAATCATTTCTATCTTTTCCCTCATTTCTACATAATAGAATTTGACTCTTACTCATTCCTTATTTTCCATTACAAGTGAAGGATAATATTATCCCTCTATTTCTTATGTCATAATATTATCCCTCATTTATAGTGAAAAGAGGAATGAGTAAAGGTCAAATTATATTTTGTAGGAAATTAGGGAAAATAAAGAAAAGATTTAAACGGTGAAATTTTGTTTATCCCTTCTTTTCCCATAATAAATTTACAATAAAAAAAGATAACACACTCTTAGTTATAAATTTGTGTTTTTTGCTATAATTCACGATTCATAATACGCCATCTTGTGAACTCAAGTTTGTATGCAATAATTCACAACTCAAATTACTTTTGGTTATTAATTCAAGTTTTTATACTATAATTCACAATATGAAATACTATTGACGTGAATTCGATTTTTTTTTTCACGATTAACCTATATATTTGATAGTGAATTAATTGTGAATTTAAAAACATTAATTACAAACATCACAAAACTCCTCATTCAAATAAAAATGGTCTCTTAACATATCTTTGCTTTGCCGAAATTTCTGCCTTTCATTTTATTTGAGAAGAACGATATACATTTCGTCAGGATAGGACCTGGACCTAAATTTCGATCATTGAAGCGCTCTCTTTCTTCGACCAGATTTCCGTATCAATAACTCTGATGATGAGATCCCACCTGAAATTCAACTCCTCCAGCAATCCCACACTTTCAATAACAAACAAAGCTTTGAACATTCAGAATTTACAAAGTTTGAAGTTTGAACATCAAGAAATGGTGAAATGGAAAATACAAAAATATGCATTATGATGTTAGGCTTCTAAAATTTATTAACGCTCCACGAAATCAAAGAAAATAATGAGAAAACCCCAAAAAATCTATGAAAAAAGAATATTGAACGTAGCAATGAGAGGACACCTGATCACGCGTCTCCTCATATTCGAAAAATCCTTCTTCATCTTCCATCAAATTGAATTCCCAATTTGTCAAATCCGTTCTCGTAGATGGAAAGGCAGTAGTATTATAATCTCACACAGAAATTAGTTACTACATTTTTTTATACTTCTGTTGTCATATAAAAATGTGCATCAATTTTAATGACACGGATTTTAATAAAATGTAAGATAAGTGTATTGTGAGTTGAAAAAATTATTCACTTTATTATAAAATAAGAATAAAATATAAGAAGTTAATGGTGAGATAGTCTCCAAAAATAACAAATGCAAACTCTTGTAAGACGTTTCAAAATAGAAATAAGGACACACTACCATTATAGGATGGGGGGAGTATTTGTTATCTATAAGTAATTTTTATGTTTAATATGTAAAAATAAATAATTTTATGCATTGACTCAACTCAATAAATGATTGTATTACATGCCACCATAAATTCGTAATTAAATATTAGGTGGAGTTGGTCTAACGAAAATTGAACAATAAAAATAAAAATCAGTTAATCAGTAGTAAATGGAAGCAATCAATAAAGAAGAAACGCAAATATTCATTTGGACAAACAAAACGAAATATTGTTGAGCGAGCATTGGGTAGGTCGCCTGGAACAAGGGTCCGGATGATGGAAAGATCCGACCCGACAGAGTCAAAAGGAATGCGCGTGCAGGTGGAGCAGCGTCGCACGTGAGTATATGAATAAAGCGCGGGGCGGGGCCCACGCCCACATTCCGTGAGTTGACTGAAACACATGATGCTATTGCTCTCTCTCTTTCTCTCTCATACGCCTGAAACTGAAATTGGCTTTCTCTCCTTTTGATGCAGCTGTCAAATGGGCCTAGCCGTACACTTTCAATTTCTCTTGGGCTCACGGAATCTTGCTTGGGCTACTACACTATGCTGGACTTCACTTTTTTCATTCTTTTTTCTTTTTAATTAAAGCACACTGTGTTTCTATTTTCTAAACTAAGTTATGTTTCTGCAGTTTTTACTTTGACCTGGTCAAAACGATCAGTTTCCTGGATTAACAATATAGTATTAAAATCAGAAATTAATTACTAGGCCTTTGGTTTGAGTGATAAGGCATGATTGAGTCCGTGATTGATAACTCGGTCTAAAATTGAGTGAATTATTTAATCACCCTATCAATCTTATCAATCTCATCCACCAAACCAAACGGCTCCTATATATATAACATGGTCTCCAGGTCAGTAGCTTCCTAAATCTATCACCAAATAAGGTTGAGACTTTGACCTAAATTGAGTGGGATATTATTGAAAGGAAAAAGGGAAAAAGCAATCAAGAATAGCTGCAAATTAATAGAGGTAGGCACCTATGGGTATGAGTAGGCTTTTATTAGCAAACAAGGAAGCAGCATCATTAACTAAGTAATGACGATGCTAATCAAGCTTAACCAACACAATCATATTAACTTGTTCCTAGTATCCTCTCTCTCTATCTAGCCTTCTATTTTTCTTAACTCACTTTATTGTTATACAACATTACTCATAAATCACATCACAATTTCGGTTGAGAAAAAAAATACTCCATTCATCCACTAATTATTGACTCGTTTTATTATTTTGATATGTTCAATTGTTCATTAGTTTCTACATCATTTCATTTTTAATAAAATTTTCACTCACAATAAAATAGAATTCTTATTTCACTCGCAACATTACATCAATTTTTTAAAACTCGTGTCATTATAAAATGGGTCAAGAAATAATAGACCGAATGAGTATAATATAATACTTCCCTAAAATAAAAATAATAGTATAACATAATTAACGCGACGAATAAAATCGAAGCATTACATCACAAAATAATCAAAGACCAACATATAATATTAATTGCATGTTTTTATAATCATTAGAATAGCATAATATATCTAAAATTATGAATGCGTGACAACGCAACAATGGGTACAAAGTAGTCTTTCCCCCTCCTCATGAAGAGATGGCGCGAAGCTTATCCAACCATTTTCTTTCGCCACGGTATCGAACCTATGAACCGTCGAAATTGTACATGACGACGTCGTATCTCTATAGCCTGCCAAGAAATACAAATATGTACCGATTGGTGCCATTGTGACATATAGTCGTCTCATCGGCTGTCGGTTGCTCTCGTCATTTTCCGGAATATTCGTCATAAAATTCTTTAATTGCGAACCTTCGAAAACATTCCAAAAATTTGAGTTTCCATCGTATATTTCAATGTGTCCTTTCCACACACTCAAACAATCCCCCGAGCTAAACAATTTGCCCTCAACGTCTACAATTTGATTAGGTGGCACGTCCAACTGCCACATCCCAGGCACAAGGTCCCACTGGCCTTCTCCGTCATACACCTCAGCAGAACATCGGTCCACATAACCTAGCTGGCACTCAACTTCACACCCTTGGACGAACCCACCGACTACGTGAACTTTCCCTTTCCACGTCACCCCGACACATTTGTACCTTAATCTCCTCATGTTAGGCAATTGTGTCCATTTGTCATCCATTGGATCGTACACCTCGACGGATGAGGTGCTCCTAGCACTTGCCAGCTCATACTGCCCCCCGGCAACGTATATCTTGTCGTTGCATACCGTGCATGCGAAATTGTACCTCGGTCGAGATAGGGGTGCACAAACGGACCATTGGTCCGTGCCAACATTGTAGCGCATCACCGTCGGCCGGACTTCAACTTCTACATCGGAATGTTCGTTGTCCTTGCGACAAATTCTGCCTCCGATCATGTAAATGGAGTCGCCGATAGATGCCATCGCGAAATCTTTGAGAACATGATTATGTTCTAGTTGAGGAATCGAGCTCACGTAGTTGAAAGTGTTGTCGGAAGGGTCAAATCGCCCGATCCAATTTGAAAAATTTGGATTATGGTCCGAATCATTAGAGCAAAAGACTAGATAAATATGTTGTTGGCTCGATTCTGAACTCATTGTAATGGAGTGGATTTATATATAACTACTATAAGCTTTCTGTGAAATGTAATCTTAAGTATTTATAAATGATGATAGGTTCGCAATTAAATTAGAAAAAATCAGATTATAAAATGTTGTACGATCGACGCGGCGGCACTCGTGTGGCGGAGAACACAATTTGTGTTTGATTGTATCGCTGCATAGTTTGGGCAATGTACTTGTCAATAATTTACCTAGTTATTGTAAATTTACTGCTCACTTATGTCGTTATTTACGATTATGGTTGTTGTTGTTGAGAGAGGGAGAGGGTGCAATAATGTTGGAATTTAGAAATTGAATTATAATCCGACAAAATCTTTGATTATCAAACACTAAATAGGAGATTGCGCAGCACATGTATGTAATACCACTTTTAAAAAGAGCCTAAAAAGAAGAGTGATAAGGAAAGATCTGATCGACACATTAAAAAGTTAACTTATTTGATGTTGGATTTGGCTCCATTGTTGTTATCGACCAAACATTGTTGGGCACTGCACAATGTAAGATTTTATGTCATTTTCAATGTAGCTTAAATTTGTTAAGTACTTATGTTTGTCCCACGCAATTTTATATATGTCCTTCGAATTGGTCAAAACTACACTCGATAAAGATATAGATGTATATAAATTGGATGCCCAGAAGAAATTAAATAAATATATTAATTAACGTAGTATAGGTCATACCAATTGAACAATCACTTAAAAAAAACATAGCATATGTGATATTTAAATTTAAAAGATGTATGTGATTGAATCGATATAGATCCAGTAAGATCAACTTCATTAGTGTAGAGAAACAACAATTTCATAGAACTCTTTTAAACTTAAATTATGTTCACATTATCATTTAATACTCCCTCCATCCCACGAATCTTGACACATTTCCAAATAAGGTAAATAGAATATTTTTAAAATATAAATATATTAATTAAATATGAGAATGGTTAGACTAATTTATTTTACATGATTGATAATACTCGTGATTGAGCATTTGTATATAAAATTCAACATATTTTTTTTATATAATAACTCATTTTAAAATATAAACTAAGAATAATTTTCAGCTATTAAATCATGAAGATCTACCGTGAATTCATCACTTCGTTAGATTAATTCATGGTCCTCGATTTCCATGAAAGCGAAAATTTAAATTTTTGAATTCATACATTTTCATAGTAAATTCATAGGTATTCCTAATTTATATATGTGATTGAGCATTTTTTAAATGAATATGTATAAATTTCTGCTCATAATACTTATTTCTATTTCTCTATTTGTAAAGTAATAAAAGCGAAATTTATTTCCAAAAGATCGTTTTAGTCCAACTCTGCGAGCATATGTTCATTACAAATTTACAGGTTTCCCGAAAATACGTTTAGAAAAAATATGGTTAGCATAAACGGTCTACAAGCCTACAAGAAATGGGCCATTTAGGTTTACAAACAAATTTGTAAGGCCCGTTTAAGAGCCAATATTTTAATTTGGGCTTAACTTGCTATTGGATCTGGGAAATTTACGTGTTGGGCTTAACTGCAGTTTGAACTCAAATGGCCCGCTTAATCATGTTTTATTTTTTTAACACGTTTTTTTTAATAAATCAATCATATTAAATAAAAAAATTAACTACAGTTCTACTTTTTTCTTTCTCTTTTTTATCAAAAAAGTAGAACGTTCGTCATAACTAAAATTTCTAATTATTTAAAATTATTGTAATTAATAGGGGCATTTACTATTGAAAATTAGTTATATAGATAAAAAATAATATAGCTAATCCATTATTTATAATTTTGGAATATTATAAGATTTTTGATAATTTCTACAGTTTGATTGCTTGATCTATATTCATTTTAAGATGTTGCTCAATCACGTATATTATAAATCATTTTAAATAAATGTTCCCATAAAAAACATGAAATATAGTATAAAACTTAATTTCTTCTCTCCTTTTAGTGTCCGACGGCTCCTCCTCCTCTTCTTCTTCTTCTCTTTTTCTTCGTCCATCCTCCTTTGAGAGGAGAACTTCTTCGAGGCTTAGTCGGAGGCGCCATTCGGCGCCTCTCTTCTTCCTCTTCCTCTTCCTCTCTTCTTCTCTCCCTCTCGTCCTCTTCTTCTTCTTCTTCTTCTTCGTCTTCTTCTTCCTTATTATTATTAATTATTATTATTATATATTATATTATTATTATATTATTATTATTATTATTATTATTATTATTATGATTATGATTATTATTATATTAATTCTTATTATTATTATTATTTAAAATATATTCAATTTAATGAAATACAAAAATTGTGTTTAAATTCAAAATATATAGACTGAGATGTATTTGTATATGCGGGTTGCGAATCTCTATTTGATCATCTGATTATCCTTTTCAAATATTACTTGAAATATGTGGAAGGAAGTACGCCTTCCCGATTTCCTTGAAATTGTATTTAATTCGATGACTTGAATTTGAATTTGATGACGTCAATCCATAGGGCTTCCATATTTCTAAATTAACATTGACTTTAATGAATTTGATGAAGAACGTGTTGACTTCCTTTGTAAAATGTCTTGATTGTTGGAGATGATTTCGTTGTAGTGAATACTCCTTCAATGCTTGAGCTCTCAAGTGATTTGTGTGTCCTTATGAACTTCCTACATCTCATATTTATAGTTGTAGGAAAATCTAATTAAGGAAGCTTAGGATTGGGCTTTAAAGCTTGAGCCCATAAATATTGGGCCTATGGCTGAGGTGGCACGATTTGATTGGATCATCTTAATTTACTAGTGTTTTACCCGTGCGATGCACGGGATTACATATGTTGTTAAAATTTGGTTTTGCTTAACTAATTTTTTAAAAGAAATATGAATATATTTTTGTTGAAAGTTATTAAAATTAAAATAAAGATATAAAATAATAAAAAAATATCATAATTTATTTTAAAATTCATCCATTTACGTAAAAGTTCATAGGATGTCTATACCTGATTAAGTAAGACATCGAACAATATAAGCATTTTATTGTAACATTCTGAAAGACACTTTTGTATAATCTCTAAAATAAATTATTTAAAAATATTTTATTATACAATTGTTATACCAACTATGTTACTGCTAAACTATATTTAAGACTAACATTTTAAATTACTTAAAAATAAAGGTGAAAATAATAATACATGAAAAGACAATTGCAAACTTGTCATCTTATTATTATAAATTTTGGAACACTTCTTTATAATTTATATACAACATTTGTAGAATTAATAATCTACTTTGTCTTCATTACATATCAAGATTTTCAGACTCCTTTGACTTGTAACTCTAGAAATAGCTACATAAAACTGATTGTGACTAAAAACAGGCCTATTAAAAAATAAACCCTCGTGAGAGAGTGATTGACATTGACTTTTGTTTATAGTCATTGCATAAGAAACAATAATAGGGAACTGCTGCCGTTGAAACTTGAGCGGTAGTCTTGGATCAACTGGTATCAGTGTCATCCTTAGTATCAATACTTGATGTCCTGCATTATGGTCTGTGAGAACTTTCCCTTCCAAAATAAAATAGCCTCATATTTAATTCATTGCAGATCTGTCATTATTTGGTTGTAATTTTTTTTACTAAAGACCACATGGTCGGCATGTTTGTGATTAGAGAAATGATGAATATCAAAAGAAGAAGTGAGTATAAGTAAAAATTTCACACCAAAAGTTAGTTTATATAGGCCACGGGGATACACATTTGATGGGAGATACACATTTAATATATTATATTGAATGAGATGCTTTGATAATGGAGTTGATTTTGGTTTGACGATAATAAAAAGTTGTTACATTTTTTGGAGATATATATGGAATGTTGCCAAATTACACATTTCACACTATCACCTCTCACTCTCTTAGATCTGACGTCATGCATGCCTGAGATAGGGCTTCTTCTTCGTCTCCTTTGTTTAGCTGTAAAGATGATACAAAAATTCCATTAATCATGCATACCAATCAATACTTAATATGTATTTCATAATTTCGTTGATAGTTGATTGGTATATTGGTATTTTGATTTGTTAGACAAAACATAGAAACATAATCAATGTGGGTCATGATTTATGGAGATATGATTGGATGATCTATTGTGTCGTGTTTATTATTATTATTATTATTATTATTATTATTATTATTATTATTATTATTATTATTATTATTATTATTATTATTATTATTTGTCATACTTTGCAAAAATCACAACAAAAAATTAATAGCCGCCTTATATAGCCCTTCTTTTTGTTTATCTCCAAAAGATTTAATTGAAAATAATTAGAAATCAATCTATGAGATAGCGTGTAAATCAAAAATAATTTATATGAGATATTGCTACGAGTTCGTAAATAATTTTGGGATTATAGCCAAAAAATACACGAACTTTGATAAAAGTTGCAATTTTCACTTGAACTTTCAAATTAGCCAAAATATACCTGAACTTATATTTTTTGTTGTAAATTTCACCTGAACTTGCAATGATTGAACTCCGTCGAGGTGAAATTTACAACAAAAAATATAAGTTCATGTATATTTTGGCCAATTTGAAAGTTCAGGTGAAAATTGCAACTTTTATCAAAGTTCGTGTATTTTTTGGCTATAATCCCTTAATTATTCTCTTGAATTCAAAAACAATATATAGTCTAAAATTGCGTGTAAATCAAAAAAAATATTCACTTTTGCAAATGACTACAAGATCCCATGTAATTTATATGTATTTATATTTTGAATTTTATTTATTGGATGAATATTTCTCACAAAAGATTTAATTGAAATTAGTGATCTACAAATTTTTACATATAAATTTCATATATAGATGATGGGAATAAATGTCGTTCAATTAAATGTAGATTTAATTACATTTAATTAAGAATATAAATATATATATATATATATATATATATATATATCATTCTATAAATTAGTCAACTTTCTAAATATAGATCAACTTTCCAAAAATAAATTGAGTAAAAGGGCGGGAATTTTTTTTGGCTAAATGGACCAGCTTTTATATATGTATAGATTTCATTTTATGCAAATTTTGACACATGGAAACTTTTGATTGGTCAATAAATCCACATAATTAAATATAAATTATTTATCTATTTAATATTGAAATTATATTTAATTTAATTCTAAAATATAAAATAAAATAAAATATATAATTTAATATTTAATTTATAATTTTCACATGGCATGTTTAATTGGACATAAATTTTAATTGCCTACAATAACTTAACAATTAAATAAAAAAAATTAATGATCGCGACACGGTGAACTTGAACGTAACACTTTTGGCCTAAGGTATTAATTATTTTATTGCTTGACCAACATATCTTTATTTTTAATAAATGTTCTTGTGAAATAACAAACATTTTTCAACTTAAAAAAGATAGATACATGTTTGATGTTTCCTCTGAATAAAAAATACTAAGGGTACATCTACTTTGATGAAAAATGAGAGAAAATAGAAAATTTTCTCGGAATAAGGTGTGTTTATTTTAATTGTAAAATTTTCATTGAAAAATGATGAATATGAAAAAATTAGTTTTTTTTCTCCCTCTTCATCATGTGTCTATTAGAAATGATTTTTTTAAAAATATTAAAAATATTTTCACACCACTATTCAAAGATAATATTATCCAAGATCAAAGAAAAAAAAATTGTCAAAGAAAATATTCCATTATATCCAAAAAAATTCTATCATGATAAATATGTGAAAATGAAAAAAAAAAAAAAAAAATCTCTTTTTCTTCGTCAAAGCAAGGGGAGGCAAAGTCTTAAACCAAGGAAAGTTGGAAATTAAAAAGGAAAGTTGTGATTTATTGAGGCTGTTAACTGTTAAGTGAAAGACGAGAGACGTGAATGATTTGCAGAAGACAAACATGTGGGCATGGGGAGAGAGACAAGTGAAAACTTCAATGAGAATAATAAATATTGGTGGCTTTGCACATCGTGACAAATGCACAAAATCAATATTTAATCTACGTCTCTGGACATCACCTTTTGCTGCTCATGAAAAGAGTTTCTTGATTTGATGTATCAGACAGCAAATTAATTTTATATGTATGTATATTTATTTACGTGTGTGTGTGAGTGACAACAAGAAACTAGTGTATGCAATGATGGACCATAGGATATAATCATATAATATATTCTTTCATGTATATCGTTTTTATATGTCTGTTTTCTTTGAACTTTAAAGATTTGAAAAGCAGTAATTATTTAGGCGGTGTTACTTTAATGGATAAATTTATTTGTGAAAAATGATGGATAACACAAATTTATACCTTTAAATGTCTCTTTGTTCATTTTTCAACATTTAACACAAAAGAGATGCTCATCATTTTTTCTTCCTTATTTTCACTTTAAGGATGAATAATATTATCACACCAAAAATGGAGGGATAATATTATCTATCTTTGAAGTGAAAATAAGAAAGAAAAAATTGTGAGCATCTCTTTTGTGTTAAATATTGAAAAAGGAAGAAAATATTTAAGGGCATAAATTTGTGTTATCCATCATTTTCCATGGATAAATTTATCCATCAGGGTGCGTTCTCTTTGGTTGTAAATTTATCATGGAAAAATGAAGGATAAACAAAAATTCACCATTTAAATCATTCCTTTCTTTTCCACATTTTTTATTTGACCCTTACTCATTCCTCATTTACATTACAAAGGAGGGATATATTATCACACCATTTTTTGAGGGATAATAGTATCTCTCTTTTGTAGTGTAAGGGTGCGTTCTCTTTGGTTGTAAATTTATCATGGAAAAGGAAGGATAAATAAAATTTCACCCTTTAAATCCTTCATTTTTTTTCCATATTTCTTATTTGACCCTTACTCATTCCTCGTTTACACTACAAATGAGAGATAATATTATCATACCATTTTTGTTTATCTTTCATTTTCCCATGATAAATTTACAATCAAAGAGAACGCACCCTAAATGAAGAATGAGTAAGGGTCAAGTAAGAAATGTGGGAAAAGAAAAAAATGATTTAAAGGGTGAAATTTTATTTATCCTTCATTTTCCCATGATAAATTTACAACCAAAGATAACGCACCCTCAAAGTAAACACAGCCATACAGTTTTCAAACAGCAACTTGTAATTCCCATCACAAACGAACGAACAATGCATTCTATTTCTATTGGTCTATTCCCAGAAAGGTGCAATAATTAGAGTTATTTTTTACATGCTGCTTCATTTTTTATCCTATTATTGATGTAGGGTTATGTACATATTGATGATATCATTTAATGCATAATAAAATACCGTATTGTTGTTTTGGTTGCGAAGGAGCCTAATAGAATTTACTAAATAAGAATAATGTTGATATATGTTAATTAAAATGATTACAGAGCATAGGCACATAATGCAATATTAATGTTTTCATAGATCTTGCTATGAACTTGTAACATTAACCACTTTCACCGCACCAACACATGCACACTGTATTTTTTGTTTTATTGTGTTGAATAGTAATAAAAGACCAAATTCACTCAATTACTTGGTGGCCGTTGCTGTTATAAATGATATTCCGTTTCCATTTTTAATACTATGTAGTATGTAATGCGAAATTGATATATAAATATAACGATGGTTTAAAATGTGACGAAATACATATGTTTTTCGAACAATTATTTTTATATAAAATTAATGAGTAGTGCTATTTGGAAAAAATATGTCCAGCTAAAAAAGAGTTAAATATTTTTAAAAATCGATTTATTTAAAAATTTTGGTTTAAATTTAAAAAAGGATCTAGTTAGTTTTATTGTTTTTTAAACATTATAGTTTTTTTTTCTAATTTTTAATTAGTATATTTTTTAATTTTTATTATTTTTTTTGTAATTTTTGTACTTACAAAAAAATATATTAATAAATTACAGTATGGACAAAACAATAAAACTAACTAAAATCCTTTTTTATTTGAAATCAAATTCTTTTAAATAAATGGACTTTTTAATATATTTAACTCGTTTTTGTTTTTTTCCAAATAGCATTATTGAAAATTAATTAGTACTTATATATTTTCGAATTCTTAAATTAGTAGAGAACAGCGCAAAATAGAGTTGAGACTATACGTAGGCAATGAATAATTAAGCAAACTTTAAAGTTATAAATGAGGGCTCTATATGTGCTATGCATAATGCATGCTACAAGTACATGTAGCGCATGCAACCACCGAGCACAAATCTATGCAAACAGCATTAAATTATATGAATGCAAAATCCCAAAAATAAAATGAAAAAAGGAAAAAGAAAAGAGTGTGGGGTTGGATGAGGTGGGGGACAATGAAGCCTTGGGATCCTTCACATTTACTGCCAAAGATTGAAGCTTTGAATCTTCGTAGTCTTAGACAAATACCTCTAGCTGGCCCTCTCGTCCCATAACAAATTTGACAGTGATTAGACCCTCACTAGGCTCTTCTCCCACTGCTCTCTCTCTCTATTTCTAAACACACACACACACACTACACACACTGAGGGAGGGTGTGTGTGTGTCTGTGCGTGTGGGCGATGGAATTTGATTGCCCCGAGGCAGCAAAACGGGTACTAATAGTGGTGGCATTCATAACTTCTTCAAAAGACCAAAAGGATTTGCATTTTGTGTTTCTTGTCTGTTTTTGCATTTCCAACTTACATAAAGGCTTCTACTTTTTCTTCTTCTTTTCTCTCTTTTCTTCACCCTCCTTTTCCTATTCTTGGTCTTGCTAGTCTTTGCATTTCGATTTGGGATTTTCTGGAGTTTCCCATTTCAGCAATTTGATATTAAAAATTGAATCTTGTCGATGGGGTTGGTGGAAAGAATTGGGTGGATGCAGAGCAATGGCAGGAAGGAGTGCAGAAGATTAGTGTGGAGGATAAAAGCAGCAATAAAGAAGGCAATGAGGAAAGGAAGCAGACAGCACTTGAGATTTCAGTATGATCCTCATAGTTATGCCCTCAACTTTGATGATGGAAGTCACCAAGCAGATTTTCCCCTTGAAAAATTTAGAGATACAGTTTTCATTTATGTTGTGTGGCTGGAGTGAGTCCAAGGAGGTGGCTGCAATTTGCTTTGCTATATAGCTGCTAGTATATGAGTATCTCATCTTTGTCTACCCCCTTTTTTTTCAATGCATGGGGAAATTTACCCATTTTGGGTTTTATTTATTTTTATATGTTTTGGGGTAATGTTATTGCAAGATGAGAGTTGATGATGTGTTTTTTTCGGAAATTACTTAAAGTTTTTGAGGAAAAATATACATGTGTTTTTATTAGCACTGATAATTAAGAAGGAAGGCATCCTCAGAATAAGAACAAGTGTGAGCTTTACACTCGCTCCCTTTACTTTCGGCAACCATTTTCATTCTCTAAAGTCTCAACTATCAAGATAAAATCAAAAGACTACTTTTTTACAAAAAAAAAAGAAAAAAAGGAATTGTCACTCTTCGTTTCCTTTCATTCCATTGCGTGAATACTGCATCTAGTTTAGCCTTTTAGCCATAACAGAGCACACACAGAGAACATGATTTCTTTTATCTATTTTTTTTCATAATAAAGTAAATAAAATTTGATTTCACAGATACAACTAGTTTGAGAGAGAATAGTATATTACACAAGTAGAAGCAAGGGCACTAAATCTAGCAGAATGACAAGTCAAAGAGAAGGATCCTCGAGTGTTGCAGTAGATAAATCATTAATTCGAGGATAAGAAGCCTTTTCATCCAGCTGATTCTGAGCCCCCATCAGCATTTTCAATAAGCTCGGAAGCTTTGGATCTGTCACGCAGTATAACCAAAGATTAACTAAAATACTTGTTCATGCAATGCAGCAACAATTTCAAGCTTCACCACTAAATTTACCACTTCACATAGTTATAGTGTGGAAAAACACAAGAGAATACCAACTAAAAGTATCTACCATATTGTTGAAGTGGTGGACAATTTAGGGAGAAAAGTTACTAGATTTCCTATTCAATGACTAGATTCTCATAATCTTGCCCAAGTTCTTGCTTGGCTAGTTTTAAATTGAAACAACAAGAAAAGGTTCCAGCTCCAGTGTTATTCATAATTCAAAAGAATCTACTAAAGAATCCTTATGTGGTGGTTCAAGGCTGATACATCATAGCTTATGTTGATTAACAGCTAAAAATGTATTGTGTTGAAATGACAAGAAAGCCAAGTGGAGCTGTATTAATTCTTTGAGGTCTTTTCTCAAGTGTAAAGGGTACTAACCTTTTTCATGGCTTTGGCTAGTGAGGATGGCTGCATTAACCTCACTGGCAGTCTTGAGGCGCTGTGATATATCTAGCAACTCACCGACGGGGCAATTGCTGACATCTTCAAATGCAAGCAGTGCAACAGTCCTCTCCAACTCTTCTAAGAAACATTGCTGAAATTAAAGATATTAGTAGAATCAAAATTCCAAATGACAGAGATATCACTACGCTGAACAAACATTCTACTGATACAGAGCAAGCAAGCTTGAGGAAAGAGGACTATTTAGCATGAAACAGACGCACCAATCATATTCCCTAATGAATGAAGATTAATGGCAGAACAGACAAAATGTAATCTGAATATTACATTTTCTTCCCCTCTTGGAGCAAGTTCTTCTTGAGCAAACTCCAAAGCCTCTTCGATCTTCCCATTGCGGATTAGTTCTATCAACCTTTGTTGTTGGAGATGGAAAAAGAGTTGGGGGTTTGTGTCCAATATCTGCAACGGGGCCCAAGAAATCAGATTGTATAGCTTTGATATGAAGCCTAGAAATCCAAGCCATTAAATTTATTTATTGCATATGAAGACATATATCTTTCAGAACTGAATGGAAATTGAGATACATGATACAAGCTGATTTACTAATTCATGAAATCCCTATTGACAACCCATATTGCTTGTAAGTTGCAGAAAATTCAAAAAGCAGAGCAGAAGAAGATCACAAGTGCAAGTAAAGGAAATTCTGCAGCATCCCTCAATAGCTATTAACACTTTTTTCTATGCTGCTCTGTAGTCAAGCATGCTAAATGTACAGCCACATAGAATGAATCAATAATATATGTAAAATAGATGTTTATCCACCCAGTTAATTTTAATATTCAGCTCAAAGGGAATTAGGGAATGTCCACAATGTGCTCTCGGCAAAGAACATTGCCCATTAATATAAAGTATAAACAGATCAACAAAAGAGTCCTTCTCATAGTTATCATGCAATTGGAAAAGAGGTGTTATCAGTGTTACATCACAGCTCAAAGTAACCCGAGGGAGGGTTCAAATGGCATATGAAGTACGACACAATCTAGTATCGCCAAGAGCTTTATCCTCAAACATCAAACACCAATATGAATGTGATAACTAAAAGTTACTACAATCTAGCTTTTGCTACTATTGGTAAGCAATTTTCCATATTGATGAACATCTAGAGCAAGAAAAAAGGTAGTACCCATTATTCCAAAACTTCAAAAAAGTTCTTGTTAGTGTGAACGGGGAAGGCAGAATTAAACTTATATACAAGATGGTCAAAAGCTAGCACCCTATCATAGTCTCATACTCCAATTATAAATTTATGGTGTTTGATTTGATAAGATCTAGCACTACCGTCTCATCCTATGCATCTTGCTCACTATCTCATTCCAACATTTTGAGGCAAAACAATTTATTTAAATCATTACAAGTTTATAAACTAAGCTAAGTAAGCAAGAGAAGGAATCAAGATAAAAATTAATGTAAAGACTCTTAAGAGGCCCAACAAAGTACAGCATAGTTTTTCTTAACTGCATAATTTGTGGTACTGTGAGAGCTTTCAAATAGTATCACACAGCAAGGAAATACCATTACTAGCTCATATATTGTATACGTTTTCCTATTCTGCATTTCAGATTCACAATGACATCAAATACCAACTAGCAAAAGAAGCCAGAAATCCAGATCACCATTGAATCACATTGTTTCCTTCTACGAACAACTAAGCAACAAGGAAAAGTTATCTCACCTCAGGGTTCAAATCATTAACTTTTTCAATCGCGTCCTCCACATTACCACTCTGTACTGCCTTCTTTACTGCCATACGATCAGTGATAGTTGCAAGATCTATATCTGCTATTTTCCAATAAGGAATTGCAGGTAGTATAGATAGGACATAGTAACAAATAGACATCCAAACAATCTAACAAAAATATTAACTCAGAAATAATCAAATGGATACGTTCTGTCCCGGACTCTAGTTGGAATCTTTCTGCAGCCTCAACATAACCCTCAGTAACCAGAAAATTCATCACCAATTTATTCATATCCTCTTTCCTGATCTTAACGCTGTTGAGCCTCTTTTCCCATTCTTGCCTAGTTATAACCTTTTTCGACGAGGCCTGTAAGAGCAAACCAATCTTCATAAAACTAAGCATTGCCACCAAAAAATAAATATAAATATAAAATACTTAATTTCCAATTAGTACAAAAACAGAATCAATGATACAGTGAACAACCACTCAATTGGCCCGACTAAAGAATGATATCCTCGATCATTCTCGAGAATAATTCGCAGTGTAGACCAATTGCCCACCAAAAATCGAAGCCTTTGAGCATCCATTAAATAAATTCAACAAAAACCGAGAAGAAACTAAAAGAGTGGAAATTTAAAATGCCCAGAAATTTTTAAAAGGTAATAAGAGCACACCAAGAATTTGGGAACATATTCCAAATCGATAGACATTCATATTCGAGTCAACTAACAAAACATATCCAAAAACCCAGTAAAAATTATGATCTCGTGAAAGAGAAAAACAATGATTTTATCGACTAGGGGGAAAGTTAAGACTGTAAATAAGAACCAGAAATTTGGATTTGGCGCAGCGAGGTTGGAATTGGGAGGTGAATTTACCATTGCTAGATTTCAGCGCGTTGGTGGAGATGAAATAACAGAATGATTGCAGCAATGTCCGCAGCAACGTACAAATTAGTGCCAAGACTCGCAACTTATTCTTTGATTACTCTTTAAAATACACTGTAAGATTTCTTGAGGAACACCAAAAGAAAATTCAAGAAAAAAGAAAAGGAAAAAGAAAAATAAAGATCATTTTTCTACATTTATTTTGTTGGGAAGCCTGTAGATTGTATTTTCCTTCTGAAAAAAAGAAAACAGTGATTTTATTTTGACCTTCTCAAAAAAGAGTTCGTGTTCCAGTTCTCCTAAAAATAGCTTAGATAAATTTAATGGGTTTTTGTATTTTTATTTTTAGTGACATTTATGTATGAATTAATACACACATTTGTGCGACACACTACTGCGATATTTAAAATTCTATAATTATTAGGTATAATGATATTATAGTTATCAAATAATTCAAATATTTTATAAATAATATTGAAAATTAATGATTAGGTATAATGTTATCAAATAATTCAAATATTTTATAAATAATATTGAAAAATACAAATTAAAATTACGTTTAACTTTAAAAAAATATTTATGTGTTGTATTTATATAATCTATCAAATCTCTCAACTTCTACGCGAATATGTATTATAAAATATTTTTATCATGGTGTGAGGTCTATTTAAAGTATCTAAATAAATTAATGACACTATATAATTTATTATTATTATTATTATTATTATTATTATTATTATTATTATTATTATTATTATTATTATTATTATTATTATTATTATTATTATTATTATTATTATTATTATTATTATTATCTTCAAAGGTATAATTTTTAATCTTCATCATATTTGGGGAAAACTTTTGTTTTCTTTCCTAAAATTATAGAAAAAACATATCATTCATGTTGAAGGAACAAAGTTAAATGGATAATTTTTTATATATTTTAAAAGTAATGGGTATTCCTTTTTCTTCATGTTGAAGGAACAAAGTTAAATGGATAATTTTTTATATATTTTAAAAGTAATGGGTATTCCTTTTTCTAACAAATTGAAATGGTATTAATATAAAATTAAATATCTAAAATTATTTAATCTCATAACCCAAGCTAATTAGCCCAAAAACAATATAGTAATTTTTTAAGAATTTCTAATTCTTTTAAAATATTTGCGCTTCTTCTTCTTCTAATTTAATTCTTACTAGTATGTGCCCGCTCGTGCGATGCACGACCATCATCGAAATTGAACGATAATTTAAATAAATAAATAAAAATGTTAAACATAATATATATATATATATATATATATATATAAGTAAATATAAACATAAATGATCTCAATAAAAAATAAATTATTCACAATATAATCTCAATAAAAATATCAATCTGAAAACATTCGAATTTTCAATTATTGAAATTGCAATTAATTGATAATGTGTATAAATTTATAAATAAATAAATTATGAAATATCAAAAGCAAGTATAGATGATAATGAGTATCATTATGGATCATATAATATTCTAAGATGTACAAAACTATTTATTTACATATAGTATAACTGTAGTTTAATATAGTTTTCGAATGCATATTTATGAGGTCATTTTGTTTATGCTCAAATTTTAAAATAAAGTTACAATGTATACATTTTTTTTTCAATTGGAAAGTGAAAAAATAAAGGGTTTAACATGAGATATGTGTCGTTCATTTTCCAAAATAAAATGTATACAATTTCAGTAAATTTAAATAAATGTGCTACTAAAAAATTAAACTCTTCAATTTACTTTTATTTTTTATTTTTAAAGAAAATCGATAATGGTTCTCTAATTACTGATTTTCCAATGAGTAATTTTGAAGCTTAAAAATTCGATTTTTGAGATATACTATTTATCTACAAATTTATATTAATATAAAGTTGACCTTTAAAAAAATATTTTTAAGCTAAAGATTTCTAAAATGAACAAATATAAGTTTCATCATTGTAATTGCATTAAACTGATATAATAAAAATATAAATAGTAAAATATAAAAAATACTGATCTATAGTAAAAACATAAAAAATAAAATAAAAAAATATGGAAAAAGGAATGAAAGAACCGTGAATTTTAAAAAATGAGAAATGAGAGAGGAGATGATAGAGGAGAGAAGAGAGAGGAGAGAGAAAAAAAATTTTTGGTGACTTTAAACTATAATAACTTATTGGTTTTAAATTTATTTTTTATAATTTTTACATCAAATTAAAGATATCGTCATTATCTTTAATTTAACATCCATATTGAATATTTTTTTATAAAATAAAGTTGATGAATTTAAAAGAAAATCAAATTGAATAAATATATTTGAATAGTGTTTTCTAAGTAATTAATATATTTTGTTGAATTAGTGTGAACGTGTGAAATGAGTTAGTGGTGTTAATAATTTTTTTTAACCTTCATATTAAAAGTATTATCAAAATTGCCATTCAAATCAATTTCAAATTGATTTGAAATCAATTTCTAATTGAAAACTGCTGTTTTAATATAGTATAGATGTTCTTTAGGTTTTCTTTTGTAAATTTTAGAAAAATCAAAAGTTAGAACGTGTTTGTGAGCAGTTCTTCAACTAAAAAATGCACCCCAAACGCATTTTGAGATGCGATTTGCATCATGGTTCGACAATATGTTTGGAGATGCGTAACTCACAGAGTAAGACGATTTATGCTTGTATGGAATGTTATCGACTTACTACTTTTTATTCATATTTGAAATATTTACAATTGCATATTTATGTCCTTTTACCTCGGTATATAAGTAGACATATAGTGTATTGTAGATCACGAAAGATCATATGATTTGATTAACCTTTATGAGATATAGATAATATTCCATTCGTTCACTAATTTTTGATCCGTCCATCAATTATTGACCCATTTAATTTTTGGTAATTTTATTCATAATTTAAACCCTTGGTACTATCTCTTATTTATAGAACTTATCATTGATAGACCCAATCAATTTGAAACTACAATAAAGGCGATACTCTTATTCCACCCAACTAAATTAATTGATTTTAAAATAGAATAAAGGTGAGACCCTCATTTCACTCCTAACATACTCAAGATGAAAGGAGTAAATCACAACTGCAATAATTTGAGGACAAACTATTGGGATAGTTTGAATATTTTTCCCACATAATCCTCAAACTGAGAAGGTCTGAATCGTATTTTGACTTGGTGCAACACTCTGTTTAAGACGTTGATATTCCACACTTTTTTGCCCATTGATACTAATCAAACACCTTGCCTTCCATGATGAATGCGACTATCCCGACTCTTTGGTAGTCAGGGGTTTCGTAGTAATCAAAATACTCTTGAACATGAAAAATCCACCTATGTAGATTGGTTCCATCACATCAAGAGAAATACTTCTTCCGTCCCACTTATATTGGCACACTTGTCTTTTTTATTTGTCTCACTTATATTGATATTTTCAAAAAATAGTATGTGATCCCTACCTTCTCTAAACACGTTAAACAAATGGTCCCCACCCACTTTACACTCTTAACTCCTTATTCTTAATCTTTGTGCCCAAAGTAAAAGTGTCAATATAAGTGGGACGGAGGGAGTATAATTTTATGGTGACAACCGTGGGGTTATTGTTGTATCGTGATTTGTTATTACATTTTCTGAATAATAGAGACCACACTATATCTTCCTACATTGTTTTCACTAATTGCATCGTAAAATTCCTCATCATCTTCTTCAGTTACTCCATGGGGTTGTGCATGCTCTGGTTCTTCTGCTGGTGCACCACAATTTGCCTATCAAACTGCTCCTGCAGTAAGGTCAAATTCCTTACTCTCGGCCTTTTCTTGCATTCTCGTCCGTCATATCTGGACTCTCAATGAGAGCACCAGTTGATATAAACGAATAACAAATTTTACGCCTTTTAAGTGCGCCAACTCCTTGTGAACAAAGGTTTAGTTTTTATCTATTATGATAAGCGAAGCAACAAGTGCAACACATTTATACATACATTCCACAAAAACTTAAGAAAGAAATTATCAAATATAAATGAAGCGTAGAAGGTATGACTCTAACAATGAAATGAAATCAATATTATAGAAAGTAATAAGCTGACTCAATAACAAAATATTCTAACATCTTTTAGTTCAAGCTTTTGATAACATGGTAATCGGCGTATCAAATCAGTGAAACTTTTATTGCGCTTTGGTCAATCCACTCGCACTTCATGCAATTTTGGTTCAATCATTTTATCAAACATCCGTTGCTCATTCTTGTTTAGAGGCTTGTATTATACGTTATTCAATGTGATATGATGAATTTAATAAGTTTTACCAATTTTATCCTAATGGATTCCGAATAGGCGTGAGATGCACTCTTGTATGGTCAAAGTATGGACATGATTTAAGCCCTAACTAGAGTTTAACCAAATTCTAATTGGAGTTTAATTAAATTGTATTTATGGAGTAATGGATTGAATTAATAATCTCAATCAATTCCCTAATTGACCACTAATTATCTCATAATTAGCCTCTTAATTATCTCATAATTGAAATTACAAAAAAAAAAATCCTTAATCATTAATTATAATTAATCAGTGCGTAAATTTTTGCTAAGATTTAGGAAGAGCTAAAGGAGAATGTCTAGAGTTTCTCCTAACACCTATAGAGTTATTTAACATAGGAGATTTTATAGATCCAATGCTAAATTTTGTAGAGTGCATTATGAAAGACAGGAGGATGAAATTAACAAGGCAGAGATTCCAAATTGATTTGCAAGGACTAAAAATTTAAACATGTGAAGTGAATTTGATTTGTTGATGGTAAGTTTTGTAATTAAATAAAGTTTCCTTCAATAACAAGGCAATGAATGATTTAAAAAAGCATGCATGTGACGCAAGAAGCCGGTGACTTTCCCCTTCCTAACGGGAAAAAAGACAAAGCGGCGTACGTTAAAACTTTAGAATAAGATAGGTTTAAAGCTTAAAAATTAAAATCACGACACCAATAAAATTAATTTTTAAATATTGCGGAGCAGATTAGTCAGAAGTATACTCCAATAAGGAAATTCAAAGTCCTTAACCTACGCCCCCCCTTTTTAATCCCGCTGCGCGCATTAGAAATCAAAATCTTCTTCAACCTACGCCCTCGCTGCAGTTGCAGCCCTTTTCATCTTTAAGTCTTTCAAAAATCTGAAATTCTGCTTAAATCTTCGTAGCAATTTCGCTGAATTTTCTGGTTGGCAATCGATTGGCATCTTCTATTGACTCCCGCTGTAGAAATACGTTGACGCTGGTGCATGCCCGTGCGCCCCATAATAGGAGTTGGAATTTACTTCTTTTTGGTGGGAAAATTAGGGTTTGATTGTTTTGGTCGATAAGGGTGGAAATTGAGATGATGAAGGCGGACGCTGAGGGGGGATCGTCTGGGATTATGGATGAGATGTTTAGCGCGGACGATGAGTGCGACGACGTTTACATCGATTTCGACTCTTTCTGGAGAGTCATGGGTGCGCCGCCCGCTTCGCCTTCGCAGGTTATCTTTCATAATTTTTTTGTGGTTCGTTGGTCAATTTCTACTTGCATAATTGGAATTGCTAACTGTGAAGTGTATTTATTGAATGGATTGGAAGTAGACGTTGGTGATCACTTGCTGTTTTCCTTCATTTAATAGATTATTGCTCCTAAACACTTGCTATTTGGAGCAGTGGGTGATATGGCGGTCCATTGTCCATGAATTACTGTGTAATTGACTTTATGCAAGTTCATTCACTCCGGATTAATCTGTTTTGACTTATTTCTTGTATTTCGTCAAGTGTGTTAGAAGGAGTTTGGCGTTATGTTTGATGATGTGAATTATATGCAACTGCATGTCTAATATTTCTATACAAGAGTATTTATGCATATCATGTATTAATCTGATTGTGCGGCAGAATTTATCGCACCAGTGTCTCAACCACCTGAAATTGAGATTAACTTAGCTGGAACTTCCACGAGTTCTTAAACTCATGAGAAAATCCTTTCTTTTTTCTGAATTTAAATTTACCAGGTAATGTGAAAGAAGCCATTTCGGTCAGTTTGAGTTCTGTCATCTTCATACAAAGGACAATTCTCCTCGTAATAGTTTGTAGAAGTGGACGACATTTACTAATTTGAGATATAGAATTACTTCACTTTGCCTGGTCTTTCACTATGTGCAGAATGCCATTATGCATGGATATTGAAATGAGGAAAATAAAAAAGATGAAAGCATCAGTTCTTTGGTTAATTAAGTGCCTGCAGTGTAATTGCTATCAAGTCTCCCTCTTTGTAAACAAATAATGAAGTGGTTTGTGACATCATTACACATTAATTCATCCCATGTTTCATCTCTGTTCTCTCTCTTGTATCTTCTCGATGCTCCCTGTTAGAGTGCTTGTCTGCTTCTACAATCTAGATTAAATTATAATCTTCAATTCTCTGTTGAAGATTTGCTTCACTGTTATAACCTTTTAGGTGATTCGTGATTCCGTTTGTTGTTAATTTGCAGGGTAATATAGTGGAAGATCTATCTTCTATTGATGTCCCACAAGGTTGGTAAGCAGTCTTTTAGCTTTGTGATTTTGTTTTTTCTTTCTGGGAAATTTGTTTGCACTGTTCATATTAGACCGATCTTTCTGGGTATATTTTGGAAATTTGGGCGTGTTGTTTTATTGAGATTATACATTTGGTTCTAAAGCGAAATGATGATGATCAACTGCACCTTGCAATAAATACCTTATTTTCCAAGTACAATTTTATGTCTGATAGGTGTTCCGAATTCAAATGATATATTCTTGTCAAAAGCTGAGATACCAGGATCTGGTGTACTATCACCCTCACACAACTCTGAAGCCTCAGATTCTAGGACTGGAAGTTCAGATGGCATCTCCGAATCTGTAGGGACTTCTTCTGCCATTGTGGGCGCTGGTACTCGAGAACCTTCTTCGCAGTTCGGTATTGTTGAGCACAGCTGCTCTAGAACTGTCTCTGACAGTATATCTGTTCAAGAAAATGGCCTATCTTATAGTTGTATGGTTGGTGGTCCCCAGACTCCATCATCATACAGCCAAAATGATGGTGGCAGAGCTCTATCTGGGATGTCCAACCATAGTGACCCATTGTGTTTGTATGGTACCAGTCATGTTACTCATGATGGAGGGTCTTCTGCTGATATTGACATGAACCATGATAAGGACCTGATTGGATGCTCTAGGCTTGATTTTCATTTTGAAAGTAAGTTTTGGCTTAATGCTTCATTCTAGTGTTTTTCTTCTGTTTCTGCTGATATTATTAATTTTCAAACATCAAGAATATATTTTGAATGTTTTTGTTAGAAAAAGTTACTAGGTTTTGATATTGTTTGTAGATAGCACAAGACACTTATGAAAAACTAACCATCATACTTATGCTGCAGACATGGAGGATGCCTCAGTTATTGATGGAGATAGGATTTCTCTGGACGTTTCCCATACTGAGTCCAGTTCTTGTGAAATTAATACAGCGGACATTCCAGTTTTTATTCCTGAAAATGGTGGCATGCACCTTTTCGGCTCAGATGATCCATCCTATGCTTCTCTTAGTTCTGGTTTTCAGTCCTTAGCTTGTGATGGAGGTAGGATGGTCAATACTATGGATGAAGGAGAAAATTATAGTGGCGACTTCGTTTCTGTAATGCCTTATGTGGATGTGCCTGGTTCTCACTTCGGACACCACACACCTGAATGTGGGAGTGGTAGCAGTGTTTCCTTAAATGGCCAAGTTGGATTTAGCTATTGCAGTGACATGAGTACATTGCAGGAAGAGTCAAAAAATATTCCTCATGATTCTTTATCATGCATCTTCAGTAAGCCAGGAGGTGATATCAAGGTCAAGAAAAATGTGGAGTCATTTACATCTAATAAGTTCCTTTCTACAGCATCTGAAGTAATTGACATAGTCCGTAGGAAATATCATGGGGGTGAGAGTAAGCTGCCCTCAAAAGGTATAAAATGGTCTTCATCTGATTCCTTCTCTTCGATTTCTTGTGAGGACTATGTTTCCTGCAAAAAGGATGTAAAAGAGGGCATACTTTTGAAGAGCGATTTCCTTCCTCGGGGCATGGTTGATCAGACTAACACCCAAAAATTAGCTATTGGTGCTTGTGATGGTAATTCTGCTCTTCTCGCGTCATGTCAACCAGGCATGTGGCCATTGGCTTCAGTTAAGGCAGAAATGAATTGTCAAAAGACGGAAAATGAGGTCTCAGAGTTCAACGGTTTTTATCTTCCTAACATCAGTTACCAAAGGGTTCAAAGTAACATGGTAGAGCTTATAAATCTCGATGATGACCCCGATGTTTGTATTCTTGAGGATATGAGTACACCACCAGCAGCCTCAAATCCTGTTAGATTAAATGGAAAGTTGTTTGCTGCTTCGCAATATTCTTCATCGACAGACCCTGTTGAGCAGATGGCCTTGGGACATTCAAGGCTTAGACCAAATGATGAACGGGTTATTTTTCGAGTTGCTGTGCAGGTGATTCTATAATCCATGCCTTTCCTATGATGAAAGTTCATAGTTTCACATTTTTTTGGATAATTGACTATGGAGAAGCTTTTCACATGTTACAGGATCTTGCTCAGCCAAAATCAGAAGCTATTCCACCTGATGGATTGGCTGTGACTCTACTGAAGCACCAGGTATGAAGTTCTCTACTTGGTTTTTTGGCTCTTCCAGGGATAGAGACACACCTGACAAGTTTAGATTCATGAGGAGTAGTGATTTTGGTGAATGGGGGGACTTGTGAGAGATGATGTTGCCCTGAATTTTTAAGACTCTGTTTTTACTTTGTATTGTCATCCTTCCTGCAATTAAATTCTTGTTAATACTCTTTACTAGTTTATAATGAGTTCTCTTCATCCACGGATGCCAATTGCTATCATCCACTGCGCTACCTAGATGGCAATTTGTGCTTATTGTTGTATGAACATAAAAGGTTTTGGGTTTATTGATCTTTTTAACAACATTGAAATTTAGCTTCAATGAACACCTGTTATCGTTTATGTGTAGCTTAATTAGCATATTTATAATTATTTGAGACATTTGTTTGTGAAATATATTGCTCTATGATTCACTTTATGTTTATTCTCGAATGGATAGCTTTTCATTGTCCAAGCGTGTACTCTTAAATAGTTTGCTGAATCCCTACTGACTCTGGTTGAGTTTCTGGGCAGCGAATTGCTTTATCCTGGATGGTTAACAAAGAGACGAAAGGTGCGTGTTGTTCTGGTGGGATTCTTGCGGATGATCAGGTTGCCTTTATGGTCTTTTCTTTCTAGAGGATATGTAATCAATCATAGGCATTAATGTCTTATTTCCATTATGGCAGGGACTTGGGAAGACAGTGTCAACTATTGCATTGATATTAAAAGAGAGGTCACCTTCTTCTAAAGCACCGATAGCTAATATGGGACAATGTCAAATGAAGATGTGTGATGTGGACGAGGACAATGGAGCTCCTGAAAATTACTATGTGGAGGATACTCGTGAGAATGGTGGTACGACTAACCTACAAACCAAGGGCAGACCACCTGCTGGGACCCTTATTGTATGTCCAACAAGTGTTCTCCGGCAATGGTCTGAAGAGTTGCATAATAAAGTGACTAGGGAAGCTGATCTTTCTGTTCTAGTCTACCATGGAAGCAGCCGCATCAAGGATCCTCTTGAGCTTGCTAAGTATGATGTGGTGATTACAACATATGCTATTGTTAGCATGGAGGTGCCAAAGCAGCCTGTTGTTGATGAGAAAGATGATCAATTCCGTTCCCCTTTCAAAGGATACTCATCTAATAAAAAGAGGAAGTTAGTTGAAACTGCATCCTCTAAGAAGTCTGCTAGGAGTAAGAAGAGTAAGAAACAAATCGACAATGAATTATTTGAAATTATTTCTGGCCCTCTTGCCAAGGTTGGATGGTATAGGGTTGTATTGGATGAGGCTCAAACCATCAAAAACCACAGAACTCAAGTAGCTAGGGCTTGCTGGGGACTTCGTGCTAAGCGTAGGTGGTGCTTATCTGGGACACCAATTCAGAATGCAATAGATGATCTTTATAGCTACTTTAGATTTCTCAGGCACGAACCGTATGCTACTTTTAAGACTTTCTGTGAGCATATTAAGTCACCAATTCATAGGAATCCAAGGGTTGGGTACAAAAAACTGCAAGCAGTGCTGAAGACTATCATGCTGCGTCGGACGAAAGGTAAGAAAATCTCTATCCTCTAACTGCTCTTTCACGAGTCATGGAAGGAGGTCAAGTGTGCTTTAAACTTGCAAAATTTATTTCATTTAGTTTTCTTGGGCACTCTCTATTATCTCACCTTCTGCAATGAAGCTGAACAAGCTTAGCATGCGTAAGTTTATATTTTCAGGTTAAATTAGAAGAGAATTCTGCCCTTTTTTTTCTTGTTGTGCAGTTGAATTCGAAAACATAGGATTAGAAATGCAGTGGCCCAGATAGGCTTTCCGGTTCTACTGAAATGTGGAAAATTTCCACTTGAATGAATAAGCATCTCTCTGGAGCTTAATGTTGTTTTAATGGTAACTTTGATCCAGGTACTTATATTGATGGACAACCAATTATTGATCTTCCACCGAAAACTATAGAATTGAAAAGGATTGATTTCTCCATGGAGGAGCGCGATTTCTATTGCAGACTCGAGGCTAATTCACAGGCCCAATTTGCAGTACGTTAACAATACTGTCAAATATAATTTTGTATACACGTATCTTTGGTAATTTTTTATAACTCCTTGACCTCTGTTGCTGTTCTTGGCAGGAATATGCAAAAGCAGGGACGGTCAAACAGAACTATGTGAATATATTATTAATGCTTCTGCGGCTTCGACAGGCTTGTGACCACCCTCTTCTTGTTAGGGGGTTCAGTTCTACTTCACAGATGACCTCCTCCATTGAGATGGCTAAGAATTTTCCCCTGGAGAAAAACATCTTCCTTCTGAATTGTTTGGAAGGCTCTTTGGCAATTTGTGGGATATGCAGTGTAAGTATAAAGATTTGTCATCAGCTCTTTTGCTTTAAGTGTTGCTATTGGAAGTCTTTGAGTTGTACTGCAGAGGACATGTTTTGTATGAATCTTAATACTGCGGATATGTTTCAGGATCCACCTGAAGATGCTGTAGTAACTGTCTGTGGCCATGTCTTTTGCAACCAGTGCATTTGTGAGCATATGATTGGTGATGACACCCAATGTCCCAACAAGAATTGCAAAATTCGTCTGACTTCGTCACACATATTTTCTAGTACCACACTACGGGATGCTATATCAAATAACCCAAATCCAGAAAATAACCACACATTCAAGTGCTCTGATTCTGAGCTTGCTAAAGTTTCGGAGTCTTGCTCTTCAAGCTATCCAGAAGGTTCTTCCAAAATTAAAGCTGCTCTGGAGCTCTTGAAGTCTTTGTCTAAGCCACATGATCCTGCCTTAACATTGAGTTCTTTAGAACCTAATGAAGGATGTTGCGGTTCAGATTTGTTGCATGGTTGTGATTCAGTGGGAAAGAATGGAACTCCAGACATAAAACAGATTTCTCAGAGTTCTGGTCAGGTTGCGGGGGAGAAGGCAATTGTGTTTTCCCAGTGGACAAGGATGTTGGATTTGCTTGAGGATTATTTGAAAAGTTCATCCATTCAATACCGCAGACTTGACGGAACAATGCCTATTTCTGCCAGAGACAAGGCAGTGAAAGATTTTAAAAGTCTTCCCCAGGTTTTCACTCTTTTGGCATGCTATCTATTAGTTTAGTTTTTTGCAAGTTTCAAGTGATGTATTCTCAAACTTTGTGCTAGGTTTCTGTCATGATAATGTCTTTGAAAGCTGCTAGTCTTGGATTGAACATGGTGGCTGCTTGCCACGTCATCCTCCTGGACCTCTGGTGGAATCCAACGACTGAAGATCAAGCTATAGATAGAGCACATCGTATCGGGCAGACACGCCCTGTTTCAGTTTATCGGCTGACTGTGAAGGACACAGTAGAAGATCGCATTTTGGCCTTGCAGGTACCTCCTTTATTTGGAATAATATCATCCGCTTTATGTAATTCAAGCATTCCTTGGGCGATGTTGTGATTCTGTGGACTCTGATATTATTCAGGAAAGGAAGAGAGAGATGGTTGCATCTGCCTTCGGTGAGGACGAGACTGGTGGTCGACAAACTCGGCTCACTGTGGAAGATTTGAAGTATCTATTCAGGGTTGATTAAGACTTTTCTGACTAGGGTTATTCTTTCCATATTCTTTCACATGCTAACAATTTACAGCATTTTTTGAAGCTTGATAGCTAGCATTCACTGGAAATGATTAGCCTTAGAATACAGCATAGATTTTTGGCAACAGATTTGCAGTACATGTATACAGAGGCAAATCACTTGTTTTCTCCTTCTGTATAGCTTTTATAGAGTTCCGTGACATAAACAAAACAAATATAGTGATCATCGCATCTTCAGTTTATATATATATTTCCTACTTGTTGGTATCATTGCAACTTACCCTGTTGCTCACCTCGCCTTGTAGTTGGTATTTATGCTTGTAAATGGCTTGAGTTGCTAACATAACTTGTTTTTCTAGTAATATCAGTTTTACTTAAACTGAGTAAATTGTTTAATCAAGAAAAACAAAAATAATGTTTACCTTATAATTCGCATCCGCATGTGTTAATGTTTTTCTTTTTTGGGTTAATAGCCGATAAGACATCCCAAATTTCTTGCACACACTTTTAAAATTAGCTCCAGATACATGACTTTTGATTATTGTAAAGCACCGGCGAGAATTCCGGCTATTTAAGATGGATACGGGACTTTATTTATATGGTGGCAAAATGCGTGGCATTACACGTGTCATAAAAAATAAAAAACGACATCGTTTTTATTCCTCTCATTCACGCCTTAAAAAAATTGTCTCTCTCTCCTTCCTCAAAACTTCACCAGCACCGCCGACCAATGGAAGAACGGCGAATTACCGCCGCGCCGGAGTTGCGGGAATCGAGAGAGGAAAACAGAGAGAGGGAAGGAAAGGGAGGTGGTTGACTCAGAGAGAGAGAGAGAGAGAGAGAGAGAGAGTCAACGACTGTGGTTCTGGATTTGGGAATTTTACAGAGGCGGCGTCGATTGTGGGGGATGGAAGATCGACGACGTCGATTGCAGAGGCGGATTCGATTGTGAGGGATGGAAGACCGACGACGCCGATTGCAGAGGCGGCGTCGATTGTGGGGGATGGAAGATCTAGGGCTCGGTGGTCATCGGGAACTGAAGATCTAGGGCTCGATTCTGTACCATTATTTTCTGGCTCATGCTCCAATTTCAGGTTGAATTTTATGGCTAAATTTTCAAATCTGTATGTAGAGATGGGAAATTGGGGTTTTCTTGCATTTCTATTGTGAACTCTTGGATTCATATGGGCGATCTGCTACAAGATTAACATGAAGTCCCATTTGGAGAAAAAGTTGAAACAGTGAAATCCAGCAATTGGTGTCATCATAGTCGACGGCCTAAGCAGAAAAAGCTTCTTCCGCCACGACTACATCGTCCACTGGCAGCAAAGTTTTTTTTTTCTTTTTTTCTTTTTTTAATTTAAAAGATCTTACAAAACGACGTCGTTTTACTACATCTCCGGTGTGTCCACGTTTGCAAAGTCCGGGAGCCACGTCAACACCGATCAAGGTGGTGGTCAACGCGTGTGCAATTTACAATTAAATCAAAAGTTCATGTATTCTGAAGTTAATTTTAAAGGTGATGTGCAATATGCAAATTCGGTGATAGTTCGTGTATTTTTCGGCTATTAAGCCTTCTTTTTTTGGATATGTATACGTATGAGACAGTGTTGACAAGCTTTATAAAATTTTTAATACATTCTATACCAACATGGTCCCATGGTCTAGTGGTTAGGACATTGGACTCTGAATCCAGTAACCCGAGTTCAAGTCTCGGTGGGACCTTTTATTTTTTTCCTTTTTTTCATATGGATCTATTTCTTCTTCTTTTTTTGAGGGAGGATCCATTTCTTCTTTATTATTTTGAGCTTTTCTTGATTCATATGATATGATCTCCATTCTTTTTTTGAGCTTTTCTTGATTCATACGATCCATTCTTCTTCTTCACGGAGCTTCTGTTATTTTTCTAGTTTATGATTCTGGAAGTATAGATTTTTTATTTTGTATGTTGTGGAAGTGGAAGAAGTAGATGAGATCTTGTTTGAAGACGAGAAACACATAAAAGTAGAGAATGAATGTAGATTGTTGGAATACATTACATGATCGAGTATAGAATTCAATCACATCTGTGGTTCAACCAAGTGATAATATCAGCTCGAACAGCCGCAATATTTTCATCAGTTTCCCCAAAGAATGCATCATCCCCTCATAAATCTTGATGCTCTTGTCCTTGCTCCTCGCCGATTCATACAGCTCTCTGCTCACATCCGGATCTGTTACCACGTCAGCATCCCCATGCATCACCACAAGCGGAATCTCAACATCCCTCAATCGCCCACTCACGTATTCCGTAACCCTAATCAGCTCCACCACCGTCCCCAATCTCGGCTTCCCTCTATACCTCATCGGGTTCATCGCCGCGATTATCTTCTTCTCCGCCACCTTCACCGATTTATCCAGCAGATCCACCGTCGGCACGATCGCCAGCGTCGGCGCGAACCTCGCCACCGCCGTCAGGATCTCCGGAATCGGCCATTTGGGCTTCACCTTGTCCGAGATCTTGCACATGGGCGCCATCAAGATGGCGCCTTTGAAGAACTCGGGCCTCTTGAAATGCATCAGCAAGCAGATGGCGCCGCCCATGGACTCGCCGTACAGGAATTTAGGGGTTTTCTGGAAAATTGGATCTTGGGCTGAAACGAAGTCAAAGAAGGAGAGAGAGTCGTGGACGACGACATCGACGTTTGGGACGTAGGCTTTGAGGCCTTGGGAGCGGCCGTGGCCGTGGAGGTCGAGGGCGAAGCAGGCGAATCCGTTCTGGGCGAGGAAGATTGGGGTGGCCTGAAAGGTCCAGCTGATGTCATTGCCATAGCCGTGGACCATACAGATGATGCCGCGTGGAGGGCGGCCGGATTCGATTGGCTGCCAGGATTTGGTGAATAGGGTTAGGCCACTGGGTGCTGCGTAGTACAAGTTGCTTGATTTGATGCCCTGCTCTTTGTAGTACTCGTCTTCTGGAGTTTCTCCCCAGTAATGGCTTACAACCTTTTCTTCCTCCATCTCTCTCTCTCTCTCTCTCTTTCTCTGCTCTTTTTTTATTTGACTTTTTCTTATGTATGTTTGGAGTTACTTGCTAGAAAGTTCTGGTTGGTGGAGACTCACCAAGAGTAATGTGGTGGCAAAGAGCTTAGGGTCAGGGGCGGAGCTAGGGGTGGGGCAGGAGTACTCCCTCCTTCCCACTCCAAATGTCCAATTTTTTATTTTGGGTTGTCCCACTCCAAATATCTCATTGTTTTATGGCAATATACTATATCTCTATACTCAATATTTAAATAATTTTTAACAACCCACTTTATCTACTTTATACTCACTTTATCTACTTTATACACATTTCTTAATTTCCGTGCCCAAAAGAAAGGAGACATTTGGAGCGGGATGGAGGTAGTAGTAGGTATATTTTCGTAATTTTAGTTTTAAAATAAAATAATATGATTTTATCTTCTTACAATTTTTGTGAGGCCCAAACGACGTTGTTTCGTACAGTTTTAATTAAAAAATTCTTTAAATAAGCAAGGGATGTATCCTGTATTTGCACCATATTTTTCAATATTTAGTATAATTTTATTGCAAACTATTTTCGTAACATGAATATTACGTGGAGAATTAATCCACAAAATTTCCAAGTCAACAATCCGACGATCAGAAAAATTTGCGAGGGACGAAATTGCAAAAATTGAAAAGATGGTGATTTAATTTGTCATATTTTAAAAGTCACATTAAAATTGTTAATTTGAAATAGTTCATGATTTTATTTGCCAAAATCTCAAGTTTTATCCATCTTGATTTTTTGAAGTTGTTTTGTATGAACGGAATGTATTTTTGTAATTTAAAAGATATTTATACTTGTGTTAATGATTATTATTTATCTTTAATTTAGTTTTAATTTATTTATTATTTTTTAAATTTAATTATTATTTTTATTTTTTTTTAAAATGGACCCCTCCGCCCCTGGTTATGAGGCTTTCATTGACTGCGTGCTTCAATCATGGATAAATATTACTCCCTCCGTCCACTAATTCAAGGCATTCTTTCCTTTTTGGGACGTCCACCAACTTAAGGCCTATCCATTTTTAGTAAGTTTTTATTTATATTTAATTGGTGGGTCCCAAAACAATACACTTTTTCTCCACTCAACTAATAAACAATACATTAATTGTGGGTCCATTTCTCCACTCAACTAATAAAAATACACTTTTTCTTAAAACCCGTGTTTTGCTCCTTAGGTCATGAATTAGTGGACGGAGGGAGTATCAAACTGTCAATGATTTTGCTTTCATTTCTTCATGTATTGTTTAGTCATAGCTCCTATGTTTCTAGGCTTTGTCATCTTATGTAGTTCCAACTTATCAGAAATCAAGGGACTTGAGAGCTTGATCAAGAATATTTGGCTGGTTTTTCACCTTGACAATAAATAAACCATCCCTTCCAGAGGTAGGCAATCAAATTAATAAACAAAGTTTGGAGAAGTTGAATACGTCTGTTTATAAAGAAGATTGTAGTCTAGAAGAATATTGACAAATACAATTAGTTTAATCTTGATATATATGATAGGGTGCCTCTAAGAATATTTTTTTTCCAACTTCTATTTTAATAATAAATCAATTTATAATTTTAAAGGATCTCGTTATAATACACGAAAAAAAAGAGCACACCACCACATTTTTGTAAAAAAAAAAAATACCACATTCGTCTCACAGAAACATGAACAATTTGAATAAAAAATTTAAAAAAAATTATTAACCTTTTCAAATTAAAAAAATTATTAAAAAACTACAATGTGAATAAAATAACAAAATTAATTAAATCTGATGAGGAGTAAAATATGTACCATCGTTGTGCACAACAGGACCGAGATATTTCTATTTATTCTTATTATTATTACTACTATTATGATTATTTTAAATATTTGGTGCAGATCTGACTTGACAGAATTGGCTTGGCTTCCCGCCTTGGCAAAGCTCGGCTCCGCTCTCCAGCGAAGGCCCTTGCTAGCTCTGAGCTCCCGCTTCCAAGATACAGAGCAGTATAAAGGGGGCTTGGACCTCTATTGCTTGGACTGGTGGGCTTTACTAGTCAATAGGCCCAAATGTTAGGTTTACTTGAACACTTATAAATAGGCCTTCATTATTAGATTAGGGGCCTTTTCACTCTCTTCTTCATTCTTGAACTACGTATATGTAATCACCCACGAAATATAGTGAAACTCGAGCAATCCCGTGGACGTAGATCATTTATGATCGAACCACGTATATCTGGTATCGTTTATTGCTTTTATCTATTTTTTAATATAGGAATTATTTCTAAACTCATCAAAATCCTTTTTAAATTTGAACTGATTTTTTTAAATAAATCAAAATTTTAAAATATATAACCTTTTCTTTGTTTGGACAAATCTCGTCCAAATAGCACTACTCTTTTTAAAATCTCTAATGATGGTTTTTTATTTTGGGAGCTAGAAGTTTCATCCATTGGAGGCACCCTTAAAATAGTAAATGTCACAATTTACATTTAAATGTACATCACACTTTAATATTCTCTCTGGTGTTTGGTTTGCATGTTACTTTCCGCGACTTTCTCTACCAACAAGCTCCCGTTGCTATCTTCCTCTGCGGACAAGCCTTCGTTGAGCTCATTGTTCAAACAATTCTCCTTGATTCCGGACATGGCCTCGCATTCCGACTCAAAAGATTCACTCTTACCATCACTCACACTGATGGAAATATTGTTTCCTCTTACGTCGACCTTGTTGTTTCATTTACGTGTGCCTTTTTTTTTAAAAAAAAAAAAAATAAATACAGTGTGTTTACACATAAGCTTTCAATTGCATAGGTAAATTGAAGCCTGAAATCGATGGTCGAACCATTAATTTGAACCCATTTAAAAGATGAGGAACTGAGTATTAACGATGCTAATGTGAGGACATGACATAAAAGTGGCATGAGGTGAGAACAAGATTTAGGCGAGAGCAAGATGTGATCAGAAATGTTTTAGAGGGTGTTTGGCTGAGCTTATAAGCTCTTTGAAATAAGCTTAGCCAAACACCCTCTTAATTGTATTTTATTTGTTTTTCGATGACTCAGGGTATTTGGGAAGCAAAAAGCTTATTTGCTGCTGGAGGGTCTTAATAAACAGTGAAAAACAAACTTCGTCAAACTAGGTGTGTTGCTTTTGATTATTTGATCATGATTTTTAGTTTTATTCTTGGGCTACTATTCGATTGTAAGTATGGGTTGAAAGGTTGTTAGAATTGGAGGGGATATTTTGACTTACTTTTTCTTGTTTCTCCTACTTTTCTTGGAAAGTGTTATTTATGGGGCAATGTTTTCCTTCAAAATCCAGAAAATCTCATGCTGTGGAAGGAGATAAGATGATGTATTGAGAATCAGGCTATTCAACAAACATGATTGGTTAGTCATGAATAAGCCACGTGACATCCTCAAATATATTATTCCTTGATGCATATGCTCATAAATCTATCCTTTTCTACCACTAACAAGCCTACAAATTCATCCATGAATAAGAATAAAGGATAAAGCAATAGCAAGAACACCTTCCCACTTTTGACTCAGACTATAAATCAATTTATACTTTTATATATACACAGAAAATTAACTGGATAAAATTATACATGCTCTCTCTGCAATCAAGTTTCACAAACTCCAATTCTTTTATAGAAGTGATTAGTCATATCGATTCATCTCGTGTGATCATAGTCTACTGTGTCCTAGGTGGAGTTGTATGATAGTCTACTATCAATTTTTGGCCTAATCAAAGCACTAGCAAAGTCAAATTTGATCTTAAAATTGTTGGCCTCTGCTTCTTTATCTTCACTTCCGTAAATATTTTGCTTAGTTTATTATGTCTTCCAAAGTTATACAGCAATGGCGTGGGGTTGCACCATCTTTTCAAGTCAGATATTCATCATATATCAGCTTTTTAATTCTTAAAGTTTGGTTTCAATGTTTGTGAGTCTAGCTAACATATTCTCTATTCTATAACACCACTTATAACTATGGTAGAATAAATGATGAATGATCAATGGAACTTCTTTTCCAACTAATGCTATATGGTTGACTTGAGAAAAAAGGACCTTAGTTGGAGTGTAGTGCCACCTTTCTAATATTTTACTCTCTCACTCTCTCTCTAATTGTTGCCTAGATGGTGAAATTCTAGGCTTCTGGTTTATAATTTGCAATAAGAAAAGATGACAGCAAATTACTCATTTTATTTGCTTCTTGAAGCAAATCACAAGATAGCTCTTTCTGTAAAGAACTTTATACGATATCCCACTTGACGGCTGCATAGGTTTATAATCAAGATAAAAGTCTCAAAGTTTGTCCCAAAAAGAGCTATATCTTCCCTTTCGGCTAACTTGATGATGAAGGGGGAATGCTCAACTCATTACATTTCTGTCTCCTAATCTGACATCAACTATTCTTAATCTCTCTCTTTTCCTCACTACAACACATGGTTATTCATGATATGTCTGCACGACACAGATAGTGGCTTAATGTTTCTTGGCAAAAATTAATAATTATCTTTGTGCTGATTAGTTTATCATGCTTATTGATGTGTACACCACAAGCTAGAAATATTAAATTTCATGCATTCATGCACTACTTTGTGGACTCACAGAGTGTAGTTAATTGAATATATACATTTTCTTGAATTAGATTGTGGAATTGTTTTGTGGTTCTGAGCTAAGACCCAAGAATATGCTCCACTAAATCAGAGGCTTTATGCTGCAAGACGATGATAGCTAGCATGTTTGGAACCGACGTGAAAACTCATTTTGCTATGCACTTTTGGAACAGTGTAAGTAGAAGTTGCCTATGACAGTGCTAAACTGACATTTCAGTGTATCACCACTACTAGATTGAACCCAAGTTCTTAGTGCTCTCTATATTTTAAGAAACTTATGCAGATTACCTTTTTGTTTGTTTTATGGAAATTTCTTTGAAATGAATTGTCCAAGTAACCTACTAATGATGCACTTCTATGTCAGGCCACTATCTATATGTGAAATTTATGCTAAATTTCAGATATAGAGCGGGTTAATTTACTGTTATATATATTATAGTATTGTATAGTTTCCTGTATAAATTGCACTTGTGTAATTTAGATGAATATATTTATTTGTTAGAGATGATTTCCTTCTCATTTTCAACTAATTGAAGTTGAAATCCAACTCATGGTCCACATCCAAGTTGGGTGTTGCAATCATACATCTTCCATCACCTTGATTATCAGAAGATAAAGCCACAGACAATAAGGTTCGCCACAATCCTCTTTTCTTCCTTTCTTTCTTTCTTGTGATGATGAGATTCCAAAAGAATAGGGTCAACTTTTATCTGCACACTGCACACATACCACCAATTGAGAATATATACCCAAATATCATTTCACTTGCCACTTTGATGAAAAAAAAAAAGCATAGAAAAAACGATTACGTGGTCAAATATATGGGAAAAACAGTGCATGCTGCAAAAATTCGTCCCCGTTCAAATCTGATCCTCTTGTTCACTTTGTAATAGTAGCTTGATGTCACTGCAAAGTTTGTACCTTGATTTGAATGATGATGTCATCATCCCAGCAAAAGAATGGTTATGAGGCTTTCATTGACTGCGCGTGCTTCAATCATGGATAAATATTATCAAACTGTCAATGATTTTGCTTTCATTTCTTCATGTATTGTTTAGTCATAGCTCCTATGTTTCTAGGCTTTGTCATCTTATGTAGTTCCAACTTATCAGAAATCAAGGGACTTGAGAGCTTGATCAAGAATATTTGGCTGGTTTTTCACCTTGACAATAAATAAACCATCCCTTCCACATGTAGGCAATCAAATTAATAAACAAAGTTTAGAGAAGTTGAATACGTCTGTTTATAAAGAAGATTGTAGTCTAGAAGAATATTTACAAATACAATTAGTTTAATCTTGATATATATCCACGTGAAGTTGATCCAACAACCCACATGTGACATGTAAATGGAGGCTCCACTCTAAGTTCAGCTATGTAATAAGCTGCCTAAATTCATGTGAGAGGCCATAAAGTTGCTGACGATTAAAAATATACTGTGTGCCACAGAGAATATCTCACTTAAGACAATGTGACCACTCTCTCATTGTTTGTTAAACACCAGTGATCCTCTAAGTATAAATAAACACGCCCGGTTTGGCATATTTTATCTACATAACCATCTCTGGATTGGTAGTTGGTATCTCAATGGATATCGCTCTAAAAGTGGTGTTTGTCCTCTCTCTAAGTTTGGTTTCTTTGAAACCATTAGTCGATGCCAGATATTGGCAGTGGTCTACTGAAATAAAACCGGATTCTTCAGCAGCCGTTGAGGATCTTGTCACCACTCTTCCTGGCCAACCTAGTGTAGATTTCCAACATTATGCTGGCTATGTCACAGTCAATCAAAACAACGGAAGGGCACTCTTTTACTGGTTTTACGAAGCCACCAATCTCGCTGATCAAAAGCCTTTAGTGCTCTGGCTAAACGGAGGTAACATAATTAATTCTCTCATAATGTCATATGTTATACAAAATCTTGAGCTCATTTTATGGGATGTATCTACTTGATGCACATTTTTCATCTGTCCTTGTACATAAATTTGCTGATGATCTCGTGTTGTGTATATGTTCTAGGTCCCGGCTGTTCTTCCGTGGGATATGGAGCAACACAAGAAATCGGGCCTTTCTTTGTGGACAACGATGGGCGTGGCTTGAAATTGAATCCTTTCTCATGGAACACAGGTTTGATTTTTGTTTTGTTTTATTTTATTTTCTCCATCATATAGCAAGAATTAAGAGAGATATTCTTATCAGATATAAAGCAGTTGAAAGTGGATATTATAGTATTTTAAAATATATAGGGATGGATTGAAAATGTATCCTGTTTGATGTTACAGAAGCCAACTTATTGTTCCTGGAATCTCCAATTGGTGTGGGCTTTTCATACTCAAACACTAGTGGTGATTATGATAGGCTGGGAGATGACTTTACAGGTAAACTCTACTGTTATATTTTTACTGTAAATCTGGTCCACATTTATAACAAATTTTATGTTGCCAGCAAATGATGCATATGCTTTCCTCCACAACTGGTTCCTCAAGTTCCCATCATATCAAAATCGAATATTTTACATTGCCGGAGAGAGCTATGCAGGTATACTAATTCTCAACTGCCATCTCTGTAAAAATCTGGTCTCATCTCATGTGTTTGATCAGGGAAGTATGTTCCTGAGCTGGCTGAGATCATTCATGACAAGAACTCAGATCCCTCTTCCTTATTCATTGATCTCAGAGGCATACTGGTATTTAATCTTTTGAAATTAATCTCTGCAATTCACACACACACACACACACACAAAAGAATTCATGGTGAATGAGGTGGCTTCGTTGTTGGTAGCTTGGCAATCCGGAGACGCACGACGCGGAGGACTGGAGAGGCATGGTGGACTACGCGTGGAGCCACGCTGTGGTCTCGGACGAGACCTACAAGACCATTGTGAAGTCGTGCGATTTTTACAGCGATGACACGTTGAACAACAGCGACTGCTACGCCGCCTGGGACGAGCTGCTCAGCCAGTACGATGAAATAGATATTTACAGCCTTTACACATCTGTGTGCATCGCCAACTCGTCTGCTTCTTCAACTCTGCTCGCGGCCAGGAGGTCATCCAAGATGGTAATGAACTAGCTAACAAGCTATTTTGTGTTTCAACTATGCAGACAAAATGATGTTAATCACGTGTGTGTGCAGATGCCGAGGATGATGGGTGGTTACGACCCGTGTTTGGACGACTACGCCAAGTTCTACTACAATCAAGGCGAGGTTCAGAAGGCCCTCCATGTCTCTGATGGAACAACCACCCTCAAGAAGTGGAGCATATGCAAGTAAACTTTCAATTTTTTCTCGTTTTTTTCATTACTTTAATTTCATGTTAAACGCTAGATATTCACGTGATGCTGGGTGCTGCAGTATGACTGTGTTTGATAACTGGTCCGACACGAAGAAATCCGTGCTTCCGATATACAAGAAGCTCATAGCTGCTGGGCTCCGGATATGGGTGTACAGGTAGAGATGGATGGTTTGCTCGAGTGTGAAGAGTTGATTGAGTTAGCTAGAACTAATGCTGAGAATTTTTCTTTTTGATGGTTAGTGGAGATACTGATGGCAGAGTGCCTGTTCTGTCGACGAGGTACAGCTTGAGCTCGTTAGGGCTGCCGATCAAGAGGGCGTGGCGGCCTTGGTACCACCAGAAACAGGTAAGATCAATGTTCGTTATCCCGGAATGAAGGGGGCGAAAATTTCATTAAATTATCTTAATAATATGTTATTCTCATTTGTAGTGATTTATTTATTATTCTCATTTGTCGCGAAAAATAATGGTTTATGATTTGTAGGTTGGTGGATGGGTGCAAGAATACAATGGGCTGACATTCGCCACATTTAGAGGGGCGGGGCATGCTGTGCCCATATTCAAACCCAGCGACTCCCTTGCTTTCTTTGCCTCCTTTCTTGCAGGGGAATCTCCACCTTCCCAGAGATGGGCTAATTGAATGTTTTCCTACTTCATCAATATATATATATTCAATCGACAGATTCTCATCTCTATTTTCTGGTCTTAGAAGGTTGATCATCAAGTGCTGCCTGCTTCTTGTAGGAAAACACTTATATTATATGATACTCGTGTAATAATCAATTGATAAATCTATCTATACCTATTATAAAAGAGCCTTCTTTTACAAAAATTGATTTGCCTATTATATTCCTCATATATACTTAATTAAGGTTAATTGTGTAATTTAATATATTATATAATAAATCTCAAAATATAGTATAGTTTATGTTCCACATAAGATACTATTCTTTATTACGTAAATTTAATAATTTAGAATTAAAAAATGAAGGATTACTAAACAATTTTATTAATTTTTTATACTAAATTTAGATAATTTTTTTAGATTTTATATTAACCATGAAAGAATATTTTTTTTTAATTTTTTGATATTAATTAATTACTATATATTGTGAAATTTAATACAATTATTCAACTCTAATAGGATAGTGTGCAATGTACACACTCTCTGCTAGAAAAAGTAATATATTTCAAATAGGCCACTTATCTGCTGAATTAACATTTTATTGAAGAAAAGGAAAAGAAAGCACAAAAACGCTAACTAAGTCTGAGGCTCATCAAAATCTTTCCGGCAAAAATCCAATGGGAGAAACACCGGTAAAAGAAAAAGAGTACCTCTCTATTACAACCAGAAAAGAGAAAACCAAACTAGGAACACACACCGAAGAAAAGAACGAGCAGATGATAAAACAACCAACTCGAGAATCGGAACCAAACCTAGCGCACTAGAAAACTGAAAAAATTCCAGCTCACCCACTCCCCAATCTACGAAGCTCAGGGCCAACTATCAATAACTCGTACATTCTTTCTACTCCTATATATATATAGTAACAATAAAAACGTACAAACAAAATACAAGAAGCATTAACTATGAGCTAGCTAGCCAACTCTTGGTTACATATATATATAAGAATATTATTGGAGTGGGCATCCAATAAAACGCAGATTAAATCTCATGGGAAGTTGCAGTTTAGGTGAGAAAGTTTTGATATAATTGATGGTGTGTGGTGGTTTGAAGAAGGGTTGAATGCGAGCTGAAACCTTGGATTTATGGCTATTGTTAAGTGAGGGAATATTGAGGTTGGTGCGATGATGAATAGGAAGATAGATGGATTTGTTTATGTCTTGAATAAGTGCAGTTTCGCTGTCAAAGTGGTTGGCCGAGTTGAAGAACATCTGAAACGCCTTCATGCAAGCGAGATGGGTTTGCTTGCACGATTTACTCATCATTTCCTCATCACTGAATACATGTTGCAAGAATTCTTTCCTTTTGAGCTCCAGGATCTCCCTCACATGGGCCACAGAATCTTCGATGCTGCCCTTTGGATTTTCATGCCAGTGGAGCACCACCATATTCATTTTCCCATCCACTACTTCTTTCTGCAAATTAATTATAATTAAGACATATATAGACATGCATATTAATTGGTTAATTAGTATATTACTTGGTAAGACTGAATGTCGTTTGTTAAACGGGCGATGGCCATGAGCAATTTGGTGATGTTTTGGTATTGGAAAGTAGTAGGATTTGGGTTCAAGAAATGGGTGGCCGGAAGAACAATTGTGTGAGCTGCAATGGAGGCCATTCCGGTTTGCATGTATTCGTCCATCGCCGGTCTATACCCTGTTAGGCTCCATCTTCTCTCCACCATCCACGACATGAAGCATTCACGCCACTACAACAACACACATCTCATTCTCTATTAAAATTAATTAAATTAAATTAATTGTTGCATGAATTAATTAAACTTACAAGATGTTGCAACTTGGGAACTACTTTGGTTCCTTGTTGAGGATGGCATTTTGCTACCATGTCCTTCACAAACTCATCAAGCGCCTCGAAGATGGTCTTACTATGACCCTCTAATCCTTCACCGTCCCATCTACAAGTACATCCATTCTCATATAACAAAAATAAAAAATACTATTCAAAACTTACAAAATTACTAATTTTTGTGTAAGATAATTACATCATTGTCCTTATTTTATTCTTTTGCCAATTTTTTGTTTTCTTCTTACTCTCCTTCTCTCTCTCCTCCACCTGTCTTTCTCCTCTGCCGTATGTGGCAGGAGTAGGGGTGTGCAAAAACCGAGCCGACCGAAAAAATCGATCGAAAATGAACCGAGCCGATCGGTTTTCGGTCGGTTTTTTTACACTAATCGGTCGGTTCGGCCGAAAATTTATAGAAATTTCAATTTTTTCGGTCGGTTCGGTTTTTCCGAATTTGGTCGGTCGAAAACCGAACCGACCGAATATATATATATATATTTATATTTTAATATCCCCTCCCCCCCACCCCATTCAACTTTCCCGTCTGTTTCCCCACCGCAACCCCACCCACTAAACAAACATTTCAATTCCCAAAAATCCAACCTGTCCCCCACCCCCAATTCTCGTCGACCCCCTTACCCCCAAATCCAGTCTCTTTTCCCCTCCCCAAATTTCCCATCGTTGTCGACCGCCTCCTGCTTTCCTTCTCTTCAGACCCCAGACCTCGCCTCCCCTCCCACGGCCCCATCTCTCGCGCCGCTCGGTGCTCTGCCGTCCGCGCACGCCGGCCATTTCTCCCTGCGCCGCTGTGCCTTCCTCCTCCCCTATCACCTCCGCCTTTTTCTCAATCCCAAGGTTCACTTTAGATCCGTAAATATTTCACTCAAGATTCAGAGTTGGAAGAGATGATTAGCGATAGAGATTCAAATCAATAGCAGCAACGGCCGGTTTGGTTCGGTCGGTCGGAAACCGACATCTCAACGGTTCGGTTTCCGGTCGGTGTAAGTTTTTGAAATCGGTCGGGTCGGAGGTTTTTTTTTTAACCGTCGGTTTGATCGGTTTGGTATTTTTGGGTCGGTCGGCCGGCCGAACCGACCGATGCACACCCCTAGGCAGGAGCGGCGTTGACTGCGACGGTATATGTTATTGTTCTTAAATTCACAACTAGTTCTAAGTTCATAATGAATTCACAATTCGAATATAGACTGGTTGTGAATTCGAGTTTTGAAGTTAGAATTACAACCAATTAAGCCATAGATTTATTATGTATTGCGGAGGTAAAATAGTAAGTATGATTATTTTAAAAAAAAAACTATCTTAATGAATAGTTTTTTTTTTTGGTTATATTATTTTAAATATTTTTAAAGTCCACTCATTTTTAATATCTTTTTGAGGTAACAGTTTGGAGTTTAACGTATATCTATACCTATTTGATTTGATTTGCCTATTATGTCCCTCGTATATACTTAATTTAATGTCAATTGTGTAATTTAATATATTATACATATAATAAATCTAAAAATACATTATGGTTTATGTTTTATATTAAGTAGTAGTATCCATTAGGAACTCTTCATCCACATAAGTTACTATTTTTTATTATGTAAATTTAATAATTTAGAATTACAATAGAAAGGATTTATTTATTGTTTTATAATTAGAAGTATAATTTTGCTAGAATACTTGGAATTAAACTTAATTATGTAAAGATGAAATCTAGAAAATAAACATGAATTTCATATCAATCTTCTTTCCTTCTTGATTGTATTTTTTTTTTCTAATGGCGATAAAATTAAGTGATGCTTAATTAATTAAAAATTAGTAAAAGAGATACCTTTGAACTGCACGAGTCAAAATTTCCAAGTCAGGCAAGGAACCTTCCATGTCATAAAAGTCATCCGCAACAGTCACAATTATGGCGGCTTTTGCAATAATCAACCTCATGATTGAATCGTGAGGAAACAGAGAGCAAGAAGCAACTGCAAAATACGTATAAACTGTCTTCTCTCTTCCAAATCCCATCTCACTAAGTCTCCATTTCTTGGACCACCTATCCAATTGAAGCTCATTATTACTCATTATACACACACAACCACAACAATTAACTACTTAATTATGAATTAACCCTACTTACCCTTTAAGTTCCTCTAATTCACGCATGTATATTGACTGCATATATTCGAAATATTCAACCGCCACTTGCATCAACTTGGTGTTCTCAAGGCAGGACAACCTATTTTATTATAATATTCAAAGAATAGCATTAAGTAAAAACAAATTTAACTTTACAATTTTCATGATTAAGAAAGTTGATTAAAATAGATATATACCTGTAGAAAGAGGCCTTCCCAATCCATAAAGGGCTGCTTTTAAATTCTTCAATCCACTTCCTATGATAAAGACGATCGAGACGAGCAGTCCATGGAACATTCAGCTCATGCTTGATCTACTCCATCCAATAACTAATTAAACTACTACACCAATTTAATATAATATTTTCAATTATTTATATATATATATACGTACCATATTTTGAAGGCCTTTTGATATCAACAAGTTAAGATCTTTATGCCTGCAGGTCTTGGAATTTTGGAGCAATTTAGTGGCAAATATTCTTGCTTCCTCTAATTGGTGCTCTCCCGGAAATGACAAATCTGTGGCTCTGTAAACACTGTACATTGCGGTGATGAATTGTTGGCAGTTTTGTTCCATATACGCCATTGTTTCTGGTTCATCCAGAAACCAACACAAGCTTTCTGCTTACACATATATATGAAAACATATAATTAATGAATCCATATTGATATATATATATATATATATATATATGTATAAATGAATTAAATAGAAATATAATTTGAATTTGAAGTCTTGAGTAAACCTGGATTAACGTCGTGTCCGTGCATCCGGAGAAGCCGGAAAGCCATTGCGTCTTTGAACAATTTGAAGGGCATGCTCATGCTCATGCTCTTCGGATTTATTGAATTTTTATTCTTCTGACTTCTGAATACATCCGATCAGATTTAGTTAATTAATCACAATGCTGAAATATAATTTTTTTTTTTTGAGGGGAATCCTGAAATATAATTAGTAATATTAATATTATTACCTATATAGTTGAGTGAGTAATCGCTCAATTTCTTGATTGAAATGGGCAGCTAGACCAAGTCCTTGCAAGTGGTCCACCACGCACAGTTTTATTAACTCTTCGTCCACAGGATACATTGCAGGTACTGTAATGTCATTAATTTTCATTTTTCATTATTTGCTTTTGGTATGAATATATAACAAATTAAGGGGAGGAGAAAGAGAGAATAATTAATTATAACCTCCTCCATTGGGGAATTTGTGAAGGAGTGATTGCAGATATTTGAGAGAGTGGGGATTTTGGGTGGACATAAATGCTTGAGCTGTGGCGGACGGCGATTGAAACAGCGACCCGTCGTCGTTCAGGTAGCGCTTGATGGTTTCTTGCGGATAGGTGGATGGCAGAGTCTCCAAGTATGAAATAAGTGGTGGAAACTCACCTTCAACCATCTCTTCTCTGCAATTCAATCCCCCCAAGAGTTAAACGTTATTAAGAGAGCATGTGTTTGACTAAGCTTATTTTAAGAAGTTTATAAGATATTTCAACAATTTATGGATGCAGTTTATTAAGAGCTTATAAGTTGTCAAAATATGTGAATAATTCAACTTATAAGCTATAAAAAAAAATTAGTTAGAGAAATGAACTTGATGAGAAGGTATATGATGAAAATGATAAAATAGTTGAATAATATATTTATAAAATAATTGTTATATACTCCTATGTCCCATAATTAAGAAAGTATCACATTTTTTTATTTTTGTCTGTCCCATAAAAAAAATACCGATCATTTTCATTTTAGGACATGATTCCACTCTCTTTTTAACCACAACCATTCATTTTCACTCAACACATTATCTACCAATTTTTTTCTTAAAACCCGTGTTATCCCCAAGTGATACTCTCTTATGGGATGGAGTGAGTATAAGATCATGAAAAAAATAAATTAGGGTAGACGAACTTATTTTTGAGGTGGACTTGGGTACACCTGGGTGTACCCCGGGTTACACCTTCACTTAAACTTTGACTCGTATCCTGATTTGAATTCATATTCTGAGTCAATCCATATAAATAATACTATTATGGATACGGGTCAACCTGGTTGTACGGTACACCCAAGATTTTGTGCTTATTTTTTGGGGAGTTTATTTTGTCAAAACACTTTGAAGGAGCTTATAAGCTCCTAAACAATTTATAATCTGTTTTAAAGAGATTATAAGCTCAACCAAATACCCTCTAAACTCTTAAATCGCTTCTAAATAGCGAGACAATGGATCTCATCCGATTTTAAAGAGCTTATAAGCACAGCCAAACACCCACTAATTAAAGTTTGCATTTCATGTTGTACGTAAATTAAGTAGGAGTATTATTTTATGTATATAATAATCAATGTTCCTAAGTTAACTGACCATGATCACACCTAGGTAGCTAGTATTTTTTATATACACACGTAAACTTATTGGCGTTTAATCAGTACTTGTATATACACATACGTCTCAAGAATGCGTTGGCGGGTGACGAAAATGCGAGCAATGAGTGTGACTAATCCGTGAGGGAAGACAAGATGAAGGCCTTGCGCCTCCGCCATCTCAATCATCGCCGGAAAAGTTAGCACAAACCAACGCGGTAAATTCTGATAGTTTATCTTCAAAAGTATCTCCGCCTTGGACTCAATAAACCTCAGCCCTGCATGCCGAAATTCATTATACTACTATATATATATCGACATATGTAGACGTGTATTAATTAATTTAATATTAGTTTAGTTACCTGATTGTATATGTTGATGGGCGGCGGCGGCATTCCAGGTATTGAGAGCGATCAAGCAAGCCAGGGTTGCGGGGAGAGCATCAATGGTGGGCAAACCTTCTTCATTGGTTTCTCCCCAAAAGCCGCCTTGTTTCTGGTTTTGGAGAATCCAGTCGAGACAGGTGGAGAACATGGGGATTTTGTGATTGTTTTGGTGGGGAATGATGGCAAGCCAAGCAGTGTCGTAGGCTGAGGGGGAGACAAATGCATCGCCGCCATTGTTAGACAGCTCACATAATATCTCATTTTTCACTTGGCTAACAAGGGACTCTATTGACTCCATTCTCAGAGTAGATTACGTATTATTTCCACAACTTGATCAATCTCTTAGTTTTCTTCGTGTATGCTCTCAAGATATAGCGGACCTATATATAGACAACATAACATCGTATACATCATATCAACATATATATGAAATGGACAGGAATACTGTCTTTTTTTAAATGTGTTTCATAACCCCAACGTGTGAAACACAGAATTTTAAAATATACGTATATTTTTTTTCTTTTAGTTGCAACTCAGGCACCAGACACTCAAACCCCACCTACTAATTAGAAGGAAAAATATATTTTTCTTCTTATTTTTTTCTTGCCTTTTTTTTTTCCTTTAAATGAAAAATTACTCCCTACTTAATTTTATGTTAGTTAATATATAAAGAGAGAAATCTAAATCAAACACTAAGAACGCGACATGGTAGAGGGACTTTCAAAGCTTATCAAGACAAAATACAAATTTTGAAAAAAAAAAATCAAATTATTGATATTATTATTATTATTATTTTGAAATTTATTGAATAAAAAAACGTGTAGATTTAGTGCGCTAAACCTTTTAGATTTGATAGTATATGGAAAGCGGAACAAATTTAATATACTATCAAACCTTTTAGATTCAGTGCTAAACCGTTATTCCTTGTGTTTGGGGATATCATTTATTAAATTTGTACTATTTTCCATATACTATCAAATCTAAAAGGTTTAGCACTAAATCTACACGTTTTTTTATTCAATAAATTTCAAAATACTCAGGCCTCTATAACGATACAGATGACGTATTCAAATACATTATTTGATTCATCTTAATCTTTAATTCAGACAATAACATATGATAATTTGTACCTAAAAATAAAATAATTCGTATAAAAACCAAAAATAATTCATGCAACACATATAGGATGAGTCTAAAATAAATAATTCATACATAATAAAAAATAATTCGTACTACTTCCATATTCTGTGTAAAATATTCTTATTTGTGCAGATGAATTATGAATATATTACGTATGAATTACGGAGTTGATCGTATGAATTATGTTAGATATGTAAACGAATTATCGGTTGTAATTCCAAAGCTATGGAATCCGAACCGATCTCTTCCAGAATTATCTTTGAATTTTCTTTGAAATATTTTATCATTATTCATTTGATTTGATAATATTTTCTTTCCCCATAAAGGAGGCTTTATTTTCGGCAACCGATAATTAATCAAGAGAGAGAATAAAATCATCAGATACAATTATACCATCTACCGCAAAATACGTATGAATTATAAGATTATACAAAATGTTAGAAACCGCCCAATAAGGAATCAATCTAGGCCGCCCATGATTAGATTTTAATGGTTAGGATTTATCCTTATATTATAGTCTAAGGGGAGTTTTCTGTATAGCCCTCCCCTATATATATATATAGGAAAAAGTTCAATGGAGTACCACTCCCCTATATAGAGAATGAAGACCAAAAGAGAGCCATTGATCTCACCAAAATCAATAAATTAGATTCATCCGAATTCTTCAAGTTTAGGAAATCCTGTAAATTCCTCATTTTCCAATTTTGGGAACCAACGAACATTATTATGAACTTACGAACATAAGTATGTTTATTTGTATGTTCATTTGTTTTTATACGAACATTAGTCTGTTCATTTGTTTTTTATACGAACACATCGACGAACATTATGATGTTCGTAAGTTCATAATAATGTTCGTTGATTCCCAGAATTGGAAAATGAGGAATTTACGGGATTTTCTAAACTTGAAGAATTCAGATTAATCTGATTCATTGATTTTGGTGAGATCAATGACTCTGATTTGGTCTCTATTCTCTGTATAGGGAAGTGGTCTCCATTGAAGCTGACCCTATATATATATATATATATATATATATATATATATATATATATATATATATGTGTGTGTGTATAGGGAGAGGTTCAAGAAAGAACCATAAATAAAAAAAGAACGGAGAACCATTTTCAGCCATTCGATCATCAAGATCTACGGTGGATGTATCATCTTGTTGGATGAATGCAGATCCTGTGTTCGAATCCTGAAGGGAGCAATTTTTTTTTTTTAGTGCATTAATTTTAACAGCGAATGCATTAATTTTTACAGTGGGTGCATTAGATTTAATGGTTCTCACGTTCTCACAAATAATGTAGTTCTCTCTAGAACCACACCCTGTATGTATATATATATATATATATATATACACACACACAAGCATACATAACTTTGCACACAAAAATGAATTACAAAGGAAAAACGAACAACTATAAATAGGCCCATAACGCAATCGCGGGGTAGGGGCGCTGATAGGGAGGAGGTCACGACCGCGGGGCTCATCTTCGTGGAAAAATGGTGCGTGCGAGGGAAGGGCGCTAGCAGGGTAGGGGGTCGCCGACGGGCCTAAAGAGGAGGCTGCGACCGCGGAAAAAGGGCCTAAATGCTAAATTTAGATGAATTCTCTCATTTTCTTTTTTTAAATCGCAATTCATATTAAGTGGTCGTTTGATTCAAGTAGAGGAATGGAAAGAGAATGAAATCAAATAAAGGAGTTGAATGGTAACAATAATCATTACTTTTATTGAGCGTTTTGTTTAACAATGAAAAGAAATCATTAGTAAGGGATTCCCCGCTATTTTGAGGGGTAACAAACTGGGTGATTGAGTTACCCTCAAGTAAAGGTAATGATTATCTCATTATCCAAACCAAACAATAAGTAATGAAATCAATTACTTGATTCCCTTTCCAACCTCTAAAAACACCCAACCAAACGTGGGCTAAATGGATTTCTTTCAAAATTACTCACCCGGTCAAAATATGCTTTTAGTCACAATTCATTTATATTAATAGAAAAAGTGCTTTGAGGCATAAAATATAGTTATCTATTTTATCTCTGTTACATATTTTATTTTAATATTACTTTTGTAAATTATATATTATATATTTATAAGAATATAGTATTAATTTATTAGATATTATACTAAATGTATTTAATATATATATATATAATATAATATGTAAATAAAAAAATTAATAGAATTCATGAGTTTAGATTAGGAGTAATCTAATAGAAAATTTGGATGGTGCTATGTTATAGGATTAGTACTGTTTGTATTAATACAAGACATGTTATTTGTAGTAGATATTATCTGAGTTTAGATTAGGAGTAATCTAATTACAAATTTCGGCTATGCTATATTAAAGGATTAATACCATTTGTACGAATAAAACATGTTTGTATTCATGTGTGTGCGCGCGCGCAAGTGGCATAAAGCTTTAAGCTAATACTTTGTTTTCTTAACATTTAGTATTTTAAGGAGTGCAATAGTACATAAGAAATTTATTAGTTTATACTAGAATTTATTAATTTATTGAGTATTATTGTTAAAAAGATTTATTATAGTTGCAGAATCAAATAAACCAAATTGTTAATTGAAAATTTAAATAGCATTTAAATATACTATATATTATATCTATATTTCTTATTTTATCAAATAAAATAATATTAATTATTCGTACAAAGTATGCTCTTTCGGCTAGTAAAACTAAAAGTAACTTTTTATCTTGATATAATTGATTAACGTATCAAAAAATGGATGATAAATTAACTTAAATATTTAATAGTACATGAATTATATATTTACACACACCTTATAAACTGAATTAATCTCTAAAATTAAAACAAGTGGACTTTAAAAATGTCTAAATTGAAATAGCAAAAATGAAACTATTTATAAGGTAGATTAATTAATAATAATAAATATTTTTTGTTAATTTAAATATTATTTTATTTGAAATAGTGTACAATAAAAATATTATCAACTCAATAAGTATAATATTGAAGTTAATGATTATCATATAATTATTATTAAATTAAAAAAAAGTAAACTTATAATAACATTAATACAATTAGAAAATTATATATATAGCTAATTATTTTATAAAATTAAGTATTACGATAGTCAATTTATTTTATATCCAACTAACAGCAAAAAAAGAAGAAGTTATTATATCATATACTCGTAATTACTTAAGCTCTATATTAAAATTGAAAATGCTAGTGAAAATTTGAACATATATATATATACATATAGAAAAATGTTATGCTATATACCTTATGTGAGCATCGCTCACATTTAACATTCGTTAACGTTATTTTTTTGTTTTAGATATTTATTTTTATTCTAATACTTCATAAATTGTTATTTAAATCATTAATTTTATAAATTACATAAAAAATCAAAGTTCGATTTGTTATTTTTATTAATTATGTGAAGTTAAAGGGAATATTCCATTTGATTTTTATGTAATTTATAAAATTAATGATTTCAATAACAATTTATGAAGTATTAGAATAAAAATAAATATCTAAAACAAAAAAAATAACGCTAACAAATGTTAAATGTGAGCGGTGCTCACATAAAGTATGTAACATAATCTCTCTCTCTCTCTCTCTCTCTCTATATATATATATATATATATATATATATATATATATATAGGGAAGGGCTAGAATAAAAACACTCTTAAGTGTATAAAATATAAATGATTTTCAGCCCTTAGATCATTAAGATCTACGGTTGATTCGTAACCTTGTTGGATGAATTCGTGGTCCTGAGTTCGAATCCCAAAGGTAGCAAAAATTTATTTTTCACAATTCGTAACCTTGTTGGATGAATTCGTAACTCTGTTGGATAAAATTCGTACATTAAAAAACGTTTATATTTATATTTATATTTTAAGAAGTGTTTTCACTGTAGCCCTCCCATATATATATATATATATATATATATATATATATATATATAATATGTGTGTGTGTGTGTGTGTAATCCATATTTAAGATTTTATTTTTTTATGATTTATGAATGTCAATCTAATATTAAATTTAATTTAAAATATACTAGCATATATGTTTATATAAATAGATAAATAATTCGCACAAAAACACAACTACAAATTAGATAAATTTAAATCATATAAGAACTTCTATGTTTAGAGATATACTAATTATTCATCCTCAAATTTTATATTAAAACTAACACAAATTTTACTTTTAAAAAATATATTTTTATAACTAAAGAACTCTAAAATGAACAAATATATAATTGTATTCTTCTTGGTTGCATTAATAACTATTATAAGTAAATATATATATATATATATATATATGTAAATGAAAACGCGTAAATTTAAAACAAATAATTAAAATAAATTAATTACATTGATATAACAAAGGAAAATAAAATAATAGTAATGAAAAGGAAAGTAAAGAGAAAATAAGTATAGTCAACGTTATTCTCAAAAAGAAAAAAAAAAGTATTGTCAACGTTAAAAAAGAGAGAAGAGAAAAAAGTTTGCTTTCAATATTTTATGAGGAGAGAGAAAAAATATACTCCCTCCTATTCATTATTTAAGTAGTTTTGTACAATTTATATTTTGTAAATAATTATTTAACGTTTTGGAATACTATTTCAAAGTTAACCTTATTAAATAGAGTAAGCACCTATAGCTTGGATAGTGTATCTTGTTAAGAATTAATTAGCATTGATTAAGGTTAATTTTGGTAAAAAAAATTTATTAATATTTGTGCTAATAGCTTAGAACGACCTATATATATATATATATTACGAATAGGAGGGAGCACTTTAAGATTTTAATTCATCATAACTTATTCATTAATTTTTTTTATATAATTTTTATATTAAATTGAAGATCTTGTAGTGATCTTCAATTTGTAATGATCCAATTTAAGATGCATATTAAATTATTTTTTGATGAATCTAATACGATGATTTTAGAAGAAAAAAAAATTGAAATAAAAATAGAGAAAAAAAGCGAGAAATTTGGTAGAAAAGGAGAGAGAAATTTAATAAAAGAAGAGAGAGGAAATTTGTTTGAAGTGAAGAGAGAAATTTAAAATAAGAAGAGAAGAGAAACATGTATGATAGAGGGAGATAGGAGGAAAGTATGAAAAAAATAAGTCATGATAAAGTAGAGAGAAAATTTGTTGAAAAAAAAAACTATTTCAACTGTGTTTTCATATACTTCATCCGTCTCATTGATAATAACTCATTAATGTTCGATACCATTATTAAGAAAATAAGCGATTAAGTGATAAAATTAATAAAAAGTAGCGGAGCTCACTTTTTGTGAGAGAAGATGATTTTCTTTTTTGAAATAGATTATTATTAATGAGACATATAAAAAGAAAAAAATGAGTCATTATTCATGAGACGAAAAGAGTATTATATGGATATAGATATTAAGATGATATTGATGTGCATGGACTCTAAGATGATATCTACTTATACGTAAACGCGAGTCAGGGTTAATTGCTTATGCCATGAGTAGGGAACATATTTTTTATTTTTTATTTTACAATTATTAATTAAGGTTCATTAATCCAATTAAGCTATATATATAATATTATTTTTTATATTTCATTTATATTTTTTGGTTAATAATTAATTATCATATTATAAATTTTTATTATAGTATAATATTATTAGGGCTCGTTTAGTATACAGTATGGGATAAAGTGTGATATGTTTAACTGAGATGTTTTATACTATATGTCATATTAATATCATATTTTGTAGAATATAATAAAATATTTGTAAAATATAATACTTCATCTGTCTCTCTAACATTTTTTTTTATCCGTCCCGAAAATATCAGTCTAACTTATTTTTGGAAACAATTCCACTAATTATTACCCTTACGATCTTCACTTTTTGTGGAACTCATTCTCCACTTATCAAATACACAACTATTTTTTATTAAAACTCGTGTTACCTTTCCTTAGGAAGATGTTTGAAGAATGGAGAGAGTAAGTTGTTTGGTATGATGTATTAAGATTATACGAAGTTAATAATAGTTATAATTAAGATTTGTATTACATATATACCACTTTCATAAGTAACCAGGGGGCTTAGCCCACTGGCCACCGGGTCCTCACTTAAGTGAAGTGACCCGGGTTCGATCCCTCTTGGGAACGAATTGGTGATTGGAGATATAAGGTGGAGTTTGATGAATGGAGAGATAAGGTGGTTCTTGGAGTGGATGGGGAACTAACTACTAACATCTAACATGACTTTGACCGATCAAAAAAAAAAAAAAAAAAAAAAAAAAAAATACCACTTTCATAAGTGGTATACAAAATCACTCAAATTAGTATAATATTTTTTGAACTTTTAATTTATAAAGTGTCGTGTGTTTCGTATTATTTTTTATAAAATAAAATATTAAGGTGTCATAGATATATTATACACCATAATCATTTATATTAAATAAATCTTTAACATAATTTAATTAATAGTGAAATAGAAAATATTATGAAACAAAATACCCGAACCAATTTTAGAATAAGGGTCAAAACTTAAATAATTACTGAGTTAATATCCACATAAGCATATGTTCACACGGAGGTGCAGCATCCAATTCATTTTCACTCTCTTTTTTTTTCCTTTTCAAAAAAACTTCTTCGCAGTTTAATATTTTCTCGGTCTTATTAAATATGTTCACTTACTTTTGGACACGATCATTAAAAAGAAGAGTGATTATTAAAGAATAAAAGTGATGAAAGAGTGGTGAAGTTCACAATTGTTTTGATATAAGATTTCTTTTTTTGAAATTAGCCATTTTTAATGGACAACTCAAAATAACAAAATGATCATGTTAAATGGAACAGAGAGATCGGAGTACATGTTTTTGAAATATATTTGAGCTCCTTAATTATCATATGTACTTAAAATTTTATTTTTCTCTTTAGGAGTACGTTTACTTTGATTATAAATTTTCATTAAATGGATGAGAAAAGATGAGAAAATATTATTTTCTTCTCCTTTTTTATCAACTATTTACTGGAGATAGAAAGATGACAAAATATTGGAAAATATTTTCACACCTCTACCTTATGATAATATTATCCAATATTGGAGATAACATGAGTGAAAATGAGTTGTTCGGAGAAAATTTTCCATGATAATAAATATGTGAAAATGGTGAAAAATTGATGAAAATATATTTTTTCTCCCATTTTTCATTGAAGTAAGCGCACCCTTAGAGGTACTTTACATCCCTATTCGGGGATAGATCTAAAATTATGGTAACATGTGCCCTACGTGCATTCGTCTCTGTCACTATCTATCTTGTACTGAATACTCTTTTTGTTTACGATATTGTTTCCATTTTTGTTATTTTAATATGTTCATAATATTATTTCAATTTTCATTTATAGTACTCCCTTCGTCCCTGAAATAAGTTCATCTCTGGAGACGGCACGAGTTTTAAAGAAAAGTGGTAAAGTGTATTGATAGTGAAGAAAATTGTGTTATAATTAGTATTGAGAGTGGTGAAAAAGTGAAAAGTATGAATAAATAAAGTATTATTAGTGGTGGGGTAGTTGTCCAAAAATAGAAAGAAAGAAAGATGAACTTATTTGGGGGACGTCCCAAAAAGAAAAAAGACGAACTTATTTCAGGGTCGGAGGGAGTACTAGTTTTCACAAACTCCACTCATAATAATAATGAAACTTAAATTTTACTTATAATATTCACTGTTATCAACTACATTTATCAATTTTATAAATTTCATACCAATTATATAATAAAAATGATATCATGGAGGAATGGAGTATTAAAAAATCATGTCAACGCTCAAAGTTATATGCACTATGAATTTAAGAAGGGGACCAGACAAGTGTCGGCTTCACTTGAAACTTTGAAGGCAAAATTTTATTAGTGAGAGGGAGTGCTTGTGTTGTCTATTTGCGTTCTAATTCACGACATCTCGTGATTAGTGATGGGCTTTTCCAAAAAAAATTCAATGTATATGGAAAATTCAAATGTTATAAATAAAAAGTAATAAAACATTTAAAAATATGTTTAAGCAAGGCAGTAATCTTAACTTTCAACAAAATTAATTTAAAAACTAGTAATATATATATATATATATATATATATATATATAAATTAATAACGATCATAACTTGCTCATTTTAAATTGAATTTTACTTTTCGTATATCAAATTAGAGGATTTTCATGATAGTTTGTTTAAGATATATAAATTACATATTGCTTATTTATTCAAAAAAAAATTACGCAAAAAAAAAGTACAATTATGAGAAAAACATAATAAATTGAAACATAATTGTCCACAAGTAACCAAAAAAAAATATTTATTTTTCTTGAAAACTTTCATTTTTTAAGTAATGCATTAATAGTTATTTTAGAAAAATAATTATTTTAAAACAAATTATTCATTGTTATATTTTTATATAGAGTAAGATAACAATTCCAAAAGTGATGATGGTTTGGGACTCAATTCAAAGATGGATTGGCGTTCAGACGGTCAGACCAGGTAATGTTGCCCAACATTTTGTCTCCTTCTTTCACCTGGGACGTGGAAAGAAAAGTAGGAAGATTCTCAAGGCATTGTGGATTGCTATTGTTTGGCTCTTGTGGAAAAAGAGGAACGACAGTAGGTTTGATGGTGGAGTTTGGGAGGTTAGTCGACTGGTGCTCGAGGTGAAAGGCAGATTGTGGAGTTGGATTAAAACCTTCAATCTGGGTGTTGTTGAGGTCGACTTCGGTGTGTGGTGTTCTCATGAATTTTCTTTGTCTTCTTGTATCAAAATCTAGGTACCTCTGGTACCGCTTTGGTTTCTAATAAATTTTCTTGTTTTTCTGATCAAAAAAAAAAAAAAAAAGAGTAAGATAACAATTTTTTTATAATTATAATATGGGAGTATATTAAAAATAGAGTAAAATTTTGAAGTAGCCAAAATGAAGCATAAAACACAATTTATGGCCACACATTGAAAAAAACATAAAATTTGGCCATTTTTATTAATTTGGACGTTTTTACCCTTAATGAGGCGGACCGGGTAGGATGAGGCACGCGGGTCACATGCCGGGTCGGGTTAGGATCAACAGTAAACAACAGTAATAGAATCAAGAAATCATAAATGGATCATCTAAACCCTAAATGGAACGTCTAAACCCTACGGGGAAGTGTTTAAAATGGTTCTTTTGGCACTTATGACACTAATAGTGCCATAAGTGCCAACGAAAATCCAAAATAAAACAAAGTAATAAAATGATGCGTATGACACTTATGACACTATTAGTGCCATAAGTGCCATATGCGCAGCTGGCGCTGACTTTTCTCCGCGAACGTGCAACTCATCCATAAGCTTCCAGCGGTCGAGCAAACACCCCAGCGGCCGAGTAAAAAGAGCAAATTAGGCATACCACCTAATTAATGGCCATATTTTGATTTTTTAAGATTAGGGGCCAAAAATTGATTTTCAATCTTTATTATGGTCATTTGACTACATTGTTTCTTAAAAATATGTGACATTTATAACTACTTTCAAAATTATTATTATTAATTAAATCAAGTAATATATATAATATATAAGGAAAAATAAAATATAAAATATAAAGTTGTTTCATTCAAATAATATGCTGACAATTTAAACTACAATAACAAATTCATTTTAAATCAATCTACATATATCATATATCATATATCAAATTAAACCCATTTTCATATATTTTTATTTAATAGACATACTGCATATTTTATTTAGAATTCAGTTACACGATGCAAATAAAAAGAGTAAGAAAAATGATAAGTTTAGCATGCCTTAATTTTTAGTTGGATGATTGAATTATTATTATTATTATTATTATTATTATTATTATTATTATTATTATTATTATTATTATTATTATTATTATTATTATTATTTTTAAGTAAATTAATGTGAATTTAGTTTAAACATTAGGTAGTTGGAGTATTTGCATTATGTGTGTGATGATATAAAATTATTGTTTATTTGTGTATTAGATAATTTAATTGTAAACGTCCAATTATATGAGTATTTAATTAGAAATTTTCTATTATATCCTTATAGTTGAATTTATTTTCTTAAAATAATGAATCTGTTTACACATTCTTCTATTTTTATATGCGGAGTATATTAGTATGCCACATGTGCGATATGGATTGTGAATTTAAAATATAATAATATTAAAATTCAACTTTTAATATTTATGAATTTGAAATATATTCTTTCCGTTCCAACTAACTTGAGTCGTATTACTTTTTAAGCTTCCCAACTAACTTGATACATTTCTTCTATAAAAATAATTCCATTTCAACTATTTTTTCCCTATCTTCTTTTATCAAATTTCTATATTTTTTAAAATTCTATTTAGATTCTTTGCTCAAGATAAAGCATGCTTTGATTAAGTAGATGAACTTAAAGCACACATGAACATAATTTTCGATATAAATTTTTTGCTTTTACATGTTCTATGTTGCTCGGGCTCTCCCAATGTTAAGTATAATCTATGTGAACCTCCTATAATGTAAAACCATTTCTCATATATATGCACTGTGTTATGCATATCCCTAAACTTTATCTTGTTTAGAATCATATCCAATTCTAAGGATTAGAGTGTGAATCTCAATCTTAAAAGTTTGTTTGGGACTGTTAAATCTGATTTTATAGCACTAGTGTGTGCTCTGATTTTTCTAGCAAGCACTCATCTCCCTAAGGTGCTTTTACTTACCCCCAACTAGAGATGTCAATCGGGCCAACCCACTCGGTTTCGGGCCAACCCATTCTGTTTCGAGTTATTTTTTGTTCGAGCTAGTCCGTTTTTTTCTTTTTCGGGTTAAATTTTTTTGACTCTAACCCTAACTCACTCGGTTTCAGGCTAGCCCGTTCGGGTCCGCAAGTTTATGATTTTTTTATATGTTTATTTTTTTTTAATAAATAATCATATTCTTGTAATAAAAATATGTCGTATTTTTTAAATCAAAACATTTTCGCCTTATTTTAGATACAAAAATTAGTATTTTTTTTAGCGTAAGTTTACGTAATATCTGACTTTAACTTTGTTTCCGATATAAATTGTATATAGATTTAATATAAATGATTATCTTTCTTTGACTTTTATATCATAAATATTTGTTATTAACAGTTGAAAAAAATCAAAACATATTCTACAAACATCAAAATGTTATTATCGAATTAAAAAGTAAAGTATTAAAGTTTAAAAATCAATTATTAAGAAAATGTTCAGTTAATCGGGCCAACCCACTCGATTTTCGGAGCCAACCCTATCAGGCTCGAACTATTTTCGGTTCGGGCCATTCGGGCTAAAATTTTTTCGGACTAAAAATTTTCAGCCATAACCCACCTTTTTTATCGGTCTATTCGGGTCGATCCGTCGATTTCGAGCTTTTTTGACATTCCTACCCCCAACCCACTTGCTAGTTTCCTAATGGTTCCCCGGCCTCTTTGTGTATTTCAAACTTAGAGTAAGGTGAGGTTAAGATGAACTTCCTTTCTTCGTATTCGATTACTTTTATCACTTACAAGATGAATTACTTGGGCGAAAAATTCTAAATTTCACTTCGCAGCACTCTACAACCGATTCACGATTGGGCGAAAGATTTAGAATTTCACTTGGACTTCTCGAAGCTTGCCTCGACGTGGCTTCCAATTGTTGCAACCTTCAAAAATAAATTGAACTACTTGATTCCTCATCTCTATTGTATTTTGAAGATTGTAGAGTGGCAGTATGTACTCTCTTATAGGCGCTTTTTTGTGTTTTGGAGGGAACTTGAAATTTATTTGGCTCCACTTGGTACCTTTGTTTTCATTTCTAAACAGGCGCCACTTTTGGTGGGAAGTTGAAATGAATTCTGCTTTTTCAATATCAATGTTAGTCTTTTGTTGGCAGATATTCATTTGCACAGATTTTTTAATTTATTCTGCTTTTCTAATCAATCTGCTTTATTTTCCTTTCATTTAATTGCACAGATTTTTCGCACACTTTAAGAGGAATAATTAAATTAAATAATAATATTAAAACACTAAGGTTTTTTCAGTTTATATTATATAAAAAAAAAGAGTAAACCGAAACGGGAATAAATATATACTCCCTCCGTCCGCCAAGATTATGTAAAAATTACTATATTTGGCGGACGGAGGAAGTATAATCCAATCATGTGTCTAAAAATTGTCTTAAGTTAGTCCGGACGGGGGAGTAATAAACAACACAACACAAACCATATGTAGATACAATGTTATTACTTTAAGGGTAAATATCACTTTATGTCCCATCGTTTGACCGAATTATCGATTATGTCCCAACTTTTCAATAATATCTAATCGGTACCCAACCTAACAATATTTTTTCAATTGTGTCCCCCAAAAAATTTTCGGCGCTCGGAAGTTGACGTGGCACGCCGGGAAACTGTGACGTGAAAATATTAAAACAGTTAACATTGCAATTATAACAATTCCGGTTCTCAAATTCTGTAAGAGTAAATTTTGAAGTTGCCAAAATAAAGCTTAAAATACAATTTATGGCCGCACATTGAAAAAATATAAAATTTGGTCATTTTTATTGATTTGAACGTTTTTACCCTTAATGGGGCGGACCGGGTAGGGTCAGACACACGGGTCGCATGCCGGGTCGGGTTAGGCACTTATGGCACTATTAGTGCCATAAGTGCCAAGGTTATTAGTTTGGTTTTATTTTGGATTTCCGTTGGTGTATGCGCACATGTTTCTTATATTTATATATATAGAGATAATGATTTCAATAAGATCATTCATATATAGTGAGATTTTAGATTGATTTTTAGGTATTATTTAATCTATTATATTATTGATATTTATCTGGAGGGAGAAATTTTTTACCTAAATTCAAATTCAGAATCGAGCGAAAATTTTACTACTGTCTTATTAATCAAAATATATAAGACATCACAATATACTGACTTATTCATTAGTCTCACATCTCACAAAAAATATCAATCTCACTAGAATCTAACTTTATATATACAAATGAAAATGGACAAATGTGGTGAGAATGGAAATGATTGCATAAGCCCGTGTATATGTTGCATAAAATGCTTGTAATTTGCATAAGCTATTTGAAATGACTGCATAACGAAATTCAATTAATTAGACAAAATTTTCGCTCCCTCCAGAATTCAAATCTATGTAAAAAATTTATACAGTATTATATTATAGCTTATACAACACTATATATTGACTTAGTCAACCATTCTCATTTCTCACGAAAAATAACGTTCACAATATAACTCTTTATTTTTTTTTCATTAATCATATAAATCAAATGAGTAAGTGAGTACGATAATATCTTCAATTTACATTCTTACCAAACATTTATGGGCATGCCATAAATGACCATAAATGTTTGGTAGAAATGTGAACTGTCGGTGGGGGATTAACTATAGATGTCGTGGGTGAACTATAGAAATGTTACTCGATTCAAAATTGTTTTGGATGTGTTAAATTTATCAGGGTTTGCTTATTTTACATAATTAATATGATATATGATTGAATATTTTTATTTTGAAAAGTAGGATTTTTTCAATTTCATTATTCAATGAAATATGAATAAATTAAAATTAATTTAAATAATTAAAATAATAAAATATTTTAAATTTTTAATTCATCAAAAAAAAGTTGTACTTTAATATTCTTCCAGACAAATCCTCAAAAGTACTATAGATGTCGTGGTATGATTGTATCTACCAGACAAATCCTCAAAAGTCTTAAAATAATAAATTCTTCCTTAAAACGCGTAAAGATATAGTATCTCATTTAGAGTTTGTGTTAATATTCTTCTTCTCAACAGTCAGTTTTCACATATATATACACGATGACGACTTTGACTCTGATTACTCAATTCTGATTCTGGATTTCATCTGGCTCGATCCTAATATCTTTACGCAAGGTGTTTTTTGACTTGGGGGAGTAGTGAAGTTTGAACTCAAAATCTAACTGTTCACACACCGGAGGTCGCACCGCTTCGTGTTCCCCTGGGGACTTTACGCAAGGTGTTAATTAGCTGTTTTTGTGTCTCATTATTAATTATTTTTACTTATTTCTTAATTTGGTTTTAATAGGCTGTTATTTAATTTAATTTTATAATTATATACTCCATCGTCGTATAAAAATAATCCTAGAAGGGAGTGACTCGAATTAGTGTAAAATTATCAAAAATAATTTTAAGATAAATAAATTATAATAAAATTAAAATTTACATTATTTTATTTTCTCTCTCTTCATTTAATATTTTTTTTCTCTCATTTCTCTTGCTGTGAGCACAAAGTTTTTTTTTTCTTTGTAGTATCATTTTTAATTATATATTTTTTCTCCCTTCGTTTTATAACTATTTTTCTATTCAAACACTACCCCACAATAAATTATCCTTCATATTTTAACTTATTACCTATTCTACCACATATGTAGGGATGACAATTTACCAGCGGGTAATGGATATCTGCGACTCCCAAACCCGCAATCGGGATTACGGGTTTGTATAGATAGCTACTATCCATGCCCGTCGTACCCGATTGCCATCCATATACATATGATGGGAATGAGATCCTCTCTCCACTCACAATACAATTAATTATTATTATTATTATTATTAACACTACTTATAAAATGAGATAATATCTCTATTCATAATATATTTAATTATTTTATTAAAATTCGTATCACCCTCTTTTAAAATTACTTTTATAAAATATAGCTAGGGAGTATAAGTGAAGTAGGTTCCACTTGGTACTACTAGAGTCTAGAAACAGCACCAAGCCTCTCAACCCACTCTCCACTCGACAACGCACCCTACCGCCACCACCATAACTTACCCGATTCTGCTATTCACATCCCCCACCACGACCCCGCTTTGCCCTTCATCATATTATAATATATATATATGTACGTGTGTCGGTGTGTGTCTTTGTTTTTAGAGCATCTCCAATGCAATGGTGGTTCCCACTTAAGACATACCCATCTCCAATGCATTGTGTCTTAAAGGGGGTGCTTAAATCTCCATTTTCACAAAATTTACATTTCTACATTTTTATTTTTAAAATTCCAAATTTCATTAAAATTAAAATTCTACATTACAATAATTAAAATAAAATTAAATATATAATTAAAATTTAAATAATTAAAATAAATATTCAGTATTACATTAATTAAAATATTTTATTTTAATTAAAAATTACATAATTAAAATAAAATATTATATTTTAAAATTTAAACATTACAATAATTTTTTAGGTGAAAAAACTAAAATAATTAAAAAAAACAAAAAAACAAAAAAAAAGTTAAATAACGAATCAATCCCACCGCCGCCCACTATCTTCTCTTTCTTCCCCAAATTGTTTCCTCCTGACAAACATGGTTTTCGTACCTCATTTTCGTATGAATTGTTGTCGTTTTTCTTCATGTTTTGCTTGTGAGTGTTTGTTTGTATCTTAATGTTATGCTTTGTTGAGATTTGATGCTTGGTATAGTTTTGGAGAAATTTCAGGAAAAGTCAAGGATTAATTGGAGGATTTTGAAGATATGAGATTGAAGTGCGTCTCGAGAGGAATCCGTGAGCGCAAAAGACGATCAAATCCGAGTCCAGACGAGGGAGAATGGAGCAAAACGAGCGGACTACGCAAGGAGCCCAGGGCCCCGCGATCACCACCCGCGGCCGCGGGCATGACCGCGGCTTCCTGGGCGTTTTGATACAGATTGCATCCGCTGCACCCGCGGGCCCGACCGCGGGCCTCTCCAAAAGCTCCCCCATGGTCCTACGCCGCAGTCACGGCCGTGACCGCGGGAGAAACACAGAATTGATGCTTTTGGTGGGGCCCAGAGTGATTTCAGCCCCCAAATACCCATTTTTCCTCATCTTTTCAGATCATTCACCACACACACCCAATTCCACCTTCCCCAACACTCCATCGAAAACCCTAGCCTCCATTACTACACCAAGAACCCATTTTGAAAAGAGCATTGAAGAAGAAGTGGAAGACTTGAAAATGAGCTCATCAAGACTACCTGATTGAAGAACATGATTATAGGATTTGTCTATGAATCTCTATCTTTTTACATCTTTGTTTATGTTTTCTTATGACTTGAGATTTGTTTTGATTATGAATATGTTTGGCTAAAATCTCTTATCTTAGGGATTAGATTAGATGGATTTGTGATGGATTGATATTTATTTCAATTTAACTCTTGTTTTGAATGTCTATATCTTTTCAAGCCCTAGATTTATCTCTTTTATGATTGATTGGCCACCTTTTGTGCATTTCTAATTTGTGATTTGAATCGGGAGAGGATAATTACAATAGATTAGGAGCTTGAAACATATAATCTCAATAAACCGGGAGGTTGAGAGTTGGGTGAGGGCTTGTTGATCTTTTGTACTCTTGGGAGTTATAGGTTAGAAATTGACCGGGGACAGCAATTATGACCTGTAATCTACTGTTTTAGTCATCCGGGAGGGGGCTAGAACTAGTGGGGAGATCGCCCTAGACAAGTAGGCCATATCAAGATTAATATTGCTTTAGATTGAAATTCATTACTATCCATCGAAATTTAGTCCCTAGGATAACTTTCCTTCGAGTCATTCCCCAATTTATTAATTTTTCCATATGTTATTGTTATTTAGTTTGCTTGCTTTAATTTAGCTTTGATTTAGCTTTCAATATCTCTTCATCTTCGGTTGTCTAAATAGATTAAAAACAACATATTAATAGTATTTAGAAGTTTGAATTCACCAATCTTTGTGGGATACGACCTTGCTTCTCTTATATTGCAACTATACTGTATACTTGCGTCGTAACGAAAATAAATTGCGAACACCTCCCTATCTCCTCTCTTTCTCTGCAACTACTATACTTATTTTACAAATTTCTACAGCTTGTTTCCCCAAATTCTTAAATTCATGAAATCAGTTTTTTTTAAATGAACGTGCGTTCCATAGATGCGCCTCACCCTTCTCCCCCATCGACCCGATTCTCCCCTTCGTCCCGGCTTCGAACCACGCCGCATCTCCAGCGCGGCCTTCCCTCCAGCGACCCGGATCGACGCGGGCTTCGCGTCGCCCGCTGGAGATGCTCTTATATCTCATAACAATAACACAAAATCCATACAAGAGAGAGAGCATTTGATATGCTTGCTTTATGAGACACAAACCGAACTTTACCAAAGTGGGAAACATCAGTCGATTTATAGTATATCCATTCTACGGACATCGAAATTAAGCGATAAATTTAAATAAATACAAATAATAAAAAAATCAGAATATAAACCAATACAAAATATATTTTAATAAAATATAATAATTCACATCAATTACTCAATAAAATCCTGAATTTAAAAATATAAATTTTCAATTTATACAAAGTATAATGATAACTATAGTTATTAAATAAATTTAAAAATTATTCGATAATGAAAATTAGCACTATTATTCAAAATAATAAATATTCTTATACACAAACATAAATAAAAATTTGTAAATTTTTAATGAAGAGAAAGAAAATAAAATATTTTACATTCTTCATAACTTATTCATTTTTTATGATTTTTATACTAAATTAAATTTAAGATGCCTATTGATTATTTTTTCATGATCAAAATTTGATGACGTTTAGAAAATAATTACAATATAAAAAAGTAAAAAGAAAAAAATAGTGAAAATTTTGGTGGAAGAAGAGAGAGAAAAAGAGAGCAAAAAAATAGAGGGAAAAAACTTCACTTTTATATATTACGGAGTATATAGATTTATAAAAGAATCATCATTAATTCAATCGCAACAATTTATTTTTTATAATGATGGAATCATTTATCCACTATATATATAAAAATCACAAGTCATTTTATTAAAACTTGTGGCCACCTTTAATTAAAGTAGGTTGTATATAAAAAAGAAAACGAAAGCAGGAGAACCTAAACCCTTGAGAGCACAAACAGCAAACTAAGGGCCGAGCCTCGTTAAAACCTATATAAGAAAACCCTTTCGGGAAAAACTTATATAGGGAAAAGAGTACCCGTCTAAGCGACGAACAAAAGAACGACAAGAAAGAAGAGCGGAAGGTGGCTTCGGAGGCTCCGGCCTAACCATTGCCCCCAAGCCACCTGGCTCGAAGAAGAAAAGAAACCCGCTGCCAACCAAACGCCAAAACACAGCTCAAACCAACCACCAAACGAAGCCCCCCAACTGTTCGAAAAAAGACCCGAACCAGGACCAGCCCCTAACACCCCAAGCAAACTAGATGCGACGGGTAAAACTATGAGTCGCCATATCCAGAAGAACTGCTTCTTTAATCTCCTCAACCGCGCTTGGCCACCAACCTTCCGTCCGTGCCGGATTTGCCATAATGTCGGCAACGACATTTCCTTCCCTATAAATATGTGATACCCGAAGGGAGGTATCATCTAAACGCCTCAAAGTGTCCCGCCAATAATTCCGAAAACGCCACGGAACTCCCATATTTCTCTGTCGAATAAGCTCCACCACATAGGTGGAATCCGCTTCGATCCAGAGATAACGCCAACCACGGGAGTGCGCGATGGCAATGGCTGTAATCACCGCAAGAAGTTCCGCCTCAAAAGCGAAACCCGTCCCTCCCTTAATATGAAAGCAGCCGCAAACCTCCGCCTTGTGATTCCGGAAAACTCCCCCGGCAGAGATCTCACCCGGTGCTCCCGTGGCAGCCCCATCCGTGTTAACTTTGATCCAGTTGAGGTCAGGAGGCCACCAGTGAACGGAAATGTACTCAGGCGGCGGCGCGGGGCGAGACTTCACCCCAAGGTTACGAAGGATGAGATACTCACCCCAAGTGTTCGACATATGTCCAAGCTTCTTAAGATTATCCGATTCTTTAAACATCACTTTTAGGAAATCTCCACACGAACAAGGTTGAGCGGTTGATCATCATAAATCGCGCTATTACGACTCGACCAAATGATCCAAATCACACTAATAATGCCCATTTTCCAGAGTTTATTCACAAGCGGGCTGAACTCCATATTCCAAGCCGTGGCCAAGAAGCTAAAAATGTCCGGATGATCAAGAAGAAAGACTTTATCAAACCAACTGAGCAACAACTGCCAAATTTGAGCCACACTTCTACAGTGCCAAAATAAATGATCCAACGATTCACCCTCACGTAAGCAAAGTTGGCAAACATTCGGGGAAATCAGTCCTTGTCGAATAAGACGGTCAAGCGTTGGCAACCTGCCGTGAATCAGTCTCCAGCAAATCAAGGAACGACGGACCGGAATAGCAGGGTCCCACAACCAAGTGCCCCACGAAACCTTAGGGTAACGATGACAAATGTTGGCGAAGGCCAAAGCCGAAGTAACGTCTCCCTTAAGAGAAGGTTTCCAAAACCGAGCATCCCTCTCCTCCTCCATTGGAATAACCAAAATATCGCAGACAATGTTAGGGTGCTCAGTCACGAAATTTTCAGAAAAATGCCAACATCCCTCAAAGTAATAATCTGAAACCGAATGAGTAAGAAAGCAATGCATAAAGTGAGGAATTCCCAGCTTATCACACAAACGATACCCAAGCCAGTTGTCAGTCCAGAAAAGAGTGGAACGCCCATCTCCAATCGCTGAGTAAGAGTTTCTTACCAGCTCATCAATCTCGTTATTCAAACCAATCCAAACAGACGATTTCACCACATTTTTCTTCGCGTAACAGTGTGCATCCAGATATCTCGATCTCAACAATTTATGAGCCAACAAATTGCCTTTAATGATCTGCCACGCCAACTTCATCAAGTAACTTTTGTTCATAAGGGAGAACGAGCGAATACCTAAACCCCCCTCCTCCTTTATAGCGCAACAACGATCCCACTTCACCGAGCAAGAAGATTTTTTCTCAACGTTCCCAGTCCAAATGAAGTTTCTACATTTTCGATCAAGTTCATGGAGAAGGGACTTGGGCCATCTGTAGACCATCATGGTATGAATAATAGAGCTCCGAATCACCGAATTGACCAGGCAGAGACGCCCCGCCATGGATAAATTCAGTCCAGCCCATCTCGAGAACTTATGAAGAATTCTATCTTTGATGCTCATGAAATGTGAAACCCGCGGACCCCCCAACAAAAAGCGGAGCACCTAAATAAGTCACCGTATCACCCCCTTGAACAAAACCTAAAACCCGATTGATGCCATGCTTCACCGAGGTGGCCACACCCTTCGCGAAATAAATACGAGACTTTTCAACGCTACACTCTTGACCAGAAAGGGCCCCATAAAAATCCAAGATGTGTTTAATCTTCTTGGCGTTACGCACCGAAGCTTTACAAAATAACAGAATATCATCCGCGTAGAATAGATGAGTAGGGAAATCCATACTACGACTGTAGCTCATAGGAGTCAGATGACGTGAGGTCACACAATTGATGAAAATATGACTAAGAAAGTCCTCCGCGATACCAAAAAGAATAGGAGACAGCGGATCTCCTTGGCGCACTCCTCTAAAGCAGGCGAAGTAACCACTAAGATGACCGTTGTAGAGAATAGATATCCGAGCAGAGCTGAAAATAACCGAAACCCAAGTGATGAAGCTCTCATGAAAACCCATAACCCGAAGAGTTTTGACAATGAAGTCCCAACTCATGGTGTCAAAATCTTTTTTAATATCAATCTTGCACGCCATATTGGACTTCCTGTTGGTCCTATTCATACAGTTAAAACCTTCCGAACCAAGAAGAATACAATCATGGATGGAACGACCTCCAATAAAACCGAATTGATTAGGGGTTACGAAGGCAGCCGCTAATTTGTTGACCCGCACGGCCATAATCTTGGAAATAATCTTGAAAAGGAAGTTCGAAAGAATAATAGGCCGCAGATCAGAAACCGTGGAGACAGAATCCGTTTTGGGGATCAAAATGAGCGTGTTGGCATTGCACCCGTTAGGCAGAAAAGAGTTCAAGAAAAAACACCTAACCGCGCGGATAATATCATCTCCAATGATCGTCCAGCAGGTATGATAAAAACTCCCCGAGAAGCCATCCGGTCCCGGAGCACTCTGAGCCTCCATACCCGAAACAGTGGCCGCAATCTCGAGATCCGTTGGAATCACAATGAGCTCCAAGTTCTGCTCGTCAGTGATATGAGGGTCGATATTGGCTTCAAGCTCCAACATGTTAACATTATTCAAACCACCCTGAGAAAAAAGGTTGGAGAAATGTTCCACAATATGTTGTTCAATGGCCACTTGATTGTATTCCGCAACCCCATCAATCATAAGATGATTAATCAGCAAACCAGTTTTCCGATGACGCAACATCCTGTGGAAAAAGGCCATGTTACGATCTCCATCTTTAAGCCAAGTGATCCGACTCTGTTGCTGTAAATGAGTATTCTTTCGAGTAAGTAAAGTATTAATCGCCGCTTGTTTGGAGACCTCCTCCAAAAAATTATCATCATTGTAACCCTCTCTCGAAATCTGATCCTGAATAGCAGCTAAGTCCTGATTATAAGTTGCCAGCTGTGTATCAATGTTGCCGAACACCGAGTAGTTGCAATCCTTGAGCACCCGTTTAAGCCGTTTTAACTTAAGCATAACTCTGAGAATCGGGCAGGGTGTACTGATCTGCTCAGCCCACGAATTGCCAACAACCTCCATAAAGCCCGGGTGATCCGTCCACATATTAAGAAACCGAAAAGCTCTCCTCCCTCGAGCAACATGTGGACTGCACTGAAGAATAATGGGGGAGTGGTCGGAGGTGATTCTGGGAAGCACATGCGTGTTGATGGCGTTCCAAGATTGATCAAACGAGGGAGAAACCAGCGCCCTGTCTAACAAAGATTCCACATGACTCGGAAGAAACCTCCGGCCCGACCAGGAAAATTGAAGACCCGTACTGGGAGGCTCAAGAAACCCAGTATCATCAATAAACCTGCAAAACTCCGAGCAGGAAGTACGAGAGGGCATGACCGAGCTGAGACGCTCATGCGCCCTTTTGACAGCATTAAAGTCTCCGATGAACAAAGTACTACCATCAGTAAAGTGAAGAAGATCATACCAAAGTTTACGACGTAAAGTATGGTCATTGGCGCCATGCACGATGGCCACCCTAAACCGCATGTTCTGCCAACAGCATTCCGAAACAATAACTTGATCCGAAGAAAAAACCGTGTTGGTAACCACCGACGGCTGTGCAAAAAACCAAATGTTCGAACGTCGAGGCGTCCTACAATTTTGGTGACGAGGCGAGAGGTTCAGAGATCGCCAATAACCTTGAGGAATTTTGTGAAACTTCGATTTCGGTTCAATGATACCCACAAGGAGTGGAGAGAAGGAGCGACAATGCTCCGAAAGAATTCGCTTAGATTCATCCGTGAGACCACGGACGTTCCAAACGAGCACATTCATCAAAAAGAATTAAAATTCTGGCGATGGAGTTTCCCCCATCTCCATCTCCGCCGCCCAGCTTTTCGCCACCAGGTTATGCATAGTATTGATGCTTGGTCTTTCCAGTCCTTCAACAATAAAGTCCCTTGCCGGTTGCCCCAGCTCAGCTGACTTGCGAAGTCTCACTTTGATAGAGTCATTGGCCGGCGTATGAAGATTCGGTTTGTTCCCTCTACCTCTGCCCGGAGGTCTTCCTCTTCCTCTTTCTGCCACTTCCTGTTCTTGTATGTAAGCTTCAAGCTTTTCAATTTTCTTAGCGTTCGTGAGCGCTAGCAACTTCAGATCCTCTTGAGGTTGAGGACTGGTGTGATTGCCCTTCGAAAGATCCTCCAAGTTTTCGCTATCGTGGAAAATAACCATCTCATTGTTCTCAACAATTTCGAGGGGGCTTGACTTCTCGGGGGTGTTTCTCAAGGTTTGCTCGAGCAAATCAGGTCCTGACACCTTCTTTGTGTCCTCAGTAGAACTTAAGTTCTGAAATCTGTTATTGATGTTGATCCCATCAAAATCCTCCTGGTTGGTAGCCAAAGGTTTATTGGCCGAGCATGGCACCGTTTCCTCCGCAACCACCTCCTGAGTCTGAGTCACCTCAGTATGTTGTTTCGGCTGCCATTCAGAATCCGCCAATTTAGTATTATGATTGTCTGCCTCAACCTTCTTCTTGTTATTCGTGGGAAGGGTCTCCTCCCTCGCCTTCCTTCGCCTACAGTTCTCAATGACATGCCCAGTGATCGCACAAAGGGAACAATAAGGAGGCAAGGATTCGTAGCTAAATTCAACATACATAGAGCTATTGTCTTCATCCAACATGAGAGATTCCCTTAAAGGTAAGGATAAATCCAATTCGATTAGCACACGTGCGTAGTGTCCCACTGCCCCATCGGCCGAGGGTCCCTCGATGCGTATTGGGTTGCCCAAGTAACGCCCAATAGCCGAGATAACCTCCGGGTGCCATAATTCGATTGGTAAATAATAAATACGAACCCATACTTGAGCTAAGGAAGAAACTTCTTTGTAAGGATCAAACTTCGGGACCCATTCCCTAAAACGTATTTGTCCAACCGAGACCTCAAGATTCAGTTTTGCTTTTGCCGTTTTCTTGTCCTCCAAAGATTTAAACTTGAGAGTGAAGTATCCCTTCCCCATAGGAATTAATTGCCAATCATTCTGTAAACCCCATAGCTGTTGAAGTTCCGCTTTCAAATCCTGGGATGGTCGTGGTTTCGTACCTTTACGGACCAGAAGCCTGCCAATGAGGGCGAACTTGAACTCTGCGATTCTTTGTTGATAAAAATCCTTAGGGATAGTGAGAGAATCCACTCCCCCATGGGAGGTAAACTGGAGAGCTTGAAATTTGTGGGCAGGGACGTCCGGCTTTCTCATCCGCGGACCCAGAACCTCCGCATAGTTCCGCTTGGGTGTTGCTTGATCTTTCTCAGTTACCGTCGTAGATGAGGTCTCAATCGCCGCCTTTGCCAACGGAGCCTTGACAGGGTTGTTATCTTCATTAGGGTTTGTAGAGATTTCTTTGTGAACCACATGTGCGAAGTTATTCGAGACAGGAGGAAGGTTGAGCGCCGAACGGTCAAGGCCACCACGAGGCGAACGGCCGCTGTCCATGACGACGGAGGAAGGCGGCGCTAGTTCATGCGGCGTCAGCGCTTAGGGTTTCTCTCAACCACAAAAATTCAATATGCATCCGTAAAAAAACTAGACAAAAAATTTTTTGTTCATTTTTACCTTAACTCCAAAATAGGGATGTCAATCAGACTAATCCATCAAATTTCAAGCTAGCCTTATCGGGTTATCGAATTATTCGGGTGCAGGCTAATTTGTTTCGTGCAAGATGGATTCGAAAATTCATTTTTAAAACAAATTAACTAATACTCCGTATAAATTCTTTTGACAATATTATATTTGTAATACACACACAAAACAGATGACATTTCAACATCGGCTTACATAATAACTAATATGCAACGATTATAGATATAAAGATGCAATAATTTTGTTAAATAATTATCATTTTTAAATTTTTATATCTAAATATTTTATGTTTGGATCAAAATACAGTTTACAAACTTTAAAAAATATATTTTATCATACTAGTTTTTAGAAGCAAAGTAATCAAGTTAAAAAGTCAAATAATGAGCAAAATTTTATAAAATAAAGCGAACACATTATTTTTAGATCAGTCCTATAGTGTTCAGCTTATTTTCAGGTCAACTCTATTGGATGTCGGCTATTCGGACTGTAATTGTATTTGATTAAAAAATGTCACCTCTAATCCTTTTAAATTGACAGGTTAGTCGAGTTAGTCACATATTTTGACTTAAATTAACATTCCTAATTAAAAATGTCATATTTTTTTATGGAGAAGGGGAGTGCTATTTTTTTTCATGGAGATGTGTTTTGTGCGTTGCAAGTTCCAACGGGTGAAAAATATCTTAAAATAAATAAGATATTCCTTCTCTTCTTTTCTGAATTATAGGAAACCTATGTACATATGCAGAGAGTTTTAAATCCGTGCGTTGCAACGTAGCATGGATATCGTGTCACGAATTTATGCCCGCTACCCAATTTTTTGGTTTTCTAATTTGGAGGATAATGTTTTGGAATTGTGTTGTACAAAATTAGACAAAAGGACTGAGGATTATTGCTAAAAATTAAAACAACATTTACTCGAACCCACATTGAGCAGGTCCAGTAAATGAAATTAAGGGAGCCAACTCAACCAAAAAAAAAAAAAACAAAACAAAAAACAGGAAGAAAAAAAAACTAACAGAGGCTGATTTGGGCTTTGAACATATCTGGTGCTTAAAATTGTAATGGTCCTTGGCGGATGTTTGGGCTAAAATTAAACCGTTAAACTTATTAATTGGGTCTAGCAAATGGACTCAAATAAAAGATGAGTAATTTTAAACACAGCCCATAATTTTCTTACTATAATTAGGGCGGAAGAAATATACCAAAAACTCGGTAATACCAACAAAATCATATTAATTTACCTTTTAGTTTGTGATTCATGATTTTTAGTGCCGGATTTCTTGTGAATTACCTGATCAATAATTTGCATGTCTAACTGTTCAGTTTTATACTTGAATGTGATAATTGTTTAGCCAATTCAGATATGCATGATATAGTTTAACCTTGAGACTTGAATGTTACATATAGGCTATAGAAAACTATTCTTAGTAAACTATTTGGAGGTAATTTATTCTCTTGAGACTTGAATGTGATAGGTAGGCTATAAAAAACTGCTAAATCAATTTTTATAGTTGTTTGTTAGAGAACATTATGAATAGGTTTGCGATCTTTCGTCAGAGTTAGATTAAATTGGTAATTGAGTCAATAGGTTAAATAAATAAATTTAATTACCGTCGGTACACTTCTTAGGACCAGTGTTTTTATTATTCGATTTATTCTCTGATTTTATTTTGTTTTAGATATTGTATTTTCGTTTGTCAGTTTCTAAAGATACGATACTCGACTTACTACTTGCTATCAATTGCATCGTTTAGTTTCGGTACTTTATTGCTAGTGATCAATTATTATTAGAAACTTTATTTTTAAAGTGAAAAATTTTATTGCAAAAAATACTCCATAAACAAAGCGCGGAAAAATTGCTTCTAGTGGGCTCAAACTCAGAGTCACTGTAAAGTGTAACCACACTAATTCATTGCGTCACAACCTCATTTTTCTATTCTCCCATTAAAATTAATCTTATATACGGTATTCTACGTGATTAGTCTTATATATATGAAATTAATCGCATGCAAATATTTGCGACCCACTTAAAGAGCATTACTACATATTAAAAAAAAAAAAAAAAAAAAGCCCGTGGTTCATAGTTTCCATGACATAAAAAATGTTATCAAGTTACATCCCCTAATTAACACATATTCCAAAGAGAAATATTCTGTTATGTGTCAACCTCTAATTAATATAGGTTTCCTACCTCAATCACTTTGTTAAGTGTCATCTTCGACATTCATTGCTAAGCGTCTGTGTATTTTCTTATTTTTGTTTTTGCGTGCATTATATTATTTTGTTTTATAAAAAACTAATTTGTGGACAATTAAATATTAAAATAATACATTATAATAGTTTCCTGGTTAAAGAGACTGCCTTCTTTTTTATTTTAATTATTTCTATTACTTTTTGTAACAGTATTTTGCTACATTATATTAGTTGTTTTTTAATTGCTTAATTATAACTACTACCCAATAGATTTTACAATAATTATTTATTTAATTAAATTATTGTGGTATATCGAATATGCTAGACCTAGGCTAGTAAAGTACTTCTTCCCTCTCATCTATCTTGCCACACTTTTTTTTTTAAGTTTGTTCTATTTATTATGGCAATTTCCAAAAATAATATATATGTCTTCTCTACACACATTAAATAATGGTTTCTACCCACTTTACACTCTTAACTAGGGATGTAAAGTCGAGTAGAGCCGACCCGATACCCTCCCAAATCATAAAGAGGGTCGGGTGCGGGTATCATCTTCCATAAAAAAATCAGGTATTGGGTACCCGAGTCACGTAATGCGGATACCCTCATATCCAATTTTAAATTAAATTAATTAATTTATTTATTTATATTTATTATCAATTTTAAATAATTATTTTATTTCTTCAAAATTCAAATTAAATCTATTAATTTAAATATCTAATAGTTCTAAAACTCTACACTTCAGCACAATAGTCAACGAATCAACACACTGAACACACAAATCTCTCTTCACTCTAAAAATGCGGGTACCCTCATTTTGAGGGTCGTGTACCCGTAATTTGCAAGACAAATACCCTTAATTTGCACGGATTCAAAAAATAGCTGGTGATGTGAGTACCCGAATATCCGTAGCAGATATCCACGATGGGTATTTGGGTACCCGCATATGCAATGCGGGACGGGTGAAGTAAGTGTTTTTGGGTGGTTTTGTAAGTCAGTATTCGTAATTTGTGGGTAGAGTATTCGTCCGCCTCGAATTTACACCCTTATTTCAAACAATTTAGTCTTAATTTTCGTGCCCAAAATAAATGCAATGGAGGGAGTAGTAACAAGCAAAAAGGGCAAAAATAAGCAAAACAAAAGTAAAGGAAGGGTAAAGTAGGAATATATCGGCTGTGAAGTGTGAACATTCCTTATGTCGCTCTGTATTTTACCACAAAGACACAATTTGATACTTTTTGACAACTCATTTCTAGCCTTCGCTTACGTTAAAATAAGGTTCAGTAAAGATAACAAAGGCAAAAGGAAAATTAATTATTTGTATTTTTGTTCTGTAGTTGGCTTGTCTAAGGAGTGTAATTGGTATTTTCTCTCTCTCTCTCTGTTTTTTTAATGTAGAATAAACTACAGTCTACAGCTGATGCATTTTGAATAAAAATCACATTGGTGACACGTGTTGTGTATGTTAATTATGGCCTTTCTGTTCGTAAATGTATTAGTATTATTGTTGCTAATGTCGTGGAAACTAATTATAATATAAGCAGATCAATAATGTTTGCATTGGATCAACTATACATAATTAATATTATAACTTTTTCTTTTGACTTGATAATATAGTACTATAACTTAGATAACTTATGTTGGGGATAGAAAAACACCACAAGAACAATGTATTAGAAAAAATGTGATAGATATTTATGATGTGTTAATGTTTTGTTTTATTCAAAAATCAAAACCTTTGATAAAAGGGTTCAGAATGATTATCAAAATATGTGTAATTTTATATCCCCTCTCGTGGCATTTAAAGTGCTGATTATGTTGCGAATCTTTTATAATAAGATTGTTAAATCAAAGTAATTAAACCATTGTATTCGAACTAGTATTAAATTCATATCTTGATAATTCAGGCTGAGACTTGCAAGAAGTGAAGCTTTAGGTGGAGGCCCAATTACAATGGGTCAACTCTCGCTCCATTACGATTTACGTATACGCAACAAATATTTTAGTAAAAGGAATGTGCAACGCCACCCTTTACCCGCAACGCCAAAAAAATGGGCGAAATTGTAATCTAATTCAGCATCATAACAATACCGCATCTCCACTAATTATGACAAAATTTAATATTTTTTTCTATTTCGGTCAAGACTAATTAATAGTACTAACACTTAATCCAATTAACACACGTTTCTTTTCACACACTTGCAATCCAGCGGTGAAAAAATAAAAAATAATTTGGATGGATTTGACACTCTCATTGTCACTCTTGAATCTTGATGGTTTTAATTAGAAATATAGGGAAATATCACGCAAATTCGATGCCTTGAATTTGTAATAATAAAGTGACAAAACAAAAATCTCACGGATCTTTTGGGAGAGCAATTTCATCACGCACAAACTGACAAATACGACTTCCACTCTTAATTACATGCGCGAATGTAGAGAATGCGTTTGAAGGGATTGGTATTACTTGTAGATTCAATGTTTCTAAAATAACAAGAGGATAATTAAATTAAACAAATTATATTTCACATGCCAAAAAAAATGCTCATATACATAAGAGTAGCAACGTTACCGGGTAATGTATGTATTTTTTTATTGGGGTTTATTGAAATTGTGAAGTGGGGAGTTGGTACGATTGGTGCAATGCGGTATCATCGTCATCATCCCCTGCGGAATTAACAAGAGAATTTTGGTGGAATATTGTTTGGGGGTATTGCTGGTTAAGCAATGAGATGTAAGATATATTTCTGTGATGATCACTTGAGCTGCTGCTAGGGTTCAAACTGTCGTCGTGAACTTGCCATTCCTTGGCCGGAAACATCGTCTCCTCCGCCGGCATCGGGTTTCCGTCAAAGAAATTTGAATAATCAGAGGCTTTTTCGGGGACTACTGGTATCCTCGAATAGTCTTCCGTAGACGAAGTCGGGCTGTTTTTCTTGAAAATCCGACATAAAACCCAATCATCCAGCTACATGATGAATAATTATAAATCAATATCAAAATCCAACGCACATGACATCCATCAAATATAATTATATACCCGTGAAGACGATTTTTTCGGGAGATTTATTCCAGGGGGTTTATTGGCGGTGGAATTATCGCCGACGAGGCGGTATTCATGCATGATCCAATTAGTTTTCACGCCTTTCGGCGGCTTGCCGCCGTAGAAGACCAAGGCTTTCTTCACGCCGAGTTTTTGTGTGCCGTTAGCCGTCAGGATCGGCTTGTCAGTGCCGGTGGCTTTCCAGTATCCCGACGTCGCCGCGCGATTCGGTCGCTCGCCGTTAGGGTATTTTCTCTCTCTAGGGCTGAAGAAGTACCATTCCTGCTCACCGAAACTTGCCTTACCTAAAATATATATGGAGTAAAATCTTATCACAACAACATGATTTCAATTTGATCTCGTGGAAATTAAATCCTGTGTTGAACAGCTGAAATTTGAATACGAAATCGATGATTTTGAATGAATAGAGACAAGAGGAAATGATTATTACTTGGGAGTTCCCATGGATCATATTTGTAGAGATCAACCTCGGCGATGATCGCCACCGGCAGAGGCGCGGCGGCGGCCTTCTTCTTGAGATAGTGCACCAGCAGCTCCTCGTCGGTCGGGTGGAAGCGGAAGCCCGGCGGCAGCCGCGGCTGGTGGTTGCCGCCGCTCGAACTGGTGCCTTCCATATCGATCAGATTTTCCGGGAGAAAAAAAAATATATTTTTTAACGAAATTTGGTTTCGAGTATTAATTTATGTGAGAGAGAATCAGGCAGCGGGATTGGGTGGAGCTCAGGTGCAGATACTTATTGAAGATCCACCACTGAAAAGTCGACACGAGGGCGTAATTTTTTTGCTGGGACCACATCTACCTTTTTGATAAACGCGTTTTCAGTGTAACAGACAAGAGCCCCCCACACCATATCTTCTTTAGTTCGGCGATTGGCGGTTCGGGCCCCACATAACTCCAAGAAACAAATTCTGTGGACATTTGTTTCTTATTTTGTCTGTTGGAGAGAGAGAGAGAGAGAGAGAGAACAGGTGCGGTGGCGGAGGCATTGGCCGCGCCGCAATACTGCGGCGGTGGGAATGTTGTGGCGGTTTCATGTCTACATCAATGACGATAATGTCATTGAGCATTAATTAAATGGCTTTGTCCATTAATTATTCCTCAAAATTGTTGAGCAGAACTTCCTTATAATACTCCTTCCCTTCGTCAATAATAAATTAATTGGGTCTATTGTGCATAAAAGAATATTCATTTTTAAAGTTAGTAGATTGCGCGAAGAGTTAATATATAAAACTATCCACTTTCATATTGTAAAGATAAAAATTGTCCACTAAGATAAAAATAATAAAAACTATCCACTTTTTGATTGAAAAGACAGAAATACCCCTTACTTTAAAATTTAAAAAAATGGCCACTCATTTCTCTCTCTCTCCCTCTTCCTCTCCTTCTCGTCCTCGCCGCCGCTCCACAGTTGCCGCCCACCACCACCGCTACACTGCTATTCTGAGACGGAGGGAGCCGCGCACGCGGTAGCGTTGCTCCGCCGCTGCTGACTCGCCGGGGAAGAAGACACTCTTCTAGCTCGGCACCTTTGACTCCGCCGCGCCGCCTCCCCCGGTCCGACGCTCCGCCTTCCCCGGTCCAACGCGCCGCCTTCCTGGTTCGACGCTCCTTCGGAAGCCTCCCCCTCCGTTCGCCTACATCAGCGCCTCCTCTGTACACCTGAATTCGAGTTCGCCCCACTGCTGAATTCCAATTCGCCGCGCCGCCTCTTCCCTATCTGCCTCGCCTCCATACATCTTCTCTCGGTCTGCCTCCGTTCGCCTGCATAATCGGAGCAGGACGTCATCTTCTACGCAGATCTAGGGTTGAGCTTGAAGTGGAGGCGCGGCTTGTGGTCGTGCCACCACCGGGGTTCAGAGGTGAGGGGGAGCGACGGTCATCTTCTACGCAGACCTAGTCATATTGCTTCTATAGTTTTGTGCATGTTCCAGCTGTTTGCTTAATTAGGGCTTGTTTGGAATTTGAGATGATATTACTTGTTCTCCTAGTGATAACTGCCACATTTTTTAGCTTGATTGTATTGTCGTCTGGCAGATGCTGGTTCAGTTGGGGTAGATAATATCAAGTACAATTATTTATGTTAATATGTTGTAGCTTATATTTATTTAACTTACGTTAGTTTTGGTGAAATTTGGTCATGCTTTGGGGTTGGTTGATAGGTGCAATTGGTTAAGGAATATGTAGGTTTTGTTGCTTATGATGATTGTTTTGCTGTTGATGTCATCGTGGACTAAGTAGATATCCTCTCTTGAATTTGTAGGGATTTCATGGTCAGCCAATGACAAATACTGTTCCTACAGCGCCTCAGCCTCCTGCAGTTCGTCCAAGGGTACGAGCTAGACGAGGCCAAGCAACAGATCCACACAGTATAGCTGAGAGAGTATGTGTAGTTGATTCCCAGAAAATGCTCTTACAATTGATTAGTCTATTTGTTTTATATGCTTGCAGATGGATGAATTGTTTAATAGATTGTGGCTAGTTGAGTTTTCAGTTAGAGTGAAAGTTCACATTAAATTGTTGGTTGAGAACAACAATCTTGAGAAAAGTCGTTTGCTATTTGTGTGAATTTGATTCTCGTTGATAGATTTGGATCACGGACGCACTACAAGAATTCTGGTAATAGACGACAAGATATAGACGACATGCTTTAAAAAACGTCGTCTATATGTCAATAGACGACAGTTTTCAACTTGCGCGTTGTCTATAAGCGAGATTCTATCTTCCATCTTTTTCAATAGACGACAAGATATAGCTGCACTTGCTTTGAACCTTGTTTTCTAGACCATGTCTCCCTCTGTAAATCGTGTCCATTCGCGTCTGAACTTGTAACTCTTTAAGTTTGGCCAACATGAGGCAAATTCTATTTTCCATCTTTTTCTTGGTCACATTGAACAGGTTTCTGTAGACCATGAGACGTCTCCTTCTGATCATTGCCTAGACACTCATTTTTATGTGTTTTACTCAAGGATGTAAGGTTAATTTTGTGAATTTTTTGAACATGATGACTACTGTGATCGAGTTCTGAGTGTTAATCTGTACATAGTGCTGATAGTGCATATTGGTTAGAGGGCCAAATTATCTTGGCATGTCAATTGCAATTGCTCAAGGCTATATTGAAATTCATAACTTGAGCAAATATTTTACTTCTTTGCTATGCAAATTCAGGAAGGTATGGGCTGCCAGAGGAAGTCGCTGGGTTGGTGAAATTCTTGGCCCTTAGCCAAGCTGCTAGTTATATCACTGGACAGGTTTGTAACCATCAACCGCTCAGCCTTATTGCGATTATGAGGCACCTGGTTTACTCACAAAAAACTGTCTTGGGTCTACACTTCGGCTCACATTGGGCGACATCCTATGTGTTTCATATTGTTGAACTCAGAGCCTCTCTTGTTTCTCTTCTAATTTTTATAATCTGCAGGTGCTGACCATTGATGGAGGTATGGTCATGTAAGAGGCTTCTGAAGTTCAGCATTGCTCTAGATAACCCTCTCCAAATGTGTGGCGCTATGAGCTGACTCGCCTGTATGCTCCTGAGGTTCTGTCCTGTTTGTCAAGTAAACTGCAATTGTTGATCGTGTTTAAAAATGGAAGTTCCTGTGGCAGTTTGTTTCTAACTTGCTGTATGATTTTTTCTTCTTTTGTTCATTCTTTTGTTATGCTTCAAATGTAGTTTCTTCTTTAGACTATTGGATCCTTATTAATATTGTCATTACTGCTAAGAAAGTAAAGTTAGTAAACCAACAATGCCATCACACCTTCCATAAGATTAGTTTCAGATAGATTTGCACTAAAATGGTTGCATTATGCAGGAAGCAGGAGTGAAGGGAGAATCAAATGCTACTGCTGTTTTAAAATCTGGAAAAAGGCAAGTAAAGCCGGTAGATCCTAATCCACATGGTGAGAAGTTACTGCAGGTACTTGTTACATTTCCATTGGGAGGATTCTTTCTGCACTCCATTTAGATTTACCCAGACAAGTGAATATACACTTAGCAAAAGTGTAATACAACTACATCTGATGATTTAGTTTTTACTTATAGGTTGAAGATCCTTTGGTGGAAGCTACAAAGTACTTGAAACTTCTCCAGAAGCACTCCTCCACAATTACATTGTGGTGCTCTCTCTCTCAATTAATGAACCAATCGCATACATGCTGGATAAGATGTCGGTGGAGTGGAGGTGGCTCAAGTAGCGGTGGTCACCGATTTGTGGCTCAGTTTTCCAATTTGATGTGTGCTGCAGGAGATTTTGATTGTAGATTGAATTGATTCGGATAATATTTTTGTTGTATTTTGATTGTTGAGTTAGAGGAATTGATGTATTTTGATGGTAGATTGAGTTGTTGTATTTTAGTGTTGTACAACATTTTGATTGAGCTGTATAATTATTTTTTTAATGTTCTTAAATTCACAACCAAATTTATGAATTCACAGCAGCTTAATGTTTTTGAATTCACGATCACATTTATGAATTCACAACTTAATATTCTTGAATTCACAATCAGATCTATTAATTCACAATCAAAATAAATTCTAGTTTTAGTTGTGAATTCAAACTTTAAAAACTCAAATTCAAAACTACTTGAATTAACAACCAAAATAAATTCTAGTTGTAAATTAAATTTTGATTGTGAATTTTACTGGTTGTGAATTCCCAACCAAAAAATTCTTGCTATGTAGTATTAAATTTTGGTTGTAAATACACAATCAAAAAATTCTTGTTGTGAATTCGACTGTTTAGGGTTTAGGTTTTAGGATTTAGGGTTTAGGGTTTAATTTTTAGGGTTTAGGGTTCAGTTCAGTTTCAGTTCAGTTGTGAATTCACAACTAGGGTTTAGGTTTAGGGTTTAGTGTTTCATTTCAGTTCAGTTGTGAATTCACAATCGTAACAATTCACAACTAGGGTTTAGGTTTTAGGATTTAGGGTTCAGCTCAGTTCAATTTCAGTTTAGTTTCAGCTCAGTTGTGAATTCACAACTAGGGTTTAGGTTTAGGATTTAGTGTTTCAGTTCAGTTCAGTTGTGAATTCACAATCGTAACAATTCACAACTAGAGTTTAGGTTCAGGGTTTAGATTGGGTTTAGGGTTTGGGTTTTAGAGTTTAGGGTTTAGTTTTTTGGGTTTAGGGTTCAGTTCATTTCAGTTTCAGTTTCAATTCAGTTCAGTTTCAGTTTCAGTTTCAGTTCAGTTGTGAATTCACAACTAGGGTTTAGGTTTAGGGTTTAGGGTTTCAGTTCAGTTGTGAATTTAGTGTTTCAGTTCAGTTGTGAATTGTGAATTCGAACTTTAAAAACTCAAATTCACAACTACTTTAATTCACAACCAAAATAAATTCTAGTTGTGAATTAAATTCAGGTTGTGAATTCGACTGATTGTGAATTCACAACCAACATAAATCTGGTTGTGAATTAAATTTTGGTTGTGAATTCGTTTGTTGTGAATTCACAACCAAAAAATTCTAGTTGTGAATTAAATTTTGGTTGTGAATTCGACTGATTGTGAATTAAATTTTGGCTGTGAATTCGATTAGTTGTGAATTCACAAACAAAAAATTCTGGTTGTGAATTCGACTGGTTGTGAATCAGTGTGAATTCACAACCAAAAAATTTTGGTTGTGAATTCACACTGGTTGTGAATTGCGGGATTTTTTAAAGGGGTGATGTAAAGTGAACATTTTTTAAATTTTTAATGTGAAGGGTATTTTGGTAACAGTGGACATTTTTTAAGTTTTTTATTTTAGTGGATATTTTTTATCTTTACAATATGAAAATGGCCATTTTAAAAATCCACTCTTGCGCGAATATATATATTTATTAAAATGAAAATAGGAATACAATTAGCGAATTAAACAAAATGAAAATATGAGGAAGTATTTGGTTAACAAATGGAGTACATATTGTTTGTTTTGCAAAAATAATTAAAAAAAACTAATAATTGTCATTGTCAACTTGTTCGATTAAATGTCATTTTTATTTATTTTCTTTCTCTCTTTTTTTCGGTGGAATATGAATAGATGATTTCTTCTTTGAAAATCGATGAAACTTGGAAAATAATTTATGGGAACTTGACAGTTCATGTCAAAGTATTCAATACGATATGAATGTGAATCTGAATTACATGTAGATACGCGTAATTCACAATTAATTCGATATTCGTTTGCTCAAAAATTCGAGTCAGTTTTTTAATTTTTAGTTCTGAGCTATTTTTTTTTTATTGTTTGGACTTTTACATACCGTTCATATATATATATATGATATACTGGGATTGTATTCCCTCCGCCCACGAAAGAACTTCTTATCTTTCATTTTCGGACGTTCACAAAAAAACTTCATACCTATTTTTGGATTATACCCCACCACTTATAATTACTTACTTTTCACTTTTTCACAACTCTCAATATTAATTATAACAGATTTTCACAACTCTCAATACACTCAACAACTTTTTCTCAATTTTCAATACACTCAACAACTTTTTTCTTAAAACTCGTGTCATTCCCTCATAAGAAGTTCTTTTGTGGACGGAGGGAGTATTTTATACTCCCCTGAAAATAGTATGCACATCAGGCTCCGACATCAATTTTAATAAATAGTAATACACTCATCCGAGTGATGCACGGTGAATATCAAAATTAAACGATATTTTTAAATAAATAAATATAATTAAAATATAAATAAATGTAAAATATATTTTAGAAATAAAATAAAATAATTCACATCAATTAGTCAATAAAATTTCGAATTAAAAAACACAAATTTTCAACTTTGTATAAAGTGTAATAAGAATTATAGTTATTAAATAATTTTAAATTATTTAAGAATGAAAATTAACATGACACATTATTATTATAAAGAATTACACGTTGTAATAAATAAAAAAATATTTTTATACAGAAACACAAATAACGAGTTTGTGGTGGACATGCATAGTAAAATTATGAATAAGTTGAAAAAATGAAAATAAAAATAAGGGATTTGCAATGCAGTACTGTTTAAAAATAAAATGTGCACATTTTTATGAGATAGCACCGAAATGACAAAAATACATACTATTTCGGGGGAGGGGTATATATTTCGGTGTAGATATTGAATATAGCTTTTTAGCCTTTTACATTTACAAATAAACTTAAAGTGATGCTCTAAATATAATAAAAAGCATGCTTTATGGTTGCAATAACATATTTAGTAGTTGTTATTTATGAAATATATTTATGTGTGGAGAGAGATTAAGATAAATAGATGGAGGTTGAAGTATTGGAGGAGGCATTAGCCAAACAAATTGACGCTGTGTAGCTTTCGCATATGGGTTGGTTTGTCCTAATTTAGAATTGTGGTGAAGGAATCTATGCCCTAAAAAGATTATAATCCAACATTTTCCTAATTTTTCGCTCAAACGAATCGCTCTTTTATGTCAAAACTACATCTTCCATATGCCCTCATAATCAAATTTCTGATTTCATTTCTATATGCTCAAACTCCAGATCACACATGCTTTTCAATTTATCGTCTACTTACATAAATAACATTATATTCATGTTATTTGATAACAAGTACTTATTAGCTATTACAAAACTATAGAAATCCATGAATGCTGCACAACGCTTTTGATTTTGGAGAGTTAAAAAAACAAATCGAAATTGAAAATTTGAATCAAATCGATTAATTCGATTGGAATTTGGGTCAGTTTTGAGACCATTTTGATTTTTGGTTTGCTTCGCCTTTTTTTTTTTTTTTTTGAGAGAAATGTAAAGTCGGTCCGTTAAATATAGATTGGGCCGTTATTCACTAGAATTGTATGGGCTACTGCCTTAGCAAGTGGGCCAGAAACATATGGCCTATTCAGGTGCATGGACAATAAATATATTACTATTTGCTTTCACTTAATTCCTTTTTTTTATATATATATTGTGTTTATTTCCTTAATATTTTCATTTTGGACTTGATTTTCATCGTCCAGCTGGAGATCAGAATCCTATAATTAATACGTATTTCAAAAATCATAAATAAGAAGGGAAATGAGGATCATTATTGTTTCTTCTTTGTTAAAAAAACATCATAAACTTTAAAGACAGTTTGGGCTTAAATTATGACGTGAAGACCTGAAGTTGACGTGTATATTTACGTGGAAATTATATATTCCAAAAGCGGAATGTCGTTGTTTTAAGTTTAAGAACTGAAATAGCTGTTCCATGTTGTTCTACAAAAAACAATTATATGATCATTGCAATCGTATAATTTTTGCATTTTTCACATATTTTGTTATTTTTACAATTTTTATGAGTTAAAGTTCAGGAATAACGAAACTAAAATCGAGTTGCGGGCGAAGAGAGAGAGCCGGGAAAGAATAAGGAAATTAATTAGGGTTTCTAATAGTTTGCATTTATTTACTTATTATGGTAAACCTTATTTGTTAACCATATCAAGGAGGTAAATAAATGCAAACTATTTTGACGTGAAATCCATTGCAATTTGCAACTACTTCATTAATCCGTTTGGAAATGCATACCCACCTCATGTGTAGGAAGTTTACGACATAATTAATTTACTAAATCCATGTTTACTCGTTCTGTTGAAAGTTGTTGCACAATCTTGGTCGCATTTCCACAACAGGCATTACAAGAAGTGAAATATAAAAATAAATGAAATTTTCCATTGATGACTTATTTAACAAATACTAAATGTGTACAACTTCTTACAGTGGCAGATCAACTTTAAATTATTTTAAAGAAAAAAGAATAATGAACGAATGTGTTAGGCAGCCCTCAGAATGAACCTCATTTAAAAAAAGGAAATGAAGGCCTATTTGTTCCGGCCAACGAATTAAATTAAAGAATTCAAGTGATTAAATATTTAGCGGCAGCATTAATCTCTTCAAATTATGTAGGATTAATTAATTAAATGGTTCGTTTCTTTAGTTCCTCCTCCTCCTCCTCCACTTCGATCAAGTTCTTGATCACCACATCCGTCGCGTTAGCAAGAAATTCCGGCCAATCCCTGCATACACATACACAACAATATTAATAACTCGATCATACTATTATTACCAAAACATAGTATATGCATGTGTGTATTCATTTTAAATAAACTGAAATTTATTAATTATTATAATTAAAGTTGGATTAAATTAAGTGCAAGAGTAGTTACCCTCTTAAGGTGTCGAACGTCAATCCGACGGTGTACTTGGCCTCCTGGAGGGCGGCGCGGAAGCTGCGGAGGTCCTCGGGCGGGCGGGAGCCGTCGTCCTTGACACGGAGCTCGGAGGGCTTGACGTCGCAGAAGACGGGGACGATCCTCTTGTGGAGTTGGGTCATGAGGCTGAGCTCGTGGAGGCAGAAGTAGGAGTCGCAGTACATGGGCGAGAAGACGGCGATGCCGACCTTGCATTCCCCGATGGCCACGTCGATCTTGTCGAAGAGCCGGTCGCCGGCCTTCATGCTCTTGCTGTCCAGGAACGGGACGATGCCCAGCCCGCGGAGGTGGTGGTACAGCAGCCCCGCCACGTTCTTCTTCGTGTCCACGCCGCGGTGGTTGATGAACACGTCGCACGGGGGCCGCTGCTGCTGCCGGAGGAGCTGGTGGTGGCGCCCGATGGTGCTCACCACGGCGGAGGCTCGACGTTGCATGCTATACGTAAATATTAATTGAATGTGTGTTTGATGAGTATATAGCTAGTTTTGTATTTTAGCTGTTCTCTTTTTGGAAATAAAAGATGAGAGATTGAGATATTGATTGTAGGGGTCTTTATTAGACTGCGATTTATATATAGGGGGGTGCATTGATTTGTATGGAGGTTTGATTTTGAATGAGAAAAAATGGTGATGTCTACTAATCAGAATGTTGGACTGTTTGAAAAATATGTAGTGGGTTTGATGTTTGACAAGGAAAAAAGAGAGTAAAAGGGTTGAATGAATTGACTCTTTTAGGGGAACCAATTACCAAGGACTGTTTAATCCTTCAAAGACGCTAATATATAATTTTATACATTTGCTTCTTCATTAGGGGAACCAATTAATTAATTAGAGCATGTAACTTTCTTTTTTATATATCTAATTTTGTATAAATTTTGCCTCTAAATATATGAATTATAATTTTTTTTATTTTGCATACGACAAATAATTTCAGTTAATGAATGATAAGGTGAAAGTTGGAATTGTCCACGTGATTTAAATGAAAATCTTCCTAAACGACTTAGTTGAGCTAATAATGAAACGTTATCATTTCATTACAAAATAATTCCCAATTTCTTATATTGCCATTTAAAACATTATTTTTCGCAATTGGCTTAGAGAGGTGTGAGTTCACGATTCAAATCCATAATTCACGATTCAGGATTGTGAAGGTTGTAGTTCGTGATTCAGGATTTTGTGTTTGCCATATATCTATATATATCGATTTAGGAGTTTGCGATTGACTTGTGGCGTTGTAAAGTAAATGTTCTACGATTACAAAATTAGAATAAAACAAAACTTTGTGAATCTCAAGGTAGGATTCATAGTTCATGTGTAAAATAAAAAAGAGTTGGTCTTAGGTGCAATCTGATTGTAGATCTTGGGTACAACTGGTTGTACCGTACAACCGTGTTGCACCCTGACCCGCATCCTGGTCTGAATTGTGTAAATGACACTATTCGGTTATACATATGACACTACATGTAATTAACACTATTCGGTTATACATATGACACTGCATGTAATTAACACTATTCGGTTATACAAATGATACTGCGTATAAATGACACTATAACATTATAAATAACACTGTATATAATTGACACTATTAAAGGCATGGCTGGTAAGCCTGGTATGAAGGAATGGAACGATGATTCCTGCGTTCATTCTCAATCTTATGGTTGGTACGATTTCTGTAATGGGAATTGCCATTCCCGATGGAATGCCTATTCTCATGCATATGAGATTAGTCATTCCTTCCCTTCCTCATGGTATTATGTATTCCCACGGATATGAGATTACTTTATAATAAAAGTTTATTTTTTTAATTAAATATTAATAATAATAATAATAATAATAATAATAATAATAATAATAAATAGTAAAATAATTTAATATTATTAATATAATAATTAATAATAATTGCAAAAATAATAAAATAATTTTAATAATAATATAATATAATATAATTAATAATAATAATAATAAATAAATAAATAAATAATATTAATAGCAAAATAATAAATAATAATGATAATATTATAGTAAAATAATAAATAAATAATATTAATAGTAAAATAATGATAATAAATAATAAAAAATATATATAAATAAATAATAATAATAACAATAATAAATGAAAGTAATAATAATAAATTATTATTATATTAATTTTATTTCATTCTTATCCATTCATTCCTCGTAAATACCAACTATAGGAATCATATATTTCATTCCATTTCATTCTCATTATCATTCCATTCAAAAATTCATTCTATTCCTTTCTAATTTCATTCCTGCATACTAGCCACCACCTAAGTTATACAAATGACACTAACAGTGTAAATGACACTATTCGGTTATAAAAATGACGCTGCCTATAATTGACATTATTTGGTTATACAAATGACACACTACTATAACATTTAAAAATATCATAGAGTCATTTGTATAACTGAATAGTGTAATTTATAATGTTATAGTGTCATTTGTATAACCGAATAGTGTCAATTATAGACAGTGCCATTTGTATAATTGAATAGTGTCAATTATAGGTAGCGTCATCCGTATACCTTAACAGTGTCATTTACATGGTTTAGGTCAGGATGCGGGTTAGGGTGCAATCTGATTGTACGGTACAACCAATTGTACCCAATTTTTAGGAATAAAAAATATGCAAAAGTTAGTATATTTAGGGGCTAATATTACTCCTTAATTAAATTATGAATAGTTTTGATAATTATATTCGACCCGATTTCATTTGGATGTAGCTTATACAGCTTTTAAAAAGCGTCGGCAAGGTGATCCCCTCCCACCTTTCCTCTTTGTGCTCTGTGCGCAGGGCCTCTCTTCCTTGTTCCACTCGGCGTCGCAACAAGGCCACATTCACGGTGTCCCGATTATTCCAAGGGAGGTGTCTATTACGCATCTATTTTTTGCGGATGACTCACTGATTTTCTTTAAAGCAGATCGATCTGAGGCTGCTGCTATCAAACAGATTCTTCAAAAGTATGAACTGGCGTCGGGACAGAGAATTAACTTTGAGAAGTCATCGGCTTCTTTCAGCCCGAATACTCAGCGTCGGCATCAGGATTCAGTACTTGAGTGCCTTGGTGTTCAGGAGGGCAATGGTATTCAAAAGTACTTAGGGCTGCCTGCTTTTTCTCTCCGACAAAAAAGGCTTCAGTTTAGTTACTTGATCGAGAAAGTCCAAAAAAAGCTCCTCAATTGGGGGCAACGGGAGTTCTCAGGAGGAGGTAGAGAAGTTTTGATTAAAGCGGTTATCCAGGCGATTCCCACGTATGCAATGCAGTGTTTCAAACTGCCCGATTCTATCTGTGAGGATATTGACAAACATGGTTTTCGTACCTCAATTCCACATGATTTGTTGTCATTTTCCTTCATGTTTTGTTTGCCAATGCGTGTTTGTACCATAATGTTGAGTTTTATGAAGATTTGATGTCTTGGTGTAGTTTTGGAGTAATTTCAGGAAAAATCAAGGATTAATTGGAGGATTTTGAAGATATGAGATTGAAGTACGTCTCGAGAGGAATCCGTGAGCGCAAACGGCGACCAAATCCGAGTCCAGACGAGGGAGAACGGAGCAAAACGAGCGGACTGTGCAAAACGCCCAGTACCCCGCGGTCACCACCCGCGGCCGCGGGGTAAGACCGCGGGTCAGCTATTCCCGACTCAGAAGACAACCGCGGTCACCACCCGCGGCCGCGGGGCGGGACCGCGGGTCCCCTGAGCATCCCCCACGTTTGAAGGCCGCGGACGCGGGCCGTGACCGCGGGAAAAGGGCGGGGCTCCCCCAAGTGGACCCCAAACGCGATTTTAGCCTCAAAACTCCATTTTTCTCTTCTTTTCCCCAATCATTCACCACACACACCCACTTCATCTTCCCCAACTCTCCAATCCCAAACCCTAGCCTCCATTCTCTACCATTTTTTCTCTCTTCCACACACAAAAACAACACCAAAATCAAATAAAGAAGGGGAAGACTTGGAAAGGAGCTCATCAAGACTACATGATTGAAGATCAAGATTATAGGATTTGTCTATGAATCTCTATCTCTCTATATCTTTATTTATGTTTTCTTATGACTTGAGATTTGCTTTTATTATGAATATGCTTGGCTAAAATCTCTTATCTTAGGGATTAGATTAGATGGATTTGTAATGGATTGATTTCTTTGTTCAATATATATTTTGATTGTGCTTATTGTTATCTTTTCAAGTCCTAGATTTATCTCTTGTATGATTGGTTGGCCACCTTTTGTGCATTTCTAATTTGTGATTTGAATCGGGAGAGGATAATTACAATAGATTAGGAGTTTGATACATATCATCTCAATAAACCGGGAGGTTGAGAAGTGGGTGAGGGCTTGTTGATCTTTTGTGCTCTTGGGAGTTATAGGTTAGAAATTGACCGGGGACGGCAATTATGACCCGTAATCTACTGTTTTAGTCGTCCGGGAGGGGGCTAAAACTAGTGGGGAGATCGCCCTAGATAAGTAGGCCATATCAAGATTTATATTGATTTAGATTGAAGTTCATTACGATCCATCGAAATCTAGTCCCTAGGATAACTTTCATTCGAGTCATTCCCCAATTTATTAACTAGTTTATCTTGTTGTTATTTTATTTACTTGCTTTATTTAGCTTTGTTTTAGTTCTCAATATCTCTTCATCTTTGGTTTGTCTAAATAGATTGAAAACAACTTATTAATAATATTTAGAAGTTTGAATTCACCAATCCTTGTGGGATACGACCTTGCTTCCCTATGTTGCAACTACACCGTATACTTGCGGCGTGGTGAAAATAATAGCGAACAAGTTTTTGGCGCCGTTGCCGGGGATTGGTTGAGTTTTTACTTTTGATATTGTGAAAAGTTGTTTTTATCTAATTTAGATATTGTTTTTATGTTTGTTTATTTATATGTTTATTTATTTTTGTTAGAGAAAATTGCTCCACAACCGTAAAAGCGGCACTAAAAATGGATGATGGAAGGAATGAGTTGGTTGAGCAACTCCAACTACAATTGGCGTTGATGCAACTTAAGTTGCGTGTTTTGGAAGCCAAAAGAAATTGTAGGCAACCAATTGTTCGCAATTATTTTCACCACGCCGCAAGTATACGGTGTAGTTGCAATATAAGGGAAGCAAGGTCGTATCCCACAAGGATTGGTGAATTCAAACTTCTAAATACCATTAATAAGTTGTTTTCAATCTATTTAGACAACCAAAGATGAAGAGATATTAAAGGTTAAATCAAAGTTAAATTAAAGCAAGCAAACTAAATAACAAAAATATAAACTTAATTAATAAATTGGGGAATGACTCGAAGGAAAGTTATCCTAGGGACTAGATTTCGATGGATCGTAATGAACTTCAATCTAAATCAATATAAATCTTGATATGGCCTACTTATCTAGGGCGATCTCCCCACTAGTTTTAGCCCCCTCCCGGACGACTAAAACAGTAGATTACGGGTCATAATTGCCGTCCCCGGTCAATTTCTAACCTATAACTCCCAAGAGCACAAAAGATCAACACGCCCTCACCCACCTCTCAACCTCCCGGTTTATTGAGATGATATGTATCAAACTCCTAATCTATTGTAATTATCCTCTCCCGATTCAAATCACAAATTAGAAATGCACAAAAGGTGGCCAACCAATCATACAAGAGATAAATCTAGGACTTGAAAAGATAACAATAAGCACAATCAAGATATATATTGAACAAAGAAATCAATCCATTACAAATCCATCTAATCTAATCCCTAAGATAAGAGATTTTAGCCAAGCATATTCATAATAAAAGCAAATCTCAAGTCATAAGAAAACATAAATAAAGATATAGAGAGATAGAGATTCATAGACAAATCCTATAATCTTGATCTTCAATCATGTAGTCTTGATGAGCTCCTTTCCAAGTCTTCCCCTTCTTTATTTGATTTTGGTGTTGTTTTTGTGTGTGGAAGAGAGAAAAAATGGTAGAGAATGGAGGCTAGGGTTTGGGATTGGAGAGTTGGGGAAGATGAAGTGGGTGTGTGTGGTGAATGAATGGGGAAAGGAAGAGAAAAATGGAGTTTTGAGGCTAAAATCGCGTTTGGGGTCCATTTGGGGGAGCCCCGCCCTTTTCCTGCGGTCACGGCCCGCGTCCGCGGCCTTCAAACGTGGGGGATGCTCAGGGGACCCGCGGTCCCGCCCCGCGGCCGCGGGTGGTGACCGCGGGTGTCTCCTGAGTCGGGGGCAGCTGACCCGCGGTCCCACCCCGCGGCCGCGGGTGGTGACCGCGGGCTACTGGGCGTTATGCGCAGTCCGCTCGTTTTGCTCCGTTCTCCCTCGTCCGGACTCGGATTTGATCGCCGTTTGCGCTCACGGATTCCTCTCGAGACGTACTTCAATATAATATCTTCAAAATCCTCCAATTAATCCTTGATGTTTCCTGAAATTACTCCAAAACTACACCAAGACATCAAATCTTCATAAAACTCAACATTATGGTACAAACACGCATTGGCAAGCAAAATATGAAGGGAAATGACAACAAATCATGTGGAATTGAGGTACGAAAACCATGTTTGTCAACCCCCCCAAACTTAAAGCGTTGTTTGTCCCCAAACAACAAAGAGAAGAGAAATAAAAGATAACAAACATGTGAGAATGAATTGGTGTCATTTCAAGGGCTTCAATTTTTTCAAAATATTTCACTAGTGTATCACAAGTAGATATGCATTTCAAGAAGTCACAAGTGATAGTAAGTTCAACATTATAGCCTCCAAGCTTGAATCCTCACAAGGTGAATGTTTCAATGATGCACTCGACTCTCAAGTGTTTAGAATGGACGTGTTTACACTCAATTCGAAACAATGCATGCAATCTACCATAGGCTTGCCATTTGTCCTAACTCTCTATGCTTCAATGTGTTATAAATAGAGATCAAAAAGGGCTTTCATTGGGTTGTAATGAGGGCTCTTTGGTAAGGTGAGTAGTTTTTTAGGCAAAGTGACTCATCCCACAATCCATCAATCACAATGAACAAATCAACTTCACCATTTCTCTTATCAATCATAAACCAAAATCCCTACATTTCATCTTTTCATCCTTAGTGATATCTATCATGGCTATGCTTCAAAAGGCAAATCACTCCCCTTTATGCTCTTTTATTCACATTCATTTTCATTTCTTTTTCTTTTTGAGCTCATAGGGGATTAGTGATTTTCACACAATCAAAGCTTGATAAGCAATTTCAATCATTTCCCAAACTTTTTTCTTCATCAAAGCAACCACTAACACTCTAAGTTCTACCCCTTTATCATTGGTTCATTCAAAGAAAGGCTACAAGGCACAAAAGGGGTAAACTAGGATCATATGAGAATTTGGCACAATTGGGGTCAAGTGGCTAACAAAGATGGCCTTAAATCACTTCAATATTAACAACACATCTACTTTTATTTTCAAGAGAGGACTCATGGCAAGTTCTAGAGACCAACATACATGCTCAATCGATTTACACTCAAGAACAAAATGAGATTGTGATAATATGACAATCAATGGCTCAAATCTTACAAGCTCATTATCAAGTTCTTGGAGGCAAAACATTTAACTCACTTGTCACAAGTTCAAACTTTTCATGCATAATCCACAAGTGATACACACAATTTCTTTTCAAAAGCAACATTCATATCATAAGCCCAACACACATTTCATCCAACTCATGTTTTTCAACAATCAAGCTCAAAAACAAAAGACAAGGAAAAGCTCAAAAACAGAGACAAAATCTCATTATTCGAAAACTAAACTAACTAAATAAATAAACAACGGATAAACGAGATAAGTAACCCATCTTCACCCTCCCCCCAAACTTATTTCACACAAAGGAGAAATAAGTTTGGATGAAGGAGAAAATGGTTACTTGTCTCGTACTCACAAACGAGGTGGAGGCTTAGGTGGTGGCCATTTCTCATCAAATTTGCATGCTCCATCCACCGCGACCCAAAAATATGGTGGCTTTGCAATTCTTGAGACATCCCGGGCGTCATGGTAATCTCGTTCACCATCTAGAGTACCACCACACTCAAACAATTCCTTATTAGACAAATCAAAGTGAAAATCAAAAGATGAAGATAAATAAAAGTGAAAGAAGCAAGCCTTCATAGAATCGCCTGTGGCGAGGTAAGGATCGACAAAATTTTTGACTTTGCATTCTTTAAAACTTGTGAAATCTTCATCTTTTTGGAATTGTAGAGGTTGCGTTGGAAAAGTTGGGCTCTCGACTTCAAGGGGTTTGGAGAATTGATCCTCATCTTCTTCATACTCTTCTTCAACTTCTTGAGGCTCTTCACTTAGCATTGGCATTGGTTCCTCATACAAGGTTCCATTTTGAAGGCTAATGGCCATGCACAAATCATCAATTCGCTTTTGATTTTCCATAGTGGTAGCCAAAGACCTTCTTTGCTCTTCTAGCATAACCTCCGATTTTGCTAGACTTTTTTCTATCCAAGCTTGTGTAGCTATGAAGCATTGAAGGAGATCGTCTTTTGAATTTGATTTCTCCTCTTGATAGTATCGATTTCCCCCTTGGAAGCCTTCTTGAGTGGAATAAGAAATTTCATAATTCCAACTATTGAAATGGTCCTCATACTCCAATGGTGATTGCCACTCCATGGCATTGCACCCCATGTCATAAAAGTCACCATAGGAAGGTGTTGGTTGGAAGGCTTTTTGGATCATTGGTTGCCTACAATTTCTTTTGGCTTCCAAAACACGCAACTTAAGTTGCATCAACGCCAATTGTAGTTGGAGTTGCTCAACCAACTCATTCCTTCCATCATCCATTTTTGGTGCCGCTTTTACGGTTGTGGAGCAATTTTCTCTAACAAAAACAAATAAACATATAAATAAACAAACATAAAAACAATATCTAAATTAGATAAAAACAACTTTTCACAATATCAAAAGTAAAAACTCAACCAATCCCCGGCAACGGCGCCAAAAACTTGTTCGCAATTATTTTCACCACGCCGCAAGTATACGGTGTAGTTGCAATATAAGGGAAGCAAGGTCGTATCCCACAAGGATTGGTGAATTCAAACTTCTAAATACCATTAATAAGTTGTTTTCAATCTATTTAGACAACCAAAGATGAAGAGATATTAAAGGTTAAATCAAAGTTAAATTAAAGCAAGCAAACTAAATAACAAAAATATAAACTTAATTAATAAATTGGGGAATGACTCGAAGGAAAGTTATCCTAGGGACTAGATTTCGATGGATCGTAATGAACTTCAATCTAAATCAATATAAATCTTGATATGGCCTACTTATCTAGGGCGATCTCCCCACTAGTTTTAGCCCCCTCCCGGACGACTAAAACAGTAGATTACGGGTCATAATTGCCGTCCCCGGTCAATTTCTAACCTATAACTCCCAAGAGCACAAAAGATCAACACGCCCTCACCCACCTCTCAACCTCCCGGTTTATTGAGATGATATGTATCAAACTCCTAATCTATTGTAATTATCCTCTCCCGATTCAAATCACAAATTAGAAATGCACAAAAGGTGGCCAACCAATCATACAAGAGATAAATCTAGGACTTGAAAAGATAACAATAAGCACAATCAAGATATATATTGAACAAAGAAATCAATCCATTACAAATCCATCTAATCTAATCCCTAAGATAAGAGATTTTAGCCAAGCATATTCATAATAAAAGCAAATCTCAAGTCATAAGAAAACATAAATAAAGATATAGAGAGATAGAGATTCATAGACAAATCCTATAATCTTGATCTTCAATCATGTAGTCTTGATGAGCTCCTTTCCAAGTCTTCCCCTTCTTTATTTGATTTTGGTGTTGTTTTTGTGTGTGGAAGAGAGAAAAAATGGTAGAGAATGGAGGCTAGGGTTTGGGATTGGAGAGTTGGGGAAGATGAAGTGGGTGTGTGTGGTGAATGAATGGGGAAAGGAAGAGAAAAATGGAGTTTTGAGGCTAAAATCGCGTTTGGGGTCCATTTGGGGGAGCCCCGCCCTTTTCCCGCGGTCACGGCCCGCGTCCGCGGCCTTCAAACGTGGGGGATGCTCAGGGGACCCGCGGTCCCGCCCCGCGGCCGCGGGTGGTGACCGCGGGTGTCTCCTGAGTCGGGGGCAGCTGACCCGCGGTCCCACCCCGCGGCCGCGGGTGGTGACCGCGGGCTACTGGGCGTTATGCGCAGTCCGCTCGTTTTGCTCCGTTCTCCCTCGTCCGGACTCGGATTTGATCGCCGTTTGCGCTCACGGATTCCTCTCGAGACGTACTTCAATATAATATCTTCAAAATCCTCCAATTAATCCTTGATTTTTCCTGAAATTACTCCAAAACTACACCAAGACATCAAATCTTCATAAAACTCAACATTATGGTACAAACACGCATTGGCAAGCAAAATATGAAGGGAAATGACAACAAATCATGTGGAATTGAGGTACGAAAACCATGTTTGTCACCAATGATCCAAAAAGCCTTCCAACCAACACCTTCCTATGGTGAGTATTATGACATGGGGTGCAATGCCATGGAGTGGCAATCACCATTGGAGTATGAGGACCATTTCAATAGTTGGAATTATGAAAATTCTTATTCCACTCAAGAAGGCTTCCAAGGGGGAAATCGATACTATCAAGTGGAGAAATCGAATTCGAAAGACGATCTCCTACAATGCTTCTTAACTACACAAGCTTGGATAGAAAAAAGTCTAGCAAAATCGGAGGTTATGCTAGATGAGCAAAGGAGGTCTTTGGCTACCACTATGGAAAATCAAAAGCGAATTGATGATTTGTGCATGGCCATTAGCCTACGGAATGGAACCTTGTATGAGGAACCAATGCCGATGCTAAGTGAAGAGCCTCAAGAAGTTGAAGAAGAGTATAAAGAAGATGAGGATCAATTCTCCAAACCCCTTGAAGTTGAGAGCCCAACTTTTCCAACGCAACCTCTACAATTCCAAAAAGATGAAGATTTCACAAGCTTTAAAGAATGCAAAGTCAAAAATTTTGTCGATCCTTACCTCGACATGGGCGATTCTATGAAGGCTTGCTTCTTTCACTTTTATTTATCTTCATCTTTTGATTTTTATTTTGATTTATCTAATAAGGAATTGTTTGAGTGTTGTGGTACTTTAGATGGTGAACGAGATTACCATGACGCCCGGGATGTCTCAAGAATTGCAAAGCCACCATATTTTTGGATCGCGACGGATGGAGCATGCAAATTTGATGAGAAATGGCCACCGCCTAAGCCTCCACCTCGCTTGTGAGTACGAGACAAGTGACCATTTTCTCCTTCATCCAAACATATTTCTCCTTTGTGTGAAATAAGTTTGGGGGAGGGTGAAGACGGGTTACTTATCTCATTTATTCCGTCGTTGTTTATTTATTTAGTTAGTTTAGTTTTCGAATAATGAGATTTTGTCTATTTTCTTGAGCTTTTCCATGTCTCTTGAGTTTGAGCTTGATTGTTGAAAAACATGAGTTGGATGAAATGTGTGTTGGGCTTATGATATGAATCGTTTCTTGGAAAAATTGTGTGTATCACTTGTGGATTATGCATGAAAAGTTTGAACTTGTGACAAGTGAGTTAAATGTTTTGCCTCCAAGAACTTGAAAATGAGCTTGTAAGAATTGAGCCTTTGATTGTCATACATTTACAATCTCATTTTGTTCTTGAGTGTAAATCATTTGAGCATGTGTGTTGATCTCTAGAACTTGCCATGAGTCCTCTCTTGAAAATAAAAGTAGATGTGTTGTTAATATTGAAGTGATTTAAGGCCATCCTTGTTAGCCACTTGACTTAAATTGTGTCCAAATTCTCATATGATCCTAGTTTACCCTCTTTGTGCCTTGTAGCATTTCTTTGAATTAACCAATGATGGGTAGAACTTAGATTGTTAGTGGTTACTTTGATGAAAATGTTTGGGAAATGATTGAAATTGCTTATCAAGCTTTGATTGAGTGAAAATCACTAGTCCCCTATGAGCTTAAAAAGAAAAAAAAAAGAAAAAAAAAATGAAAATGAATGTGAATAAAAGAGCATAAAGGGGAGTGATTTGCCTTTTGAATCATATCATGATAAGTATCACTAAGGGTGAAAAGAAGAAATGTGGGGATATTGGTTTTTGATTGATTAAAAAAGAGAAATGGTGAATTTGACTTGTTCATTGTGATTGTTAGATTGTGGAATATGAGTCATTTGCCTAAAAACACCTCACCTCACCAAAGAGCCCTCATTACAACCTTAAGAAAAGCCCTTGTTGATCATTATTTATAACACATTGAAGTATAGAGAGTTAGGATAAATGGCAAGCTTATGGTAGATTGCATACATTGTTTCAATTTGAGTGCAAACACGCCCAATCTAAACACTTGAGAGTTGAGTGCATCATTGAAACATCCACATTTGTGAGGATTCAAGCTTGGAGGCCATAATATTGAACTCTTCATCACTTGTGATTTCTTGGAATGCATTTCTACTTGTGATACACTTTTGAAAGATTTTTGAAATTGTTGAAGCCCTTGAAATGACACCAATTCATTCTCACATGTTTGTTATCTTTTATTTCTCTTCTCTTTGTTGTTTGGGGACAAACAACGCTTTAAATTTGGGGGCTAGGATATCAACCGGATGTGTGCGGGTTTTTGGTGGGGAGACAAAGATAACAAGCGGAAATTGCATTGGCAGCGTTGGAATTCCTTGTGCCGGCCTAAGGAATTGGGAGGGATGGGTTTTCGGGATTTGCAGAATTTTAATAAAGCCCTCCTTGCTAAACAGTTGTAGCGATTAATTCGGAACCCGGACTCGCTTGTGGCCTAAGTTTTTAAAGGCCGTTATTACATAAATATGGATATAATGGAGGCGCCGGTGAGGGCGGGAGCATCTTTTATTTGGTGGTCTCTTGTTTGGAGTCGGGATCTTGTTGACCGAGGCAAATTTTGGAAGGTTGGTAATGGAGAGAATATACGCGTGTTTCAAGATTCTTGGGTAAAGAATGGTAACGAGGGTCGGTTGGTTGGGAAAGATGGACGTGATCAGGTGGGGCAGATGAAAGTCGCGGCATTGATTGATGATGAAGAGAGGAATTGGAATAAACCTCTGCTCGATCAACTCCTTTGGCCTCCAGATGTGGATCGAGTTCTTCTTACGCCGATTGCTGAACATGGCGAAGTTGATGAGATTGCATGGCGCTTCGAACCTAAAGGTCAGTTCTCGGTTAAATCCGCGTACCTACTTGCGATTGGCTTTTATAATCAACACCCCTCAACTAGTACAAGAGAGATGAAGTGGTGGAGTAGGTATGTATGGCGTCTGTCTATTCCGCCGAAAGCGAGGGTCTTCATGTGGCGAGCTTTCATGAATTTGATACCGACGCAGCTTAACCTTATGAGACACCACGTTCCGGTTGAAGGCACCTGCCTTAGTTGCGGGAGCGGCTGGGATACGACAGAGCATGGTCTGCTGTACTGCTCAGAGGTACGGCGGACATGGAAGGGGAGTATTTTCTGGGCTACTTTGCAGAAGGCACGAGGACTTGAGTTGATGGAGGTGGCTGGAGCTATCCATGAGAGATTCAGTAAAGAAGAATATGAGCTGTGGGTGATTATGGTGTGGCAGATTTGGGTTGAAAAGTGTAAGTTTCAATATGGGGAGGGAGAATCTTTCAATGCTCCTTCGGTGCATGAGTGCATGGCTTTATGGGAAAGCTTTCAAAGTGCTAAACCGGCGTTTGCGATGAGTACGGTTATGGGGTTGTCGTTGGGGGATAGGAAGTGGAAGAGGCCGAAGAGCGGTGAGTTCCGAGTGGATGTTGATGTCCTCTTTGATGAAGGAGCGAGAGCTTTTGGTGTGGGGGTGATTGTCCGTGATGAGATGGGGAAGATATGTGCTGCAATGTCTAAGAAAACTCAACCTTCGAGGAACACTATGATAGCGGAAGTTATGGCGGTGGTGGCGGGTATTGTGTTTTGTGTGGAGTGTGATTTAAAGCCGATACGCATTTATACTGACTCTATGTTGGCAGCGAGAGTTATGGCAAATCCGAAGGAGGAGGCTAATTTTTTACCGGAAGATTTACTAGAGATTGTTAATACTGCCCGAGATAGTATTCTTATTGGAGTTTTTCATATGTATAGGTCGGCGAATGAAGCCGCTCATAGTTTAGCGCAGTATGCGCGTCTGATTGATGGTTGTTGCCAGTGGACGCAAGATTTTCCACAGTGGCTTAGGGACATTGTACGTAGGGGTGTAAGTGAGTCGAGCTAACTCACGAGCTACTCGGGATCGACTCAAAAATTACTCGAAATCGACTCGGTATAAGTCGAGTCGAGCTCGAGCTCGAGCTACTCGACTAGGTATCGAGGCCGAGTTCGAGTTTCACCATACTCGACTCGTTAGTAGGGATGGCAATGGATCCGAGACCCGGTCCAGATCCGCGGATCTAGACCCTTTTTTCCGGATCTGGATCTTGCAAAATTTGGACCCGGCGGATCTGGACCCTTCTCTAAAAAATCGGATCCGGATCTGGAGTAGTAAATAGAAAACCCAGATCCGGTCCAGATCCGATCCAGATTCGGATATGGACCCGGTTATAATTAATATATAATATTTTTATTTTTTATTTTTTCCAACCCCTAAACATAACAATTCAATTTCAGATTTCAGATACCCTAGCCCTACTTCTTCCCACCCGCCGCGCCGCTCATCTATCCCTCACCCGCGCCGCTCACCAAACTTCCGGTGGTCCACCTCCGATATTGGCCGCTCCTGTCTCCCCCACCCGAAATCCCTCTCGGCGGTCTCGGACAGTCCAGACGCAAGGCAACGGCGACCACCGCACCATCTACATACACCTTCGTCTTCGTCCACCTCCGGTCTCAGCCCCTCCGTCTCCGTCCACCTCCGGTATCGGCCCCGCTACTCTCCGGCCGCTGCTCATCCTCCCAAGTCCCAGGTAAACCTTCGAATTTCTATCACCGTTTTTTAGTTTTACAGAATACATTCAGCTGCAAATCCTAAGAAAAAAGATTATGAATTTGAATCTTAATTATAGGTAGAATTTGTCGCATCCACATTTGGGGTTTTCATTTGTGATTGAAAAAATTGTAATGCGAAAAGTAAAAGTAAAAGCAAATAATTTAATTTGTGATTGAAAAAAAGTTAGTTAAATTATAATGCGAGAATATATAATACTAATTCATTGTATTGAAGTGGAATCACTAAAAACCAAAGTCATTCCACTATTCCATGCACGGGAATGAAGAAATATAGCATGGAAATGTATTATATTTTCTGTCACCATTTCTGTGTTCATTCAGCTGCGAATTTCTGTATATTTGTGTGTTCATTTTAGTGCGAATTTCTGTGTTCATTTTCGTGTTCATTCAGCTCAATATTAGGATTAATATGTTTTGTGTTTATTTTTGTTTTTTGTAGAAAATGGAATAACAATCCATTAATTCAAATAGTGAAACTATTCACTCTCAAACACCAAATGATGGGGCAACCGGCGTGGTTGAAGGCTTTGTTGACCTTCAAGAGGGAGATAACAATACCACTGAGGCTTCCAAAGAAAATGAAGCAAATCCAATTAGTGGTGTTTGGTTTTAAATGGACTATGATGTTCTTATTTATTTTAGATTGTTTAGTTTTAAATGGATTATGATGTATTTTTTGTTCTTAAATGATTGTTGAAACTTTAGACAATTGTTATGATTTTTATTTTAAAGTTTAATTAGCTTAGAATTTATTTTAGAAAAGAAAATAATATGGATCCGGGTCTGGACCCGAGATCCTATGGATCTTATGGATCTGGGTCTGGATCCCACTTTTTTGGATCCAATGGATCTGGACCGGATCTGGATCTAAGTAAAAAAACATGGATCTGGATCTGGACCAAGCAGGATCCGGTCCAGATCCGGCCCATTGCCATCCCTACTCGTTAGGCTCGCGAGCCTAATCGAGCTTTCAAACAAATTACGATTTTATCCCTATATTATAGCTTAATTACTAATATAGCTCATAATATATACAATTTGTTGAAACATGTATGAGACGAGCTTAAACGAGCTCGAGCTCACCGAGCCTAAACGAGCTCGAGTTCGATTAAGATTCAATAATCGAGTCGAGCTCGAGCTCATCGAATATGCAATCGAGTCGAGCTCGAGCTCATCGAATATGCAATCGAGTCGAGCTCGAGCTCAAAAATCTCAAACTCGAGCGAGTCGAGCTCGAGCTCGAGCTTGATACATATAGACCGAGCTCGAGCTCGAGTATGTCAATACTCGACTCGACTCGGCACATTTACACCCCTAATTGTACGTCTTGACATTGAGTAATAAAGTCGTACGTTTTCCCTCTCAAAAAAGCGTCCGTTTTTTAACTTTAATTGTCATAGCTAATACTCCTTAATTAAATTATGACTAATTATGAGTTATTTTAATTTGTTCATTAAAATTTGGTGACACCCGTATTTCACATATTAATGACAGAAAAGTTTTGTCGAAGATCTGTCGTTAAATTCAATCATGGGATTTTTTGTCCTTAATATTTTTTCACGATTAATATAAATGATGCTGATTTTTCATCGATTTTTCCTCGCGAAAAAAATTTAACGACGGCTTTTTTGTATTCTAGGACGGGTATTTCCGGCTAATCATTAAGCACGAAGGCTTTTTTTTGCTAATCACGAAAATTATGCTTAGTAGAAGGCTTTTTTGCTAATCACGAAGGCGAGATAATTATTTAGCCCACTTTAGGGATATTAAGCATAATTCTTTAAGTCCAATATTTTCGAAAAATGCATAAAATTTGTACAATTAATATAGAAAAAAGGTAGCAGCTTCAAAGTAATTTAAGGCTTTGAAAAAGAAAGATTTCAAATTAAATTTTACAATTGACTGTTTCAATCTCCAAATCCTTGTTGGCTTCTGATTATGCAATTGAGAGATTTATGGGAATGCGAACTCCTAATTTTCTCACTTTCCTACAATTAGGATAGGAAAGTGAGAATTTTATCCACCAGAATTTTAGAATGTCCGATTTAGTCAGTGAAGAATATATACTCAAAAACTCAGTCCTCATGAAATTTCTTATTCATTAATTATTTTTAATAACAATTTATTAATTCTCAATTAAAATTTATTAATCCTTATACATGCATACATTAAGAGGGTGTTTACTTTTAAGAATTAGTCTTGATAAATAAAAATAGTAGATGTGGTCTTGGGTACACTCATATACCCGAGTTGACCCGTACCCAGATCTTGATCCGCATTCTGATCCAAACTCGCATCATGACTTAAATCGTGTAAATGACACTGCATGTAATTGACATTATTTTGTTATACAAATGACACTACAACATTGTAAATGACACTATGTATATTTGACATCATTTAGAAATATAAATGACACTTCCTGTAATTGACGCTATAAGATTGTAAATGATATTATAATATTTTAAATAACACTATAAGATTGAAATGACACTATAACGTTTTAAAATATTACAATGTCAATTATATAATTGAACAGTGTCAATTATAAGCAGTATCATTTGTATAATTGAATAGTATCATTTACACGATTTGGGTCAGGATGCGGGTTTGAATTAGCATGCAGGTTATGATTTGGGTACGGGTCAACTTGAGTGTACATGAGATTTTGAGAAAATAGTAAGCTAATCTATTGTTTACTTTAATTGATTGAAACTTTGGAATATCCCAAGACCCTTGATTATTTCATATTTGAGCTAGTTTTGCTTGATTTTTATTCCATTAAAAGAATGAGAAATCATAATGTTAAGGATAAAAAAAAATGATAATGCAAAATACTCCCTCGGTCCACCAAAAATATGCCACAATTTCATTTTTCGTCCGTCCCCAAAAAATATGCCACATCCATTTTTAGTAGTAGGGTCCACACCATTCCACTCACATTTAAAGTGAGACCCTTACTCCACTACCAACTTCACTCACATTTTATTAAAACTCGTGCCGAAAGTAAAGTGACATATTTTTGATGAACGGAGGGAGTAAGTGTTCACTAGGAAAAAAAAATATTTTTTTTTAACGATAATTATACTTTTCTAGCTTGAAATTCAACATAGCAAAAATAAAGGAGGATGTTTTAATTTTGTACGTATAGGAAGACTTGAGAGTAAGAACGCAGCAGATGAAGTAGTTGTCCGGTCGATACGTGCAGTGCATCCCGTGGTCTTGAATTCATTAGCGTCACTCTCGCACGCACAACTCATGTTACTTTCACTATATTACACACACACACACACACACATATAACACTTATGATTTATCCAAGTCATTTTCTTTAACCCCACACTTATCTGTCTTTTCAATTCTCCACCTACGTTAATTAATTCATTCATATTGTGAAAGATTATGTATGTGGTGTTATAAGTGGGCCAGGTCAAAAAAAATTAAAATTACTACAAAAGCTTCAACTTAATTAAACTGTAGGTGATCATACACTAGTTAATTATTTGTCATTTAATTACTTTTTCAAATTCGTTATACAGATATTAGTTCTTACTCGATCGGGTAAACCTCTATCCGTATAAAATATTTTGAAAACGTGATTGATAGCTACAATCAAAGTCCTCTTAACTTCACATTTCACTATGATAAGTATCCAAAATAAATGTCGGCCGTGCACCTTACATTTGTGTAACTAATAACATAGAATCTAATTCGCCTATCCTTTTTTTTATAAATAAATTACATAAATAAATAAAGAAATTTAAAGAATCGACGGAGAATTCAAACTCAGAACCTCAGGTCTTAGGCATTAACCTCGCAATTAGATATAATGGTTCACCCATCTTTACTAACACACACACTAATTCACCCATCTTTACTTCTTTTTTTTTAAGATGATTAATAATAGTTTCCCATTTTCCCCCACCGTGACAACAATTAGATATAAGATATGTTAGTAAGTACGTTATTTGAAGAACATTGAAGAGTCAATCAATAAACGCTCCTAAAAGAAACGGATATTGTCGGAGATGACATGAATTGTTTACTTAGATTTAGATTTTTCACACAAATTTTAAAATGTTCCGATTTGCAATACTACGTTTAAATTTTTTACAATCACAACATTCCCAAGCTTTTTAATCAAAGTTTGTCCGTTGCTCTCAATCAAAGTTTTAAAAGGTCAAAAAATAAATATTCTTGTAATTGCAATATTTTAAAAGGTAAATCAATTTGAATAGATATTATTTTCTACAATTAGCCAAAAGAAAATTTTCGATCACGCAAGACTTAGAGGGTGTTTGGCTAAGCTTATTTTAAAGAGCTTATAAGCTCTTGGAGCTTATAAGATGTTTCAAGAGCTTATAAGATATAATTTTTAAGAACTTATTAATTGTCAAAGTGTTTGGATAATTGAACTTATAAGGTAGAGAGAGAATTTTTTTGCTAGAGAGAGAAAATATTTTTTTAGAGTGAAAAAATAAAAGAAAAATGAATTTGAATGATATATGATGAAAATAATAAATTATAGTTGAAAAATATTTGTAAAAAAATTATTGTATATGAGATTATAAAAAAATAAGTTGGGGTAGAGAAACTTATTTTTTGGGGAGCTTATAAGCTGTTTTGAGGAGCTTATAAGCTCAGCCAAACACCCTCTTAATTCCAACTTATCGCCGTACGGTGATAATCATATTATTATAAAGGAGTATTAATAAATCAATATAGTGGCAAGAATTTAAAGACTAATGATTGACTGTGACATGAATTTCAAGTTTCAATCTTGAAAGGCATTGCATAACACTAGAGCTGGCAAAAATTGACCCGGCCCGACGGGCCGGCCCAGCCCGCCCGTGTTTTGGGGTGGTTGGGCTGTACAAAATGTAGGCCCGAAAAAACCCGGGCCTAAAAAGCCCGCCCAATGAGCCCGCCGGGCTAATCGGGCCCGGGGCTAAAAAGCCCGTGGTTTTCGGGCTAAAAAGCCCGCCCGGTTAATTTTAATATTTTATTTTTATTAATTACTATTATTCTATTTTTACTTAAGTTTTTATTTGAAAGTGGAAGAGTTTCAATATATATATAGGTGTATTACCCATTTTAGTTGGAAGAGAAAGAAAATTATCTTCTCTTTTCAATATCTCTTATTTTAATTAATGTTTAGAGTAGTTGTTCCATTCCATAGAAAAGAAAAAGAAAAACTTAAAATATATGTATGCAGAAATATATATGTATATGTTAGAATTGTTGGGACCAATTATTAGGAAACATAAAATGAAAATAGTAAAATAATGCAAATTGTTGGGAATAATTTTTAGTTATACAAAAGGAATGTTGTACTTAATGTGATATGAGTTGTTGATTGTAGTAGACTAATATGATTTTATATTTCTATATTGTTTATAATTATTATTTAGATTTATCTTAGTTTATTTAATTTTGTGTAAAAATAAAAATAGAATTTAGTGAGAAAACAAAATCATTGGGCGGGTTTGGCCCGACCGCCCGATAGCCCGGTCGAGGCTGGGTTGGGCTTGAAAATTGGCAGCCCGGTCGAATTCGGGCCGGGCCGGCCCGACCCGGTCAATCTCAAAAGCCCGCTGGGCTGGGCCGGGTTGGCCCGGCCCGCCCGTTTTGCCAGCTCTACATAACACTATCGATATCCTAAAAGTAAACGTTCCTTATAACTGAGATTATGCTTCGGACATAAAAAATTAAATGTATTAATAGTCATAAACTTCAACCAAGTCGACTAGAATGTCGTCAATTTTCTCACATCTTATTTGATGATATTTTCCCTTTCGTTTTTAATTTAGTAAGTAATACTCCCTCTGTCCCACGAATCTTGACACGTTTTTCTTTTTGGATCGTCCCACGAATCTTGACGCATTTCGAAATAAGGTAATAATTATTACCTTCTCTCCCACTTTATCACTTTTATACTTTATTAACTACACACTTAAAATACTAATCTACAACTCCTTAATTCCCGTGACGAAACCAAACGTGTCAAAATTCGTGGGACGGAGAGAGTACTATTATTTGACATATTTTCTTGTTCTCCACGGTTAATTTTTTATGTTTGTAAAAAGTTATAAAAAGTTAAGTTCCCATTTCCGTTGCCAAACCCAAAATGAAGGAGAAAAAAAAAAAGGAAAGAAGTTTCTCATTTTGAATTTTCGTCACGCTGAGTAGACTCCATCAATATTGACAATAATGAAATTCTGGCTCTGAAATAGAAAACGTGGCCGATGACTGCCACGCCCAATACTGAGAGAGAGAGAGAGAGTTAATATTCAACTAAGATTTCATGGAAACTCCCCTATGCTGGCCCTTTTTAGGGCAGTGGTGGGGAACAAGATAATTGTGTTTAGGGCTAATTTTCTTGGTATAGTTTGTCGTCGGGTGACAAATCTTAACGAACAAGTTTGGCTATAAGAAATTAACCAAAATTATGTATTTTCCAAATTAACCTCAATTACAAATATCACTTTCAGGGGTGTATAGTGTTAAATCTTATGTTTAATTTCATGATATATACATAATTAGCTGCTACGTATGCATAAAATATTAAAGAGAAAAAATGATAGATAGGGTCCGGATAGCAACGATCGCTCTCGTTAATTTACATATATTTATGGGACCATGATTCCATGAGGTTATGGTGGGGGAATGGGAATTTGGACAATTCAGCTGTGCTTAGCCGCCTACGAAATTCAGAATTATGGAAAAATGGGGAGTTTGTTTGTTTGTTTCTTTTTTTTATTAGAATTATTATTTTTTCTTTTTTTTGAGAGGCAACTTTGAACGTAAAACGTGCATGAAAATTGAAATCCAGATAACTAACTATATTAAACATACGAATTTATTAACCTTTTATCATACCTACTCTAATGTGTGATATCTTTGACTCAAATATCTATTAATTTATTAGATATAAATATTATGTTTAGTAAGACATATAAAAAAGGTGTTACGTTATCATACATCTCAAGTGTGATACATAATAAAAAAGATATGAATAGTAGATAACAAACTAGTAATTTATAAAGTACTTTAATTTTTGAAGCAAACAAGTGTTAGAGTGTTATATGTATTTATCCCACATTTTTCATGCATAACAAACGAGTCCAAATCCTCAATAATCAGAAATTAAGAAGTCTTTTTTCAAAACGAATTTCGCGCATGGGTAAAATCGGAAAAAAAAATTAGATATTAAAAAAAAATGAATTTCTTTATATATATATTTTAGATTTTCTAAAATTGAAAGATTTTCGATGTATAATATTTCACATAAACATGCATAGCTTTACACACAAAATTGCATGAAAAATGCAATGCATTTTATGACAAATATGATTTTTTACCGCTGACCCACCCCACCCCCACCCTTCCGTCAATTTTTTTTTCTAATTTGTTTTAAAAAAATATTTTTAATTTTTTTTTGTACAACAGAACAATGCATATTATAAAATTGAACCATGCATATTGTATCAATGAACCCTTCGTATTGTGTTAATGAACGATGCATGTTGCAGGGTTCATTAACATGGTTCAATTTTATAATAGGGAAAAGGTGCAAATTAGCCCTCGAAGTAGTAGCCCCTATAGCGTATAACCCCGCTTACTCACTGTGTGTGCAACTAAACCCCTGAACTCCGAGAAAATGGTGCAAATTCCCCCCTCTGACTAACGACTGTTAACGACGTTAGGTCAGAGGGGGGAATTTGCACCCTTTTCTCGGAGTTCAGGAGTTTAGTTGCACACACAGTGACTAATTAAGGGGGGTTTTACTCTATAGGAGCTACTACTTCAGGGGCTAATCTGCACATTTTCCCTTTTTTTAATTAACTCTCATCTCTCTCACTCAACCCTATTTCTCTCTCGGCCACTGCACCGCCGCTAACGGTGGTTGAATCACCAAGTTGTTGGATCATCTTTTACAGCAACACAAACGATTAATCCAATTTCAATTCCAATCAAATCGACATTATATAGAAATAGCGAAAATAAGGAGGTTATGATCGTTACATTGTGAGAGGCGTCAAATTTGGCGATGGCGCCGACGCCTTGCCAAACATCACAAACTCGCGAAGCTTCGAGGCGGTTGGCTTGCTTCTGCGGCGTGATTTGGGGGCGACCTTCGCTTTGTCTTTTGTTGAAGCAAAGCACAGAGGACGACCGCAAGTTTGAGAGAGAGCAGCCAATGGTGATGGGGAGCGTGCACGGCGATCTTCATTCGAAATTCGAGCGGTGGAGGCAGGTCGGTGCTAAGGTTCAATCCTTCGTCCTCTTCAGAGGAGAATCGAGCAGGAGGCGGCTCTCCGGCCGGATGCGGCTGCACTGGAGCCATTGATTGGCTGCTTGCCGACCTTTTAGCAGTGGTGGCGGCGATTTCGCCATATTTGAGAGAAAGAGGCGACTCCTCATTGAGAAAACTAGGGCTCGCGATCTGTCACAGATTGAGATAGAGAGCATGCGGTGGGTGTCGTTGGCGGTAGGCGGCCGGTTTGCCGGATATCGCGGCGGTGATTTCGGACGGAAGGGGAGAATTAGGGCTCGCCCTTGATGTTGAGCGTGTGTAGCCAAGAGAGCTCCGGGGTTTAGGGCCCAGGAGAAAGGGAAAGGGGCGGCGCCCTCGGCCAGCCTCGCCGGAGCTTGAATCAGCGGCGGCGATCAGATTTTGGAGGAGGGCTCCCTGTTTTTTTTTGCGTGACTTTTTGAGAGAAAAGAGAGATGAGAGATAATTTTTTTTTTTTTGAAAAGGAAAAAGGTGCAGATTAGCCCCTGAAGTAGTAGTCCCTGTAGCATAAAACCCCCCTTAGTCACTGTGTGTGTAACTAAACCCCTGAACTCCGAGAAAAGGGTGCAAATTCCCCCCTCTGACCTAACGTCGTTAACAGCCGTTAGTCAGAGGGGGGAATTTGCACCCTTTTCTCGGAGTTCAGGGGTTTAGTTGCACACACAGTGAGTTAGAGGGGTTATACGCTATAGGGGCTACTACTTCGGGGGTCAATCTGCACATTTTCCCTTTATAATATGCATTGTTCTGTTGTGCAATGTGTAGTGTTCTGTTGTATGCAAAGCTATGCTAAAAAAAACAAAAAAATTGATCGAGGGTGAGTGGGGGTGGGAGTGGCAAGAAATATCATGCATATTGTGTCAATGAACCATGCATATTGCACAGCAGAACACCGCATATTATAAAACTGAACCATGCATATCGTGTCAATGAACCCTGCAACATGCATGATTTATTGACATAATATGCATTGTTCAATTTTATAATATGCATTATTTTTGTTGTACAAAAAAATGAATATTCGACAAATAAAAAAATAATAAAAAATAATAAATAGAAAAAGAAATTGACGGGAGGCGGGAGGGGGTGGGGGTGGATCAGCAGCAAAAAATCATATTCGTCAAAAAAATGCAATGCATTTTTGTGTGTAAAGTTATCCATGTTTATGTTAAACATTATGCAATGAAAACATGTTTTTCCAGAAAATCTAAAAATATATATATAAGAAAAACATTTTTTTTAATATTGGAAAAGAAGCTCATTCCACATGTCACAATCTTGATGCGCCACATGTACAAAATATGTGGTCTAAATTTGGATCTATGTACTATCCAAGGGAAGAGATCTATATATATATATATATATATATATATATATATATATATATACATTAGAAGGATTTTATATTTAAGTCAACATAAATTCAAAAGGTAATATGATATTTAGAATAATATGATATATACATAATTAATCTGAACACTGTTCATGTTTAGCTATTGTTAGTATTTTTTTTTCTTTTTTTAATACTTCATAAATTAGTATTGAGATCATTAATTTTATAACTTACATAAAAATCAAAGTCTTACTTGTTCATATTCTCTTTAACTTTAGATAATTAATAAAAAGAACAAATTGAATTTTAATTTTTATGTAGATTATATAACTAATGATCTTTATAACAATTTATGAAGTATTAGAATAAAAATAAATATAATAAAATAAAAAAGATAATGACAAGATTAAATATGAGCGGTGCTCACAAAAACTACTTACATAATCTATATAGCATAATACATCTCATGCTTAATTTGTTACGATCGATATCTATATACATATATATCTCATCTTGATGCTTGATTTTTTTAATTTGTGTGAAAAAACTCAATCTTTAATTGATGAAAATACCTTAGTTGATTTTAACTCCCGGTAATATAGATAATTTTGCACGGATAATTGAGTCGACATGCCATTATATAAGACATGTTAATTAAATAAAATTCTATAAATATTTATAGAAAAATAAGGAATTTCAAAAGTTCTCAAGTATACTTGTAAACCAAACTTCAATAAGATCTGAAAAGAAGTGAATCATGGAGCAATGCCCTTATCCCTACTTTAATTTAGTTCGTCTCTTCGATAACAAGCAACAAAAAATTTATTCATGTCAAACTTATTATTCTCAATTCCCATTTTCTTTTGACAAACACTTGTATAAGTTCACCCTCGTTATATATGTGATAATTATACATGTACATGTGTTGGTCTAATAATAAAATTGTTAATATTTGATGTCAAATATTTTGTATACGAGTGCGCATATGTTGGCCCATTGATAAAATTATTAATATTTGATGTCAAATATTTCGTGTCCAAATCACACTAGTCACACAATCTTTTTAAAATCTTTGTTTTCTCTACAACAAACAATGGCATTTGTTCTTACTAAATTGATAAAACTAACAATTATATATGAAAAAAGTAATTGTTATTATGAATAAAAGTGACAATGTATAATAAATTAACAACAATTATGAAAATAATGACAATTTGTTATGAAAAAAGTGACAATCTTATGAGTGCATGGTGATGAAGAATAAAATTAACAATTATGGAAAAAATGATAGTTTTATGAAAAAAGTGACGATTCTTACTGAGTGCATATATATTGAGGAAGAACAAAATTATCAATTATAAAAAAGTGATAATTATTATAAAAATAAGTGGGAATTCTTATAATCGCATGCATATGGTATATGAATGAAGAATGCAGATGATTGCACCTCTTTTTTCTTTTCTTTTTTCCTAATGCAAAAATGCCAAAAGGAAGGGAGAAGAGATTCTTCTCATGAAAATTGGTGGAAACGATGAGGCAACTTTCTTCTAATTTTATTTATAGATCGTACATTTTACGCAATTCAAATACATCGACCAAATCTTCCTTTTTAAAAAAAAAATACACATAAGTGATTAAATTGGTAGGTTGACCATTTCGTTCTTACTTTTTTTTTTAATTTAAAAAAATAATCCAAGTCCTTCCATTTTTTATATAAATTTAAAAAAGAATATTGAAAAAGCATGTGCAAGCTGGAATCAGCAATGTGTAGGCCATGACGGTGCAATAAGACAAGCTAATATTTTGTTTGCTTTCGGTTAATAAAATGGATACTCTCAAACCCCCTTTTGTCACTGTATATATTTGATTCATTGATTGGGAGCCGTTAAGCAGCTCCATTGGATTCTAATGTACATTAATAACATCAAAATTGATGTTTAGTGCAAACCATCAAGGACCTTTTTTATTTTTAATTTATTTTAAATCCTATTTTCATTTAGGATAATAATGTCTATTCATCCAAAAAGCAGTACTTCTTCATTTTTCTCTTAGGCTGCGTTTACATTGATGGATAAATTTATCCTTGGAAAAGGATGGATAACAAGAATTTATGCCTTGAAATGTCTCAGTTCTTTTCCAACATTTGACACAAGAGCATTTTTTCTTCCTTATTTTCACTTCAAGGATGTATAATATTATTTTTTGGTGTGATAATATTATCCACCCTTGAAGTGAAAATAAGGAAGGAAAAATACTTTTGTGTCAAATGCTGGAAAAGAAATGAGACATTTCAAGGCATAAATTTTTGTTATCCATCATTTTTCATGAATAAATTTATCCATCAAAGTAAACGCAATATATTTTACCTTTTATTAACAAAGTGAGTAATATCCATCATTAATCCTTGACTTTGTTCAACTTTGTTCGATCGGCTCTTAAGAGTAATTTTTTAGAACAGAAATCATTTTTAATATGTGTTGTTACAAATAAAATTAGATGAAATTGAATGGACACATGATGTAATATCATTGTTTTATTATAAATAAAAAAGAGTTTTAGTTAAACTTATTTTAAAAAGCTTATAAAATATTTTAAGAGTTTATAAATTATTAAAGTGTTTGAATAACTAAATTCATAAATTAGGGAGTGAGTTGTGAGGTAGAGAGAGAAAAATCATAATCACAAGATAAAATTCTAAATAAATGAATTGAAATAACTTATTTGCCCTAATTTATTTGTTCTAATTTTCAACGTTAACGACAATTATATAAAGGGTAAGACGGTAATTTTATACCTCCCATGCATCAACTAAATTTCGAATTAATTAATTTCTTTAATATACGCCAGCAAGGCAGCCACCATTAATGCACAAACTTGTTGCCTCGTGTGCTACCTCGTGTTCCAAACTAAAATGAAAAAAGAAAATAAAAATAGAAAGAATATCCAATTCATGTCCTAAAAATATAACTGGAGAGGAGCCAAAAAGTCAAAAAACTATGATTTCCAGAAATATTAGATGTCATATCAATAATGACAATCCAACCAATCCATCCCCATTGAAATACAGCAAGTGTATTTGGTGTGTGGTTTAATTTTAACGGGCCCATGATGAAAAAATGAAATCATGTTTTTCAAAAAGCTATTAATAACAAATGAATATTACATTCTTTATACAATCAAATCATGTTTTAAAAAAGATATAGAATAATTACAAAAGTGTATTTATAATAAAATATCACTAACAATTAGAAAGAACGGACATGAATGCTTTACAAATTGATTATGTTCACTAACTTGTAGTGGGCATATAACTCGACATGGCTATAGCTATACGCTTGGCCCATATCCTATTATTTAATTGATATTATTATTTTATTAATTGAACTACTAATCATGTCATCTTTCATGCTATGTACGTACCACCTAATTAATTATAACCTATTGGACAACTGGTTATTTTCAAAGAGGATTAGATATAATACTAATATCTACAATTAAAATTTTGTTCACTGATTAATAAAGAATACTACTTTTTACAGCTATTACCAATTTATGATAAATTATTACTACGTTCTTTCTTCAAAAGAGAATAAATCTAGCTCAACAAAAATAAAGTTCGTACTAATAAAAACAAAAATAATTATAATGTGAGGATTTTTTTTAGGTAATGCATTTAGATTAGAAAGATACTAGTACAAATTTAGGAATAATATTTTTGAACTGAGCTGGGAAAAATTATTAGAGCAGTAATTGCAAAATAATGGAGGGAGGGTGGGGCATATGTTTGTGGGCCCGACTTCCACATATCACCTCAGATGAAGAAAATTTTCCATTCACTCAACCACTCTCTCTCTCTCTCTCTCTCTCTCTCTCTCTCTCTCACACACACACACACACATAGAACTCTCACACTTCCCATGTGCACTGCTCCATCAGTTCTTGCTGGCTCTCTCTCATGTCCAGTTAAGACTTAAAAAAAAGGTTTTTGAATGTCACGTTCAATAACATGAACTTGCAGTTCAACACTCCATAACTTTAGAGCTCTCTTTCTCTCTTTCTCTCTTTCTCTCTCTCCATCTCTCCTCACACTGTGGGAGCATGGATTCCAATACCATTCTCGATTATGCTCTGTTCCAACTCACCCCAACAAGAACGAGGTAAATTCTCTCACTCTCTGCTCCATCTCAACCGCAATCCTACTATGTGCTTCGCACTGAATTCTTGAGTAATTAGATGTTCCTAACAAGTTACTAATTATAATTTCTGTTGTGGGGTTCCGTTTGATTGGAAAAAAGATGCGATCTTGTTGTGTTTTATGGGAAGAAGAGCGAGAAACTGGCATCTGGGCTTTTGGAACCCTTCGTTGCTCACTTGAAATATGCTAAAGATCAGATTCCAAAAGGGGGATATTCGATTACTCTTCGCCCCCCAAGTGATGATGCCTCATGGTTCACGAAGGCCACATTTCAAAGGTAATTTTGGATTACCTATCTAACAATTGAGGTTAAAAATGTAGTTGGATTAGTATTTTGGCGTGATTTAGATGAATACTGAAGCATTAGTGGCACACTTACTGGCTACTGCCTCCAAATTGTGTGATCTTAGTGTTGCTTTGCTGTGGAATCTAATTGAACTTGTCTTGGCTCTTGGATGATTAGATATACAATTACTGATAATCTTGGAGTTATAAGAGTGCTGTTGAAAAAGAATAAAGATTTGGGATAAACTTTGTGTCTTGGTGAAGTTTTAAGTTTATAGCTATGGGTTAAAGAAGAATTTGTTTTCTCATTCTTTTTATTTATCTATTTGTAACTGCAGATTTGTACGTTTTGTGAGCACGCCTGAGATTCTTGAGAGGATTATACGTATAGAGCGAGAAATTTTGCAGATTGATAGTTCAACTCAATCTAATGAAAATCCTACAGTGGATGAGGCAGGGCATCCCATGGAAGGTATACAAGAGCTATATAGTGGAAGTTTTTGTCCCTTAGGTTATATTTGGTAAATGGTTTCTCTTTCCAGTTAAAATACATGATAGATTGAAAGTGTTTTTGGACTGTGTTCCCCTCATAACAAGGGAGAACTCGTATTAGTTTTATTGATCAGTGTTGAGAATGTAAATCAATTCTGAGTTTACTTATCAAGCACATTGTGTTATTAGGGAACATATCAGTTGCTGATGGAAACCTGAAGAAATCAACTAATTCTTCTAAGGTATTTTACTTAACAGTAAGAGGTAGATATTCATTTGTAAGTTTTTGCCTAACTCGTTCTTGTATAATGGCTGTTTAGTTATCCTCCGAAGAAGAAGATCATGGAGCTGAACTGAGAGAACATTCTAGGTAGTTGATTCTCACTCATGAAACTCAGTGAATTACACTTGTAGCTCTTGAAACTAAACCATCTACTTGTTCTCATGAGAAGGGCTCGTCTTCAACGTCTTATGGATACACGAAAAGCATTACTTCTGAAAGAGCAAGCCATGGCTTACGCCCGTGCAGTTGTGGCTGGGTATGAAATGGAGGACATTGATGATCTTATATGCTTTGCTGATACATTTGGAGCCTCACGACTAAGGTACACCACTTTTTCCTTGTTTCAGTATTAATAAGCGTTTCTAAACGGATGAATAAACACGGTGAGGCCTTCGCTTGATTATTATCATTCAATGAGGTGGCCATAAGTAACAACTGAAACAATGCTCGTTGTGTCCTGCAATGTTAATGTAGCATCAGTTTTTTCAATTATAATTTACAAAATTTATGTGAAATAATTACTATTTTCTACTAATTTTAATGGCTTCATAAATATCTTTCAGACCTTTAGAATCAATTTCTTTCTCATGTAGGGAGGCATGCACCGATTTCAAGGAGCTTTACAATAGGAAACATTCAGATGATCAATGGATGGATGAATTAGCAGCAGTGCAAGCATCATCTGTGACTGACCTCCCATATCTGGCAACATCTGGAATTATGCTCACAGGTGAAAACTTTCATGGCAATGGATTCTCCGTCCCACTCGAGAGAACAGGCTCCTCCGACCCTTTATCCGACACAGATAAGAGTAAAGGTATGCTCTGCATTACAGTGAGGATATTTTGTCTTGGATTTGACTGCTCCTCTTGCATAGAGTTCAGTTCGTGTTATCGATGAGTTTGCTCTGTTGCAGAAAATACTTCTACGGGTGAACAGAGACCAAATATGCAGCAGGTGCCATGGATGAATCAGATTCCTCCATATATGTACAACTTTCAAGGTCCAATGCAGCAAATGCCGGCATACCAAGGCTATCCTTACCCAGGTATGCCGCCATATTATCCAGGGAATATGGGGTGGCCATCTCCGGGTGGCCCTAATGGAACGAAGAACCATAGATCATCTCGGAGGAAGGAGAAATCTTTTAATGCAAATGATGCAGATAAATCTGAGGAAGACGAAAGTACTGCTTCTAGTAATTCAGATGTTGGGACTGATTCAAACGAGGAACAAGAGCAAGATAAGAAGCCGTCTTCGAGGGCGCAGAAACATGGGAAGAAGAACAAGAAGAAATCTTCCAAAACGGTTGTTATCCGTAACATAAACTACATAACATCCCAGAGGCGCAATGGAGAAGATAATGAGTACTCTGAAGAGTCTTCGGGAGAAGCTCTGTCACTTGATGATGTCTCCATCAGAAAGGGGGTAGATGATGCAATTGCATCGTTGGAGAAACGTGGCCACCCTAAAGCACATAAAAGCAGAGGAAAACACGAACTTGGAAACAACACTGATGCTGATGTTTCTGAAGGAGGGAAAACAGCTGATCCTTGGGGTGCTTTTCAGCATCTTCTCCTTAGTAATGAGGACTCGATTTCCAGTGAAACGACGAAGCAGCAAGATGGAGATCCCATGCTTGAACAATTTATGATGAAAAGTCCCAATGGTGGTGGGCTTTCACACAAAACTAACGACGCGCTTGACTTGGAATCTGAGAAAGTAAAAAGACAGCCTTCAACTAGTGATGATTCAGTTCTTGTGATTCACAGAGAAGGGGTGAATGGTGGCAATACTCACATTGTGGATTTTGCAAATGGTGAAGAAATGCAGGTGACTATGAAGAAAACAGTTTCCGAAAATGAGAATGCATTGTTTTCACAACAATCCAGAGGATCAGGAACCACTCTGGGAGCTTTACCAGATTTTTCCTCAGAATCAACCACTATTCGAAACAGGAGAGAGGAAGACTGGTTTGTTACTAACTCCCAAACACAAGAAGCTAAACAATCGGGATTTGTCAATCCCGACTCGTTCTCCTATGCAAGCGACATGGCCAAGATAGAAGCAACGAGAGGAGCTGCTGTGATTGACGACTCCTTCATCATAGAATCGAGATCAAGAGCTGACAATCAGTACGACTCTCACTGGAGAACAGACATCATCATGGATGCTGAGATGGACATAGCCCCCCACCCAGAAAACGGAAGTCCGGCCATTTCTGGCTCTGCCGAACCTGATGACCTCTGTATGATGCTTGTAAGGGAGTCGCAAGAATCCGGTGCATCCTGGACGCCGGATATGGATTTTGAAGTCGAAATCTCTTACAACGAAGCTGATAAAAAATCTTCCCCCGCAAAGCTGAATGGTGAAGCTGCAGAAGAACTCGTTGCCAATGGTAAACAAGCCAATGGCAAGAAAAATGCAGGCCCAACAAGTAAACTTCCCGGGAGATATGATAGGCCTCGAGTATCGGGGGGATCTCCCGCTGGCAAACTGGATCCTTATTCCAAGACTAAGAAGATATCTCCAGCAAGTAGGTCACTGACTCAGAAGAGCAAGCTGCAGAAGGTATTGTAACTACATATTTACATAAAATTCGACTTTTTCTTATCCTACTTTCTTGCTCAATTTCTTATGATGCTGTATTTCTTATACAGGAAGAGGAGGAACGCAAGAGACTGGAGGAAGCGCGGATCCAACGCCAGAAGAGAATAGCTGAAAGGTCAGCTCTCAGCGGATCGTCTCCTGCAGCATCCAAGAAGGTTCCAGTTGGAAGCAAGTCCGCGATCAGATCTTCGTCTGCAGCCCGTGTTCCAAAGAGTTAAGTCAGCCTAAAACTCATCACTGCAATCTGATGGTCAAAATTTTAACGTTTGAAAATACAATCTATACGAACAAAGTGGAGTAGACTTTTCCTGGTTGGAGATCATCGTGGCCTTCCACTATGGTTGAGCTTAGCTGTTGTTGTATAGTCTTGGTCCTTTGCATATGCCATTTTTTGATATTGTATATTCAATTTATTTATTTTCCTAATAGTGTGTATCTGCAAGAAATAAATGGATTATATACGTGTGCCACCACAAACTGAAGTTGATTATTGATAGCTTCCAGAGTTGATGTATTTTATTGGAATATTCAAGAATGTATTTCATATTTTTGTTTGAATATCAAACTCTGGATATTTTAAGACTTAGCTTAATTGTTTGTTGTTTGCGGCATTCTTGACTTTACCTTTTAGCCCAAGCTTATTCTTTCCTTTGGATTTAAGTTTTTGCATGTCTTGTGTTAAATTTGTTAGTCCCTTAAGCTGAAAAAAGGTATGTTTAATATAGATTATACAAATATATTTTATTATATCGCAAAAATGAAAGATTGTTAATTTAATAGATCATTATATAGGAGTATCGATTATGGTAAATTCCTACATATCCATACTTGTATAATTTATGTTAATTTAATCTTGTCAACTGTTTATCAATCGTTATCTTGATTAATTCCAGTCCTGAAAGTTGAAACAGCTGAACTCAACTGTTGATCAAATCGTGGTTTATTTATTTATTTAATCCAATAAAATTAGCGTTTTGTAAAAAGAGAAAATTGGCAGCAAAATAGGCCCCGAAAATGACGGTAATTCGCGGCTTTGGTGTTAAAAATGACGTAATGAGAATTCCCAGAGTTTGGCTCCAATTTCTTCCCCAGTAAGAAAAAATCTAAAGGGCGAAGAACAAAGTTGTCCGCTGGGGATTCATGAAGAGACATACGACATTGGGCTGCACGTTATCAAATTATTTATATTTTTTGGGTTAAATCAAATTCAGTTTAAATGTTCTTCACGAGAATATTTATCGTTTCTTTATTTATAGTTTATTCAAATAAATATTCTTTCGAACAATCCACCGAGTTTTTGTCAAAGCAAGGGGGGCTCACCAATTTCACTAATTTTTTAATCGGCGTGTTCATCAATAGGAGGCACGAATTTAGGTTATTTTTTGAGAGCTCTATAAAAGTTCTCATTGTTGTTCTTGCCATGTCAGCGGGCGCATTTTGTGGTGTTGCGCCTCTCATTTTTCGTAAGAAGGCTTCTACATTTGAGGTATGCTTTTCCCAGTTTTTCAATTGCAATTCTTCATTTTCGTTAAACTTTGTGTTTTTATCGTTTGCCTAAATGCAACTGCATGTTTATTGCATGCTGGTATATATATTTCAGAATTGATTGCAATCATCATCATAGGAATTTTTAGTGTCACAATTCAGAAGGGATCATGATTGTGATGAAGATATTACTTTCTTGCACAAATTTCAATTGAGTAGTTCATTGTTGTTCTTGCAAGTTATAGGAAAAAGAATATGATGTTTACATGAAATTGATGGTGAAAAAAATGGCAGAAAACAGGGGCTCATACCAAAAACTCCCCAAGCATTATTCAATCTAGGAATGTCAGGGTCACGAATGTTCCGACGGTTAGTAGTCCACGTGGAGTGGCTGGCAATTTTGTTGCCATGACAGATATTAGGAACAAGATTGCCTGCTTCAGAGACTTGCTTGATTTCTCACCTTGTGCCGGCTCTGCCACTCTGCTTGAGGTCATCTTCTAATCTTGCTGTTGTTTGCTTAATTTCGTGGTGTTTTTCAACTTCAAGCTGATGTTTCTTGACTCGTCGTGTGTTTGTGTTTGTGTTTCCGCAGCTGTTAGTATTGACCCTTAATGATATTTTCCAACGGTATCCAAAGATCAGACCCGCGTCAGAATTTCAGGATGCATGCATTCATAAGGTTACCTTACTACCTATTCACAATACTGGGACTTGATTGTTTGTGGTAGTAAAGTGAAAATTGGGCGTGATTCATTTGGTTGGGGGCAGGTTCTGAAGGTCTTCTGTAATACTCTGCAATCACTCGGGGATCTCTGGACAACGGACAAGTGGATGGTCCGCTGCAGTTACGATTCGTCTGTGAAATTGCAACACTTTGAGTTAGAGCACATTGGTATGTTGTTGTATGTTGGCCTCAATTACTACATGAATCTTTTCGAGTGGATATTAAAATGTTTCTTGCTTTTGCGCTCTGTAGCGGTGTTGATGCTTGAAGACATCATCAAGCTAGCACGGGAGAGGTTGTTTGATGAGATGGATGATGATGATGACGATTGTATGAGTGACTATAGCCCTGCAGCAAATGCATTTTCAAAGGCGTTGTCCGAGTCTCATTTTGATAACAGAACATCGTTTTGTGGATCTCCGGTGACTCCTACTTCAGTCCTTCAAGGTGCGTGGAGGTCTCCATCTTGCTCGGAGAAGGGGTCCGTTTCACCTCCTATGCTCGTACCGGTTAGAGTTGGGAAACTAAGCCCCATCGATGTGAAGCGCCTCTCCTTCCATATGCTTCCGCATGCAGCTACTATTGCCCAAGATCCTAAATACATGGTCCTAATGAATAATTTGGAAAAGGAGCAAAGAGAGTTTGAACTGATGCAGCAGTCTCATCATGAGGTGGATAAGGATAATCAAGATGATGAAGTGGCGGGTGAGATGGAAATGATCGATATTGTTATTCATGATTCTCAAAATGATGGTACAAAGATTTCTTCTGTTGTGAGAAGAAATGGAAGAAACTGGATTGGTGTTGGAAATCAGACAACTCCAAATATGGTGTTGAAGCCTGGTTTGCAAACACTGCTTCAGTTGCCTATTCCACCATCACAGCCCATGTTGCTTCCTAAAAATGATCAAGTGTTGAGATATCCAATGCCGCCTACCCTTGACAGAGTACTACCGGCGTCATTTCCTCCTCCACCACCACCACCACCACCACTACTCTTTACACCGAGCAATTTGGCAGTCACACCCCCTCCACCACCACCATTGCCACCGCCACTCACTACACCAAGCAGCCCTCCACCGCTACTTACAACGCCAAGCAATTTGGCAGTTGCACCCCCTCCACCACCGCCACCACCACTTCTGATAGCTGCTGACAATGCTGCGCCTGCTCCACCCCCAATAGCATTGGTTAATTGTCCTCCACCACCACCCCCTCCTCTTCCCACAGACACATCAACTGCTCCTCCTCCACCGCCTCCTCCACCCATGATGAGCGCATCAAAGGGAGACGGACCAGCTATGCCACCACCTCCTCCTCCACCCATGAGTGCATCAAATGGGCGGCCACCACCGCCACCATTGGCACCAACAGGAAACGGATCGGCTCCCCCACCCCCTCCCGGGGCTGCATGCCTTCGTCCAAAGAAATCAGCCACCAAATTGAAGAGGTCTTCGCAAATGGGCAATCTGTATCGAACTCTCAAAGGCAAAGTAGAAGGATCAGCTTCACATGGAAAATCAGGAGGACGAAAGGCTAAAGTCGCCGGAGGAGGAGCCGCCTCCAATGGAGGGAAACAAGGAATGGCCGATGCATTGGCGGAGATGACAAAAAGGTAGTTACCAAATATCATCACCATTTCTTTCAAAGTCTTGAGACATGAATTTATCCTGAAATATCATTTCTCAGGTCAGCATACTTCATACAAATTGAAGAAGATGTCAAGAAATATGAGGGAGTGATAAAGGAGTTGAAAACTGCTATCGGTTCCTTCCAGACATCCGACATGTCTGAGCTCACCAAATTCCACAAACATGTCGAGTCTCACCTCGAGAAACTAACAGATGAAACTCAGGTTCGATCATACAAGTTCTCCTTTCTTGTTTTGACGACACAGTGATCAATTCATTCATCAAGAATCACAGTTTTACTGAATAATATGTGACAGGTGCTAGCAAGATTCGAAGATTTTCCCAGCAAGAAATTGGAAGCCATAAGGATGTCAGCAGCTCTGCACCTAAAGTTAGATGCAATTGTCACCACTCTGCAGAACTGGCAAATAGTTGCGCCTGTTGGCAAACTCCTCGACAAATCTGAAGGTTACTTCAACAAGGTTAGTTTCATCATTACCAGTTAAGATCCCTTGTTCATTTCACTAACTGCTGCCACATCCAGATCAAGGTGGAACTCGATGCACTCGAGCGAACTAAAGACGAGGAGTTGAAGAGATTCCAAGCTCAGAAGATCAATTTTGATTTTGGGATCCTAGTACGCATCAAAGAACTCATGGTTGATGTTTCTTCTAGCTGCATGGAGCTGGCTCTTAAGGTCAGTTATTTTTCCAACACAAACGCATTGATTTATGTTCTACAAATAAACCTAAATTGTAACATGTTCATGTGATGTTTGATACATGCAGGAGAAGAGAGAAGCCAAGGCCAAAGAAGTGAAACAACAAAAGAGTGAAGGGAAGACCGGATCAGCCAAAATCCTGTGGAGGGCCTTCCAGTTTGCATTCCGTGTCTACACATTCGCCGGAGGGCACGACGACCGCGCCGACAAGCTCACCAAGGAAGTGGCACATGAAATCGAGACCCAAAACTAGTGGACACTATCCCCATGTTCGTTTTGTCCCATGAAAAAGCCAATCCCCACCCCCTCAAAAACTCACCTCAACAATTAAGAAAAAGAAAAAGAGAAATATATATACATACATATATATATATATATATGTGTGCTTAAATGAACACGGCGACCAAACAAATGTAGATATTTGAGACGTCTATTTATTGAACTTGCTGGCATTTCCAAGTGTGTATGGTTCAGTAAATTATTGTGGGTAGAGAGTAGCAACTGAAACTCTATTAGCTTTGCATCACCACTATTTTAGAGCGCATTTTATTTGTTTGAGTCATTCATTCTGCATATATATAGTCGTTGCATGTTAATGTGTGATGTGGTAAGAAGAATTTCTGGGTTCTGTGTAGCCCTTCAAAATGTAGGTTGCAAAAATTAGGTTTGAAATGCAATCTGAAGGTTTCTTATTAGTCTTAATCGCAATCGGATTGTTTTTCTCTAATTTATTTCGTTTTATCACTACCGATGTTATGGGGTCAATCCAATGTTAAGACTAAATGATATTTACTCGTATTGATTAATGTTTGGAAATAATAATGTGAAAGTGGCAGAGGCCTCGATCACAGATTCTTAGGTAAATGTAGTGTCCTTATATCCAGTAACCAGATTATTAAATAAGTTAACGACGATTTAATTCATAGTAATGTTAGCAAGAGCAAAATCCGTGCGTCTTCATTTATAATTCCAATGTGAATATTGGAAATAATTAAATTAGTACCGAAACTTTTATTGTGGACTTATGGAAATAATACATATCCTCTGAATTTAATGTCTAGATAAGAATACAACTATTTTGCTGGACTTTTTTTTTTTTACTATATTACATCCTAAGTTTGATTTTGAAAGTTTTTTCACTAATATAGTGATAATTAATTGCATTTTAGATCCTAATCATACTGTGCAAAACAAAAGCTAATTTGATCTTAGAAACTTATATTTTTTGAAAATCATTAACATTAAAATAAATTCAACTGAAAATCAATCTTAAAGTGCAATATATAGGAAACTACGTAACTAAAGATTGTGTGAATAATTATCATAAAAGATAATTGAGCTGAATTTGCAAGTTTATGTACTTAATTATGAACTAATCTTTATATTTACCCTAAACTACATACGTTTGTGGATTCCTTTTTCGTATATACGTATATTATAACAGGGGCAGCCATGTGAACGACATAAAGCATGTCTAGCCTTATTTCTCTTGAGTTGGAAATTTTGTTATTTAATTGTTTCTCAAAATCAAGAGCAGGTTGATTCGGTTTTCCACGATTAAAATAATGAAAGCAGCCGACCATATACAACCTGATGGAGTAGTTATAGATATAGCCAAATGGATAGTGCATTGGCTAACAACATTTATATATTTAATTTATCAGTCAAAGTAATTAATTAATATTATGGTCCATCCCTTTTTAGCTATATGTCTGTCGGCTTGGACAATTTCTTTTTAATTATTCAATGCTAACCAGAAGACTGTAATTAATATATGTTATACTGTGATCGAGGGTTTAGGGTCTTTGATTTCATTGTTCAAATAAAAGTTGAAACGCACGCACGTTTAAAGAAACTAACGATGATACGTACGTGAGTAGCAAATAATTTTAGATACAAATTCTCAGCTTATAGTATTAATTAATATATACAATCAATATATATTAAATCAGTAAATTATCCTGAAAAATAAAAATAAATGAAATTATTATAGGTATAATCAAAATTTGTAAGAATACACACTACTCGTTCATAATAAGTATAGATGTAATTGAAATATTGTAACATAATTATGAATTAGATAGTACGTATTCACACACACACACACACTATATATATATATATATATATATATATATATATATATATATATATATATATAGGGAGAGGTTCAGGAAAGAACCATAAATAAAAGAAGACCGGAGAACCATTTTCAGTCATTCGATCATCAAGATCTACGGTGGATGCATCATCTTGTTGGATGAATGCAGATCCTGGGTTCGAATCCTGAAGGGAGCATTTTATTTTTATTTTTTTGAGTGCATTAATTTTAACAGCGGATGCATTAATTTTTACAGTGAATGGATTAGATTTGATGGTTCTCCCGTTCTCACAAATAATGTAGTTCTCTCTAGAACCATACCCTATATATATATATATATATATATATATATATATATATATATATAGGGGCGCGCTCCTATTTTTCGTGTAACATGAGGACAAAGAATAAAACATATTATACTAATGAACAAGACATATATCTAACGAACAAGATGTATATACTGATGAAAAACAGAATTTAAAAAATTGGTAATGAATAAGACATATATACTGATGAACAAGGTAATATATACTGATGAACAATACAATATATATTGATGAATAACAAAATTTAAAATATTCTGTTCTCTCCATGATTCGAACCTTGCAAAAAAAAATTATCATCCGGATGCAATATTAGTCATAGAATTGATGAAATAAACGTACCAGATCGTGCCCCAAATCTCATTAAAATTAAGGGATCTCATTGGAGCGGCCCTATATATATGTCATCTACATCTAAGATGTACAAGCTATTCGGATCGTACTGCTACGACTACGAGTAGCGGGTAGGCGCCGATTGTATTTATTCTTTTTAATTTTCACCAAATCCTATAGTATTATCAATATTATTGTATATTAGTTACTTCTCAGCCAAGCTAATACTCATCAATGTTCAAATAAATTGATATTGGGGCAACTTTTTTCCATTATTTTTTCACTGCGAAAACAGTAAAGTCAATGTTACGTGGATGGAATTAAAAAACCACGGGAAATAATACATTTATTTTTGAAGTTAATAGGGAAATGAATGACATCAGTCATCAAGCTCGATCTTGATATCATGAATGGTAATGGCGTCGCCGGCGTTGGTGGGGACCAAAGTGACCAAGACGTGTTCATCATCCTCGGCGTCGAGGTCTTCCAAAATGTCCGAGATCGACAACCTCAGCTGCGTCTTAATCTTCTTATCATGCTTATGTTTGTGCGGCACGTTCACGAAGCTTCCGGCGAACTCCGTGTTCTCCGCCGTCGTGATCTCGTCGTCCTCGTCGTTGATGTACACGTCGAACTTCACGTAAGTATCACGATCAACTTCAATCCCTTTGATCACCAAGATCTCCTCCAGCTCATCCTTCTCCTTCTTGCTCCTCTTCTTCTTCGGCCTCTTCACCATCACCTTCAAAACCCGGTCCAATTTCGCCGGAAACACCTCCCTAGGGCTCTGCGCGTCCGCCGCCTTCGCTCTCCCCAGCTTCTTCAGCTTCCTCAACACCGAAGAAACCCGCGGCGTCGGGCGGCTGTTGGCCCATGGAATCTCCACATCTTGATAGGCATACCCGAGTTTCCTCGGGTCCAAACAGTCCCTTACCTTGACCCGAACCATTTTCGCGTTCTCGTCGTAGAAAAGGAACGCCGCGTCGAGGAAATCAGGATCCGTTATGTCCTGGCGGCGGCCGCCTAGGGTTTTCCACACGCTCCACATCCTATCGATGTTGGAGTGATGAGCGTAGAAAATGGGATCACGAGCGGCGGAGTAGAAATTTCCCATGTTTTCTGTATTGGGTTGGGTCCGGTCGCCGGTCCAGACGTGAACCGGGCCGTGGGGGATCCCCTCGATGGAGCCGCCGCCCGGGTTGGGGTCCTCGCCGCGGCGGTAGGGGCTGCCGAAGAAGAGGCGAGGGGTTTTGGAGTTGGAAACCATCTGCCTGTACATGACGGTTAAGTTTGTCTGCGCTTGCTGATTGGCGGTGGTGGCGGGATCGGTGCCGCTGTAGTTGAGGTCGACGAGCGCCGGCGGCTGGTGCGCCTTGTCGCGGAGCGGGTCGTAGAGGGCGGAGCTAGGGTTTGCGTAGATGCGCGGGATGGGCATTCCCGCAGGCGCGTCCCAGTTCCAGTAGGGCATGGCGAAGGAGGGGTCGTCGATTAATTTGGCGAGGATCCTCTCGTAGAAGTAGAGATAGTAGCGGTGGAAGGGGAAGAAGAGCCATGAGTTGTGGACCTGGAGCTCGAGGTCGGGGAAGCCGGCTTGGTCGTAGGCGCCGTCGCAGTAGGCGCAGTGGACGTTGGCCTGCTGCTTGAAGCTGCGGGGGTCGTCGTCGGGGAGGGCGCGCATCAGCTCCACGGCTCTATTGAATTTCGCGATGTAGGCGTCGTCGGCTAGGTGGGCGGCGGGGCGGATGCGGAGCTTCGCCGGCGGCGGGGGGAACTGGAAGTCGAGGATTTCTCCGGTTAGGGGAGGGCAGCAGTTTGTGGGGGTGGCGCCCGCGGGGAGGTCTGCGGGGCCGCATTGTGTGACGTCGGGCCCGGAAATGGGGGCGGCGAAGGAGAAGGGGGAGGTGGCGAGGGTGGTGGCGCCGTACAGTCCTCCGAGGCCGATTAGTAGATTTCTTCTGTCAAACTTGGATGGGGGTGGTGGAGATTCGTGATCATGGTTTGAGGATTTGCATGAGATCTTATAGCTGCGGCTGGGATTTTTGCTACTCGTCGGGATATGCTTTGGTTTGAGCAAGAATGGAGAGGAATGGGGGGCGGCGGCGGTGGCGGCGGTGGTGGTGGAGGGAGAATGTGAGAGAATCGACGAAGCCATTTCCTTGGTTATAGCTATATGTCATTGTAGGGAATAATATATATAGGAAAAATGTTTTGGGGTATAGAATTCAGACCGTGGACTATTATTCACGTCGCCGAACCTTCTTCTTTCTTATTGTATTTATTTGTTTATTTATTTGTGCTAGCTACTTTGAGTTGGCGAACCCTATATTTAATTGTTGATCACAAGTACACCATGCATAATATATATTATATACTACTAATTATCTTATATTAAAGATATTCCAAGTTCCAATTTACGCGTCTAACACCTAATGTGACGGTAACACATAAATTGCCACATGTAATTAGGGTTGATTTTGCTTTTGTGGTATACTTTTGTTTGTACTAATTTGTTGGACGGTTTACGATCATCAATATATAGATAGAAATGTTCCATGCATGGAAAATGCTATATATTGAAGAGACGTTTGGTTTAATATGAATTAGATAGATGAATAAAATTAATAGGATTGAACATGTGATTAAATAATCCACTAATTTTGGGGTGATAAGTAATTACTTATTTGGATGATTAGATGCAGGTCGAATTATCAAACACGCGCTTAATCATATAAACCAAACACTTGATTAAAGTTAATTATTTTATCAACCATGCATTATCACTCAAACCAAACAAACCAAACGCTTTTTAATAGAATAACATGTTAATTTGAATTTTGATCAATATATATAAAATATGTTTGTGTGTACGTGTATATTGTAAATTTATGCTAGTACAACTAAAGTTTTTCTGAAAAATAGAATCAAGCGAGCTAATTTAAGATGTTTACTTAGGATTGAGTATTTCAAGAATAAGATGATAAAATAAATTCAAAATTAATCAGTCCATAACGTAGTTTTAATTAAAGTGGTGCCACATTAAAATTATAGCTGATTCAATTTAGACGAAAATTCAAATTGTGAAAATCTATGATAATATCTAAATTCATATGGCTAATTGTACTTTTCAAATTTCGCATGTAAAATCAAAATACACTCAAAACTCGTGCATTCACAAGCCAATAGCCCTACATAAATTAAGATGAGTTGGAAAAACGTTATCCTAATCCTACAAATTAAGCTACTAGTCAATTACTTAACATTATAAAGTGCGGGTCATTATACTGTATCCATGGACACCAATTTCGAAAAGAGGCGGCCAAGTATACTATTTTGAATAAGTCTCTCAATCATTTTATTAATTAATGTTAGCAAATTGTTATTTTTATATTTTAAGATTGCTTAATTTGATTGAGTATGAGTCATGACAGTAAATAGCGTTCGTTATCGTAATCATAACATGTACGAAAGATTTGGTCAAGAGACTCAAGAGTTAGAAAAAAGGGAAGCTCGTTTATTTAAATGGGTTAATTCTCTCTAAATCCTTAAACTATAGTCATTTTCCGTGGACAAACGGAAAATGACTATAGTTTAAGGATTTAGCGAGCTCAAGCTTGAGGGCCGACGTTTTCTGGGACCTCCGTCGACTCTCCCCCTTCCCCCATCCCCCACCGCCGCCACTTCCTCCCCCCATCCCCTCCCTCTCTCCTCCACTCAGATACCAAATTTGAAGAGGCTCGGGGCGTTAGGCGGCGTGACTGGGAAACAGAGGCTCACCGGAGAAGGCAGGTCAGGGCGGCGCTGCTATTTACGGCGCAAACCCTAGGCGGCGCGAAGAGGGGGCAAAACCCTAACTGCAACTCTGAAAACGTGGGTTAGAGAGAAGGGTTCTCAGGTCGGATCTTGGGAGCGCGGAGCCTTTGCGGAGAGCGGTCGTCGGGGCAATCTGTAACAGACAGGGATGAAGGTGGTAGTCTGTCGGTTTTTTGGAAGAGATGAGCGGCGGCGATCGGACTTTGAGAAGAAGGTGGTGGACGTGGCATAACGGCGACAAATTGAAGAATAACAAGCACGAAACGACGTCGTTTATGTATAATAGATACTACGTCGTTTTATTAACAATTCGGCGTGTCCACGTCACTTAATTCCGATTCCACGTGTGATCGAATTTGGCCGGAAATTCCGTCATGGGAAAATTAGGAAAAATCAATAGTTGGTGGTTTTTTATGGGAAGTTCAAAGATTGAGGGAAAAAAACGGAAAATGACTATAGTTTAAGGATTTAGAGAGAATTAATCATTTTAATAATTAATATTAACACAAATTAAAATTATTAAACTTAATCAATTCTTATAAATATTTATTACTAACAGTTGAAGCTTAAAAAGTATACATCGCCTACTTATAAAAATATTAACCAAACATAAAAAAATTAAATGCTAAAAATAATTATAGATCATAATTAGATATACTGAACCTTGATCAATAATTTGAAAATATATTAAATAAAAACTGAACAAATTAAAATTCAAGAAAAAATGAGAGTGGGTGACGAAAAAGTGGAGTAGATAGGATACAATATAGACAATCTCGTGCGCAATTGTTGAATATTCACATTTCATAGATATGAAAAACCGAGGAAATGTAGCGATGGGTTATATATGCTCTAAACTCATGGTAGCAAATTAAAATCAAATATGGTCTCCTGAACTTTCTTGATCCATTTCGCCAATTTCAACATTACCTTTTCTATTAAAATCAAATATGGTCTCCTGAACTTTCTTGATCCATTTCGCCAATTTCAACATTACCTTTTCTCTTTTGATTTTTCCATTACAACTTTCTGTTTTGTTTTGTTTTTTTTTTTTTGATAAATTTATAATATTAAATAAAGAAATTAAGAGGCCACACCACAGGGGACTCGAACCCAAAACATTTGACCTTAGAAATTAACCATTTACCGCTTGGCCAACACACGCACACTGTTTTAATTTTCTGTCTTATTACCCAACCTAGGTGTCTCCCCCTCCCCCCCCAAAAAAAAATGAAGCGCAAAATTAATCATCTTTCATATTTTACGGGTGCGTTTACTTTGATTTTTAGAGGGATAATATTATGAGAGCGCTTGTGATATAGCCATTTTGAAGAAGCAAACACAATATTTGGCCACTAGTTGAAAAAACACAAATTTTGGCCATTTTTTGCGTGTAAATTAAGACTGTTTTGTCCTTAATTAGGGCGGACCGGATTCGGGTCGAATTCGGGTTTACGCGCGGGTTAGGCACATATGGCACTATTGCCAACCGAAAAAAAAAATCTAAGTATATGTCACGAATGCCACTAATATGGCCATAAGTACCATTCGTACAACACATTAAATGAATAATCTAAACCCTAAATGATAATCCAAACCCTACGGGAAAGTGTTCAAAATGCACTAATAGCACTAATATGGCCGGCCATAAGTGTCATTCGTATGGCACTAATATGACCATACCATTCGTGCAACACTGAGCATATGACACTAATGGCACTAATAGTGCCATTAGTGCCATATACTTAGATTTTTTTTTTTCGGTTGGCACATATGGCACCAATAGTGTCATATGTGCCTAACCCGTGCGCAAACCCAAATTCGACCCGAATTCGGTCCGCTCAATTTAAGGACAAAATAGTCCGAATACGTAAAAAATGACCGAAATTTGTATTTTTACATCGGTTGGCACATATGGCACTAATAGTGTCATATGTGCCTAACCCGCGCGCAAACCCAAATTCGACCCGAATTCGGTCCGCCCAATTTAAGGACAAAATAGTCCGAATACGTAAAAAATGACCAAAATTTGTATTTTTACAATTAGTGGCCAAATATTGTGTTTGCATCTTCAAAATGGCCATGTGAGTATATTGTTTCTAATATTATCCCTCTTTGAAGTGAAAATAAAGAAGAAAAAATGGTGAACTTCTCTTTTTATATAAAACTAGCATGCTCATCCGTGCGATGCACGGCGAACATCAAAATTAAACGATATGTTTAAATAAATAAATATAAATATTAAAAAAATTAAAATATAAACAAATACTAAATATGTTTTAAAAATAAAATAAAATAAAATAATCAACATCAATTAATCCAATAACTCAAATTTGAAAACATTAAATTTTCAACTTTATATAAAGTGTAATGATAATTATAGTTATTAAACAATTGAAAATTATTTGATAAAATTAGCATTAATTATTATTATTATTATTATTATTATTATTATTATTATTATTATTATTAAATCTATTTTACAGTTATTATATATCAAATTAAAGCTAATTTTATGGTCTTTAATTTGATATGCATATTAAATATTTTATTATTACTCATATTAGTAATTTTCAAAAAGAAAGAAAGGAAAATGTATAAGATGAAAGAAAAGAAAAGAATAACAAAAGTTTGAATTGGAAACTAAAAAACTGCCGACTATGTAGTCAAAGTTAGTGGATATATATTTTAATAACTGAAATTTAAAAAATAACGTAATTTTAAAATATGACGGGAAAAAATAGTCGTTAAACTGCTCTTTTATATAATATATAGATATAGAAAAATAAAGGAGGCATTTAAAGATATAATTTTTTGTTATTCATTTTTTTCTCATAATAAATTTATCCATCAAAGTAAACACACCCTATTAATACTAATTATATCATCATTCGAAATAGTGTATAGCTAAAATAATTAGTGGGGGTCATTATTCGTATTACTTATTAGGTTAGGGTGTTTATATTCAAATACTACCGGCTATTACGGTTGCATGCTTCTAAATTCAACAAAACCATTAATGATCAAAATTCAACTAAACTTAATTTAATTTTTTCGTCATTTAGCTACTTTTGGAATAAAAAAAATGGATATAGTCACAATTTCTCATTGCCACCCACTCACATCACGAGTACGTAAAAGTAAGTTTGACCTAAAAACTGGGTGAAACGTCTACTTGGAGAACTTCATAAAGTTTTGATATCCTCAATGCAAATAAAAGTCTGAGGGTTGAGTGTTTTGGTAAGAGAAACAAATGTTTTAAAGTCCGATAGATAATTTCTTTTTATATCTATCATCAAAATAAACACACCCTATTAATACTAATTATATCTATCATTCAAAGTCGTTCCGAACTCATATATATATTTTTTCAAAACAAATATTATTATTAAAGAAATAAAAATACAATCACACAATAATTCTCTAGCTGACGTGTATCCCTGACGAAGAGTAAGTGTCTTATCAATATATTGCGCTTCAACGTAAACAAAATTAAACTCTTGTTTCATGACATTAATTAGCACAGTGAAAAAGTACTAGAATTGACCAACACATGTTTTTTTAGTGAAATATGTTTTATTACATAAATTTTCCTATTCTATAATATTCTTCCAGAAGCAAAGTCGTCAAAGCTAAATAGAACGGCGTAAAAGTGGGAGGATGGTTACTGAATTTAGGGGCATCCATGTGTGACATTGAGCAAGTGGAAATTGAATTTGAAATGTGGAATTAAGATGCATTGCATCCAATTAATTAGCTTCAATCCCGTCTGCTGATATAAAAGTTGCGTGTATATCAACGCTGTGAGCTCGCTTCAAATTTCAATTTCGTGATCATTCTTTCTACTCGCTCTTCTTATATTCTATTTCATCCATCCTATTTTATTGGGTTAATTGCATGAAAATATACGAACTTTAGTCACTTTTTCATTCTGCACACCAACTTTGAAATTTACATTTTAAACCATGAACTTTGCATTCGTTCCATTTTTTCCTTAAAATTCACCTCTGGCCATCGGAAATCTGAGGTGGCGCCTTTTGGCGCCACGCGTATGTGACACGTCATTAATGTGTGCTGACGTGTCTTTAATACTCTCTCTCTATCTACTTCTCTCTCTTTTTCTTTTCTCTCTCTCTTTCCCTCCGTCCCCGCGCTTCCCTCGTCCCACGCAGCTCGAGGCCGCCGCCACCACTGCCGCCGCCGAGACCCGCCTCCACGTCACTGCAGCTTCGTTGTTGGACTTGGTTTGAGAAGTTGAATGTGATTTACCGCCGCCGAGACCCGTCTCCACGTCCTGCCGCAGACGGAGCAAATGTATGACTCCGCCGCCGTCGCCATCCCCTTCCGCTCGAGGGCATCGTGGCGACGCTGCTCGCGGCGGTCTTGGACGACCCACTGGGGGAGATGGATGAAGGCACGGTGATTCGCATAGGCCGCCATGTCGATCATGTCGCCGAATTTCTCAGCCATCGATTTTAGGGCTCGCGCCGCCTCGTACGGCGGCCCGCGCGGCGGCTTGTTGTCGAGATCCCACAAGATGACGACTTTCTTCGAGTTCGCGGCGTAGACCCCGTCTCTGGTCTTCACCATGTCGATTTCTTGGCTCGAGAAGCAGGCTTCCGCGGGACGCCATTTGTAGGGTTTGGTGCTGGGTAGAATTAGGGCTCTGTTGGGATTGAAGGGGGGTTTCAGAGAGATGGGTTTGTTTGTAATTGCGCGAGAAGAGAAGGCGAGTAACTGCGATTGGGGTTTAATGGAATTGATCGGAATCGCCATTTTTGGAGCTCAATTTTGGGGGTTTGTAGCAGGCGGTAGAAGTGAAGAGGCGGTAGAAGTGAAGAGGTTTGTAGCTTCGTCTGAGTGACGTCGTCTACGGCGACGTGGAGATGGGTCTCGGCGGCTGCCCGTGCGGCGGCAGTGGTGGCGGCGGCCTCGAGCTGCGTGGGACGAGGGAAGCGCGGGGACGGAGGGAAAGAGAGAGAGAGAAAAGAAAAAGAGAGAGAAGTAGCTAGAGAGAGAGTATTAAAGACACGTCAGCACACATTAATGACGTGTCACATACGCGTGGCGCCAAAAGGCGCCACCTCAGATTTCCGATGGCCGGAGGTGAATTTTAAGGAAAAAATGGAACGAATGCAAAGTTCATGGTTTAAAATGTAAATTTCAAAGTCGGTGTGCAGAATGAAAAAGTGACTAAAGTTCGTGTATTTTCATGCAATTAACCCTATTTTATTTGACTTAGTTTTTTCAATAAGACTATTAAGTAAAATAAGATTGTAGTATAAAGTATGTAGGCCCATATTTATTACAATAAAATTTATTTAAAAAAAAACAGACATAATCGAATGAGACAGTCCGAAAAAGAAAGTAAAGTCGGGTGAAATGTGACAGAATAATAAATTATGTATAGGGTTAATTATCTCTAAAACCACAAAATTTGGTTCAATTATGGAATATTACATAAATTTGATACATAAAGTTTCAATTTGTCTAATTTTTTCTACGACGAATTCATCCGGCGAAATCAAACTTCAAGTAGACAATATGTGGCTTGTTTGCACTTGTGCAGACAATATGTGACTTAAAATAATAAAGGGTTAATTGACGCTAAAATCACAAAGTTTGGTTCGATTCTAAAATGTCACATGACCTTTAAAATCTTCTTGACAAATATTCCCTCCGTCCCACGAATCTTGACACGTATTTCTTTTTGGACCGTCCCACGAATCTTGACACATTTCTAAATAAGGTAATAATTATTACATTCTCCCTCCTATATTTTATCATTTTTATTATCTTATCTCATACTTTATCACGTTTATACTTTATTAACTACACATTTAGGGCGTGTTTGATTTTCTTTATAGGTTAAGCCCATTTAGCACAATTCAAGGAAATATGAAGGTCGGTGGGCCTGCTGTGGTTCCTTAGTTATTAGTTTGATTTCCATTCCTCCATCCAATATATCATGGATGACGTGTTTGATAATACATTATCAGCACATTTAACAGCAGGTAAATGACTATTATAACTCCCAATTGCTTCAGAGTTTCCAGCAATTGGATTCTCAAAATCCGCTCACAAAGCAAGCCGACCTCCACAGTTTCCAGCAATACCTGCGAGCAGGGCAAATACCCATAATCAGTGGGCGAATCGATTTGCTTTAACGAGTTTGCGAATGATAATGATAATTTTATTCGCAAGAACAAGCGCAAATTTATTTGCATATCCAAAATCTACTTCCAAAAAAATCACGAACATACATATCTACGAAACACGCCGTAGTTGTTCCCAGCTAAATCGACGTTTACCGCTGAAGGCGCCGCCGGCGTTGTTGGGAACACTTCGTCGTCGCCGATATTTTTGATAGATCGCGAAGAATGCGCCCTAAGTCGAAAAATCATTCAAATTTTCGTCGATTGGAAAAGATGGGTAATTTTGGAAAATTAAATTATAGCATTGTTTACTATAGCCGCCCTGCTACCTAAACTCGTGTACACCCTCTCATCCAATTACATGGTGTAACAGTGGTTTTGTGGCCGAGCCCAACGTGATTGACGGGCTTCCCATAAAACAGGCCTTCAATTTCAAACGCCAACTTAAGACTAACACACACCCTAAACAGGCTTAAACGATAAAATCAAACACGCCCTTAAAATACTAATCTACAACTCCTTAATTTCTGTGCTGAAACCAAATGTGTCAATATTCGTGGGACGGAAGTAGTACATCAATGCGATAGTCCGGCGAAGTCGAAACATTAAATGAACAACTAGCGTGTAAATCGTTAAAATTAGATGGTGAACCACTTTATATCATAATTATCACTGTACATTGTTTATAGTTATAGCATATGAAATAGTCTTTATATAAATTATTTTTTAATTGATTTAATTTGATCAAAATTAAATTGGTGGTACAATTCAAACTATAATAATCTCAACAATTTTCGTCAGTTAAATGTTATAATTTTTTGCTGAGAGTTGGAATAGATTGCCTTTTTTATATAAGTTTTCATTTGATGAAATTTCATAAAAAGTTGATGTGGGGTCAGAGATTTTAGAAAAATAAGAAGATATATATATATATATATATATATATATATATATATATATCCTCTTACTTTTCACTTTTCACAACTCCCAATATTAATTATAACACATTTTCATTACTTCCAATACACTCAACTACCTTTTATCCACTCTCAATACACTCAATAATATTTTTTCTTAAAACCCATGCCACTCCCTCCTAGGAAGTTCTTTTATGAACGGAGGGAGTATTAATAAATAAATCAATAATACATACTCCCTCCGTCCACGAAATGAGTACTCATATTTCCTTTTTCATCCGTCCACGAAATGAGTACCCATTTCCCTTTTTGGAAAGTGTACCCCACACATCTCTTTAATTAATACACTCAAAAAGTGGGACCCTTAAACTATTCACACTACACTCCACGCATTTCTTAAAACCCGTGCCGTCCACAAATGAGTACTCATTTTGTGGACGGAGGGAGTATAAAATAATAAATGTTAATATTAGCAACGGCGCGTTCGTCACCGCTAATTCGCCGGTATAACGTAAGATACGGGTGGTCGTTTTTGCTGCCGCCGTGCCGTCGCTAATTACCGGCGGCAGGGATGCCGCTGCTAATTGTCGTCGGCAAATACACGTTTTTTTTGTAGTGGAATACCACATTAGTAAATTATTGCGTTTCATTATATAACCAATTAGTTTACTATTCCAATTTCCAAATGTGTATGTTACAAGTATTTATTTTACGGTGACGATGAAGCGCAGTTTGTTGGTAAGACGCTTCTCCTCCAACCAATAGGTCGGGGGTTCGAGTCACACTAGGAGCTAGAGTGTGAGTGGGTTTTTTCCTTTTTTTGGTTGTAACAAATTTTTTAAAAAAAAGTATTTATTTTACGGTTTACTGAACCATCATCATTTTGTAAGATTTAATTAAATAAATAATTTGGATGTTGATTGGACATACTATATACATATGACTGGCACGATTCTTAAAGTGTTCAAATCATGGGCGAAGCTAAGATTTGTTTGGGCTAGTAGAAATATTATTATTATTATTATTATTATTATTATTATTATTATTATTATTATTATTATTATTATTATTATTATTATTATTATTTTGAAGGAAGTTTGTACTAGTAAAATTAATTTAATCACTTTCAAATGGGTTGATGCAAACACTCGTCGTAAGCTGGAAATTTTAAAGAGTACCACACGCAATATAATCCGAAAAGTATTTTTGGAGGACTTCTAAATGAGTTCAGCAATTATATTCTCCACTTTGTAAATTAATCAATTCACATTTCTTTAATTGATGTTGCATGCAGCATGCCTTATAGTTATCCCATACATTCAACATTTATTTTAGCGGAAAGTCGAAATTTCTTTCCTCCATACTTAATAAAACCACATATATTATTCGCGAGATTTGCCCTTTATATAAAGCTCTCAATTAATACACATCTTTCACAAAAAAAAAAAAAAAACCTCTCAATTAATACACATCTTTCTCAAAAAAAAAAAAAGCTCTCAACAATCAACACACATACATAGACTCGAATGAACCACAAGCTTTGTACGCAATGTGGTTGTATTTTTTTTCTTTACAAGGATGAGAGACTTGTGTATAAATCTCCATTCTCTCATCACCGACTAAAAAGCAAGAATGTTTTGTCATATTAAATTTATTGACTTGCCTCCATATGAACCACAAGCTTTGTACGTAGTTTGGTTGCATTTTTATCTTTACAAGGATGAGAAACTTGTGTATAAATCTCCATTCTCTCATCTCCAACTAAAAAATAAGAATCTTTTGTCATATTAAATTTATTGACTTGCCTCAAATGAACCATGAGTTTTGTACGTAGTTTGGTTGTATTTTTGTCTTTACAAGGATGAGAAACTTGTGTATAAATCTCCATCCTCTCATCTTCGATTAAAGAACAAGAATCTTTTGTCATATTAAATCTTATGTGTTATAAATTATAGTTTATATCTGTAAATATGGTTTAGGACGTCACAGCCTTTGGGATGCCACAGTGCGATTTGAGGTTTATATTGAGATTTCGCCAGGGATTCGTAAATAGGGTTCAGGACATTAAAGTCCCTGGTATGCCATCGTGTAAATTGAGGTTATGTATGTTGTGATCGTATAAGTTATCATTTTATAAACTTGGACAATTATTGTATGATGTCCCACAGTGAGTATACTTGTATGCCCTTTATAAATTTCAGGTAATTGATGTCAGAGATACGTGGAAAGTCGAATTAGCGCGTCCAATCATTTTGAGAAAACTTTTTTGCATCTAGTCTAATATTTTGCTCAGCTGTAACTTTAAATTAACTCTTGTCTACTTTTTTTTTATAAATATACAATATTAAATAAAGAAATTAAAAGGTCGCGCCACAAGGGACTCTTGTCTACTTTTTGCTCCACCTAGTAGTTAAATATTATCATGACTGTAGAACACGTATGAATTCGCTATGTAAATGCATGAATTGCGAAAATAATGTTGGAAATATGGTTTTAATGCCATATCTGGAAATTATTTAATTAAAATAATAATTTCCAGATATGGCATTAAAACCATATTTCCAACAAATAATTTTTTTGTTATCTATGGATTTGAACTCGAGACCATGAATTCATCCAACAAGGTGATGAATGAACCGTAGATCTTGATGATCTAAAGACTGAAAATGGTTCCTATTTTATATTCAAAGAGGTGTATATAACTATTATTTTATGATTTTCACATTAAATAATAGGAGTATATAAATTTAAGTTTAATTCTTTTAGGGTGTTATACTAGTTCCGCCGCACGCCTCCATTGTTCTAAAGTATCACTCTCTCTCTCCAAAAAGTCATTCTTTTTTGCGATTTTCTTTGTTGCCGCCGTCAGCATCATTTCTCACAGAATATGGCAAAATTTGAGTTCTAGCAGTTCAAGGAATTCCAGATCTACGAAAATCATGAAATGCAAATTCTGATCTAAAAAAATCGTAAATGAAATGTTATGAATTTGTATCATCCGTTCGAAAATCTGTTGTATGAAACAAAGAAATAATATAGTCAATGCGCCCATTAGCCCAATCCATGTTGTCAGTACCAAGATCTATTGGGACAAGGACTGGTATGAATTGTGTTAATGGTTCCATTTGTGCAACCGCCCTGAGATCTGACTCGCATATGCGAAGAACAATTGGAACTAAAAAACAATTTCGTTCCAACCGTGAAAAGTGCACAAATGGATGAAAATTCGTTCCATATGTGCGAAGTGCGCATGATTGGGGTGAAGAATAAACCAATCTCCAGCCTTCCCAAATTCATCAATGCAGCCCTCGCACGATGCCTTCCTCCAATACAAGAAAGTGAAGGAAATGATGAAAAATAAAAATTTATGTTAGAAAATCGAGGTGATTATATAGAGGTTTGAGTATGGTGAGTGATTGTAGTGAAGTGGTGTAGAGAATATTGTGAGTGTAGTGTGTGTAGAAGATAGAGATAATGATTTTAGAGTGGAGCTCTTGTCTCCAAAGAACTTAGATAATATTAGATAGAGTGATGTTTTTGAGATGTTTGAGATTATGTGAGATTGGTTACAAATGGCTCACAAGAGCTCTATTTATAGGTGTGGGAAGATCTCTCTAGATCCCACTACACTAACTTGTATCTAGAATTCTCTACTAGCATCCACTTAAGGAATTCTCTAGATACTATACATGTCCTAGGTATTATTTAGAATACTCTAGATTGATCTAGCTAGTGGTGAATTCTCTAGAATATACATAGCTTATTCTCACCTAGAATATTCTAGATAAGTGCATCACACTTCAATACTCCTCCTTGATGCATTTATCGGTTACTCCAAGCATTCTTCGTAGAAACTGGAATCTGTCCCTTGGTAGTGCTTTTGTGAAGATGTCCGCCAACTGCTCTTCTGTTGGACAATACTTCATCTCGATAAGTTTCTTTGCTTCAACATCTCTCAAGAAGTGATACTTGATGTCGATGTGCTTGGTGCGATTGTGCTGAACTGGATTCTTAGCCATTGCTATAGATGACTTGTTATCGCAGTAGATCTCTGTCGATGAGTCTTGCGGTTCGCCCATATCCGCTAGTATTCTTCTAAGCCATATAGCTTGACATGCTGCTTCGGCTGCTGCAACATACTCAGCTTCTGCTGTTGATAGTGCAACTGAGTCTTGCTTCTTTGATCCCCAAGAAAAAATTCCTGAGCCAAGCTTGAAAGCATAGCCTGATGTGCTTTTCATGTCATCTTGAGATCCAGCCCAATCGCTATCGCTATATCCACTGATCTGTGAGTCAGACTTTGGTTTGTACCAGATACCATAGTTGAGCGTACCTTGCAGGTATCTGAGAAGTCTCTTTGCTGCTCCATAGTGAGTCTCCTTCGGACTTTCCATGAATCTGGATAGAAGGCTTGTTGCATACTTGATGTCAGGCCTTGTTGCCGTCAAATATAGTAGACTCCCAATCAAACTTCGATAGTTGGTAGAATCCGTCGGTCTAGACCCATCTTCTTTCTTCAACTTCTCATTTGGAATGAGAGGTGTAACCACTGGCTTGCAGTCTTGCATCTTGAACTTCTTGAGCATATCTTCAATATACTTCTTTTGTGATAGGAAGATGCCTTCTTCCTCTTGACTTATCTCCATTCCGAGAAAATAGTGCATTAATCCTAAGTCCGTCATCTCAAAGGTGCTCATCATGTCTCTCTTGAAATCCTCGATCAATTTTGTGTTATTTCCTGTGACAATTAAGTCATCAACATAAAGAGAGACAATCAGGATGTCCGTACCTTGAGTTTTGATGTATAGAGTTGCTTCGTTCTTGCTCCTCCTGAATCCTTGATCGGTGAAATATCCGTCTATTTTGCTGTACCAGGTTCGTGGCGCTTGTTTGAGCCCATAGAGAGCTTTCTTGAGACGAAGAACTTTGCCTTCTTGCTTTGTGAATCCTTCTGGCTGCTCCACATATATCTTGTCTATTAGATCTCCATTGAGAAATGCCGACTTAACATCAAGTTGATAGATTTTCCATCTCTTTTGAGCCGCCAGAGCTATAAGTGCTCGAATTGTGTCCATCCGGGCTACTGGAGCAAACGTTTCTGTGTAGTCGACTCCTGGTACTTGAGCATATCCTTTTGCGACAAGTCTTGCCTTATGCTTCTGGATCGAACCATCAGGATTCAGCTTTGTCTTGAACACCCATTTGACTCCAATGACTTCCTTGTCACTTGGAAGATCCACCAACTCCCAAGTATCATTCTTTTCTATCATTTTTATCTCCTCCTCCATTGCTTTAATCCAAACTTTCTCTTTGGATGCTTCTGCATAGTTACTTGGCTCCAAAGAACAAAAGTTGCATGTCTCATATATATCAGTGGATTCATATAAATCTGCTAGAGTTCTTACCCGAAAAGGTGGAAAGTCTGGTGAGGAGTCTGAGTCGGATCCACTTGAGGTATTGGCTTCTGAAGAGGACCTTGGTGGGCTTTGTTGATCTTGTTCTCCATCTTCTGTGACTTCTTTTAGGAGTGTAGTTGTTGTCTGCCTTTCAACACTTTCTGTCTCCCAATTCCAGGAGGCTTGTTCGTCAAATTCCACGTCTCGACTTGTCACCAGCTTCTTGGTCTCAAGATTGTAGATTCTATAACCCTTGGATTTAGAGCTGTAGCCGAGGAAGATTCCCTTCTCCGTCTTGTCCTCCAGTTTGTGTCTTTTTACTGAGGGAATGTGGATGTAGCAGATACTTCCAAAGACCCTCAAATGTTTGGCTGAAGGCTTTTGCCCTGACCAAGCTTCGATCGGCGTCTTGTTTAGCACGGCCTTTGTTGGACATCGGTTGAGTAGGTAGACCGATGTATATACTGCCTCCGCCCAAAACTTCTTTGGCAATCCTTTCTCCGCCAGCATGGATCTCGCCATCTCCATGACTGTTCGATTCTTTCTTTCCGACACGCCATTTTGTTGTGGAGTGTAGGCCACCGTTAGTTGATGCTCCACACCTTCATCTTCACAGAACTTGTTGAACTCTTTTGAGTTGTATTCGGTACCTCGATCGCTTCTTAGCTTCTTTATTTTGCGACCACTTTGGTTCTCCACAAAGTTCTTAAATCTCTTGAAGATTCTAAAGACTTCTGATTTTTCTTGGAGGAAATATACCCAAGTCATTCTAGAGTAGTCATCAATAAAGAGTATGAAGTACCTGTTTTGGTTTACTGAAGGTGTGCGCATTGGTCCACAAACGTCGGTGTGGACAAGCTCTAGTATCTCCTTGGCTCGCCATGTTTTCTCCGTTGGAAATGGTTGTCTGTGTTGCTTTCCGATCATGCATCCTTCGCATACACCTTCTCTTTCATTTAGAAGAGGCATGTCTCTCATCATATTTTTCTGATGAAGTAGCCTTAAGGCATTTAGGTTGAAATGCCCAAATCTCCGGTGCCATAGACTCGTATCGTCGAGTTGAGCCACCATTGCCTTTTGTGGATATTGCCATTGAATGGGAAAGTTTCTATTTTTTCCCATTTTTACTACTGCAATATCTTGGTTATTTTTCTTGTCGTAAATTCGACAAGAATCTTTCTCAAAGTGGAGGGCATATCCACTTTCCATCATTTGGCCAACACTTAATAGACTTTGTGCAAGACGAGGTACTAAGAGAACATTTCTAATAAATCGCGTACCTTTATTAGTTTCTATGGCAATTGTACCTTTCCCTTTCGTCTCCACCAGTTCTCCATTGCCCATCTTCACCTTCGTCTTGACTGAAGTATCTAACTCACGGAAGATGGTCTCGTTGGATGTCATGTGGTTGCTGCATCCGCTATCGATGTACCATTCTTCTTCTCCTGCTTCCGTTGCCGAGTGACATGCATAGAACATGTTCTCCTTCTCATTTTGATTTTCTGAATAGTTGGCTTGATGATTTCTTCTATCTCTGCAATCTTTTTCCACGTGCCCGAACCTTTTGCAGTTTTTGCACTGTGGCTTTCCTCGATGATAGCAATCCTTCTCCAAGTGATTTGTCTTCTTGCAAATTCCGCATGGTGGAAAATTTGCCTTGCTCTCCTTGTTGCTGGAGCTTCCTTCCTTGTGATTGCTTTTAAAATTTCCGCCGCTCCTTGACTTATTGCCTCTAACGTTGAGTTTGGACTGAAAGGCACTCTCAAGTGAACTTTCATGTCGCCTACTCAATCGTTGCTCGTGTGCTTCCAAGGAACCCATCAGCTCCGCGACAGACATTTTTGATAAATCTTTTGATTCTTCAATCGCCGCCACTACTAGATCATACTTCTCGGTAAGGCTGATTAAGACCTTCTGTACGATCCTTTCATCGGAGACGTTCTCTCCGTATGACCGCATTTGATTGATTATTTCCATTATTCTTGAGAAATAATCTTTTGCGGCTTCTGAATCTTTCATTTTAAGATTCTCTAGTTCTCGCCTTAAACTTTGTAGTTTAATGGTTCGAACTTTAACATTTCCTTGGAACTCCTCCTTAAGGATATCCCAAGCTTCTTTTGCAGTAGTGGCTCGAATAATTCTTGCCATGATAGAATCACTAACAGATTGTTGGAGAAGATAAAGAGCTTTAGCATTTTGTTGCTTTAATTTCTTACGTACCTCGATTGAGGATGTCTTGTCGATATCTTCTCCCGGCATGGTGATTCCTTCTTCAATGACATCCCAAAGATCATGGGATTCAAGGCAAGTCTTCATACGAACACTCCAATAGTCATAGTTTTCTCCATTGAATATTGGAGTCGTGATGGAGAGACTTGACGACGCCATAACGCCCGCTTATGATCGAACAAGCTCTGATACCACTTGTTAGAAAATGGAGGTGATTATATAGAGGTTTGAGTATGGTGAGTGATTGTAGTGAAGTGGTGTAGAGAATATTGTGAGTGTAGTGTGTGTAGAAGATAGAGATAATGATTTTAGAGTGGAGCTTGATCGCTAATTTCTTAGCAACAAATACCGCAACTAACACGGTGCAATTGTAGCAAATAATCAGTAACCGAGTATCGTATCCACAGGGACTGACACAACGAAATAACTCTAGCTATCTCCTAAACAGACTATAACAGTAGACAGGCAACAAAAAGTAGGAAGGTTTGATTAGCACTAAATTCAGATAACAACAAATAAAATAAGGTAAAAACTCAAATAATAAAAGACTCTGACCCTAGGGATGTACTTTTACTAATTAATTATATGCATTTAATCTATTGATTCAATTACCAATTTAATCCAACCCTGATGAAAGATCACTATATTATTCACAAGCGTCTCTAACGACCACCTATGAACGTAGATTAATTAATCCCTTTTCGCATTCAAGACTCCAAGGAATAAATTAACTCCCAATAGCACATAAAGAATAGCTTCCTATAGCTTCACCTATCGCATTCAAGACTCAAGGCTAACACTATATCATGCATTCCTGAATCGGCTGAACAATTATCGCATTCAAGACTCAAACTGAACAGCTGGACATGTAAATCATTGATCAGATAATTCACAAGAGATTAAGCACCAGGAATCATGAATCATAAGTTGGAGGGCAAATTGATATCAATAAATCAAAAACACATAATCAATCAGCTATATACAAACCCTAGGTTCAAATTAACGAACTAGCCAGACATCATAAAATAAGATAAAAGCATAAATAAAAGAAAGCAATTGAAATAAATAAAATAAATAAAACCCGAAAGAAATTCTGGATGAACAGCTTGAATCTTGAATCTTGCAGGAAAAGAAATCTAATCTATGAAAGCATTAAAATCCTAAGTCTAAAACTGAAAAATATGAAAAGAGGTAAAGAGATGTGAAAAGATGTGTCTAATAGGTCAGGGAAAGGACCTATATATAGGCACAGGAGATAAATACAGTGTAGAACTCGAAAATACTGATAAAATCCGAAAATCCCGCAAAATCCCGAAAATTCGGAAATTCCCGTCGGGCACTATTCACTGTTGTGCGCGACTTTCTTGTTTCGGCCATATCTTCTTCGTCCGAACTCGGATTTGCGAACCGTTTGCGCCTACGAACTCGTATCGAGACGAACTACAACTTTAATTAAGATCAACAGTCCAAATTCGAACTCCATATTTCTGTAAAATTCATCAAAGTACGAGAAAGTAACATATTTCACAAAATAAAATAATTTAAGCACAAAACAATCATCCAACACTCAATTTCCTATAAAATTAACATCATAAGAACACTAAAAACCATGGAAACATGAGTGTTATCAGAGCTCTTGTCTCCAAAGAACTTAGATAATATTAGATAGAGTGATGTTTTTGAGATGTTTGAGATTATGTGAGATTGGTTACAAATGGCTCACAAGAGCTCTATTTATAGGTGTGGGAAGATCTCTCTAGATCCCACTACACTAACTTGTATCTAGAATTCTCTACTAGCATCCACTTAAGGAATTCTCTAGATACTATACATGTCCTAGGTATTATTTAGAATACTCTAGATTGATCTAGCTAGTGGTGAATTCTCTAGAATATACATAGCTTATTCTCACCTAGAATATTCTAGATAAGTGCATCACACTTCAATAATTTAGTTTAGGGAATAGTTAGATTTTGTGATAGTTGTAGCATTTCGCATTAATTTGCTCATATGATTTGTAATTATATATTGTTTACAAAATGAAGAAAATAAATAAAATGTTGATTTGAATTTTGTTCATCAATTATAGTTAGATTTGTTAGAACAAAGTGCAAATATATTATTTTTATTGCGGCATTTTTGTAGGATGAATGTTACGAAATGACATATTCGAAACATTCGTTCCAATGTCTTTCGCACCAGGTAGAGGTGGCCAAAAAAATCGGAATCAAAAATTGAACCGTGAAATCGGACTGTCCGGGACGGTTCCAGAACCTGAACCATGTTAGACGATTTCGAACCGGAACGGAAACCGGGTTCGACCGGTTTGGTTACGGTTCCAAGTTTACAAAATCGGCAGTTCCCGATTCAAAACCAGAACCAAACCGTGGAACCGCCAAACCGCCCCTAGAACCGGCGGTTCTCGGTTCGAACCGTCATTTTTTAAAAAAATTTACTATATTTTGAAGTGTTGTATGAAATGTAAATAATGTTGAACCATTTATTTAGGTTATAAATGGTTAAGGTTTAGTAAGAATTAGATGTGAGAATGAGAAATGAGGATTGACCATTTTATTTAGGTTGTGAATAGTTGAAGTTTAGTAAAAATTCGATGTGGGAATCATGTGCATTGAAAAAACATAAGTTCATGTGCTTCTTTTATATCATTTACTTTTATCTATCTCAAATTCTTATTCCCACATCGAATTTATACTAAATTTCAATCCTTTACAATCTAAATAAAATGGTCAACTCTCATTCTCACATCTAATTCATACTAAATTTCAATCATTTACAACCTAAATAAATAGTTCAACATTGTGTACATTTTATAAACTTCAAACCAACACTTTAAAACATAAAATAAAAATAAATAAATAATAAAAAATATATAAAAAATGGTTCATTCTTTTGGAACCGAGAACCGCTGGTTTAGAACCGAAACTGGAACCGCCGGTTCACAGTTGGAACCGAAACCGTGACACTATGTTTCCGGTTCGATTCCAGTTCCTATTTTTAGAACCGTGGAACCGGTGGTTTCGGTTCGGTTCAAACCGGGAACCGAACCGTGGGCACCTCTAGCACCAAGCAGTTGGTACGAATGGTTCGAATGTGTTGGCACAAGTAGGCCACTTCGCGCTTCGTATCATTCATTCCAATATTTGGCACGACAAACCTTGGCACAGATGTTAAGAAATAGTGTATTGGTACCATTCGTATCAAACATTTGGCGAGAAAGAAATTGGAGTGAATGGTGCGAAATAGAATATTTGTACCATTCGTCCCATTCTCTGTCGCGCCAAGTGTTTGGCATGAATGGTACGAAATAGCATAGTCGTACCATTCGTCTCAATCTCAAGCGCCAAGTGCTAGTTTTAAATGTTAGGACGAATGGTACGAAGTGTGAATGGCCCTACTCGTGCCAACACAAGCGCGAAAGATCTTAGATAGCATGAATGGTGCAAATAGGTCATTTCGTACCGTTTGTCTCAATATTTGGCACGACAACAATTGAGACGAATAATTCGAATATGACATTATGTACCGTTCATTCCAACACTTGGTGTGATGGAGTTTGGGACGAATAATGCGAAATGAAATATTCGTGTCATTTGTCCCAACATTTCACACGACAGAAATTTGAAATAAGAACACAAATTCAAAAATAATATTTTATTCATCTTCATCATTTTACAAACAAATACAACTAAAAAACTTATAAAATAACACAAAATAAAACGAAAATTGCACAAATCTAGCTATAAGCCATAATTAAATCTACAATTGTTTGAAAATGATACCATTGGGGATCTTTACTGACAATTCCTAACTATATGTCAATACTAACTGGATATCATTGGGTATATATCTTTCGCCAATGAATACATGTTCTGGGCATGGGCACATATTATGGGTGGTGCTAATGGGTGAATTGATCTGCGGACATGACAGATCTTGAAACAGATGGTACAAATTTGTTCCATTCGTTCCAGATCTTGTTAAATATGTATTTGCATCTCATAAATGGAAGTATATATGGATAAGAGGATGTGGACAACGACATATTGGTAACATCAGAGACGGAGAGAGAGAGAGAGAGAGAGAGAGAGAGAGATAAAGCAGCTCGGCGGTGCGACGGAGGAACTAGGGTTTCAAAGAAAGAGAGCCCATATTTTTTGTAGGAACAAGAAAGAAGAGCGATGGTAATTTCGTTCGAAATAGTTCAAATTGACTAACTTTTATTGAAAAAATGTTGACTGGACAACTATTGATTTTCACTATTCTCAATGGATATTTCGCACCATTAACACACATAAATAAATCTATATAAATAGGAATCATAAGATAAATAAATAAATATATATATATATATAGGGGAGGGCTAAAATAAAAACACTTCTTAGAATATAAAATAGGAATCATTTTCAGCCTTTAGATCATCAAGATCTACGGTTGATTCATCACCTTGTTGGATGAATTCATGGTCCTGAGTTCGAATCTCATAGGTAGCAAAAAAAATATTTTTTGCAATTCAGATATTTGCACAGAGAATTTGTAGGTGTTCTACATAGAATTCACACATTTTAATTAGTTTATAGCTTATATGTTAAGAAGTGTTCAACGAAATGACTGTTACGAACGTTTAACGTTCAAGGGGAATTACTGACATGTTCAATGTTCTCTATTATTTGAATATTTGTTGTTCTCCACATAACCTAACCCTATATATATAATTACACACACAAACACATATAGGCCATGTCACCTCTTTTACATTTTTTTTTACAGTTGTTGAATAAACAATTTTAAATATAGTGTGACCGTGACCATGAACTTGAACATTAGAGTTTTAGCATCAGCCATTAATCATTCTACCATTAAGTTAACACATATTTATTTTTCATACACTTTCTTAGGGTGTATGCTCATAAAAAGGTAGAAATGGTATATAAAAATAAATTAAAAATATATAATGATATTTTATTAAACCAAAAATGAGGATATTTTCTTAATTAATTCATGAAATTCTTTACAAGAAAATTAATATTTGAATTTTGAAGGTACTTGAAAAAGATTATTTAAATTATCTTCTAAATTGTTTCATCTAAATTAGTTCACTCTCTTTTTTGAGTTGTTGGTGGCCGTTTTTATCTACATTATATTATGTATATTAAGATTAAGATATAGCTCTTTGTATTTGTAATTAAATTTTGTATGTATGTAATATTCTACACATTTTGATACCATGCATCGCACCGGGTACAAAACTAGAAATATGCATTATGAAAATCTTTATAATACACATTTCATGTAAAAGCTAATAGATTTGAAGTCACATAAGTACAGAAAATATAAATATAATATCTAAATACTACTCTTTACAATATCTTAATATTAATTTTTACACTTTATATAAATACAATATCTAAATACATATAAAATATTAAAAATATTTAATAACTATAATTATCGTCGTGCATCGCCCGAACGAGCGTACATCAAAATAAAAATTAAATAAACGAGTTACCCATTACACGATCATATCAACAAAACCAATTTGATTCTAACCTAAGCTACAAATTTCTAATATCTCCCACTGATTTAGTTCAAATAAGTTCCGTTAATTCATTGGCCTTATTAAACACATCCGACCAAACACTGCAATCTTCCATATTTAATTCCGAGTCAGCAAAACGAAGTTGATCAGGATGGTTATAGCCAGATGAGAAATCACTAATGTCACTCCATTCCTCCACCGGAAAAACCTCCAACCAGAAACTCTCACCCATCTCCGGCCACTTGTATAACAAATTCGACATCAGAGCATCGTCGGAAATGATGGCCGATGAGACCTCACTGAGGGATTCCCCCGGCATGCTGAGCTCCACTTGTTGACAATACTGATTAGATGAGTATTCAACTTCTCCGGTCTTGATTTGCGGTTGGGGTTGATATTTTCTGGCGACTCGTTTCTTCAAGTAAGTGTGCCAAACATTTTTTATCTCATTATCTGTCCGCCCCGACAATCTTGATGCAATCACAGACCATCTGAAGAAAACAAGATTGATGCGAAAATGCAGCATAAAATTTTATAATAAAAAAAATGGAGTTGGAAATGTACTTATTTCCCAATTGTGCATGCAATTGAATGATAGAATCCTCCTCTTGTTTGGTAAAATTCCCTCTCCTAATATCGGGGCGCAAGTAGTTCATCCACCGGAGACGACAACTCTTTCCACACCTCAACAATCCTGGTCCACGAAGCCCGTAAGAAGAAAATAAATGCAAAAATGATAGAAGTTTATTTCGTACCGGCCTGTTTGGGAAGTGCCCGCCAATTGGGATGCCCATTTTGGGTGATGAAGTTGATGAGAATTTGATCTTCTTCCGCAGTCCACAAGCCTTTCTTCAGGCCCGTTTTATCGCAGCATGGAGCCCTAACCATTAACGAGATGAATATAAAATCATAACAAACAATATAATTTCTTTTACTTTTGTAACTCTTTTCAGTTTAATTTATACTATGATGTTGTGTGTGAGAGTTCTTGATGGAGGTGGACAACTAATGGAAAGCACACAATGCAAAATGGCTATTTATATATCACTATAAGTATTTGGATTTAGAAAAATTGGTGGGTCCGTTGTGAGAGTCTAAAATTTGATGTTTCTTTGTTTTCCCGCAAATTCTCAAAAACAAAAAAGGTGGCACTATGTGTGAAGACCCAAGTATGGAAAGAAGGGTGATTTGATGATAAACACTAATTTTCCATGATTTTTTTACATGTTTTATTGAGATCATGCACTTATGTGATGTCTTTTGATTCATTTTTATTATTATATGAAAATGTCACATTTCGATGTAATTTTATGAGTTAATAATATACTATTAGCCCATTTCATATAGTAAAAGAAAAAATTATTCATGAAGATAAAAAAAATAAAAATAAAAACCTTTTTATCGTAAATTTACTATTTTACTTTTAGTGACTTTTTTAATAAAAATAATTATAAAAAAATGTGACCTAACTCCATCCCCCAAATTCAGCGACGCCCCCCCTAAACCCTTACGCCACTCGCTCACCCACCCCCCAACCCCCTCTGGCGACGCCATCACGCCATCACGCCAAAATTGAATATTGTTATATTCCCTACAGTTGCCTGAATAACCGATCATAATGTGCATAGTGCACAGACCAACCTTAAACAATTCATTCTCTCTCTTGTTATAATGACATATTAATTATAAAATATATCTAACAATAAATAATAGTATAATAAAATATATTTTAAGTTGAAGTAAGTTATTGATAAAACATTATAGAAAGTAATTTTTTATTAAAAGGTTAGGTTAAGATGGGTTGTTGATAAAGAGTCTTATAATTAGTATTGAAAATGGTGAAAAGATGAAAAATAAGAATAAGCGGGGTATTATTAGTGGTGGAGTAGTGTCCCAAAATGGATAAAAAGTTATTTGAGAGATGACCCAAAAAATAAAGATATGAAGTTATTTAAGGGACGAAGGGAGTATATTATTTAAGTAGCGGATATTACTAATTTATTATAAGAGATTGAGACATGAATGGGTACAAAAATATATTTTAATTGAATTTTAGATTAACATGAGTATATAAATTATAAACGAGAATAAATATATAAATTTATAACAGCTTATATTTATAAATTAAATGAGTTCGTGTAACTAATCAAAATTGGGACGAGTATGAGTATATATATTTTAGACGGGTAAGAATATTTATCAACATGTTTTCGTGGAATTTTCTCTAATTTTAATTGTTTTGTTATTCAAATTATATTGTTATGAGTAACATACATTCTTGACGGGTACGGAAATTTTATCAACATGTTTACATAATTTTTTTTTCTAATTTATAATCTCTTAATTTTGTATATGAATGTTTAATCTTTAATATTTGAGTCTTTATTGAGACGGATAACCAATTATTGTGATAAATTATATTTATAAATATAAATATGTGTGGATATTCAACACATGTTACTATACATTTTTGTGATGAGAACAAATAGTAAAATAATTATTTACATAGTAAATTCATTATTTTGATATAAATATTATTTTATTTATTATATTATAAATATAACTAAAATAATTACTCGTCGAAATTCAACGGGTTACACATTAGTTATTTATTTATATAAATATATTTGTTGCTATATTTTTGTTTTGATATATTTTTTATGAGTTTAAATTAGTTTTGAGCTATTTAAATATGAAATTTTAATAAGAATACAATTTGGACTTTTAAGAGCCCCAATTTTTTATATTAAATGACGGCTATTAATCTTGTTATATTGATGGTTTAGTGTTATTTGTTCTAAATGAGATTGACTAAAATTATTTGTTTTACAATCTATAAATATAGTTATTATACTTATTTAAGTACTATAAAATACTTCATCTATCCCATTAAAAGCGGCAACTTTCTTTTGGGCACGGAGATTAAGAAGAGGATTGCTATGTTATAATTAAATGTGTTCCACCAAAATTAATGAATTAATTAAAACACTTGACCTGTGCAGCAGCGGTCATTTAAAAAACTTGCTTCAAGCGCCACTGTCCACGACTAGGTAGCAGCGGCGGCTCCGCCGACGTGCCCTGACCTCCCTCGCCCATTGACTTCCTCTCTCTCTCTTGGTCGTCGTCGTAATCGCGCAATCATCGCTGTTGTAAGCAGCGTCGTAGTGATGGCAGTGGGGTAGGGAGAAACGCAGAGGAAAATCCAAACGTGGAGAGCTCAACGGTCGAGCTGCTACAGAGGAAAGCAGATTATCAAATCTACCATCTCATCGCTGCTGATAATTTTATTATTATACACTATTTTAAATTAAATATTAATATATAATACTTTTTTATTATCAATTAATTTAATTTATAAATAATTATATTTTTATATAATTTAAAATTTTAAAAATAAATTAATATATCATGATCCAAGCATTCCAGAGGAGCACGAGGACATACAATTACTACTAATAAAGAAGAAGAGCAAGAATAAAAAATATTCGAATCCCAAAATTGTAAATTTTAAAAAGTTCAGGGCCTATGATTTTTGGCGCAGAGCATAAAGAATTCATGACTTCATTAAAAAGTGGCACTGTAATTTGTCATGTCTGGAGTCTGGACACTTGCCCTTTTCGTGGGCCTACCTTCTACATGGCCCATGCCTTGACCCAATTGTAATGAACCAAATCGATGCAATAGTAACACTTTAACAACTATTTTCATATGTTCCAATAGAAGTTGTCACCTTTCCATTTTAATTTGTTCTACTAAAATGGCAACTTTCTAAAATTAAAAATGTTTTTATTTAATTAAACCCAATTAACTAATTTAATTAAAAATTCAAATATACTAACCACAAGCATTGGGATCAACATATGCATAAAATTCTTTCTTATATTTCATTAGATTGATTCTATTTTATTTTTTTTACCAAATTCACTAACTCATTGATTGTTAAACTGAACTTTGATTAAGCTGAAAAAACAATTTAATATATTTTATAAAAACGAGTTAAAACTTACCATCACATTTCGCACATGTTTCAATTATTGGTTCCACTGACTAGCTTACGAGCAGTCAATAAGGTAGTTAATTGATCACTCAGTTAGCAGGATTTATTTGGACTTCAATCAACTAATTTTAATATGTTGATCTGTGTCATTCAATTGACTTATTATCAGTTAGCTTGTCTTAGAACACTTAATATGAAAAACGAACAAAAATGCTAACTGGTGTATTCCCCTCATACATTAGTACATATCCGTCTCAGGATCAACAAGTCCCGCTGAATTTCGATGGATTACACGTTAGTATAAGGTAAATAAAAATAGGGAATTAAGATGATGTTGCGTGAGCACATGAATTAAGGTGGAAATTTCAAATGGTGAGATTTTAAATTGTCGTGTTAGAGATATAATATTAATATATATAAAATTGAAACTTTTACATTTTTTTCCAAATAATCTTCCACATGATTTAAATAAATAAACTTCAAAATAAATTCAACTGGAAATTGTTGTATTAAGAGGGTGTTTGACTGAGCTTATAAATTCTTTATAACAACTTATAAGTTCATTCAAAGTGTTTGACAAAATAATCTCACTAGAAAATAAGTTTATCTATCCCAATTTATTTTTCCACAATTTTATATGCAACAATCATTTTTACAAATATATTATTCAACCATTGTTAGCTATTTCCATCATATACTATTTATGTTCATTTATCTTCAATTTTCTCTTTTAAATAATTTTTTTTTCTCTCTAACTTATAAAGTTAATTATCATAACACTTTGACAACTGATAAGTTCTTGAAAAACTATATCTTATAAGCTAATTGAAATAAGCATGTAGACTTTGGATGCATCTATAATAATAAGATTATTTTTAATACTACATCCGTCAACTAAAAATGTGTTGTGATTTAAGAGTATGGATTTTAAAAAAGATTGAAAAATATGTATAAAGTGGAGAAATGAACTATCAAAATTGATCTGTTAAGTAATTAATAAATAATTTGTCAAGTGTAATTTTTATAAATATTAAATGTGAAAAAACTGAAAATCACTATAATTATTCTGGACGAATTGTGTGCGTGTGTTGGTCAAGCGGTAAGAGGTTAATGCCTAAGGCCAAAGGTCTTGAGTTCAAGTCCCCTGTGGTGCGACATTTAAATTTTTTTATTTAATACAATTAATTTATAAAAAAATAATTATTATCGACAAATCAAGACAAAAATTTTATCTTGCATTATTGGAAAATTTAATACACAGTTCCATTGCTAGAAAAATTAAGGGCTAATTGCCTGTAAATCCCTAACGTTTACACGGAATTGGTTTTTGCACCTATTTTTATTTTTCTACTTTTAAATACCTAACCTTTTGTTTTTGTCTCAAATTTATCCGGCGACCGGTTTTTTCTTACGCCGGCGCCGGAAATGCCACTGTGGCAGCCAGAATCGACGAGTTGGCAGCCGGAATTCTCCACTTGGCTCATTTTTGACATGTGACAAAAAAATCTGAAAAAAATTGAAATAAAAAATACATGTGGAAAAAAAATAAAAAAAAAACAAAAAATCACCCCCTCCCCCCAATCGTCCTTTCCACATTTTCAAACCCTAACTCTCCATCCCCCCACCCAGCGCCGCTCTCTACCGCCTCCACCACCGCCGGCGCCGCCACCACCACCAACGCTCCACTGCCTAGAGCAGCGGAGGAAGCCGATTGCCTCCGTCGTCCTCTGCCTCACCAAGCTCCAGATCTAGAAGCTCCGCTCCAAAGTCGATCTTGATCTCGATAATTCCCCCACCCACCACCGCTCTCTCCCTTTTCCCCACCCTTCGCTGCACCCCAGCGCAATCCCATCTCCCGGCTCCCTTACCTGGAAGACAACCGAATATTCCACCTGGTCCTTGTGCGTCAACCCAGTGGTTCCGAGCATTTCGAGCATGCCGGTGAAAGAGAGGTTTTCCCCAGTGATTTTAGGGAAATTTGAGGTCGCGCTGGGCTGCGGCTGAGGGCCGGCGGAAGGTCGTGCTGGTTTGACCTTCGGCGAGGTCATCTCTGTCTCTCAACCACCGCGTCGTCGGTGGGGAATTCGATTTGATTGTTCTATTTGACGGCGGTGGTTGGTTGTTGAGGATCTTGGTGGAGGTGAAGGAGAACAGAGACCGAGGGGCGCGACGGTAGTTGTTGAGGATCTTCGTGGGAGGTGAAGGAGGACAGGATTGTGGTGGTGATGGTGGTGGAATTCTGCGAATGGTGGTGGTGGTGGCAGGGGGGAGGTGGCGGCGGATAGGGGGAGAGAAGGGGGCGGCGAAGGGGCGGCGCCGGTGGTGTTGGCAGGGTGAGGCGGCGGTGGGTTGGGGGAGGGGGATAAGGGTTTGAGGAAGATGATGATGATTTGGAATTTTTTCTATTTTTTATTTTTATTTTTTTGTCACATGTAAAAATTATGTTTAGGTGTCAATTCCGGCTGCCATAGTGGCATTTCCGGTGCCGGCGTAAGAAAAAACTGGTCGTCGGATAAATTTGAGACAAAAACAAAATATTAGGTATTTAAAAGTAGAAAAATAAAAATAAGTGCAAAAACCAATTCCGTGTAAACGTTAGAGATTTACAGGCAATTAGCCCAAAAATCAAAGGAGTCGTGAAGTGTTTTGTCAATTAAATTACACAAAAACTCATGTGAAACCTAGTTTTAGGAGACCACCCGATTAAATTATCTTGCTAATTCATCATCTTAAACAATGAGCTTTAGTTAATTTTGGCCGTGCATGCCGTTGAAAAATGATTGAATTAACGAAACACAAATGATCAAATTTAACAACGGATATCATATAATCACCCTTTTTTTCCTCTTTTTTTTTTGAAAAATTATTAGTTTCGATTCATGAAAAAAAATAATACTTGATATGAATGTTAAATTAAATATTACAAAAAAACCTTAAATTTAATGTAGAAATTATAAAAAATAAATTTAATATCAATAAGCTATGATCATTTAAAGTGTCAAAATTAATATTTAGTCACTCTCATTTATCTCTAATGTTGAATATCGTACTCTTTTATCATTTTGTTTCCGTTTATTGGTTAAAAAATAAGTAGATGTTATTTTTTTTCCATTCAAAAAAGTTTACATGATTGTTTAATTATAATTATTTATATTTAAATATTTTTATATTTCAGTGATTTTTAAGGCAATTAAGGAGTAGGAAATTTGTATTAGTTTCAATATGAATTTGTAAAGAAAAAGCTATTTATATATCTAAAAATTAGAATTTAAAATATTATATAGATTTATTTAATTGTGTATACAAATTATTTATTTATTTATATAAACATATTTATTTATTGTTATGTTTTCTTTTTTATATTATTCGTATTTTCCCTGATTTCTTAATTGATGCTAGGCTATTCAAATATGCACTTTTAATAATAATACAATTTGGACTTTTAAAAGCCTAAAATTGTTATATTAAATAACGGCTATTGATTTTGATATATTGATAGTTTAGTGTTATTTGTTTAACCAATGAGATTGACTTAAATTATTTGCTTTACAATCTATAAATAATAATAATAATAATAATAATAATAATAATAATAATAATAATAATAATAATAATATTATACTCATTAAGTTGATAACATTGTTATTACACACTACTATTTAAATCAAATACTTATATTTAAATTAACATATTTTTTTCTTACCAATTAATACAACTCATAAATAATGATATTTTGACAATTTTACATAAATTAAAATTTTAATAATAAATAAATATATCATGGCCCATGCATCGCACGAGACAAAAGAGGAGTTTTTTACCTCCAAATTTTCTTTCTCGCCCTAAAATCATAATTTAAAGTATTCTATAGATTTATTTATTTATATAAACATATTTATTGTTGTATTTTCCTTTTTATATTATTCGTATTTTTTCTATTTTTTAATTAGTTTTGAGCTATTTAAATATGAACTTTTAATAATAATACAATTTGAATTTTTAAGATCCCAAAATTGTTATATTAGATGACGGTTATTAATTTTATTATATTGATGATTTAATGTTATTTGCTCAAAATGGATTGACTAAATTATTTGTTTTACAATCTATAAATTTTATATTATTATATTTATTTAATTATTACTATACAATATTTTAAATCAAATACTAATATTTAAATTAATATTATATATATTTTTTTACTAATTAATCTAACTTATTTTTATATAATTTGAAATTTCAAAATTAAATAAATATATTATGGCCTCCAATGAGCGGACATGTTAGTTTAGAATGAAAAGGAGGCCGCCGATGTGTGCGTGTGTTGCCTAAACGGTAAGGGATTAATGCCTAAAATCAAAATTTTTGGGTTCAAGTCTCCTATAAGGTGATCTTTAAATTTTTTTATTTAATATTGTTATTTAAAAAAAAGAAGAGGAAGCCGCCGATAATTGGAGGGATATTCTATAGCCATTTAATTATTTGCTATATACTTTTAAACTGCCGGCAAAGGAAATATAACGTTATTAAAAAAGTAAAAAATATATTCTCAAGATCTAATGCGCCGAATGCCGATACTACCATAGAATACGGCGACTTACCATTCGAATTTCACTAGGTACAAGACGCGCAAAGCGCAAACTGACTTAAGGCGGATTAACAACTGTACCTTTCCGCATGCAATAACTCCACCTCAATTTAACCCCACTCGAAATGATTTGAATTCTATTTACAAGCACTTTCTTTGCCTTGGCTCCGCTCCCCCCACTGTGGGCCCCGCTCCAGTCCTCTTCAAATAACACCGCTCAACCACAACAGATTAACCCACTCGCTCCCACGCGCTTTTCGGAACCCTAACTGGCTAATCGGCATCCAGCTGGCTAGATCCGCCACATGTACGGCTAGGATTCGCTCGTTGTTTCCACGCGGTCATGTTTTAATACGGGCCTCCCCTGTTCCGAAACGTAAAACATAAAATTAGCCCCTCTCTGTCTCTCTCCTCTGTTTTGTTCCTTTTTTTTTTTGAATGTGAGAGAGAAGTACTAGATTTGTCGTACGCACCCCACCCCCCTCCCTGCCTCTCACTCAACCCTCGAATTCGAGACTCGCCGGCACTCGGCTGAGTGGTAATTTAAGCGCCGGAGATTCCAACGGAGAAATCACGCCGACGGCTTTGTCAGTCAGTGCATTAGCATCGCCAGATTCGGTAGAGGTATTATTCGTCGGTAAATATAGGAAATGTCGGAGGATGAGAAGTTGTTGAAGGAGGCGAAGAAATTGCCGTGGGAGGACCGGTTGGCGCACAAGAATTGGAAAGTGCGAAATGACGCGAATATCGATTTGGCGGCCGTTTGCGACGGCATCACCGATCCTAAGGACCCGCGCCTTCGTGAATTCGGTGAGGATTTGTTTGTTTATCGAGATAGATCTAGTTTGTTTTGTGGTTGTTTGATCGGGTCTAGTTGATCTATGGAAGGAGAGGGCGGATACGGAAGTGTTAATGTGGGTGGGATCGTGGTCGTTTGAATTACTACAGTTTTTTCCTCATTCTTTTTTGTCCTAATCCTGGAGTTTTTTTCGCTAGGTCCTTTTTTCAGGAAGGCGGTGGCTGATTCCAATGCACCGGTGCAGGAGAAGGCTCTGGATGCGCTCATTGCATTTTTGAGAGCTGCAGATGCTGATGCTGGAAGGTGAATTGGTTGATTTCTTTGATTTTATTGTTGAATTCACTGAAATTGTTTGGAATACTTATTTGATACTGCTGAATGTGCTATCTATTGAATAGTTATTTGTTTTATTTCCATTGCAGATACGCGAAAGAGGTATGTGATGCAATCGTGGCGAAATGCCTAACCGGAAGGCCTAAAACGGTGGAGAAGGCACAAATGTCATTTATGCTTTGGGTAGAGTTGGAGGCTGTTGAAGCTTTCCTGGTACTTGTCAAATCAATAATCCGTTTATCTGGAGTTACTTAATTTGTTCTTCTCTTCTCCTTATATAACAATGCCAGTTAGATGATCAGTTGGTTAACTGATCGCATTGCATGTAAGTATGTCACCTTTGTCTGTTTAGGTGGCTAGATGTCAAACTGATAATATTACTATGCAGGAGGAGGAAGCAAAAAATTAGGCTAAGATATGTTGGTTGGTAGCTCACAAATCAGGATATCATTCATCTTTAGGCAACTAATTCGTCAAATGTTATAGTCTTTGATGCCAGGAATCACACCAAGAAGTAGGTCTTGTCAGCCATGAATGAAACTGATCTATTTGATAATCTTATAAGACAACTGTAACCTTTTTTTTTTTTTTTTCCTTCTTGAAAATTGGAAGCTTGTTTAATGGGCTAAACGTTGTGAATATATGGAAAATGAGAAATATTTGACCTCTTTTTTCTGGCTAGACTATGTCTACTTTGCATGGCTTCTGATAACTTCAACTAATCATTGAACTTGATTTGCTTAGTCTTTTCAACGCGAATAACAAACTGCTTTCAACACATCTGATTATGTTATTTGATGCATCTACACTGAATTTAGATGGTGCAGTTTTCATTGGATATTCCTAATTGGTGCAGTAATGTCTACTTTTTAGGATGCTATGGAGAAAGCCATTAAAAATAAAGTTGCCAAAGCTGTTGTTCCTGCAATTGATGTCATGTTTCAGGCATTAAGGTGGTGGATTAATCTTTTTTACTTGTCATTTCTCAACCAAAATGCCTCTATTCATCCTGCATTACCATGACGTTTGTGTGGATATTTTATCAGTGAATTTGGGTCAAAGATAATACCACCAAAAAGAATATTGAAGATGCTTCCCGAACTTTTTGATCATCAAGATCAGAATGTTCGTGCTTCCTCGAAAGGGCTGACACTAGAGCTTTGTCGTTGGATAGGAAAGGATCCTGTCAAGTCAATTTTGTTTGAAAAGATGCGAGATACAATGGTATTCCAATTTCAGATTTGTGTTTGATTCTTCTTTCCCTCATTTTTGCTTTTTATGTCATCGTTCTTTCTTTTTCTATTAATATTAAGAAAAAAGAGTTGGAGGCCGAGCTTGGTAATGTCGCTGGAACTGCAAAACCTACCCGCAAAATCAGGTGACTGTTCTTTTGTCGTTGATATTTTTTTGTTCTTTGCTTTTAATTCTGTAGTGATCTTACTATATTGATGTAGTGAATCTTCCTTTTTTTTAAGAATGTTTTTTTTTTGAGGGACTTTTTTAAGAATGTTACTTTGTATATTGTGATAATATCTCTGACAGCTGTGCTTGAGAGCATTTGCATAGTCTTACGTAGTCGATATTTGATAGTATTGTTTTAACTGTTGGAGATCTATGCAGGTGCTTCACTCTTAGTTTTCTTGTGTGATTCTGATATATGATACTATGTTCTCCTGGTCTAGTGTTTCAATTTTTTATGCTTATTCTGCAACTAGTGTCTACTGATCTTCTCTGGTTTTGTATATTTGTGTTTTGACAGACGAAGCTCTTAGTGTCTGTTTAAAATGCAACTAGCATAAAATGAATTTTCTTATGATCGAGATCATTATATCTTGCATTTTCTATTTATCAGGTCTGAGCAGGACAAGGAGCCGGAACCAGAAGCTGTTTCTGAGGCTGTGGGTTCTGTACCCACGGAAGAAAGTGTAGCTGATGGTATGTGTGTACTCTGAAATCACTGTTCTTTATTTGCACAATGTTTCTGGCCAATACTGTAAAATCCCCACCTAGCCTGGGATCGAGGGACTTCAAGTTTGCCTCTGATTTTTTCCTGAATCTGTCTACGCACCTGGGCTGGCCTGATCCTCGCTTAGGTGCTAGGGCACCTAGGGCCTGCTTGAACCCCAATATATGTGCTAGGTGCCTAGGTCCTTGACAAGTCAAGTTGCGTCTTTTACAACACTGTAGCCCAACCATCTTAAGCTGTAATAATTGAAGCCGGTATTGGAAATGATTACTCCTATTATACCTTCCTGTTGTTTTACCTTAGTGGCTTAGTTTTGTGGCTGTCTTTTCCCTGTCTAAGATATCTTCCCTATCAGTTCCTCAGGAGATAGATGAGTATGAACTTGTTGATCCAGTTGATATATTGACGCCTTTGGAGAAGTCTGGATTTTGGGAAGGGGTGGTAAGTGGCCTGTCTTTGTCTTTTACCATATGAAAAATTTACACAAAGTTATTTATTGTGGCCTCCTATTCATATTTATTTGCATTTGTATTTTCAGAAAGCTGCAAAATGGTCTGAGAGGAAAGAGGCTGTTGCTGAATTAACCAAACTTGCATCCACCAAAAAGATTGCTCCTGGAGATTTTTCAGAAGTTTGTCGAACATTAAAGAAGGTATGCTATGGTTTTCCTTGACCACAAATTAATCCAGATTTTTCTAGATTGTATGCATAATATATTGTTGGTGTTGATATCTCGACTAATTGGTCTTGCCTGCGCAACATTTTGATTTTTGCAGCTTATCACAGATGTAAACATTGCTGTTGCAGTTGAAGCTATCCAAGCACTGGGAAACCTTGCTAGGGGTCTTCGAACCCATTTTTCGGCTAGTTGTCGCTTCTTATTGCCTGTACTACTGGTTAGTCCAGTACTGTGTTTTATTTATTTACTTGCGTAATTACAGTTGCAATAATGCTCCACAAAAATGATAATAGATGTGTTATGAAGAGTTATTTGACCTTTTCTTTCTAGGGGTTGGTGTATGAATTATAATATGATGTCATCCTTATGTATCATGATTCTGTCCCTGTCCAATTGGAATTGAGTCGACAGCCCTGAGAGTTAATAACATAGAATCTATCTGCAGCCACACCCTTTAAGATTGTAAATTGCATCTGTGAGTTTTGCTTATTGCATAACATGAGTTTGATCTTTGATGATGATGTGCAGGAAAAATTGAAGGAGAAGAAGCCTACTTCAACGGAGGCCCTTACCCAAACTCTTCAGGCGATGCACAAGTCCGGATGCTTAAGTCTAACTGACACTGTTGAAGGCATGATCAATATTTATTTGGATTCTGAACTGTTGTTTCAACCTCTGCATCATACCTTTCCTTATGCTTAAAACACATCTTGTTTCGTGTCTAGCTTTTTTTCTGCACTTCCCCATTCCTCATTTTTTTGCTTTTATCCTTTTCTGTGTTGGCGTCTAAGTCATTGAAGTACTTGCATTTCCACAAATTTTATGTGTTTGCCTCAATCATTATATACAAGTCTCCTTGTGTTGCGTTATGGCACACATGCTAACTGGATGCAGTGCTCTTCAAGTTGCATAAAGATATAAAATGTATTCTCTGATAGTTTCAGTCAATTGCTCTGAAATATCTTTCCAAATCACTGCAAAATCACCTAATTTGGTTTACCTTTTTTTTGAACTGGCTGATTATATGCATGGCTTCTCTGTGTCTTTATTTCGGTGTTTAAATCCTATTGATTACTAGTTTTCCTGCAGATGTGAAGGTGGCAGTGAAAAACAAAGTTCCTCTTGTAAGGTCGTTGACGTTGAGCTGGGTTACATTCTGTATTGAAACTAGTAATAAAGCTGCTATACTTAAGGTGCACAAGGAATATGTTCCCATCTGCATGGAGGTTAGTAGCACAATGTGTTTCTCTCAAACATGCAGCATTATTTTGATTTTAATCCTTTTCAATCAATTACTTCTTCTTTTTACTCCTGATATTGAATCAACAATATGACTGCGAATCTCATTGTTTGAATTGAGTTGTTCGGGTGGAAAAAGAAACTTCGTACTATTTCACAAAAGAAACATGTCAGAGATGAGATATTGTGAATTATTTTTTTCCCGCCTCTAGATTTTGTGTAGTTATACGTACATTATTGCGAAAACAACTTTACTATTTGAATTGTTCAATTTATCGTTGTTGTGTATTGGGTCATTAGCAACTTTTTGTGTCAATGTCTAAATTGGTGTCCATGAATTATGCAGTCCCTTAATGATGGAACACCTGAAGTAAGGGATGCAGCTTTCTCAGCTTTGGCGGCTATAGCTAAGGTAGTTATTTCAAGATTCCATCTTCATCTCATTAATTTTTATGCGCCAATTCAATTATTTAGACATTTCTATTATTTAGATGGTTGGTATGAGACCTTTGGAGAAGTCTCTGGAAAAGCTGGATGATGTCAGACAAAAGAAGTTATCTGAAATGATTGGGGGGTCGACAGGGGATCAGTCTACTCTTCCAAACTCAGGTTTGGAATCTGATTTTTGTTGCATACTGGGTAATTTCAATAGTTTGATGTTTCTTATTGAAATATGTTTTAACCTCTCTATCATTTCAATAATCTCAGGTGTGGTTCAATCTTCAGCAGGAGCTATGACCACAGGGGTACATTTTCTACTTAAATCAGCTATTTTTTCTTATTTTGATGGAATGAGCTCATTGAGATGCAGTATAATTTGACTATAATCTGCAACAAAGGAGAGATCGTGAAATTTGAATTCTTTTTCTATAATCTTCTAACATACAAGTTAAATGAAATTGATTGGTTCCTTACTCAGCAGGACCTAACATATACCTTTGAAACCACATTTGCTCTTAAATTTCTTTCGCCTATCTAGTTATATGTTGTGAAAAATCTTCAATCTTATGTTGAAGCAAGTAGTCTTTCAATGAGCGTGTATGTCCATAATTCCATATACATCTTCACCATCTCCTGAAAATTATTGCTGAATGTAAAATGTGCCTGAAATGGAACTAGAAATAGCAAGCTTTTTTTATTGTTTGCACTGTCTATGAGGTATGTTGTTGACTGGTTTTATGTTGACCTCGTTCCGCTTTCTATCCCCTTCTGCAGGCCTCAGATTCATCATTTGTTAGAAGGTCAGCAGCTAGCATGCTAAGTGGAAAGAAGCCTATTGCTACAGCTGTAAGTACAATTTAAAAAGATTACTACATAATAATGAGAAGTATGAGCACTTATTCAAGATATCTAGCTACTTCATGTACACATGGTTGATCCCTGTTAACTCTCCCTTTTGGCTTGTTGTATGCTTATCTTTTTTTAGCCAGCTGCCACTAAGAAAGCCACGTCTGGAAAATCTGGTACCAACAAGAAGGTTGATGCAGGGGGACAAACAAAAGTTTCTAAGCCTGTGGAACATGAAGATGTCGAGGTCTGAGCTGATATGTTCTTTTTTCCCCTCTACCTGTTGTGTGATGGTTGAGTAGATTATTTGGGATACCAAGATGGGTTTTTTTTTTTTGGATTACTGATCCAGTTTTCTTTACAGCCAACGGAAATGAGTTTGGAAGAGATTGAGAGCAGATTAGGGTCTCTTATTCAAGCAGAGACAATTACTCAACTAAAGAGTGCTGTGTGGAAAGAGCGGCTTGAAGGTTACATTTCTAATTACTGCTTGACTTTATTTGTGACAGTAGTTTAATTAAGTCAGACTTAGATGAGTTTTTCCCCTTAAATTATGATTTTGCATCGTGGGATAATTGTTTCCTGCATTTTTAGACACATCTCCAATGTCATAGAAATTTGTTATGTATCAAAACAATCTTTTCTGTCTCTGATGCTAAAATGTGCTTAGAAAAATAACTCTTGACCTGTGCTTCCATTGGACAATGTTTTAGGAAAATTGAGGTTCAGAATATACAATTTCTAAAGCAGCAGGTAATCTTAATTTGTAACTAACACAGTTTGTTAGATCTTTATTGGAAATAATGACTATCTCGTATTTACACACGCAATGTTTTTCATATCAATTGTTTCTTTTGTTTATTTTATAGATTGTCATTTTTGTATGTAGTTTTACCATTCCTCTGTTTTTGCTTGAGGATTTTTTACTGGTTGGTTATTATGGTCTTGTGGAAGAAATTGTTTGTTTTGCAATGTGTGGTCTCCTTTTGTAGTTCCTGAGTATTTTATAGGTTTAGTAACTTTAGTATGGTATTGTTGTGTCTTAGTTATTATCTCTCCAACATTTCTCAGTTTATGGAGCCAAGAACCTGCTTGTTTTATCCATTCCTTTGCACTTGCTTGAATGAAATAAATTTGTCATGGGTGTTTTAAGCAAAATAGTATCTGAGATGTAGATGAATCCTCATATCTTACCTTTTTATTTTTTATTTTCTTGATATTCTGTTGCTTCATCTGGTGAATATATATGTGCTCCGTTATCGATTGCTCTTTTCTGATTATGGCAGCTAAAGCTAATCTTTGGTGGTTTGATGTTAGAGTATTAAACTTGCTGAGAAGCTTTTGTATGAATTGCACAAGCAAATTAAGTCTTTGCCGCATCCTATAAAGCACACTGCTATACAAGATTCTTATCTTGATACTGACGAATTGCGTATTATGATTTTTAATATATAAACTATTTTTTTGCAGCTATCGTGTCTTTTAAAGAGCAGGTTGAATCACTAACAGAAATTGATCCATCTGTTGAGGTGTTGATCCGTTTACTTTGTGTTATTCCTGGCTGGAATGAGAAAAATGTTCAGGTGTGGCATTCAGAAATTTATAATGTTAACTTAATTTCTTTGTTGTTACTAACTATTTGGACTACTGAACTCAACCTAAGAGTTGTCTTTGAGCAGGTCCAGCAACAGGTTATTGATATTGTCACCCACATTGCTGCAACAGCATCAAAGTTCCCCAAAAAGTGTGTTGTGCTCTGCCTTTCAGGTCAGAAAAGTCTATAGTTCGGTACAATCAATACCATGACATTTTAATATGTTTTATCATTTCTTTGATTGGCTAAGTAGTTAATTTCTCGCAGCTTGTAACTTTTACATTCAGTTCTGAGATGCAAATGCTTACAGTTCTCTGATGTTCTTGGAGTTAAAATTAATGAGCTTTTAGCATTTTCTTACATATGCAAGGTTGTACTTGATAGGTATTACCGAGAGAGTAGCTGACATAAAGACTCGTGCTCAGGCCATGAAGTGTCTTTCCACTTTTTGTGAAGCTGTGGGACCTGGTTTTATTTTTGAGAGGGTAATTTCTTTTTCCTTTGTATTTATTTATGCATGGTGTGGTGATTCTTCTCTTAATCCTTTTTTTGGGGTCAAATGTCTTGTTCTGAATTGATTTGATCAAATATTGATAGAGTGAAGACGGAATTATGAGAATAAGAACTGAATTGAATGATAATCCTCAAAAGAGGCCGCAGAGATTAATCTCTGTCACAGCGTCAAACGCTAACTACAATAATATCTGGATACCCTAATTTACTGAGAAGCAGGCAAATAAATACTTAATTCCTACTAAGGCCCATGCATAAGACATAAAGCCCGTACAGCCCAAAACTAAATAAAAACTGAATAATTAAAAGAAATCATAGCTCCTGCGTTCTGCTATGCTGCTGCCTTCTTAAAGCGGCGCCGGGTATACATCTTTAATCCACCCGGCGCTGCTCCATCAAATATAATATTTTGAGAGGTCATTTGAGAATTTCCTAGATTGGTATTTCAGGCCTTGAATAATATGTGTTGCGATGTTTCCATTGCAATGTTTCGGAGTAGTTTGGTTAGGACAGTTAGTTTTTCAGAACTGAAGGGTTGCAACCATACTTGTCGCACATGTCAATTCACCTTGTGCAAATTTTAGGATAATTTGTCATATTGATGAACATGTTTGGATTGATTATTTCTCATTTGGCTCTTTCAGATGTATAAAATTATGAAGGAGCACAAGAATCCAAAGGTTCTTAGTGAAGGCCTGTCGTGGATGGTTTGTGCGGTGGACGACTTTGGTACTTCTCATATTAAGCTGAAGGTGCTCAAAACTTATTTTTAAGAATTCTCTCATTTCTTTCTGATTTGGTTTCTAACAGTAATGTTATCAAGAATATTTTTTGATATGTAGTGGTTTTGACATGTATCATATTTGTTTTTCAGGATTTAATTGACTTCTGCAAGGACATTGGATTGCAATCTAGTGCAGCTGCAACTAGAAATGCTACAGTTAAACTAATCGGGGTCCTTCATAAGTTTGTTGGTCCAGGTGATACATTTTTTCAATTCATATTTCGTATCTAGGGATGTTGTGGTGTGGGTTTAGAGGGGTTTCATTGAACCATAATAGTCAGATGTTAAGAGAGATTAACTGTTTTTACTCTCCTTGAAGATATAAAGGGGTTTCTCTCTGATGTTAAACCTGCTCTACTAAGTACCCTTGATGCTGAGTATGAAAAAAATCCACACGAGGTAATTCTTTTTTGGTGTTTAACTATCATTTTTTCCCATGAAAGTTTGTTGTTCAGCTCAAATACTACTCTTTGCAGGCATCCGCAGTTCCAAAGAAGGCTGTTAAAGTAACTGATGCCACATCATCTGCGGTGACTGGCGGCATGGATGGTCTTCCACGTGAAGATATCAGTGAAAAGATCACCCCCACTTTGTTAAAAGGCTTAGAGAGTTCTGATTGGAAGGTTTTGTTAGACATCAAATATGTGAATAATTTAAGAGGGCATCTCGTCAATGTGACTTTATTTTCTGTCTTAGGTCCGCTTGGAATCTATTGAAAGTGTAAACAAAATTCTGGAAGAGGCGAACAAACGTATTCTGCCTGCTGGAACTGGTATATTCAGTGGCTAATTTGAAATAACTTTTTGTCTTCTGTATACATATCTATATGAAATGCCCGCTTATCTTTCTTGCTTTAGGAGATTTATTTGGAGCTTTAAAGGGGCGTTTACACGACAGTAACAAAAATTTGATTATCGCCACCTTGTCCACAATTGGTGCTCTTGCGTCTGCAATGGGACAGCCAGTTGAGAAGTCAAGCAAGGTACCCGCTTGCATTACTAGTTCTAGGTTTATTAAGATTCTCCTGCTTTAATCAAATGTCCTTTACAATCGCATCTAAGGTATGAGCGAGTCTTCCCAATTTAATAAATACTTGGGATCAGTCAGCAAATCTCGAATCCCAAAGAACCATATACTTGTACCTTTAATTATTGAAACTCTTCTGTCATACACATAGCTCCTGTGAAGGCTTGATCGTTTACATGAATGTGGCTCATGCAGGGCATTCTTTCGGATGTCTTGAAATGTCTTGGCGACAATAAAAAGCATATGCGTGAGTGTACATTGAGTACCTTAGATGCTTGGCTTGGTGCTGCTCATCTCGATAAGATGGTTTGTAGTCAAGTTTGGAAAATAGTGTTTTTCCTTTTTCGTCATCCTGTTTTGAGTATCGTTGACCTCATTGTTCGTTATTGTCTTCAGCTTCCATATATTACAGCTGTTCTCACAGATGCTAAGGTAGGTGCAGAAGGGCGCAAAGATCTTTTCGATTGGCTGTCAAGACAACTTGCTGGATTGGCTGAGTTCCCTGATGCTATACAGCTGCTCAAACCGACTGCATCTGCTATGACGGTATTTCTATCTGCAAAATGGTTATTTCATATGTAACTGTTTGTGTCTACTTCACGTCTCTTGATATTTCTTGGTTACCTTTCCAGGATAAATCAGCAGATGTTCGTAAAGCTGCTGAAGCATGCTTTAATGAAATATTGAGGGTTTGTGGACAAGAAATGGTACGAACATCCATAATTTCTATTTCTTGATTAAGGTTTACCAACTCCGTTAGCCGCTAGGTGTTGCTAGATCCATCTTATCTCTCTCCTCTTATAGGTTTCCAAAAACTTGAGAGATATACAAGGTTCTGCTTTAGCTATTATTGGCGAACGACTGAAGCCGTATGGATCTTTTCAAGGTATTATGTTATTTTCTATCAACTCATCCATCTCCTACTAAAATGTATGATGATTTTTCCACTTTCCATCCCTAATATTGAATTTCTTTGTGCTGCATATCCATTGCAGATAATTATGAATCTGGTAGATCAGTTTCGTCAAGCATGACTTCCAAAAGCAGCATAAAGGCAGCAAAACCCAATGGTCATGGTGACCGCACATCTCGACATGGAAACAGAAATGCACCTTCAGTATGTTTTCTATGGTTGATTTCTTTCTTTTGAAACATAATGTATTTGTTAATTGATATCCTGTTTATATAGAGAGCTGTACCTACCAAGGGATCCAGGCAAGAATCTATACTGTCTGTTCAAGACATCAACATTCAGTCGCAAGCTCTGATCAGTCTGAAGGATTCAAACAAGGTACACATTTGTTTTTTGGAAGCAACAAGGTACAATTATTTTGGTAGGAAGCCACAGTGTAATAGTTGCTGTATTTTTTCTGCAAACACAGTGGCTTATAAACTTAATGATACCCCTGCAGGATGACAGGGAAAGAATTATTGTTCGCAGATTCAAATTCGAAGAATTGCGTATAGAGCAAATTCAAGATCTTGAGGTTTCTGTTCGTTTTAAGATTTCTTTATTAATTTTGTGCTCTTTGGACTTTTCTTTTAATCCCTTTTTAGTGTACTGTAAAGTGTCTGCTGTATCTTGGTTCTTTTAATTTATGGGATTAGCGTGTCATATCATAACAGAAGGGCATTATACAACTATTTAGAACTTTTGGGTTTGGGTAAATAGTAATTGATCATTAGTCTGTTGATTTGCTTTGGCATCTAGTTGAAATAGAGGTGAGCCTTATGTAAAATTTTGCATGTGATGACATGTTACATTCTTTTTAGATTTTAGTTATTGATTTTGCTTACATTTCAACAGAATGATGTCATGAAATACTTCCGCGAGGATCTGCATCGGAGGCTTTTAAGTGCTGACTTCAAAAAGCAAGTTGATGGCATTGAGATATTGCAGAAGGTTCTTTTAAAATAAATTCTAGTTTTTATTTTGAAACTTGAATTTTCTCTTTTTAACCTTTTGTTTATTTACGGTATACAGGCTCTTCCATCCATGAGAAGGGAGGTGATTGAAGTCTTAGATATACTCTTGAAGTGGTTTGTGTTGAGATTCTGTGAATCCAACACATCATGCTTATTAAAGGTATTTAAACTTTTATTAATTTGTCAGTTTATGTTTGTCAGTGTGCTTGACTGCTTGACTGTCTGAGTTTATCAAATGATATTTTTGAAAAAAATAAATGAGTGGTAGCAATATTTGATGATTGTTTACAGGATACTTGTTATCAGAACATTTGTTTATTTGGACTAGTTTGTGGAAATTCTAAAATTACAATCTGATATTTGTTCTCCAGAATCTAGCTCTCTAATGATGCTACATTGAATATTTAGCTCTTGATATTATATGTAGTATTTCTTATCTATCAGACTGAAACTAACTCAGATCCTTTCTTGTTCTTTTCTAACTTTCATAAGGTACTGGAGTTTCTTCCTGAGCTTCTGGATATGTTGAGAAATGAGGGCTACACAATGACCGAAGCAGAGGCAACCATCTTTCTCCCTTGCTTGGTTGAGAAGGTAACTGTGTTAACTCTCTTTGTGATCTGCTTTTCTTTGTTGTGAGAGTTATCTGTCTTGAAGTCTATGGCAAATGATTCTGGTTGCTTTGAATTGGATTGTTTTTTTTTTTTTTTGAAATTGTAATTTCTCAACCAGTATCCAATGTCTTATCTTCTTGTACTGCAGTCTGGACATAATATTGAAAAAGTTCGAGAAAAAATGCGGGAACTGATGAAGCAAGTCATCCAAACATATTCTGCTGCAAAAACTTTTCCTTATATTTTGGAGGGTTTGCGTTCCAGGAACAACAGAACAAGGATCGAGTGTGCTGACCATGTTGGATTCTTATTAGATAACTATGGAGCTGAGGTAATCAGTTAGGCAGCCACCTTGTTAATCCTTCATTGTATTAACTCTAGTGTTTTGTGGTTTTTGTGCTATATCTTTCCTTGTATTCCTCTTGGCAGATAAGTGGGCAGTTAAAATCCTTGCAAATTGTCGCAAGTTTAACTGCTGAACGAGATGGTGACACCCGCAAAGCTGCATTAAATACTTTGGCTATAGGATATAAGATTCTTGGTGAGTTTACAACTTACTACTGCATGTATTGGTGGATTGTTCATTTAAATTTTTTATAGGAAATTGTTGTGGTTATTGTAGTCATTTCAGTTGTATATCATATTGATAAGGAATGACTTCTATTTGTACTGTAAAAAATAAGTGAAACTATATTTACGACTCCATCCGTCCCACTTATTACGTCCCAAAAAAAATGGGACACTCAAATTGAGGAAATGTAGATAAAGTAAATGAAGATAAAGTACATGCGGAGAGAGTAGTGGAAAAGTAAGAGAGAGATAATGTAAATGAGGAGAGAGATAGAAAGAGTGGATAAAGTAATTTATTTCCTTTTTTAGATTGAGACATTATAAATGAGACATCCCAAAAAGGAAATTGGGACGTCATAAGCGGGACGGAAGGAGTACTTTTATTTAAACATCGTCCTGATAATTCTTCAAATGCTATAGGTGATGATATTTGGAGATATGTTGGGAAGCTTACTGAGGCACAAAGAAGTATGTTAGATGATAGATTCAAATGGAAGGTTAGTAAGTCGTGGTTCGCGTCTATTTTTCATTCGGTTCTTACACTAAAACAGTTCTTATACTTTTTTGAATTGTTAGGCACGAGAGATGGAGAAGAGGAAGGAAGGCAGGCCCGGGGAAGCTAGAGCTGCCCTAAGGCGCTCAGTGCGAGACAATGCGTATGATTTTTCTTGCACAGTTGCATTTTGTTTTTTAGCCAAACATTGATTATTTCAAGGACATGCCTTTTTTTTATCAAGAGCTTACTAGGTCCAACTAAGCTTTCATGAAAAGAAGCATGTGCCATGAACATCTTTCAACCAGTATCCTGGCTCAACCTACCTGGAAGTCCATATTGTGCACAATTGATAGTTATGCATTTATTTTAGTTTATGAATACCATTAAGTGGGAATATCAATATCTTTGGATATAACTTTTGTTACTAACTAGAGTCCTATTTTAATCCATCCATCATGATTTTGTTCACTCTAGGGCTAGAACGGCACAATTTTCTACAATTTTGTTACTAAATAATATTTGTGTTAGCAGTTAGAACTTTGAGCCTAGTAATCTAGTGACATAAAATTGAATGAACAGCTTATACAAGTTGAAATTGCTATTATATGTGCATACTCTAGGATGTACCTGGAAATATGATGAAAAGGAATGTCTTTGGACAATGAATCTGTTCCGAGTTTTTTTCTGTTAAGGCAGGACATTCATTGTAATTACTAAAGTGCCCATATATCTTATATGACCTCATCGTTCTTTCTCTTTTTAATGCCCACAGGTCTGATCCAGCTGAGCAAAGTGGGGAAGTTTCAAGATCTATGAGCATCCCAACTTTTAATCGGTACTCAAATTTTTATGTACTAACTGTCTATAATCAACATTATCCGGACAGTGTTTTGCTATTTCTCCTTGAACCCACTATCTCATGATAATTTATAGATGAGTTTGCTTACTACTAATTTCTGTTGTTATTTCTCTCTTAGGGAGAACTATGGTCTTCCTGAAATCCACACGGATAGACTACCGATGCCACGTGCTTATTCTGGTGTTGGCCTTACCGACTGGAATGAAGCTTTGGAAATCATAGAATATGGTTCTCCTGAACAGGTATAATTAAATACCTATACAAAGAGTGTTCGGATTATGGGTCTAACTGGAATTATGACAGGTTGGGGATGGGTAAAGATGAGGACTACCTGTTTGCAATCTTTGTTGAATTTTAAAGCTTATACTTCACTTATACGTCACTTGATGTTGGTTTTTCATATTTAACTAGGAGCAGCTGATTGGGGATCTATAGGTCTATTGGGATTTATGACAGTCTTTAGAATATAGATCCCCTGAACAGGTTTTCATTAACATTTGAACTTCTTAGGATTATGTGTCAAAAATGGATTTATTTGACTGATTAGGGATGAGTAAAGATTAGGATATTTCTCAATGGAATACTTTTTTGAAAGATTAGATTATAAAAAGAAAAATCAAAGCTCTATATTTTCTGTTAATTTGGTGTATCCTTAAAATATCTGTTCAAATATGTTTACTAATGCATTCTAAAGAGTTGTCCAAAGAACCAATAGTATTATTATTTTTGAATATCTATCTGGGAAAAACAAAATACTCCCTCCGTCCCACTTATCTTGGCACACTTTCCTTTTTAGTTTGTCCCATTTATAATGGTACTTCCCAATAATAGTATGTGGTCCCTACCATCTCTACACACATAAAATAAGTGGTCCTACCCACTTTACACTCTTAACCCTTTATTCTTAATCTCTGTGCCCAAAGCAAATGTGCCAAGATAAGTGGGATGGAGGGAGTACATTCTACTGGAGGGTCTTTGAATCACATTTAATTTATTTGAGACATCCTAACTGCATACATAAGTTTTGATTTTTAGTTTGAAAAGTGCGTACATTACTGAGGAGGCAAACAGACTGCCCCCCCTTTTTTAAGTCTCATTACTAGAGTGCAAGATGTTGTATATCATCTTTGGTGATAGTGAGATGAGTGGCTCATGGTGTCTAGTCTGTCTAAATTATCTTAAAAGAAATGCTTACCTGTTACTTAAGACATAAGCATAACCTTCTGATCTTGTATGTTCACATGATCTCGTATTACAATTTGATTTTCAAAATTGTATTAGCTCTTTCACCGATTGGTTGAATGAACTCTGTTCATTTAATCTCTCTCTCTCTCTTTCTCTCTGTTTTTGCAAAATCTTGCCAGCTGACAATGAATCTATTACTGATTTGTTTGTCTGATGTCATTCATGCATTTGGTTAAGCAATGGGAGCTTTCTTTTACGAAACTTATATTTGTTTTTTGCCTGCAGGCTGTTGAAGGGATGAAAGTTGTGTGCCATGAATTGGCTCAAGCAACCGCTGACCCTGAAGGCAGCACAATGGATGATATAGTGAAAGATGCTGATAGACTTGTTTCATGCTTGGCTAATAAGGCAATTATTCTGTTATTTCCTTGACATACCTCTTAGGTATAGTTTTCTGGAAATCCTCACAATTGTTATCTGTTTTAGCAGGTTGCAAAGACTTTTGACTTTAGTCTCACTGGTGCCTCTTCAAGGTCTTGTAAATATGTCCTGAACACTCTGATGCAGGTAGGAGCTGTTTACTCTTGTTGACCAAGCATAGTAGACCTCCCATTTAATTAATTAAGCCTAAATTGAAGAGTCATATCATGATCTTGATTATTTCGGTGTCAATTGAGATCCAAAATTATCACTGCTTTTGTTGCAGACTTTTCAGAACAAGAGGCTTGCTTATGCAGTCAAGGAGAGTACTCTTGATAGTCTCATCACGGAACTATTGCTATGGCTTTTGGATGAAAGGGTTCCACAGATGGATGATGGAAGTCAACTTTTGAGAGCTTTAAATGTTCTGATGTTAAAGATTCTGGTAACTTTTGTTATGTAAATCTATGAGGAAAACATGACTAGTTGTGTTTTTCTCTTCTTGAGATTGTTTATGGTTGCATCTTTGTGTGACTGGATTGCATGTTCAGGATAATGCGGACCGTACTTCATCATTCTCTGTGCTTATAAATCTATTACGGCCTCTGGATCCATCAAGATGGCCATCTCCAGCAACAAATGAGTCTCTTGCAATTAGAAACCAGAAGTTCTCTGATTTGGTTGTTAAATGTTTGATCAAGCTCACAAAGGTAGTATATCTTGATTTGTTTTACTGATGTTTGGTATTTCATCTGTAAACCTTTTAATCTCTGTTCTTAAAACTCTTCCTTTTCCTTTAATGTGTGTAGTTCAATTGACTTCTCCTGTGTAATGCCTAACTACTTGACCTCTCCAATATTAATGTGAAACAGGTTTTGCAAAATACCATATACGATGTAGATCTTGATCGTATCCTTCAGAGTATCCATATATATTTGCAAGAACTAGGAATGGATGAAATACGTAAGAGGTACAGAAAATCTAACGGTTTCAATTAACATTTTAAATCCTGTTAGATGTGGCTGGGTTTGAAACAAGAATGTATGCAAACTAATTTTATTTATGGAATTATTGAAGAGCGGGAGCTGATGACAAGCCACTTCGAATGGTTAAAACTGTTCTCCATGAGCTCGTTAAGCTACGTGGAACAGCCATAAAAGGTCATCTTTCCATGGTGCCAATAGACATGCAACCACAACCTATCATTCTTGCCTACATTGATCTAAATCTACAGGTATTTATGGTGTATGCTTTATGACATGGTTGTTTACATTAGTTATTTGCCATTTATTCACTATCATGCCCCCAACAAAATTGTGCAGACACTGGCAGCTGCAAGAATGCTGACACCATCTGGACCTGTTGGGCAAACTCACTGGAGTGACTCGACTGCCAACAATGCTGCACCAGCTGCACACTCTGCAGATGCTCAGTTGAAGGTACAGCTGTATCTTTTGTTGGTCATCATATTTTCTCAGTAACCTTTGGCTTTCGCCCCATGCTGCCCTCCACTTTCTAAATTTTAAACTTGATGTTTGTCTATGACAGCAAGAATTGGCTGCAATATTTAAGAAAATTGGTGACAAGCAGACTTGCTCAATTGGTCTGTATGAACTTTATCGCATTACACAATTGTATCCTCAGGTAATCAGTGTTACAGTGTATGTAGCATGAGTAAATGACTTGATATTTACTAGTATATTTCTATTTGTCATATTGTGATCGTTCATATTATTTTTGACTAATTTTTGTTTTCCTCGATTTTTTCCCAGGTTGATATATTTGCTCAGTTGCAAAATGCCAGTGAGGCATTTCGAACATACATTAGAGATGGTTTGGCCCAGGTTTGCCACTAATTTACTTGCTATAATTTGTGGTGCCTTTTATGTGTGCTTAATTTCATTCTTTTGGCAGATGGAGAAGAATGCAGCCGCAGGAAGGACTCCTTCAAGTGTACCTCTGTCCACTCCTCCACCAGCAGCGCTCAACCTTTCTCCAAGATATGGCTCTCTGTCTCCTGTAAATGCAGACCCATTAAATGACTCGAGAAACTTGAATCCAGGCGGTGAACCAACAAATTTTTCATTACCGCCATCTTTTGCTGAAGATGATCGGCTTGTTAATGCTGTCTCCCAGAAAATGTCTTATGATCCATCCGGGTTACAGCAGAACTTCGAGGAGTCAAGAAATGACAGATTACCATCTGGTGGTTAGTTAAATGCATCAATGTTAAACCAGTGTATCTGCTGCTATTTTTGTGAGGCTCTCTTATTCTTACCTTGTTATTTACTTGAAACTGCAGTGTCAAATGGAACACTTGATGCGATTAGGGAAAGGATGAAGAGCATCCAGTTAGCAGCTGGTGGAGTGAATCCTGATTCGAGAAGCCGGCCATTGATACAAGTAAACGGGGATGTTGGTGAAGGGCACGGCGGTATGCAGGGTGGGATACTTCCTATGGATGAAAAAGCACTATCAGGGCTTCAGGCACGGATGGAAAGGTTAAAGAGTGGCTCATTTGATTCGATGTAGGTAGACTCCATTCTTTTGTTATTGCGGTCAGGCTTCCCGTGGGATGGGATGCTCATTTTGTAAATGCAGAGTGTGTAAGTAACTACTACATGACACTTTCGCTAGTTTATTATTATTATGCACATTTGAGGTTGCATGAGCTCAGAGCAACGTCATGTAATTTTTGTTTCTAATTCAAGATCATTGATTGAGAAAACATCTCCTTTGTGTTCAACTCGTGCTATAGTCCAATGATATACTCATGTTTGTGAGTGGCCTTTCTTACTTTTTTATGCAACTGAAATAGTCAATTCTCAATTTAATAATAATAATAATAAATGGGGAGTTGCAATGTTTGTTAGACCGATTTTTTTTATTTATTTTTTTATTGAAAATTAACTATTAGGAGCCTAACTGGATAGTGAACTCTAGTTGTATCTGTATATGTTGGCATTTCTATTTGTTACGTAGTTTAGCTTTTGATCAACCAATATCTTTTTCCCTACTGTCATTTTCATGTCCCTATTATATCATATGTATTAATATTTGATTGTGATGGATTAAATACTGGAAACGATTAAAGATCAGAATTTATTTTTTCGTTTTAAATTTTTATTTGTCGAGATCCGTGTCTGGAAATATGGTGTCACAAACTTTAATTGTAACCTCTTTTTAAGTTGGTTTTGAAGTTTTGTTCTTGTAACTCTAGTTTTGGTTGTACGTTATGCCATTATATATTCCATATCTCCAAAAACGAGCATAAATTATCAAAGCTCTAGAAATTCTTGCATACGTCAATTTTTTTTGCAAAAACTAGATGCTAAAATAGTGGCCTCAAGAAATCAAGCCGTATCTGTCAATAATTTAGGACTCAAGTCGGCCCCAGGAACATGAGGAAATTATGGTAGCAACAAGCCATTACAAAATCCAGACTATACTGGCGAACATATATCTATACAAAGATACATATCCACAAGAATCTTCCATCACATATCTAGTCACCCCCACCAAGTTGTAGCAGGTCCCATTTGCCCCTCTCTCTCTCTCTCTCACACACACACACACACATACTGCATTCACATGAATTCATTCTTCTTCGAGAGTAAAAAATACAAACAAACACAAATTCGACACATTAAATATGTCCTCTACGTACCTCTGAAGCTGATACTAAAAAGGACAGCTTCGACAAACTATATGATAGTTACAATTTTGATGGTCACAACTGCACAAACGAAATTCATACCATCTCTTAAAATTAGGGCAATCCTCCACAACTAAAATCGATCTTATTCAGCTATTACCATACAAATTACTATATATATATTCAAAGTGGCTTGTCTTGGTCATCCCACGACATACTCAGATCACCTGAAGTTAAGACATCGATGTCATTCCAGCTCCAATAGTTGGGCAAATCCCACGCCCCGCCGCTGCTCCCCGGAATATTCACGGTGGTGATGCTCGATTCCTCCACCGAATCAAGATTCCCAGAAAAGTGATCGAATGCGTTTAATGGCTGATACGAACTTGGATTCAGAGAAGCATTCATGTCGAAGGTGCCCAAACTCGACAACTGAAATTCGGTAGTAGGAGCCGCATTTGCGCCGGTGAAAGGGGAAGTAATGTTATCCACACCTTTCGACGTCGTCGTTTCATGCACCAGCGGCGACGACGAGCGGCCGATCAATGCATGGTAAAGAATGTTTGACATGTTTTTCTGCCCAGCCGGAGCTGTGGCGGCGGACTTGGAAATCTTGGGGCGTTTGTTTTTGCGGCCGCCGCCGACGGGGACGTTGCGGAGAGTGCCGCCTTTAGTCCAGTGGCGCTTGCACGATTTGCAGAAATGTCGAGGCTGAGACTTGTTGTAGTTGTTGTAGTAACAGAATTTGGTGTTGGTGGAAGCGCATCTCGGGCACTTTAAGGCCTCCGCTTGCGCCTGCAGCCGCCTCGTCGCCGGCGCTTTCGGCGTCTCCGCCGCCGCCGCCGATTGCAGGAATGTTTGCCCCCAATCCACCCCTTGATCGCCCGAAACCTGTTTAGTGCTCAATCCCATGCCACAGATTCAAGATTTATGTAGTGAGAGAGAGATACGAGGAGTACTTAATGAGCAAACAGAATTAATGGTGTCAGGATTTTGTGAGAGAGAGAGAGAAGGAATGGAATATAGAGAGGGAGAGAGAGGAATGGTGTGTGGAAATTGTAGGTGTAGTAGTATTATACTTGTTGGGGCATGAGCATCGCTATCCGTCAATGACTATCTATCTATCTGTAAAAACAAATAATAATAGTAATAGAGGAAGATCATAATCACACAAGCTTCTGTGGTCCAGACATCAAAGCCTCTTAATTCGTATATGTGGGCTGCACCCAATTTCTTGTCACTTTTATCAAATTATCCAACCTAGCCCCCACCACCAATTTAAAATACACACACACACACACACCACACATGTGGATATATACATATCGCCATCATGTACGGTATCGCTATGTATATATATGATACACCATTCCATGCATGCGACTGTTATCTATCTTAATGTCCATAAAGTTAAAGCCTAGCTACTTACTTCATTCCTAAGTCATGACTCAAACATGTGCATCATATATGTATATATCATTCTCATCTTCAACATTCCACGCCCACTCTCTCTCTCTCGCTATTATGAAGCAGTGATTAATTAATCAGAGTAGTGTGGAATAATATTCCTTGTCGTTTAATGGGTTCATATGTTTGGTCGGTCAGAAATGTGATCTCATGTCTGCTGCCCATTCGCACTTTGTAGGAAATCCTAATGTGGCCAAGTACTATAAAGGTTGTTAAACTAGCTAGTGATATAGAAATTAAATTGGATGTAACATATAAGTAAATGTGATGGGGTTAAATTAATTTAATTAAAACCACCAGTTGTCAACACGTGGTTGCTCGTGGGGGAGAAGATGAATAATTTATAAACCTATTTTGTAGGTTGATTGAAGAGATTGTGATCACTCAATGGGCCACTCTTGCCTTACATATATGCATGTTATCACATGCACAATCTTCTCTCCTCACTTTAGGTGTGAATTATGATGCTATATGTCATCCCATTTTTGTGATGGAGATGCAATTGCTCTCTAGATCACTATTTTGGGTCTACATATGCCTCGGATATAGTTATTGCATAATTTTGCAACATTGCATGTATTAACAAATGATCTTCACATATGTCAAGGGATGTGGAAAGGAAAATAGCTACCCAATATCATATACAGTATAATCGCTATAAATTAATAATCTTGGAATTCCAAAATTTTATTAATTTTTTATAGAGATTTTAATCTTATTGATAAATTGAATTTATTAATTTATAGGGTAATTTTTTAAGTTTATTTTTTTTAATTGTAGATCATATTTTTATGTAATTAAATTAAGTAGATTCATGCATATTGTTTAATTAAATATATTCATGTATCTATTAATTTATTGTACTAATTAATATTTTCATGCATCTACCAATTCATTGTATCGAATTATATATATTTATATGTCAATTAATACATTGTAACTAATTATAACAACGGGAGAATTTCACACCAAAATTTTTTAGATGCAATTAAAAAAGTTAGGGATTATATCCACCAAAATTTCAATTTCAAGATAATTAATACAACAATAGATCCATTATTTAACAAAGGGTTAAGTATTAAATTGCCCCCTATCGATGGCGTCCCTATGGCTTTTAGCCCCCTAAAGTCAGGAGGGAGAGTTGCCCACTACCTTAACGTGGCTTTTTGGCACCAATTTCCCCCTATCGATAGGGGTCCCCCTCGCGTTTAGCCCCCTAAAGTCAGGGGGAGAGCTGCCTCCGTCGAAAGGCTGGGGGGAAATTGTTGCCAAAAAGCCACGTTAAGGTAGTGGGCAGGTCTCCCCCCTGACTTAAGGGGGCTAAAAGCCATAGGGACGCCATCGATAGGGGGCAATCTGATACTTAACCCTTTAACAAATGACCATAGTATGTTCACAATTGTAATATTTTAAGAATTATTAATTCATAATCTTGACGGGGCCTATATATTATTAAAAAGGAGTTCTCCAAAATATTACTCCTTCCGTCTACTAAAAATTTGTCGTAATTTCCTTTTTGATCCGTGCACAAAAAAATTGTCACTTCCATTTATAATAGTAGGGTTCACACTCCACTCATATTTAAAGTGAGATCCTTACTCTACTAACAACATCCCTTACATTTTATTCAGCCCGTGCCATCCAAAATATGGTAAATATTTAGTGGACGGAGGAGTATTTATTTTATTAATTTATTAATATTGATATTGATATTTTTTAAACTAGCACAAGTCAGGATTGAACAAATTTATTAATCTAAAGAGTTTATTACTATTTTATCGAGTATTATTTTAAAGAGGTTGTCTTGTATAGATATTCTTTATTTTGCGTATATACGTATTATTCAAGTCAGAAGGTTTTTTATGACAATAACTTAGGTTGATTTGAAACTTAGGACAATAACTTTTGGACTTGTAAAAATAGGACACTAATTAATGAGTGTTGCACCCGCAGGACATTTCTGAGCCAATTATCGAATTTTTGAACTTTTTCGCACGAACCAAGCACATGACAACCCGCACGGAAGGGTTGATTATGTGGCAAGCATGTCATTTTTACGGCTCCAGATAGGATGTCATGTGCTTGATCCGTGCGAAAAAGTCCGAAAATTCGATAATTGGTCGAGAAATGTCTTGCGGGTGCAACGCTTATTAATTAGTGTCCTATATTTACAAGTCCGAAAATTATTGTCCTAATTTCCAAATCAACCTAAGTTATATATTGTCCTAAAAAACCCTCTGACTCCGTGTTATTCTCACATATTTTCACACACAAAAATTTGGTGATTTTTCAAATCTGTTGACACTTGATAATCATATATTAGATACAATAAAAAAATGTTATACATTTCTTCATTCCTTCACCACTTCCCAATTTTTATGTCATATTCCTTGATAGTGACTAATTTAGGTAGGGTATGTACATTACTCAGAATATAGAATATGTACACACTACATTACGAAAGAAATGCTAGATACGTCCGGTACGGGGGACATGACAAACATCATATTTTCATATTTCTAAACTCGACATATATGGTATATATCAATTTGATCTTCGATATATGTTTAACTTTTGAGCTTGATTTGATTTATTTTCTAAAAATTGTTACTCATTTGTCTTTTCATTGAAATTGCATAAGAACATGCCTACTTTAGTGGAATTTAGTTTAAGAAAATTGAAGTTAATCTGAAAAGGAGGTCGTAGGCAAAAATGGTTCGAGACGAGTCTGAGCGCATCGACGTGCCGCTCTACACGCGACTAGCTCGCGTCCGCATGGTTGTGACCACACGATCGAGTGCTTGGGCTACGTTTGGCGCCAATTAAGCATGTTCAAGTGGGCCAGATTTTTCCCCAAAATCAACTCTAACTCATGAAACTCAATGCTTATTAACTTGGGACATTCTATCACAAAAAGAAAAATTAAGACAAAATAGGACATTTAGAGAGAATTTTAGCTTTACTGATCAAGTTACATACAACTCTAAAGAATTGAGAGCCTAAAGGCATGGAGAGAACATGTGAAAGTGTGGAAGATTTGATGTCCCTCGACCTAGACATGTCGTATTTATGTGAGGGCAAGTATGGTTTCGTCTCGATGCCCCTTCCAACCCTAATTGTTCCAATTTTCGTGAAATTTTCATCTAGCCATGATCGTCCGGTGAAATGATCTGATCGCCTAATTAGCTAGAAGATTTATCTACCCACCGATTAAATGAACTCTTGACTGATAACTATCAAATCGTTCTCTTTTTCAGATTTTTCTTACACTTTTATGACTAATAACTGTCAAATCGGTCAATTGTGTAAGACTTTCATAAAAAACCAAGCAAACTCATCAACATTAAATGGTAAAATAAATTCTTCACTTAAATTTGGGCATAAAATGCTTAAGTTTACAAAGTATGACATTTTTAATATACAACTTAAGGAATAAGTCAAAAACTATTAACACTTACTAAAATAAAAATGATTACAATATAAAATATTGAAATTAATTTATTACTTGAAGGTTTAATGCTGACAAAATAATTATATATATCATAATTGGGTATAATCAACTCTAGTAGTAATTTATAGTAATAGAAAAAGAGCCTAAGGCAGTTTAAGGCACAACTTGTGGATAACCTATTTTACCCATGTTATATATTTATTATTATATATATAAATTATAAATCTATTTTGATATACATTTATTTGTCACCCAAATTTATAAAGTATACTTTATATCTATAGCTATCGATAAGACTTATAAATAAATATATCCATCCAATAAATTATCTAATAAAAATAATGAATTAATAATTTTTTTTAAATAATAAAGTATCAATTAAAATAACATCAATTACACATACAACTACGTTCTTTCTGCTGGTGAAAGAAAAAAAGATAAAAAGGTTGAAATGAGATGCATGTTTGAATTATTTTAAAAGTGATAAACCATATATAGAAGATCGAAATGAAATGGTATGCAACAGTGGTGTGGAATTGAGCATCACATCATGACAACGTGGCAGCGATAGTTTCTTGATGGATCATTATTGTTGTTAAGACTATAATGCCGACTCTACAATTCCATCTCACTTCCACTGTATATGCTTTCATCAATTTGTATCTAAGATATGACCTTCCACAATTTGCGTTTATTCATTTCACCATCAATCTCCTCATGAACTACAAATCTAACTAGAATATTTATTTTTATTTTTAGTAAAAGTAGATGAACTTTTACTTCGCTTTAATTATTTTAACTCTCACATAAAAGATGAGATCTTTATTCCAATCACAACAAACTCAACTATTTTATTAAAACATGTGTCACTTTTTAAATTGATACTAAAAACTGGAAAGCATTCACTATAAAAATTAATGCATTCGCTGTTAAAATTAATACGTTAAAAAAAATTGCTTCCTTCAAGATTCGAACTTAAGTGATGCATTCATTCAGCATGGTGATGCATCCACTATAAATCTTGATGATCAAATGAATGAAAATTGTTCTCTATTCTTATTTTATTTAGTGATTATTTTATAAAATGAGTTTATTGTGGTATTTATTAGTATAAAGTATTATGTAAAAAATTATGAATTCAAAAGAATAAAATTTTCATCTATAGGATTTGAACCATGTACAATAAATTCATTCACCAAAATTATGAATTTATGGTAAATCTTCAAGATCTAATGATTAAAAATGGTTCTTATTCTATACGATAAATGTATGGGTTTAAGGTCTTATTGTGACACACACACACATATGGTGTGATTCTAGTGAAAACATAATTTTTATAAGAACTTGAGAACCATTAAAATTACTGCATCTGTCGTACAAACTAATGCATCCGCTGCTAAATTTACTGCACTCGAAAAAATTAAAAATTTCGCTCATTTCATGATTCGAACTCAGGTGCTGCATTCATCCACCAAGATGATGCATCCACTATAAATTTTAATGATCAAAGGGCTAAAAGTGATTCTTCGTTCGTATTTTATTTAGTGATTTTTATTTGAACATATACATATATATATATATAACGAAATGCATTTTATGCACATAATATACACAATACACCACTTTATTTCAATAATCATATATCCCTCTATATTTCAATCGCTAACTTCCCCAAACATAATCATAAGAGAACGAAAATGCCGACGAAATTTACTTAAGCAAATCTTGCGTGAAGGTTGCCCCCAAATCTGCGAATATCTCTGATAGTTGCGATCGACAGATTTTAATCTTAAATTAATCATTGGAAATGTCATTTGAATTGAATTTGTATAATGTGTGTCGTTTAACAAATTCTAATATACTGATTGTAAAGTAATTTAAAATTAAATTCAAACTCATGACACGATTCCAAAGTATAAATTTAACATAAAATACTAGTAATTGGCATGAATAGAGAATGAGTAAATGAAGCTGGTTGGTCGGTTAGGTAAAGCCCACTATGAGCAATTGTTTATTCATAAATAGCCCAGAGACCGAATAATTGTCGGAATGGATAGGGACTTCTGCTGCACTCCACCTTAATTATTAAGAATCATGAGAAAATTCCCTACTATTTTATTAACCATCATTAATTATATACTTAGCAATATTCCTTCCTTAAATCTATGTGTAATTAACTAAATCATGATTACCGAACTGTTCAAATCATGTATTAAATTGAGTCAACCACGTGTGTTCATAATTCGGTGGCTCCTTTTTGATTAATTAGAAACCGTTCATTTTATGTAGACGCACGCCGATCATTTTATTTACTTATTTATTTATGTTACAACAAAATGCAGTTGTTAGGATTAGAATTTTGTGCAGCGATGATCAAATTTTACGACTGCACGTGTAATTGTGTGATGGGCCCCACTCCCTACCAAATTTATATCACCATAATTTCCGGTGTACAGCTAGCAACGATGTAGTAGTAATAATAATGGCGGTGTGTGTTTGTGTGTGAATATTATACCAACATTCCATTTGTTGGATATAAGGCATCACTTTCCATTTTACATCAATAGACATAGAATTAAAGTATGATAATATTGTTTATGACTTCAATTTTGTGTTCAATTCGATAGAAGAAATTGATGGGTTCATGTCCAATCCACCACAAGATTAAGTTGATTAACTCCAAATAGTGTATCTTCTTGTTACTAAATTAGAGCTTTCTTATGTATATTATTGTATATACTAGCAAAGACTATGTACATGCTCACACATAAGGATTCATGATGATGTGCGCGTGTGTTGATCAAACAATAGAGTAATTAATATCTAAGGCCGAAGGTCTTATATTTGAGTACCGTGGTGCTATTTTTAATTTTTTTTATTTAATATTATTAATATAAAAAAAAGATGCATGACACTAAAAGATAGATTTTAATGATAACAATTTACACTATATTTTATTTGAATACTCACAAATTATTTGACATGATTCGAATTATCAATTGAACTGTGTTTTGTCGTCTTCCATTCATTATCCTTTGGTGAAGCTACATCCCAATATGAGGTGTCCGTCTAGTGCTAACCTAAATCTCAGTGGAAGACGTCACACATGCGATGTGACGAAACAAGCATAAAGGAAAACCATCCAACAAAATGGACCACAACATGGCTCTCTATCTACGTAGGGAAATTAAAAAAGAGTGATGTATGAAATTGTGGATGAGAAATCTAAATACAAATCCAAAAATGATGAAAAGACAGAATGCGCAATGCAGGATTTGGAGAGGAGAAAAAGGATAGAGCAATGAAGAAGGGGTTGAAGAGACAAGGCGACAGCCGCCTAAGATCAAGCGCAGATCACACTACTTTCGGCCTTGTGTAACTTAAACTCGACTAAAATTTCGCACCCACAATCATATGATATGAGAGAGAATTAAGGAGATGATTGCTAAAACTATATATAGATTCCGGTACCTCAAATTCCAACTATAACGCAAAAACTACCTGACAAAAGATAGGACACCATTTGCACGGAGATGGAGATCTCTACTTATACATCATTTTAAAGCAACTATTATTGGACTTTGTTATTTTTTATAAAAGCAAATTACCTAACTTCTTCTTACGAAATTCAAATATAACACCGCTACATGCATTCAATAAAAAAAGATGATATATTCCTTTTGAGGTTGAAAATGTAGATGGAATTAAATGAATTCCAATAGCATCAAAACATAAACATTTTCGAGTCCAATTCATGTCCTTACGTTGAACTTGTATAAGCTGTAAATAATTTTTTGAGCAGTATTTGGTAAAATATTTTTTTTTAAGTGTAAGTTGTGAAAATAAGTGTCAATATTTTATGAACTTTTCAAAAAAATAATTTTATCTTCCTAGATTTATTTTTTCATGATCTTATAAGTAATAATTAATTTATAAAAATAATCCTAATATTTGTTATTTTGAATATATACTCTTCTTTCAAATTATGCTCTCTTTAATTTTCTCTTTCCAATTCACAGTTTTTTGTCTAAGTTATAAGTTTAATCATCCGAACACTTCAACAATTTATAAACTTCTGACACCTTACATCTTTTAAGTTTTTAAAACATCTTATAGATTCTTGGAGCTTATAAGCAATCCAATATAAATTTAGCCAAACATCCTTGAAGTCACTTCATAGAACTGGAGCTAAGTGGAGAGCCCCCATAGCTAGTTTGCCTACCTAGTTAAAAAGAGATATATGTCTATACTGTATTAACCTGTATATGATCATATAATAAGTTAGGATTATGGTCAAATAAAACCTTATTTAATATAGAAGCTACAAATCATTTACACTTAACTTATAAAATAATTACACTTAAATTATAGTATATGTACTTTCGTAATTCTTAGTTCAAATTTGTTAAGGAGTGCAATAACAAGACATCACATATGCAATTACTTTATACGTGAAGTGCAGTCATTTTATAAATTAAGTACAAAATTTGTGTTTTTATGAAAAAAATAAACTTCTACTGTAACTCAACACTAATAAACTATAACCAAGATAAGAGCACTCCCAGCAGATCACCTAAATGCATCACTAACTCTAAATTTAAGCTAAAACAATTGAAAATGAGATAAAAAAATGCATCCAGCAGATCCCTTAAATTGGATGGGGCCCACAAAAAATTTTACACCTACTTAAATTCAATCTTAAATTTACACCAACCCTAAATTTATTTTAAGCTTATAATTAGTAGGGCCCACACATAATTATTATTTTTAGGTAGAAAATAGGAGATCTGGTGTATGCATTTATAAAATTGAGATCCTAAAATTAAATAGGGAAGCTTTAGGGAGGAATATAGGAGCATAATTTTGGGATTTCTGCTGGGAGTGCTGTAAGAGCACTCCCAGCAAATCACATAAATGCATCACTAACTCTAAATTTAGGTTAAAATAATTGAAAATGAAAAGAAAAAAAAAATGCATTCAGCAGATCCCCTAAATTAGATGGGGCCCACAAAAAATTTTACACCTACCTAAATTCAATCTTAAATTTGCATCCACCCTAAATTTATTTTAAGCTTATAATTAGTAGGGCCCACACATAATTATTGTTTTTATGTAGAAAATAAGAGATCTGATGTATGCATTTATAAAATCGAGATCCTAAAATTAAATAGGGAAACTTTAGGGAGAAATATAAGAGTATAATTTTGTTAAAATTTGCTAGACCAACATACGCCCATAAAAAATAGTTCAAAAGAACTAAACTAATAAGCAGCTCATTTTTGGGTAGAGAACAAATATTTTAAAAGACAAATATTTAAAACACTACTGCATTAGTTATCATCTCTGGTAATTGGTAGTAATTTATTATTACATTAACAAACTTATTAACATCTTTCTAGGCTACTTTTATATACCTAAAAGTAACGAAGTATATGCATATCCCTAAATTATTTCCTAAAAATAATGTGTAAATTATACTTCTTAAAATCATTTTTACACATTCTCTTTAGGAAATACTTTACCGTACATGTATATTTTTCTTTCATAGAATTATTAATTTAATAATGGTATTGACAAAAACACATTATTGTAACAAACTTCAATAGAGCGCGACTCACGCAAGAAGAGACAAATACACTGCCGGCCATATTATCATGTGTCCTGTCAGTCACATTATTACCAAATTATCAATATAATCTGCGGTAGCCTTCTCCAATACTAAAGAGCAACTAGAAAATTTAAACAGTAGAGAGAGAGAGAGAGAGAGAGAAAGTCGAAGTTGCTTAAGAGAGATATCGGGCATTTCATCTTCTAACAGAGTCACAAATGTTGCAGCAAAATTAGTAGTAGGAACAGAACCAAACATGTGACCCAAGTCAGGTAAGGACATCGGTTGCAGAAGACGATAACCCATAGCATTAGAATTAGCATAAGCATACACCAAAAACTACATTCAAACCCATCCTTGGCATCTCTAGCCAAGTTGTTGCAACAATTAAAATTTGAAATCCTTCTTCTTTGATTGTTTCTCCTTCTCCTGCATCTTTCGCTTCCTTTTGTTCGCATTCTGCAACAATTTCAAAAATGTCACAACTTCCTTAACAAGACACAAGGACTAAAAGTATCAACAAAGGGACTATTCACTGCATGTACCTCAGCAACCATGTCACTGAAATCCTCCTTCTGGGTGCGCAACTTCTCTTCTTCTCTGGCTTCCTCGTACCTAGGAAAAGATGGACAAGAGTAAAGCTTAGCTTACATGGAAAACACAGTATTAAGTAAGAAGGGAAATAATAAATGTCTTCAATTTACTTGGCTTGTAAAACGTTCTCCATCGCATCCAACTCCTCCGGTGCTAATGTGACATCCACTTTGTCGGACTTCTGACCTCTTAGCAAATCAACCTGACAAAATGAAGAATAAAAGGAGACATGAGCAGGAAAGTCTCATTGACGCACTAAATTCAGTTTATTATTTAATCCAAACGACATCTGAAGCTGTTCTTCTCTCTATCCACAACTAACATGTCACATAACAGTATCTCACCAGCCAACCAAAATAAGGAAATATAATTTCACTTCAAGATTTCATTATGAATTAACTTCAATTTCAAAATATAGACACATACGTTATATGTAGAGAACCAGAAAAAAAACTACATACCCTCTTTGCACCAGCTTTGTCCTGTGTTCCAGTGCTAATGACGTACCTGTATCAGGGGTAATTCAGAATAAAAAAAATCAGTATTCAGAATGCAAAAATATATCTGAATAGTAAATATTGTGATGTTGACATACGTGTGGCCTGGTGCAAGCAGGGTTCCTGGTGCTATCTTCTCTTCTTTTTCTTCAAGAACCTTCACACAACAAAAGAAAAGATTTTTCATCTAGAAACCTTCAAAACAAGGTGCAACAACGTAAGGAAAAAAGAAAAATAATTACTTGGTAGAGAGGCCTATCAGGTTCCTTCCTCTGCTGCTTTCGAAGATCAATAACATCAGGGGTTTCAACGCCAGTAGGAGTGCTACAACCATCCACCAGATAACCAGTTAGAGCAACTCAAAAAGACATATAGACCAGTCTCTAGTGTACAGTACAATCAAAATCTCAACACAAAAGAGCAAAAGCATGTCTTTCACCTTGACAGGCTGTCAACAGACTGAATGCCATCTTCAAGTTCCTCTTCTGCCATCTGTTCCTCCTCTTCCTCTTCCTCTTCTTCCTCTTCCTCTTCCTCCTCCTCCTCCTCCAAGTCACCCCAGTGCTTAGTCTTATCAACTGGTTCTTCCTGAAAATCAGTCGGTATGAATTACATGGAGACAAAATCATGATAATATGCTCCCCCTTACAAAGAGGGGAGCATGCATGAAAAAACTTCTAATATACAATGTTCCTTTACCTCATAATTGGGCTGTTCTTGCTGCACAAAGCCGAAAACATCTCCATAGAGGGGACGTCCATACTAGTTCACAAGAGAAAATACAAATATGTGAGGGATATTCATTGATGAAACTCAAGGTAAAACCAGAAAGTATATTAAGGTAAACTCACTTCATCAACAGGTGGTTTGCCCCATTCTCCATGCCCATAGCCAAATTTAGCTCCAGCGGGGATAGGTGCATTAAGGCCAGGGATTTTTAAATGAGGATAAGAAGGTGGAGGACCATATCTCTGCCATGACAAAAGAAAGTACTAATTGCAACTCATCTCTTTTATGAGAAAGTGACACAACAACATAGAAAGTAGCTTTATGAATGAAACAAACCGAATAAACTAAGCAAAGTAATAATCTTGTAAACCTGCATATTGATGAGCCATGGTGGAGGGGCACCATCAGGCATGCCTAGAGCCTCTTTTAACTCATGTGACAATGTCCCTGGCTTCATTTCTCGCAGTTTCACCTGATAGCAGCCAAAGAAAAGTTGACAAATCAGTGTTGTATCCAGTATAAATCTCTATTCTATCAATTGTGAATTTTTAAAATGTTTACTTTTCAGGACAATCAATTATAAAGACTGATGATTGAGGCATTAAAAACCAAAGCCAAAACCTCAACATATAATAAAATCTTATTACAAAAATTATGAACACAGGAAATAAGAACTGAAACAATAATTTCAAGCAGATCACTATCACATCAGATTACTAATCAAGCCAAAAAGAAGAATATGTGAGATAAAAACTGAGCAGGTCATGCCAAAACGTTGAAACAACAATAACCATACAGCTGATTGCCTAGTCGGCTAGCTATTACAGATCTTTTAAGCAGGGACAAAGAAAATCACACAAACTTAGTTTAACACTATCAAATATCATTCAGATAAATGATACCACAAAAAATTGCAGATCAAATGACATAAAGCAAACTGAAGAGATATCTTTGATGATCACCATACCTCAAATTCCTTCCCCTCATAATACAAATCACCGTGATTTGTCAATTTCGGCTTAGTCTGATGTTTGAAGAAGGCATCATGAAGAACCTACAAAAGTTAAAACAGGCAACTGATTGTCACAAAATGAGATACAAAGCCAAAACAAAGAAGAAAATCTGGCAAGTTAAACAATCCATTCACCCTCCAATATCAGAAATTAGAAGCACATATGTCGGGTTTAAAACTTAAGATACTTAAATACCTGATAATCAATGTCCATCTTTCCCATTTTCGGCTGCATTCTCTCACGTTGCTTTTGTTTCAACTTCTTGCTATCCTCCTTTTCAATGTAAGCCTGTCAAATAAAACAAAGAAGCAGCAGAGATTAGATAAGAATACAAAATCATCCTTAACCTTTTAATCTTCCATCAGAGTTCCACAATTAGAGTAGAAAAGGAAATCAATCTCACTTGTCTAATTTTCTCGATTCCTGTGGCAGCAATGAAATCGGGAAGTTGAAAAGGCTGCTTTTCAATACCTCTCTTTCCCTGAAAAGCAGCCATCAAAGAAGTTGAGATGTGACAAGCATGTAATTTTTAAACATAATCTAGTATTCATACATGCATCGAAATAATATTTGCCCTGTTCATTAACTCAACGTTCCAACTTTTGATTTTTGGGCATCAACCAATAACTTCTAGTTTATAAAGCAAATATCCAAAATTAATCAGACACTTTAAGTTACCATATGACAAAATTTATTCTCCACCAAGAACTGTAAAGACATTCAAAACCATCATGCTTTATTACTGCTAAAGACGCGTCAAATCAAAATGGGATGGAGTATGGATCTGTGAACTAGTTAATACAAGTAAAACCAAATAAGAATTCCTAGCATTGTGATATCCAGAATTTAAAGTTTATCTCTCACATAAGGCTGTTTTTTAAGGACATATTAGGAAGGATTATGGTATGGCCAACACCCAACCCAAACTAGCCAGTACAATAAACATAATTCATACAAGGTTCCCCTTGCAAACACCTACATGTCAAGGCTCCACAAGTTCCACCGCAGCTCCCCTGCAAGAACGATATATACATATAAGACAAACCTCATTGACTTATCGTCTATCACAGTCTTCCCTAACCCCCATTATTTAATTGAACCACCATGCCTCTTAGAAATATGTTACAACAAACAATGAATGCAGTACTCATTAGTAAAGCAAGCCATACTCAACCCACCATCCAACTCAGACATAATGATTCACCTGTAAAAACTTCCTTTTCTGGCACCAGTGTCGTGGCACTGCAACAGTGTTTCGGTATGACTTCAGATATACCAACAGCTTTGGATCTGCTGAAGTTGCATCCCATACCTAGAAAGCAATAGAAGTAGGTGTTTGATTTACTGGAAAGAATCAAGTTATATTCTAAAGTAGACCAAAAAGCAGTAGTTCTGCAGCACCCTACATAAAATCAAATCCTAGTAAAAGCAGGAATGCACAATCCTTATAGAACTTCACTCTTTGTTCACCACTATCAGGCGAGTCACCTGAGATAGCTCAGTTATTCTCAGTCAGCAAGGGAATTTTGAGAATATCATATATAAAACAACTGGTCTCAAATTGGAAGTGGTGGAGCATAACGCGACATAATCCTTATTCACTTTTTATAAGACAACAGTGACCATGCCTCTGGAAAGACTTGATATATGAAGAAATAGAAAATGAGAACAGTAGTTTCATCATCTTTTGCATTAGCAGCCATGTAGAGTAAAGTTCACAAGAAGTAGCAGTTCTACTTCAATACCAAGCTGAGTTCATAAACATGATATGGAAGTAATAACATGTCCAGCCAAGCACAGCTAATAATCGGCCTTGCATTACACAAAAATGCTCCATCGCTTCCCAGTATTTTGTTAAAACACGTAAGAACTCTCATAACCCAATCGTATCATAGCTTGCATCATAACATTGCCAAATATTTAAAGATAAAAAGGTTGGTGCTGCTCAATATATAAGTCTACAAGGATTAACAAACAAAGGCTTGTACGAAGGCAAAAATAGGTGGAAGCTAGATCAATATAAAATACTTTTAAGAAATTCAGTGTCGACCTCAACAACATCAGGTCTAGTACAAATCTGCTTCAATTCAGCAATCTTCATTCGACGTTGAAGCTGCAAGAGAACAAGTTTAAGTAAGCATTATGAGGTTGCTGTGGTATATAAGATCAAACACCAAAACCATGTCTCTTAGAGGAGAACCTTTTTCTTTTTATTAGAGATTCCCTTTTCTTTTTGCTGAGTATCCTGTTCCTCTTCTTCTGAATCTGAGTCTGCCTTCTTCTTTAATGCTGTATCAGGGGCAGTCTCATCCTTTTTATCATTCTCCTGAAGAAACAAGAATGGAAGTATTGATCAGGCGTATGATCAGAAAAACACAAATAACCAACAAGAGGGCAGCATAACAAAGGAATAAAAGTTGATAACGAATGAAGGTAAGGTATTGCATATTCTTACCTCAGCAACTGCACTGTCCAAGAAATTAAATTTCTCAAAAACCTTCCTGAATTCCTCATCAACACCATCTAATTCTGCTTTTTCTGGTACATATTCAACCTCTACTAGTTCCAAAGCCTGATGATTACACAAGAAAGAGGAGATGGTGGTGAGGTGAGGTCTATTTTAATGAGCTAACAATCCGATGAAACACTCATCAAAATTCAATTGCAACCACAAATAATGTGGGACTTGTTCAGATACCACTCATGATTACTTGTTCATAAAAAGCAGAAACAAAAACGTACACCAGTCACTCGTAACAGGCTTTACAAAAGTCCAACAATATATTCCAGGCTTAGGTTAGTGATGGCAGGGAGAAGGATAACATCATACAATTATTTCCTCTTTCTCATATTGGATACAGAATTCACCGTTCAAATTTCAAAATGTATCTTCAAGAGAATAAGCTATAGACCACTAAGTAATCTCATAACAAACCATTTTTCCATTCATATATCTGTCTACCATTCAATACTAACACATTGAAACTAAAAGTGCTCTATGACAATGGAACTGACCGAGTAAGAGAAAATAATGGAGGACTCTAAAGTTCATCAAGTTGAAGAAACACTCCCACTACTATTAACAGTTGAACATAGCAATTACAATGAGAAATCCAAAGTGATGCATACAAGCATTCTAGGACACCATGTCTTAACTTTGACATCCCACATAAACTAGACGATGATGTACAGCTTTTCTCTCATTGTGCACGTTATAAATCATTCATTACTCTATGCATCCTTCGATTAGCATTTACCACATAAGAAACTAGACGATGAACTACATCTTTTTTCTCATTGTGCACATTATAAATCATTCATTACTCTATGCATCCTTCGATTAGCATATACCACATAAGAAAGTGGATTTTTACATAACAGACTGTTTTAACGGATTCAACTATCAAAATAGTATACCATTCATATAGGTTCAACATGCCAAAACCTAAACTAATTCCATTTCTACACCAGCTCGCGATCATTGCCCCTAACTCGGCCCACAAAAAAAACCTCTCGATAAACTTCAGTACCTTTTGAGGATCGGAGTTCTCTTTAGAACTATCATGCGCTACGCCGTCGGCGTCCTCCGTCGCAGTGTCGCTGTCATCTCCGTTGGCGGCGGTGTGCTTGTTCTTCTTCTGTTTCCGCCTCCTCCTGCGTCTCTCGGTTTCCCGTGACTTCTTCGCGGCGGCGTTAGGGTTTTGCGATTTGAGATCGCCGTTGGGGACCGACAGAGATTCTGCGACGCCGTTCGCAACTTCCACCGGCATCTCGAATTTTTTGCACAATCTCAATCAGCCCTAATTTTCTTCCCTTTCGTATCTAGATTTAATTTGTCGGAATCGGCAGCGGCTTCAAATGAATCAAATCTCTGTGAACTTCCAGTCTAGCGTTACGGATAAAACTGTTGGGCTATTTCTAAAACTTTATTTTCAGTTTCTAATTTTGTCGGTGCTGTTCATTTGGGCTGTAATGGGCCTAGCTCTAAGTTGGTGGACCTGTTAAGGGCCCAACGATTTGTCACTTATTCTATGATTTTTTTTAAGCAAAAAAAATAACTGTATATTAAAATTGAAATGTACAATATCTAGTAGCCAGGACAGGATGTTATCTAAATCTAAATCACGCATAATGATTATTTTTTAATTTGACAAATTTGGGAAATCTAAATCACGCATAATGATTATTTTTTAATTTGATTTAAATATTGTTATATGTGATCGTGCTCTTGATTATAAACTAATTTGTGTGCTTGATTTATGGGTTGTGTTGAAGAAACAATAGTTAGTGATTGTTCTGTGGGATGTGTGTGCTGTTCAATTATGCGAAGTTAAATTCTTAGTTAGAACTAAAATGAATAATATTATCATAAATTCTTAACTGTTGATCATTTTTACAATAAATATTACTCCAAAAATACATCAACACTTGCCAAATTGTGATCGGTATAGTATGGATATCGATTTATTGGGACCAATGTTGTGAAAATCTTAAGGTGGGATTGAGGCGTTTTGCCTCGTCGAGGCGAGGCGGTAAGCCTCGAGGCGGTTTGAGGCGTAAGCCTCACACCGAACACAAAAGAAAAAAAAAGAAAAAAAGGAAAAAACTCATAATCATTTTAAACAACAAATAACACCATTTAAAAATCTATACCTATTATAAAAGAGCATTGTTTTACAAAATTTGATTTGCCTAATATGTCCCTATTACTTAATCTATTTTAAGGACAATAGTGTAATATCATATTATTATTATTATTCTAATCTTTTTTTATTTAGTTGATTATTGTCATAATAATGAACATAAAAGAATTCAACTACAATCACAATTCTAAACAAGTTCGATTTTATCTATATTTATCACATATAAATCTATTATTTAAATCCAAGACTTATTAATTTTTTTTAAACAAATTTACTATATAAATTCAATAAATTTATAAAGAAAAACTCAACGAAGAATCTAAATCTATATACACAAAAAGATTCAAAAATGCATAAACACATTGAGGAAATATTTTTTAGTTAGATAAATAATATCAAATAATAGTACTGTTATCCTTCTACGAAAATAAAATGAGCAAAGTTAAATTACATAAATAATTTGATTGGATAAAAAGGCAAAAACATGGGTGAGACTGATCGTGTGTATGGATGAGAGGGTCAGGGAAGGGTTGGGGCGCAGATCGCGAGTCTCAGGCCGGTTGAAAAATACGGATAATTCAAAGTAATTATTGTTGTGATGAAAAAATAATTTTTTTTTCCGCAATGATTGTCATTTTTACCCACGAGAACTTGTACTTTTCATTTATTTGGTCAAATAATTATTATCGTAAGATAAGATAACCATTGATATGAAGAAATGTAATGTTTCAATAAATATCATAATATATATAAAAAAAAAGCAAAAAAATATTGTTGCAACTAAGAATTGAACCAACGAGAGATGATAGATGAAGGAGCGTACCATTGAGCTAACAAATGTTATTTGTAAAGTAGCAGATACTTTTTATTTATTCGCTCCTGGTGAGAACCAATTTAAGTTCTATTTTTATTCCTACAAATATTCTATTATTATTACTATAGATATTATTTTAATTTAATACATTAGTATATATTAAAAGTTTTGAATATGATTACATTGCTATATATTAAAAGAAAAAATAATTTAAACCCTCAAAATAAAGATTTAAAAAAATGTAAATACTTAAGGATATGATTATTAATATATAGGATAACATATCTTCAGAATGTGCACTTAAAAAATTATCATGGATAAATAATATAACACACAACTTTATGCGATATTCCTCTAATTTTGACGTAGATGCTAATTAGTAATTACCATTGGAAGAAGATATGGAAAATAATGCATTAGTTTGACATAAAATAATGCACGACTATTATGATATATTCAAAAATTACTTTAAGCAACATTAATTTGTACATTAATTCATCAAGTAATCTTACTAATTTTTTGTTCAACTTTCAACTTTCAACTTTCAATTTTCAAATTAAATTAATTCATTAGTTTGACAATCTTTTATGTGGAGTTATGTATTCATTTATAGCCTACATACCTAATTCTTTCAAAATAATTAAGAGCTTCTATAAATATTACTCTTAGGAGGCCCTTGCTACCTTATAGATCCATCAAATTATAAAAATATGCATGACATAAGTTAGGAATGAGACTTTGGGAAGAAGACATATAATTTTGATAGTATAAGGGGGTGTTTACTATTGAGGGTTAACTTAATAGGGAAAGATAGCATATACACCCTCGGTTCCAGCCAAGACGATACATTTATTTTTCGGCACGGAATTTAAGGAGTTGTAGATTAGTGTTTTAAGTGTGTAATAATAAAGTGATAAAGTAGGAGAGATAATGTAATAATGTGATAAAATAAGAAAGATAATGTAATAAAGTGATAAATTAGGAGATAGAATGTAATAAGAGAATACTTAATTAGTGTTAATTAAGTGTTTAAAATTCCTTATTTTTGACAAATATAGAAATGTATCATCTTCGTTGGGATGACCCGAAAAGGAATATGTAGCATCTTGGGCGGGACGGAGGGAGTATATGTTAACTCATTATTTATTAAGATGAATTCAAATTTTAAGATATCTCAATACCTTTGATAATTTCTATAGTTTAAGATAACCAGCTTGAGTCTTATCCAATTGAAAGGGGATTGGAGAAATCCCATTAATAAGGATAAAAATTCTCAATTATGTATATTTTAAATCATGAAAAGTAAATGCATCTTAAATTATCTACAAATATTAAAATAACCATTTTACTTAAGCAAATATTGATTCTAATAACAAAAATAAAAATATAATAATGCTAACCACTACTACCCAAAATGCTCTTTTATAAATATATATTTTTTGAACTTTTACAAGACAAAATTTGAAAATTTGATATATTTTATAAAATTAGTTTTTACAAAGTTATATTTGTAAAAACAAATCGAAAACCTTCCATCACGTTTAATCAAGTGTTAATGGTGTGAAACGTACAAAATTTGGATAGTATATATGGCTACAACTTAATTTGTTCACATTTACTCTATGGACAATTTTGTCTACAGTGTTAAGCAAAATGGTTATTTAAAGGTATTGACACAAAAGAAAAATGGGACATTCCTTATTGCTGATCTTCAAATTTCAAGTATGAGTATCATATAGTGAACTCTCTTTTTGTATGCCATGTAACTATAGTAATTATAGCTAGCCATAATAACAATTAGTTTTATGATTTAGAAATATTTAATTGGATTAGTGGGACTATATAAGATGATAGCAAAACAACTTTTTTTGTCTTGTAATTAGAAAAATATAATATGTGCATTTTCTTCGTCTAATCTTACTCAATTATATTATAATATATTATCATTATAACTACAATACAATTTTGATGATCAAAATTCTACACATGTATATGATTTTATTTTATTTTTTATTTATTTCTTTCTACCTTCTTGCAAGTATTTATTAAAGTTAATAATCAATAATTAATAGTATTATAATATTTTCATCTTTAAATATATTATTATTTTTAATAAAGAGGTAATACAAAATAAAAACACAAAAAAAATACTCATAATCATTTTAAACAGCAAATAACACCATTTAAAAATAAAAAAATATACTCCAAAATTATGGGTTTAAAAATCTTAAAATAATTAAACTAAAAGCTGAACAATGAAGAGGTTGACTGCTCTGCAGCTGCTCTAGTTTACTATTTGTCAAGTGTTTGTATCTCAAGAATACTCTTATTTATACTTTCAATACATTAGGATTAAACTATAATATTTTCAGGGCCCACTTAGATAAAAGTTGTGGCTGATATAGAACTTGCAAATAAGAGAATATAAGAAGTCAATAATTGCGGCTGATATAGGTTTAAAAGTTGAATTATTTATCACTGCCTCATTCAGAATTTAATCCTTGAGGCGGCACCTCAATAGGACTAAGGTGCTAATTTGTAAAATATGCATAAAGGCGTATATGCAGGGCGGGTTTATCACCGCCTCGCCTTGAGGCCTGCCTCAAGGCGGCCGCCTCATTCGATTTTCACAACATTGATTGGGACCGACACATGAGCCATCAATAGGCACCTTTTTGGCGACCAAATCACTGAACTATAGGCTCTCATCTGAGATCATAATTTAGCTTTCATGATACTATTGCAAAAATACTAAAATGGAGTATAAGTTAGTGAAAGTTAGATATTATTGCATTATCGCAACAAAATATAGTATTTGACATTTTATATACCATGTACAATGTTTTTGGAATTTTTTTTAAGAATATATATTTAAAGACTACTGAATTATTTGAACCTTTCTAATTTAATTTGAAAAAAAATGTAATATTTGAATGATTTTCATATAGTTTGAGCAGTATAATAATTTTATGCGATAAAGGCTAAATTGAGTGTTAATAAAGTATATATCTTATAATCTGTTTTTTAGGAAAGTATATATCTTATAATCGTAGTCGTACATGTTTATATAGTCTGAGGTCGGATTTATTCATGTGTATTTTTTGAATGAAATCAATGAAAATCAGTCCAATTTTAAAATCCATAGATTTTTAAATACCTTTAGATTTTCATAGATTTTTAAAAGTCTGAAATACCTCTGGATTTTTATAGAATTTTAAAAGTCTTGAACGAATACGCCCAGATTTTCATAGACTTTTAAAAATCTTAAACGAATACACCAAAATTTTAAAAGTATGCAGAAATCTATTAAAATTCTAAACGAATACACCCTTAAATGAGCATTCCATTCCTGGAATAGAAGGAGGGAAGCAGACGTCCAACTAACATTTCCCTTACAAGAAGTGTATAGATATTGGCATGTGCAAAATCAAGGCAAGGTTAGTATGTTTAATCGGATACATTAGCCCGCATTTATCTCGTGCCTATTTCATTTTCTCTTTCCATTTCTACTATATTCCTTTCAGCGTCAAGCCGTCAACAGATCCTATCAACAAAATCAAAATGCATTGAGAAGAGAAACAAGCTATGGCTATTCATCCGCAGCTCCATCGCAAAGTCAAATATTGACTCATATTTTGATTACACAGATTCATTTTGACCTATATTCATTGTTCCTTCGTTTTCGTGTCCGATGTTGATGATGTTCATCTAACAATAAACCCGAAAATATAGAAAATAGAAAAAGAATCGATTTTTGTTGTTTTGTTTTCCCCTTTCCTTAAAAATAGAGAGAGATGGGGCTCCAAGAAAATGGGAAGGGGTCTGTGAGAAAGTACAGAAGCATGGACGAGGATGTTTCTGTATCACATCCATTCCAAGAAAATGGGAGCATCAGAAATAGGAGGAGCAGCAGCAGCAACTATGTCATGGCCTGCGCGATCTTCGCCTCTCTCAATTCCGTGCTTCTTGGCTACGGTTGGTTCATCTTCCTCTTTTCTAACCATCAATGTTGGTTGATCATCTCAATTTTTGGTCGGATTATTCCACATTTCATATATGTTTTCGATTTTATGTTTCTGGGGATTCCATCATTTCTCTAATATGGCTCGTAACTCGTAAGAATCATGAGAATTGTGAAAATGATCAAGTAGAATTACCCTATGTAGTTCATTGAAAAATGCAGCATATAACATTGTAGAATTGAGTTTTACAGAATTCATGCGTGTTTCTATAAGCAAATAGGACAGTTTCTTGAAGAAAAAAAGGTTTTACTGGTGTTGGGGTGGGTGGTGTTGCGCCTCTAATTTTGTGCATTAAAATATCTTCACTTTGATGAAATCCAAGAATGAAGTTGCAGATGTGGGGGTAATGAGTGGAGCCATTTTGTTCATTCAAGAGGACTTAAAGATCAGTGAAGTTCAAGAAGAAGTTTTTGTTGGAATCCTAAGCATCATATCTCTGCTAGGAAGCCTAGCAGGGGGTAAAACATCGGATGCAATTGGTCGTAAATGGACAATCGCGTTTGCAGCCATCGTGTTCCAATCAGGTGCCGGCGTAATGGCTCTTGCTTCATCTTTCACCGTGTTGATGATGGGGAGGCTCCTAGCAGGAATAGGGATCGGCTTCGGGGTCATGATCACACCTGTTTACATTGCAGAGATAGCCCCTACTGTCACAAGAGGATCCCTCACTTCCTTCCCTGAAATCTTCACCAATTTAGGCATCCTCCTCGGTTACATCTCCAACTACGCCTTTTCTGGACTACCTGCCCACATAAACTGGAGGATCATGCTTGCTGTGGGGATTATCCCTTCTATTTTCATTGGTGGCGCCTTGTTTGTCATCCCCGAGTCACCAAGGTGGCTCGTCATGCAGAATCGGATTGATGAGGCCCGCAACGTTCTGTTGAAGACCAACGACAACGCTGGTGAAGTTGAGGGGAAGCTGGCAGAGATACAAGAAGCTGCAAAGTTCATGACCAAGGACAGGTCTGAGGAGAAGGCCGTGTGGCGTGAGATGCTAAATCCCACTCCGGGGGTTAGAAGAATGCTGATCACCGGGTGTGGGATTCAGATATTCCAACAGATAACGGGGATTGATGCAACGGTATACTACAGCCCCACCATCTTCAAGAATGCTGGGATCAAAGGCAACACTCAGCTTCTGGCTGCAACTGTTGCTGTTGGCTTCACAAAGACAATATTCATCTTGATCGCCATATTTCTCATCGACAAAGCTGGTAGGAAGCCACTGCTCTACGTGAGCACCGTTGGGATGACTGTTTGCTTGCTCACATTAGGCCTAACTCTGTCTACCACGGGCAACAGCGAGTTTGGCATTGCACTGGCGATCCTCTGTGTGTGTGGGAATGTTGCTTTCTTCTCCGTTGGGATTGGCCCTATATGTTGGGTAGTCTCATCCGAGATCTTCCCTCTGAAGCTCCGGGCTCAGGCATCCGCCATTGGGTCCGTGGGGAGCAGGGTGAGCAGCGGCGTCATTGCAATGTCTTTCCTGTCAGTCAACCATGCTATAACAGTGGGAGGCACATTTATGGTGTTTGCAGCAATTTCAGCTCTTTCTGTTGCGTTTGTTTACAAGTATGTTCCAGAAACGAAGGGCAAGTCGTTGGAGCAGATCGAGATGCTCTTCCAGAACGACAGTTATTGGGAACACGGCCAAGTGGAGCTCGAAGATGTGCAGCATCTCATACCAAACGAGTAATTAATATAAAGCATTGAGTGTTTGCTCCAACATATATAGTTTTTAAATTTTACTTGTATTAAACTCCACATTCGTCTGAATCATACTGGAATGCAACATTCTTTTTCCTTGTAGATTCTGGTCACATTTTGGATAAACACTCATTTCTTTAACAAAGAATGCTCGTTTCGTGTCCCAACTGAGTATGAGTGCAAGAATTTGCATGACTAACCTACCATCACCCTTCACATTTGCATGGTACAAACTACAGAGCCAGTTGTCCCAACATTCAACTGCGATGCAATATTCTATTCAACTGTAAATACACAAAAAAATAAGAACAACTAGCTACATTTGGATCTAAAAACTTGTAAAAGAGAAAAAAGTATTCGTAAACAGAATGAATTGGTGGCAAGAAAATAATTAATAGCCTCATTCCAAGACAGAAACAGTACTTGAACTGAACATTAAATGTTGAATGATGCTTCCTTTCTCAACCTTAAACTGCCTGCTCTGCTTATTCCACAGATGAACAGCAAAGCTCCGGCTCCGAATTTGCCTGAGCTTTGCAAGCATCCATTTCGAATGGCTCAAACTCTTGGGCCCTTCAAAGAGGCCGCCGATTCTGTTCCAACACACGGGATAGAAGGCCACCGGTGGCAACACGGTGAGATTGAATCCCGGCCTCTCACTCACCCTCGCCACCACTCTTGAAACCAAGTAAGGCCCGTTGTGACCCCATCTGTTCCCATCAAAGGTGAGCGCGAATTCTTCCATGAACTCGCGCACCACAGGATGCCCCTTGTCGAAGATCATGACTGCGTTGTTGAGCCTGCTCCAGTTACCAGTAGCAAGATCATTACTCTGAGCTCCAATGGCATTCCTCAGCACCCCAAAACTCTTCAAGACTAGTACGTCTGTGTCGAGATAGATCCCACCAAACCGATAAAGAAGGCCTATTCTGAGCAAATTTGATAAATTCTGGCCTAAAGAAATCTCTCCCGGATTCACATTCCCTCGCTTCAACCGGTTGTACCACGCTGCAGCTGCAGTGTTCCTCAACAGGTAAGTGAAATCTGGTGTCATTGCAGCAACCTTGAACCCCTTGTCTGAAAAGGGCCTCAAGATCTGCCTCCCACTTGGGGAATCCAACGAGTTCGAGGCGATGATCAAGCAGCCATTGGGATGTGTCTTGAATACACTTTCAACACTCAACACCTCTCTATCTCTGAAAGACTCAACTGGGGAAATCCAAGTCATGAAGAATCGAAACTTACACGAATTGGTTTTGAAAAACTTCATCACTCTCACTTCAAACTGTTTCTTCACGGCTTCGGACCGCAGGATTCTTACAACATTCTCCTCGAATTTCCTTGTCTTGGGACGATGCAACGTGCTTCTGTTTTGATTTTTATGCAGAAGAGGCAAAAGAGTGCTCAAGTTTATATTCGAGCTTGCTTTTCCGACTGAACGACGTTGAGTAGGAACATATTCCGGCAACGGCGGAGTTTTCCCCGGGAAAGGGACGCTGACGCAGAATATAGCGGCGCCGTTGTAGGCTAATAGACAGAGAAAAAAAAGAGAAAGAAAGGCACAAAATGACATCCTGCCTCTTTGCCAAATCAAAAGAAACTGAGACATGAAAGTAGTAATATTCTCCATCTCAAATGAAGAATGGTTTCATTAGTTGTCATGCCATGCGACGTAGAATTAATGAGTGTGTATGTGTGTGTGTGTGTGTGTGTGTGGAGAATTCTGTTATGGCTGTGGACTTATTGAAGACAGAGTTTCCCAGAAAAGAAATTGTCGGTGTTTATTGTGCCTACACTGCTATTTATTTGGTGATGCTGAAGGGAGTAGGAATCATGCCCTTCTAATGAAATAATATATTCCTTCATCCTACTTCCTATTTTTCTTCTATTTTATCTTCGTCACTTCGACTCGTACACTACTTTATCTTAAATTTTTGTCAGATTCGTATTTTTTAACTACTTTGTTATTAGTCTTCAAAATAAATAAAGGTTTATGTTGCGGTAGTTGGGATTTGGCTCTAGCGCAAAAAAATCGGTAGTTTGATCGAATGGATGCAATTTGCAAGTATATATATTCTAACATATATATGTATACAAGTTTTTTTTAATCTAACATATATGCACACGTTACTTTTTAAAATAAAAATAAAATTATTATTACCTAACGAAATGAAAAACACGCTCACACTCTAACTCTCTAGATGACTCGAATTCCCGACATATTAGTTGAAGGAGAAACGTCTTACCAACAGGCTATACTTCATCGTCATATGTGTACAAGTTACAGAATAATAGCACTAATAATTTCAATGAGTGGGACGTGCTGTAAACACAAATTTTTTGTATTTCAATTTGATAAAATACAAAATGCGTTACAAAAATAATTTGATAGATTTGAAGATAGATTTATGCGAGTTGCAATCTCTAGTTAATCCTCTGATTCTTCTCTTCCATTTGATTCTTGAACAAGCTCGAAGGTTCTTGAAATACTTGTTTTGATGACGCCAATCCAAAGGACTTAAGTCATGATTTTGGATTGAACATTGAACTTGATTTGATTTGAGAACATTCTTAGAATTTGTAAGAATGCCTTGAAGCTTTTGAACTTGATTTCTTTGGATACTTGAAGATCACTTCAAAGATTCGCAGGAATACTTGAACATTTGAAGAAATACTCGAAGATTTGAAGATCCTTGAATACTTGAAGATTTTGAAGGATACTTGAAGATTTGAATACTCAAACGATTGAAGATTTGAAGGAGACTTGAACGTTAGATAGAATTCTTCAAGATACTTGAATACTTGAAAGAATACTTGAACTCTCCAATTCTCCGCCTCTTCTACTTGTGATACTAGAGAGAATTCTTTGTGCTCTTCGATCTTCCACTCCTTCACGTCGTTCCTAATGAGCACCCCAACACCTCTATTTATAGATTTTAGAGATGGGCTTCGTGGGCTTTATGGGCTTTGGGCCTTCATGCATGGGCCTTAGGGCTTTAGGTGTCCATAAGCCCATTAATTTATTTATGTTAAATATTAATTATATATCTATTTAATTTAGGAATAAAATCCCATTTAATAAAATAGAAAATATAATTGAATATTTAATTCATGAATTTACACGTGGCATGATTTAATTCGACGACAAATTTAATTGTCTACAAATTGCCCCATCGAGACTTGTTTATGGACGAAATGCCTTTGGTAATAGACGAGTCTCGAAATTTATTTATTTATTTATTTATTTTATTATTATTATTTTTTTTTTAATTTAAACTCTTATCGAGGAGTTCTTGACTTGAATTTGAATTTATAAATAGTTTATACTCATATTTAGGAGTTCTTGAATTTTGTAAATAGTTTATACTCGTATTTAGGAGTTCTTCATTTTCTTTGAATTTATAAATAGTTTATACTCGTATTTAGGAGTTATTGAATTTGTAAATTTTGAGTTTTGATTTTTTTTTTTTTTTTATAACTTTGCTTTAGCATCCCATAATGATTAATCTATTTGTGGTTCAATCATTTGGAGCTATTTTCTATACGTTGATAGAAAGTATTAGCTGCAAACTCCAATCTAAGCCATTTGCTTAACCAAAGACATCAAATGTCTAATTTGAAGATATCAACCACAAGCCCAATTAACTTTGTCTAAAGTGTATAGTTGTTGGCTTTATCTACAACTGTACCAGAACATGCATTGCATTATCTTTACTTTTCAGATATCAAATATGATTTAGGCTGGCTCGTTCCACTTTTAGCTTCATTCTCATACATGTGCTTGTGTTCTCTTTATTAGCTTTAATTTGAGAATTTGTTGGCTACTGCAAGGCTGAATTATACTTTTGGCTCCCTTTTGCGCTGGCAGCTAGGATTAGGAATTTGGTAGCTAGGATTTTTGGTGAGAAGTTTGCCTATAAATAGAGACAATGTTGCCACTCTTCCTCATTCACCAATTCCCTTAGCAGTAGATTTCAGTAGCCATTTGCATTTTCAATACTAGCAGTAGGAAATCTCATCTTCTTTCTTTCCTATTTCTTTCTTTTCTTCTGCAGGCGTCGCTACCTTTTCCGGCTCGGGCTCGGGCTGCGAGGGCACGTCCTTCTCCGGGGCAGTGGGCTTCTCCGCCAGCTTGGCCTGCCTCTGTTTGAGAGCGCCCAGCTCCATCTCCGGCTTGAATTTCACCGGCCCGAACATGAACATCCTCCTCCTCAACTTCGCCGACATCGACGTCAGCGAGCTTATGTTCATCCTCTGCGCGTGGTAGTCCACGTCCACGTCCGCGCTCTTCGGCCGCGCCAGCTCGCCTGAGAACTGCGTCGCCGATCTCACTTTCGAGTCTCGTCTTCTCCTCGTCATCTCCGTTGAGCTTCGATTTGAGCTCGCGAATCTCTTTGAGTAGAGATTCATTGTCGCGTTGGAGCCTCTCGAAGTTGAGCTTGAGGCCGTCGTAGCTGGCCTTGAGGCCGCCGTAGTCTCTCTCCAACTGCTTGGTCTTCCAGCGCGCGCGGCGGTTCTGGAACCAGACGGCGACCTGGCGCGGCTGCAGACCGAGCTCCTGAGCCAGCTTGACTTTCCTCTCCGGCTCAAGCTTATTCTCGACCTCGAAATTCTTCTCCAATGCCTTGACCTGATCCACGCTCAATCTCCGTTTCTTCTCCGACACGTGCCCCGATTCCTCCTCCTCCAAACCCTCCAGCATCGTCTGGAACTCCCTCGCGTACATCGGATTATTGCTTTCTTCCTCTGTAGCGTTGGGACAGATGGACATCAAACCACCCAAGGAATCAGAGTTGCTGAGTCTCTTCATTCTTTGATCGCTATATCCCAAATTTACACACAGTTAACAGTAGTAGTCTATTTCAGATCTCTCTTGGAAACCCACCAACTTGGAGAGTGTGAGAGTGAGAGTGAGAGTGAGAGTGTGTGTCAAAGTGAGAGAGGTTAGAACTTTAAAGAGGTGAGAGGAACGGAGGAGGCGGATTGACCGCCGGAATTTTCCCTCCGGCGCCATTTTTTTCTTCTCCCATCCCATGTCTGCTTCTTTTCTTCTTCTTCTTCGCAGAGAGAGAGAGACCTTTCTTTAGTGAAAAAAAATGGGTCGATTTTTGTAAAAAAACATAGAGAGATGGGCTTTTTTTTTATTTATTTATTAGAGAGGAGAGATGGGGTAATTTTTTTTTTGAAAGAGATATGGTAGGAAGTGGGCTAAGGGTAATTGGTTTGAGATGGGCCGATTTTTTTTTTTACCTCTTTTTTTTTTTTTTTTAATGATTGAATTTCTATATATATATATAATTCAAGGAGTGGTGCCCCTTTTTTTTTAATGATTGAATTTCTATATATATATATATATATATATATATATATATAATTCAAGGAGTGGTGGCCCCTTTTTTTTATGATTGAATTTCTCCTTTTTATTATATATATATATATATATATATATATATATATATATATAAAATTCAATCTTGCCTCCTTTTGCTTGACTAGAATTTAATTCACATTTTATTTAAATGCAAATAAAATTCTTAAGTCTGGATGTGTTGCTTCTAGAATTTAATTCACATTTTATTTAAATGCAAATAAATTTCTAAGTCTGGATGTGTTGCTTCCTTGCAGTGTCACGATGGTGGTCTTCAAAGATATTGTGGTCAATGGTCAAGACTATTTGCTGATCTTGAGTGATGATGAGCAAGAGACGGAAATGGGCACGCATCTAAGAGTATTTCCGGCATTGATAGGCCACTATGTGAAACCTTGGCCCAAACTTTTGAATTCTCTATATCAGTCGGAATGGACCAGCGAGATCAGTTTGAACAAAGCATCGAAGGCTCATACATTGCATCCGGCCCGTCCTTGGCAAAGCAAGGAATCCAATTTTCTATTGACTTTGAGGCGAAGGATCATCGATAAAGATGCCAAATGGGGAAGGGTTACAAGCTTTCGTGGGGAATTTCATTTCTTTGAAGGCTATTGGGAGTGGACTGAAGATATCCTTAGCCGCTGCGGGAATGAACTCCGAGTTGTTGGTATCTATGATGCAGTTTATGCCTCTCTTTTCACTTATGATTGCCAGCCCGAGATGGTTAAAGCGTTCTGTGAAGCTTGGTGTCCTGTGACGAACACCATTCTCACTTCATCTGGCGAGATGTCTATTTCTCTATGGGATTTACAGTATCTATCAGGGCTTCCGTGTACCGGGACACTATATGATGAGGTTGTACCCTGCGCGAAAGAGATTCTTGGCAAAGATCAGTTTGGCAACCCGTTCATTCCCTTGAGTTGTAGATATTTACTCTCTGCTTACTATTCTCTTAAGCATCGTGATGGCAAGGATCCTAAGAGCTCAGTTTCTATCGATGAATGGATCAAATTTTGGTCAAAGAAAGCTTCAAAGTATTCTCATCCTCCTGCTCGCAGGGCAAAGAAATCTCAACGCCCTAAATCGACTTATAATCCGAGTGGTTCATTTGAAGCGCATCAATCATGGTCTTCTGAAGAAAGGGCTCCATTTATCGAGCTTGATGCTAGTGACAAGTATCACACCACTATGTACTTGGCAGCTCATATAGCTTGCTGGTTGTGTATCTTTGTTTTTCCAGATGGTGATGCCATGTCGATTAGACCAACCTCTTTCAAAATGGCAAGTTTGATGGCGTGCAAACAGAAAGTTGCCCTTACAGCTCCAGTTCTAGCCAGCATCTACAAAGGGTTGAACACTATCTCTAGTTCTATGGAGCCTTCTCTTGTCCCGGTGACGCTACCCTTTCATTTCATATATGGTTGGATAGCGCTCTATTTCAATACTCACATTCCCCTTCCAAGAAGCCTTGGTGTCGCCAGGATGACTCTATACTCAGGCGAAGGAGCTGCGAAGTATTATCTGCCTGTTGCGTGCCGCGAACGAATTCAGTCGTACAACTCGATTCGTTGGAATTGTACCACATTCACCAAGGAAGATGACATTTTCTATGTCGATGGTGAAAATACAAGAGAGATTGAGCAATGCTTCTTCATGGCTATTCGCTCGAGTTTTTTGGTTCGCCGGCTGGATGACCACTTCATCGTGGAGTCTTATGGTCCTCACCGCTTCAGCCGTCAATTTAGCTATTACCAAATCGTACCCAGCAGCCTTACTCAGAACATTCGAAGGACATCTCTGGAAGAAGGTCTCAACCTTTGGCGCATGTGTTTGCTGCACAGATCGCGATCAAGGGCATGTTTTCCCCGATCTTCTTTGGACATGAAGATACATTGTTCAGTCGACTATAAGACTTGGTGGGATATGACGTACAGATTTTCTTCTGAAAACAAAATCTCTTCTCCGGCTCATATCACTTTTAAAAGAAAAGATCAGGAAGAAGCAATCAACTCCAAAGATGGAAAGAGGAAGGTCGTCTCTACCACCCTCATAGCTGATTCTGGTAGTAGCAATTCTGAGCGTAATTGGAAAAAGAAGAGAATTGCAGGGTCCTCAAAACCGGCCGAGGGTCACGTTGAGGAAGAGCCAACTCTAGTGGATGTCGATGTGAACAAGGTCTTTCCTCATCTCTTATCTTCTTTTCGTATTGATATATAATTTCACATTCTAATTGCATCTTCTTCTTGCCCTTTTGTAGACTTTGAAAGAAGTGTTTGGAAATAATCTTGAGAAGGGCTCACCAATCGACTGTGTATCCATTGAATCCAATAAGTCAAACGAGATTCCTTGTCTTGCTAAACAATCCCGCCCCCGACCAATGCCATCATGTGGGGCGCCTTCCGAGTTCAATGCCACACGCATGATCGATGATGAACTCAAGTCGTGCTGCAGGATCATCTGGGGAAAGCTTCGTGACAAGGTTGAGAGAACCAAAGTCGAGTTTCTATCGGCGCTTGAAGACGAGATACGGAGTGGCCTTTCCCGTATGAAGATTATTTGTGGTCTTAACCTTTCCAACCTTGAAGATAGTATTGATGAACTATTCTCCAAAGCCACCACTTTTGATAAAGTAAGGTCGGCTTCTCATGAGATCAATGAAGGCCACACACTCAAAGTTCTAGAGGTCAAGGTTTGCCTTCAAGAGAAGTTTGCCAAAGAGAAGAAGGATGCTGCGAATTGTGATGCTTTAAAAGCGGATCTTGATGAGTTGGAGAAACGCAAGAAAGAATTGTTGGTGTCTTTGGAGCAGCGAAGCCTGATACTCAAGACTACTCGTGGTGAGATCAAGGTACTCAAGGAAGACCTGGCCAAGCTTGAGGAGGCTTCGAGAAATGATGAGGTCTTGAAGAATTTGGAAGCCTTGAAGCTTTCACTAGAGTCTATGCAGCAGATTTTGAGAGATCAAGACCCTTTTGCTTAGTATATTGCATTTTTATCATTCCTCTTTTGATGATTCTCATTTGGTTTGTCATGGATATTTTGACATCTTCTCCCGATGCTTGTGCTTCTTTTGATGACTTGATTTTTTTTTGCTATTTTGGAATGAAACGTCTTTGGCTTCACATAATCAACTTAAATCATAACTTGATGATATAAATTGAAAAGAGTCAAACACAACTTATGACTGAACTTAGAAATTATCTAAGCTGCCTACGTACCCTTTTGAAAGGGATCAAGTCAAAACGTAGTTCATAGGATCAACAAGTGTTTGAGATTGGGTGCCGTGCACAGTTTATACTCATGCGGGCCAGGAGTAACATGCAGTTTAGGCTCGTGCGTCAAGGAGCTGTCTTCATACACTCCATTTTGTTTGCTTTTCTCCATTTCTGGTTTTTCATCTGACTCATCTTTTTGGCTTTTCTGTTTTTCTATTTTTTTTTTCTGCATTAAACTATATACATATGTACATGCTTCAACTTCTACCACCTTTCAAGGATAGTAACGTTTCAGGAACTTGCCATTGATAGGCCCAACTCTGACGTTGTCATCAGAAAGAAGCCTGTATGCTCCGTTTGTGTAGACTTCCTTGACAACATATGGGCCATCCCATCTTGATACGAATTTGTTTCCAACACGATGAGTGACAACGATTGGCCTCCTCACAGCGAGGACCAAATCTCCAACTTGAAAAGAACGCACTCGCACCGTCTTGTTGAAAGACTTTGAGAGGCGAGCTTGGTAGCATTCTAACTTTTGCTGAGCTTCCAGCCTTTTCTCATCTAGAGCTTCGAGTTCCTCCAGACGCAGACGTGCATTTTCTTCTTCAGTTAGCCCTTCCTGAATGGCCATTCTCAAAGAGGGAATTTGTTGCTCGAGAGGAATGACAGCTTCAACCCCATATACCAAAGAGTAAGGCGTTGCCTGCGTAGGAGTTCTATAGGTGGTTCGATATGCCCACAATGCTTCCCCAATACGTTCATGCCAGTCACGCTTTGATTTTGAAACAATTTTCTTCAACAGATTGCACAAAGTCTTGTTGAATGCCTCAGCCAACCCATTTGCCGGTGCATTATACATCGATGACTTCCGTTGCTTGAAGCCGAATTTTTCACAAAGCTTGTTTATCACCGTGTTGCTAAAAGGTGTTCCATTATCAGTTATGATGTAGCGAGGAACTCCATAGCGATAGATGATGTTGGTCTTGATAAACTCAGCAACGGTCTCTTTCTTCACTTCTCTTAATGGTATCGCCTCAGCCCACTTGGAGAAGTAATCGGTCGCTGCCAAAATGTATAAATGCCCCCCTGATGATTTTGTCAATGGACCAACAACATCCATGCCCCAAGCATCAAAAGGCCAGGATGCAACTGTGGGGTGTAGTGGCTCGGGTGGCTGATGAATCAGGTTCGCATGAAATTGGCAGGCTTGACATCTTTGCGCATAATCCAAACAATCTTTCACCATAGTTGGCCAGTAGTAGCCCATCCTCTTGATTCGAAAGTGCAGCTTTGGACCTGACTGATGAGCACCGCAAATGCCGGAATGCGCCTCTTCCATGGCTTTAGCAGCTTCCTCACTACTTAGGCACCTGAGAAATACTCCATCAAAAGACCTCCTATAAAGCGTCCCTTTGAAGAAAATGAAGCGAGTGGCGCGCCGTCGGATGTCAACCCTTCGACGTGGATCATTTGGTAATTTATCATACTTCAAATAATCAACCAACAATTGGCGCCAATCTTCTTCCTCAATTTCGAAGACCTCAATAAGATGACTTTCAATTTCTTCGCATTTCTCTTCTTCAAAAATAGGTGGTATAACCCATCTTTCACACACTGGAATTTGGATTTCGCCACTGATCATAGCTATGGTAGATGCGAGTTTAGCCAAGGCATCTGCTTGCTTATTTTCACTTCTTGGAACATGTTCGATTTCCACATCTCCAAGCCACTCAATGATCTTGCGAGCATACTTGACGTATGGCAATAATTCAGGTTTCTTCACTTCATACAGTCCAAGTATTTGATTAACCACCAATTTAGAATCACCATATACTTTGAGGTGAGATTGCTGCATATTCAACGCCGTTTCCAAACCGAGGATCAGAGCTTGATATTCTGCTACATTGTTAGAGCAATTCTCAGTTAGAGTGAAGGAAAATGGCAGCACTTGACGTTCTGGTGTCACGAACACGATCCCGGCACCAGCACCTTCTTTATGAGATGCTCCATCGAAAAACATCCACCATGGTAGGGCGACATCGATTACAAGTGCATCTTCATCCGGGAGGTCATCACTTAGCTCCCATTCAGCCGGAATTGGGTGGTCTGCTAAGAAGTCTGCCAACACTTGTCCCTTCACAGCCTTTTGAGGAACATACACAATCTCAAATTGTTGCAGTTGGAGGTACCAACGTGCAAGTCTGTCAGATAGAACAGGTCTGGACATCACAAACTTTAAAGGGTTTGCCTTAGATACGAGGCGGACAGTGTGAACTTGAAAATAATGCTTAAGCTTCTGGATAGAGAAAATCAATGCCAAACACAGCTTCTCAATTGGAGCATATTTCAACTCATTTGGTGTCATTGTCCTGCTCAAGTAGTATAATGCATTCTCTTTTCCACCTTCATTCTCTTGCGCAAGCAAAGCTCCCATGGATCGTTCTTGAGCAGCAATATATAAAATCAAGGGGCGTCCTGGCACAGGTGCTGCTAATACAGGAGGCTGCATCAAGTAAGATTTGATGTTCTTGAAAGCATTTCTACATGACTCATCCCACTCGAATGGTATACTCTTCTTCATAATTCGGCTAAATGGTTGACACCTTCCAGCTAAATTTGAAATAAACCTTCGTAAGTATGCCAACTTCCCTTGCAAACTTTTCAGGTCATGAATATTTCGAGGTTCGGGTATTTTTAGTATGGCATCAATCTTTGCTTGTTCAATTTCTATCCCCTGATGGCGAACAATGAACCCAAGAAACTTGCCGGATTTGACGCCAAATGCGCATTTTAATGGATTCATTTTCAACTGATGCTTTCTCAGTCGCTCAAAAATCATTCGTAGATCTTGCAGGTGATTGTTTCATTTTTTGGACTTAACCACCAAATCATCCACGTAACACTCAACATTTTTATGAAGTATATCATCAAATATCTTCTGCATGGCTCTTTGGTAAGTGGCACCAGCGTTCTTCAACCCAAATGGCATCACTTTGTAGCAATAGATTTCTTTCGGGGTTCGAAATGCTGTTAACTCTTCCTCATTTGGTGACATGCGAATTTGATTGTAACCGGAAGATCCATCCATGAAGGTTAATGCTTCATGCCCAGTTGTGGCATCGATCATCAATTCGGCAATTGGCAATGGAAAGTCATCCTTGGGGCATGCTTCATTCAAGTCCCTGAAGTCAACACATACACGAATTTGCCCATTTTTCTTTCTCACTGGAACAATGCTTGAAATCCATGTTGGGTATTTGACTTCTCTAATAAACCCCACATTAATGAGTTTGTTCACTTCAGCCTCAATTAGAGGAACTAATTCTGGTCGGAATCGGCGCTGGGCCTGCTTGACTGGTCGTGCATCCTTTCTAACGGCTAAATGATAAACAGCTATCTTGGAGCTCAACCCCGGCATTTCCTTATAAGACCATGCAAAGATGTCTTTAAATTCTTTGAGCAATTCGATATATGAGTATTCCTCATCAACAGTCAACAACGCGCTGATGTAAGTGGGTCGTGGATCTTCAATAGTGCCCAAATTAATTTCTCTCAATTCATCAACAGTAGCCTTAACTCCTTCTTCAAACTGTTGAGGAGCTATTTCAGCGTCTTCTTCTTCGACAACCACTTCTTCACATGAGGTGATATGGTTTGATGTAACAATATCTTCGCAACGCACTTGACCTTGAGTAGTATGAGAAATTAGATTGTTAGCACCATTAGTAATGTAGTAAGATGAAGCCACACTCTCTCTATCTTCATCGTCTTCGGCATCCCGTGTAAAGATGATTGTTTTCATTTTGGCCTTCAATTCTTTTCCACATGATATGAGCAAAGTGGTACACCTCTTCATACGAGAAGGAATCGAGCTCCTTAGCTTTTCTGTTATGTCCAATTCATTGGCCCTTTTTGTCACGTCCTTTTTCCATGACTTGCCTTTGCCAAGCCTTTTAAAGACAGATATTCGTTGAGCTTTTCTTTCATCCAATCTTTTGAAAACAGAAACCCTTTGGGTTATCGGATTGCTTGAAGATTTCGGGATTTGCTTGGTGCTAGCATAGTTAGCAGTGGCTCTCTTGATGGCAATACGAATGGGGCTTTGCACCATGTATCCCAAGCCTGCCTTGGGATTTTGGCTTGTATTAGCAGTTTTTCTCACATAAGACTTTGACGTGGAGCTTTCTTGGGGATTGTATCCAGCATTCACAAGGAGTTTGTATGCCTTCGGACCAAAGTGTTTTGAGAGTTCTTTGTCTGAGAGATCTCCATGTTCTGTGGCGCCACTTTGCTTTGGTTGGACAAAATCTTTGAGTGACTGAGGAATGGGCTTTTTGGCATCAATCTTAGTCAAAGGGATGGTGAAACCTTCCATCTTTGGGCGAGATTCTTTCTCTTGGCGGGATCCTGACTCCTCCTGTGGTACATCCCTTTCCACCATTGTTGCTTTAGTTCTTCCCAAATAGAATTGAGCATCGGCGAAATGTGACTCTGCTTCTGTGAAAGGTTTGTGATCACCAACCACTTTTCTTACGGTGCCATTTTGATAGTATTTGAAGCATTGATGCAATGTAGAAGGAATGACACCATTTTCGTGAAGCCATGGTCGACCCAGAAGCATGTTGTAGGATGTCCTTGCATCAATCACATGAAGCAACGCTGTGGACTCCATGTCATGCATCTGCAATCGCAGCCTTATAGTTCCAAGAGCTCTTTGCCCTTCATGGTTGAAACCTTGAATCATCAATCGACTGTTTGACAGCTCTTCTGCTTGGATTCCCAATTGCTTCAAAGTCCTTAGTGGCAAGATATTGACTGCCGAGCCTCCATCGATGAGAATTCGATTGACCTTTTGCTCCTGTGTATAACAACTCACGAACAATGGCCTGTTATGAGGTTCGAATCCAAGTTGCAAGTCTTCATTGGAGAATGTGATTGCCAATGCATCATCGCCTTCTTCCATGTTTATTTCAGGTTCTTCATCTACTTGGTTGGATGTATCATACAGGGTTCCAATACCTTCTATTATGTCATTCAAGTCGGTGGAGACCATATTTACAATATTAGCGTCTTCTTCAAGAGATATTTTCCCTTCTCGAGCTAACCGCATGACCCTGTCTTTGAAGATGAAGCAATCATGTATGGGGTGCCCAACCAGACGATGGTATTTGCAATAATTTGGATCGTCTGTCCTCCCTGCTTCATTTGGTCGCTTCATTTCTGGCAACTCGATAAGCTTTTCTTTGAGCAGGTCATCAAAAATTCCTGAAACATCAGAGTCTAAGAAAGGGTATTGCTTTTGTTGCATTTCTTTCAAGGTAAGTCTTCTTTGCCCCATGTCTCGGGAAGAGTTCTGATTGTCTCGTGGAGCATTCTGGTTGTCTTCCTGATTAACTTCTTTCTTTAGAAATTTCACAGAAGTTGCTTTCACTGCCATAGATTCCTTCTTTGGTGCTTTGTCATATGGTTTTCCTCCTTTCTTGAATTCTGGCTTGAATTTGCTAGACTCCTGGATTGGTGGTCCTTCGATCCCTCTTGCCATCATGCTCAACTCCATATCATGAGCTCTAGTGGCTAGTTCCTCGAATGTTCTTGGCTGGATTCCTCGCAGAATATATTGCAAGCCCCAATGCATCCCTTGAATACACATTTCGATGGCAGATGATTCAGACAATCGATCTTTGCAGTTGAGACAAAGGTTTCTCCATCGGTTGATGTAGTCAATGACTGGCTCTTCTTTGAATTGACGTGAACTTGTGAGCTCCACCATGCTGACAGTTCTTCTAGTGCTATAGAAACGGTTGAGGAACTCATGCTCCAGTTGTTCCCAACTATCAATTGAGTTTGATTCTAAGTCGGTGTACCAATCAAAGGCATTACCTTTCAATGAGCGAACAAACTGTTTGACCAAATGATCTCCATAAGTACCAGCGTTGTTGCATGTTTCAATGAAATGAGCCACATGTTGTCTTGGATTTCCTTTGCCATCAAACTGTTGAAATTTTGGTGGTTGATAGCCAAGAGGCATCCTCATACTGTCAATTCGCCGAGTATATGGCTTGGAGTAAGTTAACGATGACTTGGAGCTTCCATCGGAGTTATTCTTCATTGTTGCTTCGATGAACTCTTTGAGTTGGTCAATGGGAATGAGGCCACCAGACGAGAAGAGAATGTCTTTTCCTGAAGGCCTTTTTCCATCACTCTTTGATTTGTCTTTGGAGATTTCTTCATCGTTATTCTCTCCATCTTCTTCGCTTTCTTCGCCTTCCCTATCGTTGTTGGCGTGGCTTGAATCTCCTTTTTCTCCTTTAAGCTTTGCAATCTGGGTATCTTGCTCTTGGATGTGCTTGGTTAGAGATTCAACCATCTTTGTCAAGTTCAAGAGTTGTTCCTCCATGGTGGAAGTGTTTGTCATCATGACACTTGCATGGAGTTGATAATTTTCAGTGGGGAATGTGAAGCTTCTCTCAAAGTTGTCATCTTCTTCATGGATAGATGGAAGACGGGAGGTCGACTTGGACACCTCTTGCATCAATTTTGCTTTGCTTCGCGTGATCATACCGATGCCTTCCGAAGAACCTTTAGATGAAGTTGGAGTAGTTGTATTTGGTTGAATTGACATTGTTCAAGATTTTTGGTGAAGAGTAGAGATGAGAGGTAGAGATGTCCCACCGGGCGTGCCAAAATTTGTAAACACAAATTTTTTGTATTTCAATTTGATAAAATACAAAATGCGTTACAAAAATAATTTGATAGATTTGAAGATAGATTTATGCGAGTTGCAATCTCTAGTTAATCCTCTGATTCTTCTCTTCCATTTGATTCTTGAACAAGCTCGAAGGTTCTTGAAATACTTGTTTTGATGACGCCAATCCAAAGGACTTAAGTCATGATTTTGGATTGAACATTGAACTTGATTTGATTTGAGAACATTCTTAGAATTTGTAAGAATGCCTTGAAGCTTTTGAACTTGATTTCTTTGGATACTTGAAGATCACTTCAAAGATTCGCAGGAATACTTGAACATTTGAAGAAATACTCGAAGATTTGAAGATCCTTGAATACTTGAAGATTTTGAAGGATACTTGAAGATTTGAATACTCAAACGATTGAAGATTTGAAGGAGACTTGAACGTTAGATAGAATTCTTCAAGATACTTGAATACTTGAAAGAATACTTGAACTCTCCAATTCTCCGCCTCTTCTACTTGTGATACTAGAGAGAATTCTTTGTGCTCTTCGATCTTCCACTCCTTCACGTCGTTCCTAATGAGCACCCCAACACCTCTATTTATAGATTTTAGAGATGGGCTTCGTGGGCTTTATGGGCTTTGGGCCTTCATGCATGGGCCTTAGGGCTTTAGGTGTCCATAAGCCCATTAATTTATTTATGTTAAATATTAATTATATATCTATTTAATTTAGGAATAAAATCCCATTTAATAAAATAGAAAATATAATTGAATATTTAATTCATGAATTTACACGTGGCATGATTTAATTCGACGACAAATTTAATTGTCTACACGTGCGAGAATCATACAATTTCTTAAATGCATCGTTATTAATATTGAAATATAATAATATAGGAAGGCATAGTGAAAATATTATTGTAATAATAGACTAATAGAGAGAATCTTGGATTGAGTAGACGCGGTGCCTAATTTCAGTTATTTTAGTGCAACGACCTTCATGCAATAAATACTACTGTACATAAAATCAAGTGGTTTTGTTTTTTGATAACGAGGAAGCCCGCCGTTGTGGCGCCAAACTCCGTTTTCATAAAGTAAATAAATCAAGAAAACGCAATGCCAATTGCCACCTACTCCACCGCTAAAACATTGGAATAATTATCATACTAAAACGCATCTGATATTAACATATTAATTTGTCTTTTAGTAGTAACCACTGCAGGAAACTATTATCTTATCACAGATCATGATTCGAGAATTATTTTTATTTTTGTATGAGACTGCTTCGTTGCTAAATTTTTATTTGTGTAAGAATGACATATAATAAATGGTTAATTTTGTTGGTTCCAGATGACATGTTCGCATTACTTGCTTGAATGTGGATCATTGCAAAAAAAAATATATCAAGTTTTCGTTAAATAATGGCAAAACACATTTAAAGGTTCTCGTTTTTTTTTTTTTTTTGCTTCGGTAATTTTTGTCTATAATTTTTATTTATTTTATTTAGTTTTTTTAGTTCTATAATTCATATTATTGAGTTCATGGACCGTTAATGTTTCCATTTACTACATAATCAATTACTCCACATTGTGTTACAACTTACAAGTATAAAAAGAATTCCACGTCATACTATAAATTAAAAGGTGATAATATAAACCAAAAAATGAAAAAAAAAAAAACTTGTGTATTTTCAGCTATTACCCTTAAAGAGAACAACATCCTTAAAAAAGTGGTCGAAAAAGATATGCTGCAAGAATTTGAGAGAAATTCCAGAAAGGAATGGAAAGAAGAAGGTGGGAATTCGTGTCTATGTAACTCCTCGAGAGTAATCAGTAGATCTTGAAAAATTAGACGAGAGAGAGAGAGAGAGAGAGGTAATAGACAATGGAAGGATTAACGTGTTGAGTCATCGGCAAGAATCAATTGTTCAACGTCCAACTCTCCTCCAATTATAATTATAATATGATTTGAAATTTAATAATTGATTATGAGCAATATAGTTTAACGGAAAATTAATGGAATTGATAAATTTGTTAAAAAAGGATCCAATGATATGAATTATAAAACTAAAAGGACCTAATAGGATACAAAAAAAATATGTAGAAGGATGTATCAAAATAAAAAGATAAAAATATAAAGAACTTTTAATGTGTTTTGCCTTAAATAATTATACAATTCTGTTTCGGCTTCAAAAATATTCCATGTATATATACAATGGTGAAAATTCAGTCTAACCTGATAACTGATATCATGTTCAAAATTTGGTTTAGCATGTCAGCTAACATGGAATAGAAAGCCGCTAAGCACATATCAATAGCCCATCCAAGAAATGAATAACAGAAGAGATAACAAGAGACTAAGAATTCACCTAGCTAGCTTAGGGTACCAAGCACAACAACTGAACTAGTACAAGCACCAAATTCACAAGCTTTGAGCGTCTTAAATTAGTGAAACAAAGTTTAAAGGTTTCATTTGTACCCAAATGTAGGACGTTCAAAGGCGAGCACGGGCAGAGACCGAGAGAGCTAAAGCGCGGACTCAGAGCAGACCCCTCCGTCTCTTATAGTCGCTGACGGTCAAGGTGAGTGCGTGTCTCCTCCCATCATTATCAGGCACTCTTACCCCAAGAGTAGCTTCGATCATCTGTTTTCTAGCCATATATCCAGCTTGGGCTCCCTGAGGGCCGCCAAATTTCTGAAGCACGGCTAGCGATATGGGCAATTCAAAATTATGTAGCATGTATGATTCAGTCCCTTGATCAACTGGAGCCCTTGTATCCACTAACTTGCCAGCATCGGCTGCTGCTTCGAGGGCCGCAGCTGTAGCTGCCATTCCCACCTCAGCAAACGCTGGACCTCCTCCTACTCCTACTCCAATATCACTACGCGTAGCAGCAACTGCATCACCATTCGGCACACCAGCAGCTTCTCCTCCATTGCTGTTCGCCACATAATAATTCCTCGATCTAGTCCATCTTCTCGAAAAAGGATCGTATCCAGCCTCTCCAGCTCTCAAGCCAGTGTTAATTGGCTTCAGCTCTGATGCATTTTTAAAATTCTCGACCCTGTTCTTCCTGTTCATTTCTGCCAGCTTAATTGCCTTGGAATCTTTCACCTGGACCTGGCGGCTTGCCTCTAGTTCTTGTAGCCTCGCCTGTATCCTATCCACCTCTGTATCATCATCGTTCTCCTTGGCTACTTCCAAAGCCCTCCTCAGGCGATCTTTCTCCGCTGCAACATTTAGTGGCCTCCACGTGGCTGATTTCTTCTCCTGCAACATCTGTTTTACAGTGGCTGCAGAGTAGACAAATGAATTTGTTTTCTGGATGGCATCTTTCTTATCCAAAACGTCCTGTTTGGTAGGCATGTGACCACCACTGCGCTCAACTTCCCTAACCCACTGATCAAACTCCTCTCTTAGGGGAGGAGAATCGGAAATCATAGCCATCTGCCACCTAGCAGCAGAGCTCTCGTTGCCCCAAACCACATTCAGGTACTTGTACGTGGTCTTATTGTCAAACTTATACTGTCGATCAGGGTCTGTAGCATCAACATTCCGAACCATACAAAGCCTGTAGATAGGACCAGTCCTTGACTTTCCAATTCCAACTCGCACAAAGCAGCCAACAATCAGTTCATCAAAGAAGGGCTCCATGAACCACTTTGCCAGTTTTGACCTGCGAATTGTGATTTCCTTGATGTCTTCAAATGTTGGCACCTTGGACTCTGATGAAATCTTGTCATCATCACTATCGGCCAATCCACCATCACCTGTCGAATCTCCCTCATCACTGCGAGATCCACTCTCACTCCTGCTAGGGCTACTCAAGGTTGCAGCAGTGAACGATCTTCTCTTCACAGGTGAGTATCGGCTGCCGGATCCTTTGGCTGATTCTCTTCTTCGTTTTACCAATTCATCCAATGCACCTGCCCTTTGAGCTTTTGAGCGCATGCTGCGTGTAGCCGCTTTAGGGGGACTTCCTTTTCTGTCTTGGCCTTTCCTTTTTTTCAGCTTTTCAGTCAAATCTCGGTCACTTCTCTTGGTTGCACGAGCTTCTAGTATCATTTCTCGTTCGAGCTCTGTAAGCTGTGATAGTTTTTCCCTATCATCTTCATTTTTGTATAAATCACTCCCAACAGAATCATTGTCACTGTCATGATCACGATCATCATCTTCCTCATCACCTTCTTGACTACTACGGTCATCATCTCTATCTGCAGGGTCCAACCTCTTCTTTAGAGGCACCTGCGAACCTGATGGCTTTCTATTCGAATAACCACGATCACCATCTGAATCATCATTTTTTGAGTCACTTCCGTCGTCAGAATATGAACCTTTTCGCCTCCGCCTCGATGGCGGAGATGAATGCCTGTTCCTTCCAGGAGTACTTGTCCTTCCTGCTGCCTCAAGGAGCAGTTTCTCCAAGTCCGCCATTGAAACCTTATCACAATTATAGATAAACCCAATCACGCAACAGCAAAAGTAAACCATAGAAGTGTCAACACTGAAGCATATGAATCTAAAACATATCTGCACAAAAAAAGCATTTCCTTGACCTACTAGCTGGGAAGTATTACCAGAACTTATCAAAAAAATATCAGACCCAAGCATAGCTGTTAAAGTTGCACCCTAAGCCAATGTTGTGAAAATCGCTGGAGGAGGACGCCTTGAGGCGCGCCTCAAGGCAAGGCGACGCTGAAGCGCACCAATATGTGCGCCTCTGTAAGGTTTTTGTGTATGCGCGCCTCGTCGACGAAAGGCGGCCGCCTCGACGGGTAGAGGAGCTGAGGCGATGCGAGAATGTAGGAATCGGGAGATGCAGGCATATTTAAAACGTGATTTCGGCAACAATTTCAGAATTCAGATGTGATTTCAGCTATTTTACGCATAAACATGGATTTCAGTAATCACACCAGCAAAATTCATTCAATATCTTCACCATAAAAAAGAAATGTAAGGTGAAATCATCTTCCATAAATACCTTTTCTTGAATCTGCTGCTGTGTCCCCAAACTCTGGAATTGAAGATGCAGACGAGGCAGAAGGGGAATTAGGGCTCAAGAAGTATAAAAGAATATGATGGGTGTCGAGGTTTGTTTTTTGAGACGGATGGGTGTCTAGGTTAGAAGCAAAGAGGGAAGTCAAAGACACAAAGAAGATGAGCCATTGGATAGGAATAATGGATCGGAGCCGTCCATGAGTTCTAGTCTTCTAGAGTGCGAGAACTCGTTTATTTTCATAAGGCGTGGTCTTTGATTTTTTTCAATTTCCAAGTTTGTTAGTACTACTTCTTTTCCAAAAGGAGACACCTCGTCTATATCTAAGCCTAATATTGGGGTTAGGGGTGCGCAGACCCAAACCGAACCCGTCCGGACCGACGGGTTCGGTCCAGACCGGATCGACTCAAGATCTATGTACGGTCTGGTTCGGGTCAGTTTGCTTGGACCGAAATTTTGTCGGGTCGAAACCCGGTCGAACCCGTCGAACCCGGCCCGACCCATATATTTATAAATTAATTATATTTTTATATATTTAATATTTAAAATAATTTTAATAAAATTTATACTCCCATGACAAAGTCATTTGGAGTATTTTCGTTGATTTTTTAGTATACAACTTGCAATTGACGCCGAGTTGCTAAATGAATTCAGACCGAGTTCCAATTACTTTTATTTTCTGAATTTATATGTATCTTTTTATTTTATTTTTGAGGGAGGAATTGATATGTATCGTTGTAGAAATATTTTTCAATGAGCTTGGAATTATGAAAGGAAACTGCTGTTCGAAACAGCTAAATAACTTGACCCAATTTGTTGAGTAGACTAGTTATAATTATTGAGCAGCCTTCTGGACTTTCTTTTCAAACAATTTGTGTAATTGGAAACACAATGTTCCTTTATAATCAATTTGGTAATTGATATGTATTGTTGAATCAGTTTGTGTAATTGGAAGAATAAGTGTAAAAAAAAAAGATTATTGGCGGGTCTGGCCCGGACCGAACCGGACCCGTTGCTTGGGTTCGATGCGGTCCCGGGTTGGCCCACACGAATGTTTCGGTCCGGGTCGGTCCTCTTTTCTGAAATTTTCGGGTCTGCAAATCCGACGGGTCGGTCCGTCCCGCTGCACACCCCTAATTGGGGTCCATGGGCTAAGACCCATTACGCCCATAAGATACATACAATTTCAATCATACAAGTTTTTGTCTTTTAGATCTAACAATGATGTCCATAATTGATTAGCCTTTTCAATTTGTTTGATGTATGTATCTTCTTTAAATTTGACTTCTTTGTTCAGATCTGATCTCTAATTCTTTTAGCGAGTTCAAATTTTTTTTTTTGGGTCAAATTCGATGAGCGGGATTTGCATTACAATTTCATCAAATATGACTAGCATGGTTTTAGAAATGCAAGAATATTAAAAGAATATAAATATAACAAATTAGGCTTGTACACTTGGGGAGTTTCATATACTCCCTCCGTCCACTAATTCATGACCTAAGTAGCAAAACACGGGTTTTAAGAAAAAATGTATTTTTATTAGTTGAGTGGAGAAAGGGACCCACAATTAATATATTGTTTATTAGTTGAGTGGAGAAAAAGTGTATTGTTTTGGGACCCACCAATTAAATATAGATAAAAACTTACTAAAAATGGATAGGTCTTGAGTTGGTGGACGTCCCAAAAAGGAAAGAAGGCCTTGAATTAGTGGACGGAGGGAGTATCTTATTCTAGAATTTTCTTATAAAAAAAGATTCTTAATTCCATCGTTGTGAAATAAGAAAACAAAAATTACCTTTTTAGAAAATCGTAGTCGTTATTATATACTTCATCTGTCTCACGTGAAAACGGCTTACATTCCTATTTGGATGATTCCAATTGAAATATCATGTTCCATTTGGGACACTCAACAAATAATAAACATATTCAATATAACTCGTATACAATATATCACAAAAATATTACTCTCTATGTTATCTCTTGCTATATTATAAACATTTAATTTTATACCTAAATCACCTACATTTTAATTCTCGTGCCCAAAAGAAACAAGATATTTCAAGTAGGACGAAGGTAGAGAAATGTTAGAAAACTCATATTTTGAGATATAAGTTGATGTGGATGATATTATGTCCAGTAAGTCAAGCTCAATATAAGAAAGTCCAAAAACTTAAATGAAAAGAGATTCCACTAACTTATCTATGAACGATTATATATAAGGAGAAAAATATTTATTTGAGTTGTAAAGCTGATCAAAGAAGTCATTCCCGCTTAAGCGGACATACGGAAGATGATCAAGGCTAAATAGTCCGAAATATAAAATCAACTTTGATCTGGTTAAAGAAGAACTAACGATGAAGTTAAGTGATAGGCGACCAACACGAATACAAGATTAATGTTCAATAATTAATTTTGATTGAAATAGATAAGATGATCAGCACGAAAGATGAAAAGATAAAAGGATAATTGAAAGACTAAGGCCGAGTACAGGCCTGAGTTACGTTAGGTTTGCGGTAGGCAGAGACGGATCTACGTTTCCCGGCACGTGCCCCCACAATGTTTTTAGTTAATTTTAATATATATTATATATATATATATATATATATATATATATGATTAAAATATATAATAAAGAAGTAAAGTTTTAAATCTTCAATCCCCAATAAATATATACTTAGTTTGAAAGGGTATTTTCTACAATGAATATCATAAAGAATCGTCTACGCAATCAGATGAGAGATAAATTGATAATTGATAGTTTGATTATATATATATATATATTGAGAAAAAAAAATTGATGGTTGATCATGCAAATATTTCAGGCAATGAAACTCGTATTTTTTATTTTAATAGACTTAAATTATTATATAGTAGTATAATTTTTTTAACGTATTTTATATTTATAGCATGCTTATATTTTGTGCCCCATAATAAAAAATTTATGGATCCGTCGCTGGCGATAGGGCCAATAGCCTTGAACAAAGCAACGTTGATGGTGAAGGAATCTGTTAACTCGAAGATTTCAAAAATGCAATTCTCGTTAGTATAAATAGATATAGTTTCTTTCCTTTTCATGCAGACGAACTTTTTTCTAAAAAATTCTTGAAATACTAGTAAGATTTAATTATGCCACCTTGTATTCCACATCGACAAGCTTGTGCTGAGTCAATCAATTCTAAATGTTTCATTCGTGACAAACTAATGTCATACTTATAGTTAAAAAATTGATACGTAGAATAAATCTGAGTAATATAAATAGTATGGATCATCTCTTCTAAACGACATCTTTGATTATTCAAATGCTCACTCAGTCTTACAAGTTAATATTCATTTTATTATTTTAATTTGTCCCACAATTTAAAATACAGACCTCTTAATTTATTTTAATCATTTTAACACTCCCCTAAAGGTGGAAACTCTGTTCAACTCACCACACACTCAAACATTTTGTTAAAATATGTGTCATTATCAAATACGTAAATAATATTTTTCGGTCATTCCTTCTTAACAAATTAACATATGACAAATTAGAGTAAAATTTAGTAATTTGAATTATTTATAGATGACACTACTTAACACTAATAATACTGTTCATTTTTATGTAAATTCGAGTTAGTTGGTTGTTCACTCTAATCAAATCACTAGAATCGTAATAACCCAAAGTTTGAAATTCTCAAATGCTAATTGCCCCAAAATATAGCGAGCAAGTTCCTCTAAAGCAGCGAAAATGGAAGAGATAGAACACAAGTACACCGAAGTCAACGGGCTGAAACTTCACACGGCGGAAATCGGAAGCGTCTCTTCGCCGGCGGTGGTTTTCCTACACGGATTTCCGGAAATATGGTACTCCTGGCGACACCAGATGATCGCCGTCGCCAAGGGCGGTTTCAGAGCCATCGCACCCGATTACAGAGGATACGGGCTATCCGACCCGCCGCCCCGACCCGACGAAACCACATTCTCGGATCTCATAGCTGATCTCCTTGCTCTCATTGATTCTCTTAACCTCTCCAAGGTAAGTTGCATAACCCCTCCAATTTTCTGGAACTCACGCAATTCTCCGTAATTTCCAGATTTTTAAGTTTGCGGTTTTCTAATTTCATCGCAGTTATTTCTAGTAGACGATTCATGACCAGAGAGAATCAAATCTGCTGCATCTGTATTCTGTAGTGTGGATATCTATATGTAGTTTACTTTATATGATATTGGAAAAGAATATACCAAAATCTTACTGCTATCGATTATACACTGTAGCTCGGTAGTTTGTTATAGTAGTTAGAAACGTTGAATATAGCGGTAAAACGAGCTTATTAGTTACTAAAATGCTACATCTATAGTAGATTTGTATTTTTGAGACTTCATGGGATAAATTTCTCCAAAAAATTATGCTGGTCTAACTTTGGTTTCTGGTAAGTAACTCATATTCTTTTGATCAATACGACATTTTAATGTAGAAAGTATGTTGAGATGGCCTGTTGTGTTCAATATAAACATTAAGTATGCAATGCAGGAGAGATGCTTGAAATGATCACTTGCAAATCAGAACACTTTTGTGACTTCCACTTATCTCGTGAGCAAAATCGATTCGACTATATGTATGGTTTTTCCATTGCACACAGGTTATTCTAGTTGGTAAAGATTTTGGATCACGGATTGTTTACTTATTCTCACTGCTTCATCCTCTAAGAGTAGCTGGATTTATCACATTAGGCGTACCTTTTATTCCTCCAAATCGTCCCTCAGTTGTGAAGCTCCATTGCGAAGGTTCCTATATCTCTAGATGGCAGGTGCACTTCATTCTTGTCCTTGTTTCAAGAATCAAATAGCTGGAATTTTCCCAGTTTGTGATAACCTTAACTTGCAGGAACGAGGACGAGCTGAGGCTGATTTCAGCCGGTTTGACACTAGAACAGTGGTAAGAAATATCTACATTCTTTTCTCGCGAAGTCAAGTGCCGACAGCTCTTGAGAACCAGGAGGTTATGGATATCGTGGACTCGTCCACTCCTTTACCGCCCTGGTTCACTGAGCAAGACCTCGACATATACGCTTCTCTGTATGAGAAATCTGGATTCCAAACTGCATTGCAAGTTCCATATAGGTGGGTGCGATTTTATAGAATTGTACACGCTATCTAGTTCTCTGTATTCATTGGAATTATTTTTTGTAGATCGTTGAAGGAAGAGTTCGACATTGCAAATGTGAAAGTTGAAGTTCCTGCATTGGTGATCATGGGTGGTAAGGACTACTCGCTGAATTTTCCTGGGATTGCGGAATACATAAAGAGTGGAGTGGCGAAGACTTATGTGCCCAAGTATGAAACAGCATTCTTGCCGGAGGGTTCCCATTTTATGCAGGAGCAATTCCCTCACCAAGTTAGTCACCTAATACTCAAATTTCTTTGCAATCACAGTTGATTTTGAGGTGCAGCTGAAATTGTTTTCAAGGTTGCCACACTTTTTCTTTTTTATTTATTTGATCAGATGACTGGATGATCTAGCCATCCGGTCAGATTATTTGGCTGCCCGATCAGATGATCTGGCCGTCCTAGCCGCCCACCGACAAGATGATCTATCAATTTTTACCAGGCTAGATAAACTCTTCATCGATAGTTGTCAAATTATTTTACTTCTAAAATTTTTATTACACATTTATGACTGATAATTATCAAATCGGTCAAATATGTAAAACTTTCACAAAAAAAATCAAGTAAAAGTTATCAGCATCAGAGTGTATTTAAGTATTGAACATAAGATGCTTGTGTTTATAAAAAAGAACTTTTTTTCATATACAACTTAAAGAAAATGAAGTTTAATTTTCACTCTAAAATAAATGTCATTTTAATATTTTCATGTATAGAGTTAGGAAATAGAATGGAAGTAGTACCCTATCATGTCAGCCTTGTAACTATTCATGTTTAACATTCAAGGCCCTCGTCTAATAGCGTGTTACGGTATTAAATTTAATTAATTAAATAATTGACTGTCAGTATGTCCTATAGTTATCACGACTTCAGCATCACTGGAAAATTAAAATTGGCACAATTTTTGTGTACACGAAATTAAAAGAAAAGTATAAATTAAATAAAAATTGTATGAATCTATAACTTTTGAAGATATAAATATTAATATGTAAATGAGTCAATTTTAATGTGACATTTCAAAAAAAAAAAAAAAAAAAAAAAACGAGTTAATTTTAATGAGACGAATAAAGTACTATAGTTTGTAGTTCGCTTTGTGTCCTCAAACTTTACCTCTTAGTCTCTTACACCGTTCACACAAATTAGTGAGTGAATTAGGAGAATGCATTTTAAAAATAGTTGAAAAATAAGTATAGAATGAAAAAAATGAGTTTATTAAAGTTGAGTATAGAAGGATACTCACCAAATTTTTGTATTAAATAATTTATAAATATAATGAAGTTTAAAATATAAAGTAATTTCTTAAAAGGGAAGGATTATATCATTATAATGTTCATTGAAGAACGAAAATAGTAATCCCTTCGTCCACTAAAAAATTATCATAATTTTCTTTTTGATCCGTTCACGAAATATTTGTCACGTACATTCCATACAATTTATTGTGTTTTTAATCTTTAATTCTCCATTATTTAAAAAACTTATCATTAATAAATCTTTACTTCACTTTATAACCACACAATTTATAATTAATTAAATGTATAATGAAATCCTTATTTCATTTACAACATTATCAACTAAGCATTACTCCCTCCGTCCCATTAGAATATGCTTAATTTTTTGGGCACGAAGATTAATAAATTTATTTTTGAAGAAAAAATGTGATGTGTTACACATGAATTAAACATTTAAAATATATTATTAATCTCCAAAATGGAAAATGAGCTCATGGAATATCTTAAAATGAAAAATAAGTTTATTTTAATGGAATGGAAAATGAGCTCATGGAATATCTTAAAATGAAAAATAAGTTTATTTTAATGGAAAGAAGAGGAAGGGAGTAAAACTCATGTTATAATTTTTTCATGATAAGATTAGACAGTGGAGCTAATAAAAGTGAATAGTAGTGGGTCATTTCCAAATGAGATCCTCTGTCCCAAAATATAGTGTATACCACCGTGTACCACTCTTATTATGTTATAATTTTTTATTATTTTTTATACAATTTTAATTTATTATGCTTTTATATAATATAAAGATAATTAACAAGGGTTCACTCATCCATTTAGGGTTTATAATTATTTTTTTATATTTATTTGAATTAATAATAGATTATTTGGGTTTATTAATTCAAAATTAGGATATACTATAATTTTTTAAATTTTAATTTTTCAATGATAAATAATACTATTAGAGTTTATAATATAATAATAATTTTTATTTTTATAAAAAATAATTTATAAAACGAAAAATGAAGAGTGATACACGTGGTACACACTATATCCTGGGACAGAGGATCCCATCGGGGTCATTTCTATGTACGACAAAACATTACACAAGATTCCCGGTCTCGGCAAGTGCATTGGGTTATAAATTAGTTTTTGGTAAATCCCATTTCCCTCAAAATGGATCAAATCCAGCATAAGTTCGTACAAGTCAACGGTCTGAAGATCCACGCGGCGGAGATCGGCGGAGAGTCGTCTCCGGCAGTGGTGTTCCTGCACGGTTTCCCGGAAATATGGTACTCGTGGCGGCACCAGATGATCGCCGTGACGGAGGCCGGGTTCAGAGCAATTGCTCCCGACTACAGAGGCTACGGCCTCTCCGACCCGCCGCCCCAACCCGACAAAGCCTCCTACAAGGACTTGTTGGCCGATCTTCTCTCCCTTCTCGACGCTCTCGCCGTCCAAAAGGTTAATCTCTTTAATTTTACCCTTTTTTTCAGAAATTAACCAACTGGAATACTCCATTAATTAAGCTGTGTTGGATCAGGCTTTTCTTATAGGCAAGGATTTTGGGGCGAGAGTTGCTTACTTATTTGCACTCCTTCACCCCGAGAGAGTATGTGGGGTGATTACAATCGGTATACCTTATCTGCCTCCCACTCCCGTCTCCTTCACCGACCATCTTCCTGAAGGTTTCTACATCGCAAGATGGCAGGTCTGCCTATTAATTCTTCATCACTACCACTAGTCTTTACTTAATTAATTAATTTCTGACTTTGATTTTGGGCTAGAAACCTGGGAGAGCTGAGGCTGATTTCGGGCGCCTTGATAACAAAACAGTAGTGCGCAACATCTACATTCTGTTCTCGCGCAGTGAGATACCAATCGCGCATGAAAAGCAGGAGATAATGGACATTGTTGATTCCGACACTCCTTTACCGCCTTGGTTCTCCCAAGAAGATCTTGCAAACTATGCATCTCTCTACGATAACTCTGGCTTCCAAACTGCTCTCAAACTCCCATACAGGTAATTAGTTAACACTTGTTTCTTTATACTTGTACATATTCAAGTCATGTGAGTTTGTTGGCTAAGTATGATGAACATATATATATATATAGGTCTATGTCTGAAACTTTCGACATAAGAAATGATAAAGTGGAGGTTCCAGCATTGTTTATCATGGGTGAGAAGGATTATTTCCTCAAGTTCCCTGGCATGGAGGACTACATAAAGAGCGACCAGATGAAGGCGTTCGTCCCCAAGGCGGAGACGGTGTATGTGCCGGAAGGGAGTCACTTTGTGCAGGAGCAGTTCCCTCAACATGTCAATCACCTCATCCTCAACTTTCTCAACAACAATAATGTTAATGTATGATCGATGCCAATTACTCATAATCTCACTGTCTGTTCATCTATGACTGAAATAAAATTTGTATGTGACTATGTTGTGAGGAAATAAAACTTGGCTTTTCTATCTATGTTAATTTAACACTCTAATGCATTTGCGTTTTAAGATTTGGGAAAGGATTTGAGATGTAGATTGGAAATTCAAGTTCCAGCAGAAAGTAGGAGTATTTATGTAGTGTACAAGAAATTCAATTTGATCTAACTATGAACATAAACTGCATTGACTATGTTGGGAAGAATTCGTGCAGAGTTTATCTATTTTGTGGACATTAAACAAGTGGAAAAGGAGGAAAGAATTCGCTTCAAGAAATATTGCCTCAACCTTAATTTTATTCTAATAACTCGATTCCATTCGAAAATTCTATTTACGATCGGTTGATTATTTCACGATCAGTAGAGAATTCTATTCACGATCACCATCAATTATTATTATTATGGGGGTATTTTGAAAATTCTATTCACGATACCATTTGTTTGATAGTAAGAGTTTTTTGAAATCTAAATTTCTCATTAATTTATGAGTAATGCTAAACAGCCACATTGTGGCCACCCATAATTTACCTAAATAAAAAATAATTTAATTTATTTTTTGAAATAAAAATAAAATTTAGTTATTTTATCATATTCTCTACTTTGTAATTATTTTTTTGTAATTTTTTGGTAACTTTTTTTATTTTTATTAAAAAATAAATTTAAAAAAAATTAAAAAAAATGTACAATATGGAGAACAGAACCGATCACCTACCCACCGTGGGCAAGAATAATGTGCCCACCACTGATGTGGCAATGTTAATTAGGAAGGAGAATCAATAAATCTTACTCTAATTAAAATTATCTTACTCTAATTACAATTGCCACATCAGTGGTGGGCACGTTATTCTTGCCCACGGTGGGTAGGTGATCGGTTCTGATATAGAGAATATAATAAAATAACGAAATCTTATTTTTATTTTAAAAAATAAATTAAATAAATCAAGATTTTTTTTATTATACTAGTGTGTGGGTGGCCACAATGTGGCTGCATAGATTTATTGTTAATTTATCTTTTATTCATTCTCAATGGGGGGTATTTCTCAAATCAGCGGTGGCCACGTAAGGGCCGACAGGAGGCTTAACGCATCCACCCAGATCTAGGGATGGCAATCTACCCGCGGGTAGTGGATATCCACGAAAACCCGAACCCATTAGGGTGGGTTTGGATACCATTTGATATCCACGGATAGTTTCGTGGGTACAATTCACTATCCATTTAATTCGTGGGTATGGGTTTGGATACTTACTATCCATACCCGCGAAACCCGTTTACCCGCGAAAAATACCCGCCAATTACCCGTTAATTACCCGTCAAATATCTACAAAAAATTCTATAAAATATGGGCTTTAAATACATATTTTGAGATTATGGGCTAGTATTTTATATTTTAAAATAGGCCCAAACAATAAGGCCCAAAGTCTAATATTGAGCACCGCAGTCGTCTCAAACCAAAGCTATTAGAAGCATTAACGTGTACTCAAAATTGGCTACGAAATCAACTTGAAGGTATGTAAATTTATAATTATAATTAATCTTTTATTTCATATATCTAATGTAAATAATTGCTTATTTCATAGGTCAAGGAAAGAATGGAAGCTTTTGGACTTGTCTTGAAGATGAAGATGAAGAGTTCAATGAAGAGTGTTCTATTTCTACTGTCGAGCAATTATAGATATTGTTCTTTGTTGGATTTTATATTTTAGTTGATGAATTTAAACATTGTTCTTTGTGAATTTGAATTTAAACATTGTTCTTTGTGGATTTGAACTATGCTATTTGTGTTGATTTTTTTTTCTATTAAATTTGTTGTAAATTTATATTTAAATTCTATTTCGTGGGTGTCCGGCGGATAGCGGGTATCCGTCGAATAGTGGGTGACGGATACCCGTCGAATAGCGGGTTTCGCGGATACCCGACGGGTAGCGGGTATCCGCGGGTAGCGGGTTTGGATACCATTTGATATCCATGGATAGTTTCGTGGGTAGCAACCACTATCCATTTAGTTCGTGGGTATGGGTATGGATAGTCACTATCCGTACCCGTCGTACCCGATTGCCATCCCTACCCAGATCTTGTTTTAATCACTAAAATCGTTGATATTGCTGTCACTAAGCTTCAGCCCCTACATTTTCATTCTCATTCTATATATATCAAATTACTTACAACGTACAATCTCAGTGGAAAAAGCTAAGATACAGAAAATTGGAGTGCAACATAGGCACCTCAAATATCCGCATCAACGAAAACAAGTAGAAAAGTAATTTGCGTCGAGAAATGGACAAGATAGAGCACAAATACGTGGAAATCAACGGTCTGAAGCACCACGTGGCCGAGATCGGCGGCGATTCATCGCCGGCGGTGGTGTTCCTACACGGATTCCCGGAAATATGGTACTCGTGGCGCCACCAGATGATCGCCGTTGCGGAAGCTGGCTTCAGAGCCATCGCGCCCGATTACAGAGGGTACGGGCTATCCGACCCGCCGCCCCAACCCGACAAAGCCATCTTCTTGGACCTCGTCGATGACCTCCTCGCCCTCCTCGATGCTCTTTCTCTCTCCAAAGTACGCACCAACGCCCTAACATTCCTCTTATTACTCCATAATATCACTCTCAATATATCAAATTATTCACTTAGGGTGCGTTTGGTTTTGGTTATAACACCATATTAACTAATTTATTCCAGGTTAGTCTTATGTTTGGTTTCCTCTGCGAGCACCGCGGACGGCCCGGCGCAATGTCAAGGCCCGGACGAAATTTGACGGATTACTCAAGATTACTAATACTGCCTCCACCCTCCGATTATTCCATAATCCACATGCCAGAGAAATTATTTATCTTTTCTACCCTTCGCACGAAATTTGAAGCTCATTCAAAAAAAGACATAACCCTCTTTCTTCCTCATTTCTTTCTCCTTCATTGCGATTCTGAAGCAAAAATCAAAACAAATCCAAAGCAGCAACTGGAACGGTAAAGAACCACGTCGTTCGAATCTTCGACCGAAATTGGTATTCAGTTTTTATGTGGATTTATGGATTCGATTGTTATATCATTTGTTGTCGTCGCCGATTCCGAAATTATGGTTATAAATCCAATATCGCGCTTCCAGAACTGAATCACTCCATAGAATTGCACCATTTTTTTCGATTTTTTAGCCCGCCGCTATCCTCCATTATAATCACTTAAATTCACCCCCCCCCCCCCCCCCCCCTAACTTAATCCCATAGTATTCTAGCCCGCCGCTTTTATCCTCATTATTCACTTAAATCACTAATCACATAGTGAAATCATTTTTATCCTCATTATTCAGTAAGCCCATGTTTGATTGGGTATTTTTGAAGATTGGAAAGGGAATCAATTAATTGAATCCATTACTCATTGTTTGGTTTGAATAATAAGGTAACTATTACTCTTATTTAGGGGTAATCCAATCACTCAATTTATTACCCCTCAAAATAGAAGGGAAACAAAAGAAAGGGAATCTCTTACTAATGATTCATTTCCATTATTAAACCAAACACTTAATAAAAGTAATGTTTATTGTTACCATTCCACTCCTTTATTTGATTATATTCTCTTTCCATTCCTCTACTAGAACCAAACGACCACTAAACCTGAATTAAAATGTGAATTGGAAATCCTCCATATATATATACATATATAGTGGCAATTTGGTCTCCATTGAAAAGAGTTATGATTGCAAGCCGGCTGTTAATAATATATACTCCATCAATAAAAATAGTCGTAACGTTCACAAAATGTTATCCTCATTATTCACTAAACCACTAACCATAAAGTAGGATCCTTTCTCCACGCACAATACACTTACCTACTTTTATTAAAATTCATATCATTCTCTCCTAGAACTAGGAGCATAGTTTTACAAGAAGAAGAAGCTTTCAATAGTTTATCATCCACTCTGATTAGATCATGTCTTTGATTTATGCAGGTTATCCTCATAGGTAAAGATTTTGGAGCCATGGTAGCATCCTTATTTACCCTCCTTCACCAGGACAGGGTTCTGAGCTTCGTGACAATAGGCGTCCCTTTCATGCCTCCTCGGCCCCCCTCGCACCATAACGATCTCCCCGAGGGCTTCTACATTACAAGATGGAAGGTTACTACCTTACATTTTTCACTGCCACTTCCCTTCACCTTGTTGACAATTTTCGCTGCAGGAGCCTGGCCGCGCTGAAGCTGATTTCGCCCGCCTTGATGCCAAGACGGTAGTCAGAAACGTGTACATCTTGTTCTCCCGGAGTGAAATACCGATAGCAAACGAGAACCAAGAGATCATGGACTTGGTGGAGCCGTCCACGCCTCTCCCCTCATGGTTCACCGAAGACGACCTTGCTACCTACAGGGCCTTGTATGAGAAATCAGGTTTCAGGACTGCCTTGCAGGTTCCTTATAGGTATCATGAAATTAAATATAAAACACTTGTATCAGCTCATCCTAAATTTGAAATGATGATTTCTGGTACATCATATTCTAGGTCGATGGGCACACAGTTGGATATACCAGATCCTAAAGTCGAGGTTCCAGCGCTGCTGATAATGGGGGAGAAAGACTATGTGCTGAAATTTCCAGGAATCGAGGACTACATTAGGAGTGGAACAGCTAAGTCATATGTGCCTAACTTGGAGGTCACTTTCATGCCTCAAGGAAGCCATTTTGTTCAAGAGCAATCACCTCATGAGGTCAATAGCCTCATCCTTAACTTCCTCAGTCGCCATAAGTGAGCGAGAATGATACGACTTCGGGGCAAACACGGTGAGACGAGGACCTGTCTGCAGCCGAGGGATCTTGTGAGGAGTTGCGGAAGCCTCTTAAGAGGCTCAAAGACTGACCATTATTAGTATCTTGTTATTACATCATAGTTGTGTGTTATGTAAAGAATCCGCTGTTTTTCTTCTTCTTTCTCGCAAAATAAGAGAGGAAACTGGATCCTTGTCCCATATTGCAACTACTAGTTTGAGAAGTTCACGTGAGAGAATTTCAACAAAGGGTGAAAGCCGACAAATAATTCCTTCAACAAAAGCTCCATTGTCATACTATTTCATGAGAAAGAAACTACAAAAACCTGACGAACTATTTTATCTCATATTACCCTCACGGAGAACATCAATCATATCATAAATCCGTTTGTCAGCTTTTGATCTCACCTGCATTATGCAAAAAGAGATGTCTCTTGTTAATGATATGTTAACATTCACTTATTTCTCAAAATCGAACGTTAGGATGTAACAGTTTGTCCATTGAATATTACTAGTAGATGGCAAAGGCATCAGACAGCTGAAGAAACCAAATTACCTTCTTGGCTAGGAATAGAATAGCATCAACAGTACCCTCTGCATAGATTGATCTACCACATACGTTGTGCTGAAACTCAAAGGAGACACTGTTCCAGTGGACATAAATCATCAGAAATATGCAATTAACTATTTAAACGAATCCATAATCAGAAAGCAGGCAGATACTTACGTTCCATCAGGTGATGTTAGGTGATACATGTGGAATGCATGACCAGCCAAGTATTCTTCAGGGACACCCACCATCTGAACTTGTAACTTAGGGTCCCTTATTAGTTGCACCTGATTGAGAAAAGGATTCGATAAATACAGAATTAGAAACCATTTAACCCCCATCTGAGTAAAATGCTTCCAAACACAGTGTGATAGGCCATAAACACGAATCAATGACACACACAAAATGAGGAGTCTTTGCTAAATGTAAATTGACTTTTCATTGCATTACAACACCAACACCATGGCTCTTAATTTTGAGAAAACCTACAGAATTCCCCACTTGAGATATCCCCAATTCCCATAATGATGGGCATCGTTAGCAAGTCATTGCATTAAAATAACTGAAGATCAGTATGAGCCACTATTAAAATGTTCCCAACCAAGACATATCTGAAACCACTTTTGGATACATCAGCACATGGTATTTAACTATGATACTTTCTGCCTAGTGGTTCGTGAAAAGAACAAAGTTATTTGTTTGTAGAAAGTGTACCTGCTCTTCCTCAAATTCGGCCCCCAGTTTCTGGAAACATGAGATGACAGCCTTAGCAGTTCCAGAAACATCCAACTTGCTAGCTTGATGAGACTCCATTACCTACACAAATGTTCAACAGTAGAGAGAGGAAAATGCATATTAGAGGCTGACCTTAAAAGCTCAGTAAAATAAGACAAATGTAAAATGTCAAGCCAGATAGGTGCTACTTGTAGAATAAAAAGACCTTTTTATGTCAAAAGATGCCATCAAGCAAGGCCGCTAGATCACATTGATTGAATACATGAGTGGATAGAATTTACCTGTAGATCATACCCAGAAAAGGCACCAGGAAATTGTTCTGCCATAATTTCCATGGCTGCGAGAAATGCTACCACCTTCAAAAATTTTATTCATGTAAAGTACAAAAGTATTTACGACAGTGAACAAAAGATCTGTTGCTTAAGATTTGAGCACCTGTTTACCCATTTGGGGAGATATCACAGCATAAACTTTCGAGTCGCCCACAGTTTTATACAAAAGCTCCCTGTCTCCTCCAGTAGTTCCCATTACAAAGGGTACCCCGACTTTGCAATAAAGGGCAGCATTATCTGTATACCATAAGAAGAAACGTGATACATATCAACAACTTTAAACACCATGCTTAGTGCAAAACAAGAATAACAAAATTTTCAGATAAGGCCTGACAGAACAAATTCCTGATTCTAAAAAGATTATTACAACCATTAAATTTGTCGAGAACACCAGAAAAGAAAATATGTTGAGTAAAAGGTCTGGCACCAGTATTCAGAGGTTTCAAATATCTAGGAAAGCCTAAACCCCATAGCAATGAGCTTGGAATGTTTTTAGTCAAGCACACCTAAACAAATTGATGCAAAATTCGCGATGATTTAGATACCTTACTCTATCTTTTTTCCAAGTCTTAGAAGTTAGAACACAAGGAAAATAAGGGTAAAAAATTGTATGTTAACTGTTAAGCACAGGACATTAAATTATACATCAAAATAATTTAAACGCTAACAGAATAAGAGAATTAGATTTTAGTAGCGTCATTCACAGTTTCATTTTTTGCTTCAACTCCATGCTATATATTTATCAGAATACATGTTTTACATCAACACTAACAAATAGCATGATGGAACAACTGCAATAATCCAATCACACAAACAACAGCACGAAACGTAGAACAAGTTACGTACCATTATCACAATCTTGACACAGTTCTATGAAAACTAGTTCAAGCTTCAAATGTGTTTTAGGACTTGTTAAATCAGTAACCACACACTAATTCAAAAAAAAAAAAAACAGTAACTACTCACTAATACCTCAATTTACATCTGGATTCTACAACAACATGAGCATATGCTTACCATTCACAGCAGCTGGCACTGTGTAGTCCACTACAATCAAGTCCGGGTAATCCTTATACGTCGAAGATAAGATAGATTCTCTGTCAGAGGGACCGTGAATTTCAATCTGTGTCCCACTGAAATCCAATATTTTCCCAACATCTTCAGGACCGCCTAACGCTACAGGAACCGGGTTAAGCCCAGCAGCCATGGCGGCTTCGAGCACAGCCCGCCCCATTTTCCCTGTACAACCATTCACCTATAGCAAACATAATAATTTCAACAACGATTAGGAAATAAAGAAGAAGTCAAGTACTCACTTACCATTTCTTAAGTTTTTAATTGGATATACAACAAACATGCATTTCTGACCGAAATATACAACCAAAATCCCGAACAAAATCGAATACAACTGGCGAAACCAACAAACACTGTAAATTACCATTATCGATGTTCCAACATGACTCGGCTGAACCGGAGGCACCAGCGCGACAGATTGCACTGAGTTGCTCGCCACTGCAACAAGAGATTTTCGCGGAATGGGAGTTCTGCTACTTAATCGATTACCAAACGTTTTCTCAATTCTCAACTCAGAGCACGGATTTAGCAGATTAATGTGTTCTCTCCAAGTTGTGTAGCTGGTATTTAACGAGGCTCTAGCAACAAATGCCATTCAAAGAAGAATGCGAACAAATAGGATTCGATAATCTCGCGATAATTCCTGATAAATTTTTTACAAAAAGAAACAGTACAGCTTCGGCTGGACTCTGCAAGGAAGCTATGAAGACGGAGCTCGGCGGTGACAGGGGAACAACGGCTGAGCTGAGCACCACGAGGTAGCGGATGGCTTAGGGTTTAAGACGAGTATACAATGATTTCGCAATCCTTTTACAACTCAGTGACATTTGCACCCGTTAAATGGTACTCTTCACGAAAAATTAAGTCTACTTACATTTTTTTTAATTCATTTAATCTTTTTCTCCTATATTTAAAAGTTACAAAATACAAAAAAAAAAAAAAAAAAAAAAAAATTCAGAAAAAATAAGAGAAGAAAGATATATTTTTTTAAAATTTTAATTTTTGAATAAATATAATTTTTATATTTTAAATTAAATATCTACATGAAATATATTTAAATATTTTATCGTAATCTTTAACTTTAGTGTTAATATATAAGAATATTTTTTATATATATATTAAATATTTTTTAATTAGTCATATTTTACAAATTTAGAAAAGTTTATTATATCCGTTGAAAGATTTTTCTCTTAAAATATTAGGCATTACATTAGCAATTTGTAAATTATAAATTGAACCTTCTAATTCAATTTATTTACAAACTTGGGAGAAAAGGGAACGGCGATATTTGAACCATTATTTACATAGTGAAGTTTGCACTGTTTAAATGTTACATTTATTTTATTTTTCCTCAAATTCCATTGTTTTATCTTTTTCCTTTTTCTTTTTTCTGAAGGAAATTATTTAGTGTTTTATCCTACATCATCTATTACTCAAAATTAGTGAATTACAATCAATATCATCATTATTCCCTCCAAATAAAATAATCATATATCATTACTGCTATAAGTCTATAACTTATCACTTAAATATTTATCTAGTTATGCTTACCATGTACAGAAAACAGGTTTTATTATTTACTTTTTTATCCCTCTATTATCATTTAAAATGAGGACATATTTTATAGTATATTTTATTTATTTTGAATTACAATCAATATCATCATTATTCCCTCCAAATAAAATAATCATATATCATTACTGCTATAAGTCTATAACTTATCAGTTAAATATTTATCTAGTTATGTTTACCATGTATAGAAAACAGGTTTTACTATCTACTTTTTTATCCCTCTATTATCATTTAAAATGAGGACATATTCTATAGTAGATTTTATTTATTTTGAATAATAATATATTTATCTCTATTAAATATAAAATTATACCTTACCCAATAAAAAATGTGCTAACCGAAATTTTATGCGATATGCCTAAATTTTTAGGCCAAAGCAAATAAAGTATAAAGGGTTAAAATAAAATGTCCTAATTTTTTATTACATCAAAACAAAGAAATCGTATAAAGTTATAAATAGAATTTATCCATTTCTTGTAACTCAAAGCAAACACACCCTAAATATTAAAATAATCAAATACTAGTATATTTTTATTTCAAACACATTTATACAGTGTTCCATTATGTTTAATATTGATGATAATGAAATGGTATCACAAAATTCAACTATTAACACAGCGAATCTCTTTCAGAGAACAAGCAAACCCTTGAATCCAATTGGATGTATAAATAGGCCGAAGAAATCGATAAAAATGTACTGAATAAACAAGATATAAGAATCTCTTAAACAAAAAAAGAATGTCATACAAAAGCTACCACTATCAAGACAAATGGACAGAATTTTGTAATTGCACGTATACAATCGTATAATCCTCCAAGTTAGCAAGGCAACTGAGGTCCTCACAATATGTGTAAGATATAATGAATCAAATATACCAAAAAGAGTAAATTCTAAAAAAAAAGAAAAAGAAAAAAAGAATCCCAATGCCAGGTGAAATCATCCCCTGCAGAGAGAGAGAAAGAGGAGAGTTATGACTGTACAAAATCTGCTCTAATTCCACAAGCGGCTTAACAGCTCGCTCTCATGGAATCCTACACGATTCAATTACTTCAAGAACAGTGGTATGCGTCTCCGGTGAGATCATGTTCATTGTCATATGAAATACCTACATAAGAACAAAGGTGGAAGCATTTATAACTCGAGTGAAACAATTAAGCATGTCTGAAAATCTCAATGGCACAAAAAAACTCAATGATTATACAATTAGATACATGTATCAGGCACGAGAGATTAGGCCATCCCGCAAGTTTCTTATGAAGCCTGTTTTTGTCCGAATAGCCAAACTGCCAAAGGGCAACTTTTGAAATAATAAACGAGTTATTGTTGATTTAATAAAAGGGGCAAGTTTCCAAACACCCTATCCTGTTTCGCGCTTATTTCTTATAATTGCAGCCTTCAACCGCCATTAATTGAATATATCCCAGTTTTTGTCTACCCAAAAATATACAGAAACTAGGATTTAGTAAGTATGTCAAACATCAACTTTAGTCACCAGCTGTAAAATACATACCACAAATCTCTCCAGCACGGGAACAACTAGTGCCAACTTCTGGTTGGGAAGACGCTCAGCAATGGCACAACGTATGCTCTTACTGAAGCCAAGTAGAGAAAGTAATTTATGAGAGAACGTAATAAATATAAATTAATTAATAAACAAATTATGGAGGTTTATGGCCCCACACTGACCTTTCCGTGGAAAGAAATGCGAGAAGAAGAGCTGAATAAGCTTCTACAATCATTTTCTCGGCTTCTTTTGCTCCCTGTAACATCGATTCTTCATCCTCCTATAGAACAAGATTTTACATCAGTTTCTTACTGCATAATGTACTTATCCATTTCTAATAAATAAACAAAATAATTTGGTACCATCTCTTTCTACAGACCAAATATAGAAGAATTTATAATTTATCATGATCTATCTTAATTCGGTAGAGCCTTTGAAAATAGCATAAATTAGTAAATGGTGAAGTTTAAATCTTCAGCCGTTTTGAATGACTGAGGCAACAATATCATCATCCATAATTATTCAACTTTAATGGGTAATAAGAGTTTTTGAGACAACCTTATGTTATGTGCAAGGAGGCTCATCTTATCTAAGAATATAGATAGACAATTTGAAGGGAAGAAAAATTGATTAATATAGAGAACTATTTGTTTGTTAGTTGTTCTTCTTTTGATGAGGAAAAAGAACAATTTTATTAGCATATAAAAAAGCTACTAAGCATCAACATTACCACAAATAAACAACAAAATTTAGCATATGCTTTGAGTCAGAAGATTAGGGGAGAACCACAATTCCCAGAAATAACACAAGACAGTTCCTCACCAATGAGAAACATTTATCCTCTCCAGCAACCTCACCAGCTCCATGATTAGCCAAGAAAACTGAGCACAGAAGAGAAATCACATCCCTTTCCTCTTCCATGTCTAGACCACTGATGCTGGGTAATGAAACAGTAACTGACGCAAGCCGAGATCTGCAATGAAATAGGATTGACTGTATTGTTTAATCTACAAAGATGTTTCCAGAAGTTCATCACTTCAAAAACAATGTTGCATGCAACAGAATCAGGGGGCAACAACCAAGAAACTAGCAGAAACACACTGATTCATAAAAGAAAATAATAGTCTCAGTTCCCAGTTTACAGAAAGATTATGATGTTAGGCATCAGTTAGAGGGGTGTTTGGCTGAGCTTATAAGTTGTTTAGGAACTTATAAGTTCTTGAGATGTGTTTGGTAAAATAAGCTCTTAAATAGCTTATAAGCTGTAAAAATAAGCTTCAATAACTTATAAACTTCCCAAAAAATAAGTTCCTCAAAGCAAACACTCTTATTCAAAAAAATAACCCTACTATGGTTTTTTATTTCCAAAATATACCTTTCCAATTTCATCTCCCAACAATTTTCTCTCTCGAACACAATTCTTTCTCTAGTTTATAAGTTCAATTATCCAAACACTTTGACAACTTATAAGCTCTCAAGATATTACATCTTATAAGCTCTTGAAATATTTTGTAAGTTGTTGGAGCTTATAAGCTCTCTAAAATAAGCATTATCCGAACACCCTCTTAAAAGTTAAATATACTCATATTCCAAACTACTGCAAAAACAGCCAAACACAACCCAGAAATAGAAAAATGAAATGTTGGAGTAACACAAAAGAGATGAAGGGTACAAGTTTTGAGTAACCAATCAATTTACAGACCATATCTGGCAAATACTCTTGAAAGTCAATGAAATAGCAGTGGTCCTACTCACACAACACACAAGGGGGTACAACAAATATAATTTACCTGTTACGTCCATCCTTCTCTACCATATTCACAAGCAAACCCAGAATGGCAACAAGAAAGTCAAGCTCCTGATCAGTTAGAGGTGTATTGCTCTGTAGGTCAATCCTGGGACTTGACTTAGACGACAAACTACTCTCTCTAACATTATGAGAGTGTGGCATAGATAAGCTAAATGATGGAAAATGACCAGCAATCAGAAAAGATAAGATTTCCAAGCCCCCAAGTTTTGCAATTTGGTGACAGCCCTCTGGGTTGTCATTGGCCAAGTTCATAAGAACCTGAAAATCAATGACATATTCAATATATTTTTGAAGGTTGATGAAGAAACACATGCAAATCAGCTAAGTGTCATTAAATATCTAAAAGTAAATCTACACAAAAAGAATGTACTCACTGGAAGACGTTGGGAGAAGGGCTCCATAACAGTGTTTCTGACTAAAAGTTAAGTACAGTGACACTATAGCTACAATGTAATAGAGGAACAAGAATTCATTTTTTCGTCCCTTTGGGATGGCCTAGTGGTTGGGGTGGTTGCCTGTTGTCTAAGAGGTCACAGGTTCGAATACTCTCGGCCACAATAACCACTAGGTGGGGTGTGTGTGTGGTTTGTATTATTTATAATGTAATTTCATAAATAAAAAAAAAAAAAAAAAAAAAAAAAAAAAAAAGAATTCATTTTTTCACAAGTACCTTGACTGCCGTGAGAAGACAATCTGCTAGAAGGTCAGATATTTCTTCATCACCAGCAGAAGAACATGACGCATCCTCTGAATGACGAATCTCCATGTTGCTCGACTCTTGTTGGCTGAATATCAAGGCAGAGTGATGAAAGTCTTCATTTTCCCTTATGATTCCCCCATTATCTTGAGCCAGAGATCTCTGCACTCTTCCAGTCCCAGATAGCAACTCCCATTTTGATGGCTCGACATCACCCTCATCAAATGCAAAAGGGTCCTGGCCGTCCTCCACTCCAAGATTGGAATGTGCTAGTAGTTTCTTTGTAAAACCAACATCCAACTCTGAGCCGTTACCACTTATCTGTACAACACCATTTGAATTCACATATGATCCACTACATGATACTGCTGAAGAAGACTCAACTCTCATCTTTAGCAATAGAGGATCCACAGATGCCTGACTAGATTCTTGACTAGACCGTGATCCTGGCTGCAGAGGTATTAGGCATTGATTGCATGGAGATGCACTTGAGCTTTTCTGAGAAACAGCCATGTTACAGAACCCACCAGAGTGAATATCCTCTTCAGAGGTACCACCCATCTTTTCATCCCGGAATTTGCTCGAGGATCTTCGCAGTAAGGTAACACCTATACATCAACAACACTTACTGTCAGGCAACAAAAACAAAATCATTCTGAAGAACTTTTAAGATCAGTTCCATGCAAGGTCATTTTTTAACATGATCAGTAAAAGAACAATCAAATGAATGAAGGATATATATTCCACATGTAAACTATGGTGATACCTGATAGAATCTTAATGACACTCAGAATGAGTTCCGTGAAGGAACGTGGAGCTTGTTGACCATCAAATTTTCCTTTCATTCCAAGCAAATGGCACTGCATTTCAGTATCACATTTATGGGAACTCAGAAAGAAATGCATGTGGTTGGACACAAGAATATAAGAACTAAGTAGGCATACTTTAGGAGCCACAAACATCTTCTACCTGGTTATCCTTGCTAAGGAAAGTAGTATTTTCCATAATTTTGAGACATTTCAAAAGCACTACTAGACTATCTAGCCCCAAATTAGCCTTCGAATCTGTAGCAAAAATCGGACTCTTCTCCAGCCATTCCTGCATAAAAGAATGAGTTACAGAAAATATAACCTTAATAAAAGCTAAAACAATAAAAAGTGTAAACATGATAAGTATGAACATTCTACCAGAACATATCTGACCACACATTATAAGCACAACATAAAGAATAGTCATTAGAGGCTATGGAAATGTTAAAAGGATAACAAGACTCCTACATTAGCAAAAAGGTGTCACAAAGCCTCAGTTATTTCATAAGTTACAAATCTCACAGACATATACATTTCTGCACTGAATGCTTTGGTAGTTGGTGTGATCTTATTGTAATCATTTACCAGAAAGATGATGGAATAACATTTAATCAGCTCCTTCCAAAAAAGAGAATATACATCCATTATATGAGACAAGATATGAGAACCTTCTTCTTGTAGTAAAAGTTGTAAATTACAAGAAAAAAAAAAAAAAACCTTGAATCGTCAGCCTAACAAAAACATGGTACGGAGCAGTAAGACCAGTTTCTCTCTGCATCTTTCTCATGGAAAGGGTTCGGAAGTACAAATAGTACTCCAACCTTAACTCAAAAGACCAAAACCAGTCACTATTCAACTATCTCTATAAATCAGTTCACTCTGCTTTCACTTTGTGATGCTAATATGTGAAGGTTAGAGTAACGTATCGTTACGGCATTCTTAATCAGAACACTGATAGCTGCAGTTATAAACCTTATCTTTTGTCAACAGTTTGAATCACACTTCAGTGAAGACATATATCATAAAATCATTAATTAGAACAACATCCAGTGTTCGCACCTTCATTGTGGAATGGCAATTCCTCGCCACTTCAAACACCGCATCAAGTCCTCCAAACTCTCTCAATTTTTCCTTGAAGTTACCCCCCATTCTCCTTACAATGCCAGAGGTATCTGATGATTCAGAGCAGAGAAAAAAGAAAAATGGAGTAAAATGAGAATACATCCGAACATAAATTAGAACAAACACAAATAGATTATGTCCCTGAGATTTGATAACTGAATGGGAAACTGCGAGTTGATACAATATCTATCTCTATGAAACACAAACATTCTAAGTTTTTAATGAGTACCAACAACAGGTTCTTTAAGGTGAAAACATGTGCAATCAATTGCCACCAAGAGATACAAATAGATAATTAAGAGCTTCAAGGAAAATAGTGTTACTTTCCTAATCAGGGCTAATTGATCAAAAACAAAAACAAAAAAGGAAAGAAAGAAAAAAGATACTCCCTCCGTCCCACTACAAATATCTCAGTTTTCATAATGGGATGTCCCATTCCTTTTTTGGCAAATAATTAAAAGACTAATTAACTAATGGGCCCACCACCTACTCTCTCTCTCTATACCTACTTTTACAAATCTAATTTATTTCTCTCTCTCCACCAACTCACTTTATCTACTAATTACACATCCCTTAATCTCCGTGCCCAAAAGTAATAGTAGGACATTTGTAATGGGACGGAGGGAGTAAATGTTAGGAAGCAACAGGAGTTCATTAGAAACAAATTAGAGTACATCAGAAAGAGTTCTAACCTTCAATAGAGATGGCAGATAAGGAAGCTTTCTCCATTGTAAGCAGACTGACCCATTTAGGATTCAACTTGGGTTCTTCCATCCTATGATCAGCATCATCTCTTGGCTTCATTTCCTTGCAACTGACAAGGATATCCTGAACCTTTAGCATGATTGCAGTAAAGCTGGAATCAGTCCCCTTGGCTGAGTCTTGTAAGAAACCAGCATTCCTGCAGACTCCAAGAAGTTTGCTACCAATGGTTGGTGCTTTCTCTTTGGCGCCACTCGATGCATGTGGTTTTAACATCTTTATCAGAAAGCATATGCAACTTGGTGACTCCAGAAGACGGTCTCCTTGACCCTGAAACAAATGAAATCAAGAAAGTACATAAACATCAAGCACTGTATAGGCTCAAATAAAAATGAAAAAGCACCAACATGTTCAGCAATTTATATGGTTAAAATCACTCACATCAGCTGTCAGTAGATAAACTAAAGCAGCTGCAGCAAGGTTGCTCGCTGGGTCATCAAAATTGAGTCCCAAAACAGCATCAATAATAGTTTTGGTCAACCTACAAAAGATAACAGCAGATACTGGAAATAAGATGAGCTCAAACCAAGTCCAACTTCAGTGAGTTCATCAGAAATCTCATTGACTAGTATATCTAATTAAATCTCATTGATCTGTAAAACGTGTGTTTACAGATCACTGTCTGTCAAGAATTTTAACTCTCTTCATTGAACAAAAGTTTAAGGCATGCCCCTTTTCCTTTCAAGTTTTTTGAAAGAAAGGGTATAATGAACTCCCACTGCAAGCAGTGGCATAAGAAAAAGGGAAACAACAGAACATGATTTGCAAAATCAAAGGTCAGTAGCTAACTTGGGAACTATCGCAGAAGCAGCAAGACACTAATTAATCTGCAGAAGATGTTCAGTCTAACTGGTCTATGTTTAATCAATACCCAGCAGCAGCAAGACACTAAGGTGTTCAATCCCATTGATCTATCTTAACCAACATCCTCCACATTCCAGTAAGGCAAGAGTACCATTTCCAATAACATCACGTCAGTGACAAACAGACAACTAGCCACCACATACATCCTTCATGAGTCGTGAAAAATACCTAAGCCACTAAGATCATCTGTAATGAACCAAGGATCAAAAGGAAACACAGGCTACTCACTAGCTGGACAAAGCTGAGAAACAATAGGTGCAGAGTAGCTCAACTTAGCAAAACTTAATGAACGAAATCAACATAAAGCATTACAAGTCTTAGACAGTTCAAAGAATATCTAGATATTTTTCAAGTCAAATATACAATAATCAGATGCTGCTGAGTGTCATGATGTGATTGCCAACCAAATATCTATAAACACCATATGCCAGATATGTGTACTCCATTGACATTTTAGCAAACTTACAACATTACCCCATAATTTAACGGACTTATATCCCCATAATAGCATTCAAGACAGCAAGAGATATGATAAACGCATATTCTTGATATAGGTAATATTAAGTATGCTCGTCCAAAACTAGAAGTGATTCATACCCATGAACCCTTAAAAGTCGCCGCTGTTGAGCTGTTCCACAAATCGATAATAAAGATAGAAGACTCCCCCGCCGAATCTTCACCTGCTGCCCCTTCTTCAACCCATCCAGTGCAAAATTCACCTCATCCACGTGCTCCATCATTTCCCCAAACTCCTGAGTTTCCATCAATGTGGATGTAAGAACTAAATCACCTAGTCCTACCTCCTCCGTCTTCATCTTCTTCTTATTTTTCTTCGTCTTCTTCTTATCCAACACCCCGATCTCTTCCTTACAGTTCTTCTTATGATTTCGGGAAACCCCATCAATGTCCCAAGAATCCCTGCTACCCCGGCACACTCTGCGCTCTGAAATCTCCAATTCACGCAACCCCAGCGATGAATTCAAGCCGTATGTATCGGAATCAACATCCTTCAACTTGGGTTTCCAAGAACCCGCATTTTCAGAAAACCCAAAAACGCCATTCTCCACGCTCCGCTTTCGTGGTAAAACCGAACATTCTTCCAACTCCTGCGAAGAATCATACTCGAAAGGATCATAATTGACTTTCTTGACAAATCTCGGCTCCTCCGATTCTCCATCGGAAATCTCCACCACCGGATAATCCTTCGATTCCTGAGATGAACTCAAACCGTATGGCTCCGAATCAACGCCGATCAGCTTCACTTTCTTCCGTCCACCATTATCCCCGCAACCAGCAGCCCTTCTTGAGGGCAAAATCGTCAATTGCCTCGGCTCCTGCGAAGAATCGAAACTGTAGGGATTGGACCAGTGACAGTGAGCGGAGTCCTGGGACGAAAATGTAAAATTGTAAACATCTTGGGGGCATTCCTGGGAAGGCGACTCCGAAACGACGTCGGAGTAGTTCCTTGTCAGTCCTCTACTCCGCCGGCCGTATGTCCTAACTATCATAATTTTTCTTTTTACCTCCAAACGGAACTCAACCCTTTCCACATACGAGATTTGAAAATTGGTTTTGGTCGGAAATAATTTCCGATGGGAGGGGCAAAACAGGAAACGCCCCTCAGCACTCCTCCGCTTCGACGATGCTACTCAACAACGGGAAATTGGAATTTGGAAATTTGAAGGATGAGTAACAGAATTTTCAGACTAAAAATAAAAGGGAAATACTTACTGATTTGGAAAGATCCAAATAAAAAAAATTGATGCTAGGGGTATTTTCAGTAACCCAATATATCTTGAACGATTGATGAAATCGCAGCGTCGTCATTCTTTTAGGTCCGTCTTTTCTGTTTCTAGCCGTTGATTAACGAGTAGGGCTTGGAAAATATATCGAAAACTCGGTATATCGGTCATACCGTATCGGAAAATACCTTACAATATCGAACTTAAGTTATAGGGGCATATACCGATACCGAGATATATACTGAAAAAATCAATAAATACCGTATTAAAGTATATATCGGAATAATGTATGATATCTTATTAACGGTATACCGGTATATCAATATTAAGGTATAATACCTTATTCTGATATACCGCAATTGTCGGTATATACCCGTGTATCGAAAATCGTAGTATATACTATATTAAAAACTATAGTTTTAAAAATATTGATAAATTTTATAAAATAATGTATATAATCTATATTATATGAATATATATACAAGTACATGAATTTATAAATATCATCAAATGATACAAAAATAAACAAAATATAGTTCATATAGTATATAATATTCACCTTATAAATATCATCAAATGATAAATATATATATATATATATATATAATACATGAATTTATTTCATAGTTATGATATAATATTCACCTTATGTGAGTTATATAGTTATATTTTATAGTATATAATTAAGATTATTGTTCTACAATAAATTACATCTAACTTATAATATTTTTATTTACACGAATATATATACAAGTATGAGAATATAAATATCATCGATACAAAAATGAACATAGTATAATATATAGGTTATACAATTGAATTGAATTGAATTATAGTATTGTTTATATTGATATTATAGGATTATAGCATAGTTATAATATAATATTCATCTTATTTAAATTATAGTATTGTTAATGTTGTTATATTGTAGACTTGTGAAATTGTTGAGACGGGAATAAATTTTGTACTACTTTATTTATTTTATTGCGTTTGAGTTTTATTATTGACATTATATTTGTTTGATGTTGTTTATCAGGTAAGCAAGTTTAAAACAAAATTATCGATATTACCGTACCAAAATTTATCAATTTTAATATACCATGTAAGTGCGGTATACCGAAACATGATACGGTATACCGAAACCGCGATATATCGAAATACGGTACGGTATGCCGAAACAAAGGTACGGTAAATGTATGAGATTTTTTCATACCGTAATTTAAGGTATATCGTAAGTAAAGGTATGAAATTTTTCCATACCGAAAATAAAAGTAAGGTATAAGGTATGTATAATTTATTAAGGTATACCGTATCGTCACATCCCTATTAACGAGCTCTTCTTTTTTTACTTCTCTCCTTTTCTAATCTTTCAAATGGAAATTCCAATGATTTTATAACTAGTTTCTAACTCTTTCGAATTTTCAAGGAAAATTATTTTAGATAGTAATGTATAATTAATTTTTTTAAAAATAAGTGTATATTTAAATAGAGTTCAGTAATATGATATACTCCTGATTGTGGTGGAATGACGAAGTTAGTACAATTTAATTACTCACTTAAATTAAGAAGTGATTTTAATTATTCAAACTCATTTTCATTTGTAAATATAAACTAAAATCGAAACTCTAAACTAAAAGGAAAAGGGGCCAAGACCGGGTGTATAACTAAAATTTAGTCAAAGAAACTTCGACGTCCAAACTTTGTGATTGGAAGAATGATTGAATTTCGACAATATAATCGAAGGCGATGATCGTAGTTAAGAACAAGATTATTGTAATGACGAAAGTATTGAAAATAATAAATAGGAAGGAAACTCAAAAAAAGCTTTATATAACTAGAGAGAGTTTACAATGTCATGACTCATGAGTATGTGTGAAAAACATGAATATACTCCCTTCGTCTCATTCCAAATATCTCATTTTCTATTTTGGGTTGTCCCACTCCAAATGTCTCATTTCCTTTTTTGGCAATATACTATCTCTCTATACTTAATATTTAAACAATTTCCATCAACTCACTTTATCTACTTTATACTCATTTTATCTACTTTATACACATTTCTTAATCTCCGTATCCAAGAGAAATAAGGCATTTGGAACGGGACGGATGGAGTAATAGAGAATAAACGAGTATTTATAGACAAAATCTGAGTTAAGGGACCACTTAGCGCGCTCCATGGGTAAATTTGTCATCTCACATATTCACATATAATACACTTGTTTATAATGTTAGTCGAGTCTGTTGTGACGAGATCCCCAACTAACAATTACATTTGTCTTTGATGAGCCGCACAAAACCACCCATATCAAACCGATCCTTTCCCCCAAATTTGATGGATATAATATAGGGAGCACCCAAACTTGTGCCCACAAGACTAAAGAGATAAGTGTTGAATATATAGTGCTTGCGGGTGCATTACAACGAAACAAAATTATGGACGATCATATTATAAAGGAATAAAACATAATTGAAGATTACAACTTAAACAAACTCAAGAATAACAATCGAGCCGATGAGAATCATCTGTTCGCAAGATGACATACGCCCCGATAGTGCTCACGGATTGGCGTATCACCCCAAAAGATAAAATAGCTTCGTCTTATGGGTATCAACATGTAGATCAATGAGTTTCGACGAATTGAAACGAGGCGATAACATAACTCATACTGATGAGGAGTAAAATATGCACCAACGTTGTTAATAACAGAGCTTGAATATTTCTCTTTATTATTATTATTATTATTATTATTTGGTGCAATGTTGACTTTATCAATTGGGAGTTATCGTGGCAGCTTAACCTAGTTCTCGCCTTGGTAAAGCTCAACTGTGCCTTCCAGCTATGTCACGCGTCAGCTCAATTTCAAGACGCAGATTAGTGTAACAAGGCTTGGGCCTAATTGCTTGAGTTAATGGGCCCAAGTACTAATTAATGGACTTTAGGGGTCAAGTTTGCTTTATAGCTTATAAATAGAGCTCTTATAAGTATTTTTTTGACTAGACTCTTTTTTTTATAGGTTTAGCTAAACTCTTTTAATCTTTCATTTTTTTTTATGTAAATGTAATCACACCCAAAATACAGTGAAAACCCAGGCAACCTCCGTGGACGTAGATCATTATGATCGAACCACGTACATTCTTGTGTTATTTTTTGTTTTATTTATCTTCTACTGTTCGGATTAATTCTACACTCATCACATACATTATGTATGCAGAGAGAGTCTAAATGCCTGTATGCGGATTTTTGGTGTATGAAATACATAGGTGATTGTCTTATTTATAGGCACAATCCACACATGACACATGGGGACTGTAGTATTTGATTCTCTGGAGATTCAAACATGCTAGGAGGTTTATCTCATCATAATCCAACTGTAACCCCCCACCCGTCCTATTATGATGGGAGGTTTACGGTTGTTGTGGAACAACTCATGATGCAACAGTTACGGGAGACCAACAGGTTAGCTATCCAAACCAACTACGTAAACAAGTCCCCATGTCCACGCACAAGCCCAACGAGTTACGAGTTGAGTCTCAATCTTTTGGGGTGAGAAATTGGTGGTCCAACATATCCAATCCAATAAAGTCTAATATCCCACCCAAAAATTAATTGCAAAGATTCAAGTCCAGGTTCGCGGACGTGAGTGTAGGAAGCACGAGGCACAAGACCATGGCCAAGCATGGCACGGGCTCGGCACGGGATTGAGGTTGGGGGCGGGTTGCGTCGGCAGTGTGTGTTAACTTTACAATCGGTCACTTATGCACATAATTATTACTACTATATATACTGATATACTCCTTCCGTCCCCAAAATAAGTTCCTCTTTGGGGACGGCACGAGTTTTAAGGAAAAGTGGTAAAGTGTATTGATAGTGGAAAAAATATATTATAATTAGTATTGAGATTGGTGAAAATGTGAAAAAATATTATAATTAGTATTGGGAGTGGTGAAAAAGTGAAAAGTAAGAATAAATATAGTATTATTAGTGGTGGGGTAGTTGTCCAACTTATTTTAGGGACGTCCCAAAAAGGAAAAAGAGGAACTTATTTCAGGGACGGAGGGAGTATAATACTCCTCATATACCTAATTAATTAATACTATTAATTAACGTGGGATCAACATTAACTTTATCTTTAACTCTTAAATTAGGTAGCAACATTTGTTTTGAGACTGATATAACTAAATGGGTTAAGTATCAATTTGGCCCCTAACGTAGAGGCCTCTGTAGCCAATACAACCCTATGCGCAGGGGTGTCTCAACTAAACCCCTAAGGTCCATGTTTTGCGCCAAGTAGACCCCTCCTACTTAACGGACGGTTAACACCGTTAACTATTTTAATTTTTTAATTTTTTAATTTTTTTTCTTTTATTGGTGGTGGGACCCACACCATCTTCTTCACCAAGCTCGCCGGAAACACGCCGGAATCCACCCCTTCCCCGAAACTCAGGCGTCGCAGCAGCGACAAGCCGCGGCCGCCTATCTCACCAAAGTGGTTGACACCATTCCAAATCAAGATTTTCTGAAGAAAAATATTATGAGGGATGGCCGCCGCCTCCGGTCAAACCAGCACACAGCGGCGATTAGGCCCCACGCCCTCCGCCGTGCCGTGCGCTGCCGCCGGACCCTGCGTCCCTCACCGCCACCAGCCTGACTTCGCTTCAAACTCCAACAAGAAGCGGCGAGAAAGACCGACTGGATCTGGAAGACCGGCCGATAGGGAGACTGGATCTGGAAGAGCGGCTGGATCTGGAGGGAGACCGGCCGACTGGATCTGGAGGGCCGAAGGCGGCATAAAGAGGAAGGGTAGGATCCGGCGACGGCAGTGGCGGCCTGGGGCCCCTACTAGCAGTCTGCCAGAAATAGAGAGAAAGGGGAGGCGGCTGGACGGCGGGGCTGTTCGGCGGAGGGAGCGACGGCGGCCTCGGCCTTTGAGGTCGACCGGTGGTCCAGAGATGGTGAGATCGACGGCGGTGGTAGCCAATGGCTGCTGCTGTTCGTCTGTCAAGGAGAGAGGTGGAGGCGATGAGTTGGAGAGTCAGACGAGGGAGGCGGCGATGGGTACGGTCCAGGTGACCGTAGCTGTCAGCTGAAGGAGGGAGGCGGTGGCTCCGGCGGCTAGGTCGCCGGAAATCGAAGAGGAGAAAGAGAAGCTAGGGAATTTTGGGGGTTTTCGTGTTTTTGAAGGGAAAAAGGAAGAGCGAGAAGAGGGAGTGGTCGTGGTGGCCGTATCAACGGCGAGAAGAAGGTGGTGGTGGCAGCTGGTGGTGAGGGCCCCACGCTATAAAAAAAATAAAAAAAATTAAAATTCGGACGGAGTTAACTCTCCGTTAGACGAAGGGGTCTACTTGACGCAAAACATGGACCTTAGGGGTTTAGTTGAGACACCCCTGCGCATAAGGTTGTATTGGCTACAAGGGCCTCTACGTTAGGGGCTAAATTGATACTTAACCCTAACTAAATTGCCGGTCCAAATAGACTTGGAAACTGACGGAATAGGGAGAGAATTATCAAATTATAGGTTGACCTATTTTTATTTTATTTTATTTTCTGGATCTAGGGTTTTCTCTTGAATCGTCGTCACGACTCACGTACTCGCACCAATACTGTTATTACAAAATCTCGCCAGATTTATTAACCCTAGCTCTAAATTTAATTTTGGATACTTCAACAAAAGAATCTCGAGAATTCAACCACCGTCGACGACAACGAAATTGCCGCAATCTTGATTTTAAATCCAACTTCTTCTTTTTTCGTGTTCCCCCGGATTTCATCAGCAATCGATTTATAAATCTTGAAAATTCGGACGGATGAATTTCAAAGAACTACTCGGCCGGTTGGTCGATTGATTTACTGAATTATTGATGCAGCGCAAATTTACAAAACCACATTTGAAGTAGTGAAATTGGTATTGAAACTACAAATTTTCGTAAATGTATCCGAAAATGGTGCTGATGTATGAAGGTGTGAGGTTGTTGGGAGAGGCTGAGTTGCAGCCGCAGGAGGGCATTGTGTGGGTGCAGAAGCTTAAGGAAATTCGAATTTCTCAGTACACTGCGCCCAGTGAGAGGTGCCCGCCACTCGCCGTGCTTCTCACGATAAACTCCGCCGGACTATGCTTCAAACTGAAATCTACTGTCAATGTGAAGAATCAAGACTCGCCGCTTTCTATTTTGCACGCTAGCTGTCTCAGAGATAACAAGGTATTGCCCACCAAAAACAGAAACCACAGAACTAATTCAGAAAAAGTATCAGTTGATTCTGCAACTCTTATTCCTATCACATTGTAATTCACATTGTAATTGAGTATTTGAAGAAACCCTAATTATTTTGAAGTACAGAAGAAACATTTGTTTGGACAAGGAATGAGGACAAAGATGCATTATTCCTGGGAATTTGTTGATTTAATTGTTTTCTATCTGCTCGAACATGGAAAAGTGTAGGCTCAAGAACATCGAGTTTTCACTTTCCAAGCATTAACTTGAAGATTACATTGGATGTCCTCATAATTTTTTTAGATCTTAATATTACTTTCTACAAAAATATTGGCATGCTAAATGCGTTGTTTTGTTACATATTATGTGAAGGTTTTTATGTTGTTAAACGGGATATTAGGAATCTGGAATGTATGTTCAGCTGTAATTACACCTAAAGGGAACTAAGTAAGTTGACAAACCCTAGTCTAAGGGATGCTTTTGTTTGTTTGCATTCTATGGTGTTTTTTCTGTACTGATGATGGGAACGGACAGTTCATGGCTGCCTTGAGTTCTTATTGTCTGGATTTATTGTGGATGTGTTTGAGTGATGTGTGATGTTTTTGCCACTTTAAAGTATTCTGACTAGTTAATTGGTTTACTATTTGCTTGCATTTATATGGAAGGTTAGTATGTATGCATCTTCAACAGTTTTTCATATTCTTCTCTTATTCAAATATGGTCTACTTCATAGGTTCCAACACATTTCTCTCATGGTCATGCATAGAGTAATGTCCAATGTTGTTATTAGCAATCCTTGAATACATCTATATTTTTCTTATTTGTTATGGATTTTGATATTATCATATTTTCAGACTGCTGTAGCATCCATCGTAGGAGGGGAAATTCATTTAGTTGCTATGCATTCGAGAAAGGATGAAGGACAAGGTCCTTGCTTTTGGGGATTCAATATCGCGTCAAGTATTTACAATTCTTGCCTTGTTATGCTGAATCTCAGGTGTCTTGGCATTGTGTTTGATCTTGATGAAACTCTCGTGGTAGCTAATACAATGCGCTCGTTTGAGGATAGAATAGAGGCATTGCAGCGAAAAATAAATTCAGAGTCTGATCCACAGCGTGTTTCGGGGATTCTGGCAGAGATTAAACGGTATCATGATGATAAAATTATTTTGAAGCAATATGCAGAAAGTGATCAGGTGATTGACAATGGGAAAATTATCAAATCACAGTCTGAGGTGGTTCCTGCTTTGTCAGAAACTCATCAACCTATTGTTCGCCCTCTTATACGTCTTCAAGATAGAAATATTATTCTTACTCGCATTAATCCACTGGTAAGTCTGCAGGGATTTCCTGTACCCTTCTTAGTCTTGTTCAATTGTGAGTGTTCTGGTAATATGGGCCAACTACTATATGAGCATACATTGTAAGAGGAGATTTATCAGCTTAGACTAATTTTGTCAATTAGCGGAAATTACTACAAGCAGTTCAGGAGTTTTTATGGGGTAATTCTATACATAGCCCCCATTTTTCTCACCATAGCCTCTTTTTAAAACAAATAATGTCTATGATCTGTGTGTTCCATTAAAAATTTGGTGATATTCATAGTTGATTTTGTTTGTGAAGGTTTGATTTTCATTGTAGTTATGTGTGCCTATAATTTCTACTTTCTAGAGTAATAGGTAAATTTGCAGAACTTTTTGAGGCGAGATGAATTTGTTGAATTGTTTAAGGGTTTGTTAGTGCCGACAAGAATATTAGAATAAGAAGGATTATTTTAAATAAGAGGTTATGGTTAGAATAAAAGGGGGCTATGAATAGAATTACCCATTTTTGAGAGGCGTATTAGTACAAAGCCTTTAGCTCCTTGTGGAAACTTAATGAATCAGGAACAAGTCATGAAAACTTAAACTTTTTTACTATTGATGCTAATTCATAACTCTTAAGGTTAAGGAAGGTTCCTTTGTACCAATGCAGATACGTGATACGAGCGTTCTTGTGAGACTGAGACCTGCTTGGGAGGATCTTAGAACTTACTTGACTGCTAAAGGGCGGAAGCGCTTTGAAGTTTTTGTTTGCACGATGGCTGAAAGGGATTATGCTTTAGAAATGTGGAGACTTCTGGATCCAGGATCAAACTTGATAAACTCGAGGGAGCTTTTAAATCGCATTGTGTGCGTCAAGTCTGGTAAGATTCTTGGAACTGTAGCCTTGGGTTCAAACTTCAATTGTCAATACCATCCATCTGCGATGCTGGTGGATTACCATTTATTTTTAAACAGGCTCTAGGAAATCGCTCTTTAATGTTTTCCAAGATGGAAACTGCCATCCTAAAATGGCATTGGTAATTGATGACCGCTTAAAAGTATGGGATGAGAAAGATCAACCACGAGTCCACGTCGTTCCTGCATTTGCTCCATATTATGCGCCTCAAGCTGAGGTAATTGCAATTCACTTCCAACCTCTCTGTCTGCAAGGATAACTCAGTATTTTCCTAACTTATATTGACTTTATTTCTGTAGGCCAACAACACTGTCCCTGTGCTCTGTGTTGCGAGAAATGTAGCTTGCAATGTCCGAGGCGGTTTTTTCAAGTAAGTTAGTGTTACTCTGTCTGCAATTATTTGACTGTACATATCTGGTGTACCTTCTATTAGATTTGACCTGGCATATTCAACACAGAGATTTTGATGATTGTCTTCTGCAACGAATAACCGAGGTTGCATATGAAGACGATATTAGGAATGTGCCTTCTTCACCTGATGTGAGCAATTACTTAATTTCAGAGGTAAGTCTATTCAACATCTCCTTCTCATTCACCCTTATTTGTAAGTCGTGTAGGCAGCCGTATTTGCTAATTATTAAAATTGTGAATAAATGGCATCTTTCATTTTTCTGTTATCATTTGTATGATAAAAACTGTTGTTCTCGATACAATTACATGTAAGCAATGCCTTTCTTTATTGCAGGATGATCCATCAACTTCGAATGGGAATAAAGATTCACTTGGTTTTGATGGAATGGCAGATTCGGAGGTGGAAAGGAGACTGAAGGTGTGTTGTCTTGCTAAATGTATCTTTGTTTTGTTGCTTTACATATGGAGATTCTCTGTGGTGCCTTTGGATATGCACTTTTTTTTCATTCCTGTTTTTTATGCTGAAATTTGTTCTTCTTCGCTCTTGGTTGTTTATGCTTCAAAGTACATTCATAAATTGTAAGCTGAAGGTAGTGGTACTATAACTTCTGTGTGTGTAATCTTTCAGGAGACGTCGTATGCTTCTTCAGCTGCTTCTCTGCCAATTGCTAATTTAGATCCAAGACTCGCCCCAGCACTCCAGTATGCTGTATCATCCTCTTCTTTTACAGTTCCTCCCCCAGCAATACCAGGACCATCTATGTCTTTCACTAGTCAGCAATTACCTCAAGTGGCCACGCTTAAACAGCCTTTGGCTCAACTTAGCCAAGCAGAAATAAGTGTGCAAAGCTCTCCTGCAAGGGAAGAAGGTGAGGTACCTGAATCAGAACTAGATCCTGATACAAGAAGGAGACTGTTAATTTTGCAACACGGTCAAGACATGAGAGAACACCCTCCAAGTGAACCTACATTTCCTGCTAGGCCGACAATGCAAGTATCCCTACCAAGAGGTCAAACCCGTGGCTGGTTTTCTGTTGAAGAAGAGATGAGCCCGGGACAACTGGACCGAGTGGCACCACCCAAGGTCATTTTGAATGCAGAGTCTATTCCTATTGACAAGAATCGGTCTCCTCATCCACCCTTTCTTCACAAAGTCGAGCCTTCCGTCCCGCCTGGTAGAGTGCTGCATGAAAGATTACCAAAGGAGGTTAGTTGACTACTCTATGGTCCTTCATTACACACTTTGGTTAGTGCAGAAGTCGAAGTTACTTTTGATGGCTGCCAAGTTTACTATTTGGTTTTACAGTCATTTTCAAGAGAAGATCAATTAAGGTTGAATCAAGCAGTGTCCAATTTTCCTTCTTTTTCTGGTAAGCCTTGGCCCTTACTGATTCAGCCAATTGCCTTTATTAACAACTTATTTGGACATAATTTACTGTGGTTTCCAGATTGCATGTACAACATGACATCCTTTTGAAACTGGCCCAATTTGTGATGAATATCTCTTTCTTCTTACCCCACTCAAAGGGGCCAAAGAAGACTTGTACAAGAAAAAACTTAGAAACTTAAAGTAGAAATAATGCGGTTCTTTATGAAATATGTGAATATAGGACATTTTTTTTATTTTTATTTTTTGAGGCAAAAGGACATATGACATCTGGTTATTAGGAGGTTTATTCTTCTGGATCTGAAGATTCCACTTCCAATTAAAGACATGTAATCTATTGATAGTTTTGATGCCACTTGGTTCTGTTCCAACAGAAGATCGTTTTTGGTTGAAGCCTATGATTTCTTCTATATTAACTTCATTAAGTAGAAGTAGGTTTTTACTTTTATGCATTGTTATTTTTGAAGGTCAAGAAAGTCCGGTGGCCCAGCCATCTCTAGCAAGTAAGGATATTGATCTTGAAGCTGGACAAATAGATCCATATACTGAGACATGTACTGGAGCATTACAGGAAATTGCATTTAAGTGTAGAACAAAGGTATGAAAAGCAGTTCATGTGTTATTCTTTTCTTTTGTTCTTCTTGGGATCACTTCTTTTACTTAATGTTATGGCTACCTCTGCAGGTGGAGTTCAAGCAAGCCCTGGTATTTAGCACAGAACTTCAGTTCATAGTAGAGGTGATTCCATAGTCCAGTTACACTTGTCTTATACTCCACTTTTTACCGCGGAAGAAGTAAATTGTAGATTGCAGTAAAGAACTTATGTTCTACCTTTCTTGCTATCTCTCAGTCTCTACATACCCCCTTGATTTGCCACTTCAAAATTTCCTTGTATCCCTTTTAACTTCTGGAGTAATTTTCAGATCATATTGTGACCAATTGTATTATATTCGTCTTTTGTAGGTCTTGTTTGCAGGGGACAGAATTGGTCAATGGATTGGTAGAACAAGAAGGGAAGCACAACGTCAGGCTGCTGAAGAATCTCTTGTATATCTGGCCGGTAACATACAAATGTTGGCTTCCTGATGTTGAAATGAATAAGATGTTTTACAATTCAACTTTGATAAACACATCTATTTACCGATGTATTTCAGTAAGGTTAATCTACTTCCTGAATTACTACACTCCCACCCAAAAAAAGAAGTTAATGTTAATGGAAAAGGCAATTGGTGGTGGTATGTGTCTTTGCAGTTCCCATCTTATCTTAGCTGTTATAAGATGGAATTTTTATTAGTAAGATTACACATTCCTACTGAAGAAAATAATTTATTGGTACAACGCAACACTGATGGCCTTGATATAAGTCTCTATGGTGACTATTAACGTAGCTGGCCTTTTTCATGGATAATTGAGTAAGTAGCCAGAGGACATAGTATATGTGTGAATTATCCAATCGATTCTTTTACATACATATGAGTGGGTACTAACTACTAAGTTTAAAATTGAAGAAGACACCTGTGATGGTTTCATTTCCGGGATGCCCCCTTACTAGAATCGTCCCAGGGGTGAATGATTAAGATCAAGGTTTAAGCCGATCAATTGTTGGTGCTCCTATTCGATTTAAAGCTTCGATAAATCATGTTAAGTTTTAAGTAAAATGCTTTCATTCGCCAGGAGTTCATGCAGCTGCAAGAGAGATTTTCTTGGGTTCAGTGTATCCCAGGTTGAAAGGGGTCTTACTTCTATACAAGGAGGTTGCCTTTATGGGAAATCTGGCATTTTCTTGCTAGACTTGTTCTTTCCTGTAATTTAAGGACAAATAGAGAGAGTTGTTAATTCTAGTTTGATTGCCATTGCCAAGACAAACTGTTTAGAAAGGATCAGTGGCTTTACGCAAACGTTTTGTAGAAATATAGAATGTCTTTGGCAGTGCTCACCCTTTTTAGCTCGTGGTTGAATCTCAGTGTCAATTCTCTGTCATTCTCACTTTCCATCAGTGCATTGCTACATTGTTCGGGAAGTGGGTAATGAACATGTTACAATACTTGCTATTTTCAGCCTGTGGGTTGATTTGATATTAGGATTGTAAGACTAACGTTACACCTGGGAATACTCTTAATTCGGCAAAAGTGTCTGCATGATTATTTCTTGTCGCTAATAATGCTTAGACACGAATATCCTGGATCATGACTTCCTTCTTAAGCTAATTCTGACAACAAGCTGTTCATCTGCAGATAAATATTTGTCGCAGCGTAGACCTGACAGTTATATGCCAGGCAATGGCAGTAGGTTTATTGCTAATCAGAAAGAAAATGGGTTTGTCGGTGATCCTAACACTTCGGGATATCAGTCACTGCCTAAGGAGGAGGGTGCTCCCTTTTCAACAGCAGCAGCATCGCCAAGAATTCTAGATCCAAGACTTGAGCCCTCCAAGAAGCCAATAGGTTCCATTGCTGCACTTAAAGAGTTAGTGAGTATCATAATAGTTTTGTCCACTGTTGTGACAAGTTATTTTGACATTTTGGGAAGTTCACATACATTTGTCCATCATCAATCAGTGCATGGTGGAGGGCCTTGGTGTAGCATTCCAAACTCATCAACCTCAGTTTTCAGCTAATCCAGGACAGAAGAATGAAGTGTATGCCCAGGTCGAGAAATATTGTCCCCGTTTTATGCTAATACATGTTGCAAATCAATCTTTTCATGTCATAAGCATGTACATAAAGTTGCAGTTTTCTGATATTCAGTAGTTCAGTGATTAGAATCACCCACTTATTCTACCTTTCTGAAATGAACTATTACTTGAAACGTTATGTATAATAAAATTTTGTTGAAAAGGTGGTCTTTAATATTAATAATTGTCATCTTCAATTGTTTTTAAATTGAGGTTTCGTGTTTCCTTTGTGATGAGTAGTGACTCGTCTTTTCTGGTGTATAGGTTGAAATAAATGGAGAAGTATTGGGTAAGGGAATTGGCCTAACCTGGGATGAAGCTAAATCAGAGGTACTATATTCTCCTATATTTCTTGTTTCTTCCCTTTATAATTATTGTCTACACAGAATTCTTCTGGTAATAATAGATTTTTACTTGTTCATTAGTTTCTAAATTCTAACTCAAAATATATCTCCTTAGGCTGCTGAGAAAGCTCTCGGAGCCTTGAAATCCATGACGGGTCAGTTTCCTTACAGGCATCACGGGTCCCCGAGGTGAATTATTTTTCTTCTTGGTGATGTTTCATTACTGTTTGAAATTAATGAAAGCTTCGAGAGAGAAACTAATGTATATGATATAATCCTTCTAATGATAATGTTTAACCATCTGATTTAAATTTATGGCTTTGCACTTCAGTATCTGATTAAATATTTTTTGTTCAGATCAATGCAGGGCATGTCGAGCAAGAGGATGAAACAAGAGTTCTCCCGAGTTCCTCAGCGAATGGCATCCTCTGGCAGATACCCGAGGAACGGATCACCTGTACCATGAAACCTATGCATTGATTTTTCGTGCTTGTATGTATAGCATTAGCCCACTCTTGTGTGACTTACATGATGAAACCTGTAAAGTGGGGGCGACAGAGGTTGTTGGGCTGCGGCTGCAGTTAGCTTCCAGTAAGAATTTGCTGAAGCAGAACTGCGTCCTTAGCACCACCCTCGCCAGTAACCGTTGGAAACCTGAGGAGACGGACGCTTCTCTCATTCCAAGTCTACATGGGATCTTCATCTGTTGTTGTATCTGAATCTGAATTCAGCCTAGAAAGGTAAGAAGATGATGAAGAAGAAGAAGTCGACGACGAAGAAGGTCGGAAGAAGAAATGATGTTGTGATATAAGTCAAGGAGAGGTAAAAGGGAAAGGTGGTCGTTGAAGCCAAGGGAAGATATGCACTAACTTTAATGGAATCCCATCTCTGATTTAAGTTTATGAGGTAAATATGGCAGCACAGCAATGCATTATTTAGTTTGACTGTATCTGCTCGTCTCAGCTCTAGGTTTATGAAATTGTTTATTCAATCATTTTTTCCCCCACCTAATATAGCAGTTTTTGTCTTTAAAAATGTATACTATAACCTTGATAAATGAGTTTTTGTTTTGCATTTTTTTTGGGGCTCCTTAATTGGTAAACCTAGAGTCAATATGTTATGGCCGGCAATTTGTATGTTGTGTTGTTAACATTGGCACAAATAGACACAAATAAGATCAAATACGGTGTGTGTGTGTTGGCCTTCTACCTGTGTATTGGCCTAGTGGTAGAAGGTTAATGTCCAAGAAGTAAGGCTCTGGGTTTGAATCTTCCGTCGCACAATTTAAAAAAAAAATTATTTAATTATGTAATTTATGTATATAAAAAAATCAAATATGAGTACAATTTTAAGGATTTGTTCGAGACAAATATTATGAATTGTATAATACGAACGCGTACGAAGGTTTGATATAGTATGATAAAAATAATCTTTAGAGGCGAAGTGTGAGTGCTCAGAGTCTCAATCTCAAATTTAGACTATAATTAGGAAATAGAATAATAATATATACATAATACAATATCAAATATTCAAGCCTTAGTATGCTCGACGTTGTAAATTTTTATATCATGATACTGATAGAGATAAGATAACAGATGAGCCTTCCACTGTTACATCTTATGTAATGCTATATTTTAAAATTAAAATATATAGCCCCTACATTTTCTGCAACTTACTTATTTTTAACGATTTGTCGATTGCTTTGGTAATACACAACTGCCTAACATTGAAGTTGATATCAGTAAACTATAAATATAAACATCCAAAAAAATTAAATATATCTAAAAAACCACACCTCTATTAAATTATAAAATTAATAATTTCAATAACAATATATGAGATATTAAAATTAAAATAAAAATATATATATACGATAACATAAGTTAAATATGAGGGGTGGTCGATAAGGTATGTGTTAAATCAAATGTTAGTTTAGTATCAATATAAGCTGGACTTCCACCGATGAATTAGTAGTAATTGTGAAGTAAAGTTGTTAAACAAATCGAACTAATTAAAGAAGGTTTAATTTTAAAAACAAAATCTGTGTTCTGTTTGGACGGTTATATAGACACATCAATTCCAGCACCAACTAATACTCATTCTTTATTCTAGAGAGAGAGAGAGAGGAGAGAAATGGCGTCGGCGCGTTCATTTGACGACGGTGGGTACACTACCTTTGATGATTCCTACGCCGCATTTTCCTCAGCCGATGCGCCGCCTTACTCCGCTCCCGCCTACGCCCCGCAGTACGGCGACACTGAGGAAGCGACGGTGGATCACGCGAACGGCGACGATCCGTTTGGATTCGGGTCTAATGATCAACCAGTCGTATCGTCCGGCACGATTCCTATCGCTAATGGTAACGGAAGCTCGCCTTTTGACATTGGGGAAGATTCGGAGGGGATTTTCAGCTCGGACGGACCGATCCTTCCTCCTCCTAGTGAGATGCAGGAACAAGGATTTGCTCTTCGGGAATGGCGGAGGTTAGATATTTTTTTTTTACTATTCCTTATTTGTTTTTCTGTTGATTGCTCATATGTATAGTTTCATCTGCCTTAAAACTGTTGCTCGATTTGAGTGTGAATTGAACTCTGCTTTGGACTCTTAGACTAAACTGGTTTAGTGTGACTGTGTGAGGTGATTGAATTGAAGGACCTGATTCTTGGTGGTGGATCTTATATAGAGGATGATCTTTCATGATCGAAATTGTTTTCATTGATCAGTGATTATTTTAAAATTATTTTTTTATTGTTTTGAGGATCTTGATTGAATCTCTATAAATATATGTTCAAAGAAAGAACATTGTTTCCTAATGACTCTTCCAATTGGATTGGTTATTATTTCACTGGTAAAATCACCATGTGGTCCATGAAACACCAATTACATACTTGTTTGTTGACTATTGTAGATGGTTATCTTTGTAAAACTGAAGCTTAAATGTTGATGGAAAAAGAGTAGGTATATTCATGGTGAACTTGACTACCACTAGAGATGATCGCTACCATTTTAGAACTTTAAAGTTCATTGATCTAGGAAAGTAAGAAATTAGAATTCACGTGGGTGATTCCAAAATAGATATGAGTGAAGAGTTTATTTTAGATTTGGTGAAACCACACAACTCAATGTGGTAAAAGTTGCAAAAGATTGTGATCAAGAGTGAACTCAAACTAAGACTAGAAGTAACATTTCACTAACAGATATCTTAAGAAACTTGATGCAAAGCGTTTAGATTATCTTATATTGCCCATCTAAGAACGAATCTATATTATATCGACAAATATTGGAACATATTGTTTGTACTTCCTTTTTTCTTTTTTGTTGGCATCCTTGAGACTGTAGCGTAACATGTATCTCTCTTCTAATTAATATTGAGAGAAGCTGAAATACACAGTTTCCAAGGTATTTCCACTGCTTCTGTTTTATTGTGATGAAAGAGGTTTAAACGTGTTGGACGTCCTTGTGTCTAATTCATATTAGTCAATATATGTGATATCCATTTTGATTATCTCTCTACTAGTTGATAAATCTGTTAGGATCATTGTTTTTGTCTGAAACTTAATTCTGCAACTCTTAACTATTGCAATTATCAAGCCTGCCATGCCTACCTACTTGCAAGAGTGCTGGCATCCCTCCTCAATTTGAGGATTCATTTAAAAGTTCCTTTACATGAATGACCAGTTGAACAATTATGTATAAATCTTGACCATATTAGGATAAGGACCGTGTTGGAATCTTTGACGAATAGCTGTTACCGATCCACCAGTACTCCATATATGGTTATATGAATCTGTGATATGTTGATCCAAAACGTTCTCTAATCTTACATGGGTTTGGATGCAGACAAAATGCAATTCAGCTGGAGGAGAAGGAAAAGAGGGAAAAAGAAATGCGGAACCAAATCATAGAAGAAGCTGAAGAATATAAACAAGCTTTCTATGAGAAAAGAAAGCTTAATGTAGAGACTAACAAAACAACCAACCGAGAGAGAGAAAAGGTTCATTATGGACATACTGAGTCTTGTTCTTCTTTCTGTTACCTGGATGATCGAAGCAAGTGAAAAAGTTGTTTCTCACACGTTTCTCAAATGAACAGTTATCCTTGGCCGGTCAAGAAAAATTCCACAAAGAGGCTGACAAACAGTACTGGAAAGCCATTGCAGAGCTCGTTCCCAACGAGGTGGCCAATATTGAGAAGAGAGGAAAGAAGAAGGATCAAGATAAGAAGCCATCAATCGCAGTCATTCAAGGGCCCAAACCTGGTAAACCTACTGATCTTTCGAGGATGCGCGGAATATTGGTGAAGCTCAAGCACAATCCCCCGCCCCATATGTTACCGCCCCTACCTGCTCCTGCCAAGGACGGGAAGGAAAACAAGGATGAGAAAAACGCCAAAAATGCTGCCGCTCCTAATACTGCCAAAGAGTTGACAGTCGCCCCCGCCAAAGGCTCTGTTGTATCAGATGGTGCTCCACAAACGGGGGAAGAACATGCTGCTGCAGCCAATGATCAGCCAGCTAAGTAAGACAAAGTTTTGATTTTCGAAATTCCGATTTTCTCATCAAGAGTCATTTTTTCTCCTTTGTCCTTTCTGCGTCTGCTGTTTTGCATTTTCGATGATGCAGGGATGTGGAATTTTACCATCTATATCCAGCAATTCTTTGTTGAGTTCAAAAATTCGTTATGTTGTTGCTGTAAGCCCTTTTTTTTTATTATTGAAAGAACTAGTTTCTGGTGTTTCATTCGTTGTCCCAATGTATGGTTGGTCATCTTCTTTTCCGCTAAGATTTTTTACAAGGTTCGGATAACATTGACATTCCCGCCACCTCTGTGGGCAAAGTGGAATGCAATTCTGGAACTGCTAATTGTCAATATTAATTAAGGAAGGGGAAAACTATTTTGACAATATGATTTGTGTCTTATACATAGGAAAGAATATCAATTATTGAGAAACAACGTGACAGGTTGTCACCTCTACTATTTGGAACATGGAAGGATATGCGTCAAATATGAAAATCTGTATAATCCGTGAGATCCATGACTCTACATATGTGCTATACCACAAACCACCTAAAGCCCAGAGACGCCTCATGCAAATAACTGAATAACAACAGGGGAAATGATTCAACTTCATCTCGGGGCTACCTCAGTGATTGTGATGGGAAAAGAACTCATCTGGCGGCTGGTTGAGGTGTCACTTGACTTGTTCTTTGACGTTTTACGACTTTGTCGACCTGAATCTTCGAAGAAACCAGGAGGCGTGAGTTGATCTTCATTTAGCTTTACATTTCGAGAGAGCATTTCCATGACCTGGCTCATCAAAGGCCTCCTGCTTGCATTCGCTTGAGTGCAGAATAGGGCCACTTTTATATACCTCAGCGCCTCATCCTTTGGAAACTCCTCAAGTTCTGCATCGACAAGATCCAACAATTTCCCGCCTTCATAGAGCTCCCAGGCCTAGGAAGCAACCATTACACATCAGCAAAAGGAGGTCTAAGATTACCAAACAAAGACACAAAATAGCTCAAATAAGTAGAAATCGAACCACATAAACTTTTGAATATCATTATTCCAAAGTTGAGTCAACATTTACTAGCAAGACCAGTAGACCACTGCCAAAAGCTAAGCTATTGCAGCAGCCAGCAACATATGGGGGCCATGGGAATTGGCGGTGACAAGTGTAAATACAGTGTATTACAGTTCGCATAAATAAATTAGTCAGGAATCAATGATCTGAATATATTGATACCCAGGATATCAAAGTAATTAGAAAATGATACCCACCCATTCCATTAGCAATTTCTGGCCACCTCCATAATTAGTATTTCCGCTGCTTCTTCCGCTTACAACTTCAAGTGTCAGAACTCCAAAGCTGTAAACATCAGCCTTCAAAGTTAACTGACCACCTAAGACATACTCTGGCGCCAGGTAACCCCTGTTAGGAACAAACCCGATAGACATTAGAAAATATTACTAAAAAATATAGCCAACATTAAGATTGATGAGAATCACAAAAAAATAAAAAAGTTTGAAGTATGAAACTTTTGGAAATCAGAAAAAATAAATTAAACGTACGTTGTTCCTGCAATTCTTGTGCTGATATGAGTAATATTATCAGGAAAAAGCTTAGCTAATCCAAAATCTCCAATTTTTGGTTGGAAGTTCTCGTCCAGAAGAATGTTACTAGCTTTGATGTCTCTATGCACAATGTGAGGCACAAGTTCTTCATGAAGATATGCAAGCCCTCTTGCAGTCCCCATGCAAATGGCAGACCTTTTCTCCCAGTCCAATTTTATGGACTTCTGAAAACCTGTAGATACACAATGAATATGCTGAGCGACAAATGGGCAGCCGAAAATCTTTAACTTGCTTCAAGCTACTAATTAGTAGCTTACCCAATAGTGCACGATCGATGCTACTGTTTTTTAAATATTCATACACCAAAATCCGGTTATGACCATAAACACAGCAACCAAGTAACTCAACAAGGTTTGGATGCTTGACATCAGATATGGTGTCTATCTCAGTCATAAACTCCCGTTCTCCTTGCTTTGACTCAGCTGAAAGCACCTTCACAGCAACTTCTCTTCCATTTTTGAGAATCCCCTGTGCAATATCAATGGATTTAATTAAAAAAAATAAGGTTTCTCAAAACTGGGACATAAGAAAATTACACTGTAAAGGAGATGCACACATAGAAATTCCAGTGAAAAACAATCAACTTGCTCCGTCATTCAACCCAATTAAGCCTTCTAAGAGATGGATACTTTTAAGTGATGCCATCAATTTCTGGATGTTTTTTTAGGGTTTTAGGGTTTAGGGTTTAGGGTTTAGGCTCCCAAAGTGCTAAAATTTAAATTGAATTCAACCTTATGTGATTATATCTCAGGTTAAGCCATTTGCAGCTTGAAAGGTTAACTGCTCCTCAATTGTAATACTGAGAATAGAACATTTTAATAAAACAATAAAGCATAGTTCAGCCTGCTAACACTCTGGGAATGAGCTTAACAGGAATAGCAGCTTCAATGTAGACGTGGGAGGATATAATTTTTTGCATTGAGTGATACCTTGTAAACTGTACCAAAGCCTCCTCTTCCTATCTTGTTACTTCGATGAAAGTTGTTCGTTGCTCCTACCAGTACATTGTAGGTGAAATTTTTTGTCTTCGCAATTGGGACCCCTGCACAGGAAGGCACAAACAAATATGACAGAAACAAGAGGACCATGACGTGCATCTGGAATACGTAAGAAAAATGACAGAAAAGAAAGCAAGGTGCCCAACCAACCATAGTTATCTAATCAAGGTTCAAATGTTCGATTGTAATCACGTAATGCCCAAAAGCTTATGTTTCCTAACAAGACAGAAAATGCACTCCGCTGGGCTTGTGTATATGCACTCACACACCCTCGTGCAACATGATACCAGTGATAAGTTGATAACACTACCAGCGCCACAGGATTTGCTTTAGTGAAGACTGAACACACTTTGGTGAGTATATATTTCCTTACTTTAAATGTCTAAACTTGCAGAATTGCAATGTTACTCCTATACTGATGGTCCAAGATCAACTTCAACCCTAGTTTGTACAAAAATTAGTTCAGTAATAGTATTGAAAGCGATGTTACTATGTTACAATAAATACAGCTCAGCTCACAGAACCGATCAAAGATATCCAACACTATTTAGCTTGACCACAGGTTAGACATCCCACTCATCTATGATTAGCCAGAGGGATCCCCATAGTCATGCTACAATAGTTGAACCATTTATTGATTATCTAGTCATCATCCCAAGCAACAAGCTCTTCTTTAAGTTTACCATTAATACTAGACATGCCATATTCAAATGATCCCTTACCAATGCTGATCCAATTAGGGGAATCATTTAAGTGATGTCTAGTTGGGTTTTAAAAGTCCATAAGTTTTCCAAGGTGTAGAAAGATAAATAAATAAATAGTATGAGTGCAGACTACACCTTTTGAAACCTCTCATGATCAAGTGTAGACACCACCAGCCATCTCTAAGTTGCAGAACTTGATTTTAAATTACATATAGATAAATATGAATACCAAAAACAGTATCTAAAACCCCTTCCATTTAAGCTAGAGTCAGTCAACCAGCTTTTATTATTCAGTGGAAATAGCCAAAACAATGCAAGTCTACTTGAACTGGAAACCTAGTGAGGCACTTTAGTTGTTACAGCAGAACCTATCACTTATGTTGATCACAAAGGCATGGATAGGATGCCAAGTGAAGCATTGCCAGTGCAACTTCTAAATCTTCAATTATCTGAGCACAGCAAACCTTAATATTTTTCCTATGCAACAGGTCAAGTGTTTACCTTCTTCAGCTTGTATGGACTCATTAGCATGCTTGTCACGCCTCTTCTGTAGCACGGATGAAGTCCCAAAGCAGCTACAACTCATGTCCTACTACAGCCTGCAGCAATAATCTCCTAATCCAAATCAAGTGACTTTCAATCTGGACAACAAATGACCAAGACATATCCATTAGCCATCAAGTTCGCACCTTCATTGCTTCCAAAACCAGCTTTTCTTAATCCTGCACAGATTTGAAAGTCACAATAACAAGAAATTCTCACCACAGTGCAAAGCCTCCACTTATATACTCCACAAACAAAGTTAAAAATTGTCTGTTTCTGCAGACGGGAACACGTATTGCCATGGGTAAACACTCGGATGATGTGAAATCAATGCATATTAAGTCGTTCAACAAGCGGATGATATGATTATAAGTGAGAGATGTGAATCCCTGAAACTGATAGCACGTGCCATGTATCAGGAAATTTAGTTGTTTTGTTAGAAGTTATGATGATTGATTAACCATTTGAGTTCTATACCTATAACGTAAAGATTTACACCAGTAGCCACATTTTAAAATCTGCATACTGATTCTATACCACACACACACACGCCCAAAAAACATACAGTAGCTTCAAATATATGATTCGCGAACATACGCAATCCTCATTCAGCACAAGAAAGTTTATACCGCTACAATCGAACATGACACGTAGGTAAATCCGTATAATAATTTCAACTAAAGTAAATACATGTTCTATCAAACATCACCATTCACCAGCCGAACACAAAAAGTAGATTCCAAATAAGCTCTGATTACCAAATACCAACCGTACAAAAGTTAACACAAAATTCAGCGAGCAACAAAGTAAATTCCGATCCATCAGCAAAAAAAAAACGAAAAAAAACGAAAAAAAAAAAAACGATAAGCAACAAATCCAGAAACCGAGTTCACCAGATGAAGCACAACTGCAACTCACAAATTAGTCGGCGCATTCAGCTGACGCAGAGAGCGTTGGTACTTATCAGCTGGAGAGGGATTGGCGACTTGTCCTTGAAGTGTTGATTCGTGGTGGATGAGAAAACAAGCGAAGAAGAGTCCGAAGTCATAGCTCGCGCTATAGATTCGTCTCGCGTTCTCACTTCTCACCTCTCGGAGACTCGGGCAATACTGCGTGGAACTTTTATTGTTGATAGCAACTATTATTTCCCTTTTTTAATTGTATTTCATTATTTGATGCGTCTTGGAGTGTGGGGTCCGCCGCCCGCACTTGGTCGAAGGTTTCAATTTTCCCACCCACTCTCAAATCTCAAATTTTCTTATGTTTCTAGTTTTCCATTATTCTTCTTTTAATCTTTTACCTATTTATTTGGGGCAATTTATTATTATATATTTTTGGCTTAAGTTAAGAGGGTATTTGACGGCTCCTTTAAAATATTTGATAAAATAAATTTGTAAACAATTTATAAGTTCTAAAAATAAATTTTAAGAGGTTAGAACATTCACTTCAATCAACTCGTTCTATTGACTCGAGTCACCTGATGGAACGAGTCGAGCAATGCAAGCTTCGCTGATTTGGGTGTTGGCGTGATAGCATGAGCTCAGCTCATCGATGAAAAAATCAGGCGCGTGTTTACTGGTGCCTTAATTAACAACAACAACAAAAATTGGGCGACTAGCCTCAAGGCAAGAGAGAAAGCGCGGCAGAGCCACAACCACAGCACCCGAGGGAGGCGAAGGCCTTCAAAGAGAAAACATCGGCTAGCAGAGGCGAGAAGAAAGGTCGCCACATTTACACTCTCGATAAGACTGATATCATCGCTCGTGTGTGGATTGAGGAGATCAACGATGTCATTCGTGGTGTCGACTAAAGAGGCGAAGCCTATTGGGGGCGAGTCGTGGATCGCATAAACGCCATAGTGGGTGAGTCGTTTACCATCCGCCAAATCAAATCGCATTGGGTTAGTTTCTAGTTAAAGCTTTAATTAGGAGGCTACGTGGTTCTTCGAAGCCAACGCCAAGTGGCTATCCAGTCACTCTTGTAACACCCCAATTTTTATAAACTTTTCAATCTAAAAACTTTGAAGAACTAATAGTTAAAATAAAATTTCTTAAATTATAAAAGTTTAAACCAATTTAAAATTTACTTGCCAAAACTAAAGTAGTAACATAAAATAAAAAAATATAAAACGATAAACTAAAACTTAACAAATTCCACTAAAATGTTCAATATAAAATTCTTGTCCCTAGTCATTCTCGACTTCCATGGCCACCTCGACTCCAGAACTACAAAACTGAAAAGATAAGGGGTGAGCATATTGAAAATATACTCAGTGAGAAACCATGCACATATTCACATACGCTCAAACATGCAAATAATTCACATTGTCATACACGCATACTGAATTCTGAATGTTTCTTAATATCTGATCATGTACTTGAACATGATTTTCTGAGTTTCTGATCATGTACTTGAACATGATATTCTGCGTTTCTGATCATGTACTTGAACATGATATTCTGAACATGTATTTCTACATGGCTGAGCAAGTATAATCAAACATGAAAAAAAAAACATATAAAAAACATATATGAATATAACCACAGGCATATAATCCCTCACCTTAAAGTCGAAGCTTATAATTCAAATCCGAAAAGGGAAACTTAAATGCGCTGCACCTAATCACATAAATTTAATGCTTCAAAAACTTAAACTAAAATCCTACATAATCACTATAACAAATTAATCGTGTATATAAATTTATATAACATTATAGACATCGAAAGACTAATGGGGCTTTTATCATGATTTATTACTCTAATTAAAATCTAAAGCAAGCACATATAAGTTCTTTAATAAAAGAAAATTTAGATAAGTATTACATCATTGTTTTTAAGACGATATTTTTGAAATCATTAATACTCACTTAATAATAATATATTTAATTCAAAAGCAGTTAACTAGAAGATGCAGCTTCATTGAAAAAAAAATTGAAAGGAAAAGGTTTAGCATAACTATAAAGTCTAAATTATAAGATCTGCAGTGCTAAGCACTTGAATTTATAATTAATATACATTGAAGCTTCATTTAAACCCTTATATATATAAACCCATCGAAAATAAAAGGACACCAATTAATAAAATCTCACTACTGATCACCATGTCTTCTATTATCAAATATATATTATTCAACATCAATTTAACTATGATAAATTTTTGCAGTCGAACTAATTCTATTTTATAAAATAAATTAACCTCTAGCAAAACAATTCCCTTAAACTAAAATAGGATGATGTAATCAATTTCCATAAATTGAATCCAACTAGTTTGTTGACTTTAGGAATCTGGTTAGTTGAATTATTCACTAGAAACCATCACCAAATTTCGAAAACCACGATTTCAGTAGGAAAACAAATTCGGATAAAAATATGATGTAAAATAGATTCAACCAATTAGAAACATACCTTAGAAATAATTTACTTGAAAAGAAAGCAGGGCCGGTCCTGAGGGTGGGCGGGCATGGGCGACGGCCCAGGGCCCCAAAAATTTGAGGGCCCAAAATTTTTAATATATCCTATTAATTATAGATCTTATGTATACTAACAAAATGATTTTGGGCCCAACATAATTTATTGTCAAATTTATATCTATACTATATTAAAAAGAGAGTTTTCAATTTGAAATCAATTTCAAATTAATTTCAAAATTGAGTGACAATTTTGTAGTTATAATAAAATTGAAGGTTTATGTTTAAACTATATATATTTCTTTTTATTTTCATTTTTTATTTTCTTTAACTTCTTATTTGTTGTTACATTTCTTTCCAAAATTGTGAAATTCAATTAATTATAAAATATTTAATATGCATATCAAATTAAAGATCATGATAAGAGCTTTAATATGATACTATATTTTATGAAAATATTTGATTTAAAATGTAAAATTTATGCATGTTTAAATATTAAAGTTTTATAAATTTCTCTCTCCTCTCTCATCTTTTTAAATAAATATATTTTTATTTCTTTTAAATTACGAGTATTTTATTTTTAAATTTTTTAACTTATTTTTTTATTTTTGTTTTTAATATCAAATTTTATAATTGTGAATTCTTTTTTATTTTTTTAAGATTCAATTCAAATATATTCAATTAAATTTAATTTTTTATTATATTTATAAGTATAATAATTAAATTAGTATTAATTTTATACAAATAGTAAAAACAAAAAATATTTTCAGTGCATTGCACGAGATGCAAATGCTAGTTGCATTTAAAAGTTAAAGTTCAATTTAAAATGCAAATGCTAGTTGCACCTCACCGCCGGTAATATATTTAAGTATATAAATTAATTAATATTAACAATATCGGCGGCAGCGCTGTCGGTGATCACCGGAGGCATCCTTGCCACTGGTATTTTCGCCGCTATTTTGAAAAACACGGTCGTCCCCTCCATCGTCGGTGGGCCGCCGATAATTTTGGTCGCAAATTATACATTTTTTTGTAGTGGTAGTATGATATTATATTAGGGCCCCATTTTTTAATTTCGCCCAGGGCCTCAGTTTTGTCAGGACCGGCCCTGAAAGAAAGAAGTGGATGATAGCTTAAGCCTTAAAAAAATTCGAAACCGAGGAATCAATAGGAAAATATTTGACTGCGTATAGAATTGTGTGAATGTCTCCCTTAACCTAATAATTGTACCTCTATTTATACTAGTTTTTAAAGAGTTCTAGTTCTAATAGGAAATAATAATAATAATAATAATAATAATAATAATAATAATAATAATAATAATAATAATAATAGTCTAGATAAAATTAATGGTGCATACCTATATGTATCATGTAATTATCAAAAAAAAAAAAAGCTATACAAGAAAATACTATTAATTAAACTTATAAAATAAATCTAAATTATCGGGGTGTTACAACTCTGGCAACATGATCTAGGAAAAGGCGCAAACACTATAAGCCTATACACATTGTGCAACAAGTGGGTTCCATTCAAGTGGTGGAACGCGTGGAGGATTCTTCGGACGAACCGGAAGTTCAAGTCATTGTACCTCGAAGGAGACATTCTTTCCTCCAAGAGGACAAAGACGTCAAAGAGTGGTGATTTTGCTACCTCGGCCTCGGGCGAAGAAATATTAATGTCTTCCCAACCAATAGGTAACAAAGCGGTGAAGGTGAAGATGAAGGCGAAGGGCAAGGCGTCGGAAGGCTCACTCCCTTCTCCCAAGTATGTGGAGTTCATGGCTGAGACGCATAGGGTCTCGAAAGAATCACCGAGGGATACGAGATGAAGAATCGCCTCAACCGAGAAATTCATGACGATCGTATTATGTTCATAGATACGTCAAGGATGACACCCGAGCGACTAGAATTCCATCAACAACAGGGTGGCCGCGATTCTAGCGAGACAGATGGGCGAAAATTAATGTAGGAATTTTAATTTATGCAATTTTAATTTTATGTAATTTTAACTTTCACATTTTCAAATTAATGAAGTTTTCATTTTAAGAATTGTGTCTTTCAATTTTTATCTTTTTAAGAATTGTGTTATTTAAATTTGACATTTAAATTGGCGTCATGTAAATTAAATGAAAAAGCCACAAATCCAAACTAATTCTATAGAGTCAAGTCAATGCAGGCCTTGACTCATAAGTGGTCCCGAAGCATGGATAAGTTAAGGATCGATTCAACCAATGTGGATGCTCTTATTAGCTCCCCAAAAAATAAGTTCGTCTATCCCGACCTTTTTTTTTCATAATCTTATATGCAACAATCATTTACAAATATTATCCAATTATAATTTGTTATTTTCATCATATATCATTTCAAGTTCATTTTTTTCAATTTTCTCCCTCTAATAAATATTTTCTCTCTCTAACAAAAAAAAATTATATCCCTAGCTTATAATCTCAATTGTTCAAACACTTTGACAACTTATAAATAGGGATGAGCATTCAGTTGTTCGGTCATCGAACCGAACTGAATAGCAAAAATCGAATTATATAATTAATAACCAAATCCTAACCGCACATGCCTAAAATCGAACAAAATCGAACCGAAATATTCCGGTTCGGTTTCGGTTAAAACCAAATAACCGAAACAAATACACAATATATTTTCTAAATTTTAAATAACTAATTAACATTCAATATTCAAGATTCGAAATAAGCAAAAAATAATAATCCAAAATTTCAAAACATCTTAAGAGTATAAATTCAGAATATTTATTGATTATTTTGTTGAATATAATAATACTCATTTTAATTTTTAAAATACTACAGTATAAATTATTAAATTAATTATTATTTCGATTCGATTTTTGATTAACCAAATATTTTTTGCTAAAAATCATAACCAAACTGAAAAATAAAAAATTTCAAAATTCAAAATCAAATTAGCCGAATCGAATTAGTATTTCGGTTAAGTTCGATTCGACTTTTTGAATTTAATCGGATTTTGTTCACTCATACTTATAAGCTCTTAAAAAAAATAATACTATATCTTATACATTTTTGAAACATCTCACAAGCTAATAAGCTAAACATCCTCTAAAGTTTAAAAGACAAAAAGGATCGGAGTAGTGAAATTTCCGAGGTTCCAAATTCATGTTTCAAAATAACAGTACAGATCTCATTCAATTTTATGTTGGTCTGTTCAATTTAAAACTGAATATTTTAGTTTTTCTTGAACATCAATAACTGAATAATTATAGTTTTGTTGATTTTTAATTTACAGAAAACAAAATAAAAGTTAATGTTTTCAGGCATTCGATATACCAAATAAAAGTCAATGTTTTCAGGCATTCGATATACCTAACTCGGGTATAACTCGTTCGATATACCTAACTCGACCGTTTGATTTGTACGCGCGGAACACATATCTCAGATGGTTTTGTTTTATTTCATTTTTTTTGAATTAAAACAGAAAAAAAATTACTTATTTATAGTACTTCTCGTGCATAAATAATATTCCATCCATTTCACTTTAGTAGAACTGTAGAAGTGCACTTTGCTTTTTTCATACATATTAAAAAAATATATAATTAATACTATTTGAAAAATAAAAATTATATATAATTATTCAAGTTTACCTTTATTTATTGTTCCATATAATATTTTCATATTTGTTTAAATTAATCTAAAATTTAAGTTTGAATTTTTGCATTATTTAATTATTGGTCGGAATCATTTTTCTAATTTAATAATGTAATTATCTTTTTGTCCATAATTAATTATGAGGCAAACTTTAACTCTATAAATAGTTGAGTTTTTTAGCTCTCGAAATATAACCATCTTCTTGTGGATGAAAAACTTATTAATACTAGTTTTTCAAAATATAGCCATCTCCTTGAATTTAATTAATTATATGTAATTTTTAGGACTAAATACTAGTTTCTTTGAAAAAAGGGGAGACAAAACACAATTTACCATGAGTTTGCAAGTGCAGCTTAGACCAGACAATTTGAATTGGTGAATTGAATTTCATTACAATTTTGTTATATTCATTCATTTTTATTTAGAAAAAATGGGAAGTAGATGATTGAGAACTGAATATTATTAACTTATTAAAAAACAATGAAACATATCACTTAATTATTTTGTTTCCTGATGAATCACCCACCAACTTAGCATGACATGTTACTAGCATATTAATTCGAAATTAAAAAATTTATATCGTCTCATTCTCATATCATATGGATATTAGCTTAATAGTTAATTGAAGTTGTAATAAATGTTAGTTGTCTCGTGTCTGTCTGTCATAGGTTGACTCACAACCTTTTCGAATTAAACTCCGCCGCCGCCCACTATTGTTGCTGAATATCATATCTTTATTGGAAATCAAAAATCGTCGATTTTCATTTTTCACCGCTGACTTTTATCTTTCTTCTAGGCGGAAAAACACTGCTCTTTCTTATTAATTTCAGGAGAATATTAATTAAATAATGAGAATGAACTCCCCAGGTATTTTTACGTTTTACTAGTATTTTTTTTTTGGAAGTAGTATTTCAACGTTCTAAGAATGCCATTTCTATCTCAAATCAAAGTTTCGAATTAATGAGTGTCGATATATACACCAAAAATATAGTTGTACGTTAGATTTAAAGAATAAAGTAGTATTTATATAATGTAAGAGACATTTTCTCGGTAAATATATTTAATGTAAATTCAAGTGCCAATGTTTATATGGTTAAAATATCATTTAATTATAAATATTTGATCGTAGCTAAGAGCAATCGTAGCTTACATCCGCCTCGACTCGAGCTCCTTGGCGCCGTGCGGGGATGCCGCACCCCATGGCTCGATCATTGACTCTCTCCACCACGCCGAGCTCTTATCGATTATTAAATGGCGCATGCTATACATATGCCTATATATATAAAAAAAAAAGTCGAAATCAAATGTTTAACAACTATTTTGTCAATTTTTTTTTATTTTTTTCTACTTAAGCAACCGTTGCTGTAATGACTCTCTTTTTCTTTCTCTACTTTTTTTTTTTTCCTTTTTTATTTCTTTTATTTGCCCATATACACCACTCTTATATTGTCAAATTTTACATCACAATTCATACATTTCCTCTTAATTTCTTCTCATTCTTCATTACTTTACACCTTCTTCACCTATTTTCTTCAAAAAAAAAAAAAGAACGTGACTTCAATAATTGATAGAGCAACAACCAAATTCATTTCCCAACTTCTTCTCCGATGGGCCAAGATAAGAGGAAAGACAAAAATGTGGAGTCCTCGACACAAGGAGAAAAGGGAAAATATTACGCGACAGTGTATAGAATTGCAAACTCCATCGAAGATTTCAGTTAGATTCAACACGAACTTGCCGACCTCCAAATTCTTGAAGCGGACAAATCAAAGATGGATACAGAGGAATTGACCTTGCACAAGAGACTCATTGAGGAGTTAAAAAACATTGACGATGGAACTATTTTTTTTTTTTTAATTTAAATTTAGATTTAGTTATTGTAGTTTCTTTTTAATTATTGTAATATTTGAATTTCAAAATGGAATTAACTTTGAGAAATGACTGTGAAATGCATTTAAATTTGAGAAACGATAAATGAAAATTTTGAGCCAATTTTAGAGCTCCAAATGTGGAGGAGGAGCTATTAAGCGGGGTCCATTGTTTTAGAGCCCTCAGAGGGGCTTTATGGATGTGGATGCTCTAACAAATACTAATTCAATTAGCCCACTTGAAGATAAAGTTGTTCATAATTAATAGGGTAAATAACCCCAAATTCTACCCATTTTTATAAAAAATGTCTTGAACTATAAGAAATATTTTGAAAAATCTCAAACTACTAGTAGGTTTGTATTATATATGTCTCGCGTCCATTATGGTTCCCAGAATCATGACGTATTTTATTTTTGTAAATGATATGACACAAAACTACGTTATTCTATGCCATATTATTTAAAAAATTAAGTCGGCATTGGATAAATTGACATTCAACGCGATTTAAATCACCTAACGTGTTACAAACGACGTTGTTTTTTCAATGTTATGGCACAAATCGACGTCGTTTTGTTGTCAGTTATTTAAATAAGTAAATTATACGGTGGCACTCGACGAGCCACGTCATGATTATTAAGATTGGAAAATGAAGGCGGGACATTTTTAATACAAATCTAACAATTTGAGTTTTCTAAAAATATTTCTTATAATTCAAAATATTTTTGATAAAACTAGTATAATTTGGAATTTAATATAACACTTATCCTAATTAAATAAGTGGAAATTATTCTGAGGTCCATTTCCAAAGTAATGTCGCGCTGGCGGAAACGTGCTTTGACTTTTACAATTCCCTATTCCCCTTTTTGATTTGTAAAAAAGTTTCATTTGTAAAATACTATTATCACAAAAAAGAACAATGGACTATGATGGATTTTATGGAACAGGCCCATGTTAGCGATGAGATGGGTCCATCTAAATGCCAGCTTCAGAAACCTCTACAATATGGACTTGATCAGCCTAATATTAGCTAACTGCAGAAATAATGCTAATTGTCAAAAGATTAATCCATAATAGTCTTTCGCATAAAATATCTTCTTAAAACATCAACTAATGAGAAAAAAATAAATACTCATTAAAGTGTGCGCATGTTGAACTAGTGCTAGAGTGATCAATACAAGCCGTTAAATGCCTAAAATTTGAGTCCATTGTAACACAATGTTTAAATTTAACTATTACTACTTTTTTTTTTAAAAAAAAAATAGACATTATAACAATGCTAGTGTTTCCTTCCCATCTTACAAAATCCCGTGTAGCAAACTAGCAACTAGCTAATTCGCCTGAATTTCGATTATAGTGTAACACTTCAAAATTATAAAGGTCTTCTTATTTTGGAAACGATTTTTATATGACAATTTTGTGTTATGTAAATATAGTCTAACTCTTATATAGACTTCATAATCGTGTCTCGTCCATTTTGTTATTTTAGCCATTTTCAAAGCATCCACACGGACCACACACGAGTTGAAATTGTTTGTTTGTGTTATTAGAGAAAATAAAAATATTGTACAATAGAACGAGACACTTTTTGCTGTCTCATGTACAAACTTGCGTGTTTTTGTTTCTGATAATATTATTCATTCAAATTTTTGTATGATAATATTATTATTCTTTAAAGTGAAAAAAAAAATAAAAGAAAGAGAAGATTTAAAAAGAAAATATTTTATTATGCCTTAGTTTCTCATGATAAATTTATCAAAAAAAAAATTATACACACTTAGTGAAATACTATAAAATATACTCCACGTGTTATAAATTCGTAATTTCATTTAAATAAAAAAATTTGTTGCTAGACGAACTTTTATTTTCAAAATTCAAACTCACGAATCCGTCCATGAGCAGAAGGAATATAAATTGGTTGAGAAACATTCATTTATAGGGCGTCCCTTGGATAATACTACTACTCCCTCCATCCCGGCGAAGTTGAGGCGTCTCTTTTAGACACGATAATTAAGAAGATGGTATTTAGTTGTTTAAGCGTGTTTCTAGATTTGTGGTTAAGTGATTATCTATATAATTAATAGTAGTGCTTTTTAAATTTTATTAAATCAAAAAGTTAAATTAATTAATTTGAAATTTATTTTTATTTTTAAGATTATTTGTTTATTTATTATTTATAATTAATTTCTTTGAAATTTTGAAATTAATTACTTATTTATAACTTAGTAGTTATTAATTATGAAAATAATTTATTTAATTATTTGAAAAAAAATCATTTATTAATTGGGTTAGTTAACAAAAATAAGGGATGTCATTAGTTTTATTAATTAAAGCTTTAAATTTTTGTTAAAAAGAAAAACGACTCAGCTTCATTTAGACGGACGACCCAAAAAAGAATACGATTCAACGTTGTTGGGATGAATGGAGTAATACTTTATCAAAATTTTATAATATATGTATTGTAAATATTTGATATTTTTTTGAGAATATAAATATTTGATCTTATGCAATCATGACATATACAATTTCTTTTTTTTGGCAACATAAAAATAACGCCATGAATTCTATAATACATTGTTGGGATGAATGGAGTAATACTTTATCAAAATTTTATAATATATGTATTGTAAATATTTGATCTTTTTTTTGAGAATATAAATATTTGATCTTATGCAATCATGACATATACAATTATTATTTTTTTTTTTTTTGGCAACATAAAAATAACGACATGAATTCTATTATAATCGTTTATATTTAAAGATATTAAGAAGAAGCGTAAGGCAGAAGTGGACAACAGACTTAACGGAAGAAGCAGCAAAGCAAAAAGCGAAAGAGAAAGAGCGCAAACAGCAAGAAACACACACACCTGGAGTCTGCTCACTTGTCTTCAAAAAACAACCCTAACCCCCAAATCCAATCATCCCTTCCGCTCCTTTCCCTCTCACTCACTACAGTCATTCCTGTCGCCTTCAATTGCGACTTTCTCACCTCTCCACACTCTCTCTCTCTCTCTCCACATATTTCAATTATATATATATTAGGGTTTTTGGTCAATTGCTGTTCTTTCTAAATGAATAACATCACCAACACCACCAATTCGAAGCAACCCCCACCGGACCCACTTCCACCATCAGCACCCACTGCCGCTAAGGAATCCGAGCTCGAACCGTCTTCTCCTGGATCTGCTTCTTCCGATAAAGCAGACGACGCCGCTGCTGGGGAGGAGGACGTGGTGATGACGGACAAGGATTCTGCTGCAGCTGCGGCTGCGAACTCGACTGAAGATTCCATGGATGAGGATTCCGGCACCCCAGCCACCGTTTTTCACATCAAGCTTAAGCAACCCAAGTCGAATTTGCTGCATAAGATGAGCGTTCCCGAGCTCTGCCGAACATTTAGGTGTGTTTTCGAGATTGATTTTGGAAAATTACCGTGGGGAGATAGGAAGATTGAGGTTGTTACTTTTCTCAGTCAGTGTTAGTTAGCCTTGTTGGGCTTTTGGGGATTTTGCAAGCATTTTTCGTCTGGATGGACTGGTATGGACCGTATGGTTGAGGTTACTTTTATTACACAAAAGTTTGCAACTAGTTTGGTTGGTAATGTGTAGAAACTGAAGTTATGGATAGTTATAACAAAGACCAAAGATGTTCATGGACCTTCATTAGCTAGTATGATACATACAATTGCACTATTATTGCTCAACTGATTTTAAATTGTCAGATGTTTTATCTAATTAAGTTAAGTGTTAATCATGCAACTTTTATGGTTTACAACCATAGTGTTCTACTATGCATTCTATGGTTTTACAATTGCAGCACTCTGCTTAAGAAATATCTGGTTGACATGCGTTCCTAGTTATTGTTGGCATTTGATCGAGTCATTTTTTGTGGATTGTATAATCTTCATATGTCAAATTCATGTGCTCAACAAATTTCAACCATTGGAAAATATTGAAAGGGAGAAATATATCAATTACTTCCATACAACTTCAGGTGTTATTGAGTTTTAACGAGTGGATTGATTTTTGCTCAGTTGCCTTGTATATGAATTAAAGCGTGTTTGGTATTTGTTTGCTTGTGTTGGCTGGAAGCTTCTCTCTCTCTCTCAAAAGAGGATAGATAATGGTTCCCCATTTTCCCCCCCTTCATGATTCGAACCCCCTGCCTAATGGTTATAGGGGAAGCGTCTTACCAACTGAGCAGCAGTTCATTGTCTGTGTTGGCTGGAAGTTTACCCTGACTGGATTACAGTTTTTATGTCTTTAAATTTACACAATACATATATTACGCTATGTGAACTATCTTATGTCAGCTATTCATATTTTTTCCTTCCTCCTTTTTTTCCTTTTCCTAAAACTTTTTGTATCTTAGTAATGTATTTTCTTCTTTTGTGCTAAATCTTATACTTTGCAGGTTCTCTGTCTTATTTGATATTTGTGTTGGTTATCTTGCAGTGCTGTTGCTTGGTGTGGGAAGTTGAATTGCATTGCCTGTGCATCAGAAACCTGTGCAAGAATTCCGAGGTTATAGCATAAATTGTTATTTTTGCACTGCCTTTTTGTGCATCTCAGTTGCATCACATAAGTATTCAATGCAGTACTTTCTTGAAGTTCTTCACCCACCAGTTAATCGAATTGTCAGTTGTTTTATATTTTCTATATTCTGGATTGATATAATTGAGCATGCCATGTATAGAAAAGACACTTGGATCTTACTTTATTTTGTTTTCTGTGTATCTACTAAAATTGACAATATGGAGCTTTGTGGAGTGGTGCCCCCCCGCTCTTTGGCAGTTTTACCAGTGATGATTCAAGTTCCAGAAAATTAGGAGCCATCCACCCTTTTTTTATGTTTGTTTGTTAGCAAATGCTTCTCTCTATGTGTTCCAGATCTTATTCAGTATTATTGTAGTTGGTCGCAATCATTTTGTATAGTCAGTATTATATTGATCTTGCACTTTTTATGGCTAGTGTAAACATCTACTGAACAATATTGTCTATCCAGAATGTGTTGCTCATTTTCCTAGTAACGCATTAAGTATGTGCTTCCTCTCTCAATTTTGTGCAAATGTCTGTTCTCTGTTCTATATATACTTCTAGACTATATAATATGACCCACAATGTTGATGAGTTTGTAACTGCTGATGGTTGGAACTGTGTATGCTTTGTGCTGACCAATTATTCATTATATTTTTCGTTGTAGTTCAACTGCCAATCCTCCATTTTGGATCCCTATACATATAGTCATACCAGAGCGACCTACTGAATGTACAGTTTTTAATGTCATTGCAGGTATTGTCTCCGACTTGGCATTTTCATTATAATTTTGATATATAGTGAAGAAAATCATCTTCATTTTGCATCAATATGATATTTCATTCTTTTATATATACATATATATAGGGATGAGTTATACTGAGAATGCTATCTTTCGTGAGAAATGAGAATGATTGCATAAGCTAGTATATAGTGTTGCATAAGCTGCAGTATAATACTGCATAAATTTTTTACCCTGGTTCGAATCCTGGAGGGAGCGAAAATTTTATCTAATTAATAGAATTTCGTTATACAGTCATTTCAAGCAGCTTATGCAAATTACAAGCATTTTATGCAACATATATGCTGGCTTATGCAATCATTCTCCATTCTCACCACATTTGCCCATTCTCATCTGATCTTCTCCATATATATATATATATATATATAGTTTCTGGGTATTATTCATCTTTATAATAGTGAGAGTTTCAAGATGACTTAGACATTGCTGTTATTGAGACAAATTGGTATCCTACTGCTTATTTGAAACGGATGCTATTACATTGTATTCCAACTAGATTGTTGGTTGATCCTTTTTGGTTGACAGATTCGCCTCGGGACTCTGTTCAATTCATTGAGTGGTCGCCTACTTCATGTCCCCGTGCACTGCTCATAGCTAATTTCCATGGCCGGATAACCATTTGGACTCAGCCTTCCCAGGTATACTGATCTTGAGTCTGCTTGAAAATTAGTGGCCTTTGTCTCAGTTGTAGAACTTGATTGTGACTGACCATGCATTTTTCTTGGAGCAGTTATCATCTCCCGTAGATCCTGATTCCTGAGAAAGAATATATTTTCTGACTCCTCATTTGCATTGCAATCCTTTTGGTTTGGATTTCAGGGACCTGCAAATCTTGTAAAAGAAGCTAGTTGCTGGCAGCTGGAATATGAGTGGCGCCAGGATATTGCAGTTGTTACGAAGTGGCTCTCAGGAGCTTCTCCTGTATGTAGATCTTTGATCATCTTGCATGTGGAGAGCAAATGAGGGAAATATATTATGACTGTCATGCTAACCTTTGTTTGTTGCAAAATTAGTATAGGAGGCTCTCAGCTAGATCCAGTGGTTCCACAAAGTCTACATTTGAGGAGAAATTCCTTTCGCAGCAACCACATGCTCCAGGTTCATCTTTTCTTGCATGCTTTCTTCTACGTAATAAGTTGTTTTCTTTGGGTTTTATGGCTCTGTAATTTTTTTTTTCGTTCATCATTTTCTCATCTTGGCTTTTTTGCAGGATATAGATAGTTAAATGTTTATATTCAGATACTTCTTCTTTGCTTGTTCATAATTTACTCTATAGTTAACTGAAAGTAGCTGATGATATTATATTCGTAACAATTTTCAGACAACCTATGCATTCTTATCTAAAAGGGCTCCTTTATGAGTTATTCTCAATCTTTAATCTTTGGTCTGCTTCAAGCAGTAAGGAAAATGATGGAGGATATTCAGAACCTGATGTAGATTAAGTTTCCCCTATTTTATATAAGCAATGCAATCTTAAGCAGGTAGAATGATAGTTAGTGCCAGTTGTTCTGCTGACAATATCCATTGCTTCAGAAAAATGAACTCTTGTTAGAAAAAACAGCAATTGGAGAATACTCATCATGATTTGTACTGTCTATTATAATCCATTATCCAAGTGTAGTTAAGAATAAGATATCTTCCTTGACCAGTCTTGTTTCTAGAAATACATCTGAGCAATTTTCCTTGCATCTGGTGACAGCTGGTTGGCCAAATTTTCTTTGTGTTTGCTCTGTTTTCTCTTCGGGCTCTGTTCAGCTACATTGGTCCCAATGGCCACCCAATCAGAGTGGTGCTCCTTCCAAGTGGTTTTGCACCAGTAAAGGGCTTTTGGGAGCTGGACCTAGTGGAATCATGGCTGCTGATGCTATTGTTACAGACTCTGGAGCATTGCATGTGGCTGGTGTTCCCATAGTAAACCCGTCAACTGTTGTTGTATGGGAAGTTACACCCGGCCCTGGAAATGGTTTCCAAGTCATCCCAAAAACAAGCGTGAACAATGAAGTCCCCCCCTCACTTAATCCTCCTTCTTGGGATGGTTTTGCACCACTGGCTGCATATCTGTTTAGCTGGCAGGAATATTTGTTATTAGAAGCAAAACAAGGCGTGAAAAAGACAGAACAGGATTACAGTGATATGGTAATACTTCATTGTTCTCCCGTTTCCAACTTCTCAGCATATGTAAGTCCTGAGGCTGCTGCTCAATCGGCAGCTACAACAACTTGGGGTTCTGGTGTCACTGCTGTTGCCTTTGATCCAACACGTGGTGGTTCCGTAATCTCTGTTGTGATAGTTGAAGGTATTTACTTTTATATTGACTCACATTGATCTTTTTATTCACCTTTACATGTTTGCTTAAATTTTCATCAGCTGGTGTGCCCACATTTAGACTGCTTTATGCTCGTTACATCCGCACAAACTTTCAGTAACATCTGTTCATTAGCTTCATTCATATGCATTCATTCTTTCAATAAAGACCTTTTTGGGGGATGGGAAGATCTGTGCTCTGGCTCACCTCAACATTGGCAACACAATAGAAAGAGAACACATTCCTTCAGGACGTGTGTTTATCCAAATGTAATGACTTTGACTCTCTGTGCAGGACAGTACATGTCCCCCTACGACCCTGATGAAGGTCCTTCAGTCACTGGCTGGAGAGTTCAACGTTGGGAATCATCTGTTGAGAATGTTGTGATCCATCAGATATTTGGGAATCCTAGCTCCAATTTTGGTGGCCAGGCACCTAAGCAAACAGTTTGGGTGAGTAAAGTGAATAAATGCATTCCAGCACCTAGTGAATTTAAATGTCCCGGAGGAGTGGCCATACCACCAATCCGTGGTGGAACTCTTGAATCTGGTGTTGAGAAAAGAGTCAGTTTTGATCCTTTTGATCTGCCTAGTGATATAAGAACACTTGCTCGGATAGTGTACTCTGCTCATGGCGGTGAGATTGCTGTTTCTTTTCTTCAAGGTGGGGTTCATGTTTTCTCTGGTGCAAACTTCGCAGTTGTTGATAGCTACCAGATTAATGTTGGCTCTGCCATTGCTGCTCCTGCATTCTCTTCTACCAGTTGCTGTTCAGCATCTGTTTGGCATGATGGTAGCAAGGATTGTACTATATTGAAAATTATACGGGTCCTTCCTCCTGTTCCTAGTAGTCAAGCAAAAGCAAACTCTGCAATGTGGGAGCGAGCTATTGCTGAGAGGTACGTTGAGTAGATAGTTCAAAGGTTGTTCCGTTGAGCATAATCTTACATATGCTGATTTAATTCGAGTCTGCCTATATTATATTGAGTGTGAATTGGTTTAGTTATTCTGCATGTAATGCCTCTGAAGCTTTTTAGTTCCGTGTAGGTTTTGGTGGAGTCTTTTGGTCGGAGTTGATTGGTGGGATGCAGTTGGCTGTACACAAAGTGCTGCAGAGGATGGCATTGGTAAGAGGGCTTAATTCCTCTATTTAGGTTGTAAAGTTATACTGTCCAGGTATACGGTAGCACATTAGTCTTGACAGGGGAACAAAACCATTCTCATGTAATTATGTCTCAGTGGCAGGATGCTGCAAATGTTGGCATGCTCGATAACTTATTAGTGTATGGGTCTGGAATTGAAACAAGTCATTCTGCACTCATCTCCAAAAAACCAAAACAAAAAGGAGAAAGAAATATCAGATTGATTCCCATTGTGTTTGTCCCACCAATCAGACCTATTTTCATTGTCATTAAAGGATTTGAATCAAACATCCTCTTAGGGGGCTTTTACTTTTGGATGATAGCTTAGATTTACAATAAATAGGATTGAGTATTTAAAGGATTACATGATCTAACAAGCTCAAAGTTGTTCAATTCGTTAAAAGTTTGTGATGATTAGCCTCTATTATTTTGTATATATCAAGCTATCACTTAAAGTAAACACCCCCTTCGCGTTCTCTTATGGCCTCATTTACTAAAAAGATTGATGCTGATAGCTGTTCACTCTCCTACTAATATGGATAGGACAATAATAATTGGAGTGAATAAACAAGAAGTGCATATGTGTCGGATACTTTATGTTCAACTATGGTTTTGCTTCTTGCTGATTGGTGTAAACTTAATGTTCCAGTATCGCTGAACAGTGTCATTGCTGTACTGGATGCTGATTTCCACTCCCTTCCTTCAACTCAACACAGGCAGCAGTATGGACCTGTATGTTAGTTGATGCTCATTTTCATTTTCTAGTTTGCAATGTATGATAGAATCTTTTTGGCATAGCGTACATCTGGAGACATGATTTCAGAACTTTCATAACATTTATCTGGAAAATGCAGAGTTTGGACAGAATAAAGTGTAGGCTGCTTGAAGGTACGAGTGCTCAAGAGGTTAGAGCCATGGTCCTTGACATGCAAGCAAGGTTGTTGCTGGACATGCTCGGTAAAGGAATTGAATCAGCTTTAATAAATCCTTCAGCTTTAGTGCAAGAACCTTGGCAAGCATCTGGTGAGACATTATCTAGTATTGATGCTGACGCAATGGCTGTTGATCCAGCACTTGTTCTCAGTATTCAGGTTTGTCTCTTTCGGGTTGCCTTATTTCCTGATATTTTGATATCTTTTGCATTTATAAAACCTTTCTTCTTAGAGAACATTTTGTGCATGTGCACCGACATTTATATGCTTTGGAGTTCCATTTATAGTGCCAACCTTAGTTACTGCGTGATGATTCAGGCTTATGTTGATGCGGTCCTTGATCTGGCTTCACACTTCATTACACGTTTGCGACGTTACGCAAGCTTCTGTCGTACACTGGCAAGTCATGCTGCTACCTCAGGTACAGGAGGAAGTCGTAATTTGGTGACAAGCCCTACCCAAAGTACTTCTGCTCCTGCAACAACTCAGGGTGAGTATACAATGTTAGTCCCAGATATGGTTACAAGATTCTGGTCTGGATAAAAGAATTTTACTGCCCTCAGCTCAAGCTTATTAAGTGGGCTTTCTCCTTTTTTATGTTATCCTGACCTTTGCAAAACCTTGCGGACTTCATCTTCAGCTCCACAAGGTGGAACCACAAGCTCCACAGGTAGTACTCAGATGCAAGCCTGGGTACAAGGCGCTATTGCAAAGATCAGTAGTACGAATGATACTGTTCCAAGCGCAGCTCCAAACCCCATAACTGGCCCTTCAACCTTTATGCCGATAAGTATCAATACGGGAACATTTCCAGGAACTCCAGCTGTCAGGCTCATTGGAGACTGCCATTTCCTTCACCGATTATGCCAACTTCTGCTATTTTGTTTTTTCTTTCGACGAACACAACTTCCCCGCTTTATTGGAGCTGCGCAAAGAAATAACGATTCATCGGTCCAAAAGCCTCAGATTGGTATGTTGAGCAAATCAGAAGAAACCAACTCAATAACTGCAAAACCTGCATCAGCTGCTATCAGATCGGAAGAAACACAGCCAAGAACTGGACAGGTAGGAAATGGTGCGAAGGCACCTGAAGAAGGTCCGACTAGCCGGTCAAGATTAGGTTCCGGTAATGCTGGTCAAGGATATACATTTGAGGAGGTAAAGTGGTCATATTCAAGACAGCGAGACGAATTAGAAACTCGTTTTATGCTTATTTGAGCTGTTTTTCTGTATTGTAAGAAGGGAAAAAGAAAAAATTACTTAATTTCAACATTGATACCTTACATGACACTTATATAGGTTCTTATGTTTCATCATGTTTATGCACCTGAGCCTGTTTAGACTACGAATCTAATCTTAGGTTCTCTTGTGTGCTTCAACTAACACGATCAATTATCTTTTGAATATACTTCTTAATGTAATATACAAGTAGCATGAAATTGTTATTCTAAACCTTTACTTGCTTCTTGTATTTAATATTTCCATTATTTGATAAAATAAAACAACCATTTGGAAAAGGACGTTCGTTACCAGAACTAAGCAAGTAATATTGTTTTATAAAATACCGATTTACTATTGCACTTGGAAATTGACAATGTTGTTGTCATCATTTTGGATACCCTCAGTTGTTTTGCTTATATCTTTGGTTTATATGATTTCCGTGCAGGTAAAAGTCCTTTTTCTTATTCTTATGGATCTCTGTCGAAGGACATCAGGGTTGCAACATCAACTGCCTCTTTCACAGGTTGGGAGCAGCAACATCCAGGTCCGCCTTCACTACATTGATGGAAACTATACAGTTTTACCAGAGGTTGTTGAAGCATCACTTGGCCCTCATATGCAGGTACAATAATGGTAGATGAAGTTATATACTTGGTTGATGTAACGCCCCCATCCCTTGCGAATAGGAGATGCTACCAAAAATATTCATTCATTTCATTTCTTTAATATTAATTTAAGTATAACATTTTTAATATATTGTAAGAAAATTATAAATAAATAAATTAAAAAGGTTTGGGGTAGTAGAGTTGATAACTTCTCATAGGATTTTTTTGTCTGCGGTGTTGGAGTCTGAGCACATTATGATCTCATTCCTTCCACTTATGTTCTTCTGCAGAATATGCCCCGGCCTAGAGGTGCAGATGCTGCAGGTCTTCTTCTTCGTGAGTTGGAACTCCATCCTCCGGCTGAAGAATGGCACAAGAGGAATATGTTTGGAGGACCCTGGTCAGACCGAGTTGGTACGAGTCTATCAGATGAGGGTACTAAATATAAGAGCTCAGTGAATTTGGCTGACCCAAGTTCATCTGATAATGTTGATGCTTACAATGGAACTCACACCCTGTGGCCAAGAAAGCGTAGGATGTCCGAACGAGATGCAGCTTTTGGATTGAATACCTCCGTGGGCCTGGGCGCCTACTACGGTATCATGGGATCCCGAAGAGATGTTGTAACAGCCGTCTGGAAAACAGGGCTTGAAGGAACTTGGTACAAGGTAGGCTCTTCTCATTTAGCATTAAATTCAACCTCTTGTGTTAATATCTTCATTTGCAGTTACTACAAAGAAGCTGCGACTTTTGTTTTCCCTTTGAAATGCAAGAAGCTGTCTTGATGAAAGTTCCATTATTTCCTATGATTAATTTAAGATAAACATGTATCATACTTGTAAAATATTTTATTTATGTGCTCCATAATATGTACATATTCAATTTTGATGCAGTGCATAAGATGCTTGCGGCAAACGTGTGCTTTTGCTTCACCTGGTTCTGCTACTCCCTCCAATCAGAACGAGAAAGAAACATGGTGGATCAGCCGCTGGTCGTATGGGTGCCCAATGTGCGGCGGAACATGGGTTCGGGTTGTGTAGATTAACACCTACCCCTCTGCTCCATTTCTGTATATAACACAACCGTATAATAGGAAACATACCGCATTCACCACAATATCAACTCTCTGTTAGAATAGTTTGTGAGTGTATAAATTACAAAACAATCTGTTTTCAGATCGAATTTTGAAACTCAATTCAGCATTAGTTTGAAGTTTAGAATTGGTGATGATAGTTAACATTCGTTTCGCCATGCAACCAAAAAAAAGACCTCGAAATTTGCTTCTCATTCTTAAAAGCAATAAAAATAACAGTTAATTTCTCCACAAACAAAACCAAATTTACATAAGGGGGACAGACGATTTATAAACAACATAACATGGATACAATCAACACCAAATTATTTAAAAAGTAGGAAAAAAAGAAAAAAGATTAATGATTTGATGGGTGCAACGTAAAAAGAATCAGCCCCAGGTTGACCAGTTAGCAGAACTCCCAACACGGGGCATGCTGTTAACCTTAGAATAGGCATCCACTGCGAAATACGATCCGCACATTGCCCCTTCGCTGTCGATTCTCGGCATCGCCTTCATCTTATGCATCGGGTGCTCGAAGCTTATCAATCCTCTATCGCTATGATACATGCATCCTGCATATTTTGGTTTCCATCACATTTTGGATTTCTGCAACCGAATTAAAGCTAGGCTAGATTAACACACATACCAGGTGGAAATGGAGCGTACGATTTTCTGCAGCTTGCTTTGATGAGGGCAACATTGTCCGAGATCATGACCGATCCATCAGCCGACACGCCCCAGAACAGATTCAACGCTTTATCAGCACCCTAAAAAACAACACACCATTCACCAATTCCTAAAATCATCAATTAAACAACACGACAATCGAGAATGCTTACGAGGGCGGCGAAGACAGTGTCATATTTGTGATCGTAGATGACAAAGGCGAAGCTGCCTTCGAGCTCTTTGAGGACCTGATGCGCCGGCATGGGGCTGCGGTCGCGGAGAGTCCGGTACGCCTCGATCACAAACAGCGCCTCATTTCCACACTTTGTCAGCCCGTACTGCTTGTTCAGCAGGCACAGGTTCTTCAGATCCCCCATGAAAATGCAGTACACATCATCCACCCCCGAGAACAAACTGCAATCATCACGTTGTAATTCAAATGGACAATCATTCATTTGCAATTGCTTTTGCGTAAATTTACCTTCGATGGGGGGTAAGCTGAGGGGAGGCATGGGCCAGGACGGCCTTGTCTACGAACTGGACGGAGAAGCCATTTTTGGGGTTCGAATCTAAGAAATCCTTGAGAGTATCATCTGGAGTCTTGGATCTCACGGAAGCCGTCGATGGGGCTGGGCTGTGTAGCTCTCGCGGTGGATCAATCACGCCGTTCCTGAATATACTCAACATTTTTACTAATTTAATCTAGGCGGAAAATGTGAAATGGGTATAAATAAAAGCAGATGAATGAATGAATGCAGAGGGCGATGGCAAATGCATGAATGGATATGAGGAATTTGAGTTTTTATAGACGTTAGTAGAAGCGGAAAAGTTGGTGGCCATGTTATCCAAAACGACAAAATGGGAAATCTTTTGGTGTTTAAATCCATGAAATAAAACTGTGGTGGAAATGATGAATTAGGAGTTGTTAAGCAAGGAAAATAGTGGGAGCTTAATTTATTGCCAGGGATGAAGAGGTGCTAAAGATGCTAATTACTAATTTGGCCATCTCCAAACCAACGCTTTACTTTGCAGTATTATATTCTGCAAGTTTTTATACTCTATTTTTCTTTACATTTTCGTTGATGTTAATTAAATGTGTGAAATTAAATAAAAAAAAGTGACATGAGTAGGTGTTTTATGATATTATTTTATACATTTATGAATTTACATATAATTAAAATAACGTTGTTTTCATTATCACATCAAATTTGATTTTGCCACATCGGATTCCAGGGAGAATTTTAATTTCATGAGAAATTCTAAACAAATCAATAATGTGTGTATTAATTTACAACCAAAAGACGTTTTGGATTTAGAGTTTAAAATTAACGAGGACCATTTGTAAGGATGAATTGTAAAGTAAGTTTATAATATAAAGTAAGTGATGATCACTTGTTTCTGAGTGTAAAGTAGATTGAACACGAAAATTAAGAAGAGTTAGTAGCTCTAATTATTTTTATTTTTAAAAAGTGTTAGTATTATATATAGGACAAATTAAAAAAGAAAATTATGCCATTATAAGTGTTGTTATGTCTTTATGCCAATTTGAGTGTTTTATCTCAGTACTATATATACTTGGGATCTGTAATCTGTAACCCTAACAGCATAATAAAATATGTTCTCCTCTTTGTCAAATAATAAAATATGTTCTCCTCTTTGTCAAATTGGTGAATCACGTAAACCTGTGTCTTCTTTACGTTTTTTATTTGGTTGTGCTTTTTAATCTTTTTCGTCACAACAATAAGTGAGACAAAAAGAATATAAATGTATAATATTGTTCATTTTCTGAAGTAGAGTTTAATCCACATTGTTCCCATTTTCTCTAAAAAAGAAAAGAAAAAAAAACAATATAATCAAAGGAATCTACCTCAAATCCTCCCTAGGCCCAATTTAATATATGTGAAAAGCCCGGCCCAGGCCCAGACCTCGGTTTGGGCGGGCCAGCCAGTTGACAACTCTCCCGTTAATGACCAAACCTGCTAATTTATTTCTTTGTTTTGGACGCGGCTAATTTTTTTTCTTAATAGTCAAATAAAATATTACTCCTTAATTTATTATCTTCAAAAGCACGCTTTAGATTCTTCTAGAATAGCATGCAAGTAATCACAAATCTTCAAATACGATTCGCACTAAATATCCAAAATTTCAACCAGCGTGCCAATTTTTCCTTAATAATTTTGTATAACCTCTTGCCTTTGACCACAGAAACGGAACGGCTTGCTATTGGTCAATAAAACATCTCAACGCGTAATTAAGAAGAACAAAAAGGTGACGCAATTAAAAAAACGGAAAAGCTAAATGGACACCGAGTGTTCATGACACTCGGTCAAAACCGGAGTTTTTGCACTTAGCCAAAGTGGGTCTGTTTTTTAGTGAATTAGTTATTTACTGATTTATCCTTATTAAGTACTACTATTTTATTGTTAATCTAAATCCGAACTTAGTTTGTTTTCGTTTAGTTTGATTCTTTTTCCGTTTAGTTTGTTTCCTTCTTTTTCTTTCATTTTGTTTCCTTTTTTTCGTTTATTTTGTTTTCTTATTTTTATGTTTTTATTTCAGAAGCTTTTCTTAATTATATAATTCGAAAATTATATAAATCAAATTTGAATTTTATTTCTGGAATTCTTTTGATTATTTGTTTCTTGATAAAATAATCTTATATTTGTTTCCAGTTTTTTCTTTCCAAAATTAATACTCCTTATTTATTTTTATTCGAAAATTATGTTTTATTTATTTGTTTACTCTAATTTTATGAAGATCCTAAAAGTAATCCTATTTTTGTTCCTACATATTATTTTTCTATTGTTTCGAAAATATATTTTTTTTCTTTAATTTTGTATTTTTATATTCTAAAATTTTGTTTTTTTCTTTTCCGAAGATTTATTATTTTGGTTTATCGGAAATTATGTTATTTTATTTCTTTCCACTAATTTGGATATTCTTCTAAAAATAATCCTAGATTTGTTTCCATTAAGAGAATGAAATAATATAGTGTGAGTAATGAGAAAAAATAAAATAAAATGAATCGTAAGCATGAGATTTTGCTTGTAAAATTATAACATATAGTTTATTAAAAGCGATACAATGATAAGAAAATGAACTAATATAGTTTGAAGTTGTATTAGTGAATTGAAATAAACTCAATAATAATAATAATAAGAATGATTAAACTCAATGAAATAAAGTTGAATTAATGAATTGGAATAACTTAGTGAAGTTGGAAAAATAATATTAAAAAATGAATCATACGATGGTATTTTGCTCGGAGAATCATATATATTATAAATATATTATAAATGAAGGAATATATATGTGGGCAATATGAATGTTTAAAATTTGAAAATAATATTTTCGTACGATTGGAAATCGCTCGCAAAACTATTTAACATATATTTGGATGAGAAACAATGTATTATACGATGATATTTTGCAATTTATTGAAAATAATTTGTGAATTTGAAAAAAAATTACTAAAAAACCATGAATCATATGATTGGATTCGGTCGCAAAACTATTTAAGGAATACTTTGTTTGAATGTATTATAATAAAGTATTAAATGTAATATAATTATAACAAAATGAATATAGTATTGTATGAGTAACGAAGTCAAAAATAATTATAGTCAATGAAGTAAAGTAGAATTAATTATTTGAAATTAATTACTGAATTTGTAAAAAAAAATATTGTAATATTATGTGGATAACAATAAATTAAAATACAAAGAAAATTGAATATAATATATATGCATATTTTGGCTGACTGAACTGAAAAAATAGCAGCCCATTTGTCTCTTATTTTCGGTCCAAATCGCACCTCACCTACTTCCCATATCAGAAATTAATTGAGCCTCTTCAATAAACCCAAACCCCAAAACACGCCTCACCCAATCCCATTCTACTCCTCACCAAATTGTCGTCGTCTTCCTCACAATCTACCAAAAACCCTCGATCCAAAAATATATATATATATATATATATATATATATATATATATATGTGAATATATGTTTGCTATATATCATAAAGATATTCATTTTATATAATTGAAATATAAGTTAAGTTGGAAGCAAAAATAAAGTATAGTCAATCGTACGCAGTGATTTTGCTCGGAAAACTATATAACATACACTTTATTAAAAGCGATATAATAATAACAAAATGAACTACTATAGGGTGAGTAATGAAAAATAAATTTTTTAAGTGAATCATGCGATGAGATTTTGCTCGAAAAACTATATTACATATACTTTATTGGAATATATTATAATAAAGTATTATAATTGATATGATGTTAACAAAATGAACCATTATTGTGTGACTAACGATGTGGCCTTAGTTATTGTAAAACTATGAAATAAAGTTTAATTAATTAGTGAAGTTGTAATAAAAAATGAATTTTATAAGATATATATAATGCATGAATATTTATGTTGGGGAAACCATTGAAGTTGTACAAGCACAAAAAAAAATGCCTAGAATACATTATAAATGAATAAATATATTACAAAATGAAATTATGTGACAACTTATTATGGAGGTACAATATTAAAATTGTGAAATTGGGAAAAATTTAGATTAATATAAGCGTTAGTATAATATCATAATGAATTAGTGAAGTTGAAATAAAAAGTATACTCCATTAAATAGAGTTGAATTAATTAATTGAAGTAAATTGGTGAAATTGAGAAAAATAAATAAAATAAAATGAATCATATGCAGGGATATCACTCGAAAAACTATATAACATATACTTGAATGAAAAACAATGTATTATTGTAAATAATTAAACGTGATATGTCAATAAGACAATGAACTGCTATGGTGTATGTAACGAAGTCGATATAACTATTCGTTATAAAATTATGAGTTATTAATTATTTTAAGTTAAATTAGTGAATATAATATATAAATAAATAAAATAAAGTTAAATGATTCATACGATTGGATTTCGCTCGCGCACTATTTAACATATACTTGAATGAGAAACAAGTTTATATAGTAAGTATTAAACACGATATATGCCCTTAATACGATGAACTGCTATAGTATACTTAACGAAGTCAATATAATTATTCGTTATAAAATTAAAATGCAGTTAGTTAATTAATTTAAATTAAATTATTGAATATAATATAAAAATACACACACACACACACACACACACACACACACATATATATATATATATATATATATATATATATATATATATGGATTTTTCATTCTTTTGTGAAGATTTGATTTTTGATTTTTGATTTTAGATTTTATTCATGAAAAATAAATCATAAATATAAAAGTGGTGAATATCAAATTTTAAGGATGATAAAAATCATTCAGAATGTTATACGAAATTCGATCACACTTTTTAACAAACATTCAAATAGTGGATTCAAGTATTAATATTACTTACTTATTAATGGGAAAAAAAATCATAATTTTCAAAAAAATAAAAACATAATTTCCAAAAATATAAATAATAAAAATTTCGGAAAAAATCTTTAAATATTTTATGAGAATCTCTAAAATAGTGGATTCAAATATAGGATAATTTTGTGGAGAATGAGAATATCTAAATTAGTGGAAACAAATCTATGATTAGTTTTAGAAGAATCACCAAATTATTTGAAACAAATAAAGATAACATAATTTCCAAATTAAAAAAAAATCAAATAAAAACTAACATAATTTTCAAATATAAAAAACATAATAACAAAATTTTCTAAAGAAATAAATAAATAATCTTAAAAAAATATTAATTAAAAAAAAACAATAGCTACAAACAAATCTAGGATTTTTTTAACAAAAAACCATGAATTATTGGTAACAAATCAATAATAAAATTTTAAATAATAAGTTAAACAATTTTCGGAATAAATAATCATATAAACCTCAAATATATGATTTACATAATTTTCATAACTAAATAACTGAAAAATAAGTAAAAGAAAAACCAAAAAAAAAAGAGAAAAAAAAGGAAACAAAAAAGAACGTAAAAAAAGGAAACAAAAATAACCGAAAAAAAGGAAACAAAAAAAAAACAACAAAAAACATTAAATAATATGAGGGGTTAATTAGTAAATACAAAAATTCCTCTAAATCGGCCCATTTGGGTTAAATGCAAAAAAACCGATTTTATGTAGGTGTTCAGGACACCAGGTGTCCATTTATCATCACCCAAAAAACTTAAAAAAAAATGCACTTTATATACATGTACTATTATGTATATAAAAGGATTGCCGCATTTCATGACTAATAAATACTTGTGGGGCACTCGGCATATTATTTTACTTGATCTAAAAATAAATACTGCATATTTTACCTGCTTTCTCAAAAATAAAAATCATTTTTACTTGTGGGGCACTCGGCAAAATATCTTGCCAACATTAATTTATTTGGTGTAACATTGAATTCTTGGGATGATTCCAGAGATGGTCCTAGGCTCTTAGCTAACTTAATTGGCATTTATTGTAGTATTTTTTTTTTATCTAAAACATGATATCACAAATATAGAAAGACAAAATTGTTCTTTTATGTGGAACACTTTCCAAAATTCCTAGAATCTTTCTTAAAATTACGTTCAGGTTAAATAATTCGACTGAAAATATATTTAGATTATGAGTTTTTTCAGTTTTATCAGATGTTTGATATTGGCAAGTATTTCTTCAGTTTGATTGTATGTACATTACTGAATTTTTAATAAATTATCATTTTGCAAACAAAAATCTTTATTAAAATATACTCCATCCGTCCATGAAAGAACTTTCTAGGAGGGAGTGTCACGGGTTTTAAGAAAAAATATTATTGAGTGTATTGAGAGTGAATAAAAGGTAGTTGAGTGTATTAATTGGGAGTGGTGGAAATGTGTTATAATTAATATTGGGAGTTGTGAAAAGTGAAAAGTAAGAGGATTATTAGTGGTGGGGTATAGTCCAAAAATAAGTAAGAAGTTCTTTTGTGGACGTCCCAAAAATGAAAGATAGGAAGTTCTTTCGTGGACGGAGGGAGTATTACTCAACTATTAATTTTTTTTCATTTCACATATTTACTCATTTTCCATCATGATGACATGTCATAGATATGATCGTTTGGCATGAATATCTTTGCGTAGCAGCGTAACATATATATGATCGTGTGAAAAAAAATAGAACTGGCGTCGTATTGTATAATTTGATGAAAACGACGTCGTTTTAGGTCATTTGAATAAGAAAAAATAAATAGTTGAATAATGGATAATTATGCAAAAAAAAATAATACTAGTTAAATAATTTTAATAAATATTTTAAAGTTCATCTGCAAAATAAGAATTTATTGAAAATTCATTAATTTATATGCAGTTACCTCATTTTCTTTTACTGCTTTGTATCATTCGCTTGTCTAATTCAATTTATGCACTAGATGTTGAGTATTGTAAATAATTTAATGCCAAATATAGTTTAAAACTTTTTTTACTTAGCGAATAAATACAGTGCTACTTGGTATATGATCAGTCAATTATTTTTCCCTCTATGACTGTGCTAAATTTAAATTCATTTCCTATTTTCCTGAAAAAATACCGATCACTCATTATTGAATAGCACTAATTTATAATTGACTTGTCTATTTTCAGGCATATTCGTGAGCCATATATAAGAATATTACTAGCTCGATAATATTATTCTAATTGTATTTTATTTACAAAAAAAAATCAAATAAAAAAAATATTGTTTTGTAATAGTCATATTTCTTTGCAAAATACTAGTACTCTCGCGTTTAGTCATACAATTTCGTAAGACCTAATTTGCGACCACTACTTGAAAGTTGAAACAAGTCAAAACAACTGAATCAGAATCACCGTGTATTCTTTAGGTTAAAGAATATAGAGAATAAATAATACTAATAAATCGAACCCAAATGTATTGCAACTTAAATTAATATCTTTAGATTTTTTGTTACACTGTAAATTTCATATCTGATTTACATGGCTGCTGGGAGCGGTTGAAACTCTTACACATCAACCATGCTACAATAGTACTTTTTTTTATGACAACATTTTTTATATACAACAATGTTTTTATAATTATATTATTTATATATTATAATATTACTTTTACATATAATAGAAAATTTAAAAACTTTCATAATAGTAAGAACAGCGAGCTACAGTTAATTAAAATGCGGAAACGTCTAAACCATTTATTGTTTGGGGTGATGCTATTTGGATCAATGTTGATCCGTATCAAATACAATAAATAATTTTCAACATAAAAAGATATTTTTAGCCTTTGTATATTTTAATATATGAAAATTGGTAAACTTTTACTAGGGGTATTTAAAGTAGAACACATTTTTCTTCTTAATATCGTGACTGCTTTATCGTTATTGATTCGGATCAATTTGATCCAAATAGATTTATCCTTATTTTTTGTATTTAGTAGTCAAGACAAAATCTGAGAATTTAATTATCCAAAGAGGATTTATTATGTTGGCAGGATTGGAGTGCACCGACCTGGAAGGTAGAAAGTCGTATCACAATGCCGTGCTTATCTTTGCTATTTCCAAATTGGTACGATTGAGACGCAGCCACCATAGAAGTTCGTATACGAGATCGTGTTCGAATCATTTGCCTTAAATTTTTTGTCATGATATAAAATTCATATTAAAATTACAAAATTAACATAATATAATATAGGATAAATCTATACGGATCAAATTGATCCGGATCAATAGGGGTAAAAAAGTCAAAAAAAAATTACTGAAAATGTGTTTTACCTTAAATGTCCCTTATAAAAGTTTATTATTTTAGAATACTAAATTTAATATATTGTGAATATAAAGTGAATGTCTTTTCATTTTTCTAGGCCATAAATTAAATTCATGAACATAAAATTAAATGTTTAATCTCCTTAAATCTATGCACTTAAATGAATTCATTGAACATATATAGGATACATAATGCGTTGCTATGTAAAAAATGAACATTTCATTTTTTTTATATAAGAAATTAAACATTTCATTTCATTGAAGCCATACATAATTTGTAGCATTTTTTATTTAAGAAAATAATTAGTTTGGTACGTATAAATAACTTGTTTTTAATATCTTTTTATGTTTTATTTGACATTTTTGTTTTTGTAACATTTTTTTATTTAAACACCCCTAATCACTATAAAACGTATTTCAATTTAAAATTTTAAATATTTATATATTATTATTATTATGATGATATCGGATAATATATCTAAATTAAAATTCTTTACATAAATCATTAATGAGTTATGTATTTATCAAGTATTGTGTACTTTTCAACATCATCTTGATTTTATTATTTTCCATGAGATCATAATTATTCGAAACACAACCAACAATATAAAAAGTCATAAAATGTAATATAATTTATATTATAATTTAGGATTGCATATATGTATATGTATATCACGTACTTAATAAAATTTGAATATTTTCTACAAGTAATTTTTTTTTAATATGACAAAAAATTTGTGTGCGGTTGAGCCTATTGTAATCTCCAATGAAATCATGAATAATTACGAAGAATTTGAGTTTACTAATTTTAATGTGTGTGAGATTGAGCCTATCGTAGATCTTGATGATCTAACGGGTGAAAATAGTTTCTATTTTATATTCTAAAAGGTATTTTTATTTTAGTCCACCCATATATATATATATACTACGAGCACCTCTTAAAATAAAAAATAACAACTAGAAAAAATGTATGAATTTTATGTAGAACTCGTATGAATTCGCTGTATAAAGGTATGAATTGTGAAAAATAAATTTTTGTTACTTTTTTTGGGATTCGAACTCAGGACCATGAATTCATCCAACAGGATGATGAATCAACCGTAGATCTTGATGATCTAAGGGCTGAAAATTATTCTTATTTTATATCTTAAGAAATGTACTTATTTCAGTCATCCCCTACATACACACACACACACACAGATATATATATATATATATATATATATATATATATATATATATTCTTGTAAATAAATCATATCATATATATATATATGAAAACTCAACCACTTACATAAATAGTAACATATTGCCTAAGTTTATAATATTATGAAAATTTATATTGGTAATATATATGATTAAAATAGACTTTAAATGAAATAATAACATATTTTTATATTAAATGATCACACATGTTCAGTAAATGTAAATAAAATATTTAGTAAGTATATGTATTAGAGATTTAACAAATGGTGGTGATAATGATTGTTATGCATCTATTGATCTCCTTTAGTGCACATTGGTAGGGGTGAGCAAAATCGGACCAAAACCGACGGACCGGACCGAATCGATCAGTTTTTTCGGTCCGGGTCAGTTTTGGTCCATGTATTGGTCCGGTCCGATCCTATTTTCTTGGACCGAAAATATTTCGGTTCGGTCCCGGTCCTGGGGAGGCTAAAACTGACGAAAATCGGACCGAACCGAATATATATATTTTTAATATATATTTAATATTTTTATTAATATTATTAATATTTTTATTAATTTCTAATATTTTTATTAATATAATATTTTTTATTAATTTTTAATATTTTTATTAATTTCTAATGTTTTTATTAATATTTTTATTAATTTTTAATATTTTAAAAATTGTCGATTTTGGACTGAACTGGACCGAGAACCGATGGCGGTTTCGGTCCGATTTTGGTTCGGTCCTAGGATTTCAGTTGGTCCGGTTCGGTACAAAAAATATTGAAAATTCGGTCCTCGATTTCGTCGGTTCGGTCCGGACCGACTGCTCACCCCTACACATTGGCATTGCTTAATGCATCTAAAGTTTCAATAATAGACATCATTTCAAACATTTACCCGTCCTATTCTAACAACATCTGCGATCATTTTTATTTTGATAGAACGAGCAATAATTGTTCCTACCCGTTTCTTGTATAACATAAAATTTTATCATCTATATAATATTAATAAATAATTTAAATATAAAAATACTTTAAAATAATATTTATTGTTAAAAGAATATTGTCTCTCGTGCATCGCACGGGAGCAAAACTCGTATGATAAGAAAACGCAATTCAACTGATAAAATGGTTCCTATCTTACTTCAATTCATGATCGAATAATATGGTTCCTATCTATGTTGCATAGGTACGGGGGTGCGGATGCAGGGGCGATACGATACGAGTACGGGGATACGGATTTTTAAAAATTATAGGGTGCGATTCGGCAAGGATACATTTAATTATTAAAATTTTATGATATATAATGCTTATAAACTATATACAATTTAAATTTTCTTAAATTAATTCTATGTAATTTATATTTTATTTTACCCAAAAGCTAAGCATTTTCAATTATAGTATAAGTTAATTGAGCAACAATATAACGATTCAAATATTATTAGTCGAATATATAAGTTATAACTGAAAATAAAATTATCAAAATAACCTTGTATAGGCCTTTCGTGCACAAGATACGTGAATTTCGCCTATGGAATTTGTGAATCCGGTTTATTTTTATAAATTGTTTTAAAAGATACGCCACGTGGCGAATCGGGTGCGAATCCGAGAGAATCGCACCCTAAAAGAATCCGATTCGCCGTACATGCTGATTTTTGAAGAATCCGTGCATCATAGGTTCCTATCTTACTTCAATTGACACTTGATTTGATTTTTAAAAAATTAAAAAATTTAGAAATTAATTATTAAATAAAGTATATTATATTTTCGACAAATTGTATTAATAAAAAAATATAAAACTAAGACAATCACTATATATATTTGTTCTTTAAAAAAATTGTATATAAATGATAATGAAACGCAGTTCAATTGATAAGACGCTTCTCAAACAATCTTAAAGTCAGTGGATTGACTCATGTGTGCATATGTTTTTGAAATTTAAAAAAATGTATATATGCAAGGACGATGTACGAAATCGTAAACCCTCTACCCTTGATAAAATATTGAACTCTTTGTTTATGGTTAATAAATATTAAAAATTATGAATTAATTATATTTAATAAAGTATAGTTTATTTTCATGAAGTTACGATACTGAAAACTACCAAAGTAATACAATCAATGTAGTTAAGTCATTTTTTCGTATATATTAAGAAATAACTTTTTAATGCATTAAGATATCCACAAAAAAGCATCAAAAATACACAGTACATTTTTAAATTATGTTGGCGATCACTAAAGCTAAGTTGTTATTCATATATATTAGTGAGCAAGAAAAATATATACTTCAATTGTAGCAATTGGACAAGAGGTGACAATTTGATTTACATGTATTTATTTTTATTTAATAAAATTTTCGACTCTTTATTTTTAGTTAATAAATATAAAAATTTAGAAATTAATTATATTTAATACAATATAATTTATTTTCGACAAATCAAGATAATAAAAAAAAATACAATTATGAAATTGTTTATCTTTATCAATCAAATGCCAACGAAAAACTTTAGCTTAAAATGTATTCATTGAATTGAGTCTTTACATTTTTCCATCCTAAATTTATAAATTAATTATATTTAATACAATTTAATTTACGAATGAGTATATTTAAATCACTTTACATATTATATTTAAATCACTTTACAACTTTAGTATACTTACTTTGATATCTATGTTTTTATGTTTTGTTTGATATATTTTTTTTTGTAATATTTTTTTATTTAAATAAAGGGTGTGTTTACATAAAAGAAAAGCATACATAACGAAAATAAAAGTAAAGAAACACTTATGGAAAATAAAAGTATAGAAAAGCATGTTAACAACAAAAAAAAATTGTCAAGATTTATGCATGATCGAGTAATTAAATAGATTCATGTTTGTTTACAAAATATATTATAAATTAGTCAAACTTCTCATTGAAAATACAAAAGTATTTATTGAAAATAATGTTCCAATAATATATATACATATTTAATTAATATATTAAAATTATAAAATGATAAATACATAAAGGGTAAATATGTCTTTTTATGTTGAACATTAATTAATTTTTGGATTTGATCCGGATCAAATTGATCCAAATAGCAAGGTCCTATAATATAATAATCAAAATTTGTTATAAAAATTTGAAGTTTCAAAAAGAATCTATGCAATAATCGGTTCTGATTAGATATAATAAACCTTAACTAATCATAAGAAAACAAAATTGAAGTGAAAACTAAAAATAAAATAAATAAAATAAAATAAAATAGTGAGACACAAATGTGACAGCAGCGATGGATAATGGCTCTGAAATGGGTGGATTGTCGTACGGTTTAGCATATTCGAAAAATCCATCTTATATTCTTTTCACAACTGTTGAGATTAATTAACGAATGTAATTTTTTTTGGACCCATTAATCAACGAATGTAATTTTTTTTGGACCCATTAATCAACGAAAGTATTAATTGAATGATACTCAAATAAAAATTCATTTGAATTGTGTCCCCACCGAATATAGGCTGATCTTGAACTTCGGTGAGTGACCTTTAACAGTTTAACGTACAAAATTGTCGGTCAATGTTTTCTTTTTCTTTTGATTTTAAAAATTTCTAGTACTTTTCAGAAAGTTTGTTATCTGCTGGAATAAAACATTTAATTTTAAACTTAATTAAATTTCAATCTTAAGTTATTAGCAGGATCGGCAGTAGATTATCATCATTACTATGGAAATACTATTTTGGATTGATTGCAAAAAGAGATGCGTAAAATTCGAATCAATTTGCATTATTTTAACAAATGTTAGTTTCCACAATTGTTCACGAACTTTTCAGGTAATCAACACGTTAATTGGTAATTCGAAAAATCAGAGGTGATTGGATTGCAGAGCTTCGACAATGTGTGGATTCCACATCATATTGAAAAGTTGATTTAAAAGACACAAACTTTGGCTAAGTTCAATTTTTTTTTTAACAATATTAGAATTTTGGAAATTTTCAAAAATTTGGTTACGAGTTTCCGACCATCAATTAATCTTGTCCGTCCCATTTTGATTATTCAAGCACGATTTTGGGCAAAAATGGTTTAACTTTGGGGTATTTGGTTAAACTTATTTTAAAGAGCTTATAAAATATAAAATTTTAAGAGTTTATAAGATGTAAGAGTGTTTGAATAATTGAGCTTATAAATTAAAAAGTGAATTGTGAAATAAAAAGAGAAAATCCTAATTAATTAGAGAGAGAAATATGAAGATAAATGAAAGTTGAAATGGTACGTAATTGAAATAACAAACCATGTATGATTATTACTACTAATACTAATAATTTAATAAAATAAATTGGGGAAGAATTTATTTCTAGGGAGCTTATCTTAAAAGAACTTATAAAAAAATGGCGATCAAGTTCACAACATTCGACAAATCAGGCTGCAAAGTTAAAACTATCGGTGCCTACTTCATGTTGCCTCTGATAGCATCGTCTTTATAGATTATCTGGGTTGGTTGAAAGAGAAATATGATCGAATCATAAATAAATAGACATTTGTCAAGTATTCGTTTAGTCTTAAAACACGTGTCAACTATCCATGAGAAAAGAGCGAAGTGTAACTTAGTTTAGTAATAAAAAAAAATCAAGAGGATTGAGATAAATACAATAGGTATTGTTATACTATATTCATGAACAATTACATTTCTAGAAAAAACGTAAGTCATTGATGTCAAAAATTTCGAGCTAGGAACAATAGCTAAACGTTAATACATGCATTAAACTGGTCATTTAAAGCAAAGTTAGCTACTTGCACTCAAATTCATCCATTAATTAGTTTCAAATCTCATTCAAGACTTAATAAAATTGGTTAAACGCCATTCTTTTTTAGATCTAGTACGAATCGAGTCTGACTTCTATTACCTAATATCTAATACGACTGGTAAATATAGTATAATCAATACTAGCAATAGCTATCTTTCTAGGATGTATTTATTACTAATTAAATAAGACAAACGAGTTTAGAGAAAAAGAATTCCCAATAAATTTATAGAATTAAATATATGGCACGACCCTTAGTCCACGAAATTAAATTTTGCATTGCAAATCTTGCTCCATAAAACCATATGTCACGTTGTTGGGTATTTTGTTAATTTAATTCACAAGCTTTACCAATATGTTACGTGGGCCCCATAAAAAATCTCGGGATCTCTCGAGGGCTCCACCTCCACCCCTTCAACACATGCTTCTAGTTATTATTGTTACAGAAGATTCATCATATTATATTATTTTATATACTCTCTCCGTCCACAATTTAATGCCCTACTTACCTTTAAAAATCTGTCCATAGTTTAATGTTATATTCTTCTTTTTGTATCCTTTTACTCTTCTTCTCTTCTTATATTTATTACCCTTTGCCACTAATGGACCCACCTTAAAACACATTTATCATTTTTATATTTTATATGTACTACACTTTATCACTAGTGGACCCACTCACAATACCTTTATCACTTTAGTCAACTATCTTTATCACTTTAGTCAAGTACCCTTATATTTCATCCACATCACCTTTTTCAGCTTTATTAGTCTCTGTGACCACACCAAAGGGGGCATTAAATCGTGGACGGAGGGAGTAATATACTAATCTAAATAAGTTCTCTTTTATATGTTTAGTAGCGATGCCAATTTACCTCGAAATTTGTGTGTTGTTTGAATAGATAGATAATTTGATAGAATTGGGATTGAAATTTTTTAATTTAAAATAATTACAATTCAAATAATTTGATAGGGTTAGCCTGATAATAATTCGAGCCCAATAGGATTGATCCGAAAATGAGTGAATTGACAAACTCAATTGGAAAAAAAAAATCATTGTTTAATTTTCAAAATTCATTTCTAAACATTTAAAAGTGAGTAAAAATAAGATTTTATATTCAGATGTTTGTAAAATATTTTTTAATTCAATATTCGAAAGTTAATTATACTTACCATTTCATTCTCTATGTATTTATTTTAACCTTTAAAATAAAATATTTAAATGTAAAAATTAAAAAATAATACTCCCTCCGTTCCGTAAGAGTGTATCACATTTTCCATTTTCGCCTGTCCCATAAGAGTGTATCACTTTCATTTTGGGACATGACCCCACTTTATCTTTTTAATCACAACCACTCATTTCTACATAACCCCACAACCAATTCAACCACAACCAATCATTTCCACTCAACACTTTATCTATCAACTTTTTTCTTAAAACCCGCACCATCCTTTATGTGATACACTCTTATGGGACGGAAGGAGTAATTATTTAGAAAAATATGTATATCCTTATTTCTCCTAGAGTTACTGATGAATGATACTCAAGTAATGTGAGTATTCGTTGTTGCCTTCAGGTTTGACTTTTTTAAGATTATATTTTTTATCTTTCAGAACTGACAATGGTGTTCAGATCAGATCAATCTTCGAGTTTGCTCGGTATTCTTGTGTTTTTGGCTTCGGGTTTGACTTCTTTCTTTCTTCATACTCGTCGCAGCTCTGCCAAATTATATTACTGATCAACTTTGCAGAACCTAGATTTGTAGTCTCTTTAGATAAGCGTGGTTTTAGACTTGCAACAATATAAAAAATTATACGAATATAATATATTATTTACAGTCACGCATGAACTTATATATTTAAACTTTAAATGAGCTTACTATATCTTATTTGAACTTTTCTTATAAAAAAGAAATCCCTAATTCCATCCTCATCAACATTCCCACACTTAAAGTTTCATGTTTGTGATTCATGGTTTTTCTTATTATCTCTAGAAAATAATTAAAATAAGTCATAGGATTGATTAAATAAACGCACGAGATCGTGTCTAAGATCTCACTAAAAATACCGAGCGCTCCAATGATCACTCGGTATTTTTAGTGAGATCTTAGACACGATCTCGTGCGTTTATTTAATCAACCATATGACTGATATTGTACCTAGTGGGCGAATTATTTTCTCACGGTTCGAATCTTAGAGGGAGCGAAATATTTTAAATTTCGTTATTCATCAATATATACTGTCTTGTTCATCAATATATATGTCTTAATTATTCATTGAAAAATAAGAGTCTCAATGTCTTTACGAAAAACAAGGTGGTAATTATAATTATACATACCGAATCTTTTTTGTGTTCGTTGGACTGATGATTTCTATTTTGATTTTTTCTCTTTCTTATTTGGTAGTTGTTAAATTCAATACAAAATACCATTTCATGATCATGTTCAATTTATTTATCCACCACCATTGATAAAAGAGATATAGCTTCGTATCGGATCCATTCATCTATTCACCGTGGGTATTTAATTAATTTATGCTGATGTTTATTGCATGAGAAGCACGTTATTTGTAATTCAAAGTAATAGTTTAATTGGTTTTATTTTTTCGGGATAATGGAGCTTTGGTATGTCCTAGAGACGAAAATAAATTCAAGAAATACCAGTACTGAATTATGGTCTTCGAGTCATTTTACATAAAACGATCTTACTAATTTTGACTTCTTTGAATATATACTTATTTTGAAACAATTTGGAGCAACTTTTACTACTTAACTCAGTCATTTTACATAAAATGATCTTACTAAATTTGACTTCTTTGAATATATACTTATTTTGAAAATATTTGGAGTAACTTTTACTACTCAACTCCTACTTTTTTTTTAAAAAAATTAGCTCTTGTCAAGATACAGATGTTTTTCCAATTTAAGACTTTAAGTAAATAACACACACCTATAAAACTTCTATCATTTTTATCCCTTGTATATAACCTTCTCTACAATCCGAAGCAATACACACACACAAATCACTAAGGATGCCAATATATCTCAAAATTTGTGGATTAACTTAAATAAATCGACAAAGCTATCTAGAAATATGTGGATTGACTTAAATAAATCGATAATTCGAGAGGGTTAGAGTTGAAAATTTATAATTCAAAATTTTTATAAGAAAACGATCTCGCATGACTCAGTTGCCAAGTAAACTGTCGTGTTTAAAGTTTTATTTGACGGACTTACGTATCTTCCATATGTGAGTTTAGCTCTGAGCATTTTTCCATGAGTGAGGTATGGGTCGTTGCACTGAGTAAACCCATTGATCCGTATAATTATCGTTAATTAAACTTATACAAATTTTACCCACTACACCATCCACATCACACTTATCGTGAATCGAAGGGAGTATCATATTAATAGATTAAAAAAATCCATCATTTAAACTTATTTAATCATCTAAGCCTCGATTAAAAAAAATCTAATCCTTCAAATATCCCCTTATTTATTTTATTCATGTATCATATTACACTGTATAAACGTCACAAATATTTTATAATTTCGTGATCTCGCTATATTAGGAGTAAGTCCTAGTATAGCAAGATGCACAAAATTATAGTAAAAATATTTTTATAAAATAAGATAGAAATAATAAATTACAGTAAAAATATTGTTATAAAATAAGATTATAAAAAAAATTCGATTAAAAAGATCACAAAAAGTCGATATGCTCTAAGCCACTAAAACTTATTTTTGTAATTTTTAAGTTATTTAAAAACTTATAAATTAGTCAAACACCCCTTAAATAAAATTTAGACATTTTAAATAAGTTGAAATATAATTTGACTAGCGTGGTCCCACGGGAAAAGTTGAATTATTTTGATACCGAAAAAATAGTCTCCTACTCCTCTCGTAAACAGCTTTGTAAGCTGTCTATATATAGAAGATTCCATTGTGATCTTCCATCTACCCCCTCTCTACTACCAGACTTCCCGTACAGTCAATCTTCGCCAACTCTATTCTCTCTCGTCTCTCCTTCTCTCACTTCTGTAGATCCGATCATTGTATGGCATTGAGATCTTTGAGCGGAGAGGTGTCGGACTTGTGCATAGGGAAGCCGGAGCTCAAGTGGATCGCGGCGACCGCGTCTATCGCAGAAGCATTGACGACGCTCAAGGCATCCGGAGAGACTTACATTAGCGTTTGGGTATGTAGTGGGGACAGCGCCGGAGCTTCGTGCGTGTGCGTCGGAAAATTTAGCGCTGCGGATGTGATTCTCTTTCTCTGCAGGGAGGAGAATCTGGCGGATCCTGTCAAAGCTCTTGAAACTCCTGTTTATGACATTTTGCCTAAAGGAACCCCCATCGTCAGGCACCTCACACCTAATTCAAGGTTCGTTTCACTGTGTTTTTTTTTCCCCCGATGACTTGTTTTACTTTGCAGTATTCGTGGTTTTAAATTTTTTGAGCAAATTTACCTTTTCTGGGTGGTGTGGTCGGTTTATAATTGAATTGAGTTGCAGGTTTGAACGTTTGTATGTGGAGGAGGGAGGATTGTGTATTTCTTATCTTGTTCAATTGGGAGAATTGTGTGGCTCAATTCAGCATCTGTGTATGATTGAAATTTTTCAGATCTCAACGGCTTTAAAATTGCTCTATGTAAAAGTCATATTGTTAAATAATAGTAATACTTTTTGTGGGGAATCCTTTGCGACAGCTACGCTTGTTAAAGAACGTTCAGATGATCCGCTCTAAGTAAATTCTAAATGTGATTAACAATTTAACATGTTCTAATTAGAGATTAATAAATTATAATAAAGTATTAATAAACGGAAACGATGAATCCTTATTGAGAGGAAGTACACAAATTTTTGCCAGAAGAAAAACACGTTTTCTCTTTTGCAATTCTTGTTGACTGAAAACTTCCTTTTATATTTTTTCTTGTAGTTTAGAATGTAGACAGCTTTGCAATGACTTTTGTCGCCGCGCATAATCTCACTAACCTTGTATGCTAGGCTAGCAACACTAAGATTCTTCACGCTATCAATGAACCTTATTTGCTGTTACTACACAGAGTTGAAGCACTAAATCCACTCTGTTTTGCCTCAATCTCGTTTCTTGACTGTTTGAGCTTTGCTATCTATTTTGCAGCGTGCTGGAAGCCATAGATTGCATACTAGAGGGCACCCAAAATCTGGTGGTTCCAATTCAAAACCAGCGGAACAACAATGCTAGAAAGAGGTTCGTCAACAGGCAACAAGCCTCTTGCAGCCGCTACGAGCAACACGAATGTTGTTGGCTTACGCAAGAAGACGTGCTACGCTTCATTCTAAACTCCGTAGGGGCCTTCTTTCCAGTCCCCACTTACGACATTGAGTCACTAAACGTCGTTGATCGCGACACCATGACCGTCACCTACAACAAGCCTGCATCCTCAGCATTGGGCTATCTCCATCGCGCTATCACTGAGCAGAAATCTGTTGCAGTCATTGATGAGGAGAACCGGTTGATAGGGGAAATCTCGCCCTTGACTCTAGCCTACTGCAATGAAACAGCCGCATCCGCAATCATGGTCCTCACGGCCATGGATCTCATGACTTATATTGACTGTGGCAGCCCACCGGGGGACCTGGTGCAGCTGGTGAAGACAAGGCTGGAGGAGAGAGATTTAGGTGGAATGGTCGATATGATGGATGAGTTGATTCACTCCACATTGCCGTCTTCCTCCTCTTCAAGCTGTTCCTCAGACGATGACTCCATGTCTGGTCGGAGTAGAGGCTCTGGTCGACACTATGCAGCTGGGAGATGTGAGCCGCTCGTCTGCAGCCCAAGAAGTTCCTTGTTGGCTGTGATGATGCAGGCGCTCGCATGTCGTGTTAGTTGTATTTGGGTTGTTGAAGAAGATCATACCTTGATTGGGACCGTCACGTTTGCCGGAATTCTGAGTGTTTTCCTCAGCGTTGCAGATGATATGCATAGTAAATCATAGATGGATCATCCATTTAAGCTAGCAATCATATGGAGTAACTTTTAACTTTTCAGCCTGTTCTAAATTTACATTTTATCTTGATGGGCATTCAATATATATTTTCGCCCATTTCATCAGTAATTAGCTGAACTTGTTGGCAGCCAACTCTTCATTGGTGTCGTTATAATTAAAATTGACACAATGGGCTTGTTTGGTTATATTTTAAGATTTCGGTATTTCCAGAAACATTTAAAGGTTATATCGACTTACGTTTGAGACCGCGAATATGTTTGGAACGAATGATTTTTTGATATAGTGAAAACAGAATAAAAACGAACATCATTTTAATATTGTGCTGTGCATAATACAAAAGAGAAAAAGATTCCTTAGGAAACATATACAGACATGTCCTGTGAGAAAATGGTACAACATTTATTCAGAATCACACTATTCACCAAAATGTGAACAATAATGGCTTATCAGAAAACTCCAAACAGGGTCCTCTTATTCTATATGTGGACTAGGGTAAAAATATGATTCGAAAAAGAAATCTGAATTACATACTGTGGTCCACTAAATTTTAATTTGTTGGTATTCATTATTCTATGATAAAAATGAAAAGGTGGAAAGCAACCCATAACAGAAAGAAGAGCACGGAATTTGCGCGAAAATGTGATTAACAGAACATATTAATTGTCGTGATATATCATACCTTCATGTTCAAGTATACCAATAGTCCAACTCAGACGTGCAAGATGAGAGGGCTTGTCGTAGTCGAGGATTTCTTGAATCCATCTGAAGAGCATCTTTGTACAATTGTCTCGCTTGCTGCAGTAACTTCACCTTTTCTCTACTGCGGCTTGGCCTTAGCTGAGCCCTGTGCTGCAATGCAGCACCCCATCTGAAAAGAGCTGCAATGCACAAATTTCTTGATAAAATAAGCATCTGTTTTACAATAATAATGAGTGAACTAGAATGTTGAGATGATGTGCAGAGGAAATTTTAAAGGAAGATGTTATAATTGTGCAAGTTTTTCCTAGTTGATGAAGTAGGTTGCTAATTTTAAAATAGCGACATGTGTAGGATATCTGAAGAATGCTTCTCAAACCTTACTAGAAATAGTATGTGCCATAGAAATTACTATAATATAAAGCCAATTCAAATCAAGAGGGACATATCAGACCCTTCAAATTAATGCAAATTTGGTTTAAGGCAAGTGTATAGTACCATCAGGGGCATAAACATTGCTTTTGGACATCATGGCATCAAACTTGTCTATGGCGGCCAAGAAAACCTTGTCGGCATCACGAGCAGCACTCTGTAGTAGTATCAAAAAATGGTTGAATGAGTGATAAGACCAAAAGGCTACATTCAATAAAAAGTTGAATCTTTTGCCCATTCGTTTAAAGAGCTAAGCAGGTACTAAGCTGTAACTAATTAACCTAAATCTGAAAAAGAAGAGATATTTGTATTAGAGAACAATGCTCACCGGTCCAATATCTGCAATCAACTGGGCACGAAAGGAAAGTGCAAGGCCCCAATTATACAAGGCTCTCATATCATTCCCATCAATTGACATGGCCAGTCTGTATTTCCTTCCTGCCTTAATCAGGAGCTCTTCACATTCTTCACAAGCACCCACTAGAGAAGACCTTATCTTGTCTTTGTTAGCAAGTCGATCACGTTTGTCACCCGCTTTCCCCCACTCCTCATCTGACAAGGGATCAGGTTTCACAAGTAGGGATCTCAAGTACCGGCTCATTCTCAGTTTTAGTTCTCCATGAAGGAGATATGTGTTCCCCAACTGGCCCACGGCCAATAAACTCATCGGCCTCATTTCTATTGCTTCTGAGAGTAGTATTGCAGATTTGTGCAGTGCTTGCTCGGCTCTATCCTCATCAACTTGCTGTGTCAAGCACCTTTTTGCTTCTTTCAAAAGATCATTAGCTTCCACAAGATAACTATTGAATTTCAAATCATCACCACGTGATGAAGATGGAGAAGGATCAAAGGAGTTCTCATATGAAGACTCTTGATCGGCAAAGTGCGGTACCTTCTCAGGCTCAAAAGCCACATTCTCAAAAGGATATCTCCGGGAATCTAGTAGGTCCTCTTCTGTGTGTTCAGGGTGCAAATAATTTCTAGCTGTGGTATTGCTTTTCTGATGGCAACCAGAAGTAGCTGAAGTTTTTAGATGGTTCATGTTAATGCTAACATCCACAGAATCGTACAACCTATTGTGTGATGACATTGTCTCAATCTCATTCTCATAATCTTTCAAGTGAATTTGCTGATTGCTCACGAATCTTGATGTCTTATTCTGGTAAGTGTAGATTGTCTGGTCAAAAACTGCTTTAGCAGTATTATTTGTCTGAATGAAATTCTTTTTTTTCTCATTTTCAAAAGTCATATACTCCATCCCAGTCTCATCAACATAATTTCCAACACTTTCTTGAGCTCTACTGGAGCTATCAAAATGGTTATCAAACATACTAGCACTCATATTTTCCAAACTTCCACCAAATGCAAAAGTTGGATTTCTTTCTTTGGCAGGAGAAGCTAAGATGTTTTCTAGTTTTTCATCGTTCATCGCTGCATCCATAAAGTCCATCTTATTAAAGCCTCTGATTTTACTGGACTTTGGATCATCTAGCTTAGCTCCAAACACGCCATTAAAATACCGAGAGAAATTCAACCAGTTTTCACCTGATTTCTTTCTTTTCCTACTGGACTCACAATCAAAACCTCCCTCCTTATCTTGTTTACCACCCAATATACTCTGCACACAATTTTCTAGAAAACTTATTGTGTTTCGGAGCGATATATCGACAGATTCTATAACATCAATATAGCCTTCTAAATCACTTAGAGTAACTTGATTGTGTTCAATGCTTCTTCTAATTCCATTCTTTAGCTCCAAAACCCTTGCATCATTCCGCTTTAACTCGTCAATGCAACGTCTTAAAGATTCATCACTTATCTTTTTCCTATTCCCATTCAATTTCAATCCGTTCAAGTGACCCCCTTTAACCAATCCAGTTGAAAATCCAACGGCAAATACAATAGCACAAGCTGGAAACACCATAATCCATGAAACCTTGACTCTAGAAATTGCCAGTGCACAAATAAATCCAAACAGATACACAAATACATACTTCTTATCACCAATTCCAGAGGAACTAAGAAGATTACGGAACTGATTTACCTCACCCGAGTCAAATGAGTTGGAGGCGAGTGGAAAATCGTCCCAGCCACCGTAACTCGGAGGTTGAAGAGATGTGGCGGAGCATGTAGTCAGCGTCTTGAAACCAATTTTGGAGCGAATCCTGAGAAAATCATTGTTCTTACGAATTCGTGAAAAAAAGAAATTTGCGGGTGAGATGCGGGCGGCAAAACGGGAAATGGGCTTTTGGTAAATTAGGGTTTGCATAATGGGATTTGGAGAAGAATTTGCTTGGACATTTGATCAACCCCCTCATTCTCAACTGATCTTCTTGTAAAGGGCTTTTATATTGATAAAATAGTACTTTCTCAGAATAGAAATAAATCATTTATTTCACTCCTACGTTTGATCAATTTCTTAAAATTTGTACCACTTTCAAATAAATACTCATTTTGTTAACGGAAATAATTAAATAATTCTTTTTTGTTATTACTAGCATTTTTTTCAGTTTCAATATTTCAATTCAAATATGAGTCAAGTAAATCGAGTAACACAAAAATTTCTGTAAGGAAGTCTGTATCATGCGAATTTTGACGCATTATCTAATTAGAATGTTTTTGTTCATGAGTCGTTCGGCCAATTCAATTTAATCTGATTCGGTACGTGCCTTCTAACAATATCATTTACTATTATTAAAAGTGTACTTTATGTGTAATAAAATTATTATTTGTAATATATACTACTATTATTTATTTTTATAAAAAAATATATCTTTTACGAAAATAAAACAATAATAATGAATTATGACACAACCCAAAATAATAAATGGGACAACAATAATGGAACATATGGACTATCATTTAAAAAAAGTATCGATTGTTATTAAAAATAGTTAATATTTTACTCCCTCCGTCGGCCAAGATTATGGCAATTTGCTTGGGCACAGAATTTAATAAAATTGGTGATGATTTTGATGTAGTGGAGAAAGGGTCCCAGCACTTTATGAGATGAGTGGTTGAGATTGAATTTTGAGTGATTCTTTTGTAAATAAAGAGTATTAGTAAGGATAAAATATTAAAGAGGATGGTGGGATCATTGCCATAAAATAAAAGTGACATAATCTTGACGGACGCCCGATATAGTAATTGTAACATAATTTTGGCGGACGGAGGGAGTATATCATGTTACGTGTATGATTTCATTTGTTATTAATAAAGAAGTACTCCCTCCGTCCACGAAATGAGTACCCATATTTCCTTTTTCGTCCGTCCACGAAATGAGTACCCATTTCCCTTTTTGGCAAGTGTGTCCCACACATCTCTTTAATTAATACACTAAAAAAGTGGGACTCTTAAACTATTCACACTACACTCCATACATTTCTTAAAACCCGTGCCGTCCACAAATGGGTACTCATTTCGTGGACGGAGGGAGTATTATTTATTGTTGATAAAAATGATAGACACTTGTTGGTAAACGTGTCATTAACTTTTATAGCCTCGATAGCCTCCATATGCAGGGTGCAGACTCGAGAATAGAAGACCAACTCAATAAGTAGATTATGTAACATGTTTGTATATTGAGTAAGTGATGGAGCGGTTAATGACCCAAGTCAAAGGTTTTTGAATTTGAATTTGTTATCACACGGTCTTTAAATTTTTGTCTATTCCACCAAAAATAGAGAGTAACTTATCTCTTTTTTTAAAAAAAATTTCTAAAATTTCAATTCATCTTAATTAATAGTAATGATTTAATTTATATTATTTGCATCTATTTAAGATAATTCTAAAAAGTAAACACATCTTGAAAGTCCAAAGTGCAGATAAAGATCAGTATTTGTATATCAAAAAATAAAAATAAAAAATATTTCACCCGTCCCACGAATCTTGACACGTTTTCCTTTTTGAACCGTCCCACGAATCTTGACACATTTCCAAATAAGATAGTACGGAGTAATAATTAACCTCTCTCTCTCCTACTTTATCAATTTTATTAGATTCTCTCTCCTACATCACTTTTATTACTTTCTCTCTTACTTTATCACTTTTATACTTTATTAATTACATACTTAAAATACTATTCTATAACTCTTTAATTCATGTGACAAAACCAAACGTGTCAAGATTTGTGGGACGGAGGGGTATCTACTTTTAGATCTTTTGTGATTTTTTTTTAGGTTCATAAATAAAATTCAGTGTTTCAAACCGTCCCTAAGTGCCAAGTTCATACAAAACGTAAAACTAAAAGGCTATGTGAGCAAAGCAACATGACTAACATGTTAAAACATGCCAAACATTCATCCTCAAATCAGGCAAAGTGGGAAGGGCTTTATCGTTGGGGATAATTGTGAATAATTTATAAATTAATATATTTATTAATTAAATTAAAGATGATAAAAATAAACTAGAAAATAAAAAACTTTGTATATTTTTCAACTATTATCCATTATCTCTTCTCCTTTTTCACCTAATGCTTAAAGCTATACCTTGAGTTGATCAGATTGGTGGCAGCGGCGCCACTTGTTTTTCGCGAGGAGGCAACTATTTGCTTGCATTTGAGAGAAAGTCGGGAGGGGGTGAGGTGGATTAAAAAAATATTTCCTCTGTCTCACTTTCACTTCGCCTACTTTCATTTTCGAAGCGTACCACTTGACTTGACCTATTTTTTTTTAGTAATAAACTTTTACTATAAAAAATATAAACTCACATACTTTACACTATAATCTTACTTTCCTTAATAACCGTGCCGAAAAGAACTAGGCCAAGTGAAATGAAACGAGGGAATAACATTTTTTATTTATTTTTAATATTTTAATGTGTAAAACGGTGTTGCTTTGATTAAATTAATACCACGTCAACTATCATACTTTTTGATAATTACTTTCAAAGTTGGTGAAAAAAATTAAAATAAGTCCAAAGTTCATGCATTTAAAAGCCATAACCCTAAATAAAAAAAAAAAAAAACCAAATCACACTAATTTGCCCCTCACTATATACATTGTCTTGGGAGAATTGTAAATTCAACTCCACTCAGAAGTAAACATATCTAGATTTAGTTTTATGTACAATCAAATAGTACCATCTCTAGAACTGAAAATAAAACTTACAAATATACAAATTTAAATGCCCCTCTCTCTCTCTCTCTCTGCATGTGCACATCCAAATTACTGGTTTTTCTGCAGCAAAAAGAAAACGGAATAGTGTAAGACAAATTCCAACAATATGGAGAGATATAAATGTCTAAATAACTAAACATCAGCCAAGCCCGGACCCAAGCCCATAAACCGAATGGAAAGATATGATCGGGCCAGCCCGTATCTCTTTTGGGCCTGTTTAAGCCTGGCCTAAAATCGGGCCGGGCCATTCCTGACACCTCTACCACCAACCTGACCACGTGCCCAACGTTGATGTAGCTGTTGCGATATTCTTTGCCTCCCACCATCGGATCAGCGCCAATACTGAGCCCAACGGTGGATGGTTTCGACCATCTGTGGGAAGAGCGCGCTGACGCTCTCGTTGATGAGATCCTGGAAGAAGTGGATCGACTCCTCATCATCCAAGTCCAGACGGAACTTTTCTTGAAGCTGCACCAGCAATCAAAACACGAATCAAAACCAACCAGATACTCGAATGCTCTCAAGCTGGTGGAAATTCTACCTTGAGAATGCCCTTCTCGGGATCGGAGGCAATGTCCGGAATGTTGGAGCCGGCCATCAGGTGAAACAGATTTAGTATCAGGTTGCTCGATTTTCGAAGAATGTTGTATGCTTCGCAGCAGTAGGATTTGAATCTGGTGTAGTATTGGCTGCAAAGTGGAGAAAGGGGAAGAATTCAAAGTAAGAAATGCGGTTTTGATGATCAATCGACAGTTTATCTCAGATGTCGGTCGGGGTGGGGGTGGGGGGGCAGTGAACGCACCTCTCTGCTCCGCCCATGGCTTCCACCATCTCCTTGCAGAGTTTCATAGGTGGCGGGAAGGGTTTTGGATCTCGGCCGAGTATGAAACCGAAATCCACGTGGAAAAGGCGGCCATCGTCTTGCAACAGCAGATTGTCAAGGTGCCTGTGGACCGACAGATTTTTCTATTTAAACAAGAGCAAGATTGCTTGAATGACAACCATCAGAAAATCATATAAATAGTTGAGATGATTATCAATTAATTCAGTGAAAATTGAAAATCAAGAAAACATAAATTTTTGAGAAAATGTGATGGAATTACCTGTCTCCAATGCCCAGTATATATGTGATAACTGAGTAGCCAGCACAGCTTTTTATGAAAGTCTCGAGACACGTTGCAGTTATTCCGAAAGGCCCATCTTCGTCTGGGTAAAATTTCTGCAGGTAGCTTGTGATGCTACGATGTTCTGACAGAATCTGAAAGGGCAACGGAACAATTTAGCATCATTATGAAAAAAGAATGTTCAAACATGTAAGCAAGTGCAATAATTCAAACAAATTTGTAAATAAAAATAAGGAGATAGCATCACTTATATAAGCTCAATAATTTATAGGATAAAAAACCTGTGCTAAAGATTTTGAAGGAATGAATTCCAGCATGCCTTCGTCGTGTCCAGTTGCGAGCACTCGGTAAGGAGTCAAATGCAAGTCCAGGTTCTCCAGCTTGAGCAGTCGATCCATTAATGATACCATTTGAATAACCTGTTTCAAAATTGTTGAATTGGAAAATCGAAAATCAATAAACTTTCAAATGAATAGAATATAAGCTACCGGGCGCCTACCAATTGGTCTTGCCTAAGATCATCACCCTTCTTAAATATGATCTTGCAGCTCCCTCCGCTTGCTGTTCGAAATGCCAGCCGCAAAGGATGCAGCGCGCTTTTAAAGATCGATGATTCTGATGGTATGATCCCTGTTATAAGGACCCTTGGTGCCAGAGGCGACCGTATTGGCTGAAAAGATGAGATTTCCATGAATCTTGCGATACAGATACGAGTTACGTCTAATTGTACGTTGAACTGGTTAGTAGCACACGACAGATCATGGGTGAACCATAAAGGGTGTGCTAGAACCACGATCAATGCACGATAAATTACCATTTCCTAATTACCTCGTCAAAGTAGGTAAGCTCGCTAAGAAGCCCGGATAGGAGCTGCCTAAGCTTTTCGATCTTCTTTTGAGTTCCACCCCTCACATTTCTCACATCTCTCATTATAGAGCACAATTGTGCAGTCAATTCCGTCTGACGCACCAAACTCTGCCAAAGCTTGAAACCATCTTCATCGCCGTTGGTACTTGGTCCCAACTGAAACGACGCATCACAGTTAGCAAACAAACTAGCGGATACATTAATTTCAACGTACTGTTCAGGTCAGGTCCTTCACATATCTGGAAAATAATTTAACAAGTAATGCTAAGCATATCATAGCAGCTCAACCAACAAGCACCTTCGATTTTGACAGAACGGTTGACATGTCTACAAGCTTATCCATTTATGATAAGATCAGGATTTTAAATTATCATCTTGAAACCTACAGCTATGAATAATCGGTATAAACATATATATATATGTAATGTAATATGTATATATATATATACATATGATAAGGAGCGTACTGAAATGATGCAGCATAAAAACACAGAGAGAGAGAGAGAGAGAGAGAAGGGAGACAGAAAATACGAGGGAAGAAAATCCCACACCTTCAACATACTTTCTTCTAACAGCTCATAGGTGCTGTAAAAACGTCTAGCATATACAGGATCGTGGAGTTCCACAGCGACATACCACCGAAGAAAGCTAGCCAAGTCAATATTGCACAATGCTGTAAAATGAGTGCAGGATTTGGATGAGTGTAATAGAACAAGAAAATCATTAAACCATCCCTTGAAAAAAAAAAATCTTTTGCATCAAACTTACACCGTTCCACAAGGAAATAACTAAGGCGAGATTTGTCTGAACGTTCGAAACGAAGTGCTTGAACCAACTGGAGCAGGTAGCACTGGAGCTCTTCATCATCAGCTCTTTCAAGAACACTCACAGCATATGCACGTACCTGTAAGAGAAAATCAAATTTATAAAATAAATGAGTTAATTTCTAACCATAATGACATTTACAATACAGATAGGACAGAGTAGGTAGAGGGATTTTCATTCCTCAAAGATATGTGGTTTACAACTTCCTCTATCAAAAACAAAGAACACAGTCCCTGCTTTAAATGATTTAGTTTGTGGATGCTATGTTTTTCATAAGGTAGCAAATTATTCAAGCAGGATATGCATCAGATTTTAATTATAATCTAAAGACAAATCTAGACCTTTCAAAAAGAAAATGGAATGGGATGAAGTATGGGAAGATAACCTCTTCGCTCTCAAAAACTGGAGATAGAAGCTCTAGTGCATCACATACATCAATTGTCACCCACTTGCCCATCAGTTCTAATGCCTGCTTTGCTTCCTGTATATAAGAGTAACTTAATGGGCAGTAAAAATGCCCAACAATGAAAATAAATAAATGAAGTTAATGTGTTCCAGATATATTCCCCCACTAATGAGGTGTTGATTACAGTAGTTTAGGTGGCCTTCTCCAATACTTCTATTTTGATAAGAGCCGTAGAATTAGATTAGAGCATTAAATTTATGAAAACTTTACCTGAACATCACTCCATTCGACACAGCGCAAGAATTTTGTCAGGGCCCTTTTCTCAGACATCAATGAAAAACGAAATTTCCAGAGGAGCTGCTTTTCCTCTCCAGTCAAGGTTCTAGTTGGTGGATATCTTAATATTCTTTGTATAGATCTGTTGAATATCAGAGTCTAGCTGAGTAGCAAAAAGGTGAAATAATTCAACAGCATAATGAAATAATAACAATATACTGTGGTTTGTTCTTGGAGAGTTGAAATGATTGTTCACTGATAACTGGCGTAGTAAGCAAGATAATCAGCAAAGGAAGTGGCATGACAGTGAGGATAAATAATAAAATAAAAGCAGCAGAACATTGAGAAAGAAGGGAAAGGTTAGGTACTAATAAAACTTACTTCCTTTCTGTAATGCTAGGTTTAAGATCTCTATCGATGATGCCACGATTTAAGCTTCTAGCTAGCTTTAGTTGCTTGTGCTCAGAGGGGTTAATTTTTCCAACTTCAGGATCCCAAACTGTAACCAGCTCATTTGTTGAGGCTATTGGGGAAGGTATCAAGAAATTTGCACCAGACTCCTACACACCAAAGTGCTATTAAGTTTGAATTTTATGGTTACAAAAACTAATAGTACTTGTTGAATAAAAATCTTTAAATTATTTATTTGTAAGTTCGTAACTATGACTAGTCAAATTGCAGTTCCTAATCCAGTGGTTCACATGAAGAAAGACAATAGATAGGCACATCAATAGTACCTGGAAAACTACACGGTGCTCAAAGCTGCAGAAATCAATGACAACGTACAAATGAGAACTCCCATTTTTCAAGCTCTCCCGTTCCTTAATCCTCTCCATGGCTTTGAATGCGAGCCGGTCAAGCCAATCAACTCTTTGAATTTGCCCTCTCTCATACTTATTCACTAGTTTTTCAAGGCGTTCTAGTTCCCCTCTCTCCTCTTTAGGAACCTATCATAATCCGAAACACCAATCTACCAAACCATAAGTCAACTTGACTCTAGATGGAAGAACACCAAATAACTATACACATTATTACCTTTCCAGGTGTGCTTGTATTAATAGAGCCATCTGCTTCTTTGCCCGCCCAAAGTCTAAGCTTATGTTTCCCAGTCTTGAGCTGCTTTTTCATGTTGAACAGGTGAATGGTTGCCCCACCGACCACTTCCTCATCTTTCCCGCATGATACATCATACACCTATGCAACAGTTATCAATTAACATTTTCTAAACTTCTTTTTTTTCTGTTAAAGGGAAAGTCAATTTCATACTTACAGTAACAGCAAGTTGTGAATTTGCTGTCAAATCACGATACTTAGTACTCAGTGTGATGAGTTCATTCCAACAATACGACGGACCTCCTGATTCCAACCTACACTTGTTGACCACACAAAATCACCAAGAGATCTTCAAAAAAACAACACCGGAATACAGAGGCTACAGAATTGATACCAAAGATCAAAACCTTGTTCTCATAGGGAGCCCAAAAGGCGCGCCATCGATGTACAACAAGCTTTCAACGTACAACTCGGGTTTCTTGTCCTCTATGGTACAATCACCATCAGCTAAACAATAATCGTCATCTCAATCAAAACCTCAACTAAATTGCAACTGGGAACACTACAATCAGAGATGCCCTAAACCAAATCAATCCTACACCATGCACTGAAGAATCCAAACTAAGACTCCAAAACTGAATAACTCAATCTAAAGCCTATCAAATTAGCATATTTCCACCTCAAATCAAAAACAGAAGCTGCAAACACTTCAAATTCCACATCAACAACAAAATTCCAAGCAACCCTTCACTAAAAAGTTGTTGAAAAAACATTTAAAAAAATATCCAATACCTGAATCGGGAGGTTTCCGAGCAGATAACTTGCCCTCCAATCTCTCGATTTTGAAAGTCACCGGCAGATTAATGTCACACGACAAGAAGAATCGGAATTCGTTCCCGGTCATCGCCTTTCTCTTTCTCCTGCGATGAATTTCAGTGAGTTTTTCGAATTGGTAAAATTTTCCAATTTTTCCACATATTTCACTCAAAATTGTGAAAATTAGCTAGAAATGAGTTTTTTATTTGCTGTAGTCAGAACTTACTTCGTTTTCGTTACTAATTTTATTATTAATTTATTAAGTACTAGTTTATAATCTAATACTAATAATTTTTTTTCGACTACATTGGCTTTATAAATTCAGCACAAATCCTCACAGAAAACGTAGTTCTAAGAATAACCAATTCATATATAAATTATTATGAGGAGTGTGTATTGAGATTTTTGATAAAATAATTTAAGGATATTTTTATTTAAAATTTACCAACCTCCATAAATTTTTTAGTTTGAATATTTCTTAATTTGTGATTTTTTTATTTCTATGTTATTCTCATTCTTAGAGAAAAACGAACATAAACAAGTTATATTAATATATTGAATTCTCCGTTAAAATGATTCAAATTTGAAAATTATTTTGTTTTGATATTTTTCATTCTTTACAATAATTTAACTAGATATATTAAAACTTTCCCCATAACACCATTAATTAATACTGTTAAATTTGAACCATGATATAATTATGTTTTTGTGTCTTATGCTGCATATGATATGCAGTATGTTATATTTGATGTTAAACTTACCTTCTTACAGTTTGGTTAATGTAAAGCTTTGTACCCTATTTTTCTGGTATGGTTGGCGATATTTGATTTTATCATTTCAACTTCTATTCATTCTTATAATTTTTTTTAGAACGGTATAACAACATGGGTAAGGATCCTCTACTGTGCACAGCATGGTGCTGTGCACAAAAACAGGGGGAATTGGTATTTTTGGATTTTTTATTTTTATTAAAATTTTAATTATTTACTTACAATTTGAATGCACTTGAATGCACATCACCCTGCTGTGCACAGCAGGGGATCTTTTTCCATAACAACATCACACAACAAATATAAAAGATTGATTTCGTGGAAGAAAGTGAATATTATTATCTTAAAATTGTCTAAAATTGAGATATGTTTTGTGAATTGCCTGTGTGAAAGCCAATTGATATGAGTATGTTTGTAGATTTAAATATAAGTATTGTCATATTAAAATTGAGATATGTTTTTTTTTTTTGTAGGAATTGAATAAGGAATTAATCTAAAGCTTTAAACTCGGACATAGACATTAAAACATATAGCTAAATAGAACATATGTGACGTTTTCATTATATTCAAATTATAACGTATGAATATTTTGAATGATATGTAATACTATATGTTATTGATGGCAATATCATTTTGTTGTTTTAGAATTATTAATTTATTTTTTTAGATAAATAACATGAAAATTGGGGGGGGGGGGAATTAAATATGTCAAAAGTTGTAGCCAGAATACAAAAATGGTACAAAAAATTGTCATTTAGAAAAAGAAAAAACGTTATTTATAACAACATCACACAACAAATGTAAAAGATTGATTTCGTGGAAGAAAGTGAATATTATTATGTTTAAATTGTCTAAAATTGAGATATGTTTTGTGAATTGCCTTTGTGGAAGCCAATTGATATGAGTTTGGATCAAAATGTGTTTGTAGATTTAAATTTAAGTATGGTCAGATTAAACTTGACGCAATGCATAAGAATGTTTTTCTGCACTAGCACTCCCAACAGATCACCTAAATGCATCACTAACTCTAAATTTAGGCTAAAACAATTGAAAATGAGATAAAAAAAATGCATCCAGCAGATCCCCTAAATTGGATGGGGCCCACAAAATTTTTTACACCTACCTAAATTCAATCTTAAATTTACACTCACCCTAAATTTATTTTAAGCTTATAATTAGTAGGGCCCACACATAATTATTATTTTTTTGTAGAAAATAGGAGATCTGGTGTATGCATTTATAAAATTGAGATTCTAAAATTAAATAGGGAAGCTTTAGGGAGGAATATAGGAGCATAATTTTAGGATTTCTGTTGTTAACTAAAGGATTAATTATAATTTATAGTTTGATCACAAATCGCAAAAAAAAAAAAAAAAAAAAACTTAGACATTTTTGTAGAAGTTGTAAATATGGTTTATAACAGAAATTTTGATGTGGAAAACTTGGATTTAGTGTTGTTTTGATGCTTTGATAGAAAAAATGGAATATTTCACATCAAAATTTTGAGTCTGTCAAGGTCATATTTGCAACTTTTTGAAAAGGTTCTGATTTTCTTTGAATATCAAACCATTTTTGTACTTGATTTAAAAGTCGAACCATAGATTATAATTATATATCTTTCAATAAATAATTTTGTTAAAAATATATACAAATTTATTTTCAGATTATATAACCCAACAAGCTGCAAATATTTTGATTTAGAAGAATCCCAAGACACAATCCCATTTATTAATGGGTGACAATTTGATAAAATTAACATTTATGGGGGACAATTTTGGAAACAGTCTTCTGCATAGCGATAACAAGCACCGGTAGATAAGCAACACGTGCAACACCCACCATCAGAACACGGGTTGGTTCCGCAATCACCTCCACCTCCCTTCAGCCTTCACTCCAATAATGTTGGCTTCTACTTCATGCCTAATACCTATATCAAAATTTACAATAATCAAAATAAAAGGAAGGGTTAAAAAGCAATTTGTTATCTATTCACAAAAAAACACCTTTGTAAGCACAAGCCCAGCCTGATTTCGGGTCGAGTTGGGCCATTGGGCCAGATGAATGCTTAGATGGAGTGGGCCCATCTAAAATTATAAAAGTTTGGTGAGCCTAGTCGTACCCAAATTTTTGGGCTACAAACTGGGTGTTTGACCAAGCTTATTTTTTAAAAGTTATAAATTTCAAGTGCTTATAAGATATTTCAAAAACTTATAATATGTAATATCTTAAGAATTTATATGTTGTCAAAGTGTTTGAATATCTAATCTTATAAGTTAGAGAATGAACTGTGAGGTAGAAAAAGAAAATTATAATTAGAGAGAAAAATTGCAAAGAGATGAAATTAAAATGATATATGATGAAAATAACAAATCATAATCGAAGTATTTTTGTAACATAAATGTTGCTTATAAGATAATGAAAATTAGAGTAGAAAAATAATTTTTTGAGAGTTTATAAACTTTTAAATGACTTATAATCTGTTTTAAAGAGTTTATAAGCTCATCAAACACCCTCAAAGTGTTGTTCAAAATTAGTGGGATTCCATCTTCTTCGGTCTAACAAATTTTAAAGTCCATCCGATCTAACCCAACTTTTAAGAGAAGTCTGAATGTCTGATGGCTTGGGTCGAACTAGTCTGTTGCCACCTTTATGTATAAGACTGGAATTAACGGTGACCTTTTGCCTATAGGTCGACCAGACACATAGGATTTTGTATAATTAAAAAAAAAAAAAAATCTTCTTGAATCAAATTTTGTGACCGACCGTGGTCTCATGTGTGCAGGCCCGTTCCGGAAATTTCAGGGGCCCTAGGCGAAATGGGAAAAAAATGATTGTGTACTTATGAGTCGTTTTTTTTATAAATGAAATAGGATTGGAGCCTTTGAACTTATATGTATTTTTTACTGATTGGGGCCCAATGTGTGACTAAAAAAATATTATTTCCATATAGCAATAAAAATAAAAATAAAAAATTGGGGCCCCATTTTGCCCTGGGCCCTAGGCGGTCGCACCCCTCGCCTATGCCCAGGGCCGGCCCTGCATGTGTGGACCGAAATGAGACCTGATGTCTCTTTGCTTTTTGAATAATGCTTTGATGATGTGTCACTATTTTATTGGTGGGATGTTTTTAATTTAGATATTAAGATAAAATTTTAATATTATATATATATATATATATATATATATATATATAATTTTTATTAGTTGTTTTTAATATCTATTATATATATATATATATATATAATTTTTTTTTTCTATTTCGAGTTTGGATTGTTGTATTTTATATTTTTAGTTTGTCGTAATTTAATTTTTTATTAGTTGTTTTTTTCCTTTTAATTTTTTTTGTAATATTTTAATTTATATTTAATATTACTAAAATTATTACGATTAAAAATAATAATAAAATAATTATATATAATGTTGTCGTTGAGTGGTTGGGGTGGTCATTGATAAATAAAGGGATAATTGCGTGAAAATACACAAACTTTGCCAAAAATCCATATTTGACGCGAAGTTAGGAATTTATATTTTAATACACTAACTTTTGTTGTTGTCCAAATTTGACACGACTTAATTCTTAAAAATTCAAAAAACAACCCCTTTTTGTAAATAATTATACAAAGACACACTTATGTCATTATTTGGGACATTTAAACCAAAACAAGATATTTCCTTATGATGTTTTCTTTTAATCTTTGATCCGCGCCTAAAATGGTTTAAAATAAAATATCATAAGGAAATATCTTGTTTTGGTTTAAATGTCTCAAACTATAACATAAGTGGATCTTTGTATAATTATTTACAAAAAGGGGTTGTTTTTTGAATTTTTAAGAATTAAGTCGTGTCAAATTTGGACAACAACGAAAGTTGGTGTATTAAAATGTAAAATCCTAACTTTGCGTCAAATATGGATTTTTGGCAAAGTTTGTGTATTTAGGTGCAATTTTCCCATAAATAAACAAAAATAGAGGTGGCTGAGTTGGGATGAATATTAGTGATACGAAAAATAGATAAATTAATTAAATATTGAAGATGGTTGGATGGTTGGGTGGTTGCTAATAAACATAGCCTAAGTGAAATGTATAATTAGTTACAATAATAATTAATGTTCATAAACATACAAGTACACTCGCATAACATATACATTGGAAATGGTGGTTAGGTTTGAACCCTGAACTTTACTATTAACAGATAATTGTTCGTATTGCTTTTATGTCTCATTGGGGGTTCCCCAATGATTGTTATTAAAATGAATGTTTTAATATTATAATACTATAATGTATGTTACACAAAAGACCAGACAAAGATGAAGGGTTTTCTAAATTTTTAAATTAGAGATGCAATTAATTTATTAATATTGATTTTATTCTAAAACTTTAATTCTCAAAATTAATATTTCTAAAAATAAAGGTATGAACTTTCAAAATTAAAACTCTTACATTGATAGGACGCGAAAAGGGCAGCAAAGCACATAGAAAAGAGAAGGAAATGGACAATGCTAAAAGAAGCCATGTCGCACTAAGAAAGAAGAATGGTGAGTTTTTATGTTTGAAAAGGTTTTAACGAGGCTCGGCCCTTAGTCTGCGTTGCTTGTGCTTTCAAGGGTTTTTTTTAGGTTTTTCTTTTCCTTTTTTCAATAAAATCGCATTTTAATTAATGTTTGAAAAACGAGGAGTTTGTAGTCAAATTTATAGTTGCAAGGCGGTGGTGTCTCATTTAATATTATGATAAAATTAATTGCATATATTTGCAATTTGGTTTTGGGAAGTTGCCATAATTGCTTCTCAACTTGATAATTTAATTTGATTTGATTATATATATATATATATATATATATATATATTAATAAATTACTAATTTATTGAGATTCTATTGTATGCGATTTAGGTTGGGCATAAAATTACTTAGATTGCTTTTATTAACATAAATTGTATTCAGATTATACTAATTCTGTCAATGTTAATCATGTTAACAATATTGTAGACAATTAAATTTGTCGTCGAATTAAATCATGCCACGTGTAAATTCATGAATTAAATATTCAATTATATTTTCTATTTTATTAAATGGGATTTTATTCCTAAATTAAATAGATATATAATTAATATTTAACATAAATGAATTAATGGGCTTATGGACACCTAAGGCCCTAAAGCCCATACATGGAAGCCCAAAGCCCATAAAGCCCATGAAGCCCATCTCTAAAATCTATAAATAGAGGTGTTGGGAGCTCATAAATGAGAACGTGAAGGAACGGAAGATTGAAGAGCATAAGAATTCTCTCTAGTATCGCAAGTTGAAAGAGGCGAAGAATTGGAGAGTTCAAGTATTCTTCCAAGTATTCAAGTATCTTGAAGAATTCTATCTAGCGTTCAAGTCTTCTTCGAATCTTCAAGTATTTGAGCATTCAAATCTTCAAGTATTCTTCAAGTATCTTCAAGTGATCAAACCTTCAAATCTTCAAGTGATCAAGGCGTTCTTACAAATTCCAAGAACGATCTTCCTCAAATCAAATCAACCAAGTCCCAAAGCTTCAAGGCGTTCTTACAAATTTCTAAGGACGTTCTTCTCAAATCAAATCAAGTTCAACGTTCAATCCAAAATCACGACTTAAGTCCCTTGGATTGGCGTCATCAAATCAAGTATTTCAATAACCTTCGAGCTTGTTCAAGAATCAAATGGAAGAGAAGAATCAGAGGATTAACTAGATATTGCAACCTGCATAAATCTATCTTCAAATCTATCAAATTATCTTTGTAACGCATTTTGTATTTTATCAAATTGAAATACAAAAAATTTGTGTTTACAAATTTTGGCACGCCCGGTGGGACCTCTCTACCTCTCATCTCTACTCTTCACCAAAAATCTTGAACTATGTCTACTCAATCAAATGCAGCTGCTCCAGCTTCATCCAAAGCTTCTTCGGCAAACGTTGGTATGATCACGCGAAGCAAATCGAAATCATTGCAAGGAGTGTCCAAGCCGATCTTTCATCTTCCATCTATCCATGAAGAAGATGACAACTTTGAGAGAAGCTTCACATTCCCCACTGAAAATTATCAACTCCATGCAAGTGTCATGATGACAAACACTTCCACCATGGAGGAACAACTCTTGAACTTGACAAAGATGGTTGAATCTCTAACCAAGCACATCCAAGAGCAAGATGCCCAGATTGCAAAGCTCAAAGGAGAAAAGAGAGAAAAAGGAGATTCAAGCCACGCCAACAACGATAGGGAAGACGAAGAAAGCGAAGAAGATGGAGAGAATAACGATGACGAAGCCTCCAAGGACAAATCAAAGAGTGATGGAAAAAGGCCTTCAGGAAAAGACACTCTCTTCTCATCTGGTGGCCTCATTCCCATTGACCAACTCAAAGAGTTCATCGAAGCAACAATGAAGAATAACTCCGGTGGAAGCTCCAAGTCATCGTTAACTTACTCCAAGCCATATACTCGGCGAATTGACAGCATGAGGATGCCTCTTGGTTATCAACCACCAAAATTTCAACAATTTGACGGCAAAGGAAATCCAAGACAACATGTGGCTCACTTCGTTGAAACATGCAACAACGCTGGTACTTATGGAGATCACCTAGCTAAGCAGTTTGTTCGCTCATTGAAAGGTAATGCCTTTGATTGGTACACCGACTTGGAGCCAAACTCGATTGACAGTTGGGAGCAATTGGAATATGAATTCCTCAACCGTTTCTACAGTACTAGAAGAACTGTCAGCATGGTGGAGCTCACAAGTTCGCGTCAATTCAAAGAAGAGCCAGTCATTGATTACATCAACCGATGGAGAAACCTTTGTCTCAACTGCAAGGACCGATTGTCTGAATCATCTGCCATCGAAATGTGTATTCAAGGGATGCATTGGGGTTTGCAATACATCTTGCGAGGAATCCAGCCTAGAACATTCGAAGAACTTGCTACAAGAGCGCATGACATGGAGTTGAGCATGATGGCAAGCGGGATCGAAGGACCACCCATCCGAGAACCTCGCAAATTCAAGCCAGAATTCAAGAAAGGAAGCAAATCATCTGATGAAGCACCAAATAAGGAATCCATGGCGATTAAGGCAACTTCGGTGAAATTCTTAAAGAGAGAAGCTGGACAAGAAGGCAACCAGAACACTCTACGAGACAATCAGAACTCTTCCCGGGACTTGGGGCAAAGAAGATCTACCTTGAAAGAAATGCAACAAAAGCAATACCCTTTCTTAGACTCTGATGTTTCAGGAATTTTTGATGACCTGCTCAAAGAAAAGCTTATCGAGTTGCCAGAAATGAAGCGACCAAATGAAGCAGGGAGGACAGATGATCCAAGTTACTGCAAATACCATCGTCTGGTTGGGCACCCCATACATGATTGCTTCATCTTTAAAGACAGGGTCATGCGTTTAGCTCGAGAAGGGAAAATATCTCTTGAAGAAGACGCTACTGCTGTAAATATGGTCTCCACCGACTTGAATGACATAATAGAAGGTATTGGAGCTCTGTATGATACATCCAATCAAGTAGATGAAGAACCTGAGCTAAATTTGGATGAAGATGATGATGCATTGGCAATCACATTCTCCAATGAAGACTTGCAGCTTGGATCTGAACCTCATAACAAGCCATTGTTCGTGAGTTGTTATACACAGGAGCAGAAAGTCAATCGAATTCTCATCGATGGAGGCTCAGCGGTCAATATTTTGCCACTAAGGACTTTGAAGCAATTGGGAATCCAAGTAGATGAGCTGTCAAAAAGTCGATTGATGATCCAAGGTTTCAATCATGAAGGGCAAAGAGCTCTTGGAACTATAAGGTTGCGATTGCTGATGCAGGACATGGATTCGACGGCGTTGCTTCATGTTATCGATGCCAAGACGTCCTACAATATACTTCTGGGTCGACCATGGCTTCATGAAAATGGTGTCGTTCCTTCTACATTGCACCAATGCTTCAAGTACTATCAAAATGGCGTCGTAAGAAAAGTGGTTGGTGATCAAAAGCCGTTTACGGAAGCAGAATCACATTTTGCTGATGCTAAGTTCTATTTGGAAAGAACCAAAGTCTCAATGGTGAAAGATGATACATCACATGACGAGTTGAGATCTTGCCAGGAGAAAAAGAAGGAAGAATCTTTTCTAAAGATGGAAGGATTCACCATGCCTTTAACGAAGATTGATGCCAAGAAGCCAATTCTCCAACCATTTGAAGGGTTTGTCCGACCAAAGCAAAGTAGCATCACAGAGCATGAAGATCTTTCAAACAAAGAACTCTCAAAGCACTTTGGTCCGAAGGCATATAAACTCCTCGTGAATGCTGGATACAATCCTCAAGAAAGCTCTATGTCAAGGTCTCATTTGGAAAAGACTGATAACGCAGGCCAAAACTCCAAAGCAGGTTTGGGATATACAGTGCAAAGCCCCATTCGAATTGCCATCAAGAGAGCCACTGCTAACTATGCTTGCACCAAGCATCTCCTGGAATCTTCAAGCAATCGGAGAACCCAAAGGGTTTCTATTTTCAATAGGATGGGTAGAAGAGAAGCTCAACAAGTATCTGTCTTTAAAAGACTTGGCAAAGGCAAATCATGGAAACGAAGCAAGACAAAAGGGAGTGATGAACTGCACATAACAGAGAAATGGAGAAGTTTGATCCCTCCTCGAATGAAAAGATACACCACTTTGCTTATGTCATGTGGAAAAGAAATGAAAGCTCAAATGAAGACCACCATCTTCACACGAGATGCCATAGATCAAGAAGATAGAGAAAGTGTGGCTTCCTCTTACTACACTACTAATAGTGCTAGTAATCCAGTTCCTCTTCCTCATACTACTCAAAGTCAAGTGCGCCGTGAAATTGCAAGTCTCGTTAGAAGTGGCGTTATCACAACAGGCGTCGCAGAGAATATAGCCTTCATACGCCAGAGAAATGAAAGCATAAAGAAGTGTTTTGATTGCAAAGATCATCGCCGAAAAGATGAAGACATTGTCACAGCAAACCATATCACCTCCTGCGAGAAAATGGTCGTTGGAGAAGAGAATTCGCACTTGAGCCCCGAAGAACTGGAAACTCTGGATGAAGAGAGACTAGAAGTCCAGCAAAAATTGGAATACTATCAAGCTCTTCCTTCAAGATCCTTCAACAAAGCAGTGCGAGCGCCCTCTTTTCAAATTGGAGACATGGCCCTCGCTGCAAGGAGGCCAATTGTTATCACTCTCAACGGAAAGTTCTTGAAGTACTACTATCCTTGAAGGGTGGTAGAAGTTGAAGCATGTACATATGTATATAGTTCCAAAAAAAAAAAAAAAAAAATAGAAAAGCCAAAAAAAATGGAAAGCATAAAAAGCCAAAAAAAAATAGAAAAGCAGAAAAGCCAAAAAATGAGTCAGATGAAGAAAAGCAACAAAATGGAGTGTATGAAGACAGCTCCTTGACGCACGAGCCTAAACTGCATGTTACTCCTGGCCCGCATGAGTATAAACTGTGCACGGCACCCAATCTCAAACACTTGTTGATCCTATGAACTACGTTTTGACTTGATCCCTTTCAAAAGGGTACGTAGGCAGCTTAGATAATTTCTAGGTTCAGTCATGAATTGTGTTTGGCTCTTTTCAATTTATATCATCAAAGTTATGATTTAAGTTGATTATGTGAAGCCGAATATGTCTCAAATTGGAAAGAACATCAAAAGAAGCACAAGCACTTGGAGAAGATGTCAAAATATCCATCACAAGCCAAATAAGAATCATCAAGAGAGAAATGATAGAAACTGCGGTTTGCACCAATACTAAGCAAATGGGTCTTGATCCTCCAAAGTTCTCTGAGCAGAGATCAAAAGTGACTCTGAAGTCTTCAAAATTCCGCATCATTTCCTCATCAACATGTGCAACTTTATGTTTGTCAAACTCTCTTTTGAATTCTGGGATTGCACCTCGGACAATATGAAAAGAGGCACTATCTTGCTTGAAGGACAACGTCATCTCTGTCTTCCACCTCTCTATCATAGCAAGCACTTCCTTGATCAAAGCAATTCGGACGATGGCTTCATTCTCCTTGGCTTAAGCATCAAGAAGAAAATACTCAATCTTCTCGAGCCGTTGTGCAGAATTCTCCCAACTTCGTGAGATGCCAAACATAACAACAACCTCACTCTAACCAGATTCAAACAATCCCAGGCCTGAGCGCACCCAAGACCTGTCAAAGAATTGAGTCATGTGGCATTGAGGTCGGCTATGCATAGACAACTTCACTTCTCTCCAAGCTAAAGTTGAATTCGTTCGTGGAGTTGAAACACATGTTCGCCAAACATAATAGAACACCATTGAGTCATCTAGCCTGCTCGAATGCGCGCAAAGAGAAAATGTAACCAGCAATCTTCAAAGGTTGGACTCACAATGGCCCAGATCCGAGCGCACCCGAAATCTGATTAAAAGCCAATTGAGCCACCTGAAGTGCAAAGTAAACATCACTCAAATAAGATCTTAGATGGGCTGCTGCCAATTTTTTTTTTTGGATGAACTCTCTGAGGATAGTCTTTAGTCGGGCTGATGGAGATGTCAAGACTGAAAGAAATAATGACAATAGACTCCGAACTTTGCAAATACTCAAAGCATCTCGTTTGGGGCAAAATCTTCCATGAAGTTGGTTAATTCGCCAATCTTGTACATAATACTCCGAACTTTGCAAATACTCAAAACATCTCGTTTGGGGCAAAATCCACCATGAACTTGGTTGATAAGACTACGCCAATCTTGAAGGTCGCTATCACCAAGCTTTCTCTATTGCCAACTGCAAGAAAAAATTCATATTTGAAATTTACTTGCAAAAAAAAAAAAAAAAAAAAAAATGATTTGAACTATGAAAAAGGGTTGGGGACCAATAAGGGTTTGGACCCCTCTCTACAAAAAAAAGGCCCAGCAACGAAGCCCAAAACTTCACCAAAAAGAAGGCCCAACACCAATTCAATTAAGGGCTGATTTGCGAATTCTCCTTCAAAGCCACGCACGAGTCCGCCTCTGCCCAAACCCGCCGCTGCCTTCTGTCGATTTCCAGCCCTCTTCCACTCTCTTAAAACCTCGCCGACCAGCGTCCTCCCCTCGACCTCCGCCGGCATGGCAACGGAGGAGTGGACAGAGATATCCGCCGCCGTCTACTTCGAGCTGAAGCAGGCGTTCGAGATGATCGACCGCGATGGCGACGGGAAGATCACCAAGGAGGAGCTCGAGTCGCTCCTGAGCCGGCTCGGCGCCGAACCTCCGAGCAAGGAGGAGCTGCGGCAGATGCTCAGCGAAGTCGACCGCGACGGAGACGGCTGCATCACGCTGGAGGAGTTCCACGCGATCGGATCGGCGTTCGCGCCGTCGACCGACAGCTCGGAGCTGAGGCACACGTTCGATTTCTTTGACTCCGACCGCGACGGGAGGATCACGGCGGAGGAGCTCTTCAGCGTATTCAAGACGATCGGCGACGCGCGGTGCACGTTAGAGGACTGCCGGCGCATGATAAGAGGCGTAGATAGAAACGGGGACGAATAAAAGGAGAGAACAGGCGGCTCCGTTGCTCGCCGAAGAGAAGCAGCACTGCAGCAGTGGTCACAGCCATCTGGAGATGCCGAGGAGCCTAAAATCACCAAGAAACAGAGATCGATTTCTGGCTATTTCCCCGGCCAACTCGAAGAAAAATAGCAAGACTCAAGCCAACAAAACTTTCCCCAGCTGCATCGGTGAAGCAGCTGTATATTTTAAAGATAAGAAAAATAAAAGAAAGAGATGAAGTAAAGGAGAGGCTACTGCTGTCAATACCAGGATCGCAGCACCTCTATTTATAAGCAAACTTCTCACCAAATCTCTAAACTTAGCTGTTCTTCCAGCGCCGAAGAGTGGAGTTCCAGCTGTTTTCCAACCTGCAATAGCTCTCAAGCAAGAAAAAAAAAAAAAACATTGTTGCAGACTACATTTAATGCCATAATACTTCTCTATGCATAAAACTCCCTTTTTTCAGTTATGGGGCCAAAAAAAAAAAAAAAAAAAAAAACTTGCTGCGAAAAAGATAAAAGGACAGTGGAGTTAGCTGGAATTGAAGTTGTGTTGCTGGAAAGGGTCGCCAAATATAAAATATTGGGCCTAGCCTTCAAAAAAAAAAAAAAATGCTTTAATTGAAGAAGCAAATGGTAAAGCCCAAAACTCAAAAAAAAAAATTTGTAGCAAGTTTGCAAAATGAAAAACTCCTAAATACGAGTATAAACTATTTAAAATTCCAAAATCAAATGAAAAACTCCTAAATACGAGTATAAACTATTTAAAATTTCAAAATCAAATGAAGAACTCCTAAATACGAGTATAAACTATTTAAAATTTCAAAATCAAATGAAGAACTCCTAAATACGAGTATAAACTATTTAAAATTTCAAAATCAAATGAAGAACTCCTAAATACGAGTATAAACTATTTATAAATCCAAAGAAATTCAAGAACTCCTAAATACGAGTATAAACTATTTATAAATTCAAAAGAAATTCAAGAACTCCTAAATACGAGTATAAACTATTTATAAATTCAAAAGAAATTCAAGAACTCCTAAATACGAGTATAAACTATTTAAAATTTCAAAATCAAATGAAGAACTCCTAAATACGAGTATAAACTATTTACAAAATTCAAAATAAAGAACTCCTAAATACGAGTATAAACTATTTATAAATTCAAAGAAAATGAAGAACTCCTAAATACGAGTATAAACTATTTACAAAATTCAAATCAAGAACTCCTCGATAAGAGTTTAAACTATCAAAATAAATTTCGAGACTCGTCTATTACCAAAGGCATTTCGTCCATAAACAAGTCTCGATGGGGCAATTTGTAGACAATTAAATTTGTCGTCGAATTAAATCATGCCACGTGTAAATTCATGAATTAAATATTCAATTATATTTTCTATTTTATTAAATGGGATTTTATTCCTAAATTAAATAGATATATAATTAATATTTAACATAAATGAATTAATGGGCTTATGGACACCTAAGGCCCTAAAGCCCATACATGGAAGCCCAAAGCCCATAAAGCCCATGAAGCCCATCTCTAAAATCTATAAATAGAGGTGTTGGGAGCTCATAAATGAGAACGTGAAGGAACGGAAGATTGAAGAGCATAAGAATTCTCTCTAGTATCGCAAGTTGAAAGAGGCGAAGAATTGGAGAGTTCAAGTATTCTTCCAAGTATTCAAGTATCTTGAAGAATTCTATCTAGCGTTCAAGTCTTCTTCGAATCTTCAAGTATTTGAGCATTCAAATCTTCAAGTATCATTCGAAATCTTCAAGCGTTCAAGTCTTCTTCGAATCTTCAAGTATTTGAGCATTCAAATCTTCAAGTATTCTTCAAGTATCTTCAAGTGATCAAACCTTCAAATCTTCAAGTGATCAAGGCGTTCTTACAAATTCCAAGAACGATCTTCCTCAAATCAAATCAACCAAGTCCCAAAGCTTCAAGGCGTTCTTACAAATTTCTAAGGACGTTCTTCTCAAATCAAATCAAGTTCAACGTTCAATCCAAAATCACGACTTAAGTCCCTTGGATTGGCGTCATCAAATCAAGTATTTCAATAACCTTCGAGCTTGTTCAAGAATCAAATGGAAGAGAAGAATCAGAGGATTAACTAGATATTGCAACCTGCATAAATCTATCTTCAAATCTATCAAATTATCTTTGTAACGCATTTTGTATTTTATCAAATTGAAATACAAAAAATTTGTGTTTACAAATATAAATATAAATATATAATTTCAAATCATGTAAATGAATGATAGATTGCAATATGTCTATTATATTGTTTATATCTATATAAAACATAAAATCAACATGAGACTGTAAAAGTAGAAAATCATTTTCCCCTAACCATTTGCCTTTTCTAATCAACTCTAAATTATTTTTTATTCGTTAGTATAAAAAAGTTAACGTTATATAAAAATAATAAATATTATTTATATATAATTAACAATAAATGTGGCACATCAATCCCTTCATCATATCCTCCATCAAATTTACACATTTTCTCCATCCAAAAAAAAAAATTAACACATTGTCAACTACACGAATTTTAATAATGTGTGAGTTGAGTTGTTAGTGGAATAAATGTCTCATTTTAAATGTGAGTGTAATTGTGTAAACCTATTACTATAAATAAAAGTAGAAAAATTTTTGTGGACAGACCGATAAGAAAATTACGATAAATTTTCCGTGGATGGAGGGAGCATTTTTTTTTCTTCTCATTTCTAAAATCTTCAATCTCACATTGATCTTTTATAAAATTTCAACAAATGAAAATATAAAGGGCATTTCTATTATTACCCCATCAAAAACTTAACATTTAATTGACTTAAGTGGTTGAGATTAATATAATTTAAATTGTATTATATCAAATTAAATTAATGAAAAATAATATATATACATATATATAATTTCTGTACATAATAACAAGAACAACAACAACAACAACAACAATAATAATAATAATAATAATAATAATAATAATAATAATAATAATAATAATAATAATAATAATAATAATAATAATAATAATTATTATTATTATTATTATTATTATTATTAATAAAATGATTTAAATTGTAACATAAAGTGATTGTCGTCGAATTTCGACGAGTTGTACACTAATTTATTCATTATATAAAGCAAATGATGATTAATTGTCTACAAATACTGGAGATATTCCCAAATTTTGATTTTAATCAATTTTTTCTTTTGGTCAAAAAATATATGAACTTTTAATTATTTGGAATTTAATATGAGTCCAAAAATTTGTTGGTTAATAACTTGATTGTATGGAGTCCGATCAACAGTCGAAGTCATATATTTATAGACAATTAACCTAAAGCAGAACATACTCAATCCTATGTGGAATTACTTGCTACATACGTACTAAATTAATTATAATTTATAAAATCAATGACAATAAATTTTATTTTTTATTTTTATATTGCTTTGTTTATATATTTTAAATTTTTGCATTATTTTTTTTTCACAGTAAATCTAAACATCAAGAAAGGCACGAGTTGAGTTAGCATAGCCCAATGTTGGTTGTTATACAAAGCAAAACGCAAGAAGACTAATTAATGAAAATATATTGTACTACATAATACACATGTATACAAATGGAAGATGAAGACGTGATGACAACCAAAAAATAGAAAGAAAAATATAACAAGTCTGTAGAGGTGAAGCAAATTCAAAGAAAATCATATTACAAAAGATTGTAATTTGTAATTATTATATCATTCAAAATTCTTGACTATTTTAATTGACGATTAATGGAATTAGAGCCCTCATTTTCAATATATCTATATTTTTTACTAATTATTGTATGGATTCAACATATTTGCTCATACGATAAATCTAATACCCACCACTGATACAACTGCAAAATATCATGTTATTAATATTATATCTAAAGATTTTCCAGAACAAAATCGAGTTAATACCAAAATTAGTATTTCCCTTATGTCAAGTATTAAACTAATTTAGCTTCACCTAAAAAGGTAGATATGCATTATATTAGATTTATATTAATTTTTTTGGTTCATATACGATTGAATGTTTATATTTTAATTACTACCCAAAATATATATACCTCGTGTCTATAAATATATTACTCTTTTTTTATACTTAAAAAAGATATATAAATACATTACTCTTTTTTCTTCTTATAAAATAAATATACAAATTAAATATATTAAGCTCGTTCTTCATGTAATTAGATAAATTTCCGCTTTCATGAAATAAAATTATCTATTTATGCTTATATATTTTCCAACAATAAAACTTTATATTTAAACTTTATAAATATAGATTTGAGTATATGCTTATTTAGTGGAATGTATGGATAAGTCAACAAATTAAAATGGAAAAATTCATACCCATACGTATGTATCAATAAAAATTAAAAATTTAGTTTCGACGTAGAATGCTAATTTATATGTATGCTATTCGTATAATTTTAGATTTATATGCTTAAATTTTCTAAGCTATAAGATTCTAAATCAGATTCTTTTGAAAAATTGAAGAGGAAGTTAAGTAATATTTATAATACTACTTTATACTTCCGATTCTTTTTATATTTTTTTACGTTGCAAAAGAAAAGGTCCAGTTCAATGTTATTGGCTAATGGTTAAGTTCTACCTCATTGTTTATATAAAAATATTTCTATAATTAGTATTAATGGTGCGACTTAGCCAAATAAAGAAGTAAAAACCAAAAATTGTCCACCAATTTAATAGTTGAAAATTAAAATTATTATGCAACTCAATACAAACATCGAATCATAAAATATAATTAAATTATAACTAATAATTTTAATTTTAAAGGAAAAATAAAATGAGTCTAAAATAATATAAGCCAGCGAGCTGCCTTAGTATTGGTTTAGAAGAATCCCAAGTTGAAATATCCCATTATTAATGACAAATTGATAAGATAGACATTTATGGGGGACAATTTTCGAAGCATTCCTCTGCATAGCGATAACAAGTACCGGTAGATAAACAACACGTGCAACGCCCACCATTAGAACACGGGCTGGTTCCGCAATCACCCCCACCTATCTTCACTCCTATATTGTTGCTTTTCACTTCATGCCTAATACCTACAACAAAATTTACAATAACCAAAATAGAAATGAGGGTTAAATAAATAATTTGTTATCTATTTACAGAAAAACACTTAAACGATGTAAGCACAAACACAAGCCATCATGATTCCGAGTCGAGTTGGGCCATTAAACCATATGAAAGCTTAGATGGAGTGAGCCCATTTAAAATGATCAAAAGCTTGATGAGCTCAGCCCTACCCAAAACTTTTGCATTATAAAGCGTGGTTCAAATTTGGTGGGATTTTATTTTCTTCGATTCGACAAATTTTCAAGATTATCTGATCTAACCCAACTTTTAAGAAACAATGAAACATACAAGTAGGTACAATAATAATTAATTTTTATTTATAAACATACAGGTACACTCGCATAATACATACATTTGTGATTTGTGACAAGTGACCCCATATTATTTACATGAAATGGCTTTCACACAGTGATTGTTATCAAAATGAATGTTTTAGTATTATAATACGAGGCACTCTCCCGTGCAACCGGTTACACCGTGTAATTAGCTTTTGAATGACACTATTTCAACATATAAATGACACTTGAAATTATGTTATTAAAAAATGTTCAAGTGTCATTTTCCGAATGAAGTAGTGTCATTCTAGCAACCAGTTGCACGGTGCAAATGGTTGCACAACAGTATTTGTGTTATAATATAATATATGTTGCACAAAAGACCCTACTAAACAGAGACAAAGATGAAGGTTTTCTAAAGTTTTAAATTAGAGATGCAATTCATTTAATAATATTTATTTTGTTCAAAATCTTTCTAAAGTTATAATTCTTAAAATTAATCTTTTTAAATATAAAAATAGGAACTCTCAAAATTAGCACTCTTACATTGATAAGGCGCAAAGAGGGCAGCAAAGCACAGAGAAAAGAGAAGGAAATGAACAGTGCTAAAAGAAGCCATCTCGCACTAAGAAAGAAGAATGGTGAGTTTTTGTGTTTGCATCCAAATTTATAGTTGCAAGGCGGCGGCGTCTCATTTAATTATGATAAAATTAATTCCATATATAGGCGATTTTGGCTATATGAAGTTACCATGATTACCAATATTTAAAAAATAGAAAATTAGTTGGATTATCATGATTAATTATAAAATTGTTATTATTTTATTAAGGGTAAATATCTCTTTAAATCTTAAATGATTTGCTCATTATAAATTATATTTTGAATTATAAAAAAAGAAATCATGAATTATTGATTTTATATCAATTGCACGTTCTGTTTATTTTTAATATTTCAAGATATAATTAATAGCATAAAAATATTTTGGATTTTAAACCCACCCTTCTTTCAAAAAATAATTTTGAAATTGAGTTTTCAGTTTTGATTACAAATCCCATGTAATTTAGATTTTGTTAAAATTATTTAAATCACTCCTGCTAAAATAATTTGTATAATTCAGATTGCATTAATCATGTTAATAATATTAATACATAATTACAATATATTATATTAATGAACCATATATTGAATGCGTATATTATATATATATAAAATAGGATTTTTTTTTTAGAATATATAATAGGATTTGTTACAAGAGTATCTAAATTTACTAATTTAGACTTATTTCTGATTTTGCACGTGACTTAAATTTTTCTTTTAAATGCACAAATTTTTAAATTTTCTCAATTTTCACACGCAAATAATCCCCCAAATTGAGTATCCATGAAAAAAAATTAAGAATGGTGAGATAATCAAAACGACGCCATTTCAATCAAAAAGGCATCTTTTCAAAAACTTGATAGTTTGATGGTTTAGAGAGCATTTCGAAAGTTTCAGGGTATATTAACATGTTGTAAAGAAGAACCTGAGATAGACACATCTTTCCTCGGTCTTCCTGGTGCCTTTTTCGACTGTGTTATTTAATAATACAACAATGAATTGAAAGAGTTTATTTTTAATTCTAAGTTATTAGCGTAAATTTCAAACACGATAGAAGGATTTTTATATAAATTCCAGAGTGAATTTTTGTTTTTAAAATGATATGCTTCGAAACTACGTCGTTTTTGCCATGTCATTTAAAAAAAATAGAATATAATATAAATTACACTGTTTCATCCGACGAGCCACATTACGTTTCTGATGACCGAAAAATAGATGCAGGTTATATTTGATAAAAAGCCTGATAGTTTGAGGGTTTAAATAATATTTCAAAACTTTCAGAGTATTTTTGATAAAGCGGATATAATTAAGGGGTTTTGATGATATTTACCCAATAAAAAATTACACATAACTTTCAACTCTCTTTTCAATTGCCCCATCTCTCTCTCGAATTCAATCAAGACTGAAGGCTGGCTGATCCAAGAATCTTAATTTTCAGGGGTTAATAGCCAAAAAATACACGAACTCTTAATTTATTTGTATTTTCAATGTTCTTCAATTATTGGACGAGTTTGGCCCGTGCGATCGAAGTGAAAACTTGTCTTAAAAGCTCATCTTTTCAGATCAATGAAACAATTGGGAGCTAATAAGCTTTGAGGCTTGAGAGGGTTTGGGCTAAGTTTGCTAATTTGCAGCTCGGTCACATTTTGGGCCGACTCGATCCCACCCGACAAACTTTGAAAGCCCGGTGGATTTGGTCGAGTTGGTTCAAATCGACCCATTTACCACCTCTATTGACATTGATGAGATTGTGAAGATATAGATGAACGAGATATATAATTTTTTTCCCCATTCAAACATAAAATCGACATCATTTTGATGCATATACGGGAAGAAAGAATGAAAAAAAAAAAATCAACGTTAGACTCCGCTGAGATGAATCATTCTTTAATCACTGAATTTTATATAGCATAAGTACTAAAAATTGAAAGTTTTTTAAGAAAAAATAAAATTTAAGATATTTTATAGAAATGCTGAAAATTAGAATACAAAGTACTATTAACCCTAAAATAAATATCAATCAAAATATATTAACCGTAACTCTACATATATATTTTTAATTACAAATTGGTTTAAGAATAGAATTTCCTCTCACCTTGGGCCTCAAACGTACAATGGCCAGTATTGTTTTGGGTACTCTTAATTCCTAGCCCAACATAATCGCAGGTGCAAATAATAAGTTTTTTCAATATTATTTTAATGATATGACATTCATATTAATTCAAAAAAAATATAAATTTAAATATATTGTGGTAATTTGACGAGTTATATTAATTTTTTGAGAGAAAAATAGGTACGGGTACAATAATACAAAATCGATAATTTAAAATTTAAAAATTATTTTCGACGATTCATGATATATTGATATCATGATATGTAGCATTTTAATGTAGTGCTTACTTCCAAATAATGTACTTTACAATATTTAATGTATATGAGTAAATTAAATATGAAATCAATTTGGCGGCGAAGAAGAGTAAATCACAGCTGTGCAACGGCTTCAAAACACCTAACAAATAAACGAGAGAATGTATGTAATAAAAGTAACAATAAATTTGAACTTGCACCAAATTTCATAAAAAAATTTAAAATTTGAAATGGCTTCGTTTTCTACTTTCAAAAAATTAAATCTCATGTAGGAAGGGAGGTGTTTAAATGAGAATGAAGAATCATTTTCAATTTTTGGATCATCAAAATCTATAATGAATACATTCATTTTAATGGATAAATACACCACCTTAATTCGAATCTTGGAGATAGTGATATTTTTTTTCTTAATCTTTTTCAAGTGCAGCTAATTGCACATCGAATACAATAAATTTATACGCCAATACAATGTTCTCATTTTAAATTAAAATTTTCACTATAATCAATTTATACATATATATATATATATATTAAAAATCTAAATTTAACATGCGTTGTTCATATTTTAAACTATTTGCATTACATACCACCATTTAACTAGTTTTTTTTAGGAATAAAAGCTGTTGAAGTTATATATGGAATTTATTTTTTGAGGAAATATATATGGAATTTATTATAGTTATATACTTTTATCTCTAAATCTATAGAAACATGAACCACTTTTGTCTGTCAATATATTTTCAAGAAAAATGTGCAGAAATCTCCTTGCAATCTATTCTGGAATGCATCTCTTGTAAATATATTTGAGTAGAATTGAATTTAAATTGACGGCAACTGATGAAATTAAACTTAACCTGGTTGGTAAGACGGAGTCAAACGTCTGTCTTCATACCCACTCTCATTTATTTAAGACCCTTTATTGGGTCCCACTCACCCAACAGCACACACAGCCGAATATTATCAATTTATTATATTTTGCTAGTTTGTATTCATTTAATAACATTTTAATTAGGGCAAATGGTTTTTAATACCCACTTTTATAATACATCTATCAAATCTACCCACCTATATAAAACATCTATGAAAAATACCCACTTCATAGTGAAATACCATTCCTACCCTTATACTTAATCTCTCTTTAGACTTTTGATTGGGCTTAAATGGTATATCGGCTGGAAACTTTCCTCGTGCCCGATAGATTACTTTGTAATCTGGGTCTGGACTGTGAGACAACGCCACGTACTTTTAAGCAAAAAACAGTTTAAAACAGTTTGATCCCGCGCTTCTCAAAATGGTATCAGAGCGGGTTTTTATAGAGGAATTATGTAATTTTAATTTATTTTATGATTAACCTATGTGGGAGGAGACTCCACTGTGAAATTATGGATCCGGACGAGTGTCCGAGATGTGTACGATACAGGAATTCTCTCCAAAATCTGGAGGAAGAAACCAGTCGCCTAATAGGCGATCTCACATGGAACAATCGAGCCCTCGTTACCAACCTACGACGAGGAAGAGATATCGAGCTTATTCGCGAGATTATCGCGAGTATTCAATTCTATCATGAGAACCTCATGAGATTCGCCGCAACCAGAACGACGATAGAACGAAACAGAGACGAGGCCCATCAGTCACACGATTGATGGAACCAAAAAACAAGGCGGGAGTAGCTTATCCAAGCTACCACAAGATCGAGCCAGACTCTTCCGAGAATGTCAACCTACGGGAGATTCAAAAGACGGTGGAGTATTACGGCAACAAGCTGTATGAGCTACCGATGGAGATGAGCAAAATATCACTCAAACAAGAGGAAATACTAACCCTCTTGCGTGATATCCAGAAGAGAGTGGAGGAGATCGAAAGGAGAAAACCATGTTCCGGAAAAATTCGGAATCAATGGTCGAAGGACCCAACGTATCTACCACTATTTGATGCAGCACCCAAGGAGTTGCAGCCGAAGGACATAATCCGAATCATGAAAGGCAAATATCATGAATAGCCTTGACAGAATCGGATTAGAAGATCTACAGGAGTTAGCAGAATCTTTTGCTAACCTTAATATGGTTGATCTAAAGATGAACCAAGGGGATGAGGTGCCCAAAACCGAGCCTCAAGAAGGAGAACCGTCAAAGAAGGGACCAGCTCAAGAAGATACAAGCCAGTTCCGACGGACCAAAAGGCGGAGGCCTCAGATGCAGGATACTCCTGTAGGAAAGGTCACGCTAGAACCAATCCATCCATATGGATTGATTCTCAACCTCGACGAAGCCAGTTTCAAAGAATGAGAGGGTCTCATCGACGAATGGGCTTCATCATTGAATGTCGTGATTGCCACAATAGATTACGACAAAAAAGAATTTGCCAGAATCTTCGAAGCAAGCTTGGCGGGCATGGCAAAACAATACTGGGATAAAATCGAAGTCTCAGCAAGGGAAGAAATGTTTAGTAGCACGTCAATTTATGAAATCATAAAGGAGACTACTAAACAGATAAAAATCCATTTCTTGGGAATGGGTTTTTTCGAAGGATCCGCAGAGGAGAAGCGCAAGAAATATCAACAGGCACTTTACAATCTAAGATTGATGGTGCTAGAGCCAAAAGCTCTCGATGAATTTCTGCGCCTGTACACCCTATATGTACATATGGGGGTTGTTGATGATCAGAAGGCCATGGATCTCTTTTTTCCGAAATTTCCAAGTCCATGGAGGGAAATGCTCATCAATGAGTATGTATCACCAGGAGGATATCCACTTGATAGTGCTTCAAGGAGGATGTCTTATGTCCACAAGAAGCTGTCCGAATGGTGCCAGAAGGCAGCGGACCAGAGGAATCTCAAGAGATTGAGGAGACTCAATAAGAAATCTCCATTGATGTGCGATAACATTGATCTTCCAACAGAGATTGGTGCTGAACTGCTATATCAAAGGAAGAGCCGAAAGAAACATAGGTACCAACCCTATGAAAGAAGGTCTAAAAGAAGTTCTTGGAAGCCAAGAACTATGTGGACCAGACAGAAGGCGCGCTCCTACAAATCAGGCCAACGGAGCGGACCATCAAGAAACCGATTTTCAAATCAAAAGAGAATCCCGACGAGAAAAACTTTCAGGCGTACTCAGGCCAAAGCAAATGAAAGTTTCAAGGATTGCAACTGCTGGTCGTGCGGTGCAAAGGGGCATATCTCTACTAATTGCCCCGACAACGAGAAGAAAGGGATAAAAAGATTCGAATCCACACAGGATATCGAAGATGCTATCTTTTACCAGAATCTGATACCCGTGTATCAGTTTGAAGATATATCCTCTGATGAGAGCATATATGAGCAAGAAGAAGTCTTTAGTTCTGAGGATTCGGAGATGACCGATGGATCAACCGGAGACGAGTCAGACTAAAGAAGAACACGAGGTCCACCATATCCAGAAGGAGGATCAGAATGGATTCACTAGCCATTTTCTGATTCCACAGGAAGAAGTGGTGAAGAAGCTCGTGAAAAAGCTCAAAAAGGAAACCGAAGAGGTACAAGCATACCAAGGGTTTTCCAATGGGAGATTGAATCGAGTTTTACATAGCTTGATTCCAATCAAAAGGAAGCATCATGTCTATTTTGGCGTTACAAGCCAAGAAATGGCGCTTCCAATTGAGATTACAAGTAATCAGGTGGAAATCCAGCTGGTTCCTGCCGAAGATATTAAGCAGGATCTCAAGAAAATGAAGCCAGAAGTCGCAAGTACGATGAAATGGATTCATATTGGAGCAATTCAGTTGGTAATCAAATCCTCCCTCTTCCCAGGGACAGACCAACCAATTGACGTTGCACTTTGCGACAAGAGGATCAGAGATGCCAGAGAATCAATTCTTGGAGCTTTTTCGGGCAATCTCTATGCCAAGAAGATTATAACCGAATTCTATCCACAAATCGCTTATAATCTGCAGGATTCATCCTTCAGCCGAGCCCTGACTCTCTATCAGGACTACAAGAAGAAGGAATATATGACGGATGGGAATAGGCCATACTCACTGACTTATCAAGTCTCGTATGCCTTATCAAATTCTCATCACACGGAATTATTTATGGGAAAAGAATTTATTGAAATTCCAGAAATATTCAAGGAGGTTGCCAAGGCAGTCACTCCAAACCGAGTGGAGATTCCTCAGATCAGAGAAATCGACATCGACATTGGAGACAAGCCGGTGCTTAGCCATACCCAGAGTCTCAGACTAGGAGCACCAAGGCTATCATTCCAAGGGAATAGGCTAACTTCAGGGCCTATAACAAGAAGTTTCTCTCATTCGTATGAGAGAAGGGCGATCCAGGAAACACCAGTTTCGGACATGAGAATCAAGCTCAAATGTCCCGAAGGATGGAGACAAGTTTCCACGAGATTCGATACAACAAACAGGGAGAACAAGTTTCCTTGTAGTTCGTTGTATTATTTGGCAAATCCAGGGGATAACCGATACATCGGAACTCTGGAGGTTGGAGGTTTTGAAATTCAGACCGAAGGCCAAGCCGGACAAGAAGCGGACGTCCTGATCTTAGGACGAGATTTCCTTGACAAATATAAACCATGGTCATGGAAATCAGGAGGAATGGAGATCATAATTGGACGCCAAAGAGTGATGATCCAATGACAAGTCCATTCTCGATATACATCTCTGTAGGGATGTTATACGATAAATACAAAGCAGAATATTTTGCTGCTTATGTGGATTCAGGAGCAGGAATCTGTACAGCAAAACGAGGAGTCTTTCCAGCAGAAGTGGAAGAAGATCTACCTCGAATTGCAGGAAGGGATTTCTCCAAAAAGATTTTGCTTCTATCAAAAGGAGTAAAACAAACGGAAATATTGATCGGCGGAGCAGGACAGACACCTTGGTACAAGGTCAAAACTCCACCAATTTATTTCCATGATACCGGAGCAGATATATTATTCGGAAATAATTTTCTGCAAAGCTTCAAGCGGTATATACAAGACAATGAAGCCAGGAGGCTAGTGTTCACAACCAACTGTGATCACAAGATCATTGTACAGAGGCTCAATGGAGCTTTTCATCGATCGATGCCAATCAAATTCCGCAGCAAGCGTGGTGATGATGGCAGACTCCGGAGACCCCAGATGAAGGATCAAAGGAGATTCGGAGAAGTTTTGCTCAAATGCAGAACTGAGGGATTCCCAGATCTCTCCGAGGAAGAAATTCAAATCCTCAAAGTCTCCCTGATATCACACCAAGATATCAAGGAAGAAGAACAGGTGTCCATTGCCGACGTCAAAAGGAGGATTCAGAAATGTTACCACGAGGATCCTTTGGCATGGTGGGACAAGAACCAGCTCAGAGCAACCTTGAAAGTTAAAACTGGAAAGGAGCATGAGTTTGTAAGGTTCAGACCTATCCTGATGAACACTCAAGATCAACAGGATATGAGGAGTATAATCAAGGAACACCTTGATTTGAAGCTGATCGAACCAGGGAAATCGCCTTACAGCAGTCCTGGATTTCTGGTGAGAAATCATGGGGAGATCAAGCGAGGAAAGCCAAGATTGGTCATTAATTACAAGGGGATTAATGACATTCTTGAGTTTGACGGATACTTCATCCCAAGTAGAGAACACCTCATTAACTGCATCCGAAGTGCAAGGGTATTCTCAAAGTTCGATTGCAAGTCGGGTTTTTACCAGATTCGCATGAAGGAAAGAAGTAAGAAGTTCACAGCCTTCTCAACTCCACAAGGACATTATGTCTGGAATGTCATGCCAATGGGGTTAGCCAACGCGCCTCAGATATTCCAAAGGAAGATGGATAATCTCTTCAAAGATTATTCTTCGTTTATGTTTGTTTATATTGATGACATTCTCATTGCATCAAAAAACATTCATGAACATGTCAGGCATCTGGAGATCTTTGCGGATGTTTGTCAACAAGAAGGACTAGTACTGTCTGAAAAGAAGGCAGTCATAGCCACCCAGAAGATGGAGTTTCTGGGGATTGAGATCGATGAATCTGGGATAATTCTACAAGATCATATTGTGGAAAAAGTCCAGGGATTTTCGGAGGATCTCAAGGAGAAAAAACAGCTCCAAAGTTTTCTCGGAGTCGTCAATTTTGCAGGGATGTTTATCAAAAACCTTGCAGAATACAGAAGGGTCTTCAGTCCACTACTGAAGAAAGATGTTCCATTCATATGGAAAGAGGAGCATCGGGAGGGTATGAAGAAGTTGAAAGAGATTTGCAAAAATCTCCCGAAGCTTTCAATACCACAAGACGAGGATGACTTGGTCATCTGACGCGAGTGATTTCTGGTGGGCAGCTGTGCTCACAAAGATCACCCCTTATGGAGAAGAACCTTGCAGATACTGTAGCGGTCTTTTCTCCGACAACGAAACTATGCGATGGCACATTAACGAGAAAGAATTCTTTGCAGTGCGGAAGGCGTTTAAAAAATGGCCGCTTTTCCTACTTGCTAAAAAATTCGTTTTGAAAGTAGATAACACTAACGTTAAAGCTTTCTTAACAAAAAAGATTGAATCTAAACCTGAAAAGGCTAGATTGCTTAGATGGCAAGCAGAATGCCAATATTATGATTATGATATTGTCATTTTGAAATCTGATCAAAATGTTCTTGCAGATTTCTTAACAAGGGATGGAGCCAACTGAGGTTGACTCTATCATGGAGAACCAGAGGCAGCTCCTGGACAACCTGGAGATGCTACAACAAGAATGGCAAGAGTGTTTACTACATGCCAAACAAGCGGGAAAGATACAAACGGATGATGAATCCAAAGTAACTAACCGCATACGAGAATGTATCATAAAGATGTTAAATCTTAATGATGCAACCCACAAGCCGCTCCTGCGCGGGATCATGGCTCCCATGATCGAAGCAGGCATTACCGTACAGGCCGGATTACCTGTAGCAGGGGATTCAAATACCCCTAGCACAAGTTCTGAGGCTAAGGTGTCAAAACCGGATCCTCGAGAAAAAGATGTTGCAAAGGCTTCACCGCCCGAACCAACATGTCAACCCTCCACCTCTGGGGTAAAAGAGGGAGAGATCAGTCTTAGGCCACTGACGGGCAAATCTAAGATTGATACTAACATTATTGATATTTCTCCTGTTTGGTAGCTGTACCAGTCCAGATGGGAAAAACTCAATACCAGAAAAGGGCTCAATCCGAGCTATTGCCGGGTTGATATTGCGGGAAAATATCCTCGCATATGGATGACCACCGGAGCCAATCCTCAGGAGGTCAAAGAGTGGTATGAATTCGGGGCATTAGCCTCAGTTTATACTACTTCGCCAACATTTAGCGAAATCAAGGGTCTACCCAGGTGGATCCAAGAGACAGTCTATGATGCTTGGGCGAACAACCAGTCCCTTAACCGGGGAGATGTCCTGGAGCTATACTTTCTCAGCGCAACTCCAGAACCAGCAGGAAAAGGGAATCATGAATCTTTTCATTTTATTAAGCTTCGGAGACCCGACACGGAGGCCTTAAACCGAATTAAGGCACCCAATCATGAAGTTTCCATTGTCACAACATTCACGGAGGATCAAATCTCCACGAGACGTGCATGGGGACTATGGGTCTGTCTCACAGAGATGGACAAAGTAAAGTACCAGTTCAAGTTCTCTCAAAATGCAGGACTTGGATTTTTCCTGTTAAATTCTATGACAAGAAAAACTACAAGCTTCGCAGAGAAGGCCTTTGAAGATAAGAGGCAAACACTCTGGCGAAACAAGGTGGCGGGAAGCAAAGAAACCCGTCATAAATTCTGTAACATGGCTCATTTAGGCCATTGGACAGATCACATCTGCACGGAGTGTCTGACGCAGAAAGAACCGGAGTTCGGCAAAGGCTTCTTCCCAAAGCCTAACAAGAAGAAATTCCGGTCAGACGAGTACGAGGAACACAAGACTCCACGTGGACGAGCACCACGAGCACCAAAAAAGTAAGGGGCCCGACAAAGAAAAGGGAGTCATGTGACTCAAGACAGGAGGACCACCCACTAAAAGAAAAACGACGAAAGTGGGCGGATGATAATGCAGGCCAACTACCCACTAACCAAAATGGGTAATTATACAGGAACTCCACTCATCACAAGAAGACAAAGGATGGTGGAAAAATTGCTGGACCTCACCAACCATTATCACAAAAAGATAAAGGAAGGTTCAACTCCATCCATGTGAAGGCACTAACTAGTGTCGGCAATAATGGCCGACAAAAGAAGGTGGCTATCACCATCCAAGCAAGCTGGCCACGAGGAAGGAATCCAAGGCCAACTACCGAGCAATAATAGAGGGGTCCAAACCTCTATATAAACCCAGGCTCTGGAGAGAAGAAGATCATCAGAAAATTAGAACACATTTTCACACACCACTTCCTCTCTCTAGAAAAATTATCTTTGTAATTTTTAAATTTTGTTTCCAAAGTTTTTTCGTTTTAGTTTAGTTCCTTTTTATTTTTATGTACACAAGTATTAGCTACTATGAGTAGCTAAACAAGTTAGTCTCCTCCCTTGGGGAGTATTTTATGAAATAAATTAATTTTTATATAATTCCTCTATAAACGCTTAGTTTTTGTCCAACTATTCCGGTTGAGTAAAAATATTTTCTTTATTTTTCCAACAAAGTATTGAGTCGACACTTAGTGAAGGAGAAGGGTTGCAACCATCTCTTGCGAGTGTGTGGTTGGTGCGTGCCGGGTGGGCAGACGAGCCGTAAAACGCAACAAGACCGACTCCTGAAGAAGACCAGTCGACAAAGGTATAATGTTGGTTTAATTTAAGAATTATTTTGAAGTGTTACGGAAGCATGTTGGGCCTGATTAAATCTTAATTTGAAACTGTTTTATGATGAACATGTAGAGGATTTGTTAAGGGGTAGTTTTGTCATTAATTATGAGTTGGGTATGGTTGATTTATGTTTTGTGAAAGTGGGTATTTTTGATAGATAAATTATGAAGGTGGGTATTTTAAATTTTGACCCTTTTAATTATCTCTTTCAGTTTACAACTTTGAATTTTAAGTACTTACTAGTGCGTAGTGCCACATCCTTGTGTGATATACACGAATTCTTATAGTTATACAAAAGAGTAAAATTAAATTAAATTATATTATTATTATTATTATTATTATTATTATTATTAATTATAAATAATTCACTTATAAGTTGTAAACAATTTTAAGCAATTAAATCATTCACTTGTAATTACTTACAAGATAATATGTTTGATGCATTGTAAAAAATATACTATATTGATTAAAAAAATAGAATAAAAAATAAAAGATAAAATGCAAAAAGAATTAGAGGGAGAAGAGAGAAAATGATTTTGTTTAAAACTTTTAACATCTATAACTTTTAATCTTAAATTAATTTCATTTAATATATATCAAATTAAACTTTTTCTATATATGAACTTTAATTTGATATGTATATTGAATATATGTTAAAATTGTGATTTTATATTATATAGATTTTAGATATAGATATAGATTGATATCAATTATGCTATACAAAATAAAATAAAACAGAAAAAAGAAAGAAATTAAAGAAAATAAAATAAATCATAATATAAAAGGAAATATAGAACATTAAATAAAACCAAAAGATAAAAGAAAGTAATATTTAAATATAATGAGAGAGAGAGAGAGAAAATTAGTTTGAGATTTTTGATTGAAACAATGGTGTCAAATGGCCACATTGAACATGCAAACACAATATTTGACCACTAATTAAAAAAACACAAATTATGGCCATTAATTAGGCAATATGCCTAATATACCCCTAATTGGGCGGACTGGGTAGAGTCAGGAGCGCGGGTCGCGTGCCGGGTAGGATCAGGCACGCGGGTCGGGTTAGGCACTTATGGCACTATTAGTGCCATAAGTGCCAACGAATTTTTTTTTTACTCCCCCTGCCCTGTCTACCCCCCCAGACCCCCGACCCCACCCACCCCCAAGCCAAAAACAAAAGAAAATTTACCCCCTTAGATAAAAATAAATCAAATTTTACTTTTGTTATTTTATTTTATGGCACTAATAGTGCCATAAGTGCCAACGAAAATCCAAAATAAAATAAAATAAAATGGTATTTTTAGCACTTATGGCACTATTAGTGCCATAAGTGCCAAACAAGCAGAACAAATATAGAAACAACAACATCATCTAAACCCTAAATGGAACATTTAAACCCTAAATGGATAATCTAAACCCTAAATGGATAATCTAAACCCTAGGGGAAGTGTTTAAAAAGTTCCTTTTGGCTTGGGGTGGGTGGGGTCGGGGGTCTGGGGAGTAGACAGGGCAGGGGGAGTAAAAAAAATTCGTTGGCACTTATGGCACTAATAGTGCCATAAGTGCCTAACCCGACCCGCGTGCCTGATCCTACCCGGCACGCGACCCGCGCTCCTGATCCTAACCAGTCCGCCCAATTAAGGGCAAAAACGTCCCAAAGCTATAAAAATGGCCAAAATTTATATTTTTTCAATGAGTGGCCATAATTTGTGTTTTATGATCCATTTTGGCTATTCCAAAATTTTACTCTTTTTGATTTGTATAACATTCTATTTTATATCTATTTTTAACATAATGTATATGAAATTAAAGTTCTTATTATAATTTTTAATTTGATATCTATATTAAATATATTTCGTTAGTTAAATTACATGATTTTAGGAAGGAAGAAAGAAAAGAAAATGATAAAAGAAAAGAACAAAATAAAATAGAAAAACGATATATAAAAAGAGTGGAAACGAAAGGAAATAAAACTAAATAACTATGGATGGACGAAAAATAAGTTGCAGTTGCAAAAAAAAGGGGGAAAATGATTGATTTTTAATAATTACGGAAAAAATATTCGTTAAAATTATATTTTTACATATTATATAGTTTTATTTATATATTTAGTATGTTTCAATGTATATTAGTAAATTCAGAAACAAGATTTTTTCTAAAATCGGCTTCTTTTTTTTTTCTTTTTTTGAGGTAATTTATTTCATTTTAAGAGTTGTGATCTTGTGATATTGACTACTGAATTGGATAGCACCAATTTGTATCCTTTGAATCGTAATTTTAGTTTAGGTTTTAAGAGCATCCACTGTGGCCTTACTTTATAGCCTACTTGATAATTTACTTGATAGTAGGGGATCATATTGAGTAAAGGAGGCCATAGTAGAGTGACTTGATAGCCTACTTGATTTTTTTAGTTTTGATTTTTATGTTTTTCATTTAAATTTAAATAACACAATTTAATTCAAATTTTAATTTCATTAATTTAAAATCCTACAACATACCAAAAAAAAAAAAAAAAAACTACTCTAGATAAGTCCACGACGCTTGATCACTTCTTGGACAATATAGTTATGCAATGTCATTTGTGCATCCGTCATGTGCATAGTATCCGTGCTGAGGAGCTTCATATCGAGCTCCTCCCTCTTGAGCTCGTTCTTCTTGGCGTACTCGCGGCGATTGCTTTCAAGTTCTGGTCGGACCTGTCCAACCTCTACAAGAATTCGGGTGGAGGCTCCGAGCTCTGCGTCGCCTTCCGCTTTCCCTTCGCCTCTCTCATCGCCGCCTTATTTCCAATTGGCCGGAAAGACGAGATCTCCTCGCTCGACGCCGAGGTGGTGAATTCGCTCGTCTCCGTAGTCTTCGTCCTTTTCGAGGGATGCACGTCTCCCTCGAGGTACATCGACTTGAACTTGTGGTTGTCCCGGAGAATTTTTCACGCGTTCCAATATTTGAACGCTCTTTTATTTGGGCTCCTACCTTTGAAGAGGATTTGGGCCTTGTCCCAGAGCATGTCGTCCGAATGGCCGGAAGGCCACCGGGTGCGCGTCTCTGTCCAAATACTTTCTCAGAGCCGCACGTCCGCGCTCACTCGGGCCCAATGCCCTTGAATTTGGTTGTGTTTGAGGTTGGCGTCGATGAGGGGGTTGACACGGTCGAGAATCTGTGTCCAATACGCCTCCCCCTTTTGATCGACACCATGGATAGCATCGTTGGCCTCCTCTGTCTCCTTGAGGGTGTAGGTATGACGGACAGTCCTTCCTTCCACCGGCGCCTTCTTGTCATGCTTGATCTTGTAAGCGATTTCCTTCCTCCGGCCTCCTTTCTTCGGTTTGGAGGAACTATGGGCTGCCGGTGACTCCTCCTCGCCAGTTGGAGGGCCATCCCCCAAGTTGCATCCCGCTAAATCGGGATGATAATTGGCTGAGAGACCGGGGCTCCAATTTGGATCATATATGTTTGGGTTGTGTGGATCCATGGAGGTTGATAGATAGAGGAAGAAGATTGAAGATGGTGGATGAAGATTGAAGATGGTGGAGAGGTTGGAAGAAGGAGTATTTAAAGAAGAGAAAAAAAGAAAATAAAATAAAGAAAAAGCACAAACAATCCAATCAACCGAAAACCAAAAAAAAAAAATGTGTTCTGCCCAAAAGAGCCGTTTTTTTAATTTCAAAAGTTGAATTTTTTTTCTTTAATAAAGGCGCGTGTACAACACGCGCCCTATTCACCGCCCATCGAGTGATACTCGAGCGGTCGAGTAGCCCTCGAGTAGGGGCCGGCTGCATCGCCCTACTTAATCTCGCCCTTACTCGAGTAGGGGAGATCGAGTAGAGCGTTGCAGATGCTCTAATCAATTGCCAAAAATATCCTCAGCACTACTACGGATATATTCATATCCGTTTGATTTTACTTAATATTTTAACGTTGGACTTGTCTATTGGTACAATAAGTGTATGTAAATATTATTAATATTTTTAGAATTATTAGAGGTATCTATTATATAATTAAATAAATAATTTGCATGTGAGTATGGAACTTTTACACCACACCACACAAAAAATAGAATTTTTAAATACCTCAATTTTATTATTTGAACTAGGCCTCATTACTTGTATAAATTAAATATTATTAGTTGATTGTTTATTAGTATTATTTTGTCACTTGGATTATTGATTTATTTCTATGAAACTTCCCTCTCCCACGTTTCATTTGGCACAAATTCCCATTATTCAATTTACTACTATTTTATTTACGAAAAAATTATCATAATTTTACTTTCGATCTATCAAAGTAAAATTTAACACTTTTATTTATAATAATAAAATTTACACAATTGGGTTTACATAACAATTCTATCATATTTTATTAATTTTACCACGATCATGGTCATAATTATTACCTATTGAGTAAATGTAATTATTCAGATTGTCCAATGTCAACAATAACAGATTGATATCAGCAACTTGAAAATTGCTTTTTTAACCTCATCTCTCCGGTGCTCAGACGAGTGGTTGGAGTAGGTTGGGTGGTACTTTTAATAATTCATATAGTATTAAGCATCTAATTAAGAGTTAGTTTTATCATATTATATTATGTGCTTTTTTAAGAAAAACTTTGCGTTGACTTTTAATTCACGTACATTTGTTCTCATTAAGTGAATGTCAATATATTGTGAACTAAGACATATTTAAGTCCTAATTAGATAAGTTATGCTTATGGGAGGGAATAGTTGGTGAATAAAAAAATTCAATTAATAAATGATTATGAACAGGAATCTTATTAATATTATTTATATAGGAAAAAATTTGTAGCCTTAGACAGGAAACTAAGAAATAAATATTAAGGTGCTTATATTAACAAAGGCTGCCAGCTAATCTATATATATAAAAGTAAAATAAAATATTAAGGTGCTTATATTATCTTAGACAGGAAACTAAGAAATAAAATATTAAGGTGCTTATATTAACAAAGGCTGCCAGCTAATCTATACATATATAAAAGTAAAATAAATTATATCTTACGTGGCGTCGTATAATCACTCTATTCTAATTTTCCTCGATTCTCATTCATTCTTATTTTTTTCTAAATTTTTAATCAATGTTTCCAACAATTTTCCATATCTCTTTATTTTATTAAATAACCATTAATTAAATTCAATTAGAACTATTCTCATCTGAAATTATTCGAACCTATCATCTATTCATCTTTGTTTGCATTATATAAACTAAAAATAACTTGACGTGATATAACCCTGTTAGGTCCGGAGGGTAGAGGTGGCCAAAAAAACCGGAACCGGGAACCGAACCGGAAAACCGGACCGTCTGAGACGGTTCTGGAACCGAAACCGTGATACACGGTTCCGAACCGAAACCGAAACCGTGCTCGGCCGGTTCGGATTTCACAAACCGTCGGTTCCCGGTTCCGAACCGGAACCGAACCGTGGAACCGGGAACCGGGATGGAACCGTGCCAGAACCGCCTTGGAACCGTGAACCGAAGGTTCCACGGTTAGAACCGTGGAACCGTAGAACTGTGGAACCGTGGTCTTTATGCTTATTAAAAGTAATTATGGTCTTATAATAAGTAATTATTCACATGAAGAAATGTAATATTTCAAAATTATTACTTTTTCACGAAAATTGTTATTTTTAGTCACGAAAACTTGTAATTTTAATGATTTGGTCAAGTAATTATAGTCGTAAGAAAAAATAATCATTGATATGAATAAAGGTAATATTTTTTAAAAATGAAAAAAATAGAAAAAGAGTAATTATTGACTTAATAAAAATTAATTATTCATATGAAAAAATGTAATATTTCAAAACTATTAGTATTTTTTTCACGATAATTGTTATTTTTACTCATGAAAACTTGTAATTTTAGTTGTAAAAAGTAAACTAAATTGCCTTAATTTTATTTTAGCATTCAAATGTTGTAATTTGTAAATTTTATTTATAAGAATTGTAAGGTGTAACTTTGAATTATAAGTTCAATTTAGAAAATAATGTATATGGACTTTATATTTTCTTGTGTCATTTATTTTATTAAAGCAAATTTCATTAAATTTTACACAACAATACATAAAATAATACAAATTACATTAAAAAAAAAACGGACGGTTCTAACGGTTCGAACCGGAACCGGAACCGCCGGTTCACGGTTCGGAACCGAAACCATGAGGGTTATTTTTCGGTTCGGTTTCGGTTCCGATTCGAACGGGGAACCGAACCGTGGCCACCTCTACCGGAGAGTCTCGAATAGGTGTATGGGGGGGGGGGGGTCTCGAGCGCTATTTATTGGAGGCGTCTTGAATAGATCCGTTGGCGGAGATGGTCTTCAATATTTCTTCCGTTAGAGAGTAATTTGAACTTGGGTTGAGGCTTCAATCTTCGAGGTTCCTTGTTTGGTGATAACGACTACTTTGAAGAGCAGGAGATGCGACATCTCTGAAAAGGTAATCACCAAAAGGAATGGCCTCTGCAGAGAAAGGACGATCCTGAGATCTCTGCATTTAATGCGGTTGTACTTCTTGAGTGCATGGCTTCCTTTGAACGTTGGAGATTCAGTCCGAGGAAGAATGTTTAACTGATACTTGACTTTAGTATCAGTCCGCCGAATCCACGTGGCACGCATTAAGTAATCAGTCGAAACTGATCCTTCGACTGATAAGTCAAATATTAATGTTTGACTTAGCCTTATTTGTTACATCAGTCGGCATCTTCAGTCTTCAGTCCTTCGTTCTTGAGTCTTCAGTCTTCAGAACAACAACTAAACTAGAGAAAGAACTCTAACACTTGAGTTCGAACAGTTATAGTCTATTACAATTGAAACATATTGATTTTGGTATCATCAAAACTAGGATTATGATATTTAATTAAGTTCCCAACAAACCCACCTTGGGATATACCGAATTTAGAAAATACATTATATAGTAAAAATTAGAAAGAAAAAGGATTTTAGTGATCAACTTGAATATTTTTTGATCTAATTTGTTTAATTAAATTGATGTAATGGATATTAGTGAGGGACGAATTATTATCCTACAAATGATAAAATAATTACTTTAGCATTTGGTTTCATCAGATTTATTACTTAATGATTGATTGTTAGGGTCGATAAAAACAAAAATAGGATGTATAAAATTTCAGTTTTTGATTATAAATGTTATTAATGATATATTAAAATAAATAATTTGATAGAGAGACATTGAATTGAATCAATATATTACTCATCAAAACAAAAATTTAAGCATCAATTTCAAAGAACATTAATCTATTGTACTAATGAAAAAGTTTAATACCCAAAATAATAGTACGTAAAGACATTTTCATATACAAAATAAGAAAAAAAAATATTACTATTTTGCACTAAACATAATATGATCTTATTAATATTTGGTTGTATATCATTAAATACCAACCATTGGAGCCATATATTGACTCGCATCAATTTATCTAAGATTTATAGTTTATAGTTTTGATTTAGATATTACATTGCTCTAATGACTTTTATTAAACAGATTTTTCATTCATATTTCTAGCGTCTAACCAGTCGAAATTCGACGGGAATTATTTTATGTCATTATTTTATAATTATTTTATGTTATTTTTATTATTATAGCATATGAAATAGTTTATATATAAATTATTTTTTTAATTAATTTGATATGATCAAATTAAATTAGTAATACAATATTTGAAATAATATTAATCTTAATCACTTTCGCCAATTAAATGTAGGTTGTGATAATAGAAATATATTTTTATATAAATATTCATTTGGTGAAGTTTATAAAAAGTTGATGTGGGTTTGAATATTTTAGAAGAAAAAAATATGTAAATTTAAAGTATGATATGATGTACGATTGATGTGTCGCATCTGCTGTTAATCGTATATCGATAATATTTACTCTGCCAATCCCTCAAACATTTTCCTTTTTTTTTCTTTCTATTTTGATTCGTCTCCAAAACATCTTCCTAACCTATTTTTGGAAACAATTTCATTAATTATTATTCTTACAATTTCACTTTTTGTGGGACTCGTTCTCCACTTTCACTAACTATCACTCTTATAATTTCACTTTTTGTGGGACACATTCTCCACTTATCAAATAAATAACTAACTTTTATTAAAACTCGTGTCATCCTCTCTTATGAAGATGTTTGGGGGACAGAGGAGTATTAAGTTTGTTCAAATTCTTTAAATTTGACGGATAAGAAATAATTTAACTAAACATATATCATCCGAGTATCATCTCATATGGACCTAATAAGACCAGATAATCATATGAAGCTCTAAAGACCACATATGACATTTAAACGTCAAAATTTTGAAATCCATATTCTTTGGAGTTTGAAATACCACATCTGAATTTTGAGCATCATCTTGTATCGAGCTTGAAGATTATAACTTACTTGTATCATTTTGTCTAGAATTTGTGAAACTATAATCAAGTTATGAGAATAATCTCGTCTCAAACTTTAAACAACATCGTCAAATTTGAAATCATATTCAATCATATATATATATATATATATAGTTAATTATTTAAGTAAATACATCTAGGGCTGGGAATCGGGTCGGGATCGGGTACCCTACCCGAAAAATCGGGTACCCGATCCCGAATAAGACCGAAAATCGATACCCGACCCCGAACCTGATTTCTTAATCGGGTACCCTAATACCCGACTCGGGTACCGGACTCGGGTACCCGACTCAGGTATTCGGGTACCCTAATACCCGATTTAAAAAAAAAAATCGAAAATGTGCCCTCTATTTTAAGCCATTTCCCTAAACCAAGCCAATTCAAAGCAGCAGCAGGGCAGCAAATTCAAATGAGGCTAATCAGTAAATTCAGCCGAAATTCATACGGATCAAGAAAATCATACAAATCAATTCCAATTCAATGAGACAATGACCAAATTCAAAGCAACAAATTCAACATTAACATAGAAAATCTGTATATTTTTTTTTTAAAGAAGAAGAAGAAGAAGAAGATAAGGCGTAGAAGAAGTGGCATTGTCGGAGCTCCACTGGCGGCACGGTTGCTGCAGGGCGACAAGCTTGGCGACCCGACGGCGGCGGAATGAAGGGGCAACTGGGCGAGGGTCGTGGCTGGGGGGGACTGGGAGCGAGCTCCTCACCGGCGACTGGCTCTGGCCTGGGCGATGACGGGCGGCGAGGGGCGCCGCTGGGTCGCCGACTCATCGAAGACGGGAGGGATTTCTGCCCTAGAGTGGGGGCGGCGGCGGCAGGGAGAGGGGGGGATTACTTATGGCTGGGATTGGGACTTCAATTTCAAATGGAAATGGCAGATTGGGACTTTAATTATATAATTTACAATTTATTAATTAAAAAATCGGGTAATTCGGGTATACCCGATACCCAATTTTTTCACAACCTAAATACCCGACCCCGACCCCGATCCCGAATTTTTCGGGTATAGGGTACCCGATTCCCGATTTTTTCAGGTCGGGTAACCGGGTACCCTATACCCGATCCCGAACTTCCCAGCCCTAAATACATCTATATATAAACGTATTATATATACACATATTAATTTGTGAGTATGATGATAAACTTAAACTAATATTATATAATAAAATAAAATATAAATATAAATCTTTTTTAAATATGAAAATTGATTAAAAATTTAGAAAAAAATAAGAACAAATGAAAATTGAAGAAAATTAAAATAGAGTGATTATACGGTGCCACGTAGGATATGATTTATTTTGCTATAATGTAAAAATTGATTATAGAAAAACATAAGAATGAATGAAAATTGAAGAAAATTAAAATAGAGTGATTATACGGCGCCACGTAGGATATGATTTATTTTGCTATAATGTAAAAATTGATTAGAAATATATAAATAAATAAGAATGAATGAGAATTGAGGAAAATTAGAATGAAGTGTTTATACGATGCCACGTAGGATAAGATTTATTTTGCTATAATATATTGTGTTTACCTTTATGCATAGTACTATGCAACATCGTCAGGTGCTCTCGCCGCTGGTCACTTGACGGATCATACTTTCCTATGCATATTTCTATCCAACGTTATGCATATTTGTGTTTACATTTATGCATATTTGTATTCAATTATATGCATAATTTTAACGACGATTGTGAGAAAAAAAATATTTTTTTTGTAAAAAAATAATAATTAAATATATATATATTTATTTTCATTTTTTTTCAAAAAAAATTATTCCTATTTTATCCCTATTTGTATTTTGCATTGGAAGGCTTTGGAAAACATCTGCCACATGTCACGCTCCTAGTGACATAGGCATATTGTGTGGTCTAGATTTGAATTTATATACTATGAGAGGAGTGGATACTACATGATCTCATCCATATATATATATATATATATATATATATATATATATATATATATGGTGCGGTTATAGTGAGAACCACAATTATCGTGAGAACATAAGAACCAATAAAATTATTGCATCTGCTATACAAATTAATGCATCCGCTATTAAATTTAATGCATCCGAAAAAAATAATTTTTTTGCTCCATTCAGGATTCGAACCCAGCACCTGCATCCATCCACCAAGATGATGCATCCACCGTAGATCTTGATGATCGAATGGCTTAAAATGGTTCTCCGTTCTTATTTTATTAGTGGTTCTTATTTGAACCTCTCCCTATATATATATATATATATAGAGGCTAAAATAAAAAAAAATCTTAAAATATGAAATATAAATCATTTTCAGCCCTTAAATCATTAAGATCTAAGGGGAAAATATTTTTATAATGTTCATTAACATATAAATTTGTTTTTTACATGGCATACTGTGTCATGAATACTTATAATTTATTCATCCCAATTCAATAGGATACAAGGTTTGAGCACAAAAGTTAAGAAACAAATTATTTATAATAAGATAGGAAAGAAAGTAATGTTTTTTTGAGAATATATATTTGTCAAAAAAGTATAAGAGAAAAATGAATATATCTATTTTCTTAAATGAGAATAGAGATAATTATGTGTGTACCATGATATAAATAATGAGTTATGTAAGGTTATTTGTTGTGTATCGACCTTCTATTTTAGGAAATCTTTAATAATATCTTAAAAGGACGAATTCCAAGTGATATTCTCTCTCTAGAGAAGTCAAAAAAGAGGATCACTCGAATCCCTCCCACCGCGCTGCCGCTCGCCGGCGTCGCGAACCTGCCGTCCCGTCGGCGACCGCGAACCTGCTCCCTTTGACGCCTGCCTTGCTGCCCTGATCCGTTCAGAGAACCAGTCCAGACGCGCCGCCGCATCTTTGAGCCTCGGAGCACGCAGCAGCAGTTTCCGGCCTTCTTTGGAATCCCGTTCCTCCTCCGACCAGCATCAGTGCCGTCCAGATCTTGGCGCTGCCGTCCAGATCTTGGCGCTGCCGTCGCCCGATACAGGAAGATCTGCCCGATCCAGATCTTGGCGCTGCCGTCAGCAGCCTTCAGACAACGACACGCCGTTGGAAGATGCGATAGATGAGCGAAAACCCTAGTCGGCAACCGTCGGACGCTTTCGCAGGCAGCCAGTCCTCGCCGGTCATGGATCCACAGACGACTATCGTGAAGGCGGCCCTTGATTCGGATTCTCATTCGGTCTCGGAGGCGGCCCTTTCTTCGGGTCTCGCAAAGAGCCGCAGAATGGTTCCGGCACTACCTCGCCGGTCACGGACAGATCCGGCCTGAATCTGCCGAAGGTCTCCAATAATTTCATAGCTTCGAGTATTTCTAGTTCTGGGAAGGCGGCTGCGACTGCGGGCGTCCTCACGCAGAAGTCCTTGTTGCCGCCGGGAAAGTCTTTGCTTGGTGCTGGTTCGGCTGACAGGCAGCGGCCAGACGCCATTGGGCAGTCACTTGTCTCTAGCGCAAAGGGAGGATCGATGGAAAATTCAGGGAATGATATACAGGCCTCTGGCGAAAAAGGAGAATTTCTCCCGAAAAACATTTTTGTGAGTAATGGTGTTCAGCGTGGCTCTTATGCGGGGGTTGTTGCCCCTCAAGTTTTACGACGTCCGGACGTCTCCACTCATAAATTCACGGCGCTTCAAGCCCAAGACTCTGGTCATGGCTTCACTCTTACCTTGCCTTCTGAATTTTGCAAGGAACGATTTGAGGAATTTCAATTCTCGATTATTGGAAGATTGCTTTTGAAGAAAGGTGATAAGCCTCGTTCGACAGCTGATCTTAAGCAGGAACTTCAATCACTTTGGAAACTTTCTTCGACATGGAAGCTGATTCCTATGTGCAAAGGTTTTTTTATCTTAAAGTTTCAAACAATGGAGGTGAAAAATCTTGTGAAAGCACGATCTTTATGGGAGTTATCTAAGGGCTCTCTCCGTATAAGAGATTGGGTGAAAGGTTTTAATCCTTATAAGGAAGTGTCCTCGCTGAGCGAAATTTGGGTTAGAATATATTGCCTCCCGGTGGAGTTTTGGCACCCGGAAGTTATCACGGCCATTGGCAACGTGATAGGCACTTCTATTAAGATTGATGGGGCATCTGCCCATGCAGACGTTGGGCATTTTGTTAAATTGCTCGTTGAAGTTGATTTATCCCTTCCGCTTCAAGAGTCGATGCACGTTCAAGGTGACGATACTTCCTATCACGTTCACTTTTATTATGAGAAGTTGCCTCTTTATTGTACCCACTGTAGGATCACTGGGCATAGTGTTGATAAATGTAATAAGGTCAAGAAACAGCCTCGGGATGAGGCTGAGAAGCTGGAATCAAAGGATGCTACTCATCCTGGAGTTTCTGTGTCGAAAGAGCAGTCATGGCAGGCCAAGGCTAGGGACAATAATGTTGTTAGCATGGATGATGATGCTAACAGATTTCGAGTTTTGGAGGACAATGAGGTTGGGGAAATTGTGGTGGCAGGGCCTGAGATAGATGATGATTTTACTCGAGGGGCCGGTGATGTTAGGCACCGTCATTCTTCAGCGCCAAGATCTGTGGCTTGGTCAAAGGTTACCGAACAGGCGATAACAAAACAGATTGATGTTCCGGTTCTTGAGAAAGAGGCTGTTGAGACGCGGAACGCATTTCAGGCTCTTGACTTGGAGAATAATGCCCAGACTGTTTTGGATATGGGTGTTGATCCTATTTCTGGAACGTCTTTCGGGGTTCATTTATTTGGGCCGAATTTGTTGGAAAAAGACTTGGTTCCGATTCAGGGGGATAAAGATGTGATTATTAAAGATAGTGACTTGGTCATTAACGAGGAGGACTCGGATGTGGAGGAAACTTTGGAGATGGAGGCTCCAGATGGCACGGGTTTGAACAGCCCGATTATTGACGACACAGTTGTTGCTCGCGAACGTGACCCAACTTTGGACAAAAGAGGGGGTGTTTCGCATGAAGGTAACAAGGATTTGTCTGCTCTTGGCCCGGACAATATTGCTAGTCGCATTAGTCAGTTAGAAGAGCAGGCTAGTCAGAGGATGAAAATGCTCTCGGACAAAACGACCAAGCGGGGACGTGGCCGCCCAAAGGGCACGGGAAAGGGCATGGGAAGGGAGCCGATGCAAGCGGTTCCGGAAGGTAGCATAAAAGGTCGTCTCAGGAATGCAGGGGAAATGGGCTACAAGCCGAGGGACTTTGTAGTTGATTGTAGCAATAGTGATAGCATGAGGGCAATGAATAATATAGTTCATAGACGTTGGTCAGATGAGATGGACGACTATCCTGATTTATGGGATTGCTAGTGTCTTCAGGTTTCGTAGCTTAACGATCTCTTTTCGAGTTTCGTGCCCTTAGTCTGCGTTTTGTGCTCTCAAGGGATTTTTTTTCTTTTTCTTTTATAATAAACCTCAATTTAATAAAAAATTAAAAGGACGAATTCCAAGTTTAAAGCAATTTCAAAATTGTGTGACAATTTTGTAGTTATAATAAAATTAAAGGTGTACTTGTAACTATATGTTTTTATTTTCTTTTTTCCATCTTCCTTTTTATTTATTTATTTCTTTCTAAATTATAAAATTCAACTAATTATAAAATATTTAATATGCATATCAAATTGAAGATCACGATCAGAGCTTTAATTTATTAATATTTTATTTAAATATTTGATTTAAAATGCAAAATTTATATTTATTTAAGTTTATTTTTTTGATAAAAAAAACTCTCCCCTCTCTCATCTTTTTCTTGAATAAATCTAATTTTGAATTATTTTTTATTTTCTTTTCTTTAACTTTTTTTTTTGCTTTTTCATAATATCAAGTTTCATTATTATGAATTCTTCTTATTTTTTTTTATATTTTTTAAATATTCGGTGCAAATATATTTAATTAAAATTTATTTATTTGTTATATTTATGAATATAATAATTGAGACGATATCAATATAGAAATAAGAAAACGTTTTCCGTGCATTGCATGGGTTCAAATGTTGTTGACCTATTAAAATAAAAAGTCTAATTAAATAAATGTGGCATATTCTCCCTATGTCGGTCATAAGTATCTCACTTTTGTCATTTTTAACGTCCAAAAATGTGTCACTTTCATTTTTAGGACATGATCCCACATATTTTTCTTATCATGTATCTTTACAGATACTCGTTATTTACAAAAAAAATCATTCCCTATTAAATCTTAACCATTTATTTCATATAATGATGAGACTCTTTCTCCACTACATAAAAATCACCAATCATTTTATTTATAATACTAAAATGTGGCTATAATTTATTAAAATAATATTGAGTGGATAACTATTAATTTTTATTATTATCAATAGATATTTCGCACTATTGCCACATAAGTATATTTAAATTTTGATTTTTAACCAATATTTATAATAAAGAAAGAAATACATGAAGTTTTATTTGTTTGGAATCCGACACAAATTAGATTATGTTAATAGGCAAAAATGTCACTTTCCTTAAGTCGTATATGAAAAATGCTCTATTTTATAAACTTAAGCATTTTATGCTCAAATTATATGAAGAACCTGTTTTATCATTTGATGTTGATGGGTTTGCTTGATTTTTTGTGAAAGTTTTGTACATTTGACCGATTTGACAGCTATCAGCCATAAAAATCAACGATTCGACAGTTATCAGTCAATAACTCATATGACCGGTGAGTGGCTAGAGCATCTGACCGCCTGGGAGGTCAGATCATTTCATCGGGCGTTCAAATGATTTTATCGGGCGGTCATATGACGTGACCATCCAAATCATCTGATCGTCCGGTGAAATGATAACCGCCCGGATGTTCAGATAATCTAGCCACTCACCGGTCAGATGAGTTCTTGATTGATAGCTGTCAAATCGTTGACTTTTATGACTGATAACTGTCAAATCGGTCAAATGTGTAAGATTTTAACAAAAAATCAAGTAAACCAATCAACGTCAAAGGGTATTTAAAGAATATGGCAAATGAAATTTATGTTTATAAAAGATGACATTTTCATATATAACTTAAGGAATAAAGCATTTTAAATTTTCACTCAATTAGATTTCTGATTGTACTTAATCCTATGCAGAGATTGAAAATTAATTATTTATATCGAATAAATAAGTTTTGATATAATTCATTCGTCCCACGAATCTTGATGCATATTTTTTTTGGGTCATCCCACGAATCTTGTTGCATTTCTTAATATAGTAACAATTAGTTAAAAAATAAGGGTTCTTAATTATACTTAATTATCATTTTTCTACTTTATTATCTACACACTTCTATTTTATCAATTTTCTACTTTATTACTTACACATTTAAATACTATCACGTTCCTAAGGATGCTCATACTGTGACAATAGAATATGAAATAATTTGATCTATCTTAGAGCATCCATAGTGGCTTACTCGATGGGGCTTACTCGAATAAGCTTTCCATCGAGTAAGCCACTGTGGGGTGTTGCTTACTTGAGGCCTACTCGTTTAAACGAGTTAGGCTCATCCGCTTTTTTCCTTCATGCATGTAGTACACGCGCAGAAGAAAAAAAGGAAAAAAAAAAAGAAAAAGAAAAATCTGAACATTACCTGGAAGTTGCGGCACCATTGAAAGAAGAGGAAGAACTGGGGATGAAGCGCAACTGCGCAGGAGCAGGAGGTAGGTTAAATGAGTAGTTTAGGGTTTTAAAATTATAATTAGGCTAAAAATGTTTGGGCTTCTATTTTAAATGAGTAGTAAAGAAAAACTGAAAATGTTTAGGCTTGTATTTTTTATTGTAATTTTTTAAATTTTTAATTTTTTAAATTTATATTTAAATTTTAGTAATTTAAATTAATGCAATTTTAATTTTAAGTAATTGTGTTATTTAAATTGGTGCAATTAAAATTACATGAAAAATACAAAAATCAAAACTAAAGAGAATGAGTAAGAAAATGAGTCACCTCACTATGAGCTCCTTACTCATAAGTGGCCCATCACTCTATTGAGTAAGGAGCTTAGTCAACCACTGTGGATGCTTTTATAGATCTAATCTAAGGTAAAAGACAAATATATTTTCTGTGCTTTTAACAAATAGTAAAATTTATCATACGTTCCTAAGGATGCTCATACTGTGACAACAAAATATGAAACAATTTGATCTATCTTATAGATCTAGGGCAAAAGGCAAATATATTTTCTGTGCGTTTATCAAATAGTAAAATTTGTCATAAGAGGTGCTTCAATAATTTAATTATTATCATTTCTATTATATAGCTATGGGTATTTGGATAATTTATTAGGTCAATGAAGTCAAGAAACATCCTGCAAAAGCTTATATTTTAGCAATCCGCCCATTCAAAAGACTTTGATCATTATTTTTTTATTTTACATATGTGTCTATATATTAAGACAGACGGGCTGTAAACAAACCAAGCCGCTCGCGAATTATTCGGAGCTCGGCTCGAAAAAAGTTCGTTCAAGTTCGTTTAGAGAAGCTCGATAAATAAATAAACTAAACTTGAGCTTAATAGTATTCAGCTCGTTAACTCGTATCGAAAATAAATGCATAAATATTCGTGGGACGAAGAGAGTAGATATTTGAAAAGAGTTTTAAATTTCAAATTATCACATAAATAATTTGAAACTTTCACGTAAGATTATGTATGATCGAAATTCTAATCAGAGACAAATTTCATAAAATTAAAAGTTCGAAAGTTTTTTAATTAAAAATAGAAATTTAAATATGCTTGATTCGTAAATAAATGAGAGTATTTGGGGCAAAAGTGAATAGAGTGAAGCGCTGCAATCAATGAGGGGCAGTGCGGGGACCGAAAGCTACTCGCCCACGGATTACAATGCCAAAGCATAAAAAAAGTGGCAGACACCCAAAAGCAGATTCACACATACATACATACATATTTATATGAAATATTTAATTCATTTACATTAGAGAGAAGATTATTGTGCTACGAAACGTTTAAAAACGAAAAGATAATTGAATAGTGGGGCTGTGGGATGTGTATTATGGATAAGAGCGTCACATAATTTTGCCCCACTTGTCCAATTTTTGGCTATTAAATAATCTTTTATTTCCCACCAGATGTATTACGTCATACTCGTGTAATTTAAAATTTTGATGGATGTTAGTTAAATTTGAATCTCAATAGCAAATTTGAAGAAAATGAAAAATCGAGCTAAAAAGCTATTGAAAATTGTAGACAAAAGATAAAGAAAGAGTGTAAAGAATAGAGAGAATTTTTTTTTTTTGAGGGAAGAATAGAGAGAATTATGATAGCTTGAAGAAGTTGAATAACTTGTATTCCTCTCATTTTGAGTATAAGGGATAAGGCCCTCTTTTATAGTCAATTAATTAAATTTAAGACTAAAACTTGATATTAATAGCCCTATTAAGTAAGGCTCTTTTTTTAAAATATTTCTAACAAAAATTCTATATGAAACACCAATTAAAAAAAAAATACTTATCTATTATAATTCTTATTACATATTTTTTTTTATCTTTTAGAGATGACAATTATTTTTCAGGTCTGTCGGGTTTGGTACTTGTCTTCGTGGCAATTAACTGTCTTCCTAAAGTACCTTTGTTGTTTTCACTATTGACTTTTTTTCCTCCTTCATTGTTGATTTTGTTGACTTCATTCAGAGTTGACTTCGTGTAGGACTGCCTTTGTTATTTCAAAGCTAACTTCGTCGTACAAAATTGCAGGTGTTGACAACGACATTTCAGATGCAGTCAAATGAAAAGTTTTCAACAGACAAATTAAAGATCAGAATTGAAGCAGATTTTCTCCAACGGCTTTATTCATTTCCCCGTTTATAAATACAGCGGAAGATCAAGATACGCGTGGGTTTGAGCTCTGGACGCTACTGTATACTTTCCTTAAAACCTTTATGATTATTCTCAAACAACAGCAACGATCCAAAGAATAACTTGTTCTCATTGTGATATTCCAAGTATACACTTGTGAATAAATATACATATCCTAGATTAGGTAGCTTTTCATTGCAAACATCCTTAGCCTAGAACCGAACACACTGAATATACCCAACTGTTCTTCATTGTAGTAGTTTGTTCACTTAGTTGGACACCACTTCTAAACCTCCCCATCCATTGTAAAAGATAGGTGATGAAGTTAGGATAAGTCCGACAAGTCAACTACATGTGAATAGTCTGACAGTTGGCGAAGTAACGGGTGCTACCGAAAATAGCATATGGAAGCAATCTGCATAAATTTGCCATTACGATCACGATCGCGCAACCTGTGGAACGTACAACTCAACGTAATTAGTTGATCGATTGACTTGCAACCTTAAAACAAGGAATCCTAAATTAAGTGGATTCTCATGTTTAACAGGGCGGTGGACATAGGAGCAGTTGGCTCCGGGCCACATTAAATCTTTATACACTTTACTTTATGTTTTATTTTGTTGTTATCTTTTATCTTAATTAAAACATTGCATACAATCTTTCGGCATGAAGTTAGCAAATAAATAGTCAGCACTTACTTCACCTATTATTTCTAAGACAAAAATTTGTGTGGGCTCTACCTCACCGTGAGCTCTTATTTAGAATAAAGATAATTTGAATTTTTAAATTTTATTAAAAATTAATTAAATTTTAATTAAATTAATATGTAATAATTAATATTGAATAATGGTGATTAGAGTTGATCGCGCATGGGAGATCAACTCTATTTCTAAAAGAAAAGCTGACTGAGTCCTCCTGCTGATTTGAAAGAGATTTTGATAAAGCGAGTTTTCACAACCACCAAATTCTGTGCACACATAAGTTACTAGTCCAACTAATTAGCTGAATCGTTGTCAGTAGGATTGTTAACTGATCATTTAGTGTGAACATGATTATCTGAACCTCAGTCAGACTATCAGTTAGCTTATTGGGATCTGAACACAATTGACTAGTTATCTAAACATAGTTGACTCATTATCAGTTGGACATGTTCCCAGACACAACTTTGATCAAGAAACGAAAACGATGTAATTGGTGTATCCCCATACTCCAATACACACTCGCTCAACACCAACAATTTTTATTTTAACATTTAATCATACTTGAAATACCTCATATATATTTTAATTATTAGTTTTAGTCATAAATTATATATTGAACCTTTAAACCTCTATTTCATAGATGAACTTCGTGGAGTCGAGTCTAACAAAAGGGATGCACATAACGATCCACATTGGGAGCGTTCAATTGCTCGAGATTGAATTGTCCCGAAATTATCTTGAAATTACTTGAGATACTTTTATTATAGGAATAAACTACAACTCATAAGTCAAGACTAATCACATGTGACATTGTCTCGAATGTAAATATTTGATCATATCTACCTAAATAGTCCAACCAAGCAAAATAGTACAAGATTAATCCTATATAATCCTACAAATTGAACAATCCTAAATTTAGAAGTTTTTGGGCAGAAGTAGAGGTCTAAAATTTAATTTTCATCATCCATATACCTTCAACTAAAAAATAACAATGACAATAAGAACTATTTAATTTATTTGAGAACAATAAATGTTAATTAGATAAAATACAGTGTCAATCAGATAGATAATTACTCAAGCTAATAAGGATAAAATTATCAAGAGGTGGTCTTGGGTACATTCGGGTGTACTGTACATCCGAGTTGACCTATACCCGAATCCTGATCGTACCCGCATCCTGACTTAAATCGTGTAAATGACACTATTCGGTTATACAAATGACATTGTCTGTAATGGACACTATGTTGTTATACAAATGACACTGTGTATAAATGACACTATAACATTGTAAATGACACTGTATATAATTGACATTATTCAGAAATATAAATGACACTTCTTGTAATTGACACTATAAGATTATAAATAATACTATAATATTTTAAATAAGACTAAAAGATTGAAAATAACACTCTAACATTTTAAAATGTTATAATATCATTTATATAATTGAATAGTGTCTGTTATAAATAATGTCATTTAAATTAGCATGCGGGTCATGATTTGGGTACGGATCAACCCGGATGTACAGAAGATTTTGTAAATTACGAATACCGCTCCTACAAGCAATCTAATGAATTCATGATTCATGGATTTAAATCTGACGGGGGAACAATCCAGACAAGTATTTTAGAGTTCGAGGGTTTTTTAGGACAGTAACTTAGATTGATTTGGAAATTAGGACAATAACTTTCGGACTTGTAAAAATAGGACACTAATTTTTCTTAAGAGTAAAATAGGACACTAATTAATAAGTGTTGCATCCGCAGGATATTTTTCGGCCAATTATCGGCCGAGAAATGTCCTATTTTTACGACGCTTATTAATTAGTGTCCTATTTTTACTCTAAAAAAAATTAGTGTCCTATTTTTACAAATTCGAAAGTTTTTGTCCTAATTTTCAAATCAACATAAATTATTGTCCTAAAAAATCCCCTGACTCAGTATTTTATAGGTTGCGGTTCATTTATTTGATTAGTTTTTTTTCCTTAAAAAAAATCAATAATAGTTAATTCAATCCCAATTAATTGGAAGTGAAATATTTTATCAACTGAATATGCGTTTTATTATCATGTATTATATAAATTATTAAATGTAAGAAGTTCGTAATGTTTGCTAGCTCTAACACTAGTATTTAGGGATTAGATTATAGTGAGATTGCTATTTTTTGTAATATGTAAATATATAATGATGAATAAGACAGTATATAAATATAATGTTGAATAATTATATTGAAAAAATTAGTAAAATTTACGTCCCTCCAAGATTTAAATTCAGGTAAAATTTTCTTCTTCCATATCAATTTCAATCATAAAATACATTAAATCAACGCCTATAAATTAATCTAAGATATCAAATGTATATAAAAGATTTCGTTGAATGATGCCCTATATATTAGAGCTCTATAGTGCATATATGGCATATTGCTTGCATATAAGTATATGATTGTATATCCTTGTACACAGTCAACTTATCAAATTGGCAGCATAAAATATAGTTTATGTCTTTTTTTATAACGAAACATAAATGTGGTTGTGGATAAGGTATACCTATTATAATGTGAATAAATAACTTCTTTTAATAGATTTTTGTAGTATGATTAAGTAGTGAAATTTAATAATTAAAAAAAAAAGTAGTGAAATTTAGAATAATGGGTTAAGGTTCAATTTAACCCCTAACGTGGAGGCCCCTTGGACGTTTAGCACCTTATGGCAGGGGGTGCATCAACTAAGCCCCCGAAGTCCATAATTTTCAACAAATTAGCCCCTCAACCAAACGGAAAGTTAACTTCGTTAGTTTTTCTCTTAGGCATTTCGTCGAGCAGCTTCTCTGCAACACGATCCGGCGCTTTTCGGTGGGCCTCCTCTCTCCTTCCCCAGCCACGCAATTTTCGACGAGGTTACCAACGATTTTCGGCTGCGTCATTGCTGGAGTTCACAGAGAAACAATGCTGACGTCGAACCACGACCTCGAAGGTGACCAAGGAGCCTCCGTCGTCGGACAAGCAGCAAGCCACCTTCTCGACGGGGTAATCGACTGCGAGAATGGAGATGATAGTGTTGCAGAGAATTTGCTCGACGAAATGCCTAAGAGAAAAACTGACAGAGTTAACTTTCCGTTTGGTTGAGGGGCTAATTTGTTGAAAATTATGGACTTCGGGGGCTTAGTTGATACACCCCTTGCCATAAGGTGCTAAACGTCCAAAGGGCCTCCATGTTAGGGGTTAAATTGAACCTTAACCCTAGAATAATATACCGTTGTAATAAAATTATGACTAGGTTAATCAACAATTTAAACTCAAAATCCTAATAATGAACATTCTTCTACTCCCTCCGTCCCAATAAATGTGGCCACTTTGTTTTCGGCACAGAGATTAAGAAAGTGATAGTTAAGTTTTAATTAAGTGTGGTCCACTAAAATTAGTGAGTTAATTAGTCATTTCTCCAACCTATCTTCTTCAACCATCTTCTTCTCAATTTTCACCACTCAGCCTCATTCCTTCAATTCCGGCGAGCAACAGCAGGAGCCACCACCACCGGTCTCCCTCAATTCTCCGTCGCCGGCGAAACTTGCATTTTTCTCCGGCGAACTCCAAAATCAAAACTAAATCCCTAAATCAAAATCAAACCAAATTCTAAAACCAAAACTGAATCCCTAAATCAAAACTAAATCCCTAAATCAAAACCAAACCAAACCCCTAAATCAAAACCAAACCAAAATCAAACAAACTCCAAAGCCAAATCCCTAAACCCTCAAATTGGTACAGTTGGCGACGGCGCGGCACGCGTTGCCTCGCGTCGAATCTCCGGCGGAGGAGGGCAAAGCCGGCGTCACAGCGGAGTTAGAACAGCAGTGCGGTTTCCCAGAATCAGAGGGCCGCGGTCGTGGCTTTGTCCGCTGTGACTGCTGCTGCTACTACTTCGTCACTGCTGCTGCTACTGCTTCGTCCATGGTCGTGACTTCCCGGAGTGGTAGAGGGCCTCATTGATGGCGCCGCCGTCGAGGCGACGACGGAAAACAAGAGATGGTGGAAGGCAGGAAGCGGGTAGGGATGTCAATGCAGCCCGAAACCCGTGGGCCGACCCGAATAACCCGACAAAATTATAGGATTAGGGTTAAAAAATCGTAACCCGAAAAAATCTCCAGCCCGATTAGCCCGCACCCGACTAACCCGGAACCCGATAGGGCTAGCCCGAAAACCCGATGGGCTGGCCCGGTGGGCTGACGAAATTGTGATTGATGCATCCAGTTACAACTTATGCTATGTTTAGATCTATGGTATTTGCTTAAATATGTATATATGTAGCCTCATTAAAAAAAGTGAAATTAATTAGTTATAATATATATATATATATGTGTGTGTGTGTGTGTGTGTGTGTGTGTGTGTGTGCAATCTCATTAAAAAAAGTGAAATTAATTACGAATTTTTTGTAGAAATTGATTATTAGTATCTCATTAGTTAGAAATTAATTATTAGTATCTCATTTTAAAGTGATACCAATTTTTTTGTTTTTTTGTTTTGTCAATGAGACGTGCATGTCAAATCCACTAATTATTCAGTAATAATCGAGATTGATTCTAGTGCATTGATACATGTTAAATTTTACTATCTCATTTTAATATAATTTTGTTTATGTAATCTTGAATATCTTATATTTTTGCATTTCATGCTTTGCTATATAATTTATATCTTTAATATCTATGTATATTTTATACATTATACATTAGATCATTAGGAATAATAAAATACAAATGATAATTTTATTTTTACGCCTTTAACCTGATTAGCTCGATGGGCTAGCCCGAAACCCGAAAGTTTAGGGTTAGGGTTGAAGATTTACAATCCGAAAAAATCTCCAACCCGATTAGCCCGCACCCGACTAACCCGGAACCCGATAGGGCTAGCCCGAAAACCCGGTGGGCTGGCCCGATTGACATCCCTAGAAGCGGGAGATATATATATATATATATATATATATATATATATATATATATAAGCGCGAGATGACAAAGAAATAGGGCAGGCGAAGAGAGAGATGCGAGAGGAGGAGGAGGCGGCGGTCGGCGCAGCGGCGGCGGCGCCGTCGACCGGAGAGGGCAGACAAGAGGAAGAGGGAGAGGGTGCGCCGCTGGTGATGTGTGTTTGAGTGTGTGTAAGTGTGTGTTTGTTTATTTAAATAGGATTTAGGTTTAGATAATTAATTAGGCTTAATTAAATTATAATTATTTCCATTTTGAGAAAGTGGCAACTTTTAGTGGGACAAACCAAAATGGAAAGGTGGCCACATTTATTGGGACAGAGGGAGTATAATTTTCTACACTAGTTAATGATTTTTATTTTTATTTGGACAACCTGAGTATTTTTTGAATTATGATATCAAATACATAATTCGTTTATTAGCTAAAATCAATTTTTATTTTATTTTTTTCATATTAGCAAGCCTTTCATTTGTAGAAATAGAACGTAATGCAACTTTTTTTAATCAAAAGGGACAATTAATTATTTAAAAATTAAAAATAAATACTCCTTTCGTCTCATTTATATAGACTTGTTTCCATACAATGTAATATTTTTTTAATCTTATTTATTAATATATTTATTAAATATATATGTTAGAAAATTTATATATATATATATATATATATTAATTTTTATATAAATTCCAATGAAGCTGTATAAAAAAATGAGACGGATTGTTTCATAGACAACAATTTTGCATAGAACCTAATGTCTTTATGGCATAGTTTAATTGGAATGATGATGAGTAATATTGTAATATTGTTTTTCCAAAAAAAAAATATTGTAATAATGTGAATAGTTAATCGTTTTTTACCCAATGATTTGATGCTTTAAAAACAAAATTAGAAAAAGGGTAATTATCTCTTACTCACCGCTACTATCCACGTGTCCCCTTTATCTCTTCTCTTTGATATATCCAAAGAAGAAAACTCTAAATTTGAGGGAGAGAGTGTCAGTTTCAGTCAGAGAAATTTCTTTTGAAATTCTTTACATACAAAAAAACGAAATAAAACATCTCCAGAAATATCTATCCATCCAATCCAAGTTCAGTTTTCGGAATTTAATTTTCAATTTCAATTTTCAACGGAGTTGAAAGTTTCCATTTTTCATCAGCACTGATGATTGTTTGATCCTCGAAAAATATTGGGGAAAAAGGAAAATTTTCGAAGAAGAAATGTATGTAAGCGGCGGAAGTCCAATACGGAAGTCTTTCAAAGACTCGCTTAAAGTTCTTGAAGCCGATATTCAGCATGCTAATACTCTGTGAGTGAATGAATCTTTTTTTCCTCTTCTCTCTTCATCTCTCTCCTTTTTTTTTGTTTGTTTTTTTTCTCCCCTTCTCGTTGATCGATCAAGTTTATCGCTTGTTTTTTTTTTCTAGAATTTTTTTTCGGAAAAGTTTTAGTTGCAATTTCTGTGTTTGGAGCTATTATTTTTTTCTTTTAATTTTTGCATAAAACCCAAGTCGCTCTTTGTGCTGGTATGATGATTCTGCATATTGAACTGGCAATTTTTGTAATTGATGTTAGTTTGGCATTCACTTTATCTGTTGCTTCAGTTTGTCGTAAAGGTATCATTTTGATGTCTCAAGTGACCTTTTTATTTAAACTTGTCAAATATTTCTCTTGAAGGGCTAAAAATTGTACACTCTTCTTTCATGAAACATCTCCGTCAAACTACAAACTAGTTTGATTGTGCATTTGTTGAGTAGAGAAGGGCTCCATAATTTAGGAAAATTGGTGGTTATATGGGTCCAACATATGTAAATATACATAAATATGTGGGAATTGAATTTTAAAGATGGTAGTTTGTTGACGGACGAAAAAGAAAATTAGAAGGATGTTTGTGGTTGTGGAGGATGAAGTATTAATTATTTTGCTCTTTTTATTCCCCTCCTCTTTCTGGTTGAATTTTGGGGAAATTTTCATATTAATTGGATTTTCGAGGGGGTACAAAATACAGCGAGTATGTTAAATGTATGAGGAATATGCTGTTCTTATGAATTACTGTAATGTCAAAATAATCATTACTGTAGTGTATTTGGACTTTGATTAGTCTGAGCTAGATTTCCCCCTTCAATTGTGTTAATTGTTAGGTGTAAGGCTGGTTTATTAGTTAAAGATTATCCATTCCATTTCATAGTAATGTTGTAATATGATCCTTGCAGTGCATCTGATTTTCCAAGGGAGTATGATGGCGCGTGTCTACAAATGAGAATGTCATACAGTCCAGCTGCTCACTTTTTCCTTTTTCTAGTTCAATGGACTGATTGCCACCTTGCCGGAGCTCTCGGACTGTTGCGGATCTTAATTTATAAGGTCAGTCTTCTGTTCTGTATAATGCCAGTCGTGGACGCTTTAGTACTTGTTCAACTTATTCATCGTTGCACAGGTATATGTTGATGGCACCACCACGATGTCCACTCATGAGAGAAAAGCGAGCATTAGAGAGTTCTACGGTAAGCTTCCTGGTTTCTACTTACACGCACTTCTTCTAAGGTGGTTATTAATCAGCTCTGTTCTGAAAAAGAAACATATCTTGTGCCCAGCTGTTATATATCCATCTTTAATGCAACTTCAGCAAGGTGTTACGGATTCAGAAGATAGAAAACAGAAAGCTGTATGTCTGGAGAGATACAGAAGGAAGGATGAAGATGATCTCAGTCATTGCTCGGAATCGGATGTCGAGAGGGAGGAAGAATGTGGCATTTGCATGGAGACAAATAGTAAGATTGTCTTGCCCAATTGTAACCATGCCATTTGCCTGAAATGCTACAGAGAATGGTATGCTGCTGCTCCTTTTTAAACGTTTTCGTTAGTTTTTTTATAGAAACAGATATACATCTTTGTTGCTGGCTGGGAACTGTTACTTTTGTGGTCCATTATTGCACTGTAACTGAAATTTTCCATACATTGTCCAGCTTTGTTATATTGGTAGAATGCTTTCATCATTCTCTCGTATCTTATGAGAATCCGTTGCCCTCGTCTTTATTTTAAAGGTGCTGTTAGCAACAAAATTCAAATTATAGCAAATATTTAGTCACCGTGTTGTCGTATAAAGGTGCTGTTGTTTTTCTATTCCTTGCATGTTGCTATTGGTCTTCTATTAGGTTGTGTTACACTCTTGTCTCCCCGGGGTTTCTTCTAGGTGAAACTAGGCAGGTCTAAAGATTCATATATTTTTTATGTTCTTATGTCGATAGCTTTGCTTTCTCTTCACTAATAACTTAAAATTCTGACTGCAGGCGTTCAAGATCACAATCGTGCCCTTTCTGTCGTGACAGCTTAAAGAGGGTAAACTCTGGTGATCTATGGGTTCTTCTGGACAACAAGGATGTGATAGACATGGCTGCTATAACAAAGGAGAATCTGAAGAGGCTGTTTATGTATATAGATAAGTTGCCGCTAATTATCCCTGATAACCTATTTGAACCCTATGATTCCCATGTCAGGTAAAATGACTTGAATATTTAGAGTTGTCGTGCTATCTATGCTGGATTATGGTATGGGTCTTTCATTCTCCGCGTTCACAAGAGGAACAAGAGATGCTCTATTGAATTAGACTTAGAAAATCCATATTCCACTTATGTTTAGGAAGAACCCAGCCTTGATTTATTGTGGGCGGAGGTTTAAGTTTAGAAAAGAAAGGGGGGAGGTACCTTTGTCGTCTTGAAATTTGTAAATTCCTGTATAGTTTGAGGTCTTCTCAGTAACTTGAGATTGTGACGGCATAAAGAAATAAACTACTTTGTTATGGAGCTTGTGAAATGTTTAGTTAATATGACCTGCTATGCTTCTGCTGTTCAATGTGTTTTCTTGTGCATATGATAAAGAGAAATAGAACATTAAATGAATTCAAGTTGCATGTCTATAACTTACATTCGGGTAAAGAGTTATTCCTGATAGGATAAGATGTAGTATAGCATTAGATCCTAGAATTGTCTCTGCCGAAAACAAATGTGGTTGCCCAGTTGACAGCAACATAAAATCTGTTTCTCCAGCTGATCACTCGAGTGAGATAGGCCGAGCGCCAGATGAACCAGCTTATGAAGCCCGCTAGTGATAAACCCTTTGCATTCTGCCATCCAAGATTAATTTTCTCTTATAAAACTAGTTGTTATTATGTGCCCATTTCTTGAAATAGTATATGGAATGAAGTTATTACCTTGGACTGGCGGAGATCGACCAAGGCTTTGTAGCGGCCCACAGATGCCATACTTCCGAGATGCTTGTAGACGAAGGGGTCACCTAGAGGAACATCTTTGCCACCTCCCTGTTTCCCCACTCTGTTGAACAACTCAACTAGATACTTCCCTTGCCTCTCTGCCACCTGATACATAACACAATATAATCTTGCATCATTCTCTGGATTTTTGGTGAGCTAGTTTGGTTTTGTTGCCTTTTGAAATAAAGGATTGAATGACAAACAGCATAAGTTGTCGGCAATCAAATTAAAGAAGCAAATGATGCTGTAGTTTCACCTGAGCCAGAGCAGGAAGCACTGGCCTCCCGACCCCCTCAACGAATCCAGCGCAATCGCCAATGGCAAACACATCTTCCACCGATGCCACTCGAAGCCATTCATCGATACCGATCCTGCAATATATTCCGTTTCATTTAATACGAGATGAATGCAATGTAGAACAAGGGATCAATTGATTGGTAGTATACGTACCTTCCACCGGGAGCCTTGGGGAGAGTTAGTGATTTTACAAATTTTGAGGGACCAACTCCAGTAGACCAAACAAGGAGACCATAAGGAACATCACTTCCATCGCTAAGAACTATCTTATTCGGGTGGACCTCTTTGACGACACCACGCACAAGGCGTACTCCACACTGAATGAGAAAACAAACGATTAGGTGTCAATCCAATACTGACAAGGAACGATCCAAGTGCCTGAAATTACCTTTGTCAAGTGCTTTGTTGCATATTGCCTTAATCCAACGTCAAATGATGAAAGAATCTCATTCGCCTGGTCAGAGTAAACAGTTATAAATGATATGGTTCGAGACAAAGTGACAAGTTAATGAGGTAAGACAAGGAAGGAGTGGGGGCATACCTCAATGAGGGTCACTTTTATGTAGTTTTTGACATGAGCATACCTCTGCCGAACATCTCTCATAATGAAATCACTCAATTCTCCACTAAATTCCACCCCTGTAGGTCCACCCCCAATAACAACACAGTGCAGTAGCCTCTCCTTTTCTTCCTCTGACATGCCTGCACCAACGTCCATTAAAGTAAGTCAAAGACTGAAGATATGAGAGAGGGCCGATGGTGCCTATAATTCCGTGTATATATGGTTTCAGTTTCATAGAAGGATAATTTGATCATAACTTGTGAAATGCAGTTTTACCTCCAATTCGTTTCAAGTTAGTGCAAGAGCAATTAGAACACCAAAATCATCATTTATAACTGAAGGTTCAGTAACATAGAGGTTTTGTAAGACTTGACATCAAATCATGATTTTGTAGACTATGACATATAGGGCTAATGTGTGGGAAACATCTTTTTCCTCGTGCCATACACAAGCACTTGGGCATGCATATAATATACATAAAAGAACACCTGGATTTTCAGAGAGCATCAGGTTTAGAAGAAGTCTCTTCCTTATTTCTTGGGCATGAAACACCTCTCGCAGAAAAAAAGCATGTTCTTCGACTCCCTTGATGCCGAAGGTCAATGGTTCAGCTCCAGAAGCAATTACCAGTTTGTCATATGCAACTTTGAAATTGTATGGTTTTCCACCATCAACTGCTGTCTCACAGAACACCTGATATAGTAAGGTAAATTGAATGTCTTACTTCTGAATCAACTCAAACAAAAACGACAACAATATTGAAGTGTCATCAATTAATTTTTCTAGATAATTAAAAGCTTGCTTAGATAATTGTTGCGATTCCAGGAAATTGTGCATATTAGACCAAGTGTGTGGCCGCCTATACATAATGAATCATGTGTATGTGGCTGTGGTGTAGAAGACATACAAGAAAATAATATTTTGGATGAAATAACATGAGTATATGAAGCTACTAACATACAAGAACATAATATTTTGGATGAAATAACATGAGTATAGGAAGCTACTTACTTCACGCTTGTCCGTGTCTAGACCATTGCACGAAGCAAGGAAAAAATAAGAATTTGGATCCTTTGCTAAAGCTGTCTGTATCTGACTAACAGGCTCTGCTACTGAACGGAATTCTAAGGTTCCAACACAAGTTGAGGCAAGCAAAGGTGTAAAGACCATGTGATTCCTTGGTGATATACAAACAACATCATATAATTTGGTGTCGAGCCCTTTAAGAAATCTACATGCCGCCCACCCACTGCCAATAACAACCACCCGAGGCTTTTCACCAGGCTTTGTTGCTTCAAGGGTAGGATACTTTAGATTCTGATATTCTGAATCAGATTCCTCAACAGCTGTTTGTGCATGAGCATATTCATTTTGAGGGGTCATCCTCACACCCCTACTTCCAAAAGTTGCAGCGGGCAACCTGCCAATGCTCGAGAAAAATGGAAGATTGCTACGTGGTTTAACATTTTGTTGAAAAGCTGTGAAGCTCCCACTGAAAGGTGAATGAGACTTGCTCAAAGAAGATGATTCCTCACTGAGCATGTCCCTTGCTCTAGCATATCTACCTGTGGCACCTCCTGATTGTTGGCAACAATTTCTAGCTATTCTCGCCAACGCCATTTTGGAGCGCAAAGACTAATACTGTTAGTGCCTTCTGATGATAGCAAGTTGAACTGAATTAGAATTCTCTACAAATTTTCACTGCACAAAATGTTTAAGCACAAGTTATACAGGGGAAGAAAACCAAATCATCTTATTATCGAAGAACCTTAAACTCCAAAGAACGTGGAGAAGTGAAGACAATGATCTAAGGCCAATGAAATTTCACAACATGAAACTTTTTTGTCGTAGTGAGGCAAAAAGACAAATGAACTAAAGGGCAAGAAGCACCATACAACCACCAAAACTGATGGCAGCTTCAAAGCAAAAACCTTTGTAAGACTCTACTTGAGGATCTATTATCAAAGAAAACAGCATATACTTGTCAGCTGTCAATCTCTTTATAGTTTCAATCATTTATATTTCTAGCGGAAAGACTAATTCAATAACAAATTCCATTTAGGCATGGACAGAATCACTCAAGAAAATACAAAACTAGTCATAATCTGCAAACAAAAATATATACGATTTCTCATATATAATAGTCTTACAGACTAAATGCCGACAAAAAAAATTCAATCCCAGTTTAAAAGGCAGAAGCATACATCCAGAGTCATATATCTACTTGGTGAAATTAAGGATTGAACTAGGCCAGGCCAAAAAGGCAGCAATGAGAATGATACGCCATGTTTAGCAGTCTCTACAAGAAAGAAATTAAGCAACCTTTCTGTTCTAACTGAACGATAACTGTCGCAAAAAAAGAATTTAAAAAAACCAAAAGTCGACAGAGCATGGGCGCTAAGTCAGATTATTTTGTTCAATAACCCATCCAGACGTTACAACTGATACGACGAAACGAATCAGCTCAAAACGGCCTTCATCATTGATAAAAGAACAAACACCTAGTGGCCACGATACGAAAACAACCAGAAACGCACACACTGAAACACACAGTTGGTTAGATCTACTACGCGCGAGCAGAAATACGCACCTCAGCTTTTTTTTCTGTCCGTAGGTATTCTTCGACAAAATGTATGCATATAAAAATGTGTATAAATGTTTGTAGGGTTTAACGGAGGGTTTATGGTGAGAAGAGACGATCATACATTGCACATGGCCATGAACCTCCTGATTGGCGGAATGCCTACTTTTCGACGCCAAAAAAAGGGAAAAAAAGAATACGAAAAACAATCTCCGTGTGTCTGGAAATGAATAAAATAAGCAATTAACAAATAATTAAATAACAACATTTTGCAGAAACGAAGCTTACAAAAATATTGAAAATGCAAAGCCTTGCTGAACAAGAAAGTTTGGTAACAAATACCTGCTGGATCCGCAGCCTGAAAATTTTCTTACTGTCAAATTTGTAAAAATGCTAAAATGGTAATGGAGATGTATATACGTACAAAATAAGTTATATAGATACGATGGCTATAAACCCTATGGTTCAATGTGGGCAAGTGGAATACTGGAATTAGCGGAAAATGCAAAATTAATAAATGATTTTAAGGCTCGCTTCAAAAAATTAATAATAATAATAGTAATAATAATTATATTTGTTCTTTCTTGCTGCCACGAGGTATTTCGATTTATAATAAGTTGTCTATTTGTATTTATTTGTTTTTATTTATTTATAATGTCACGCGTGCTCTGGTTGAAAATTGAATTGAGGAAGACCAATTTGTTTTGTAGGCTGCCAATAGGATTAGAACTTTCAGAAACATGACAAATTGTCCTTGCATTTAATTTATATGCAATTAGTAAGTATGTGAGTAATTAGAATTCAATTACATATTGCATACCACACATACCACTCTTTCTTTTCAAAACGTTTACTAATACTATATGTTTATATATATATTTTGATATTACTATACTCCGTGATATGTATTACCCACTATGTTTAGCTAAATCAAATATAAACAAATTAAAGAAGTCGAATTGATCTTAATGAGATTACTAACCTCGTGTCTCATTTTGTAATTATTAATTTCGATTATGCACCAAATATTCAGGTGCACTTATATGTTAGTGAAAATTGAATTATTTGGTAGCTAAACTATTTAATTAAATTAAATGGAATTATTAGTATTAGTCACATGGATTTTTGTGAGGCATGAAAGCAGTGGGAAAGTGGTGAGTTTGGTGTCAAAATGTGATAATTCAAAGACAGGAGATAGTTGGTCCTTCCACTTCACGTTTCTATCAACCCCGGATTTTCGGAGCCGTCTTCTACGATTTCTTACTTCTTTGTTCCACTTTTTTTTTTTTGGCAAGATTTTATTTTTTTCATTAAGGTGTCATTAATTTGATTGTAAAATTTTCATTAAAAAATAATGGATCATTTTCTCCTTTTTTATCATATGTATATTAGAGATGAAAAAAAAAATTAAAATATTTGAAAAATATTTTTATACCACTACTCAAAGATAATATTATTCAATATTTGAGAGAAAATAAGTGAAAATGAGTTGTCCAACCATGTCTGAAGAAAATTTTATATCACAATTAAACATGTGAAATGATTAAAATATTCTCTTATTTTCCATCAAATTAAATGGACCCTAATACTACTATTTTAGAATTTCACATAAATTATTACTACAATTTAACGAAAATAATGCTACTTTAAAAGGAAAGGAGAATAATGATTATTTTCGTTAAATTCTATAGTTGGTGTAATCCAAATCAATGATATTAATATGTTGAAGCTTAATAGTATACTACTTTTCTACAGGTACAGCTAAGTAAATTTATCGCTAAACATGAACTCGCAAAGGCGAAATGTAAACTTTTTAAAATCACTTGTACTTATGTACACCTTAACGTGATATCTTTTTATTTTATATTCTACTGAATTCGATCTGTTTCATTTCATCGACACATATACATAAATTATTGAAATGGAGTAATAAATGAAGTATGTTAGATGACATACGTAAAAATAATGAAACACGAAATTGACACGCAGCCTAGTGATGAAAGTCAAGGAGGTTAGTTAATCAAGTAGCAACAAGAGTTTCGTCCATGTCTTGGCTAATGCTATGACCAGCAAAAACCCGGTTCAAAATCATGGCTAACCGGACTCCACCCTGAGCTATCCGCTTCATAACAATGGGCATTCGCGAGTTGAAGTAATCATCTGTCAACACAAGTAAATAAAAATGGAGTGAGCAGTCGCAGATGAAGATATGTCATCTTATGTTTCATCAAAACAAAAACGGCCCTCCCCACCTGAAAGAGTGTCCCCTGATTCAACACCTTTGTATCCCCATCTGCAAGCCATATCCATACTCTCACCAGCATACCTGCAAATACATCATTATCAACACCAACATTACGTCTTGCATTTGTTGACACAGATACTCACTTGTTCACACAAGAAGATATGTCGACGCATTCCCTCCATGAGGCAAGATCGCTGGCCCAGCTCCCCTGTTTGCAACAATGGATGTGGCATGATGGATCAGACTATAGAAACGATCGTTTTGCAAGTACATATATGATGAAATAACAAGCTACGTTTGCATAAGCATTAAGGTTTAGTTTGTTTTAGGCAAAGGATGTTGGCTTACATCAGTAAAGTTTCCTTGAATGTCTTGTTGGAGGAGGTTGATGTCCTTTCCATAGTAATCTGCGGCGGCTGTGAGAATTATCTCTCTGTCCCACACCTACAACCGTGATTGGGGAAGAAATCAATGCCGTCAAGCTCACTCAAGTTTCAACTTGAATCCAACTACACAACAGAATTGAAGATACCTAAAGCAATAAAGGAATCTTGATCTTAACTAGATTGCATATCTCATTTCCAGACCTATTTTTTCTCTCTATCTATTCATACATATATGCTTATATGAGAAGTATCATCCTTAGCAAGAAAATAGTTTAAAAAGTAGTAGCATCTCATAAGCCAACACTTACATGGTGCAGATTCGACTTGTGCCTGAACCAGCGCAACTCCACGGTGTTTCCCCCTTCGTCACTTGTGAACCCAACATGCATCGGCTAACAAAGGCGAAACCACAACTAATTGACCGATCACAGTGAAACCAAGAATTCGCACATAAAGACATGTTAGTGTCTGTTTTGGTTACCTGATGGATGTCTCCCATGAAATGTGCTAAAAACAACAAGGCTTCTGTCATGTTATCTGGGAATCATAATGTAGAAAGAATGTCCTTAAGTATGCTTAAGATAATTGGTTTAAGGCGAAGATGTTATAGATGAGGCAGTTCATGATAGAAGGATGATTGATCTCTTACAGCGTCGATCAGAGGTCCCATGATGGTAATGTGAGAGTTGATCGGTGAAGTTCCGGATGGCACCTGCGACGCACATATCCTTCACCCCCTTCGGATCATGGCAGTCCCCTTTGTTCATCCATCAGTGTCAGATACCATAACAATCGATTAGACATTAAAGTGATGATGATCTTATTAACTTACTTTGATACTTAAAATTGCAAGCTCCGTCTGGCGTGTCGATGAAGTGAAGAGGGCTTGTCCAGCGGTACCTATACCAGTGTCTTACTTGGTCAGGCCAAACGCACAGTGCCGACAAATCGCCCTTCACGTAGTCAGGCAGTAGCATTTGAACAGCGTGGTGTGCCTCTGGTTCGAGCAAGTCCTGTGTTTTTTCATGCATCAAGGGATCTCAGTGAACATGAAAGAGAGGTAAGACCACCAAAAATAATTAATATTGAGAATGTATAAATGTGAAATTTCTCAAAGATTTTGAGAAAGAGATAACCAAAGCACGCGAAGGAATACAAAAGGGATCTCCACCACAAGGGGGAAAAAAGGATGATTTTTCATGGGATATTATTTATCTTCCCCCTTGAATATATATATAATCACAGAAATTGAAATGATTGCAGATAGCAAATTTCTGATGATATTGATACCTGAGCAATTTTGCAAGTCATGGCATGACCCTCTTTGCTCCATGCTTGAACACAAGGTTCGTAAACAACAACACAAGTAAGAAAAGCAACGAAATATGCAGAAATTCCTCTTAAAAACGACATTTCGGAATTCGAAAAATGGATATCGTGACCCACCAAGATTACAATCTAGTTCCATATTACTATATATACATAAATTATTGATAGTTTACAATGCGTACAAGCTAAAGACTGCTTATCTTTCATGTGTCTTCTAAGTTGCTTTTACACAAAAGTAAAATACGGAGGCATATATCACATTAACAGAAGAATTGGCTCCATAATTTAAGGTGCACTTTCTTAGCAGAGCAGCAATGTTGTCTTCCAAGATAGCCAACTACTTAATTAGGAAACTTATGTCTTGACGTGAGGGAATTGTACAAGCCAAGAGGGGTGGCACACATAGAGGCCCTTCTCTCGGGATTTAACGTAGAGTTCATCTCTATCCCCTCAACTTATATTATTCTTCTGCAATCGACTTATGTTTGAAGAAGATCCTGTTGAGAAGAGTTGCCAACCGGACCCCACCTTGGGCAAGTCTCGACTCAACAACGGGCCACCGAGAGTAGAAGTAATCGTCTGCACAGAAAGAAAGAAAGAAAGAAAAAAAAAAAAAAGAAGTGAAAATTAGCAAATACATGAAAAGATAAATACAGAATTTGAAACAGGAGTGCGACATTAATCATCTTACCTCCTAAGGTGCTTCCAGGAGTGGCATTTCTGTAAGCATATCTACAAGCCAAAGAGATGCTTTCAGAAGCATACCTGTGGAGATATATACACAGATAAGAAACAAGAAGTAAATCATATCCATATATGCTTAAACTGAACTTCTTTTATCTTGTCAGGACTCAGGAGTGGCGATTGGGCGGGGAGTGTGAAAGAAGACTAAAGAGTATATACGTACGGATCTGGACATACTGCACTATTGCAATTCTCCTCAGATACTTCATCAACCATGGCATCCTACATGCAGTTATATTTAATGAGAACAAAGAGAAGATGGTGTGGTAAGTACATGACCAAAGAAAATCTCCCAAATACTTAAAATTCTTGTGGAAGAAAGTTGGACAACAGAAGGCAAGGAGTGGCATGAAAATAACATCTCTTCCAAAGAGAAAACTAAGGTTTGTTAATCCATATACAATAGAGAAAAACGGATAAAGTACTGCAGGAAAATAAAATAAAATAATTATGTGCACAGAAGTAAAACTGTTGAGATCTTCATAAAGGATTGTTTAGTTATTTCTTTTACTGAAACAAAATACTCGCAAGGGGCTATTACATAATTTCACTTTTCACCTAAGCATAAGCAGAAAAGTATTGCCAACATCTAACAAAATTGCCCCATTAATGCAAAAGATAAATTTGGTTTTAGAATGGCAGCATAAATATGAAATATCAAAGACATCAAACACAAAGCCATATTGAGCCTCTCAAATGTTAATAACCATGCTTTATTTCACCAAATTAGCAGCTTCACACACCGTGATATTGTTCTGAATAGCTTGGGTCATTACAGAGAGATCGTTGCTGTAGAATGTCTTTAGAGCAGATTCAATGATCATATTGTCCCACACCTGAACCATAATATTTCTCATTACCTTCTTAACAAGTTGAAACCACAGCATCTCTCCAAAAAAATAGAAAGAGTGAAAGAAAGACAGCATAAAGATTGTGTATCCAAAATTTGATTTGATGCCAAATGCAACTCACATGGTGCAAATTAGTTTTTCTACGGTACCAACGGATGGTAATTGAGTTACCACCTAAATCTCCAAGAAAGCCCAGGTGCATTGGCTGCCAACCAATTTCAATGTTAGAAACTCTTGGATTACATTAATTCTTTGGTGAATTGTACTTTTTCTGTTACAAACGTTCAGATCATTAAACAGGATTTGTATAGAAAAATAGAAATGACTTAACCTGGTGGACATCACCAATAAAATGGGCTAGGAACATAAGTGCCTCTGTCAGGTTGTCTGTAATTTGAAGATACAAGTTAGTCAATTTCCAGAGTATGAGAAATAGAAACCATTTAAGATTTGTTTGATGCTTACAGCTTAGTTTATATAAGCCAGAATCATCATGCTCTGACATAAGCTGCTTTGTGTAGTTATAAATTGCTCCAGTGACACACCGATCCTTGCGTCCAACAGTGTCGTGACAGTCTCCTAAAAATATATACAGAAATGAAGGTCGGTCAAGGATCTCTCAACCTCAAATTGAATTACATATGCATCTGAGCTATATATAGGACAAAAAGTGCAACATTTGAATGGAAAGTGATACTGAAGCTTAGAATCAGCCCTCGGCCAAGTAATTATGAGATAGTAAACATTATAAACTTTCAGGCAAGACGCAGCATTAACAAAAGTGTTCAGTGGCTAGATACAAAATCTTAATACAAGTACAATGAAACGAAAGCTTCAATAGCATCTCAACCAGGCAAAGCTTATCTAGTTGCATTGGCATAGGGCGATTGACTGATATATACTGAAATTTTTTTCATTTGGAAAAAGCAACCCAAAATATAAAATAAAGCAAAGATAAGACATTAGAAAGTAGAGGAATGAAAAATTACACAAAAGAGATGAGCTTACTGCAGTAGTCGTAGTTGCACCTGAAGTCAGGTGTATCTGCATAATGCAAAGTTTTGCTCCAGCCATAGTGGGCTTTGTAGCGAACCTCGTCTGCCCAGGCGCAAACAGAAGCAAGATCACCTTCAGCAGAATCTGGAAGCAAGGCTTTCACTGCAGCCAGAGCTTCGTCGGTAAGATAATTCTATGACAAACAAACAACTTCCGTCAGATTCTACTGGGAAAACTAGTTCTTCACAAATGTAATCTTAAGATTCTGAAAATAAGCCCTTGCTCCTCTCAAGACCTTCTCTATATCGAAAAACCTTCAATGAAAAAGACTGTTACACCTCCAGCATTGTGGAAAATGCAGTTAAACACGAGAACATAAATTCGAAAGAAAACCAAGTAACTAGTAGAATGCAAGCAACAAGTCAGATGTCAATCCATCAAGACCTCAGCAATCTTGCAAACAGCATGGTGGCCATCTTTTCCCCAGGCATGAATTGTTGGAATTACAAACAAGCAAATAACGATCCCCCCCAATATCCAGTGGCGTTTCGACGCATCCATGTCTGCCCATCATTACAATCGTCGGTGAATAACTAATTTACAGGGTGAAGAAAATGCAATTTAACTTGCATACCTGCAGTGTTTTGGGATGGGAAGCGATAGAAATCCCCAAAAACTGAATCAATAATTAACACACTGCAGTCTCAGAAATCGATGACGTCTTTATATAACTGGAGTAAGTAGACTGATTGGTTGATAACCTTATCTTGACTAATCAAGCTTATGGGCAAACGATACTTGAGCTGTTGGTTTCCGATTGGTTCACTTTTTATTATTTTAAATGTTTCCATGTACGAGGATGAAGCACAAATAAAACGTTTCATCGCTTCTCTCACCAATACATGAGACGAGAGTAATTTTGAATTAAAAATTGTTCCAAGCATTTTTAAAATATGAGATAAACTGAATGCTCACTCAATTATGATAGGTAATGTGCTGACTAAACTCTAGTTATTATTTGCATTGGATGATTTCAGGAATAGTACTAGGTGACCCAGATCCAAACACCAACAAATATCATAAAAACCCCTGAACTATACCTGCTTTATCAAAAATACCCTGAAACTTTCGAAATATTTTCTAAACCCTCAAACTATCAGGTTTTTATCAAATATATCCTGCATCTATTGTTTGGTTACCGAAAACGTGATGTGGCTCGCCGGATGCCACAATATAATTTATATTCTATTTTTTTTAAACGACATGGCAAAAACGATTTCGTTTCGTACCACATTCTATCGTGTTTATCCCTAATTCTAGGTTATAAGCGTGAATTTCAAACACGATAGAAGTGAATTTTAATTTCAGAGTGGATTTTTTAAAAATGATATAGTACGAAACGGCGTCATTTTTGCCATTGCATTTAAAAAAAATAGAATATAAATTACATTGTGGCATCCGTCGAGCCACATCACGTTTTTCGTGACCAGAAAATAAATACATAATATATTTGATAAAAACCTGATAGTTTAAGGGTTTAGAGGACATTTTGAAAGTTTTAGGATATTTTTGATAAAAATGGTATACTTCAGGGTTTTTCATGATATTTACCCTTATAAATATGTCAATGTCAAATTAAACTGGTAAAAATATGAACCGTTTAGGGATATGAGACGATTTTACACAAGTTTATGTCTAACACAACACTTCAATTTTACAAGTAAAAAAAGCCTTTCCAGTGGACGTATCTAACCAGATAGTATAACTTTATTTTTGTTCCTTACATTAGGAAGAAAGAAATTCAATCGTCTTATCATCACCTCTCATTAGAATGCTATACAAGAACACCCGATGTACAAAACTAGAAAAAGAATATAGTATACAACAGAGTCACAAACTAGTTGATCGTCTCTGATTCAACCTTGTGTTACATTTCTATGTCATCCAGGTCTGGTAGGGGGAAACGGAGAATCGCAGCAATACCAGTCAGCTGCGTTAGTTCTGCTCGAAGACAAAAATTACCCCAATAAACACATGAATGCTAGTTAAAAACAGGTTCGTAAAATGTATGATCACAGACAGTACACTTTCCCTTCCTCGTCTAACAATTAAAGAAACAGATGCAATGATTTCTTACATGAAATGAAGGACACATATAATGTGACTGCATGAGCCTGTTAGGGAAGTATCTTTCTTATGAACACTTGCTAAAAAATTGCTTATGAGGCTAACAAAATGTAAAACAGAAACCTGAGTACTTACGTTCTCCTGAAACATGCATTGATGAGAAGATGTGAACAGTGCCTCCTGAAGCCTTGATTGAGTCGACCAAATTGACATATTTTTTCCTTGTTGCAACATCAGAACTCCTGAGAATTGCAGAAAGAGAAGACATCTTTAGTGGACGGTGGAAATTTCATGGTGCCTCTTCTTTGCATAGCCATATGCAAATGATATTTCATGATTTGTACAGGAGTAGATAACAACTCCGATAAGGCTTAATACATTTGTAAGGATGTGAATCATGTGATGTATGGGTTTTGACGAAATGATTAAACGGTCCTGTCTGTTGGTCGCTTACTTCTTCACTAACGGTTCCTGTTTAATGTGTTCAGTTCGCTCATTCACAAAAGGTTGTGAGGTTCGTAAGAGTTTATATGATCACTAACCTGAAGAGCTCATCGGTGATTAGAAGTGTCTGGACAGCCATTCGCTCATGGGCAACTTCAACATGTTTTGGTCCATAGCATGCACGGTCAGGATCCTTGAGCCAAATGCAATAGCTCAAGTCAAATAAGCAACAAACGTATAGTTTACCTCTTTTACTATCTCCCTTACTTCAGTTATTTAATACGAATATTATGCTAGAAAAAGCATAGTGAAATGAACACCAATGAGAAGGATAGAACCTAACATTGGAAAGCATGGCAAAGAAATCCTTAAGCCCTCGGACCTGCATCAAGAAATGAAACACAGGCTTTAAATAACTCATATGACTAAGAAAGTTGTTACTATACTAGGATAATGTATTAGATCAAAGAAGGAATAGGTAGTGCAATAGGTGCAACGTTACCTCTTGTGCAGCTTTTGTATCTTTTATCATATTCATGACATTTGGAGCATCCAAAACCTCTCTCAGGCTATGCCTGCAGAAAAATTTTAAAGATAAAGTTACAAAAGTAACTAGCGCTCATTTACAGTAGCGTGAAAACTCATTAGCAACCTTTTTCAACTTCTCAAATTGAAAAAAATTGGTGCCATATAAGATGTAAAAGATTTGGACTTTAGTTTCAAATCCTACACTTCGTCTTCACAGGTAAGCATGATGAACCATCCAATTTAAATGAAAAAATTAGCAGAATAGACAGCATATCTAGTTGTAAGGGTTTTAAAGTGCAAACTTGGTCCTGTCTTTCAGTCGTCGATCAAATCAGAAAAAAACAGAGTTATAAGGATTTGAAAGTACATATCGAGGCCCCTCTCTATTATTTCTAGGGGAGACTGTGAGTACATTTCAGCACGCATGGCTGCAAATACCTTAATTTTTATAGTGGAACCATAGTAATGCTTGAATTCAATTTTCCATCCAAACATAAATTGCTAGTGATTTCTCAAAGGCAATATCACAGATACCGAGAGTACAGAGAGCGTAAAGAACAAGGAGGTCATACTTGTAGCCAGAGGTAGTGTGCACAAGAATAATGCGGGACTTATTCTCAATGACAGACCTCAGCTGCCTTCTCTCTGCTTCCAACAGTAAGTGCTTATGAAATTGGTCCTATACATGAATAAGAATGATTTACACATATTATCACACATATGATAAGTCACAGGGATAAGTTACATGTGATCAAACTTTACCTTAGTAAATCCTGGACTTGCAATCACAGCACAGCGAACAACGTTGAAATCCACATGCTTAAGAAATGCCTAAAACAAGACGAGTTTGTATGCCATACTTATTGAGTTTTGGAATCAATTTTGAAAATGAAAGATCAAGCAGAACGTCAAGATTGAGTTAAGTTTACCTGTAAGATATTCTCGAAAAACTTACTCAAGGCCTGCAAAAAAAAAAGGGAGGAAGCATCCCAACAAGGATTATATCTACATCAACTTAAAAAAGTTTCACTAACATAACCAGACCAGCATTACACATGAATAGAAGGTGGTCATACTTTATCATAACCAGCAACAGCGGGTCCATGCTTTCGCGGTATTGAAGTCTCTATACGAGCACGTGTAATTGTCATGCTGTTGCACACATCAGTTGACCATAAGACTTGGAAAGCAATAATGTATAGAAACTGAAATGACCAATCATCGAAGTTACATCTCATAGAAACAAAAATAAGTGCCTTGCAAAGTCATTAAACTATAGAAGAGTGAAGAGAGGACATAAATTCCAACTAAAAAAAGCAAATCCAATACTATGTGTTATACTGTTAATAATTTCCTCGACAATACATCAGAACCAAAATTACTGATATTACCTTTTACCAACAAGTAAGATATGACATAGACCTTCTTGCATCAGAACAACAGCCAGGTCTGCGCTTGCTTTAGGATCTACAAAAATATGAAGTCACAATAAGCACATTGGAACTCAAGTTACCATACAATGATTACAATCCTACAAAGGGCAGCACGAAATATACACATCAACATCTATTCATACTCTGTTGAATTTTCTTCCCTTGATAACTTTCTTGCATTTTCCAATTTGATACTTTAATCATGACTAATACTCCCTCCATCCCACTTTGATAGTCCGCATTGTTTTTTCACACATATTAAGAAAATATAATAAATTTTTATTGGAAAATGTAATTGTTCTATTTTGCCATTGTTCCACGTATTATCTTCACAAACATAAAATAAGGTTATTTTAGTAAAAGAAAATTTTAATACAATAAATTTAGAAAGTGGACTATATCTTGGAGCATCCCAAAAAGGAATAGGGGGCTATCAAAGTGGGATGGAGGGAAAACTATTTATGGTACAGGTGGTCTGCTATAGAATATTAAATTGGGTGAGTACATTTGTCAAAACAGAGTATTTAGAAGAAAATTATCTACATGTATATGAGTAAGAATCTTAATACAGATTGTGCGGCTCAAAAAGGAGATAAAAATAAGCAAATGTAAAATGGGTATATACCAGATGCTTGGTGAATAACATCCAATGCCAACGAGTCCCAGATGTCCTGAAACAGGTGAGAAGATTTTAATAAGCACAGTACATATTTATGCAGTCTAATTTTTCAGTGAGCCGCAATAAACATAAAGGTTTTGAATGATCATGAAAGGGAATACATTATTTTACAATAGATTACCTTCCTCAATACAAAAGGCCGGTTGAGCTCAATTTCTAGAGTGTGAAATGCTCCTATCTACAATACGACGAGAACAAAGTTCTGTTGGAGCACCAAGGGTACGAAAATTAGGAGTAGAAGGCCCAAGCCACCTACCTTGACATGTTCATTCTCCAAAACATTCTTCCCACGTATGCGTAAGACAGCTCCTTCTTTATCATACTCGACAGTCTGATATTGAAAACATATTCTCACGCAATCTTGTCTAGTAGAAATTTAAAGCAAATGAAGTTTTTCATTACATTCAATTCAACAACCATAAAGAGCATGGATGAATTTCTTCAGTTACCTCAACTTTGATTTCTAGTTTCAGTTTCACTCTTTCGGCATCCCTTCCTCCTGAAGCAGCTTCTCTCATAACCTTTCTGAAATTAACAACATTGTGAGATCGATTTCAAAATTCGACAAGGCTAGACATTCAAAACCATTTACCATGTCAACCCGAATTCATTTTAGAACAGTTCTTGGTGCAGACAAATATTACTTATATCTTTTAACACAAAGAAAATTCTACCTGACTGTGACGGCCATTACATTATCGCCCTCTACAATCAAATTATAAGCAACCCATAGATCATCTGCTTCTTCTGGAATCATCTGTACCAAAACCAGTAATCAAATAAACAACACACTAAGAAACCATTAGGAAAAAATATGAAAACCAAACCCATATTACCCATCCCTATTAAATAATTTAAACCAATACACAAAAAATAAAATCGATTATGGTCGAATAATCAATTATTTCTCGAAACAGTGAGCAGAAAATTAACCTTCACACTTCCAGGCCCGTTGCGCGTCAGGTCTCTCCGAACGATCTTCATGTTTCTCTCTTTTGCGTGCTTAGTCTTCCCCAAGCTGATGCTGAATGAAGTTTACGCTATACTTGTAAATTGAAACAGTTTGTACAGAAGTAGCAAATTAAAATTGCTCTAGGGTTCCTGATTAACAACATTCCGTGTCTAATCAACGGTGGTCGGCGTCGGTGGAGTTCGATTTGTGCACCATACTTGTTTTATTTTAACAAGAAAAAAGAAAAAGAAAAAGAAAAAGAATACTCCATATATTATGTCATAATATTATACTCCTATATTATTAATTAAATATCTATATAAATATCTATATATCTATATGTCTATTTAAATTATGAAATTATAAAAATATTAGGACCAAAAAATAATTTTGGTACATGTATAATATGAATTGTGTTAAAAAGTAAATAAATATGAAAGAGTGGATTTTGAAAATAGCCACTTTGATATAGTAAACTTAAAAATTGTCCACTAAAATAAAAACATAAAAAAATGGCCACTGTTACCAAAATACCCTTCCACATTAAAAATTAAAAAAATGTCCACTTTACATCACCCCTTTAAAAAATCCCGCAATTCACAACCAGTGTGAATTCACAACCAAAACTGGTTGTGAATTGAGAATTCACAATCAGTCGAATTCACAATCAGAATTTTTTGTTTGTGAATTCACAACTAGTCGAATTCACAGCCAAAATTTAATTCACAACCAGTCGAATTCACAACCAAAATTTAATTCACAGCTAGAATTTTTTGGTTGTGAATTCACAACCAAACGAATTCACAACCAAAATTTAATTCACAACCAGATTTATGTTGGTTGTGAATTCACAATCAGTCGAATTCACAACCTGAATTTAATTCACAATTAGAATTTATTTTGGTTGTGAATTCAAGTAGTTGTGAATTTGAGTTTTTAAAGTTTGAATTCACAATTAAAACTGTAATTTATTTTGATTGTGAATTTATAGATTTGTTTGTAAATTTAAGAATATTAAGTTGTGAATTCATCGAGCTAGTTGTGAATTCAAGAACATTAAATTGTGAATTCATCGACTTGGTTGTGAATTCTTAAATCTAGTTGTGAATTCATAAATGTATTCTTAAATCTAGTTGTGAATTCATAAATGTGGTCGTGAATTCAAGAACATTAAATTGTGAATTCATAAATTTGGTTGTGAATTTAAGAACATTAAAAAAATTGTTGTACAACACCAAAATACAACAACTCAATCTACCATCAAAATACATCAATTCCTCTAAATCAACTATCAAAATATAACAAAATATTATCCGAATCAATTCAATCTACAATCAAAATACAATCAAAATTATTCAAAATACAACAATTCCCCAAAATCAAAATACAACAATACATAAAGAAACCTAGCAAGTAACACACACAAAATATATCTATGTAAGAAGTAGGCAGGTTAATTTGGGATCTGCCACGTTTATGATGATAAAGAGCCAGATGGCTTGAAATAAGGAGAAATCATCATCCACCTCACACCTTCCTCCTTATTAAAAAAAAAAAAAAAAGAGGCAGCAAGAATTGAGTTGCAAATAGAAGAAAAATGTCAGGATCGACGGTAGAAACTCACGACAAGATTGACGGCGGCGGCGATGGAGATGAAGGCGGTGAAGATAGACGGCGACATCGATGGAGATGAAGGCGGCGTTTCTCGATGGAGATCGGTGGAGATAGATCGGTGGAGAGAGAGAGAGAGGAGAGGAGAGGATGCGGTGGCCGGCGACTGTGAAGCGGCGGCGAGGACGAGAACAGCAGTGTAGCGGTGGTGGTGGGGGGCAACTGTGCAGCGGTGGTGGTGGGGGGCAGACGAGAAGGAGAGGAAGAGGGAGAGAGAAGGAGAAATGAGTGGCCATTTTTTTAAATTTTGAAGTGAGGGGTAATTTTGTACTTTTACACAAAAAATGGCCAAATTTTAAAGTTTTTATTTGACTGGCCAATTTTTAAGTTTACTATATGAAATAGGCTAGATTCATATATTGACACAATATGAAATGTAAACTTTTCGAACTATATGTCATCAAATATAGATGTATATATAGTATATTGTGAGATGAAAAGAAAATTAAAAATATTTAATATTAAAATTTGATATTATTATACTAAATTATAAAATCGTGTTATACTTGAGATTAAATTGTAAATTGGTGTATTTTCTGATCAAATTATAAGATCATGTTATAAATCAAGAAATTGACAAACTATGAGTATTTTTCGATAATAATCTCTAAAATAATATTCAAACTGATATTAATTTTTATTTTAAATTAAATTAGTAGTTTGATTATATGTGATACTGATACCTGGTAACACTGCAAAACTCATCTTTAATTTCGATTTTTTCATAATGGGGCGCCTTTATAATTGGTTGAGCATCACCTGATACGTATTTTTATACCTTTAATAAAAAGTTGTTTTTGTTTAGTTTTTTAAATTACTAATTTTATATTTATATTCTAATTTTTTCTTTAATTAATAAATTAACTATAAAAATAAGAAAATAAAATTGTATATACCCGATGCGCAATACCCGATATCCCTATAAAAATAATACTTAATACTGATATCCAGTTCGTCGCCCCTACCAAATTTAATTTGTTGATTGATTATTTTAAAATCGATTTAATATAATTTTAAAACAATTATATGGGACTAGATGAGATTTAATGTAATTTAAAGTCTTTAATGTGATTTTTTAATATTAAATTAAGGTTTTCTTTAAAATAATTATTTATTAGATTTCTCTTATGTTGGAGTGTTGTGATTCAATAGTTATACTATTTGTATCAAACATCAATATTTTAAAATTATAGTACAAACTTATGGTCTATAATTTTAATATTTAGATATTTAGGGGATGAGAGACGGGGATGGTCGCGACGGATTTGGCTAAGGAGAGGGACAACGCCTGTGATGTGTTATGTGTTCTATGAGTGGTGTGCGTGTGGATTTGGGGCAAGGGACGATGGCGGCTGCAAACGGCGGCGGCGGCGGGCAAGCAGGGGAGGGGAAATTAGGGTTAGGGAGTGGGGAGAAGGGGGAAGAAGATGTGTTTTTTTTTAAATATATTTTTCACATGTCAAAAATAAATTAAAGTGTTCGGAAAATTAGGGTTTGAGGGAGGGGAGAAAGGGGAAGAAGATGAGTATTTTTCTTAAAAAAATATATATATATTTTCTATATGTCAAAACTAAATTTAAGTGTTTTTTTCAGTGCTACGGTGTTATTTTCGGCTGCTATGTGTCAATTTCCGATGTTCACGTAAAAAATTGACCGATCATTAAATTACTTTTTCACATCTAATGTAGTACTTTTTCATTAAAATTGACCGGTCAATTTCCCATGAAGCATGACACAATGTAGTACTTTTTCATTAAAATTGACCGGTCAATTTCCCATGAAGCATGACACAATTTTCTTTTTGGTCTGTCCCAGGAAGCATGACACGTTTCTAAAAATGACAAAAAATTTACCCTTTATTCACATTTTCACTTTTTCACCTACCACACTTAACACACAAAATACCAATTTCTTAATTTTCGTGCTGAAAATAACTGTGTCATGCTTCATGGGACGGAAAGAGTAATACTAACTAAATTCAAAAAAATGCTACTCCCTCTGTCCACGAAAAAGTGCCCTACTTACCCCTTTTTTTTGTCCACGAAAAAGTGCCCTGTTTACCTTTTTGTACATTCATACCCTTTACTTTTCAATTTATTTACAACTTATGTCATTAATAAATCCACACTTTTATTTAATCTATGCAATTAACCCACACAATTAATCCCATTTATTTATTTATTTTCTTAATTTTCAGTTTATTTATTTATTTTCTTAATTTTCAGTTTATTTATTTATTTATTTTCTGAATTTCAAGTTTATTTATTTATTTATTTTTGAATTTTTAGTTTATTTATTTCCAGTTTATTTATTTATTTATTTCCAGTTTATTTATTTATTTTCTGAATTTTCAGTTTATTTATTTATTTATTTTCCATTTTATTTATATATTTATTTTCTGAATTTTCAGTTTATTTATTTATTTATTTTCTGAATTTCAAGTTTATTTATTTATTTATTTTTGAATTTTCAGTTTATTTATTTTCCAGTTTATTTACTTATTTATTTATTTATTTCCAGTTTATTTATTTATTTATTTTCTGAATTTTCAGTTTATTTATTTATTTATTTTCTGAATTTCAAGTTTATTTATTTTTGAATTTTCAGTTTATTTATTTATTTATTTATTTATTTTCGAATTTTCAGTTTATTTATTTTCCAGTTTATTTATTTATTTATTTTTCTGAATTTTCAGTTAATTTATTTCCAGTTTATTTATTTATTTATTTATTTCCATTTTATTTATTTATTTTCTGAATTTCAAGTTTAGTTATTTATTTATTTTTGAATTTTCAGTTTATTTATTTTCCAGTTTATTTACTTATTTATTTATTTATTTCCAGTTTATTTATTTATTTATTTTCTCAATTTTCAGTTTATTTATTTATTTATTTTCTGAATTTTCAGTTTATTTATTTATTTCCAGTTTATTTATTTTCTGAATTTTCAGTTTATTTATTTATTTATTTATTTTCTGAATTTCAAGTTTATTTATTTATTTATTTTTGAATTTTCAGTTTATTTACTTATTTATTTATTTATTTATTTATTTATTTCCAGTTTATTTATTTTCCAGTTTATTTATTTATTTATTTTCTGAATTTTCAGTTTATTTATTTATTTATTTTCTGAATTTCAAGTTTATTTATTTTTGAATTTTCAGTTTATTTATTTATTTATTTTCGAATTTTCAGTTTATTTATTTTCCAGTTTATTTATTTATTTATTTTTCTGAATTTTCAGTTAATTTATTTCCAGTTTATTTATTTATTTATTTATTTCCATTTTATTTATTTATTTTCTTAATTTCAAGTTTAGTTATCTATTTATTTTTGAATTTTCAGTTTATTTATTTTCCAGTTTATTTACTTATTTATTTATTTCCAGTTTATTTATTTATTTTCTCAATTTTCAGTTTATTTATTTATTTATTTTCTGAATTTTCAGTTTATTTATTTATTTCCAGTTTATTTATTTTCCATTTTTTTATATATTTATTTTCTGAATTTTCAGTTTATTTATTTATTTATTTATTTTCTGAATTTCAAGTTTATTTATTTATTTATTTTTGAATTTTCAGTTTATTTATTTTCCAGTTTATTTACTTATTTATTTATTTATTTATTTATTTATTTCCAGTTTATTTATTTTCCATTTTATTTATATATTTATTTTCACCTAATAAAATAATGCCAAATAGTTAGTGCAAGATTAGTAAAAGTAATCACAATACATTAACACTACCCTTTTAGTCTTTTACACCACCTTTACACCACCTTTTTCAGCTTTCTTAAAACCCGTGCCAGCACCCAAATGGGGCACTTTTTCGTGGACGGAGGGAGTATGAATTTACGGATAATTAAACCCATAATTATTGGATATTTGAATTTCGTTTCAAAATAATGAGGGGACACGGAAGTTGATTAATGAATAATTGCGTGGACAAAAATCCAAGGTAGCGTCCCAGTGTATTTCGACGACGGCTAAGACGAAGACGGTCATCCCAAATTCAGAGCAAAACCCTCGGCGACGATAAAATCATGAAGGCGATTGTGATCACCGAAGCAGGCGGCCCCGAAGTCCTGCAATTGCAAGAAGTGGAGGCCCCAAAAATGAAAGACGACGAAGTTTTGATCAGAGTTGCCGCCACTGCTCTCAACAGAGCCGACACACTTCAGCGCCAGGGCAGGCACCCTGCCCCTAAGGGCGATAGCGAGTTTCCCGGTCTTGAATGCTCCGGTGTCGTTGAAGCCGTCGGCAGAAATGTCCGCCGCTGGAAGATCGGCGATCAGGTTTTTACTAGTTTATTTGCGACGAGTGTTTGATGAAATGCCTAGTGAACTTTATCTCAAGAGCCTTCTTTGTTTTGTAATTGGTAATCCCGAGCTGATAAAGTGTGGATGATGCATTGATGCTTCGAGTGAGTGATTTAATGAGAGACTAACATTGTGCATAGTTGTTGATGGTGGAGTTTTATGGCCCAAATGTTAACTTAGGAGGATAAGCCCCGAGTCCCAAGCATCAGAGTAGGAAAAGGCAGCATAATAGAAGATTAGGCTATACTCTACTGTGGCTATTGTGAAGTACTGATGTAGCTGTGTGTGTTATGAAGGTGTGTGCTCTTGTTGGTGGAGGGGGATATGCCGAGAAGGTTGCTGTTCCTGGCGGCCAAGTTCTTCCTGTTCCGCCCAATATTTCTTTGCAGGACGCAGCTAGTTTTCCCGAGGTAGCATGCACGGTGTGGTCCACCATCGTTATGATGAGCCACCTATCACAAGGGGAAAACTTCCTGGTATGTTTTCCTTGCCTGAAACGTATTCATCCGAATATGAGAGGTTTTCAAATAATTTGAGAAGCTTACATGCATCTTATGTGTAATGAGAATCCATTAACTGCTTCGTCTTAGTACTGTTGTTTCTGTAATCTTACTCACATGTAACCTCAGATACATGGGGGCTCCAGTGGCATCGGCACATTTGCTATTCAGTTGGCTAAGTACCTTGGAGTCAAGGTCTTCATCACTGCAGGTCACTGCGAAGTTAACATTCACTGATTGTATATGCTAGTGATTCTGGAATAGTTTATTGATGGTATGACTTACCTAATACAGGAAGTGAAGAGAAGTTAGCTGCTTGCAAGGAACTTGGAGCTGATGTCTGCATCAATTATAAGACAGAGGATTTTGTTTCTCGTGTTAAGGAAGAAACGGGAGGGAAAGGTTTGTCCTAGTCCAATTATATATTTTTCGATCTCAAGTACTTCCTTTTCTTATCTACTCTGCATTGGCTCTCTGTCTGACTTGTAATTGTTCAACCACAGGTGTCGATGTCATCTTAGATAATATTGGTGCTTCATACTTGAAGCGGAACCTTGAAAGCCTAAACTTCAATGGGAGGCTTTTTATAATAGGTTTAATGGGTGGATCAGTAACTGAAATCAACCTTGCTAGTTTGCTCGCAAGGCGCCTTACAGTGCAGGGTAACTTGCTTGAGCCTTACATGTTTCTTAAATGCTCTATATTATGCACCAGAAATAAACACATACAAGTTCCAATACTCCACACCGGTGAAAGTCTTGAAAGCTGTTAATTTTGGCTCTCTGAAATAAGTTTCCATACAGGAGTCTTATCTACAAATTCTTGTTATTTATGTTATCCAGAGTTACCCTATAGGCTAGTTGACAACTGCCATGTTTTATTTTGAGTATTTGTTATACTGAATGAATATACATTTATTTGGTTACAGCTGCCGGCCTGCGAAATAGGAGCCCAGAGAACAAAGCCATGATTGTAAGTGAGGTGGAGAAATACGTGTGGCCAGCAATCGCTGCAGGCAAGATAAAACCAGTGATTTATAAGCGTCTTCCATTAGAAGAAGCTGCGGAAGGTCACCGGATCATGGAAAGCAGCAAGCATATAGGAAAGATTATCCTGCTTGCTTCATGAAGATTTTGGTCTCACTTATTTCTGATGTTAAAATATATGCTCAATAGTTGGGATATTGCAGTAAGAATTAAGAGTGTAAGGTGCTATAAAAAGTCTTATCTTGTTTTGCATCACTAAACATGTACTCCCTCCGTCCCGGCTTTTGGTATCCAGTTGAAAACGGCACGGGTTTTAATAAAGTGATTGATGTGTTGTGAGTGGAATAAGTGTCCCACATTTTATATGAGAGTTAAAATAATTAAAGTGGAGTAAGAGCCTCACCTACTTTTACCAAAAATAGAAATGGGTACTAAAACGTGGGACGGCCAAAAAAGGAAAGTTGGATACTAAAAGCTGGGACGGAGGGAGTAATATTTTGTAGCATCTGAAACACATACCACTATACCAGGCTTACCAGCTGTCACCACAATAGAGACCTTTTCCACCTTTCTTTGCCTTCTAGTTGTTCATACCTGCAATATAATGGTGAAATTTCCCACTTGTTGGGAGGCAGTGGTGGTGCACATAAATCTTAAATCATGTTCTATAAAATTTTCTTGCATCGGCAACTGTCAACGTTTCTGCACAGGATCTATTCAGCTATAGGAAGCGATCATACAATATCGTTCGTAGTTATAGTATCATGACAAAATGCACCACCAATTGAATACATACATCCTCAGAATATGATGTTTTGATACATACATACAATTTTGAAGCGCAATTGGTGCAAAGGGACACACAAGAACTTGGTTGTTGAAACTTGAAAGCTACAAAATGAGACAAAGCATAAGTTGAAAAGCAGTCAACTGACTCAACCTAGACAATGAGCTTCAACGGCCAAGGTTTTGGTAAGATTTGGACAGGGATCTCCAAGTGTATCCATGGAGACAGGAATCGAACATCTTTCCTCGCCCACACATACCTGTATGATACCACATTTTTTTAGCATGTCAACTTCAGCAAGATTAAATGTAAAAACAGAGTAAAATGGCAACATCAACATTAGCCTTTTTATTTTCCTCATATAATTTCATATCTTTGTAGGTGAAACAGTCTAATAGCACGAAATTACCTGCTTAACAAATGATGAGACATCGGCATGACAACTCCCTAGCCGGTGTGCTCCACAACTTCCTTGAGGGTTCCCAAGGCTAGCAAAACGAATAGAAGCAATCCGCTGTCCTGTTTCACAGGCCAGTCGAAGTTGTGGTGTTGTGGATACAAAACCTACTCCTCGTTCCCAAGTATCAGCCGGTGGAAGATGGTCCTCTGATATGCGCCCACATATTACTTGCCCGATTTGAGCAACCACAGAGATGGTCTTAGGGTCGCCACCAAGCTCTTCATGGATGACAAGTAAGTTCTCACTGTGTTGTAACCAAGACCGTGGAATATGATACCTAGAGAAGATTCATTCATGAGAAACGAAGAGTTAGCAGACCTAAAACTGAGCTAACCAGATTTAAATAAAACACTTCCCATTTATCTTGATACAATACTAAAGAGCTCAAGTTGATTTGTCATTGCAATAAATGAAGTGTCTACTTACAAAGTTTGAGCAGGTTGGCCACACTTCTTCAAACATTTTGATGCGTCATAAGTTCCTCTATAGTCACACGGCTCTGAGCATCCACTTGACGGTGAAAGATATTGAGACCAATACCGCCCTATGCTCAGACCGTTCACCCATGCTTGGCCTTTCCCCATCCCGGAAAGATTTAGTGATACAGGGCCGTTCCCTTCTGGAGCAAGGAACGCCGTCTGATAATACCAGGTAAAATGTCAAATTGAGCATGTTATTTTTAATGTATGTCATGTGTGTGTTGTGGTGTTACATATATTTCACCCTTTCTTTTCTCTTATTTATGGAAAAAGATATACCAAATCCAATGCAAAGAGACTTTCATTACCAAAGGATAATATGCTATAAATTCACACCAACAATTGTAATACATTATAAAGTTGATATAGAATTAGCTTAATAAGAAGCATGTCTACATAAAGTATGTCTATATAATCCTAAAGATTTTTGTGTTTCCCCAATCGTTTCTACAACCTAAATGTTTGAAAGTTCATTTTTCTTCCATCATAAGATACACCTATGAGATAATTCAATTTCTGATGCCAAGGAATCATACAATAGAACATCTCTAGCTTCAGTGTCGACTAAAAAGCACAACGGAGATTGACTCAGTTCTGAGTTCGCATACCTTGTACCATGTCAAACTGCGATTGATTGGTAATGCACCTTCGTCTGTCCATAATGAACTATTTGCAAGCGAGACATTATCAAGTCCAAGATATTCGCCTTCAAGTCCAACCTGTATATGCAAGTTGTGGAACAACAGTTGACACAACAAGAAATGTTAAATTTAGGTATAAATAGTTGCTACAAGTACAAGTTATGGTTATTTTTCTCTCTGTAAAATTTACCATTAAGGTGAGATTAAAGTGCGGTTAAAGACAATACTAACAAGAAATGACTTCAAGTAATGTACAATTCGTTACTGGATAACATTCTTCTAAGAAACCTGCCAAACATGAATTACATTTTTAACATATTTTTGCAAATACTAGACTTTCATTGTTGAAGGACAGAAATAATTTGCTTTCTCACTAAAACAACATTAACCTATTTCAGCACCAATGCAGCATTTTTAAATCCATTTCGTCCATATTTCTTCAGTGAGGTCTAGTTTTCTGTTTTTTTTTTTTTGGTCAAAAGTGCAAATATAACTTCAGCTCACTAAATGGCAGATGCCATTTTTGGGCAAGTGAAATCTCAAGAAGATTTTGGTTGGAAGGTGGAATCAACAAGGACAGAGAAAATATTAACGCGCAAATGTAAGAACGCACATCATGCATGATGATTTACCAGTGGTTTGGGCTTGTTTCCAGTTTCAATTTGAGGTAGGTATTTATTATGTTACACACATAATAATTTGTCAATTTGATAAACCAAGTTATAACCGACTACCTGATAGGTCCATTGTGCAGAAGATAGATCCTTTTCTGAATCCTGCAATCCAGCCAGAACAACCGAACGTATTCCTGCCCCTTGGATATCAAACCATGGTCCATAATTCTGAGGAAATCATGTTCCAAACTTTAACAAATAGTATACTGATTGAAGCCAACAATAATAATTAAGTTGACTATCATAAGAAAGCTAGAAGAGGAGCTATACTAGATTATATTGGAGCACTCCAAGAACTCCCCCATCAAGAGGAGGTGCCAAGTTATAATCTGATATAGTAGCCTTACATCTGGGGTCTCAGGTTTCAAATTTGTACATAGTTTTTTTTTTTTTTTTTTGATAAGTTACACAAGTAAATAAAGAAATTTAAAGGCCGCACCATGGTGGACTTGAACCCAAGACCTTAAGCCATGGGCATTAACCACCTACCGCTAGGCCAACACACGCACACGAAATTTGTACATAGTTATTCCAGCATTTACGTATAAATTCTGGTTACACAAAATTCAATTTGGAGAAGGACCCGATTCCTCTGCTTTAACAAGCATTTATAAATTATAAGATTAGAATCACATTCTTTAGTAATATTTCCTATCTATTCTCACTCCTTTTGAAGTTAAGAACATCCAAAATTCACAAGTACTCCGTATTATCATGATTAGACCAGATTTGAGAGAGAGAGAGAGAGAGAGAGAGAGCGCTTGAAAATCTCATACCTGCAAACCAATCATCATACTCAGTATTTCTATTTTGTTGCTTCCACTATGGAAGTCAACCTTAGCACTCAACACGAAGCTGGCATCATCATGATTTCCATAACCAAATGCTGACAGTAAAAGATTAGAATGCTGTATCAGAGTAGAATATTATATCGAACAATAATCCAAAATTAATACATTTGTATGCATTTGGACCAATCAGACAAAGTGTGTCAACGGATTGAAACTGCAAGAACAATCAGGGCAATATTTTTTTTGTTCATAGATCCATCTAAAGAACTAACAACACAAACATAGCAGTAAACTATAATATGCATATACATTCATTGTCCATTCTTTATATCTGCGTATTGTTCCAGTCGATAACCTCTCAAAACTTTGTTTGAGCAAAAAAGTTCTTGCATCATGCGTGCAAATTAATGCACCATCGTCCAAACTGACTAAAGACAAAAAGTTCTTGTATCATGTGTCGTTGATCATCATAAAAGCTTGTCAAAAGTCAACTAGTTGGTAGGGTAGTAGTAATATTTCACGGAAAATGTCATCAAGCTGGAGAAATTAATGATAGATATCTGAACAAAAGTACCTTCCATAACCATTCTCTTGAACACAAACACAAAACATAGGAAATAAGAGGAGCCGTGTGAAGGGAAACCTTCCCGCACGGTTCGGAGCAAAATCACAGATTAAACTTGTTATAGCCAAGTATAATTACTGAGTTGAACTGCCATAAATGGCTCACCTACTAGTTGCTTGTTAACAAACAGAATAGCTGCATGTCCCAAGCTCCCAATAAGCAAACCTACTTCATTGGTCTGATTTTGCTTGTTGTTGCCATCAACATCTATGCTGCCGAGTAGAGCAATACAGACAGGAACTTCAATAAATTTCATATCTACATCCAATTTTATAGAAAAAAACAAAACAGATCCTAAATGAAGATACTTTCAACATATAAACTGCTGATATGTCTTGGAATGGTCGAGGTTCATCTAGACCTATATGGTAACTACAAGAACATGATATCGAGTAAGAGGGAAGTACATTAATTATGATCTCACTCACAAACATTTATCCTATTTTAGGTGCAAAACTCAATTTCAACCATATATTTTCTCAGGCTTGATGATGTTAACACTTGAAATCTGGGAGAATCACTTCATTTACAGGCAGGCGTCTGTTTCATGAGCATTTGATTACTAGATAATTAGCATATTCAGGGATAGCAAAATCGTTCCAGAACACAGTCGACTGAACATGTAAAAAAACAACAAAGATAAAATGAAGCAATTTACCTTATCGTATACCAGAGAAAATCACTTGTATCTTTTGTTGTGTTTATCTGTTCTAGCAAACTCGATGCCTCAAAGGAGCTGTTACCCCAAATGCCTGGCTTTTCCTTGTACCAACTCCAAGATGCCGATGACAGTGAAGACTCACGCATGGTGATGTTCCGAGTGAAAGGTTCATCATTAAGAGTTATTTGTGAAATAACCTTGTCCATCACAAATGAAAGGAATAATCTCCATAAGATTGCAAAACTAAGGGTTTGTCACCAGCTTCAGCATATAGTTTACACCATGAATTATACATAACCATATCTAAGTATTTCAGAAGATGACCAACACATTTGAAACTTCTATATAAAAATGTGTTTCAAAGCAAAAGAAAATGCCACAAGTTGGTTCATGACATGGCTGTGCATATCACAAATTTATTTTCAATTTTGCTCTTCAGTTGGTATTTAGGCATAAAAACTCAAGTATTACAGTTTAGAGAAATAAACTTTTTGAATGAATCTTCTATTTGATATTCTCATAGACTGCATATTACTAATCCTGATACCCGAAATCATATTGAAAAAGAAATATATACAAGAAATGAAATATCAAGTTTTGAAACTCCGGAAAAGGAAATAGACAGAGGAAGAGGGTACACCTTAGCTGTGTTGAACACGACATTCACGCAGTCTGGAAGAATGCTCACGGACCATGCAGGAAGAAAGTAAGATTTCCCACTGAAATTCACTGTTGCATCAGAAGAGCTACCATAATTGGCAAGAAAGGCTGCACAGTCATTGGAGGATCTGTAGTACACATGCGCCTGATGGCAAATACAATGGTTAAGCATCCTGTTCAACATGAATATTCTCGTTCAATGAAATTCTAAGTGCCATAAATGAATAAGAGAAATACCATATAAGGGATGTTTTAAAATGCAATGCTTCAAATTTAACAAGAAAAAAAAAAAACCATATTCAATTCTAGATGCCCTGAAATTAAATTAGAAAAGTAATTTCCCCCAAATCCTAAAGTTCAAGCACAAGCAAGCTTCTGTTTTCCATCCATTCAGATACTTTTTCTAGAGCACAACAATATCAAGTTATTTTCAGCATAAGATCGTCAGGAGCTCTCACTAGAATAAACAGGACCATTTCTGTTCCAGGGACTGATTCCAACTAATAGGTATTACCTAACATAAGAGTGCATGAACAGAGAAGTGCTACAGCATCTTCTACTACTTTCTAGTTTTCCCTTTTGCACAAGATAGCACAGAATCAGAGTAGAGCAAACAAAAAAACTGAGAAATGTTGCTGCCTACTGATTCAGTATTTTCACTATAAATACTTAGAATTGCTTCTAAAGTATCTGCATTTTCGTGCATTTTCGTGGTAATAAATTGCCCTGTAATTGTGCTCCCTTTGGGATTCAAACCCAAGACCACTAAAGTGCAGATACTTTACAGGTGAAGTGCAATTATTTTATAAGTTAAGTGCAAGAGGTTTGTAGTTTGTACGTCAAGAGAGGTTTTTATATGATCCAATCCCTATATATATAAATATATATATATATATAGTGTGTGTGTGTGTGTGTGTGTGAGAGAGAGAGAGAGAGAGAGAGAGAGAGAAAGGTATATATATCCGACTTTCCACCCTTTACCTACTAAATTTCCAATCTACCACCAAGCTGAATAGTAGCAAGACAGACTTTAGATATTAAACATACCTCAAGATTCTCACCAAGAGAGATTTGGGTTGCATTTGCATTGACCAAATGATCCTCACATTGCTTAATTGCAATATGAAGGTCACGTAAGTGACCCCACTTTGGTTGATTGATAAAACCTGCATAAAGGATTTCATTATATGAAAGTTACTTAAACAGGTGTTCTTAGTTAAGGTCAAAGCATATTTTCTAACTCGTGAACGCTTTGATGTTGCCAAGAACTGAAAAATGGGGACTATGACCTCAATATATCTAATTGTTTTCTGTAACTTCAATATGTTAGGCTATCATCTCTATGATTCTTTGGCTCTGAAAGAAACTCCAAGCATGGATGAAAAACATCGGTCCATTATATGAAGAAGGCACCGTACGCATCAGAAAATTATGTCATGAAAAAACAATATTATAGATCAGAATGTTTACCATACTCATTTATTGGAGCATCATAGTCATAACTAGTCGCAATCAGAGGTCCTCCTGCTGTTCTACCAAAGTTGGTGCCGCCAAAATACTGCAAAAAATTATTTGGCGAAGTCCCAATGTCTCATGATATTGCATTAATCAAGTCACAGGTTGCAAATAAAAAGATTAAACTACTGTGGCTAACCATATAATAGTTCTGGAAAGTGCCACCTCTTTCAAAAAAGCGTGCAACAGCAAAAGCCAAGTCTTCAACGGGTCGGAAAGGAACAGCATATCCAAATGCCAGGAACCTATGAAATAACATATAACTGTTGAACTCTCTAAAGAGAAAAAAGAGTACAGATATTCAAGTATTCCTCCACTATACTTTTAGGTGCTGAATGTGTAGTTTTACCATCCAACATAGTTCTCAGTCCACATTGATGGCTTGAATGGTGAATTTGGAGTAAACCCATCACAATAAAATCCATTACAAGTGTTTATCTGCGTCATCAAGCACATTTGCATTACAACATAATAATATAATTTCTTTAATCACATACCACTGCTCCACAAAATTACAGTGACAAACTTGTAATGCATTTATAATATGTATACTTACGATTGGATCAGGTGCATCCCACTGTGCACACATCACCCAAGGAACAGAAGTATTAAGACCTACAGCTGTTTCTGCAGCCCATTTGACATATAATGCTCCATCTACTCCATAAGCCGCTTCAACATTCCCATATTCGTTTTCCACCTATATCAACATCCCCCTAAATTAGTAATTCAAACAATATACAGAAAGTAAAAACTAACTGATGCAATGCCAATTGTATTTGGAGAACCACCAACATGTTATATGTTCGTTACTGCAAAAACCATTGAGAATGTAAAAAAATGATTATTTCAGAACAAGCTCGAGCAGGCAGGTGACAACGAACTGCAGCTCAGTTTGTAAGACGGTTCCCCTCCAACCATTAGGTGGGGGGTTCGAGTCACCACAGGGGAAAGTGGGGAACTTTTATTGATCCTCTCTTCTTCTTCTTTTTTTTAAAAAAAAAGCTCGAGCAGGCAAGTACATCCCCTATCCAGGACTTCTAGCAAAAAATTGTATGTCCAAACCATGCTTGGTTAATTCTAGACTGATATTTAAAACTGAAGGCAAATATATTGAGATCCCTTTCTGAACTGTAGGAATTACCCTTACATCAAAGAAAAACGATTTATTAGATACAACGCCCATTGATTTTTCAAGTTCATGAGGAAGATATACCATAATGCAGCCACCAAGTAAATAAGGAGAAGCAAACCTGTGCAAGAATAATGGGCCCTCCTTGTGATAGAAATAGATTCTCATCCTTCATCATGTCAACTATTTTGGCAAGAAAGCGTTCCATTTCTCCCTGCACTCGTACAGAATCTTGAGCTTGTAAGTTGATACATTAAGGGGGCATTTACTTTTGAGGATTAGCCTAGATTGATAAAAATAGTAAGACTAATCCATTGTTTACTAAGATGGATTGGAACTTTGGGATATCCCAAGGCCCTTTATAATTTTCATCATTTGAGTTAATTTTGCTTGATTCATATCCCATTACAAGGGTGGGATTGAAGATATCCAAGTAATGAAGATAAAAATATTAATCATGCATCTTATCAATCATGAAAAGTAAATGCCCCCTAAGAAACTAACGAAAAAGTCAGGAAATCACCTGGAAAAGATCATTCTTCGTGCGAAATTGAATTCCAGGAATGAAATGCAACCAAATTGGGAATCCCCTGTTCAGACAAGGTAAAAGACATAGGTGAAGAAACATATATAAATGTTTGAAACTGAATAAATTCATCTTTGATCAAACTAGAGTTTCCCAGATTGAAAAAAGCTTAACTTCACATTAATTGATAAAATGAGCTCATAAGTAACTCTAGAAATCCATAAGACGACAATTATGGGTATAAGGCACATCAGTGTTACCCATGGTACAGATCAGAAAGACTGAATGAAAGACTAACCCATAGTTCCACTCCGCACAAGCATAAGGTCCAATTCTCAAATGCACAAAGAGACCTGCTTTATACACTTCCTTCACGAACCGTATTAGGTCAAACCTACCTTCAAAATAGTACTACATAGTGAATGAGTCAGTGTATGAGGTAACAATATCGAATGAGAATGAAAGAAGAGTAACATACTACATCTATGTCATTTTCTTTTGTGCCAATGACAGCCATATATATCTATAGAAAGTGGAAAACTTCTGTCGCCAACACATAAGTCCACAGCACACTTAGTCTTTATCAAGAATTACAACAGACATCTCAAGCAAAAATAGAAACATGCTACAAATATCAACATTTAGCTACAGGAGCCTCATGCAAGTGAAGTCATGTAAAAATGTAGTTAGATACCTCCACTTATCATCTGTTTGTATTTGATACTTTCAATACACCTAGACCTAGTGAACTTAGAAACTTTCTGTTTGGTAATAACATCCACAGAATTGATTACGTAATAAGCAGAGAAAAACAAGTAATATCAACTTATCAGCACTGAGAATCGAATAAGTATGTTGGTAGTAGCAAAATTGAATCTATTTCTCCAACCATAAACTTTTCCCCAGAGGAAGACTTCAAAACAAACCAACCTCCATCCATCTTGAAAACCAAGACATTAAACTCGGGATGAATGAGTGACAGTCACAGAACAAGAAATCAACTACATCATACTCAAACAATTCAATCAAATTTCCCTGAACTCAAAACTTTAGCAATGTAAACACACACTAACCTCTCCTCTCACAGGTTCATGGTAATTCCAGAATACATAAGTCTCTATCACGTCCAGTCCTCCTTCCTTTGCCTTCCTAATGATTTCTGGCCATACCTTCAAACATTGAACAAATGCATCTTTGAGAACCTCAAACCAGTGAAAAAAATAAAACAAAATACAGATTACAGCTTACATCTGGTGTAGTGCGCGGGTAATGCACGGACCCTGACTGCAAGATTCTCCTTTTGCCATTGATGATCAATGCCTTGCTATCATAAGTCACAGACGTTGAAACTGCGGTTTGCAAGAAATTACAATCAAACAATAAAATTGCCAAGAGAAGTGCAGACAACATATCTTTCCGAGATTCAACCACAGACATTACTGGCAAAGTAAAATAAAACCATAACCGAACCTCATATTAGTTAGGCGGGACAATGTGTTGGGAGCGATAATGACGAATGAGAAGGGAACAATATGGTCTGCTATCTTAGAATTATTACTGCCACTGAGCGATAATTGCGAGAGCGAAGCTATTGTCGGGTATTCTTGTGTTGTGTATGGGGCCGTTGCTTTCAAACTTCAACCTTGTTTTGTTTGTGATTGCGACGTACAAACATGTAGTAATTTTGATCCCACTATTTGGAAGATTGTGAAAAGCTGTTTCCTTTGGCTGAATCTGATTACGAGTGAGTTTTGGGTGCCGTGAAATAAATTCAAGCTTATTTATCCAATGCAAATTTCTGCATTGTTTTTTATGGAGTTGGTGATTTTGGTATGAAATGTCTGATATATCCCTTGACTTTCCCACCTCTTACCGTTGAACTATCAACGATTGTGTGCGCGAAAAAACAAAATTCTTCTCAATCTGCCTTTACTCAGTTCTTCGATTTTTACTTCCTCCACTACTATCCGTCATCAATCCTAGCAATCACTGTGATTTATACAGAAGAATCAGATTCAAGTTGCAGAGAAACATGGATTTCGCAAACATGGATCGGCGGCAGCTGACATTAGCCGGCGCCGGATTCTCGGTGATGCTAAGTCTGCACTATAGTTTTCAGCTGGTATCGCAGCATCTGTTTTACTGGAAGAATCCCAAGGAGCAGAGAGCCATACTCATAATCCTACTCTTGCCGCCGGTTTACGCCGTTACCTCGTTTTTTGGATTTATCGATCGGGCCGGCAGCAAACCTTTTTTTATGCTATTGGACTCTGTGAAAGAATGCTACGGGGCTTTGGTTCGTCACTTTCTTTCTTCTTCTTCTTCTTCTTCTTCTTCTTCTTCTTCTTCTTCTCGTTTTATTTATTTGGTGGCTAGCTGGATGTATTGATGTGGAATTATGTATTTTGATGTTGGCGGAGCAGGCAATTGCGGCGTTTTTGGGTTTGATGTATAGCTATTCGAATCTCTCGATGAGCAGAAATGTTGTGCCTGATGAGATAAAGGGGAGGGAGATTCACCTTTCGTTTCCGATGAATCTTTTCCTGGTGAGGTTTTCCCTTTGTTCAAGGCAGTGCTTTGTGCTTTTCTGGTGTTGAATTTCAATTGTTTAAGAAAACTAGGGTTTCTGCTGGCTGCTAAACTGGAGCTTAGTGCATTAGTAGTTAATTCTAACAAATAGGGGTTCTGCAAATGCTTTCAGTTGGATTGTAGATTACGAATCTTTGTCTAAGAAAAAATATTTTCTGGAAATGTGCAGCCTAGAAAGACTCATTTGAATCAGCAGACTTTGAGACTTGTGAAGAACTTGACATGGCAGTTTGTGATCATTCGTCCTGTTTGTTCTGTCCTGATGATGGCATTGCAAGTCATTGGGATGTATCCCAGTTGGCTCAGTTGGGCATTCACCATTCTTCTCAATTTATCGATTCTTTTGGCCGTCTATGCCTTGCTCGTCTTCTACCATGTCTTCGCCAAAGAATTGAAACCGCATGAGCCACTCTCAAAGTTTATCTGCATTAAAGGAATTGTTTTCTTCAGTTTTTGGCAGGTAAATGCCGTTTCCTTGCTTTCTCAATTATTCCACGCAGACCTTAGCTTTGCTTATTTATGTGAATGCTGAATTTCCTCGTGTAAGTTGGTTCATGTGGCATGCTTAACGTGTATTCTGCTTTACGTTGACAAGATAAACAGCTAAGTTAATAAATATGTGGGGAGTTCAGTCATGCTTAAATTTCAGAGCTTGACAAACTGGATGGTGATTTTCATCTTGCATGCTTCACATTTGTTCTTTCATTAAATTCACGAGATAGCTAGATAGAATAATAAGTATATGTAGTTGATTCATGCTTAGACTACAAAGCTTCACCAAATTGTTGAATATCTACCAAATGAAAACTAGGTTTTGGTAAATGTATTTGTTTGTGATATTTCTCTGTATGTGAGAGGGATAAATGCAATTAGATCTGTGTATAATTGAAGTTATTACCTAGTTCTGTTTGTACGGTTTGATTAAGGCGTACATTTTCGCTCTGCCTGCTTATGTGAAAAAATAATATTGATGCAAATTGTGAACCTTGTTGTTACCACAATCTGTCTGATATTGATTGCTGATTGTGATATTAGTAATAGAACTAATCGTTTCAGGTGAATAATCATAGAAAATCAAATGATGAATCTTCTCTTTTAGCCACAATGACTAGACTTTAGAAAATCAATTAGAAACATGTGCTTCAATATAAAGATATAAAGAAATTTGCTTATATTATTGCTTTACTACAACATGAGCATCACATTATCAATTCATGCTGAAAGGAAACTGCTAAGCTTTCAATTTCTTGCATTTTGAATCCCTGAATACTTGGTTCTATATATTCAAAATATGATGAATATTATGTAGAACATAAAATGCTTCTTTGTCAACTGGGCATTATAACAAATTATTTTCAACTTTGCTAAACGTCACGATGTAATGCAGGGAGTGTTACTTCACATCCTGGTAGCGATGGGCATTCTCCAATCTCATCATTTCTGGTTAGAGACGGAGCATGTTGGAGAAGCAATGCAGAAAGTTTTAGTCTGTGTTGAGATGGTCTTCTTCGCAGTACTCCATCAATATGCATACCATGCTGCACCTTACAGTGGAGACATAGAAGCAAAATTCAAGTTGCAGAAAAAGCGTGAATGATTCAGGATAGAAGTTGCATGTTTGTCGTGGCCACCGGTGAAGTGAAGCACTAGCCATGTACCACTTTTTATGACATGATCCTTAGCTATAGAGTGCTGAGATTGTCTTGCAGTTTTTGGAGGTTCAGAAACTGATGTCTATTTTGTACAGCTTTATTAACTATGAGCTTGTTTTACTGAAATCAAATATGTTTCTGGTCTGCCATAGTTTTCAAATTGGACCTATCCATAATGAAGCTTTCTTAATGCATAATGCATCCTACATGAAAGTGAAGGATGATTACACAAATCTGCTGCATTTTGTCGAAGCGCATCTTTCTTTACATATCTGGAATGAATAGATAGCACAAATTCTTCAGCATTTACATCAAGTTTTCATGATCACACCGAAACCATACAAAGAGTGATAATTTTGGGGAATTTCGTTAGCCCTGCACCAGCTTTGAGCCCTTGTAAGAGAAGAGGCGTACTGCATTTTCATAGCTGAGTTGAGCCAGTTCCTTTTCCTCCATTTCAAGAAAATGTGCGACATAAGCAAGTATATGATGAATGTTTGCGGGATGATTGATATTCTCCTCCACAATTGAAGTATCTTCGTCGCCACTGGAGACTGTTGGGAAATTAGTTCCACATCCAAACTTGGTAGAAGCAAGAAATAAGAATAAAACTAGACACAATTTAACAACACAAGAATTTAACGTGGAAACTCCAAATCCGGAGAAAAAACCACGACACACTGAAAAATTACTATATGATAAATTTCTACAATCACACAGTATTTCTCACCCTCTCGACTCACAACCGCTACACTCTTACAAGCCTTTGAAAACCTCTCACCCCTCTAAAACAAAGAGTAAGGAATTTCAAACTAGAAGTAATCACAAGACTAAAGGTAGTGATTGATGCTTTGGTTGTGTTGGGGATTCTCTTTCAGGCTGCTATGCATGCTCAATTTATAGGCAAAGATCAAGCCTCCAGATGAATAGTTAAGTTGCAGATTGTTGAAATTGTTGGTAGCAAAGTTGGAATGTTGAGCTGCCCTTCTTTGACTAACAAATCCCCACTTTCATTTTTAACACAATTCCAACAATCTCCACCTTGTTAAAAATGAAAGAAAAAACACCATTGTCTTCACCGACAATTATGATTCTTATCACAAAGAACCATCATCCTCAAAAGAGAATAAACCTACTCCACCAAATAAGTAGAACACTTAGAATAAACCATTCTAAGAATTTTACTTCGGCACATGTCGAAAAAACCTTGCTGAAATTTTTGGTGCAACCTTCTAGCTTTTGGCCCTCCTAGAAGTCATCAGCCATCGACATACTTTTCACCACACACCTGCATCCATGCCAAAAACCATGCACATGTGGTCCAACTAACATCGTCACATCCTCTATCATGGCCATTGGACATGCCATAAGGATATTCATGTCCTCAAAGGACATCATCAAACACGATGTTAGCTGATTGTTCGGAGCTTTCTGCCGAATCCGCTCCACCTTGACAAGCTCCACCTGGACAGTTTCGCTTCGTATGGCCGGGTTTTCCGCACCTCCAACAAACAACGCCCTTGGAGTCTTTCTTTCTCCCTCTGCTAAAGGCCACCATTGCTGAATTTTCCGATGAAGTACGTCCTTCACTCATCAGCCTTCTTTCTTCCAAAAGAAGTTTGCCCGTGACTTCAGCAAAGACCAGAGTTTCCTTCCCATAAACTAATATTGGCTTCATGTGTTCATAGGAACGTGGAAGAGACAAGATGAGTCTCAACGCCTTATCCTCATCTTCAATTTTTGCTCCAATACTCTCCAGTTCAGAGATAATGCCATTGAGAATACTCAAGTGATCTGAAATCTTCACACCTTCATCCATCCGTAAGGTATGAAATTGTTCCTTCAAATACAATCGATTCGAGATGCCTTTTGCTTGGTACAGAGCTTCCAGCTTTTCCCAAAGCTCCTTCGCACTCGAAATCCCATGTACATTTGCAAGTACATTCTTGGCCAAGCAGAGACGAATTGTGCTTGCCGCCTTCAGATCCAGATCCTCCCAATCTTCATCACTCATACTGGACTTTGCGTCATCATCTGCACCGGGCTTTTTGACAGCACCCGGACTTCCTTTCAGGGCCTTGTGTAACCCAGATTGTATCAACACATCCTTGACTTGCACTTGCCACAAGCCAAAATTTATTATTCCATCGAATTTCTCCACGTCGAACTTCATTTGGACTTGAAGTTGACTTGACGTACCGCTTTTCCACCAAAATGAACAGCCGTCTCGCAAGAGACACCCCGCCCGGATCTTTCTCAAGAAATCCTTTCTGATGTGGAAGATCAGACAATGCTGCAACCACAGAGCATACTTGGAATATCAAGAGACCTCAACCAGGCTCTGATACCAATTGTTGGGAAATTAGTTCCCCATCCAAACTTGGTAGAAGCAAGAAATAAGAATAAAACTAGACACAATTTAACAACACAAGAATTTAACGTGGAAACTCCAAATCCGGAGAAAAAACCACGACACACTGAAAAATTACTATATGATAAATTTCTACAATCACACAGTATTTCTCACCCTCTCGACTCACAACCGCTACACTCTTACAAGCCTTTGAAAACCTCTCACCCCTCTAAAACAAAGAGTAAGGAATTTCAAACTAGAAGTAATCACAAGACTAAAGGTAGTGATTGATGCTTTGGTTGTGTTGGGGATTCTCTTTCAGGCTGCTATGCATGCTCAATTTATAGGCAAAGATCAAGCCTCCAGATGAATAGTTAAGTTGCAGATTGTTGAAATTGTTGGTAGCAAAGTTGGAATGTTGAGCTGCCCTTCTTTGACTAACAAATCCCCACTTTCATTTTTAACACAATTCCAACAATGTTAGAACATGGTATTATCATAATGCATAGAGAAAGATAAAGAAAAGCAAATGATTGTTATTGTATTTCTTGATGTTTCTCATTACAATCATCCTCTGATTTATAGTATAAGTGTACGTTTTAAAGAGCTACAAAGTCATACAAGGTAGCCGATCTTCAGGGATTTTGGTTAACTTTTGACTGAATTTGCTGCTATTTCTGACTTTGTTTTTCTGCTATTTCTGACTTTGTTTATATTTTCAACACTCCCCCTCAAGTTGAGTGACGGGATTTCCGATGCTCAACTTGTCGAGAACTTCTGTAAAACTCTTGGAATTGACGGCTTTGGTAAGAATGCCTGCTATTTCTGAATTTGCTGCTATTTCTAACTTTATACCAATACCATGTTCTAACATGGTATTGGTATAAAGAAGGAATAAGCAATACAATAACAATCATAAGCTTCTCTACATTATGATGATACCATGTTTTAACATGGTATTAGAGCAGGTTCAACCCTAGGAACTCAGAAACGAATCATCACCATTCATAATCCAAAACCAAAACCGTTCCTAGCCAATTCACCAAATCAAGGCAGCCCCTGTTCTTCATTTCCTGAAAAAAAAAAAATGCCAGGAGAGATTGAAACCATAAACCAAACAGATTCAAATAACCCAAATCCGAACAGAATCCACAGAATGGGTCTAAGAGACCCAAATCCAATCAACTGCAATGAAAAAGGGACCAATAAGCGCCGAAAACTGATCGGAAATCACCGATTATTTCAGTTCCTCCCTGGATTAGATGGGAGATACGACAAACTTTGTCGGGACATTCTCAAGAAAGTTCCCGTTCCTTCAGTCGAGTCGGCGTTCTCAAAAGTGAGAAGGGAGGCCGCCCGACTACAAAAAGGGAGGCAGCCGGCAACCAATCGCTCCGACATCGACGTCTCATCATCGGGAGGGGTCGAAGCCGGACTCGCCGCCACCCACCGCCGCTGCCTTCGCGGCCAACCAACCGCCGATGCGGATTTGCCCAACGCCGCCACCCACCGCCGCTGCCTTCAAGCTGATGACACCGTCGCCGTTGGTGTCGGCCTCCTGCATCATGTCGCTGAGCTCGCGATAGGTGAGGGGGTGGCCCATCTTGGCCATCTGACCGGCGATTTCGGCGGCGGTGATGTAGCCGTTGCCGTTGGCGTCCATGTTGGCGAGGAGAAGGGAAAAACCGAAAATGGGGAGGGAGCGGCGCACCATTGTGGAGGAAAAGGAAAAATAGGTATAGGGTTTGGTGGCTTGCCACTAAACCCTTCAACTTTTGCTAAATTGTTAAATAGACCCCACTCTATGCAAAGTGACCTCCCTACTATTGTTAAATATCAGATTGGCCCCCATTTGCAACCTAGTCCTCCATTATCTAGAGATTTATACAAAATACCCCATAAATTACAAAACCACCCCAAACCTCTACATAATACTAAAAACACCTCTCAATTATGTAGAAATTCCCTAAATACTTCCGCTGCATATCAAACCTCTTGTGATAATAGGGATAGAGGTAAAGGGTGGATTTTTGATTGTGGAGCCACTAATACAATGACTTTTGATAAAACTGATATTATTAAGTCATCAACATCACATCGTACGCATGTTCAGACTGCAAATGGTGATTTGACTCGTGTTAAAGGAGCCGGAACTATAGAAATTTCCTCTACTTTACGTCTCTCAAATTGTCTTTATGTCCCGTCTCTTTCACACAAACTCTTATCTATTAGCCATGTTACTAAAGAGCTCAATTGTACCATGCTTATGCATCCTCACTTCTGTTTACTTCAGGATATCAGAACGGGAAAGATTATTGGGTGTGGCACTGAGCGGGATGGATTGTACTATGTGGATGAGATAGCTCAACAAGGCAAGGTGATGCTGGCTCACGGAACTGCTGACCGGGAAGCCTGGCTTTGGCACCGTCGGTTAGGGCATCCATCCACGGGTTACCTTAAACTTTTATTCCCTAACATTATGCAAAATAATACTTTGTCTTGTGAAACTTGTGTTTTGGCTAAAAGTCATCGACAACCTTTTAAACCCAGTGATACTCAAGTCGATTCTATTTTTTCTTTAGTTCACTCTGATGTTTGGGGTCCTTCACCTGTTGCCGGGGGTCAAGGGTTTAAATATTTTCTGCTTTTTGTTGATGATTGCACTAGAATGACATGGACATATTTTCTCAAAAATAAATCTCAAGTTTTTGATAAATTTACTCATTTTTTCGCCATGGTGCAAAATCAATTCCAGAAAAATATCCAAGTCCTTAGAACTGATAACGGGGGTGAATTTGTCAATCATAACATGCAGAACTTTTGTCAACAAAAAGAGATAATTCATCAAACCACTTGTCCCCATACCCCTGAACAAAATGGTGTTGCCGAACGAAAGAATAGAATCTTGCTTGAAATGACCCGAGCTATGATGATTGAGTCTAAGGTACCCAGCCATTTTTGGCCTGAAGCTGTCGCAACCTCAGTTTACCTTATAAACCGCCTTCCCACTAGAACCCTCAAACTTCAAACCCCATTACAAAAATTATCCACTTTGGCTAATATACCCACTGCCCTTACGCTGCAACCACGAATCTTTGGTTGTTCCGTATTCGTTCATGTTCCCAAACATGAGCGGACAAAACTCTCTCCGTGCGCTATCAAGTGTGTGTTTGTGGGCTATGGGGTCAATCAAAAAGGGTATAGATGTTACAACCCTCAAAACCGTCAAATTGTGACCACTATGAACTGTGACTTTCTCGAAACTGAGTATTTTTACAGTAACCACCCTAACAGTCAGGGGGAGAGTGAAAGTGAGAATAAGAGTGAGATCGACTTGTTAAGTTGGTTACCAATGCCAGTCCCGGAAGCAGATCCAACAGAAAAAGTTAACCTAACCACCGAGCATGTTTCATCCACTTCAGAACAATCTAGTCCGCTGCATGAGCCTATATCTTCTCCGCCACTGATATCTGAGGTAAGATCTTCTGAACCTACTATTGTGGCTTCTGATTCTGCTGATAATATTTCTCAAGTCATTGAAGAAGAACAGGAGGATAATACAGTAGATGGAGATACTGGGAGATATGTGCTACCACCCAGGAGTAATCGGGGTGTACCTCCTAAACGGTATACCCCAGAGAAAATTGTGAGGAATTCGCGATACTCAATTGGGAATATCGCCAAGGAAAACTTGTCCAAAAATGCCACAGCCTATGAAGCGGCCTTATATGATGAGGAGATTCCACAAACAGCAGAGCAAGCCCTGAAGATCGAGCATTGGAGAAATGCTATGAAGAAAGAGATAGGAGCCCTAAACCGGAATCACACATGGGAGAAGTGTCGGTTGCCAAAAGGGAAGAAAACTGTGGGATGCAGATGGGTTTTCACAATCAAACGAAAACCCGATGGATCTATTGAGCGATACAAAGCTCGGCTGGTTGCAAAAGGCTACACACAAACATATGGGATCGACTATGCAGAAACTTTCTCGCCTGTGGCAAAGATGAACACTGTCAGGGTGCTCCTCTCCATTGCTGCAAACAAGGATTGGGATCTTCATCAGTTTGATGTTACAAATGCCTTTCTTCATGGTGAGCTTGAAGAAGAACGGGAGGTATACATGGATGCACCCCAAGGTTTTTCAGATGAGTTCGAGGAAGGGAAGGTATGCAGATTGAAAAAAACTTTATATGGACTCAAACAGTCTCCCAGAGCTTGGTTTGGAAGATTCACCACAGCTATGAAGAAGTTCGGGTACCAGCAAAGCAATTCAGACCACACCTTATTCTTGAAGAAACGAGGTGATCTTATTTCTTGCTTAGTCATTTACGTTGATGACATGATCATAACAGGGGATGACTTAGAAGAAATCCAGAAGTTGAAAGCAAATCTTTTCAAGGAGTTCGAAATGAAGGACCTTGGGAGACTAAAGTACTTCCTCGGGATCGAAGTACTCAGATCGAGAAACGGGATTTTTATCAATCAGAAGAAGTATACTCTTGACCTTCTTGCAGAAACCGGGATGCTAGATTGCAAGCCAGCTGAGACGCCTATGGCTATCAATCATGGGCTACAGATTGTGAAGGGAGCTGAATTGGCGGATCGAGGAAAATATCAACGTTTGGTAGGGAAACTTATATATCTTTCCCATACTCGGCCTGATATTGCATATGCTGTTGGAGTTGTGAGTCAGTTTATGCACCAACCACAAGCTGACCATATGGAAGCAGCACTCAGAATTGTGAGATACTTGAAAGGAACCTTTGATTATGGAGTACTGTTCAGGAAGACTGGACATCTCGAGATACAAGCCTACACTGATGCTGACTGGGCTGGAAACCCAGTTGACAGGAAATCAACAGCAGGATACTTTGTCTTCATTGAAGGGAATCTTGTATCATGGAGAAGCAAGAAACAAAAGGTAGTGGCACTCTCAAGTGCAGAAGCAGAATTCAGGGGAATCAAGAGTGGGCTGACTGAAGTTCTTTGGTTGAGAAGGCTACTAATGGAGTTAAGTCTTCATCCAACAAAAACATGCCAAATGTTCTGTGACAACAAAGCCGCCATCAGCATATCTGAAAATCCGGTGCAACATGATAGAACCAAACATGTTGAAGTTGATAGGCACTTCATCAAAGAGAAGATCGAAGGAGGGATCGTGACCCTACCCTTTGTCAGATCCGAAGATCAACTCGCTGACATCTTAACCAAAGCTGTGAACTCCAAGAGTTTTTCAGAAGTTCTTGGCAAGTTGAATATCGGGATTCCCGTTACTCAACTTGAGGGGGAGTGTTGAAAATACTAATCAAAGTCAAGAAACAACTACATCTAGAAGTATAGAAATATTTAGCAAAAGTCAAAAGATATATTGTGTGTGACTTTAGTGGGATTTTGCAGGAATAAGCAATACAATAACAAAGCCGTCAATTCCAAGAGCCGAGGGGGAGTGTTGAAAATATAAACAAAGTCAGAAATAGCAGAAAAACAAAGTCAGAAATAGCAGCAAATTCAGTCAAAAGTTAACCAAAATCCCTGAAGATCGGCTACCTTGTATGACTTTGTAGCTCTTCAAAACGTACACTTATACTATAAATCAGAGGATGATTGTAATGAGAAACATCAAGAAATACAATAACAATCATTTGCTTCTCTTTATCTTTCTCTATGCATTATGATAATACCATGTTCTAACATGGTATCAGAGCAGGTTCAATCCTAGGAACTCAGAAACAAATCATCATCGTTCATAATCCCAAACCAAAACCTTTCTTAGCCAATTCACCAAATCAAGGCAGCCTCTGTTCTTCATTTCCTGGAGAGAAAAAAAAATGCCAGGAGAGATTGAAACCATAAACCAAACAGATTCAAATAACCCAAATCCAAACAGAATCCACAGAATGGGTCGAAGAGACCCAAATCCAATCAACTGCAATGAAGAAGGGATTAATAAGCACCGAAAATTAATCGAAAATTGCCGATTATTTCAGTTCCTCCCTGGATTAGATGGCAGATATGATAAACTTTGTCGGGACATTCTCAAGAAAGTTCCCGTTCCCTCAGTCAAATCCGCGTTCTCAAAAGTGAGAAGGGAGGCCGCCCGACTACAAATCTTGCAGCCGGCAACCAACCGCGCCGACATCGACGCCTCATCATCGGGAGGGGTCGGAGCCGGACTCGCCGCCACCCACCGCCCTACTCAGCGGCCTGAGGTCCGACAACCACACACCGCCGCCGGCAGAGGCAACCTACCAGAGTGGTGGGAAAACAATTCCAAGGTTGCGAAAGGGAAAATGGCGGACGGAAGTGGAGGAAATTCGGAACAGATCGGAGCAACACCGACTGGATCGGCGGTGGCCGAGAACCGATCGGCGTGGGCCGCAAGAGCGGCGGCCATGGCTGTCAACCGACTGGCAGCCTCTGGATCGTGGGGCACGAGGGAGATATCGGCGGCTGGAAATCAGTCGCCGCTGATCGGTGGGGCGGCGGCACCGGCCGTGGACCGAGCAGCTGTGGATCGTCCGGCAGAGGCTGCAGGACCAAAGATTGGAGGAGGCCGGATTCTGGACAGATTGGAGGAGAATGGCTTGAATGAAGGAAGCGGCGCCCATTCAAACCGAGAAGGTATAGGGTTTGGTGTTTTTACACCAAACCCTCCTAATTTTGAATATTTACAAAAATTACCCCATGTCTTGCCCTCTAAGTCCCCAAATTCTGAAGTATTACAAATACCACCCCTGGGTTATCCTGAATTGCAAAAAGAGCCCCACTTTATGCAAACTACCCCCCTGGATTTCCATAAATTACAAAACCACCCCAAACCTCTACATAATACTAAAAACACCTCTCAATTATGTAGAAATTCCCTAAATACTTCCGCTGCATATCAAACCTCTTGTGATAATAGGGATAGAGGTAAAGGGTGGATTTTTGATTGTGGAGCCACTGATACAATGACTTTTGATAAAACTGATATTATTAAGTCATCAACATCACATCGTACGCATGTTCAGACTGCAAATGGTGATTTGACTCGTGTTAAAGGAGCCGGAACTATAGAAATTTCCCCTACTTTACGTCTCTCAAATTGTCTTTATGTCCCGTCTCTTTCACACAAACTCTTATCTATTAGCCATGTTACTAAAGAGCTCAATTGTACCATGCTTATGCATCCTCACTTCTGTTTACTTCAGGATATCAGAACGGGAAAGATTATTGGGCGTGGCACTGAGCGGGATGGATTGTACTATGTGGATGAGATAGCTCAACAAGGCAAGGTGATGCTGGCTCACGGAACTGCTGACCGGGAAGCCTGGCTTTGGCACCGTCGGTTAGGGCATCCATCCACGGGTTACCTTAAACTTTTATTCCCTAACATTATGCAAAATAATACTTTGTCTTGTGAAACTTGTGTTTTGGCTAAAAGTCATCGACAACCTTTTAAACCCAGTGATACTCAAGTCGATTCTATTTTTTCTTTAGTTCACTCTGATGTTTGGGGTCCTTCACCTGTTGCCGGGGGTCAAGGGTTTAAATATTTTCTGCTTTTTGTTGATGATTGCACTAGAATGACATGGACATATTTTCTCAAAAATAAATCTCAAGTTTTTGATAAATTTACTCATTTTTTCGCCATGGTGCAAAATCAATTCCAGAAAAATATCAAAGTCCTTAGAACTGATAACGGGGGTGAATTTGTCAATCATAACATGCAGAACTTTTGTCAACAAAAAGAGATAATTCATCAAACCACTTGTCCCCATACCCCTGAACAAAACGGTGTTGCCGAACGAAAGAATAGAATCTTGCTTGAAATGACCCGAGCTATGATGATTGAGTCTAAGGTACCCAGCCATTTTTGGCCCGAAGCTGTCGCAACCTCAGTTTACCTTATAAACCGCCTTCCCACTAGAACCCTCAAACTTCAAACCCCATTACAAAAATTATCCACTTTGGCTAATATACCCACTGCCCTTACGCTGCAACCACGAATCTTTGGTTGTTCCGTATTCGTTCATGTTCCCAAACATGAGCGGACAAAACTCTCTCCGTGCGCTATCAAGTGTGTGTTTGTGGGCTATGGGGTCAATCAAAAAGGGTATAGATGTTACAACCCTCAAAACCGTCAAATTGTGACCACTATGAACTGTGACTTTCTCGAAACTGAGTATTTTTACAGTAACCACCCTAACAGTCAGGGGGAGAGTGAAAGTGAGAATAAGAGTGAGATCGACTTGTTAAGTTGGTTACCAATGCCAGTCCCGGAAGCAGATCCAACAGAAAAAGTTAACCTAACCACCGAGCATGTTTCATCCACTCCAGAACAATCTAGTCCGCTGCATGAGCCTATATCTTCTCCGCCACTGATATCTGAGGTAAGATCTTCTGAACCTACTATTGTGGCTTCTGATTCTGCTGATAATATTTCTCAAGTCATTGAAGAAGAACAGGAGGATAATACAGTAGATGGAGATACTGGGAGATATGTGCTACCACCCAGGAGTAATCGGGGTGTACCTCCTAAACGGTATACCCCAGAGAAAATTGTGAGGAATTCGCGATACTCAATTGGGAATATCGCCAAGGGAAACTTGTCCAAAAATGCCACAGCCTATGAAGCGGCCTTATATGATGAGGAGATTCCACAAACAGCAGAGCAAGCCCTGAAGATCGAGCATTGGAGAAATGCTATGAAGAAAGAGATAGGAGCCCTAAACCGGAATCACACATGGGAGAAGTGAGGATGCATAAGCATGGTACAATTGAGCTCTTTAGTAACATGGCTAATAGATAAGAGTTTGTGTGAAAGAGACGGGACATAAAGACAATTTGAGAGACGTAAAGTAGAGGAAATTTCTATAGTTCCGGCTCCTTTAACACGAGTCAAATCACCATTTGCAGTCTGAACATGCGTACGATGTGATGTTGATGACTTAATAATATCAGTTTTATCAAAAGTCATTGTATCAGTGGCTCCACAATCAAAAATCCACCCTTTACCTCTATCCCTATTATCACAAGAGGTTTGATATGCAGCGGAAGTATTTAGGGAATTTCTACATAATTGAGAGGTGTTTTTAGTATTATGTAGAGGTTTGGGGTGATTTTGTAATTTATGGAAATCCAGGGGGGTAGTTTGCATAAAGTGGGGCTCTTTTTGCAATTCAGGATAACCCAGGGGTGGTATTTGTAATACTTCAGAATTTGGGGACTTAGAGGGCAAGACATGGGGTAATTTTTGTAAATATTCAAAATTAGGAGGGTTTGGTGTAAAAACACCAAACCCTATACCTTCTCGGTTAGAATGGGCGCCGCTTCCTTCATTCAAGCCATTCTCCTCCAATCTGTCCAGAATCCGGCCTCCTCCAATCTTTGGTCCTGCAGCCTCTGCCGGACGATCCACTTTCATTGTTGAGCTGGAATTTTGGGGAATTTCGTTAGCCCTGCACCAGCTTTGAGCCCTTGTAAGAGAAGAGGCGTACTGCATTTTCATAGCTGAGTTGAGCCAGTTCCTTTTCCTCCATTTCAAGAAAATGTGCGACATAAGCAAGTATATGATGAATGTTTGCGGGATGATTGATATTCTCCTCCACAATTGAAGTATCTTCGTCGCCACTGGAGACCTCTGTCTTGATCACAAATAGAGAATCCGGATCAACCGAGCTTGGCCGGGCATCCGGAGCATCTGTCTCCAACAGAATCCTTTCAGGAGGAACAGACTTCAACATTTTCTTCGCCTTGCTCTCTTTCATCGACATGAGAAACCCAGAAAACGAGAAGTAAGCACCAAGCTTAGATAATTCAGGAACCATCTCAGCAGAGCCAAGAAACGAGTGCAATACCAGACCAGCAGGGAAAGGCCCCTCGGATTTCAGAATCTCAAGAAGATCGCCAAAGGCACGCACACAATGGATAGATGCTGGTTTATTCAGCTCTTTCGCGAGTTGGAGCTGTTGGCGGAAGACTTCAACTTGATCTGTAAAATCTATCTTCTTCCCAGTAGACCCTTTGTCCAAACCAATCTCTCCTACTGCAGCAGAGGGAGTGGATACCAGGAAATCTTTCAACGTCTTCAGCCAATCGGGAGTTCTATCGGATATAAACCAGGGATGAAGGCCAAAGTTCGGAACAACTGAAGGATGGGTTTCACTCATCTCCTTGACCAAATGCCAGTCCTTCTCAGACACTCCATTTACGGCAAAGTGAAGGACACCGGTATCAAGGGCCTCTTTTATAAGTTTAGGAGCCACATTCAAGATTCTCGAATCTTGTAAGTGACAATGAGAATCAAAAAGCCTGATCATCGCTCACAATCAACAAGTGATGTCAATCTCGTATCTTCCCCTGTGGACAAAGCTCGAAAAGCAACAGCTGCAAGGAAGCCAGAAGGATAGAAAGTGCCGCTATAAGCATCATGTGAATTTACTCAAACAGCAAAGAGGAGAAGTAACAGGGCAGCATCAAGTGAAGAGGCAGATATGATAAATATGCATTTGTTTACGAAACGGAATTGATTCTTCCCAAATGCAACTAACATGATAAAAAATCGTGTAAACTTCAAAGCATAAGACTGAAAGGCCAACATAATTAAAAAATGTGTGGCAAAATTTGCTCTCGACCTTGCACAAGTACGACGACAGAGGAGGAGACACCATCATCCTCACGCACAAATTCAAAAAAACAGCACAAAATCACGCCCAAAAAAAAACAAAAAGCATACAATCAAACTTCACTAGCAGTTAGGGAAAGCGCAGTGTGCGAATAGCAGAGCAAGTCCAATGCGTGAAGCAAAGTAACCTCAATAAATAGAATCGGGGCCAATTTCGCTAGATCATCAAATGATCACGCAGAGGAAGAAGCAAAGCTATGTATGAATTGTTAATTTACTTCATGAATAGTCAACTTACAGGCACAATCGTATTTCGCCCAGTAAAATTGGATATCAGTTGTGTATGTAATCAGAAAACCTTTTTAACTCTATGAATCAATGCATTTCAAACTGATATCTACGGTCAACCAACATAGCATAAGATCAGAATTCGAGAGGTAGAGACGGAGGAGAGAGAAACCTGGAGAGAGATGAGAGCAATCCGCAGCGGTGCCAGCGGGAGAAAGTATAAAGAAAGGGAGCCGGCCGCGACGACTTTCAATATTCCCGTTATATCCTTATCTTTGCTGCTTATCCCAATATTGCCCCGCCCTTCAAATAGAATCTGATGGGTGTTTCGTGTGCTCGATATTGGACTGGGCTAGCCCAAACCCAAACCTATTTTGGGCTATTGAAGAAATAGTAGGGATCAATTTTTACGCAAAATGATCCCAACTTTTCATTTTGGGCTTTCGATATAAAAAGAATGTTAATTTCATACTTTAATATTTAAAAAAAAAAATCTCATTTCTGCACATTAATTTATTTTTTTAATTATTTAATTATTAAATTTTATCATTTTACTATTTCATCATATTTCGACGAGGTGATATGACATAAACATGCTCGTGTGGTATAAATATAACTTCGTGGAAATGTAAAAATCATTATATTATTGAGGAGATAGAAAGGAAGTCATTTTGAAATGACATTATTTTTGCAACAAATGATTAAAAGTCTTAAATCTCTTTTATCACTATTTCACTTTCTAATCCAAGCTGCAGCTCCACGAGTTTGCTTGGAACTGTTGGATTCCTAAGCATGTCACTTTCTCCCTCTCGCTTTCTCTCGTCAACTTCAAGTCTCTCACATTTTCTCGTCAATTTAAAGCTATGATTTTTTATTTATGCTCTAATTTAGTTAGATGCTAATTTTAAACACAAACGACGTTGTTTTAATTTGTCTAGTAATTGACAGATTTGAACACAAAATTTCAAACAGTTACTTCAATATTAAATTTGGCAAAATAGCAAAATAAGAAAAAATTAATAATTAAACAATTTTAATAAAAAATTTAAAATTAATATTAATGTGCAGAATGAGAATTCTTTTGAAATTCAATACTCCCTCCATCCAAAAAAATTTGTCACATTGTAAATGACACGGGTTTTAATAAAATCTGAATGGAATTGTTAGTGGACTAAGGGGGGTGTATTCGTTGTGGAGTTTAATAGATTTCTATGGATTTTAAAAGTCTGGGTGTATTCGTTCCAGACTTTTAAAAGTCTGCAGAAATCTGGGTGTATTCGTTCAAGACTTTTAAAAGTCCATATAAATCTGGGTGTATTCGTTTCAGACTTTTTAAAATCCATACAAATCTAGGTGTATTCGTTATTCCATTGACTTCAAATCCGGAATGACTTTCATGGATTTCATCCAAAAAATACACACGACGAAATCCGGCCAAGAACCACGAGAATTGAAATCCATGGAGTTTTGAGCGAGCGCTGAGTTCCAGCGACCGCGGCCAAGAAGCCAGCGACCGCTGGAACTCAGCCACCGTTGAGAGCAAATAACTGGCACCGTGGAGAGCAGAGAAATGAAGGAGCAGTTTCTCGATAATATGGACTTGGAGAGAGAAAGAGGCATCACTATCAAATTGCAAGTTTTGTCTCTGTCTATTACTGCTCTAATTGCTATATGACTACTTTAGATGAGTATAGACATAATGATTTGTTGGTTGAATTGTCTTACATGAAGAAAACACATAATTGTTGTCAATGTTTTCTCTTTTCTACATAGGCTGCACGGATGCGTTATATTCATAACAATGAACCCAGCGCCCCCTGGTTTCCAGCGCTCGCTGGATTCCCAGCGGTCGTTGGGTTTCCAGCGGTGCTGGGACTCAGCGGGCGTTGGCATCATGGATTTCAATTCCAGAATTATTCCCTAAATTTTTCGAAAATCAGTAAAAATCGGGGTGAAATCCAACCACGAATTCTTTGAAAGTCCTCTGGAATCTATGTGAATTCCATGGACTTTTTAAAGTCTGTGGAAATCCACAACGAATACACCCCCCTAAGAGTCTCTCTTTAAATGTGAGTGGAATTGTGTAGACTTTATTACTATAAATGAAAGTGACAAATTTTTTGTGAAAAGATAATTATGACAAAAAAATTCATGGACGGAGGAGTAATTTGTATGCAATTAACTCCAAAAAAAGTTCTTCTACCAACAAACGCATGACTACATTCTATTATTTAATTGCATGAGAATAAAATTAATAGGACCTGTATATTTAATTACACATGAGTTCTTCAAGCCATCAGTATTCACCTTATAAAAATAGATTATATTATAAACTAGAGAAAAGAGGGAGAGAATGCAGAAAGAATATTATAGAGAACAATATATATAAAAATATTTTATTATAAGGACTAAAAGCCTTTATTTTTAGAGAAATATAAAATCAGGGTTTAAGATTTTTTTTTTTAGAATTACAAGAGGTATATATCATATAATCAAATAAGAAACTCGCAGATAGGCAGAACCTCTGCACCACATAAAGATGGGAAAATAACCGAGGCGGAACCACTACCCACACAAAAGTGTGAAAAACTGTTGCAGACGAAATTAAACCCACCAAAATAGGGGTGAGCATTCGGATTTCGGATCGGATTTTTGCCTGATCCGATTCGATCCGAAAATCCGAAATTTTCTTAAAATTCAATCCGATCCGAACCGTATTATCCGAAAATCCGAAAAATTTCGGATAAAATCCGATCCGAACCGAAAAACCCGAAATGTGAAAAAAAATTCGAAATGTAAAAAAAATCCGAAAACCGAAAAAATCCGAAAAATCCGAAATAGATGTCAACCTAACATATTAGATAATTACAATCAAATTAAGGCCATAATTAACAAGCCATTAATTATAATCAACCAAAATGGGAGTATAGGGTTAGAATTTAGAAATATTTAACTATTTAAAAACTAATAATTATATATATTTATTTATAATATTATAATATTAATTATATTATAAATATAATTCGGATTTCGGATTTTTTCGGATTTTTAAGGTGTCAATCCGATCCGATCCGAAAATCCGAAATTTGCTTAAAATTCAATCCGATCCGATCCGAAAATCCGAAAAATCCGAACCAAATTTTAAATTTCGGTTTGGTTCGAATCGGATATTCGGATTTCGGATATTTTGCTCACCCCTACACCAAAACCTCTTACAAAAGATAGTCTTTGAGTGCCTCAACTTTGCCACTGAAACTAGGCCTCATCGGCAATTAGGATTTAAGATTTGATCATCACTTATATTAGAAAAGATATATGTATATATATTTACAACAGACGATTTATTGTTAACCATGTTTATTTTTTTTATTATATAATTCACCATACATGTAACTGTAGTAGGTGTTATATATATATATATATATATATGGTTGCATTCTATGACAACCACTCCCCTAGATAGAGAATAAAGACCAAATCAAGACCATTCATCTCACTCCAATCAACGGTTCATATAATTTCCTGATTTAATTTTTCATGTAATTAAATATTGGTTAATTACATTTATTTAATCCGAAAAAGGCAAATATGTCTACTCAAATCCACCGAATTATGGGATCTCGTTGAACAAATCCCGGAAATTCCTCTCTTCCCATTCTGGGACCTGATCCGTCTATGAACATAATAGGTGAACATTAGTATGTTCATTTGTTTTTCTACGAACATATCGACTAACATTAGTATGTTAATTTGTTTTTCTACGAACATATCGACGAATATTAGTATAAACATATTAATGAACATGAGCATTTCTTAAAACTAACATATATATGAATATATGTTTTATCACGAATATATAGATGAACATTAATACTCCCTCCGTCCCATTAATAAAGAAATAGGTCTTTTGGGCACGGAGATTAAGGAAAGGTAGATTAGTTGTTAAAGTGTTGTGGTCCACCACTATTAGTGTAGTTGATTAGTTTTAATTTAGTGTATTTATTTATTTCTATTTAATGTTTTAGTTGAATTTTAAACCACCACCATCTCCGACAACCACCACCGCCGCCTCCGACAACCACCACCGCCACCTCCGACACCACCGCTACCTCAGAAATTCAACCCCCAATTCATACCCAAAATCGACACTACCGCCGCCGCCTACGACAACCACCACCACCTCAGAAATTCAACCCCCAAATAAAACCCAGAAATCAAACCCAAAATCGAACCCAAAAATTGAATCGCGGCAAACCCCAGCCCCTAACCCAAAAATCGAATCGCGGTAGACACAGAGTCTAGGGAGAGAGAGATGAGCCGAAGAGATGAGGGAGAACCGAGAGGGGAAGAGAGAGGAGTCGGACAGAGAGAGATGCGAGGGGAAGAAGGAAGGCGGTCGCGGCGCGGCCCTAGAGCCGACGTCGGCTGGAGAATGAGAAGCAGGCGGCGGCGGAGAATGAGAAGAGAGGGGAAGGGGCGCCGCGCTGCAAACCCTAGTCCACCACCGGAAAGTTAAATCTTCGCCGACCACCACTCTTCGCCGCCGAAACCAAACCACTGAATTGAACCCAAAATTTGAAGTTTGAAGTCAAACCCAAAATTGAACCAAAAATCTCTCCCTCTCCTTAAGTCTCACCGTGTTCTCTCGCCCTCTCCCTCTCTTGAAGCCAAACTAAATTTTGAAATCTAAGCTTGTGCTGTTGACTTGGGAATCTGGAAAAGAGGTCGGATCTAAGCGGAGAAGAGACGAGGGCGATGAGTCGGGCAAGGTGGTGGTTCGCCGTCGTCTGAAATAAGGCGATGAGTTGCCAAAAATCAAATAGGGCAGAGGCTGGAAATTGGGGCATGGGTTTTTCAGGCGGCCCCTCTGCCGCCGTTACCTTTCCAAAGTGGGGAAGATGAGATGAAGGTAGAGAGAGAGACGAAGGTTGCGGTCGCCGGAGACGAGAGGGGCGGCGGAGGAAATATGAGAGGGCGGTGCAAGATTGACGGCGGAAAGAGGGAAGAGAGAAGAGATGGTTCGAGAAGACGGAGGCGGAAATGAGAGTCATATTAGAGTTTCCCCTTGTAGAGAGAGATTAAGCTATGTTAATTACCAATTAAATTGCCTAATTATTTCCTTATTTGGAAGTGTGTCTTTATTATTGGGACACCCCAATAAGGAAAGTGTGTCTTCAATAATGGGACGGGGGGAGTATATTCTATGAACATATTGATGAACATGAGCATTTCTTGTACTTGCAAATTTATGAATTAATGAAAACGAAAAAATACATAAATTCATAAACTGAACATTAAATAAAAAAACTTAACCTAACGTATCTGCAATAGAATCTTTCATAAATAAAAGATTTGATTAGTTGTAATTAGGGAAATAAACTGATATGGAAAATAGTAAATGACAAACCTAACCTTTATTAAATAAAATAAATGAAATAAAATCATAATTAAAGGTTAAATTATCACCGTTAGATTAAGCAAGATCGACACACATGATTTGGTCTTAATTTTTTATCTAAGGGAATGGTCTCCATTGAACATCTCCAAATATATATATATATATATAGGGGGCCGCTCCAATGAGACCCCCTAATTTTAGTGAGATTTAGGGCACGATCTGGTGCGCTTATTTTATCAATCCTATGGCTGATATTGTATCTGGAGGGTGATTTTTTTTCACATGGTTCGAATCCTGGAGGGAGCAGAATATTTTAAATTTTGTTATTCATCAGCATATACTGCATTGTTCATCAGTATATACGGCCATGTTCATCAGTATATATGTCTTATTTATTACGAATTTTTTAAATTTTATTTTTCATCAGTATATACATCTTGTTCATTAGATATACGTTTTGTTCATCAGTATTATATGTCTTATTCATTGTCCTAGTGTTTCACGAAAATTATGGGGTCTCACTGGAGCGCGCCCCTATATATATAGGGAATGGCTAAAATAAGAGCATTTCTTAAGATATAAAATAAGAATCATTTTCAGCCTTTACATCATCAAGATCTACGGTTGATTCGTAATCTTGTTAGATGGATTTATGGTCCTGAGTTCGAATCCCGAAGGTAGCAAAAAATTGTTTTTCATAATTCATACCTTTATACAACAAATTCATACGTGTTCTACATAAAATTCATACATTAAAAATTGTTCTTTTATTAATAAATTAGACTACGTTTACTTTGATTGATAAATTTATCCATATATGAAAAATGATGAATAACAAAAATTTATATATTTAAATGTCTCATTTCTTTTCCAATATTTGACACAAAATCATTTTTTCTTTTTTATTTTCACTTCAAGGATGGATATTATTATCCACTCAAAAATGGAATGATAATATTATCCATCATTGAAGTGAAAATAAGGAAGAAAAAAATGATGAACTTCTCTTTTGTGTCAAATATTGAAAAAGAAATAAGACATTTAAAGACATAATTTTTTATTATTCATTATTTTTCTATGGATAAATTTATCTATCAAAGTAAATGCAGCATTAAGCAAATCAATATATAATACGATTAAGGATTCCTGCGCTCTCCTTAATTCGGGGTCCTACGTGGCATATCTAAGAATTCACCATTCAAAATCCCTGCAATTCTAGAGCTTCTAGCTTTAAAATTTAAATCCTATGTGGCAAAATAATTCCACATGTGATAATTTATTTTTAAAACCTAATATTTCATTTTCATTTTTCATTTAATATCTTTAATTCCTCCATCTCCATTCAATCCAAAATCCGAAGAAAAAAAACACCATAAATCTGCAAATCTCACCCTCACCGCCACCGCCGTCTTCGCCGCGCCGGCCACCACCTTCGCCGCCGCCATCTGCCATCTGCCCTCTATTTCCCTCCCTCCCAATATGGTTTATATATTTGATATCCTTAATTCCTCCACCTCCTTAATTCTTCAACTTCCATTCGATCCCAAATCTGAAAAACCCCTACCACCAGAAATCTGCAACTATCACTGACACCGCCGCCTTCTTCGCGGCCCCACCGCCTTCGCCGTCGCCGCCATCTGCCCTCCATCCCCCTTCCCTCCCTGCGATTCCGCGATCTGCCACTTCCTTTCGAATAAATCCCAAAACCATGACCAGTCGCCCCACCACCAGAAATCTGCAACTCTCACCGCTGCGCCGGCCACCGCCTTCGCCATCGCCGCCGCGATCTGCCGTGATTCTTGCTACACAGCCATGGTAAGTATTAAATTAATTTCCTTATTTAATAACACGTTTGACTATCTTAAATATAGAATGATTATTATTTTAGAAAGAACAAATTTTGGAAAGAATTTTAACAATGGAAACTTATAACCTAGATTTTTAGCTATAAATTCATTAGTTAAAATGATTTAGGTCGTCTTTTTACAGCCACGCAAGGTCTCTTTCTTTCTTCTTTTGCTGCTCTTTTTCTATCCCGCTGGAGCTTTGTGGTTTCCACTCTTCGGTCTGGTTCAAAGTAAGTTTTGTTTTCCTCTCTCTCTGTGTTGTCTCCATGTCACAGATTGGAATTTTTTTTCCCAAATGTATGTTAGATTTAGTTGTTGTTTCTTGGCTTTGTATTTATATAGGTTTAAGCTTTATTGAATTGTTAGTGGTTTAATTCCTTTTTTTTCTCTATAGTATAGTTTCGAAATTCGCGGTCAAGGAATTCAAAGTGCCTCTCAATCCAGTTCCAACATCAGTGACGCACTGCGGTATAATTTCTATTTCTGTTGAGATGAATGATGAGTCTCTTCTTTTGTGTTCTAGGACGCTCGATTTGTTTGAGTTGTGTTCTAGGATGCTCGATCTGTTCAAGGAGTCTCTTCTCTTGAGGCTTAGTAATAGACCAGTCCAGGCTCATAGTCGAGGCAAGTTTGGTCTATATTCTTTAGTGGTTGATAGTGTTGTTGATGATGGTGATAGAAAAGGTCTTATCTTGAAGTTAAAGAATGGACTTTTTCAAGAAATCCAAGGAAATTCTTCTTATTCTTTTAGTACGATCCAAAAAAAAAAACAATTCAGTTTTACTCAAAATGCTAACTAATTTTCAACTTTGTTTAGGTCGTATGCTTTAATAGTATGTAATAAGAAACATAGTCGTAGTCTTTAAGCATTAGTCTTGACAAGTATAGTATTTAGTTGTCCCTTTTGTTTAAGCTTCTGCTTATGATAGTTATCTAGATGAACTTATTCATCATTCACCTGCCTTGAGCAGTAGAAGATGCAAAAAAGTTCAAGCGATGGTGTTTTTTTTGTGATTTTTCTACTGTATTTAAAATTTGTGTAACGCATGTATATTGGATTTTGTGCTGGTGCAAGAAAATGGATTGCAGACATCAAAGCTTCTACAGATCTTAGTTGCTGATTGATGCTATTTTCGATTTTGTAGGTGAATGGGTTTCATGTTCGGTTGGTGCTAATTTTACGCCTCATATCATCACGGTCAATGCTTGAGAGGTAAAAGGCGATAAAAAACTCCTATTTAGTAAATTAATTCTTTGTCATCCTGTTTCCTTTTCCATTTTGTGTTAATAATCTCTCATTTAATTTCTAGAGTAGATGTGATTGGATGCCTTTGAAGTATTCAATTATGTGCGCGAGCATTGTCAAAATATATTCTGCTGTCTGCTTGTGATTGCAAATATTGGATTTGCTAGATTTCCATATCTGGTATTTGTGGTGTATGAACGGAGCTTTGCCGTTTTAGTGGTGCCAAGATCTAACTTGGAAGGGACGGGTCCGCTGTCATCATTGCCAGCAATTGCATTTTCATTCTCTGTTTGTCATTTGTGAAATGAATGTGTTGGTGTTGTAGGTTTTTCTGTTTGTTAATTAACTCAATGCAAGAAGTACTTCCACAATCGCCTCGGGCCTGCTAAGCTTACATGGACTACTATGTACCGTGAACAACATAAGAAGGTGAGCAAATTACTTGATGATATTAGTTTCTTTTTGGTATTCATCTATTGTGCAACATGCTAGAGTTAATGGTTTCGTGATTGGCATAGGATGTCACTGCCGAAGCTGTCAAGAAGAGGCATTGTCAATTATGCTAGAACTTATTAGCAAACCATAATACTTTCAAAGATTGCATGCCTACAACTATAATTAGAATTGTTAATTAATTAGAATATTCTGAAACACAATAAAATAAGTAATTTTCGAATATATATATATATATATATATATATAAGTAATCAAGGAACTCGATTTTTTCAAAATTAGACCGTCTTTAAAAAAAATGGGGCATAAAAATGATAATTTACTCTCTCTCAACAATTTCATGCCTTGCCTTGTATGGACTGCTCGGAAATACAAAAAAAATTACCATATAATCACATCATTTGGTGTCAACAAATTAGTTCACAATCAAGGCCATGAGAATAACATAGTAGCCTATAAATCTCCAAATAAATAATGCACAATCCATTCATTGGTGGAGGCAAACAATTTTAACAGGACATAGTTATAACAATAAAACTCTCCAACTCAGTAAGATTCAAAGGAACATTATTGTGGCAGCAAGCATTTACCTTTTTATGCAGTTCTCGGAGCCCTTGCTGGTGCTGTACTCGGAGACATCAGCCAACGTTAAAACCTTAGACATTGGAATCAATTCAAAGAAAATTAGAACTCATAAACCGGCAAAACAAGGAAGTGAAGCAATCGCTTACTCCCAACCAAAAATCTAAACCAAAACAGGGAATTAAAGCTAATTATAAAGTATATGCTTTGTGATATAAATTGAGTTCCTTAAAGATGATCCAAATATTTATGGGGGATTTGATCGAGAAATTGGAAAAATTATACACTGATTTGTTTCCTATATACATCAAAATTAACAAATTTAAATCACCTTAATTACATATAGAAATCAAATTTATTACTTATAAAATTCCAAAAAGAAATTCTAATGAAACAAAAAGAGAGAGAGAGAGAAGAACATGATATGACAATTAGCCGTATAGAATATTGTATAAGTTTAACAAAGCATATTTTTTAGCTATAAAATCATTAGTTTAATTTGAAGCATAAGTTCTTCCACATCTTCTTTTTGAGGCCAACGAACAATTCAAATATGAGCGCCGACAGGAATTTCAAATCAAACGAACATTGTTTCGAGAATTTTCGGCAACATCAACACTGTCTTCTCCTTTCCTGATGATCATATCTTACATTCGCTCATACTTTAGTTAATTACATATATAGGTACTTTACTCACGGGTGGTTGATTGCAGGATGTCGATGTCGAGAAACAGCAATGCCCCTACCTCTCAAGCCTCGGCGAGTATCTGACGGATAGTGGGTGATGGGTATCCAACGGGTAGCGGGTGGTGAATATCCGACGGGTGACGGGTATCCGTGGGTTGCGGGTATGGGTGGCAAATAGTAGTGGGTGGCAAATAATTTTTTCGAATATATGTTTCGCTAAGTCATGTTAAGGATGAAAGTCCTCTTTAATTTATTTTTTTCATTTTAGTTTAATGTGTAACGTTGACCTATATAATATTAACAGTTTTTCCAGTGAATAATCTCCTTAATTTATAAATATATTAAGAAATAATTTTTACATTTTTTTATATAAATTATAACATCAAATGATATCCGTCGAAATTCGACGGGTTACACACTAGTGAAACGTTAATTAGATTGGTGACCTAATCATACACTATCTACTAACTAACGAATCACCCCTTGTCTCAATTGCATGAGCTTCCAAATCTTAAACTAAAACTTTTACTTTTTGAAGGAAAAACTAAACTAAACTAGAACTTTTCTTGATGAGGCAACAAAGTCATGGCATCCTAACTCACGTGTTTGTGGCTATAAATTGTAAGAAATTGTTAAGCGATAAACAAGGATTAATTTGAGCTAAGGCGTGATGACTGAATAGGAATCCTTGTAATCCTATCCAATCAAGCATCATCCATTTTGTCCTAATCCACATGAAGTGGATGTGGCTCGTTTGGATACTATTACTCTCGATTCTTCTCAACTAGCTCCTTCCCATATCTACATTTTAATTTTAATTATTACGCCTTCTTTTATTTTATTTTTTCCACATTTAATGTGTTTCTACGATTAAACCCAGACCACACATTGCGCACAACCACATTTACAAAACACTGGTCATTCTATTATAAATTAATTATTAGTCGTATTTTTAGTCAGAAATATAAAGTATCTCAATTAATTAAAACGATTATGATGATATGTGTCTGTAGATTTATAATATTTATAAATTAATTATTAGTCGCAGTTTTAGTCAGAAATATAAAGTATCTCAATTAATTAAAACGATTATGATGATATGTGTATGTAGATTTATAATATTGATCTAGCTATATACAACTAATAAATCTAGCTATATTGAACTTTATATATATATATATATAGAGAGAGAGGGTGCGGTTATAGTGAGAACATAAGAACAAATAAAATTACTGCATCTGCTATACAAATTAATGCATCCACTATTAAATTTAATGCATCCAAAAAAAATAATTTTTTTGCTCCCTTCAGGATTCGAACCCAGCATCTGCATCCATCCACCAAGATGATGAATCCACCGTAGATCTTGATGATCGAATGGCTTAAAATGGTTCTCTGTTCTTATTTTATTAGTGGTTCTTATTTGAACATCTCCCTATATATATATATATATATATATATATATATATATATATATATATATATATATATGGGGGCCGCTCCAATGAGACCCCCTAATTTTAGTGAGATCTAGGACACGATCTGGGGTGTTTATTTCATTAATCCTATGGCTGATATTGTATCTGGAGGGTGATTTTTTTCGCAGGGTTCGAATCCTGGAGGGAGCAGAATATTTTAAATTTTGTTATTCATCAGTATATACTTTTTTTTGATCGGTAAAATTAAAATTTTATTAAGAAAAAAAGCAAGGCACCAGGGATGCCAATCAAAACAAGAAGGAAAGATTGAAACCCTTTGAGCACCACATGGTGAAAGGGATTCTCAACTCCAAAACTTTATAGACCTCATTCCAACTCCAAAGTCTACCCTTGATCTGTAAAACAAGTCTCTCAATATCCCAAATCTTTCCTTGAAAACGACTCTCGTTTCTTTTTTCCCATAGTGTCCAAACCGTTCCCACCCATAACGCATTTAGCAATCTTCTTCCTTTCTTCTTTTTGGCAGCAGAGATGAAGGAAGTGTAATGATGGAGAGTACCTCTAGGATTTGCCGTTTTGATGTGTAACCATTGGAAGATTTGGTCCCACACCGCCGCAGCTTTCGGGCAATGAAGAAACAGATGTTCCGTCGTCTCCTCTCCAGCGACGCAGGCGTTGCATCCTCTCTCTTCCCAGCTAATTTGAATTTGTCGTCTTCTTAAGTTGTCACATGTAGCCAAACGATTTCTAAGACATCTCCACGCTGTCACCTTGGCTTTGTGCGATGTTGGAGCCTCCCAAACCATAGCCATCTCAGCCGGTTGAGTTTGTTGCGCCTCTCTGGAAGCCGCCACCAAATCATAAGCCGACTTTGTTGAGAATTTACCGTCCGTAGTTGCCCTCCAACTCCATCCATCAGTTAAACCTGTAGAAGGGACAAAAGCAGCAACAAGTCTCAAAAGTTCCTCCACCTGTCCATTCTCTCTTTCCCTCAAATCCCTCCTCCAATTCACCGACCACACCCACTCTTCTCCTTCCCAAAACCCACTCTCTCCGACAAGGGCTTTCTTATTCGAGCACAAGTTATACAATCTCGGGAAAGAGAACTTGAGAGGTTTGTTAACAGCCCACACGTCCTCCCAGAACATTGTATTCATCCCATCCCCGAGACTGTGTTGAAGGTGATCAATGAACCATCTATCGTCTCTTCCTCCCCCTTTCTCCACAATTTTCGCCCACCACCCCAACTGCCCACTTCTTCCCACCATCGAACAATCCCCCTCTTTGCACCAGACAAGTTCCCCATAAATCGATTTGATCACTCTCGCCCACAAAGCTCCCCCATCCACCAAAAATCTCCAAAGCCATTTAATTAACAGAACATGATTAAACAATTCCACATCCCGAAACCCAAGACCTCCTGTTTTCTTATTGGAACACAAGGAGCTCCATTTAAACCAGGTGATTCTTCTCGACTGAGAGTCTCCACCCCACAGAAATCTGGAGAACAAGGAATTGAGGTTCTTGAGCACCGTCTTGGGAATGAAAGCGTAGGCCAGTTGATATACCGGAATAGATTGAAGCACCGCTTTGACAAGAGTGATCCTCCCTGCCAACGAGAGAGGTCTTTTTCTCCAGCTTGCAATTTTGTTTGAGACTTTATCCACCAAGAACTTCCACTCGCTAACACCATTGCTTCGGCCTCCAATTTTGGTTCCCAAGTAAACACACGGGAAGTAACCAATCTTGCAATGGAGAAACGAAGCCCATGTCCTCTCGACTAACACATTCACTCCTACCGTCATCAGGCTGCTCTTCGCGAAGTTGACAGCAAGACCCGAGACAAAATGAAAGAGAAGCAACAGACTTTTCAGTGATTCCACATTACGCTCATCAGCCTCTAAAATAAAGATGGTGTCATCCGCGTACTGGAGGTGTGTAATCGGCACTTCATCCTTACCAATCTTAACAGGAAACAATAACTGTCGTTCCACTGCTCTCTCAACAAGCGCATTCAATCCTTCCGCAACAATGAGGAATAAGAAGGGAGACATCGGGTCACCCTGTCTCAAGCCTCTCTCCATTTTGAAATCTCCCGTTGATGACCCGTTAACAAGGACACTTGCCGTGGCTGACTGTAGACACCCTTGAATCCATTTCCTCCAAATCCCATCGAAGTTCATTCTATCCAGCAAAGTATCCAAAAAATCCCATTGAACTGAGTCGAAAGCTTTGGCAAAGTCAATCTTAAAGAATATCCGGCTTCGTCGCTTCTTTTTTGACTCAACAACAACTTCATTCAAAATGACCGCCCCATCGAGAATGAACCGCCCTTTAACAAAAGCGCTTTGATTATCAGAGATGATCGACCCCATCACCTTCGTCAGTCTCCCCGCCAAGATCTTTGCAATGATTTTATACAAGCTGGTAATGAGCGAGATTGGACGAAATTCGTTCAACGAATCAGCCCCTTCTTTCTTCGGTATTAAAACGATGAAAGAAGCATTACCTCCTTTAGGAATTTTACCGTTCGCGTGGAAGTCCTTCAAGACCTGGAGGATATCCTCCTTAACCACATGCCAAGCCGATCTCCAGAATGAAAAGTTAAAGCCATCAGGTCCTGGACTCTTATCGCCAGAGCAGCTCCAGACCGCTTCTTTAACTTCTTCGGGTTCGAAACCTCTAATCAGCCAATTTCTCTCCTCATCAGAGATTTTCCTTCTCACAAAGTCAATGGGAATAATAGGCATTTGTCTATCTTTCCGCTTGAAAAAGGTTTCAAAATGATTTCTCACCCTAGCTTTTACATCTTCCGGTTTGGAGATCCATGAGTTATCAAAGATCAGTCCGCCTATGTCATTCTTCAACCGCCTCCCTTTAATCGCCTTATGGAAGAAGCCAGAATTCACATCTCCCTCCTTAAGCCATTTCAGTTTAGCCTTCTGTTGTAAAGTCATCTGCTTATGCTTCATCTGAAGGAAAATGAGAGCTTGGAGCTCATTTCTCCTGATAACATCCACTTCGCCTAAACAACTCTGCTCGTCAAGCTCATCTTTCTGTTGTAACTCCTTCTTTAATTCGTGAATTTTAGAATCAATCTCACCAAAGGATGTACGATTCCAAACTTTTAAAGCCTCGCGAAGTTTCTTCAATTTCTCCTTAACCACGAAAAAGCTCCATCCCTGACAGTCAGTCCCCGTCCACACTTTCTTTACAACATCTTCAAACTCCGGGTGATTCGTCCAAGCATTTAGGAACCTAAAAGGTCTTGGTCCCCAATCCTCTGTTCTAGTAGTGAGAACAATTGGGCAATGATCCGAGATCGAACGCTGAAGACCGCGTGCAGAACTTCCTTCCCAAGTAAGCATCCAAGTTTCGTTAACAAGGAAACGATCGATCTTGCTCTTGCATTTGCCATTGGGCTTGTACCAAGTGTACTTTCGACCTTGTGTATGAATTTCCTTCAGATCGTTCCCCCTAATAAAATCCTCGAAAAACCTCGCATCCGACGCTCGAAACGTCTCCCCGCTGCCCACCCTCTCTTCTCTTCTCCTGACTGCGTTAAAATCTCCCAAAATACACACACTTCGATCCGCATTCTGTTCAACAATAGAACCAATTGCATCCCAGAGAATCCTCTTTTCCTTTGATTCAGTTGGCGCATAAACATTGATAATGCAACACAATAGACCGTCCTTCTTGTACCTACCGTTAACAACCACGGCCCCCGGTAAATCCCAAGAACTAGATGCTTCGAACACCTCCCTATTCCATAAACACACAATTCCCCCAGCTCTCCCCTCAGAGTTCCTGATTGCCTTATCTGTGTTATTAAACCCCCACCAAGAATTACCAAAAACATCACTAAAAGTCTCCATTTTTGTCTCTTGTAAACAACAAATATCAATCTTATGCCCTCTTGCAAGTTCCATAACATCTCGCTGTTTCGCAATACTCCCCAAGCCCCTAATGTTGTATGACAGTAAATTCATGGACAATTCATCTGACTCCCAGCATTATTGAAGGAAAGGAAGTTACCTTGCATCTCGATTTGGCGCACAATCACCTCTTCTTCAGTCTGACTTGAAAGACCTAACTTCTTCCCAAAGTCCCAGATTTTGTGACCTGAAATTCCCCCCTTCTCTGTCAAAAGCAACCCTTTTTGTCTCTCCCCAATGTCTTCCTCCTCTGCGGCCTCCTCCCCTCTCCCATTTAGTGGTTCTATTTCAGAGATGAAACGCCCCCAATTTTCCTTCTCCCTCGCTCTATTCTTCTTTTTCCCTTTACCTTTTTTTCCTTTTGTGCATCGGTGATCAGCCCTTTTGTTGTTGGAAGGCAGCCTAGCTTCCCCTGCTTGGGAGCCCGAAGAATCATCCTTTTCGGTCGTAGACACTCCCTCAGAATGGTTGTTTTCTTCTACAAAAACATTCACGTCGAGACTCTCACTATTATCTTCCAGATCATCAATACCCCCTTGTAGAAGAATGGGTTCCTTTTCTCTCTTTTCTCTCACAGCAGGAACCGTGGGCAAGGAAATAGGTACCTCGCAAAGAGTGGCCTGCTCGGCCCTGCAAGAAGACTGGCTTAAAACTGCGGCATCAATCGCATTCAAAAGCAGTCTCGAGCCTCCCAATGTTTTCTCCTCATGATTGGTAACCTCGACTGACGTATCTGCAACGGTTTGTTGCGAAGGAATCGGAGAGTTCAATTCTTGGAGAACTGAGACGTCTTGCGAAGGAATCGAAGAGTTCAATTCTTGGAGAACCGAAACGTCTCCATCTTCCACACCGATGCCATCCATCATTCCAATGGTAGCGTTAGCCTGATCCATGGATTCCACTCCATCCGACCATCCTGGATCCGATTCCGATTCCGACTCGTCTAAATCCGGTTCTCCGAACAAGGACGAGATTGGGTTATCCTGAATTTCTTCAATGCGAATTGTGAAACTAGCTCCATCAATGCAGCACTCCACTACTTGCTCAATGGATTTGAGACCTGTAGAGATTTGGATCAAAGCTTCGTCCAATTTCTCTCTTTCTTTCGTGAGTTCGTGAATTTTCAAAACCCGCCCAAATTTTGCCGTCACCGAATCAAAGAAACGAGAGTTCCATGCATGAAGCGGGATCCCAATCCATTTCGTCCAAATAGATCGCTGCTGGTGAACATCCACGAAGTTCCATTTCCTCTTCCAAAGAAACCAGAAGTCACTCCATTCATCTAACTCCGTGAGAACTTCTTGTGTTGGCAGTTCGCAAATACTTCGGATGAGCACCAAACTTCCCCCCATCGTCGAAACTTTCAGTTTCCCGGCACATTCGCTATTGATTTCTTCTTTGATTTCATCCCAGGAGAAATCATCTTTGATGAAACCTGTGAATGTTCCTTCAAGCCACTTTGAATCCTCCTCCGAAGTTTTGAATTGTAGCTTTTCTCTTGTGCTGGGTTCTCCTTCAGAGACTCCAGTGAGAACTTCTTTAAAGGAAACTCCCGGCTTCTTCTTTGCAGAATCCAAAAAATGGAAGTAGTCCGGTTTCTTTCCAATATCTCTTTTGGCGTCGAACCCCTTTTTTTCCTCATCCCTCACCACCCTCTCAAACCTTGGTTTAAAAAATCTAATTTTGTAGCTTCCAATCCAAAGTTGGTTCAACTGTTCAAGCAAACCTTCCGTATCCTCGACACCTTCGAATCGGACAAAGCCGAAAGGCTTCCCTTTTTTATCTCTCTTATTGGGACAGAAAATGTCAGTCGGAACGCGGACAGCACCAAACTTCCTTCTTAAGAAATCAAAGCTGCAATGTTCGGGGATGTTGTTGAAGAAGAAGGTGACTCTCTGTGGTTTAACCTCTCCAGTGGATCGACCAGCACCAGTCCTCCAAGTCTTCGGCTGTCTATGAAAGTTAGTGCTCCGTTGATACACCTCATTGCCTTCTGCTCTGGTCCTCTCGTGCCCCCTTCTCCTCACCACCCTCCAAACCTCCTGGCGACTCATGTTCTCCGGTCAATGAAATAGGAAAAAACTCTCAACCAAGCAACTTCAAGTTACTCCACAATTAATTCAACTCAACAGCCACTGGTCAGTTTCAAGGTAATCCACAATTGGAAATATCCATTCCAGAATCATTCATATCCAAGGAAAATAAGTTTGAAGAAGAAGAATCCGTAAACTGCCTCTATTCGAATTGTTGTGAAATCCAAATCCCAAACTCCAATCCATACGCCATTTTCATAGTAGAGAAGAGACTACGATAAGGATGAAGGACGGCACAACAACAGAGCTTTCAACCATTACAAGATAGCTTACATTGGCGTCGGAACTTGGGTACAATGACAGCAGATGACGCCGGTCAGAGCGGGAGTAATCGGCCGAGAGAGACTGCAGGCGTTGAGATAGGTGGCTGGTAGGCGAGATTCAGATTCAGAGCATAGCTTCGTGACTACCGGCGTTGACCGATCTTGCGCAGAGGTGAGATGTCTGCTGGGAGAATTGCACGCTGCGTCGGCGGCTCCGGTGGCTGCGACTGCAGCTACGAGTCTGTCTCCTAAGCGTCGGAGGTCTGCTGGCAACCGGACTGTTGGGTGGCGTAGAAGCGTCGCCGATCGATCTGCTGGGTGGCGGAGGAGTGGCGCCGATCTGCTGCAGCCTCAAATCTGCACGACTGCAGATCTGCCGGAAGCCGATCTGGTGGATGGCGGTGGAGCTCTGCTGGGAGATAACCGATCTGGTGGATGACGGAAGAAAGGCGCCGATCTGCTGCGGAGGCGGCCGTTGACGAGGCTGCAAGGGGTGGTCGCAGGGTCACCGGAATAGCTGCGCTGCCGGAGTTGGCGAGGCGGCGAGGGTTGGCTGCTGCTGCTGGGGACTGGGGGCGGGCGAGCAGCTTGCGGAGTGACAGCGAGGGAAGGTCCAGGCCGTCCGGCGCGAGGGTGGTCGGCGGGTTTGAGTGGGTAAGGGGTGGCAACAGCAGCGTGGGTTCTATTTTTGAGTACGATTCATCAGTATATACTGCTTTGTTCATCAGCATATACTGCCTTGTTCATCAGTATATATGTCTTATTCATTACCAATTTTTGAAATTTTGTTTTTGTCATCAGTATATATATCTTGCTCGTTAGATATACGTCTTGTTCATTAGTATTATATGTCTTATTCATTGTTCTCATGTTACACGAAAAATAGGGGGTCTCACTGGAGCGCGCCCATATATATATATATAGGGTTGGGATTTATGAAAAAGTAACTATATTTCGTTCTGAATAAGTCAATAAATTTACCGAATAAATCACGCGACCGCACGAATAGTTATTTTACTGAATAAACACGTACATTTTTCGTTCATGCGCTCGCGTGATTTATTCATTAAATGTATTGAGTTATTCAGCCTTCGATGTTTCCTTCTACATTTAGCATTCTTATTTTAGTCCTTCCATATATATATATATTTCTAATGAATTCATTACCTAAATTAAAGTATTGATCAACAATTCACAATTAATTTCCACCTCGAAGTCAAGCCTCAATCTCAAAATTGAATGGTCCAACAACTTGTCATAAAGCAAAACAAAAACCGAAAGTGTAGACAATTTGTGAAACCCCTAAGTACTATTAATTTGGAGTATTTTTGGGAATTTTTTTTTTATATAAATTTGAATGCAATATAATATTATTGTGACCCATCCTTTTCATTTAGTTAGGGGTATGGTTAATGCATGCCAACCTGTGCACAAAGAGATAAAGAGAAGCATTTGTGTTAAAGCTTTTGGTCGGCGGTTCTACCTCTTGGAACCTACCGCACTACGTCGTTTTCAACCGGAGATTGTTGAATTTTGATTTTTATCTGCATGCGAAATTCCACACATATTTTTGGACGCCAACGGCAACTGAGAGGTTGGGAAAAGTGGCAACACCCTTTTTTACAAAATTATTATTATCTCATCGAAATTTTTAGACCATTTATATGCTTATGTATTCTAGTGCAAACTAAGATATGGACAACATGATTAATGTATGTGCGCGCTACAACAAAATGTTCAACAGTGATATGATTTTTGATAAACAATGACACTTATAAATGTCATTAAATAAAATTGTTACATGTTGAATTGAGTAACTATTATGCGTGTTACAAAAATAAAGATATGTCACTAAATTTAATGACATTTAAAAATGTAACTATTTTTGTGGCATTTAAAAGTGTAGTTGTTTTTGTGACATATGAAAGTGTAGTTACTTTTGTATGACAATATATATATATATATATAATTCTTTAAAAAATATAATTTATTAATAATGTAGTAATATAAATTATTATGTATGTGTGTGTTAATCTCTCTCTCTCTCTCTCTCTCTCTCAGAGTGAGAGGGGGCAAAAATATATTGTGACACTTAGAGGGTGTTTGGCTGAGCTTATAAGCTCCTCCAAAGTGTTTGGCAAAATAAGTTTTCAAAGAGCTTATAAGCTCCAAAAATAAGCTTCAAGAGCTTATAAGCTCTCCAAAAGATAAGTTTCTCTACCCCAACTTATTTTTTTTATAATCTCATATGCAATTATCATTTTACAAATATTTTTCAACTATAATTTATTATTTTCATTATATATCATTTAATTTCATTTTTCTTTGATTTTCTCTCTCTAAAAAAATATTTTCTCTTTCTAACAAAAAATTCTCTCTCTAGCTTATAAGCTCAATTATCCAAACACTTTGACAACTTATAAGTTCTTAAAAATTACATCTTATAAACTCTTGAAACATTTTATAATTAAGCTCCAAGAGCTTATAAGCTCTTTAAAATAAGCTTAGCCAAACACCCTCTTAGTGTAACAAAAATATTTTGTGATAGCTTCAGATGTCACAAAATTTATTACATGTAAGGTGCGTTTTCTTTTGTTGTAAATTTGTCATGAGAAAAAGAGGGATAAACAAAAGAGTCAGGGGATTTTTTAGGACAATAACTTATGTTGATTTAAAAATTAGGACAATAACTTTTGAATTTGTAAAAATAGGACACTAATTTTTTTTAAGAGTAAAACATGACACTAATTAATAAGTGTCGTAAAAATAGGACATTTCTCGGCCGATAATTGGCTGAAAAATGTCTTGCGGATGCAACACTTATTAATTAGTGTCCTATTTTTACAAATCCGAAAGTTATTGTCATAATTTTCAAATCAATCTAAGTTACTGTCCTAAAAAACCCTCGAACTCTAAACAAAATTTCACCATTTAAATCAATCATCTCTTTTCAATTCCCTCATTTCTAGAGCTGGCAAATTGGGCGGGCCGACCCGGCCCGGCCCGACCCAGCGGGCTTTTGAGATTTTTCGGGCCGGGCCGGGCCGAAATTGACCGGGCTTTCATTTTTCAGGCCCAGCCCAGCCTCGACCGGGCCACCGGGTGGTCGGGTCAAACCCGCCCAATTATTTTTTTTCACTAAATCTTGTTTTTTTTTACAAAAAATTAAATAAACTAAAATAAATCCAAATAATAATTATAGACAAAATAGTAATATAAAATCCTACTAGTCTACTACAATCGACAATTCAACATGAATAGATTTTCAATTCAAATAGTCCGACATATAAATGAAAACTAAAAAATAAAATTCCAAGTCCAAACAACAAAATATTCAAATAAAACATCTATATTTAGCAAGGAGAATGAACTATGGCTATCACTATTAGTAGACGCTAGACGGAAATACCGAAATAGAATTAAGGAAAATTGAAATAGAAGTAATAAATTAAAGTTATTAAACTATAACTAAAATATAAAAAAATTAAAAAAAAAGGTGGGCGGGCTTTTTGGCCCGAAAACCCGGGCTTTTTAGCCCCAAAGCCCGGTCGGCCCGACGGGCTTACTGGGCGGGCTTTTTAGGCCCGGGTTTTTTTGGGCCTATATTTTGTACAGCCCAGCCCAGCCCTAAACACGGGCGGGCCGGGTCGATTTTGCCAGCTCTACTCATTTCCTACTTGATCCTTATTCATTCCTCCATTTTCACTACAAATGATGAATAATATTATTCCTCCATTTTTGGTGTGATAATATTATCCCTCTTTTGTAGTGAAAATGATGAATGAGTGAGGGTCAAGTAGGAAATGAAGAAAAAGAAATGAATGTTTTAAAGGATGAAATTTTGGTTATCGTATCCCTCATTTTTTCATGATAAATTTACAATTAAAGAGAATCCTTATAGATGTCATAAAATTTGTTACACTTTTAAATGCAACAAAAATTACTTATATTTTTATGTGTAATTAAAGTATATAAATACATGTGTGGGTGTAGCTAAACTTTATTACACTTAAAGATGTAACAAATTTTATGATATATCTCTTGATGTGACTAAAATTGTGTCACTACTAGATAATTTTGTAGTGGTGTGTGTGTGTGTGTGTGTGTGTGTGAGAGAGAGAGAGAGAGAGAGAGAGAGTTTTATTTTGTTTCGTTTTCTTAAGCCGATGCCGTTCGTACTCAAATTAATGACTCGAATGGAAAAAAATGTAATTATGTCTATCATATCTATATATATATAAAAGTGGAACCAATATGCCTATACTATTTTCCCGCCCAAAGTATAGCATTAATTTTAACCTTAATTAATTAATTTACACAATTCAATATTAATTTCAACATTTATTTACATAATTAATGCTGATTTTTATTTATACTAGCAAGTTCTATTTCTGATCTATTAAATTACGACTATAATTTGTTCTCATTTTCAATATAAATGCTCAATTGAATTAGCATTTATATTTATCTTAAAATATTGGATTTCATGAGAATCAATACTACAAAAGTATAATGATATTTTTTTGGTAAAAAATAATCTCTCATATAATACACTAATAACATTAGGTTCTTAAACCACATTAATTTATTCTAAACTTAATAATTATCGTCAAAATATATAAAAAATTGTTTATGTGTAAAATGATTATATGGATAGGAAGTTAGTTGAAAATACGTTCACTGAGACATAAATAAAATTAAAAAATATTTAATTATTTATATAGGTTAAAAGATTAAAAAAAATAAAAAATCAATTTCACCCTAAAATTGAAAACGATGACATGGAAAAAAATAGTTAAGATAGAGTATTTTTTTAGGTAGTATGCATTTTCTTCATGAAATTAGATGATAATTGTTAAATTGTTTAGATTTTGAAACAAAATAATCAGCAACACTAATTTTTCGTTTATAAAAATAGGTAAACAATTAAACAGAACACAAAAACTTAGGTGCTATTGGGTGCACTGTAGAATCGGGTTACACCCGCACTCAGACTTTAACCTGCATTTTGATTCAAATCATGTAAATGACACTATTCAGTTATACAAATGTCACTGCCTATAATTGACATTATTCAGTTATACAAATTACATTATAACATTTTGAAACATTATAGTGTCATTTACAATTTTATGATGTCAATCACATGAAGTGTCATTTACAATATTATAATGTCAATTATACGTGGTGTCATTTGTATAACCGAATAGAGTCAATTACAGACAGTGTCATTTGTATAACTGAATAGTATCATTTACAAGGTTTGAATCAGGAAGCGGGTTTGTATTTGAGCGCGGGTCAGAGTTTGAATGCGAGTGCAACCGTCTAATCAGAAAGCTACATTTATATATAAAAGCAGATCATGTGTTCATTGAAAAAATTGTAAATACATTATTTTTAATGGCTATGATAAAATCAACAACAAAATATGTTTAATTTTATGGATTTCAATAATAAATTATTGTTCGCATAATTATTATTAAATTTTAAAATAAGTGTATAAAATAAATGATGTGTACATAATAGTGAAGCTTAATAAATATGATCGCAACTCATCGTTTAGTTAATTTCACTTTAAACTTTTTTTAGACAATTTCACTTCAAACTATTGATATAGTATATGATTGGTGATTTCATGTCACTTACAAAGATATATTCCTAAATTTATACCACTTCAAAAAATAATATTAACTCATCACAATCATATTATTTTTATATAATATATAATTTAATTCTAATATAAAATAAAAAATATAATAATTTTTTTTAAAGAAAAAAAATTATAATATCTAAAAAAATATAATACCCGTGCATCGCACGGGCAAAATACTAGTCATTCATATATACACATCTAATAATAATGACTTCCCATCACGGCTAGAAATCTTTCACATTTAATTAAATCTAATCTTGCCACCCACACTATTTTGTTAACCATCGGTTAGTTCGTTATTCGTTTGTTTCTCCGTCGATCGGGTGCCCTTTTACAATATATATTGCATTTATTCATTTCTTATATATAATTGTAGTTGTAGTGTTTGACTTTTATTTATACGAATAATCAATGACTATTTCTATTTATATTCATATATTTAAATGGGTTCAAATAACTAATTGGATTTGAAATAAATAGTGATATATAAATCTTATATTTATATTTTAAACGAGTTTAAATAATTAATTGGTTTGAAATAAGTATTGACATATAAATTCTAGACGGATTCTGGTAGTTAAAACCCTATAACATAAATTTGAATTATCTTTGTGCTCCGTTTTGATAAACGAGGAGTGAAGCAATGATTGGGATTTATAAAATTTTTACTCATAAATTATAACGTAAAGTGATTATTCATTAATTAAAACTCGAGAACATACAATTTATACATCATATCTAGAAGTACCGCTCTCATATTATATTTGTTTTGAGAACATAATTATAATTATAAAAAATATCATAAAGTGATTTTCCATTTAATTTGAACGGACTATAAAAAGTAACAAGATATCGTTTTTTATTTTCCAGAAATCTGTTTCTATATTTTTGATATATAGCAATAAATGATTTAAATTGATGGCATCGTGGATCATAATACATTGGACTGGACCCAATATCTTATGGAAATCTCTAGGCTCTGCCTCAGCGGTGCTTCCACGCTGCAATGAAAAACCCATTAAATTCATGAGATCTGTGAAACTACCGTTGGATTTATGAAGTTGGGTTTGGTCAACGTCACGTTATGGGCGCATCTATTCTCTAATTATCTTTTACATTTCTCCAATGAATGGGGTATGGGTTGGTTATTAATACTAATTTTCGAGAAAAAGAGTGTTCATATCTTGCACATCACTTCGGATCTTTTGACTCCATACATACCATATGTATCGTAACATTCGTGATCATACACTGCGCGTACAATACTTTTTCTTTCTTTCTTTCTTGTTTTAAAGATGATTAATAATGAAAATTCATTTTTCATTAATGTTTTATCAATTAAGTTGCAATTTATTATCACATTACACATACAATATTTTACGTTGAAGAAATTGTAAAGATCGATATGTAGACTCAACACGTGTAAAACTGATATTTAAGTGTAATTATATGTACTTAACAATTTCCATATTATTTGTCTTAAAATCACATATTCTAATATTGTGTAGTATCATACCGGACGTGACGTTAAGTCGATTGAAGGAGCTTAAATAAAGTATAAAGCAAGTACGTAGCATTAAATAAATTATGAGTCGTAAACTCAACAAATTTGTTAATAAAGTATTAAATAAATTATGAGTCATAAACTCAATGGGTTTATCGACAACGAACACTACAACAAAATATGGCTATTACTACACCCCTCTTACGACATATAACATGTATGTCTAGATAAGACTTCTATTACGACATCTTATCTTTTAATATTAATTTATATAAAATCGATGAATACTATAACAACATAGTTAGACTTGTGTGGCAATATTGTGTCAATTATGACACTAGAAAATGCTTCACCCCATACATATTACTTATTTTATTTTTTTCCGACTTTCGATTTTTTTTTAAAAAAAAAAGTAGTAAAAACAAAATAGAAGAAATACATGTTAAGATATTAGCGGCAACTTTCCCACCAAAGTGCTTTTTAATAACCCCCCACTAATTTTTTTTTTAACTATGTTATATTCTAAAATTCAAAAGAAATAAAATTGTTCATCTCATGCCCTAAGTACAATTTTCTCTCCCTCTCACTCCTCAGCGGAAGTGAAAAATGAAGAAGCCACGGATCGACGCCTGCAATTGGTGAGGAGTGTATCCGATTGGGAGCGAAACGACGAAGCAGTTCAAGAGTGGGAGGGAATTCAGTGAGAGACTGTGGCGATTCGTTTGCCCGGGGTTGAGGGACAGGCGGACAGCGACGAGGCGTGGGCGAATCCGGGTAAGGATCAGAAGATATCGGGTTTGGGTTGCGGTCCGACAATTTTAATCGTCTTTGCAGCCGACCCACCAGAAACCCCTTGCAATATCTACAGGTAGTTATATAGTTTTTTCTTGAAATCTCTATATTTTGTGGATTGTTTTAAATTTTCAATTGATTGTATGTGAACTTTGTAGTGTTTCAGAGCCCTCGATTACACTTCAATGTTTCTTTTGCCGTGTACAGGGGTCCTAGAAGGTACCACTTCCTTGTATTTATTGTTGGAAATATGGTTTTATGCCAAATCTGAAAATTATTATTTAATTAAATATTTATTATTTAATTAAAATAATAATTGGATGTTAATCTACATCTCGAGTAGATCAACGTGATATACTTGAAGTCTCAAAACCGATTTCCGGTGAGTGAGATATTGTATGTCAAAGTTTGGATGTTGAAGAGGGAAAATCAGTTTCAACTTCTGCGTTCAACGATTGCGGCCACCTACCGCAGCCGCCGGAATTGACTGTTTCAACTTCTGCGTTCAACGATTGCGGCCACCTACCGCAGCCGCCGGAGTTGACTGCCGATCCGTTCACACTCGGTTTAACACCTATAAATATGGGTGTGTGGTGAGCTTTAGAATTCACTCTGAAAACTCACAACTCACAACTCACAAAATAGTCTGCATTCTGCATTCCACCTCTAGCTCAGTTTTCGATCCTTATTCAGTTCGCCGGAGCTCGCCGGATTGTGGTGCTACATCCGCCGAGACGTAGTCGTTTTACCTTTGGGGAAGATACGCCAAACCGAAGAGCACTACCGGGGCGATAATCTTCTTGCGGGAAGAGATTCATCTCGACTCGATTTTGTTTATACGTATAATTTATTTATACAGTGTATTTCAGTTGTATCAAATTATTTGAGTTGTAATTTCTCAAATTATTTACTTTGTAATATTTCAATTATTTTGAGTTGTAATTTCTCAAAATATTATTTTGTAATATCTTGATCGTGTACCCGGTTCTAACATTTATGAACTGGTATTAGCCCGTTAAAATACTCTAGATCTAGGTACATTTATTTTGAATTTCTCTTGGATAGCAATTTGAAGTTTAGAATTTGGATAATTTTGTTGCAGATTAATTAGTTTCTTGATACTTTGTTGGCTTGAATAAGGCTTGCAGCTTTGGATGTCTTAAATTGAAGATTGAAAAAATTTATATCGAGATTGGCATGGGGTTATCTAAGTGAGTTTTTGTTTTTCCTTCTTTGAAACAGATTTTTTCTATTTAGTAATTTAATTTGCTTTTGTTCGTCTACATCACTACATCTGTTTCTCTGTTCCATCTTTCTATGTGTATTTAAGTTAGAGAGGACTTTTTTGGAGCTGCATGTACTTACTCACTTAAGCATATCTATCTAGATAATTGATTTGGTGTATTCGGAGGGAAGCTAAATTGATTTATTTGATTTAAGTGACTCTTAAAAAGAGTAAGAAATAGTTAGAGTAACTTAATCTCAATTTCGTGGATTTAAGTGACGCCAGTGTTGAAATCCTCCACTTTGGTATTGAAATTTCATATGTATTGTGGTTTGTAATTGTCTGGTTCTTGGAATAATATGTTCTAATTCAATGTTGTAAGTTTCCTTATGTAATTGTATAGATGGATAATGGTTTTGTTGAACCTTAGTTGAAAGGAAGATCCTGAACTCCAATCCCACCTCTTGAATCTTGATGTCATATCTAACAGGCCTCCAACAAACAAGCTTGATGGAGTAAGTTGTAAAGAAAAATATCTTGATATTTCACATCTTGTATTTATTTACTAATGCATTCTTAATTACTGAAGGTTCTTCTTGGCATGTATTGTAGGTACATCCAAAAGTGCATGTACCACTTATGTTTGGGAAAAGGGCTATATGAGGAGTTGGAATGGCTATAAAACAACACTGCAAAAAGGTTTGGATCTCTTCTTATAGTTAGAGGTTAATATAATGAATTTCACATGCTTGTGTAAAAGATAAAGAGTGTTAAATGTTGTAAAATGCTTTTTTGTCCACATTGTTTGGGTTAACTTTTTAGTAGTGATTTTATTATTGATTTAGTTTATGATTACTAACAATGGTACTATTTAAAGATGCCTTGACGAGATGGTTGCTCTACATTTGTTTTAGCATATGATGTTTCTTTATTCATATTTAATTATTGGAATTAGATGTTTGAAATCTAAAGTGCCATAATTTTTTTTTCAGGTACAAAAGTTATCAAAATATCAAATTCTTGTAGTCAAGATTGTAACCAAGTTTCTCACCAGAGAAATTTGGAGAGTGCCATCTGTTGCCGACAACCTACTCTAATTTTCTTTTCTTTTGGAGATAGTTGATAGGATTTAGAGCTATTTTTCTAGCAGATAAGATAACATCTATTGGTTTAATTCTTCTAGTTTATTTATCATTTATAATTGTAACAGAATTTGACTTGATGTTTGAAATGATTATAATATTAATGTTTTAGGTAAACACGTCTTTTTGCTATTTTGTTTTCATTTTATACTAATTTAGAAATTATTAGCATTATCAATTTGAAATTGGGCACATAATAAGTACTAATGTAAAATGTTTTTAGCGACACAAGAAAATGATGGTAAATTGTATTTATCCAAATGATTGGTGTTGTAATAGGTTATTTATCACGACCCATAGTTATGTCTGGATATGTACTTACCCTTTAGCTACACCAATACACGCGACACCATAAATAAATGTTGTGATAGATCAAATGTTGAGATAAGTATTTTATTATGACATTTTTAGATGTCTTCAAAGGTGATTTTTTTTGTAGTGGAAGCTTAGCTCAGTTAGTAAAACGTTTCCCTTTCAATTAATAAATCGAAGCTTTGTAAATAACGAGTCACAGAGAAAATAACAAATTAATGTTAATCCTTTTCTTTAAGAAAAATAAAATAAAATAAATAAAACTCAACAGTTCTGTCCTAAAAATCCTACTACTATGTGGCCCAATAACATTTCTTTAGGTGTGAACAACATTAAAATATTAACAAAGAGACAGAAAACTCCAATTGTTAGAGTAGTTTGACTTTGAATTAAATAACTAAAATAGATTGGCAATTGAATTACCTTCACATTTAGGTCAATACTCGCGATCCAGTGCACGCAAAAAATTATTATAAAAATAACTAAATCTAATTAAGCAAGCCAGCACTGTCACATGCAATTAGTTAGTTAATGGGTTCTATTTAAATTCCTTAATTTCGCCGAGGAAATTCTTAATGCCATGACAAACCAGATCTTCAAATTAAAAAAATTAATTACGTGTTCAGCTTCATAATTGCTGCTAATTTTCAGCCACGTACACCATTAGTTTGCTCAACTAACTTGAGGGATTCAAACGTAGAATATTATAACGATGTGATGGGACATACACAAAGGATGTAGAAATGTGAGCAGATTCGAAAACAAAGGATGGGACATACACAAAGTGGTTACGGAGATTAAGGTGAGGATGTGGAGTTGGGGTAAGATTTTCGGTTTTCTTGATTTAGATTCCAACTTTGAGGGATGGTTAGCTGATGCTTCATCTCTTGTGACTTTGTAATGTGATCTTGGTACTGCTGGTACCCATGGTTTTTTTTTATAAATTCCTTTTTCTTATCAAAAAAAAAAATAACGATGTGATGGTGAATTTTGCTGATACATATGAGGTGTAGCTGTACAGTTAGGCAACAGTTCAATAATTTATTATAGTAAAATAATTAGTTTTTATATTAAGTGTTCCTTTATATGAAACCACGTAATACCATGTTGCTTCCTAAAATACTGCATTTGACTCGATTGCATTTTATAAATTGGCAGCAGGGTATAGAAATTAATTTACATTATATATTCAACTCATATTCCAAAAGTTAGATCACACTTTCATAAAATTTCGAACTTCAAATAATTAAATATGATTTGTTATTGCTACAAAATAGCTACACGTTATCATCACGCGACTTAATTCTAGCCTAACTAACAATACTACCTAACACTATAATAATTGATGGAGGTCACTCAATTATATATAGTAGTCAAATAACCTGACAAAAACTCATAATAATGAAAACCAAAACGAGACACCTAATATTAGACAAAATGCCTAAAACTCAATAATAACTAGTAAATCAAAAGTGTTGGCATAGGCATCACTTAAAGATGTGGTCCAAACCTATTAAAAAAACTAACTGCTTTTAGCAGTTTTCCTTGCTTGAAAATAGTGGCAAATGAAAAGAAAAATAAACAAAATTGAAAGAAAAAGGGGGCAGAGCCGTTGAAGGGCATACCGTAGTACAGTGTGCTTTAGCCGTGGGACCTAAAGTATATAAAAAAATCGCGATTACTAAAAGTAGCGCACTTTCTCTTTAAGAAGTCGAAATCGATTTACAGAAGAAAAGAGGACCTTTTTTTAGCTGCAAAATGAAAAGAAGAAAAGGTCGGTGAAGGAAGGGGCGCATTACGCATACAACAGGCTGGTGGGCCACGTGACGGGCCCACCCGCAACTCAAGGCCCGCTGCACCGGGATCTTCCTACAATTTTTCTCTTTTCCTCATTAAATTAACTGTGAATAGGCGAAAGTACCCACTTTTATAACTTGTCTTATAAAAGTACCCACCCAAGCCAAAGTCCAAAAAGTCAAAGCCGACATGCTTGGTTTTTTGGAAAATCAGACCTGACATGCTTCGGTTTTTGTAAAATGTCTAACTCACGTCAATTTCACAAGTTTAAAATGTGATGAAGAGACAATAATTGCCCAACTCACGTCACTTTCACATTCTAATGTATACTGTATGTTTGAAAATTTATAAAAAAATTAGCTTACGTTTGCATTATAAAAACATTAGTAAGAGGACTAAAAATTTCACTATTATGTGTATTATGCAACAAAAAAATATTTAGAAACCAATGAAACAATTAGCCGCCGGAAATTCATAGCCGTGAACAGTAGCCGGCGGTCCAAATTATACACGGCTACTGGTCAGCGGCTATGAACTTCCGGCGGCTAATTACTCCATTTGTTTCATAATATTTTTTTGTTGCATAATATACATAATAGTGAATTTTTGAGCCCTCTTAGTAATATTATATTATAACACGAATACCTTAATTTAGAGTTTTTATTTAAATTTTTAATTTTATTTTTTTTATATTACAAGAAGTATACATTGATGTCAAATATGAGAGATACTGAATCTGCCAAAAATTGGATTATAGTGGGGTAAAAATACTCACTTTATGCATGATTTGATTGAACACAAAATAATACAGTAAACACATAAAATAATAGGCTATTTTTAAAGAAAACACTTGAAACTCCTGAAATGTAAACACAAAAATATTTTAGCTCTAAAAAAACAATTAGCCGCCGGAAATTCATAGCCGTGAACAGTAGCCGATGTTCCAAAATATACACGGCTACTGGTCAGCGGCTATGAACTTCCGGCGGCTAATTAATCCATTTGTTTCATAATATTTTGTTGTTGCATAATATACATAATAGTGAATTTTTGAGCCCTCTTAGTAATATTATATTATAACACGAATACCTTAATTTAGAGTTTTTATTTTAATTTTAAATTTTATTTTTTTATATTACAAGAAGTATACATTGATGTCAAATATGAGAGATACTGAATCTGCAAAAAATTGGATTATAGTGGGGTAATAATACTCACTGTATGCATGATTTGATTGAACACAAAATAATACAGTAAACACATAAAATAATAGGCTATTTTTGAATAAAACACTTGAAACTCATGAAATGTAACCAAAAAAATATTTGAGCTCTAAAAAAACAATTAGCCGCCAGAAATGCAAATCCGGTCGTACTAGCCGTGTGAAATTTTTCACACACGGGTAGTGAATCCGGCTACGATTTTGTGGCGGCTAAAAGTTTTTTTGGGAGCAAAAAATCATTTTGAAGTAATACATATGGTTGTAAAATTTTTTACCTTGTTATTTCTATTTATTTGTTAATGTTTTAGTCAAAAAAGTACATGTCCACATGAAATAAGAGATAAGGTGACTGCACAAATTTGGATTGTAATGAGGCTTTAATGCTCACTTTCTGCATGCATTTGATTGCACATTGAATAATAGATTGAAGTGTACTGAATGAATGAACAATACATTTCACGTGAATTTGTACAAAGGAATCTAATATTAGTCTATAATTGCTACACTTGTGAATGAGAAAACATAAATCCAAATACTCGTAGAAAGAGCATTCAGTTAAAAAATTGAGAATTTGAAACCCTCAAAGATTTGAGAAGTGGTTTGTGCGATAGTTGGTGCAATTGGTGTTCAAATTCTACTTGAAGAGGTGATTTTCTCATATATTGTTTGTGTAATTAATAGTTTGAATGTTTTATGTTATATTTATGAGAATTTTTAAAGTGTTTATGCATATTTTAATACTACATTTTATGTGTTTTTATAGATGGAATTCGTTAGATACATATATGTGAGATACAACGGACTCGTCGATGGTATACACTATGTTGGTGGGGATACAGAGGTCCTTCCCCTCGTCAACGAAACTATTGAGAGCCTGATGTGCAGCGTCAACAATATTATGAGGACGCATTCGTTGAGCTCGAGCTACCAATTGTATTATTTGGCGACCAATCTATTTGGTAGGGAGATGAAATGTGGCTTGGCCACAGACGATGACGTGGAAGCCTTGTTGGCAACTGCCGACTATCCCATGGTGTACGTTGAGCACTACAACGGTCCGATTGTAGAAGAAGCCTACATCCCTACTTTTAATTTTGCTGAACCTTCGGGACACGTAGATGAAGCACAATGCAGTCAGTATGAGACGCCGTATTATCATCATACGTCGTTTCATGGTGTCCAGAGCTCGCCTCCACGACAATATTTTAATTGGGATGGACAACCGCTAGACGAATCTGCATGGAATCAAACCGAAAGGCTTAATGAGTAGTTTCTGGCGTCCTCTGTAGCCGTGAGTAGTTTCTTACCCACGGCTACGTCAGCCGGATACATATTTCTGGCGGGTACTGGGTTGTAAGGTGTATAATGATTCATTGATTCATAATATGTGATTTTGTAGTTTTGTTATCGACTAGTTGCTATTATTTTATGTGTTACAATATTAATTCATATTCAATCAAATAAACTATATAAATTTAGACTTATTGAGTTTATTTTGTGAATCTCCTTCTCGTGAATTTACTGCAAAGAGATTGTCACCCTATAAAGCTGCATTATGCCCGTGAATTGTCCAATCACCCTTTAAGTTTATAATAATTATACAAATTATGGCTGTTTAAAAATTTAAAATCAACAATATTATGAAACTAGAATTTTTTTAAAGCTAATTAAGTATTTACCCGCCTGTTAATACTAGCCGGTCCAAGTAGCCGCTGGGATCCATTTCCAGCCGGCTACTTCTAACGGCTACGATTAACTGCCGGGTAATTATTGTATTAGCTTCAAAAAAAACTTGTTTCATAATACGTTTCATTTAATTTTTTTTCAACTTTCTTATAGATGTTTAATAACATGAAAACATGTCCTTATTTTTTCGAACTTAAGGCATTTTAGGGTTACAAATAATGACTTAAGTTAGCAAATAATGTCATTTCCTCAGATTTAGAGTCATATTTAACTACCTCTCTTACACATTTTCTTACACAAGTGTACTTGTGTAAGAAAAGTGTAAGAACTTTTACGGAAAACGATGCAAGCCTATCACCATCAATTACAAAGTGGGTAGTTTTATAAGACATCTTATATGGGTGGGTAATTTTGTAAGATAACTAACCAAAGTGGGTACTTTAAATTCCATCCCTTAAATTAACATATTCTCAATGATTTCCAAAATACTAAGTGAAACTAACATGATTGTTTCCTCGTGTAATATACATGCATGTTGAATAATATACTAAGTTCTTTTGTGGACGTTCCGAAAAGGAAAGATATGAAGTTTTTTCGTGGATGGAGGGAGTATATAGAATTATATATATATGGGCCCACAAAAAATTTGGTGCCCTAAGCGACAGAATGTTGAGCATATGTTCAGGTACGAGCATGAGATTCAAACACAATTTTTAATAGTTATGAAATCTCTACCACATTACAAACTAGGGGAAGTCATGATAAATAGCTAGCCATACAGTAAATAACTAATTAAAATCTAATCAACGTAAACATTTATCAAACACTACTAATTTAGCGATTTGACTATCAACATCCCGTTGATAGCTTGCATAGTTGTAAAATCAATACGACATAGATACCACATTGTTACTTTTTTTTTCTTTGAGGGGAACCATATTATTGATTCTTGGTATAGTGTTGTCATTTCCTTGCAGTTCCGGTCTGGTTAAAACTACATGAAGTTTACATGTAAATAGTAGATAAACCATGAATTTCTTTTAGAACAAAATCAAGTCTCAATCGGATTAATTAAAAAGTGCATAATCTTACAAATTCTAGAACCGATATACATACATCACTAAGCGTCACATACGTTATTGTCTAAAAGTTTATGACTTTTAATTTTTAAAACCATGTTATCAAATTAAGTCTATGAGTCATACTCAAATTAAACTGATATCACCTCGAATGTAGTGTATGTTCTAGACAATACTACAAGCTGTAATTCCTTAATTGGTTTGAGGGAATAGTTAAAAATCCTTAGTTTGGAATTAGATATCCGGGTTAAGACAACGTAATAATCAAGTGTTGGCCGACCAAAGAAGGATAAACCTAAGATTGGTAATTTTGACTTTTCACCATCAAAATCACTGTGCTTACTTCCTAATCCAGCAAGTAATTAGTATAATTATAGTTAAAATTAAAAATCAAAATAAATGAATATAGTTTGACCCACACCTGGGCCAATCCACGCACGGCAAACCACAAGTTGCAACTCCTCATCTTGAGAAATCACTACTGTTTTTGTCCCCTTATCCAACGGCCCAGATTTAACGCCTTTGCAACAAACCGCGTCCTCCTCACCTTCCGCTCCACATTATAACTTCCCAACCGCACCACCTTCTCCCCAGCACCACTCCAATTCCCTTCACTACTCGTCTCATCTACTCTCTCTCTCTCAAACACACACACTCGCTAGATATGGGGGCGATGAACAGTTGGATGTCGATGAGGATGATTCTGATATCAGCTGGAGTTTTGTCCGCGGCTATGGGGCTCAAGTTGTCGATTCCGATCGCCGTGGACGGGGTTCCAGCGTTGTGGTCGGTCATTTTGTCGTGGATGAAGCCTCCGTATTTGTATATAATCATTAATGGCATCATCATCACCATCGCCGCGTCGTCGCGCTTCCACCAGAGCCAGACGGAGCCTGCGGCGGTTCGATCTGAGCACTTGATTTCGGTCATAACTCCTCCGGCGGAGAGTTTTGAACCGCTTTCGGCTCCGGAGAATGTCAACACTACCGCCGTGCCGGAACCGGCGGCAGAAGTTGTGGTGTCGGCGGTTGAAGACAGGGTTGTGGATTTGAAACCTGTGGTGGTGAACGGTTCGAAAATTGATTTCGCAACAGAAGTAGACGATCTACGTATACTTCGAGCTGAAGCTGAAGATGCGTTTGATGAATCGACTTTGCCGTACAATCCGCCGCTGCGCGAGACTTATTCTCCGGAAGTTCAATTGGAGTCGCTCTTTCCAGCGAGGGAGAAACCACTGGCTTCTTCCAGATTCGTACACCGGAAGCCAAGCAGAACCCCTCCTGAAGGTAAATTCACTATAGGAAGTCTCACTGTATTTTATTTATTGAACTGTAACTCTCACAATGGAACAAAATATTCGTTCCTTTTGTTACTGCTTGCTGTTAATGGAAATACCATCCATTTCAACACGATCATCACATACATAGCTATATGTTTATAATCGGAAATTTTATTACAGTTTTTAATTTAATGTATATTTTTTACAACGAGGTGAAGAGATTCCAAACAAATTTTCAGAGCTTTCCGGGATCTCTACGTTGCTCTTTTTGGTCTAAAGCTTTGAATTCCACAAAATTTAACGGCATAGAATTCGAAGCCTTTGCAATTTCAATTGTGTTGTGGTTAAGAATTAAGCATGCAAATGTTATTACGTCATCTGAAAAAGTTTTCCCTTGCATTTTGTTAAATCATATTTTACTGTTGGATTGCAGGTGCGAGGGCGCTGCGGCGGGTGGCTCGGCCGAAGAAGCAGGAGACGCTGGAGAGCACGTGGAAGATGATAACCGAGGGGCGGCACGTGCCGCTCACGAGACACCTGAAGAAGTCCGACACGTTTGAGCAGCACGCGTCCCCCGCCATGGATCACGTCGCCGCCGTGTCCAAGGCGGAGACGTTCAAGGACCGCAGCGACTATGAGGCGCCGCCGCCGCCGCCGCCGAGGATCCGGAAAGAACCGTCGTTGGGGCAAGACGAGTTGAATCGGAAAGTGGAAGCCTTCATCAATAAGTTCAACGAAGATATGAGGATGCAGCGCCAGGAATCACTGCAACAATACAAGGAGATGATCAATCGTGGAGTCTAGTCTTACCTCCATCAGATTCGCATTTTCTTTTTCTTTCTTTTTTTGTTTTTTGTGAATGCATAAAATTCAAGATAACTTCTTTTCGAAAAAAGAATCTAAAAGAAGAATCACGATTAGAAGAAATCATTTTCAATTCTTTGGTTAGAAGCATACGGATTAACAGAAAAAAAAAAAAGTTATATGTAGCCTAGGTCATGGAGAACTATTATTGTATTACTTTCGTTTATTTGATTGTGTACATTAATATGAATTTGGTTGTAGAGTGTAGTACTGTTTTTGCACTTCATCAATTTGTTGTTACATTTATCAGTACAAATCATGTTAATGAATAATAACTAATAGTCTTAAATTAACAAACACTGCCTTTTCATATCTTCCCTTTTTTAAAATTAAATTGGAATAAGTAGAATATAGTATTTGGCATTTGTTGCATCATGAATGGCTGTCATCCTGAGATGTAATATTCTAGATGATCATTTAAGCCAACCACTGCATTACATTAAATTCCAGATCGGCGATGCACTAATTTATTCTAGGCAGAAAACTAATGATGAGAATTTGTTAGCTTAATACCACACTGTATATTGGTCAATATTATACGACGTTTTTTTCACAGAATTGACTGAAAAATAAACAAAGAAAGATTAAAAGAAAGGATCACGGTGTTGACTGCCGACTTGCATGTATATATAAAGTCAAAATTTATTTTCACTCGAGTTTAGAGTCACGCCATCTCTCCATCTCACTTTACCAAACTATATAGACTCACTACTTTCACATGTTTTTTAGGAACCTTTTTATAACTCAAATTCCTACAACATGAAGAGTTCCATGTGTGTATTGGCTTAACGGTAAAATGATTAATAGTATTTGAAGTTAAAAATCTCATATTCAAGTACATCATAATACAATTCTTTAAAAATAATTTATAATTAACCAAAAAAATCGAGAGCTCCTACTCTAGGGGGCTAATGTTAAGTTGTTGATCTAAATTTTATCAAAAGGTTGGCTAATATTAGTCCAAGTTTCTTATCTAATAAGTTAGGGTTAGGCCAATAGGCTTGTCGTGGACGGTGAACCATTGATTATTATAGCTGCTTAGTGCTTATCAAAAAATCATTATTTAAAAAAAAATCGGTTTGAATTTTCCAAAAAGGTTATCATTGTTACATTTGAACTCTTTTTTCCTTTTCATTTTTCCTTTGGTTAATTGGGCAACGTAGTGGAGGAGCAGGCTTAGTACAAAGTATATGTCATCACAATAATTAATTTCGGAAATAATAGTGGGCCGACTTGTTATATGCTTATTAGCCAACACAAACTGACGCAATCACCACACAGGAAGTGTTGCTGCCTCAATTATTAATTCATCACATATAATTTCCAGATGCCTCACAAAATTTAATGATTACGAGCAATAACTCAAATAGATCGATATCTAAAAACATATCCTCCTCCGATATCCGAATAAATGCCGACGTTGAAACTAAAATTTATCCCTCGACAAGCGTTATATCAAAGTTTTATAAAAATGATGTCAACTTCACATTAATGCAAATTATTTTAGTTATTCCATTTTTCATGTTATAATCCATAATATATTGAAAAGATAATTTTTAAGTTAAAATCAATTTCAAATTCAATTTTTATATAATACTATCAAATTGAACATATTTTCACGAATTTTTATTTAAGATGCATATTGTATATTTTAATTTATTTAAATGTACATAGAAAATGAGAAAAAATTGGAAAAGGAAAAGGAGAAGTAAAAACTTGTTTTTCAAAGGGGAGCAATGAGTAATTTTTTTTTTAATAATTAAATTACATAAGTAAATAAAGAAATTCAAAGATTGCGTAATGAGAGGATTTGAACTCAGGACCTCAGAACTTGGACAGTAATTTCCTACCGCTAGGCCAACCTCAGATCTTGACGGTTGTGTAGGATAGTTGATTGACTTTTGATTTTGTTATTTAGAATTATATTTGTAAATGATAATTTTAATCTTTTAATTAAATTTATTTTTCTAATTGAGTTTATAATATTTTTATATGACATTATAATTAATTGATTCTATTAAACCCCATATAGTCTTAGCATAAATTAATAGATTATTCATGTATTAGTGATTAAAAAATTATCTATATCTACATAATATATAAAAAACGACTTTTTGAAAAGGTTAACGGTGATTACTCAGCCAATTTGTTAATTTTCATTTTTGTAAATATAATTTTATGAAATATTAAAACTTTTATCTTATTAATATACTACTCTATTTTTTATAGTACAGTTACAAATGTTTTTAAAAATTAGTAATATTATGTGTCATGTTTAATTTTTTTTTTCTAATTTAGTTATATTTATATATATATTATTTTAATTATAATTATTGGTGTACACCGCACAGATGACAAATCTAATTAAGAGTAAAATTATTCATTTTTTCCTATAAAGGACACTTATTAAGTTGGGGATGGATTAAGTATATATTATATCTAAGCTCAGGTCTTATTTTCTTACTCTGACACGAAGAGGGTCCAAATTATAGTATTATACTCTCCTCAAAAAAAAAAAATTATAGTATGGCTATCACTTTTGGAGGTTGCAACGTACATATCAACTATCGTTGCTATAACTTTCAAGGGCCACCAACAGTTGGGTGCATTATCAATTCGTTTCTCAAAACATTCATTCATAAATACAACTCTAGAGATGTCGCCTAATTATATCATATATAGACAACCCCCCGCTCAACTTGTCACCAAATTGTTAAATGCGAGTATTTCATATATTCTCTTATTATTCTTATCATATCTGTAATATGCTCGAAAAACTTAAGGGGTTGATCTTCAATTCAATCTCAGCCGTCCCCTTTTCAACGGATGAGATCACTCCTGGTTGAGCTATAGCTAGCTGGTGTATTGCGGTTATACATGTTGATTACTCATTTTGAGAGTTTGTTAATTAAGGTGAGAGAAATATGTTATAGTCGACAGCAAGTGTGAGCTGTGAGAACGTTTTCTTCATCTTCTTGATTGTGTTCTCTCTTGCAGAATCAAACCACGTAATTCCTCGAGTCTTAGTTCATGCATGCATGCAGAGTTCATCGTTCATATACTGCATGTGTTGCTTATTTCCTTGCATTGCTGTGTGTTGTTTTGTGTGAGAATTAGGTGCATGCACATCGAGTTAATTTCAGCAAGTAAGAAAGAATATATATAGTCTAATTGTAAGAAAATATGAAGAAGTTGGTAATCTTGAAAGTAATTTCTGAAGCATGATCATATATGATAGAGAAGTGAAGTAATATAGTGTAGCAGCAGCATTACATATTTTCCAATTGAATATCAACTTTAAGAATGGAGATGACGAGTGCGGTGATAATTATCAAAGCAATGACTATAGCAATATAAGCTTGATTTCGGGTCTCCTTCTCGTAATCATTGAGTCCCCCCGTCCCTCCGCCCTTTCCTCCGCCTAATACGCCCGCCACTGCCACTGCCCCACCCTCCACCACCGCATCCGCAGCTGCTCCTCTGCTCACGCCTCCCTGTCCTTCCGCTGCGGCCGGCGCGGCTATGCCCAGCAGCACCTGGTGCAGCGCCATCAGGTTCCTCCGGATCTCCCTCATCGCGTCGCGCCTCTCCTGTATCTCCGCCACCGCCTCCGCCACCGGGTCCCTCCCCAGCTCCTGAATCGCGTGGTGGATTGGACTCCCGGCCGCCTCGCTCGCGATCAGGTTGTCGATGGCTTCCGCCGTCGCCTTCTCCCGCGTGATGGCGTAGAACCTTCATCAATTCATTAAATTAGATTCAACATACATATATTAATGTACGAATTGCAACACAGCGAAACCTAATTGAACTGACTTGGCCTCGATGATCTGCCTGTGATCGGTCTCCATTTGGGTCCTGAGGGACTGGAACCTGCGCATGAGGAACTGGAGCGCGTCGGCGACGTCGGAGATCATGGAGGCTCGGACCTGGTCGTCGGCGGAGCCGCGCTGGGCGGCGTTGGCGCGAATGAGGCCCTCGTATTTCTTGTTGATCTGCTTAGCCAGCTTGAATAGGTGGTCGAGGTCGGTGTTGAGGCGGCCTCGGATTTCTCTCATCATCGTTGAATCCTCTGCGTTTTTGATATCTTCATTGGATTCCTGAAGGCTGTCGTACAGCCTCTCCAGAGTCATCAGATCCTGCTTCACATTGTCCACTTCCACAGAGAACATCTCGAGGCAGTGCGACGACCCCTGCCTGCTCTCCGCCTCCACGTACATCTTTGACGAACCCTTCTCCTCCATTTTCTTTGCTTAATTTCGTTTTCTATTTTCCCAATTCTTCTCCGGAAGAATTTCGGGGCCGAAAACTCAATGGAGATTACGAGGTTTGATGATGGATCATCCTCCCTCGTATCTCCGATGAGGATCAAGAGGAGAAGCAAGGAAGGAATAATTGGGAAATTGCTACACAAACACATTGTTTTGGAGTTTTTACTGCTGTAACGGGGAACTTTCATCACGACCAACCTTTCTTCCACGTTGGAGACCCGACTGAATTGATGTTTGTGAATTCATTGGTTAGTTGAAACCGTTTATGGACCAATTTGTTTGGAGTTTTACCTTTATTTTAATCTTCACAATATATCAGTAACCTATGTACCTTGTATTCATATGATATGCCCATGCAACATATTTTTCTATAATGAAAACATATATTTGTACTTAATTAGAAACTATTACCATCTTTATCTTCTTAACAAATAAAAAATAATTATTCAACTAGTATTATTCTTACTGCTGGATATAAATATTTCAAGTGAGTGGAAGGCACTGAGGATTGTGATGTGAATATTGCAGAAAGAATGATGTAGCTGCTGCATTCTATTCCTAATATAATAATTACATAGGCATCCATACAGCGAGTGGGGTCCCGTCCATGCATGTATACAAAAAATACGATAACTGTGAAAAGCCTATGAAATTCTGCTCTATTCTAATGGTTATGCAACCTTTAATTCCTCCTCCCTAGACCCTTCCCTTTCAATATATACAGCTTTTAGCCAGCCAAACCAACCAAAATTTCGACTATTTTTCTTCCACCAATTCACACTGGCAATTACATCTAACCACTCTTTTTGTCTAACGCCACACAACTTATTATATTCACACATCCCACTCCATCTTGCTTCCCTAACAAATTCTCCATCGCATCGGAGTCGAATGATCTATGCTGCTGCCTGAAAAATCTATCAGCAGAACCCGGAAGAGAGCATTTCACGGCCCCACAATCAGAACGAGGTGAGAAATCTTCCTCCCGCTCAGGCTGGATATTTAGGTCTATTTGACCTTTCAAAGGTGAACTTGACAATTTTCTAGCATTAGGTTCTTCTAGATGCCCTGAATTCGGCGCCTCTTCCTCGTTTAAGCTTCTGTTTGCAGTGTCGCTACCAACACATGCATCAACATCCTGCTCCTTCTCAAGTAACAGCTGCCCTTGTAAGTTCTCAGATGAAGATGGGGGTGGTTCAGTTTCTTTATCCACTTGTTTCTTCTCCCGCCTCTCCATCAAGGTTCTAAAACGACACTTTAAGGAAGTACAGACGACACACTCACAAGACTGCCGGTGCTTAATCCCTTTCCCACTGGGAGGTTGAAGGCAGACAATGCATGTACAGCCACGCCTATGACGTGGATGCTTTGTCCTGTTCTCTGAAGAACCTACAAGGCCCTCTCCTTCCCCTTCAATAGCTAAATTAGCAAGTGTATCAAGTCCTTCCACAGCCACACATAAATCTGCATCCCATCCGGAGCTCTCCTCTTTATTACAAGGGCCTGTTCAATAGTTGGCAAACTTGAGAATGAAATACATAACGGTGAGAGACAAGGGAAAACAAAGAGTAGACCTCTGTTCATGGCGGGTAGCATTTCTTCAAGCTGTTCGTTAGTTAATTCCTCAGCAGATGAACACATAGATCTGACACACAAATCATTGCAAGTATTTAAAGGTTCCCAGTAAAGTAATTAAAAGATTATGAAGTAACATGACAGTAGCCCGTGGAACTCAAAATATAATTCTTAAGATTAAGAAATACAGGCCACAAATTAGCAAGTCAACGGAGGACACATCAAACTGAAACCCAATTTAGTAAGTTCACTTTGACTATATTCAACGGAGGACACATCAAGAACCTGGAATGCAAAAAAAAAATTGTTTGCGAGAAGTTGCAGCAGATGGGTACAAAGATAAGATGGTAGATACAGCAAGTTTTAGCAAAAGAATTGAAAAACATCAAATAATGACACCAACAAAAACAACTAAGTTGTCCCTAACAGAAAGATCTGCGGCATCTGCCTACCTGTGAAGGTCCCATCCATTATCTGAACAGGTCCACTTTGAAGGAACAAGAGCATTTGCAGGCACCTTACGCCACTTGAAACAGTCCTCACATTGAACCCACTGGATCTTTTCACTTACACATGAAATAACTTAGTGTTAACATTTCCACATGCAACTGTAATGTCTAACCTCTGATAAAGCCAGATTGGATAATGCTACTGCTCACATAAGCTAAGACACATACCCAGAGTGATCTATTCCCAGAAGAGTAGGCCTCCCAATAACTGGCTCAGTTTCCTAAAAAAGAATCAAATTAAGATCAGGAAGCTGGAGAACGGACAGTTTGTATATGGCATGTTACATATCCATCCTGTAGCTCAGTAGAAATTCATACTACAACTTTTTTTTATACAAGGAATTGCAGTTATCATTATGGAATATATCAGATCATAATCCCAGGCAGATTAAAAGGGCAAAGTAATAATAAGGCAAGAAAACCCAATAAAAGACAAAATGCCTGTTCGGAATAAACTGAACAGCTAAGAAAGTTTTAGACACAGATCCCAAGTACCTCAAATTCTTCAAATTCACACCCATCAACAACAAAAGATGACGGAACAATTTTCGCAGGTGCACGAATCAGTCTTTGAGCTTCCTTGTAGGTGAGCTTCAGCTCCATCATGTCCTCATTTTCAATCCTAAGGCGTTTACTTTTTGCATTTAAGTTGCTATTCTTCCGCTTAACATGCATGACAGGTTTGTCTTCAAGTATTTTTTCTGCAATCAACCAAGGTTAGTTATTTCAGACAATTACTAGTTGTATCTCTGCTTTGGCATCCTTGCTGATCACACACATGCCACTTAATGATTTACCTTTCATGTGACCATTTACAGAAATAACATCGGTACATTTACTTCTAGCACTAGCATCACCTGGACTTGAAGCTTCACTACCTATCACATTAACTTCTTCTCCCTGTGATCAGAGAGAAAATGATATCAAACAAATCCAAATTTACATTGATTTTAACGGATAAAGATAACAATTTACATTTTTCTTAAGGATCACCATGAATTATATTTTTTCAATTGCAACAAAGTAATTTTTTGTTTTTATAAATATTTTATAGGATAAATACCAAACCAGTTTATATTTGATTACATTTTATAACATTTGTACACGAAAAAGAAAACATCCAATTCAAGCGAGAAGAAAGGTTGACTGAGGCTGAAGTAGTTTTTCCTTAAGTAATATGAAAATGTATTTTTCCCCTGCATTTAACAGGGGAAATAGTTTGCTCACCATGTTGATATATTTATCTTATGTGTATAATGCTTTCACTTCTATAAAATATTCTCTCTGTGAAGGGCTTCTCTTCAGCAAACCGATTCCTTTCTAAATAGAATGTTAACGTGAGTTGAACATTTTAGAGATACTGGGATCATGAAAGTGGGGGAAACAAGTAGACATGTCATAGAACTAAGAAATGAGTAGCTTAAAATGTGAAGATATCAGGGTATAAAAAAATTGAGTTGATGCAGCCCCACCGCCACCCCACATAGTATGGAAGTAACATAATTTCGCTGTAGCTTTGTCCTTTCACATATTCATTAGTTGTGTAGGTGTGAGTGCCAACCTAAAAGGCTACAGAAGCACTTGAAGATGGACATACCTGATCTAATGATGGAACCGCTGAAGCCTTTCTGCCACCCATGATCAGCTTCCCTTCTGGTTCCAACCTACTAAATGTTACTGGAAAAATGTCCACGAGTCATTTTGTAATTCAAAGACAAAAAATGGATCAATGAACTCAAGTAGTATGGGCGATTGTATAGCATGGATATGCAAAGAAACAATAAACTGAAAATAACCTGAAAGAAAACAAGAAAATTAGTATATGTCAAACCAAGTAGCTAAGGTGAAGGCATAAAAAGAAAAATAATACTCCTTCCATTCCCCAAATAACTTCCTAGGAGGGAGGGGCACGAGTTTTAAGATGAAATTGTTGAGTGTATTGGAAGTGGTGAAAAAGTGTTATAATTAGTATTGAAAGTGGTGAAAAAGTGTTATAATTAGTATTGAGAGTGGTGAAAAAGTAAGAGTAAATGGGGTATTATTAGTGGTGGGGTAGTGTCCTCAAATGGAAAGGGAAGTTATTTGAGGGACGGCCCAAAAAGGAAAGTTAGGAAGTTATTTGGGGGACGAAGGGAGTATCACACATCAATCATGACAGTGATTGACAGATTCTGCTGCTCCCGTGAAAATGATGCAATGATGCCAGAAGAAGAAAAACTTCTAGTAACACAGACTGAAAGACAATAAGAATGACATTTGGTGGTACTGATAGATTACCAACATCACCAGCTTGTAGTTGCATTGATTGTATACAAGGAGTTATTCCTTCCAGGACATACATTCTGCTGTTGTTATTTGGCCAAAATCGGAACTGGAATACCCATTCCTTCCCTTTAAGGTCTTGTACTTTTAGAGGTAACCCTTCTGGATGATTGATTGTTGGAAAATAAGCCTGTCCAGTCATCAATGAAATAAACTTTGTTACAATGAACCTGTATATTTCATGGGCTAATTTAAATAAAAGCTGCAAAAGTATTCAGAAATGAAAATTTTCATCTGTGTTCTTTCTCTTCTGAGTATCGCATAAAGAAGAGGTTCTTCTCCAGCCCATATGTAAAGGGCCAGGATTGTTTTGAATTTCATTTCCAAGCCAATGACAATTCAGGAAAATGTTTTTTCTGACTTAACTAATAACACCAAATGGTGAAAAGAATCCTTAAGATCTTCTTGATTTTCTACACCCGTCTTCTCTTGGAGCTTCAATGAACCCAATTTCTCAACAAGAAAACAAACATTTCCATTGCTCCAATTCACCAGTCGATCAAGTACTAGCAGAAAAAACTTGTTTCCTACTTCTTTGCAACTTTCTGATTTCTTCAGAGAGGTTGAAAGACAAAGACCTGTCTGGATAAGGGCACCGAACCATATCTGGCTATAGTTTTACTAAAGCGGTATCAGCAGCACCCTAACCCAATCCAACAATTCAGTCACCACCTCAAAATCATGAGGTGAAATTTTAGCGTCAAGTTCTCTTGGGGCTAAAATTCAGATTGAAAAATGGATTGCTGACTCATGCGGTTTTTGCAATTAAAATTACTGAAATTCAACAGACAGAAACCACTGATGAATTTAGAAAACAAACTACTCTATCCAGTATCAAAATAATTATTTCCCCTGCTATCGACTGAGACGTTAGGGTAGAGATATGTCAGTTCAGATGATTCCACAAGACTTTGCAACATACCAGCACATACAGACCTCAATTTATAAGCTACAGTATATACACGTCTGTGTACTAATTGTTCCTAACTACCTGTTGCACAGCGGTAACTAATGCTTGAGGTGTTGTTATAAAATCAACATGGACTATAAGCAAAACTGCTGAACATAAAAGTTTGAACAGTTGGAAGTGGGTGAAAATACATGAATGCATGAGTGCTCACCTCTGCACACTTTTTTGGCAGCACTAAGCGCCCAATCCGTCCAGCATCACTTGCACTTAACATTTTCTCGAACAAAGGGGTAATAACGGATTTTGAACTAAAAATAAGCTAAGGCAAAATGTTTGAGCAAAATTCAAAAAATGCACAGGATTTAAGGTCAGTGTCATGCCAGGCTGTTAATGACAAAAACGATTATTTGTGCAAGTCTTACAAGCTGTTACTAAAAAGTTAGGAGCATGGGGAAACCATGTGTACCACTAAACTGTTTTATTGTGATCATTGAAAAATAAAATGAAAACAATGCAACCTGCTACAACCATAGGATACTCTCCAGAGATTTGCTGAAGCTCTTCATCAGTTATCTGGGGGCGGTAGCGAGGAAGCAACTGATTTCGGCTTCGCCCATCTCCTCGAGACTTCCCATTACGTATTTGACCCTCACCAGATGAGTCCATTCCACTCTGACTGCACACCTGTTTGCCCAGAGAAATTGGGACAGATGGTAATTGTGAAAGAATAGCCGAAACTGGTGCATCATCTATTTCATTTTTGGATGAAGATGCTATGCCCAAACTTAGGTTTGAAGAAGTATCATTTCTGGGATAGATGGGCTTAAAGTCACTTGTGAATGGACAATGCTGCTCCTTCACATTGAGTCCTTCAATAAGAAATGAATACTTTTTTTAGCAGTGACAATATAATGCTAAGCTACACTCGTAGTGTCTAAAACCCTCTTTTTCTTTAAGTGTAAAATATTACCAATATTTCCATTCTGAAGTGTTTCAGGTAGGCCAAGTCTCAACTTTCCATTAGCTAACCTTTCATAGGAGCGCTCTTGTTTTATCTCAGGTGAAGCCATAGATAATCTCTCACAAAGGCCATACCTATCAATCCCACCAGATACATCTACTTCGAAGGGCACCTTCAGTTGGTCATTAGCTTGGATACTGGAACCATTGAACAAAGAAGGAGCCTGACGCCATGGAACTGGACCTGAGCCAGCTATAGCATTCCATGTTTTCATTGAAAGATCCTTCATTCTTTCAGGCTGCGAAGGAAGGAAATGCAAAGGTGGTGGCCATGCTGGATTTGGTGTCTGAATGAAAAGGTAAATTACATAAGTGACTTACATTCTAAAATGAGTTAGCAAAACAATATGACAGCATCTAATTTGGTTCGGTGAAAATTGCAAGTGCTCTCTGTTGCTGTGACATGTACAGCTACAACTAAACAAGCAAGGAATCCATTTGAAACTGTTATTTCTGGTTATCCAAGGAATGCCAAACCAATGAGCACATTTTCGTGACATTCATAGAGAATATAGAAAAACCACCCAGGTCTCAGGGGGTAAATGTCATAGAAGTTATGTAGATAAAATCCTAATGTGCAGGCAGGAAACATTTAGAGTCGTGATTTACTTGGGTTAAACTCAATTAATGTTTTAACGATATTCTGGGAACAGATCAAGTATTAATCATGTGTAAACAAGTAAGGAAAAGCAAAGGGGAACAGAAATCTTCTATTGGAAAGAGCATTTAAATGTATCGAGAATGCATCTCCAAGGATTGTTCAGAAGAGATATGACATATTAAAGTAATTGTCGTGTGAAACAATCTTTGTAGTGTCCCAGCTTTAGTTGCAAAACAAATAAACTAAAATTGGCAACAAACATATAACATAAAAGAAAATTAGGGGGAAAAGGATATCATACCAAAATGTAACTCTTTTTTGCACATGTTAAGCATTCTATTCCTCCTGCATCCAATAGTACGAACATATGGAATGAAACTATGCATCCACAATGTATTTGCTGCACGATTCAAATTGACACAAGCAGGGCATCAAATTATCAAGCCCAATTATTTCAGGAAACTACATTTTGAAGTCTATGTGGACATCATAAGAGAAATTTACCTTTCCACAAGATTCACAGCATCTCCACCCTGACGCATTCATGTGAAACGTCTCACAAAATTTCCCATCCTCATAAGCAGAACTAGATTCACATTAAATGACGTCAATTTGAAAGAAAGTCACGAAGTGGCAGATATCTTCCAAGCATAAAGTCATAGAGCTCAACATGATACAGCACCTCACTTAGTTTCACATTTAATACAAAATCCAGTTGGGGACAATCATATCAGCTCCATCAACATATCAAAACCCACTTCATCCAGGAAACCTCTGAAAACATTTTCCATGACATTTCAAGATATCACTTTTGCCAAGTGGAGTTGACTTTTACTGAACAAAACTAATAATTGCAGGTACTGAGAACATTGTTACTTGGCACAGCCACTAAGGCTTTCTTTTGCTTTTCTTTTTTTCAAAAACTCAAGTTGTACTTGAAAACAGCCCCTGTAGGACGACTTAGTTAACGAGGTGGCAACTTCATGACTAGAAGGTCATGGGTTGAAATCTCAACGCCTTCAAGGTCAAGATACCCAGTTCGCAGCCACAGGCAGCAGTTGTGGGTATCTGAAAAGAAAGAAAGTTGTACCTTGAACCACATTGCAATATGCAAGCGGCGCAAAAAATGGTTAACAGAAATGTCCATCCTGTCTAAGAGAAGCCAATAATCTAACTATTTAAGGCTCTCACATGCTATCATCAAACTACGCAAAAGAACAAAACTAACAAATTTATGAACTTCACTTCTGGCACTATGGTAATATCGAAGGATTCAGCCACCAACCATCAGCCGGATACTAAAACAAAATCAATGTAAAGGAAGAACAATTAAAAGTTTCTAAAAAATTACTAACTCAGAGCTCACTCTAAACCTCAAGACAATGGAAAGCACATTCGTAAACCAATTGACCTCTGCCCCCACACACAAAATGGGGGATAAATTCGAAAGGTCAAACTTTAAACGACTAATAAATAAGTTAGAATTCAAGTCAACAAAAACGAAGGGAAAAGAAAAAATAGACGAGCAAACTCTCTTACGCGCAGCGATCACAGAGGTGAGCGTACTCGCCGGTGCGGCGACGCCAGCCTCTCCTCCACTTCTCCGACGTATCTTTGCAGTTTGAATTAAAACACACCTCCGTCGTAGACGACATCACACACACAAACCCTAACAAGACACCAACTTCTGTTCTATCTAGTGGCCAAAACCAAATGTTAACTGTGCTGTGTTAGCTAGACAAATAAATTGAGCACTAAATTTCCCTAGTCAGGTTTGAACAATAAAAGCGTAAAACCCTAGGCGAAGCTAGAGAGAGAAAAGCACAGGAGGTGACAAGAAGACATAAGTAAGTAATTTGAAAGTCATTATGGGATGGAGGAGGACCGGGGCGGAAGGAGCTAGATAGAGAGAGAAAGTGAGTGCGTGTGTGTGTGTGTGAGAGAGAGAGAGAGAGACGCGGGAGTCAAGAGAAAAATGAGTGTATACACCATATACAAATGTGTGTGTGAGAAAGTGAGTATATTAGTATGTGTCTGTATATGTGAAAATTGAGTGTGTGCTGATGTGTGAGAAGGTACCCTGCGCATGCGTGCGTCACTGTGTGAATACTCTCTCCTCTTCTCTCTCTCTCACACACACAAATTGCGGAGCGACCGGTTCGAAAAGGGACGTTGGGGATGCTGCCTGCTACTATTTGGCGTCGTCGTTTCTCTCTTTTTCGATGAGCTGTCGCCGCTTCCGCTCTCCAAATAGGATCCGATTCCAAATTCCATACTATCATCTGCAAACCTTTTTTTCTTTTTTCCAGTGAAATTGTGTTGTTTGAATTTAGTAAATTAACGTGACCAGCTATTATTTAAGCATAATTAAGAGAAAACGTAACCATAAATGTATTTAATTTAAAATATATTTTGCATGAGTGAATTTGGTTGTTTGGGAGTTGAGTGACCATAAAATTCAAGGGTTGCCCTCGAGTAATTTGGAGTCCCCAATTATGGTGTGTTGCGAGTGGAGATAAAAATAGGACGGCTGATATTTTGGCTTTCGAATGTTTAGGTTTGGTCTTTTAAAGTCATATGCAACTACACAAAATTAGTCTACTTTTTGTTATAGGCTTTTACGTAAGTTAGATTGGACCTTTTTCAGTAATACTAACAAAGCTTTTCTGATATTCGTAGTAGTACGTAAAAATAATTACTAGTGAGTACTTTAAATAAATTTTTGGGCAATTTATCATAAATTTTATGAATGATTGTAGAAAACATATATTGGTAAAAGTATTTAGGGATAGTTATCAACATTTAATCGATTTACTATAAATTATGGTAAGTTTTAAACGTTTTCAATATACTTCGTAAATCCAACATCTCCAACTTTTTCTGCCTAAAGTGCGTTGGTGAAACGATGTTGTCGAAACACTGAATTTGCATTGTTTTCACACACGCAACAAATGAAGGTGTTGACTTTTATGTAGAGTGTATATATATACATATTTCTAATTAAGAATGTGGCCCTTTTATTGATGCCTCAGTTAATATATAGTGTGCACTACAATGTATTAAGAGATGAAATAGTATTTTGTATGAAAAAGGTTCTTCTCTTTAAGAAACTTTTTTTAAAAACAAATTACTATTTTTTTATCTTTAAGAAACTTAAAGATCAAGAAATAAAATTGGAACAATATTCACTAATTATATCATACTATATTGTTCCATAAATACGGGTGATTTTTCTTGTGTGGGGAAAAATGAGCGATTTCAACAATATTATTGTTCCATAAAAAATGAGCTATGATGAACATGTAATTGCAATAGTTTCACTAGCATGGAATGATATCCCACAGTCCTCGAATAATGTCTTCTTCTTTTTCTTTTTTCATGGAAAAAACTCTAAATCGATTCGTGGGAGTATTTCTAGTAAAATTTATTTGTGTACAACTATTCTTCAAACTATATGGAAAGGCAAATTAGACAAAACTTATATAACAAGTTCTACTTAAAAGGCATTGATAATGTTCTCAAATAAAGATATGAACAAAGAAAACTGGTGATGCCAATATTTTTAGAATATTTATCAAGTGCTAAATGTTAGTGCACGCGAATCGCGATCAAGATATCACAATTCACAATCCTATATATACGTTGAAACAAATAAATAATAAATGTTCCGGAACCAAACTCAATGAACTTATTTATTCTTTTATGTACGTTAGTTTTCTTTGGATGTTGCTACCTGAACTAATGCATCATGTGATTAATTTCCTCGGTGAAGATAAAATTTATACATATATAAAAGCTGAATTAATTGCTCAAAATTTTTCTGCCAAACATAGTCAATATCATTACTAATATAAAAAAAATATCATTAATAATAATTAATTTAATTATTAAGTACATTAACACTAATATATATATATATATATATATATATATAGTACATGTAGTTAATAGCTTAAAGAATTTCTATATTTGAATTAATTAACCAATCTAATTTAGTGTCAATCAATAGATTTTCTTTTTAATCCTTATCACTTGGTTTATATAGATACCTAGCTGCATATTTATTTACTTAAAGGTAACCAGTTTATAGAAATAACATGCATCTTTTGATAGCATATTTAATTACTCCGTATACGTGTTTATGAACATGAACCAGGCATCACCATGACAATCAAAGCACACTACCAAATTTTAAGAATTGAAATCAATTCTTTTATTTGCAGTTGCATTAGCGTATAAAATAAGGATTACAAATATATATGATGAATAAATCAACCAAATTGAGATTATGCTAATTTGGAGCAAATAAAGTAGCCAAACCTTGATCAATTCTAATGAGTAATCTGTCGTATCTCATCAATGTATCTTCTTCACATTTGTATGCTCCTCTCCCTCTAGCCAGAACCTCTCCATCCACATCTATGATCCCAGCTTTTGTTGGGTCATCGGTCCGTGGACCAGGCTGCAATATGAATGCCTTCACCTGTAATTACAAACCAATACAACTACTTTATTGTTTTAGAAAGTGTTGCTAACAAAGATAGAAGTAAATCCTATATATCAATATTGCAAAATGGATGAAAGAAAGTGAAACGAGCCCGTCATTCAAAACTCTGAGCACACCTTCAGATAAGATACATAAGGGGATTTAACGTGGCCTCCACTGTTCAGTTCAGTCATCAACTTCAGCAATGGCAGTTTGGGACTTTCCTTTATCATGATCAGGTCCAAACAACCATCCGAAAACTGCATATAATTAACAAAAAGGACGGAGTTATTACTCGTTTTACAATTTTATGTAATTACCTCCTAATTGGTAAACAATAAAGAGATCCATTAGTACTACAGTGGGGATACCAAAAAACAGTGGGGGGCAAGTAAATGGAGGTTACAGACCTCAGCATCAGGTGCTGCTTTAGTATCTTCACCTCCCCAAGGTACATTGTGGAGCCAGATTGAAATAAATGGCCCGTCAATCATCCGCCAATTTAAACTCTTGATATCAACTAAAGGACCCTGGTAACCATACGCTGGATCTCTAACAACTCCGTCCACAGATTTCTTTGCACTTTCATCGACAATAATTATATTCTTTTCTAGATCTAATGGTTCTCCATAAGATTCATAACCCGATGCTGGCACAAAAATAATACTGCCATTGTACCTCCTTAGACCAAATATTCGTTGAAGAGCCTAAAAATCACAAGAGAGCTCATTAGTGAAGAAAGACATTTCTCAGACAATGATGTATCCAATTAAGGTAATGATAATTCATAGAATCAACATGACAACACGACATAGAAAACAATAGCAGCATAAGAAATAACAACTTTCAGGAATACCTCAACTAAATTTCCAAACTGAAAGAAACATTAAAACGATAATGGTAAACAATTGTAAGCCATCTAAAATAAATAAATTAATCAATGAAAACAAAAATACAAAAGATTGTTTGCGGCCTATCAGTCCATCACATAATAAGAACTCTTCTCAAAGAAACACATAATTGACACTTTCCCTAACAAAGTATGCAACACATGGGGGTGGTTTGGTGGATGAGATAGATAATATTGATAGGATAGAGTAGGGTTGGACTATTTGGATTGTTTAATTTTGTGTTTGGATTGATTGATTGATTTAGGTGTGGGATAAACTGAAGCATTATGACTAAAATGTAGCATAATACCAAGATTGCCCTTAATTACATGTTTGGTTTGGATGTAGCATAATTTTGGTGAGGGTATTTTTGGAATTTTACATTACGGATTGAAGGATGACTAATAATCAACACATATTTGGGTTGATTTATGATCGTCCAATTGAATGATTGGAGCACATGCCGAGTTATCCATCACGGGCCGAATGATTCAAACCAAACATGTGATTAAGATGGATTGGACTTCGTTCCTGGGAGAAGTTATCATTGAAATGATAATTAGAAGGTATTCATTCAATCAAGCCTTATCAATCAAACCAATCACCCCCATCTATGCAATAATAGTATAGGTGTAGTCTGTTTTATGGTTGTCAAGTAAGATTCCAATGCAAACTTACATAGAAATCCAATCGAGCACTTCCCATCCATCTGTATTTCTCCGACTCAATATCAATATCAGCTACAAGACCTGTATTGATTTACCCCAAAATTTTAAATTACCACTAACATAGAGTATAATCATGAGCAAGAACTTGGTTGACTGTTGAGAAATGTGCTCCAAAAGATTGATGATCACATACCCCATGCCAGCATTAACATGCTAAAAAATCTAGTTTCCCCTTGTGATATAGTAGCTATATCCAGTGACCGCTTATGCCCTGCAATTTGCAATTTGCAATTAAGCAAGTGAGAACTTACTTATATTAGTTTCAAGAAAGATTCTGAAAAACTGTCAATAGATTATAATAGAATACAACTTACCTCGAATGATAAAAAGAGCAGCATTAGATGCTGCACATGGTTCACCATGTGAATCTAGAAGCGATTTTGCCATGCCATTTCCAGTTCCTAGGATTAGAATCATATTTTGTTTAAATTTTGAACTCACTTACAATTACCGTCTGTGCTTGTGGCACAACAGAAACAAATATAAAATGAGTTGAACCTGCGGGTACTGCTCCAAGAGGTATCGTTATTGCATTTTCCCAATCCTCCCTCATGAGCAGTCCATTCAGCACCTACTAAGAGCCAGAATGTGTTAAGAAACAATGAGTAGGTGAACAATTTTCAGACATCTTCTGTTACTTCTGCTAATGGGCGACGAAAAAAACCCAAGTAATCACTAAATACATTGATGTTGATGTAATTTCTCCAAATTCGAGAGAGAGAGGGAGAGAGAGAGAGAGAGAGAGAGAGAGGTTGGTCAATCTGGTACAAAGTATGAACATCCACAACATCGTTTCTAGGAAGCTAAAGGCTAAAGCAGTACTACTTCATAGTTTGGTACTGGTATATGAAATTTAAAACACATGCATAATTTTAGATTAGCTCCCACAAATTCTAATACAGTTTGATAGTTTTAAATACTACTAATATATAGCGAAAGAAAGCAACTCATATCATGGAAACCCAACTTTCGTAGTCTGGCTAGCTAACTGCATTGATTCCACAAAAGTTCACCAACATTCCAGTATGTAATTACAAGTTTCACGGCCAACATCAATAAATACGCCACTATAAATACTGGCCTACCTCAACCAGAATTCCATCTCCACTAACGCAAACGATTCCATCAAATTTTTCCAGATCCAGCGACTGAGCGACTTCCTTCGCGTGCAGCTGGTGTTTGGTTTCTAAATATCATGATAAGCCCCACCACTTCAAAAACCACATATATTTAAGTTCATCGACTACCAAAAAAAGAACCGAATGCCTACCTTGTATAGTATATTCCACACTCGCATCATCGAGTAAGGGCTTCACATCGTCTTTAAAAATCTTCAACGCCGATTTCTTCCCTCCGTAGGGATTCACAAATATAAACAGCCGCTTCGGCCTGCCTGAATCCACGCACACAAAACTGGAACATAAATAACAGACATATTTCGTCGAAGACTGATGAAATTGGAATTCTACCATTCAAACTACAGCACAAGTAACACGAATTATGATTATGATCTTCAATCAATCACCACAGAATAATTGTCACAAAAAACTCAAAGGTTTTACCGAGAGAATCTAGATACTCCTGAAGTTTCTCAGTCCAAATTCGTAGAGAATCAGTCGATGATAGCTCGAGTATGAAGGTTTTCCTGATGAGGGCGGATTTACTAGTGCAGCAGCATATTCCAGCTTCAGCTTCCACAACCGTTCTAATTTTGATCTTCAATCCCTCGACAGAGAAACCTAATACCTGCTTCTCGATGTCCAGCCGGCGGTCTTCCCAGCGGAGTTGACCGCTGGCGGAAAGAGTCGCCGTTGTTGTAAGGCCGTTGGTGCGTACGTGGTCCGACAATATATATTCTTCCTGCTCCATTCAATTCAATCACTATGAGGTAATTCTACTCAGCTCGGCCCAAATCATACAATCGTTTGATTCTTGTTGCTGTTGGATTTGGATTCTCCGCTTTGGTGGTTGGTCGAATGGTTTTGTTAATTGTTTTTTGATGGAAAGGTTTTCTTAATAATTAATCACTTTTTTTAGGAAGGTTCATTTTAATCACTGAGTAGTGATAAATGGACACCTGGTGTCCCTCTCCAAAACAGGGTTTTCTGCATTGGTTAGTAATGGGCCGGTTTTTAGGGGTGTTGTGTTTTTACTGAATTACCCTTTGATAAGCTTTTTGCTTCCTTTTTTTTCGTAGGTTTTTGTTTCTTGATTTTTAGGTTGTTATTGTTTCCTGTTTTATCGGTCCTATTCTTTGGTTTTTATTTTTTTTTTCTTTATTTTTCAGTTTTTTACTTATGAAAATTATGTAAATCATGTATTTGAGGTTTATATGATTATTTGTTCCGAAAATTGTTTGATTTATTTGTTTCAAAATTTTATTTAGTTTTTCTATTTTGCTTGTTTTTTTACATTGAGTTATATATCTTTATTTGTTTTTTTGGTTTTTATATTTTTATTATTTTACTATATGCAAATCGATTATGTATAAAACAAGTTTATATTTATTCATTCCTGAGTTTTAAATGTAATATCTATGTCTTGAATTCTATGGGTCACAAGAAACATATGAGTACAATTTTGAAATTATTGTAACACATTCAAAAAATGTATATGTTATACAGTTTTTTCACGCGATTTCCCTGCGTATGAATCATTGAGTAATTGTATTTCTACTTTCTATTCACACTAATTTATTTCAATTATATTATGCAACTTGATTACATTGAGTATACTTATACGAGTTTATTAGTCACACTATAGTAGTTCTCCGAGCAAAATTCCATCGTATGATTCTTGAATATTATTTTTTTTTTCAAAGTCACTAAATTATTTAAATTTATTAATTCAACTTTATTTCATTGAGTTTAATTATTTCTTCTTATTATATCGGGTTTAATTAATACTATAATTTTTTTTATTTCAATTATATAATTAAACTTGATGAATGTTGAGTTTAATTATTTCGACTTTAATACTATATTATACTTATATATGGTCTTCGAGTATATTGTTACATTGTTATATAATTTCAACTAATTAATTTTTTTTTTTCACTGAGTATAATTATTTCATTTTGATATTACCACATCGATTACAATACTTGTTTATATTATATTCAAATAAAGCATATGTTATATAGGTTTACGATCAAAATCCCTGCATATGATTCATCTTATTTAATTTTTTCTCATTACTCACCCTATAATATTTCATTTTCGTATTATTATATCGCTTTTAATAAAGTATATGTATATGTTATATACTTTTTTCGAGCAAAATCCCATCATATGATTCATTCTTTTTTATTACAAATTCCCTAATTAATTTCAACTAATCAATTAAACTTGTTTGCATTGAGTTTAATTATTTTGACTTCGTTACTCACACAATCGTGTAACATTTTTTTTTTTACGATTAAGCAAGACATATAAGCTCATTTTTTTATGATTCATGATTGATTTTATTTAATTTTTAATTTCTAAATTAACTAATTTATTTCAATTAATTAATTCAACTTTATTACATTGAGTATAATTACTTATTATTATTATATCGCGTTTCATACTAAATTATAATTCAAGCATATAATTCTTTGAGATTAACTATTTGGACTTTGCTATTCACACTATGGTAGTCAATTTTCTTATTATTGTATCAGTTATAATACTATAACATACTACTTTGTCTTCAAGTGTATGTTATATAGTTTTCCGTGCAACCTCCCTACGTATTGTTTTTTTTTTCTTTCAAAATCACTAATTCTTTAAACTTTATTTCATCGCGTATACTTTATTTTTTAAAAATTCACAAATTTATTTCAATTATATTATTCAACTTTATTACATTGAGTATAGTTATACGTGTTCATTACTCACACTATTTATGTTTATAATTGTTGGGAACCTCATGGAATATCAGATTTTATTTTGATGATACCAAAATCCTTAGGTTTAATTTGTAATAGGCTATAACTGTTTTGAACTCAAGTGTTAGAGTTCGCTTCTAGTATAGTTAGCAGTTATGAAGACTGAAGACTGAAGACTGAAGGACCGAAGGACTGAAGACTGAATATACCAACTGAAGTATCAGTTGAAGAATCAGTTTGGAACTGATTACTTAATGCGTGCTCCGTGGACTCAGAAGACTGATACTAAAGTCAAGTATCAGTTAAACATTCTTCCTCGGACTGAACTTCCAATGTTCAAAGGAAGCCACGTGCTTACACAGTACAGTCGCATTAAATGCAGAGATTTCAGGATCATCCCTCTCTGCAGAGGTCATTCCTATTTGGCGGCTACTTTATCAGAGACGTCACATCTCCTGTCCTTCAAGAGAGCCGTTTCACCAAACGAGGAACCTCGAAGATTGAAGCCTCAGCCCAAATTCGAAATGCTCTCCAATGGAAGAAATCTTGAAGACGTTCTCCGCCAACGGATCTATTCAAGACCTCTCCAATAAATAGCGCTCGAGGATCAACTTCAATCTTCACCGATTCAACGACCTAAGCTGAAGCTCTGCCGAAATTGCTACTCAGCCCAAAGCTTGAATCGAAGAAGAGAATTTCAAAGCCAAAATCAGTCACTGCTGATTACACACATTCTCTTAGACCTTAGGCATATATCTGTTTACCCAGAAGCCCAGGTCAAAACTTGATCCAAAGAACTTGTTCTTTGAAGTCTAGTTGGCAAGTTTTTCAAACCTCCTTTCGTAAGAAAGAGATCGAGTGTTTGAGTGGAAAATGAGTTCAGGAAGGTACTCTGACACCGTGAGATCCTAGTGCAAGGTCGTGCTAGGAGTGAGAAATCCGACGCGAGTGAAGCGTGGGTACTGAAGAAAGGTCTCTTCAGTGGAACGGTTGTGTGCACCCGGCAAGCACACGGTTCGGTTTGCAGTGCACCAGTTAAGCACTTGCGGAGTGGATTGTTGGTCTGATCAACCGACCGTGGATGTAGGAAAGTGTTTTCCGAACCACGTAAAACTCTCTGTGTTATTTACAGCTTTCAGTCTTTACATACTTATCTGTGTTCTTACTCTTGATAAACTGAATACTGAATAATTGCAAAGAGAAACCTAAGACTAACAACGTGCTCAACCAAGGCTATTACGAAATAAGTTTATTTTCGCTGCGTGTGATATCAGTCTGACTGATCTATCCTCTGATAGTCAGGAAGACTTATATCATCTCTGTTTTAGCAAACTCGACTGAAGCCCTTACGTGCATCAGTTAAGTTCCAGTAACTTAACTGATAACTCCTTACTGAAGAGTTTTCAGTATCAGTCGTCCACCCTGTTTGGTCAAAACTCTTTTCAGTCAACAGGTGTCATAGTTTGCGTGTAAAGTTTCGTTTTGATCTCAATCCTGAGATCCCTCTGTTTTAAGAGGAGAAAGCAAAAATAGCCCATAGGTGTATCCCCCCCATACACCTATTCGAGACCCTCCGGACCTAACAATAATAATAAGAAAAATTGTTATTATATCGCGTTTAATAATATATTATAATACATTGTCTTCAAATATTTGTTATATAGTTCTCCGAGCAAAATACCACCGCATGATTCATTTTTATTTTTATCTTTCAAATTCACTAATTTATTTTAATTAATTAATACTACTTTATTCCATTTACTATAATTATTTCTTATTATTATATCTCGTTTAATACTGTATTATAATTCATTGTATTCAACTATATAGATTCAAATAAAAATGTGTAAACAAATCTAGCATTATTTTAGGAGAATAACTAAATTAGTAGAATCCGATCTAAGATTATATTTTGAAAAATCTCAAAATTAGTATAATTAAATCTAAGATTATTTAGAGAATCTCAAAATTAGTGGAAACAAATCTAGGATTATTTTATGATAATCTCTAAATTAGTGGAAACAAATCTAGGATTATTTTAAGAGAATATCTAAATTAATGGAAACAAATCTAGGATTATTTTAGAAGAATATCCAAATTAGTGGAACGAAATAAAATAACATAATTTCCGATAAACCAAAATAATAAATCTTCGGAAAATAAAAATAAAAACAAAATTTTAAAATATAAAAATACAAAATTACAGAAAAAAAATATTTTCGAAACAATAAAAAAAATAATATCTGGGAACAAAAATAGGATTATTTTTAGGATCTTCATAAAATTAGAGTAAACAAATAAATAAAACATAATTTTTGAATAAAATAAATAATACTTAATTTCGAAGAAAAAAAAAACTGGAAACAAATATAAGATTATTTTAACAAGAAACAAATAATCAAAAGAATTTCAGAAATAAAATTTGAATTTGATTTATATAATTTTCAAATTATATAATTAAGAAAAGCTTTTGAAATAAAAACATAAAAATAAGAAAACAAAATAAACGAAAAAAGGAAACATAATGAAAGAAAAAAAAGGAAACAAACTAAACGAAAAATAAGGAATCAAACTAAACGAAAACAAACTGATTTCGGATTTATATTAACTATAAAAAATCAAAGGATACAAAAGTAAAAACACTAATTAATTAAAACCGGCCCACTTAGAAAAATGCAAAAAACCGGTTTTTTAACCGAGTGTCCTGCACACTTGGTGTCCATTTGTCATTTCCGTTAATGACTTACTCCATATCTTTAAATAAGTGTCTATTGTTTAAAAAAAAAAAAAAAAAAAAAAAAATAATAATAATAATAATAATAATAATAATAAAATTGGCCCATTCTAAGTGTCATAGTATTAGTATAGAGCTAGCAAAAAAGATATAGTATTGCGAATTTTTTTAGTCAAATTGAATTAAAATTCTAATTGTACTAATATTTTTAATACTATAATCAAATGTATTGTCTTCATTTCTTCTCCACTTCATCTTAAAATTAAAAAATATAATTGAAAATATACATATAAAATTATACTCTTTTTTTAGTAAATACTCCCTCCGTCCACGAAAGAACTTCATATCTTTCCTTTTTGGGACGTCCACAAAAGAACTTCATACCTATTTTTGGACTATACCCCACCACTTATAATCCTTTTATTTTTCACTTTTCACAACTCCCAATATTAATTATAACACATTTTCACCACTCTCAATACACTCAACTACCTTTTATCCACTTTCAATACACTTAACAATATTTTTTCTTAAAACTCGTGTCACTCCCTCCTATGAAGTTCTTTCATGGACGGAGGGAGTATAATTTTGTACGTACCTATTTGAACACAGGTGAGTAATTGTTAGTACTTATGTAGATGCTATCAAACAAAACTCTTCCTCGTGCCTTCTCATTAAATAAATAAATAAAACTCCTCATAGTGGAATTAGAAATGTGGGCACGTGTGTGTTGGTCAAGCGGTAAGACTTTAATGTTTAAGGTCAAAGGTTTTGAGTTCGAGTCGCCTGTGGCGCGGTCTTTAAATTTTTTTATTTAATACTCTTAATTTATCAAAAAATAAATGTGGCCACATTTGAACCCCCTTTAGAAATAAAAAATATACTAGTATTAAAAAAGTTGATTTTATAATTTTATTTTATTTTCTTTAATTTGATTGATCTATTAGCATAGTATAATGAAGTTTCAGACAAAAGTATACTTGTAATTCATGACAATAATGAATTAAATACTTTGTGCTCTCTACTATATTATGCCGTCTTTATTTAAAAAAAAAATCAACAACTGCAGCATACTTTATTTGAAACGTATTTTAGTATTTTCAATCTAATTAATTCTAAGTCGATGTTTTAAAAAAAAGAAAAAAAAAAACTATTCTAATAAAATTTATATGGAATACTTCTATAGATTTCTTTAAAAAAATAATATTTTATCAAAGATTAATAAACTTTTATTATATTAATAAATTCTAAATAAAATAAAATTATCTTAATTGGAATTGATAATCCTAATCATTTTTTTCATTATTAATTACGGCCATCCGCCGCATAAACATTAATACACATACAAACTTTAATATTTTGACCCTTAGGAGGTTCAAGATAGTTCTCTACAAGCTCTTGTCTTGTCTAGGGGGGTTTTAATATACAGTTTATTTGTGCAGAATATGTAATATATATGGTTAAGAATTTCCGCAGTAAGCTTATTGGATTGTTGTAAGATTGTTTTGTGATGTTTGTTGTGAATAATTAATACTAATTAATTCATAGGTTTTCTCATGACGGCACATTATCACATTATAAACGTGAATGTTTAAAAATAACCACAATTTTTTTTGTGGTCCTTCTCCTATCATGCGGAGTATATGATCGGTAACAACAATAGATATGCATGGTTTAATTAAGTATTTACAACTAAATGAATTCAACTACTGTCCAATTTGTCGTTTGCAAAACTTGAAGCAAGTAAACTTCTGTTTCAAAAAAGGAAATTGAAGTTGGAGCAAACGCGTTTTACGCAAATTTAGTTGACTCCCAGTTGAAGAAAAGTGCACCAAAGGATTAATTATGCGGAAAATCCTCAGTCGTGGGCCATGCTTTCTTTTTAATCTAAGTATATTATAAAATTGTACTACTATAATATTGATTTTTAATTGGGGGATTCTATAATTATGTTATTAAGTCATATAATTATGTTACCTTGTTATAAGTTTGAGAATCAAAGCAACCGATTTAAAATTTTAAATCGACTTAATCTATCGACTGTTTTAGGAAATTGTACTAAAACAACATTCAAACGCACGCAAAAAAGAGGAAAAAAAAAAATCGACAAATCAACTAAAAATAGTGTGCGGTAATGCATAAATATATCCAACTATGTCAGCTTGAGGCTATAACCCAACAACATTTTATTGCCGACGCTGGTGACGAGGCCACGTCGGAGACGCACTAACTCATTCTCACTTCTTGCATCATGTCCAAACCAAACAAAGGGGGGGGGTGAGTTAGCCCCTAATTATTTTCGACTTCTACGCTTGGTATTTTTTGTGATTTCTTGAATCAACGATTTATGCAAATATTTTATTGATTAAAATATGATTTATGTGCTCGGTAAAATATTATAATGTATGATATGTTGAAAATACGATTTATGTGCTCGTGATAGTATATTATGCACTCGAGAAAATTGATTTATGCGCTCGGTATTTTTTGTTCTTGAGTTTGGTGTTTATTTGTGGTTTATTCGTATTTAATACTATTTGCTCGGTATTTTATATTTGTGGTTAATATGCTAACTGCATTCTATATTATTCGCATATTAAAATATTTATATTATTCAAATATTTTAGTTATTCGCATATTTTATATTATTCGTGGTTAACATGCGCTCGGTATTTTATGTTATGCTATTCGCATTTAATATTCATGGTTAATAATTGTGATTAATGAAATCATCTCTCAGTCTTTCTCTCTCTCTCCTTCTTTTGACGTTGTCATTCACTTGTTGTCGGCGCCTCTTGCATGTCACGTCTATCTGGATCAGTTGCAATAGTAAACCACTAACTAAACCAATTTGATTTCGAATAGAGCTCTTGTTGGATGTGAAGTTGCGGAAATGTGTTTCATGTTGAAGACTGTAGTTAGGTAAATGTTAGACAGAGTGTTGATTGCTTCCAAGTCTGGCCTTGGACATACATTTCTAGGATCAATGTCTTTGGAAAGTAAATTATTATAAAGCTCGTCCAGTTTGCACCTCCATCTTGTAAAAGTACTTTGAACTTAGTGTTAATTATTCCTTGCACTATCTTATTTAGCCAATCTTCAATTTGAAACCATTCATGGAAATTAAAGAAAATAATCACATACATCTTAATGAGAACAACCAACAAAACAAGAATAAGTGGCTTCAAAACATTTTTAGGTTTACATAAATGAGAGTTTCTTAATGATATTAATTAATATACTTACACAAGGTCTGGTATAAGGCTTTGCTATCTTCTAAAACATCGCCCCATCCTGTAGCTCATTTGATCTTAGCATCAGTTCTTACTATAATTCCAATTCCATTACTCATGTCCATATTGAATTTCAATGCATCAGTTTTTTCACGTATAAATGAAATCTTTTACTTGTCATGCTGAAAAATATCATGAAAATTAGATATGAATTGCAATTTACAACAAATTGGCATAATTGGTACCTTTTTCACTTGTTGGTCTAGTTCTTTGCCACGTTGATGACTCTTGCTTGATAATCAGTTTATGCTTTTATGAGAATCAATATAGAAATGAATGAATAATGACTAGATATGAACAATATGTCTCATTTAGTCAAGCACTTACTCACATTCCTAGATATAACTTACTCAATCTCATGTGATTCATTGTGTCGTCTATGTTTTGATCTTTGCATGCTATGGTATTCTTCTCCAACCTTCGAAGTATGTCTGAAATTAATAGGATTCAATGACCGTGGGATGTTCTGTCTTACCAGGAGCCTTCTCAAGTATATCAAAAAATTCTCCTTTTAGAAAATCTCAATCCTATAATAACAAAAATGACAAATTTATAGCAAAATGATCCCATTAACACCTTAAGTGTGAACCAAAGACTTTAATAATTGTAGCATAAGATTTAGAGCAGTCCTTTAATTTCATTCATTTAGCAGTAGATTGGGCATTTATTTGTTCAAACCATATGATAAGTCTATCCCCAGTTACCTAAATTAGAATACATGTGAATGATCTAATAATATTACACGTTGAAGCTTTACATATTAGTAAATAGCAAGTTGTTACCTTCCCAACAATCTACCCCATTTGCACATCATACATCATAGTCATAGCATCCTCAATTCTTTTCGCCATTCCAGGATTGTCTAGTGTTATTTGAAGAACTGCATATGTAAAACTATGTAGAATTCACATGATACATGATGTTCATGGTTAGTTACAATATTAAGACATGCTCAACTCATGTGTTGCCATTGTTTCATAAGTTAAGATTTGAACAAGAAATGGTTTATTTCCCAACTCGAAAAATAGAGCCCATTCTCCTATTTCTATTTTCCTAATACTGAAATCATTGCAAAATTATTATTCCTAAGTAAGCACTTAAAACAGATTGAATATTATATAAAGCTATTAAAAAAACGAGGACATAGTACCTAGAGTACATCATTTTCAGGACATGTTACACAATGCGATGTCGTTCTTCCAGCTTCACTACTTGAAGCTTTAGATTGTTTAAGTGATTGCAAAATTCTTGCTCTCTTCATACCTTCGACAACTTTGGGCCCTGACGACATCTAATTTATTATAAAAATTAGAACAACAATAATAGAAGACTTAGCCCTACCAACACCAAATCATAATTAAATGAATTGTTGTAATAAAATGTGGGTATGTTGGAACCAGAATATGAACAATTCCCTAAGTTTGAATGTTTAATTAAGAAGAAACCTAATTGGGAGTAGAAAATTATACATGCATATGATGATTAAATAAAATAAAAAATATTCACACGAAATGCAAACCACCAATTTCTAACAAACTACATATCAAGATCATCATCGCTGTATTCAATTAGGTGTTGAGACTCTTCATCTTCATTGTTGCTTACACAATCAGAGTTAGTCCCGCCATCCTCTTGAGCTAAACTTTTCCAACATTCTAGTTCAACTTCTTTATTCACATCATCTTTATTACTATCATTCATAATCTTATGGAATATAAGCTCATATGCTACAATGGATTCTAGATAATCTCTAACGAGCTTTTCTGAAACAAATTCATTTTCACATACTCTAGTCGTCCCACAATTTAGTATTCATTTGAGAATGACACAAATTTTAATAAAGTAGTTGAATGTGTTGTAAGTGGAATAATGGTCTCACTCTTATGAGAGTGTTAAAATGATTAAAGTGGAGTAAGGGGTCCATATTTTTTAAGGTTGTGTGGAGTATTTTTACTAAAAGGATACTAAATTGGGCGACAAACTAAAATAGAAATACGAATACTAAATTGTGGAACGGATGGAGTACTTCACGAAGTACACCATCAGATTCGAAGTCCTGGAACAGGTTTGGTGAGTGAGAAAAAATAATATTACCATCTTCAAATTGTTGTGGTAAAAGATCCCATAAATGTCTATGTTGTACTCTTTGCACTAATTGTCAATTGTTCCATGTTTTATATCCATTAACATAGAAAACTTTGTTTCACATTGATAGGCAACACAACGAATCTTCTATATACCACATTAACCCCCCATTAATGTTTGTTTATCTACTTGATTTGTTTTCTTGTTCCTTGTATCAAACCAACCGCAATCAAATATTTAGAGATCTCAAAATCGGCCCGGCCTGATGGGCTGGTCCGACTCACCCTGGTTTGGAGGCGGGCTGGGCTTGAAAAATAGAGCCCAAAAAAATTCGGCCTAAAAAGCTCGAGGTTTTTTGCCTGTCGGGCTTACTGGGTTTTGAGCTTTTAAGTCCGGGGTTTTCGGGCTTTTTGGCCCACCCATTTATCTATTATATATATATATTGGTTATATTTATATACATTAAAAAAATCTTAAAAATACTAAATTAACTAAATGAAATGCATATGGACACGTGCAAAAAACTATTATAGGCATAAATGATAGCATGAAATTTAAAGATCTCAAGTTTCTTCTTATTTTTTTTTTTCACGTTGAGATTGTTTTTGTTGTATATGAAAATTGTAGCTGTCCTAATAAAAATTAAATAGAAAGCATCTCACTCACGTAAACTTTATTATGTAACTAAAATAATATTGTGTTTTTACCTATGTTACAAATGTGACGCAAACAGAAATTTGAGTTGTTTTTCTGAAATTAAGATATAAGAGCCCCCAAAATTTATTGATTTAAATTTGAGTTAATTTTTTTAATTTAAATTAATTTTTTTTTTTGATCGGTCAAAGTCATGTTAGATGTTAGTAGTTAGTTCCTCATCCACTCCAAGAACCACCTTATCTCTCCATTCACCAAACTCCACCTTATATCTCCAATCACCAATTCGTTCCCACGAGGGATCGAACCCGGGTCACTTCACTTCACTTAAATTAATTTTCATTATTTTTGTAATAAAAAAATGAGATTTAAAAAAAATTATGGGCCGATTTGGCCCGACCGCCCGATGGCCTGAGAAGGGCTAGGCTGGGCCTAAAATTTTGCAGCTCGATCTAATTTTGGGTCGGGCCAACCCGACCCGACCCGATAAAATTTAAAGCCCGATGGGTTCGGGTCGGGTTGGCCCAACCCGTACCGTTTGACACCTCTATTGGTTAATAATGAGTTTACGGGTATGAATAAAGCGGATTATGAAAATATATTGTTTTCTAAAAAAATGTGTATTAGTATAATTTATAAAAGTGGTCGAATCGAATCGTGATAACTAAACGAAAATAGTCATGGGGGTTGTATCCAAAGTAGGTGTCGTGTTTGTCCCACTCGTGCTGCCAAAAGCTCTCATTGTTCCGAGAGCGGGTTGCAATGTTCTTAAAGCCGATCACATTCGGCCAAAAAGCGTCCATATCTAGACGTAGTTGGCCACTGATTTGCGTCTAATAAATTAAATAAAACTCATTAGAAAAATTTAATTATAATTTATATCATAAAGTTAAAAGTTAGAATTATTACCACATCATATCTAGGCAGTCCTTGCTGCCGCATATGCCGTTGGACCGCATCCAGAATCTGCGGCCATAATCTGTATATGGTATAACGATGTGTCGCGGAGCTCCGTTGCAGACACAATACCATCCTCCAGCCATCCACTGAATCAAAACTTATGAGTAATTGCGTTTTAATATATATATATTGTTAAAATAAGTATGTAAAATATACCAAAAACTGGTTGAGGTGGTCCGCCTTGCACCGAAGGTGGTCTCACGGGAGAGTGTTGGAACTGATGTGGATGAGACAAAAAAGCTCCAACTGGTAGAAATGGGGGTTGTGGGTGGACTTGGGGCTGAGCTCGTCCCACTAGAGGAAGTGGGAATGGAGGTAGAGGCTGAGCTTGTCCCATTAGAGAAAGTGGGAACGGACCAGTAACTTACTCAGGACAATTTAACAAAAAAATAAGTCATTATTAGTAACTTATAATTAGATATGTCAAAATCCACCCGGCCCGATGGGCTGGCCCGACTCACTCGGGTTTGGAGGCGGGCTGGGCTTGAAAAAATTGAGCCCCAAAAAAAAATCGGGCCTAAAAAGCCCGGGATTTTTGGCCCGACAGGCTGACCGATTTTCGTGCTTTTAAGCCTGGGGTTTTCGGCCTTTTTGGATATATATATATATATATATATATATATATTTATATAAATTAAAAAAACCTTAAAATGCTAAATGAACTAAATGAAATGCATATGGACACGAGCAAAAAAATATTATAGGCACAAATGATAGCATGAAATTTAAAAATCTCAAGTTTATTCTTATTCTTTTTTTTTTACGTTGAGAATCTCTTTGTTGTTTATGAAAGTTGGAGTTGTCCTATTAAAAATTAAATAGAAATCATCCAACTCACGTAAACTTTATTATGTAACTAACATAATGTTGTGTTTTTCTCATTAATCATGGACCTATGTTACAAATGTGACACAAAGACAAATTTGAGTTGTTTTTCTTGAAATTAAGATATAAGGGCCCCCAAAATTTATTGATTTAAATTTGAGTTAATCTTTTTAATTTAAATTAATTTTCATTATTTTTGTGATAAAAAAATGAGACTTAAAAAAATTATGGGCCGGTTTGGGTCGACCGCCCGATGGCCCGAGAAGGGGTGGACTGGGCTTAGAATTTTGCAGCCCGATATAATTTTGGGTCGGCCCGGCCCGACATGGTAAAATTTAAAGCCCGGTGGGTTCAGACAGGGCTGGCCTGACCCGTACCGTTTGACACCTCTAGAAATAGTATCACTCTACAAGTACAAAGATATACCAACTCCACAACTCTACTTAGAAGCCCAAAAAATTCCATCACATTGTTGTTATAATTGTTAGACCGTTGTAATTCAAGTCCCAACCTGTTTTCACAACGTCCTTACCAAGTACTGAACTAGAAACTGAAACCAAAAGTGAAAAGAAGAAGAACATAGCAGAACAGGAAAAACACACACAAAGTGTTTGACAAAATGTCAGAACAAAAAAATAACAGAGAAAAAGAAGAGACGCTGCGCCGTGGAGGATCCACTGCCCTGAAAACGATTTAGGTCGACAAAAGAGTGCTAGTCCTACACGCCGATCGTTACCCAAGGTTAACACAACAATTGAGTTAAGTATGCACACCCTACTTCACTCAATTTGGAGACATGAGAAAATAGTGCTCAGCAAAAAGAAGAAGGCCACAAATGAAAAAAACTGAAATCTGTCACATTCTCAATTAGAAAAGCAGGAGATAAATAATCACAGCCAAGGAGACGTGTTCCCGTTCCAGAGAAAGCGAAAAACCGAAAACATAACAAAGACGTTGAGCACACGACGAGCCATAACTAATTCCTACTGAGCTAGGGCTCAAAAGAAATAAAAGGAATTAATGAGGCTTTTAAGTAGCATCCCAGCCCAAGAGAAATAGACTAACACATAAAGAATAAGAAGAAAAAAGGCCTCAAGGTCTAACCATTTCCAACAATAATTTCAATTCCTTCTACAATCAATCCACTATTTTGTGTATTGTGGTATTGATCGCGATCTTTTGTATGAAAATGAACTTCATTCACCATGCAATCAGTGTAACATTTTGTATCAAGTCTAAAATGTCCATTTGCTAGAGCCCACAATCCTTCTGTAACATCATAAACTTTTATACTCAGCAACTTATTGATCTACATTAAATAAGTCATGTTAGTTCAAACATGATATTGTTTCTCTTAAATAGTAGCATCTCGCAGTGGCGTATCCAGGATCTGTTATTAGGGGGGACGAAATATATTGAAATACGACGTTCTGTTAGTTAATTTTTATATCCAAGTAGAATCTTAATGAGTTTAGAATTAGAATCAGTCACTTAATAGAGTAAATAGTTCTTCGCAATGTCATTAATTAAATGACAAGAACATTAAAAGCATATAAAGACTTACTTCTATGCATTTTTTTTTTGAAAAACTGTTTTATCTTCTAAAAAGATAAACTAATTTCATTATTAATAGTTCATAATTTACTTTAACTCGAGGATTGACTCAAATTCAATATTAAAAATTAACTTATTAGAAAAGAAAATAAGACAAAAATAAAACAAACTTAACAAACTAATAGAACAAATAACTGTAAATTGTTAAATAATTAACATGGATATTATAATTATTAAATTACTAAGTATATTATATTTTTTCTTATATATATATATATATATATATATTAAAAAAATATTGGGGGGTACAGTTGTAAGATGAATAAGATGAAGGAAATTCTTACATGTTTCTTTAACCACTGTGAGATTTTTACAATTGCATAAGATGGATTTTAAACATATCTTACTTCAAATATAATTCCACCTCTTTACAATTGCATAAGATGGACTGATAAGCCTTCTCTAATTCTTGATTTGAGAATGATGGCCCAGACATCATAACTTTACTCTTATCATGTCCAAATGGACGCGCCTCATTGAGAAAATTGAAAGATTTTCTACTCTCCACATTGGGGGCCATCATAATTCCTAGTTCGTTGATTAAATCTAGTTTTAATGCCATGAGATACATCAACATAAAATTCAAGATTTCTTTGGCGATAGATGCTTCTGCTATTGAACCTTCAGGATGAGTTTTATTGCATACCGATCTTTTAAGACAACCTAAGTTCCTAAAAAACATAAAATGATAAATAAAAAATTATAACATGTTGCAAAAATTGTAAAATTAGTTAAATGAAAAAGAGGGGGAAAAAAATCTAACCTTTAAATTGGATACATCCAACGAGGACGTACATGTCCTACAATCAAAGCCACTCGAGGCAAGTGGACAACCAGATGTACCATAGCAGTGAAGAATGCATGTGGGAATATCTTTTCCAACTTACATAATATCAAAGGAACATTTTTGTCTAATCGTTCTTTTACTCTCAATGTCTTAGAACACAATTCTCTAAAAAATTGACCAAACTCACAAAGAGCATCATTTACTTATTTGTTTAAAGAGCCACGTATTCCAGTAGGAATGAGTCGTTGAAGAAGAATATGACAGTCATATGACTTCATACCAGTAAACTTTTTCCCATTTACACATCTAGAAATCTCTGCAGCATAACCATCAAGGATCTTGATAGATTTTAGAGACTCCAATAACTTTTTCTTTTCCAGTAGATAATAATGTGTAACATGCCACTGGCTTTACATGCTTGTTATCAGTTCCACTTAATCTCACGTGCAACTCTTCTCTAATATCCCAATCACACAAATTTTCACATGTTTTTTAATATCTTTTACTTTTTCATTATGGTTAAGTAGTGTCCTTATTATATTGTCACATATATTTTTTCAATGTGCATGACGTTAAGATAATGTCTGATTGATAAGTGACACCAATACGACAACTCAAAGAAAATACTACTTTTATTCACCCAATTTGCTTGATCACTTTGATTGTCATTTTGTTTTCTTTTTCTGATTCAAAGTTGGATGTTTTCCCGGCTTACTAAATTTATCAACAAACTATATCCAAGACATCACATCATTACCAAACAAATCTTTGGGCCTCAACCTATGTTCATCCTTACCATTAAAAGATGTTATATTCTTGCGCTATGAATATTCTTGGGGTAAAAACAATGATGCCCTATAAAGTCAGTTTTTTTTTTTACCTTAATTCTGATCGAGTTTGGTTCAAACAACAAGAACAAGCCAATTTACCCATTGTTACCTATCTCGAAAGTGAACCATATACATGACAGTCACTAATTGTCCACATAAATACAACTTGCATGTGAAAAGTTTCATTACTACAATAATCATATGTTTGAAGACATATGTCCCATAAATCTTTCAAATCGTCAAATAATGGTCTAAGATATACGTCAATATCCTTTCCTGAAGAATGTTGACCCGGAATAAGCAATGTCAACATAAGAAATTCTTCTTTCATGAACATAAAAGCTGGTAAATTATAAGCAATAAGTATGACGGGCCACATGCTATATGAGTTGCCTAAGTTCGACCAAAGGGGTAAAATCATAAGTAGCTAGACTTAATTTCACATTCCTAAGATCTTGAGCGGATTGTAGAATTTTTTTTTTAATCAAAGTGCTTCCATGCTTGATAATCAACTAGATGTCTCATAACACCTTCTTCCACATTTCGTTTATCTTTGTGCCATCTCATATTTGACGTTGTTTTACCAAACGTCTATGTAACTTTCGTTTTAATGGGAAGTGTCTTAAAATTTTATGAGGAATTTTTCTACCCTTGCCCTTAATAAACTTCCATCTTGGTTCATACTGGATATTTTTCTTCATTCTCATTCTCCTTGTAAAACAATGTGCAATCATTTTCACAAACTTTTATTTCTTGATAACCTTTCCATCTTATCTAAAGTCTTTTTAGCGCCATAAAATGAAGATGGAAGTGTAGGTAGCACATCAAAGCTTTTCGTTGGTCCAATTTTTATCCATGAGTTAGTACCTACAAGCATAACATAGCATTTCATTGGAAAACTATCATGTATCCAAAACACAAACAATTATGTGTATGTATCTAACAACTCAAAAACAAACATCAAACCTGAGAACACGTAATAACATCAATCTACAAGTGAATATTTATAATCATTTATCTCCTAAAAAGGATTAGTAAATGGGGCACTTTTACACGCTAGGTCGTATGTTGTGCATTAGATAAAATTGACTTAATGCAGTCTTATACGTTAGGTTATGCATCATGTAAATGTGCATTAGTTAATTTTTCTTATAAAAAAATTGTTATATCTAAATAAAGGAAAAACACACTCACACTCTAGCCTTCTAGGTGACTCGAACCTTCGATCTATTGGTTGAAGGAGAAGCGTTTTACCAACAGACTGCTCTTCATCGTCGCATTAGAGCATCCACAGTGGTGAGCCAACCTTGGCTCTTAAAAGTAGTTCTCACCACTTTTTAGCCAACACTCCACATTGGAGAGCCAACCTCTTAGCTCTTAAAGTTTGATTTTTAATTTGTATTTAATTTTAATGTTTGTTTTCAATTAATTTTAACACTATATCTAATAATATAAATTTCATTAAAATTAAAAATTAATCCTACATTGATTGAAATTGAAATTGCATTACAATAAAATAAAGTCATAAATTACTTCAATTTAAAAAAGCATAAAAGAAAACTACTATCTATTGGAGATAGTTGCGTTTCTTGATATCTTCCACCAATTTCAAGTGGTGAGTCAACTCATTGGGTTTCATTTCGGAGGTGTCCTAACCCGAGATGATGCCGTCCGCGAGGAGAGGTCGCGCTGGGCTTGGGAGAAAATTCACAAAAAAATATGAAATAAACAAGAAGAAGAATGAGAATTGTATGTGAAAGTAAATAGAAGATGAATCAATTTATAGATGTTCAATAATACATGTAGAAGAAAAAAAAATTGAAGCCAAGAAAAATTGTGATTGGGGTGGTGCATCACACGCGCCCAATCAATCCATCGTCTGCGCCATGCACGGAGCGGAGGGATTCGACATTTGGGGGGGCCGGGCCGGCGCGGACGCCGTCCACTGTGGGTGCCCTTAGTTAAATTGACATAATACACTCTCACATACTAACCAATAAAATGATAATAATGAGTATTAATTTATTTTTCTTTATCTTAAAATTAGTATATTCCATTTTGCGTATTATATGAAAATTGGACAAAGAGTGCCAATAGCACAAATGGCCAATAAAAGTATAAAACTATTCCAAGCCATCATAATAGAAAAGTTGAAAATAATTTATCCCTCTAAGCTGTAGGAAGTTGCTGAGATGCTTCGTTGAAACCCCCAAGAAACCTCTCTCTCAGTTCCCGGCACTTTCAATTTTTTTTCCCGCTTTCCGCTCCTTTTATTCCCCTTTTTCACTGTCGGAATCTTTCCACGTTCACTCAATTTCACTCCAAAAATACAGTTAACTTTCATGACAAAATTATCGGAATTGGATCAGATCAGATCTGTATTAAGAAACTGCATTATTTTTTCCTGAATTAATTAGTATTTTGGGAGCCGTGCCTTCCTTTTTTCAGAATTTTAAAAATAAGGAAACTGTTGAAAGATGCAGAGGCAGTATATGGAAGCAGCGAGCGCTATGGCGGCGAGAGAGAAGCGGAGTTTGGATCCGAGCGAGGAAGGTCAACCGGATAGGAAACGACCCGCTCTAGCTAGGTATTTTAATACGATTCGAGCTCATGGTTTGCGTAGATGATTAGAGATATCAGATATTCTACATTATGTGTATTTTCTGTGTGCATTATTGCCATTGGAAAGCACTAGTAGCTCATGCAGACGTACAGTGCGCTTGAATTCTTAAAAAATTATGGTGAGATTCAGCTGGGGAGGGGAAGATTCAGACGAGTTTGACTTTTTTTTTTTGTTTTGTTTTTTTTTTTTTTTTTTTTGTTGCGGGGGTTGGTGGTTTTTGCTTTTTGGGGTTAAACTAGTTTTTTTGCGCCTGCTTGTATTTGCTACTTGTATTGGATATCTGTGACTTGCGTTAAATGGGGATGATCAGACATGATTACTACTATTACTATATTTTATTTTATTTTTCTGAAATCGCTTTTTGTGATGTGAATTGAATTAGACTATGTTGATTTTGTGTAATTGATACTGGTGCTGCAAAGCGGATTCTTATTTAGTAACAAAAAAACAAAGACTTGGCAGTTAGTTTTTAGAAAAAACTACTCCTACCATGTATATGTCCATGAAAATACTTGGACCGTTTTGTTGGAGTGGTTTTAGGAATTACATGATGCCTTTCCATGTATATCAGTATATTTCATGTGAAAAGTACTCCAACCGTTATGTGTGATTGAGTTAAGTAGGAATAATGCAACAATCCGTCATAGAAGTTAGCTCAATATGCAAGATTATGATCCATTTAATGCACCTTATTTAGACTAGTTGCAATAGTAAGACCGATTGCAACTTTAATAGAAGCTAGTAAAGACAACATCTACAACTACAACACACAACATACATAGTCAGATTGGCATACTTGATGTGCATGATTGTGCTCTGTTTCCTGATGTCTTTAATTTAACAAAGTTGTAATACTGAGAGTGAACAGATTGCAACATTAGTTGATTTTGCATTGTCTGTAGTAAATTCAGTTCAGTGTGCTCTTTATGCTAAGACAATAACTCATATTAAACTACAGTGCTCTCATCTTGCATACATGTGGAGATTTGCTATCCCTTTGAAGCAATGCAATAATGTTACTACATTTTCTAATCCTTTTAAACAATATAATAATGTTATTGCATTTTTAACTTGGCTTGGCTAGGCACTTTGTAATATATGATTCATGAATAATGCAGTGTTATTGTGGAGGCTCTTAAAGTGGACAGTCTACAGAAGCTGTGCTCATCATTGGAACCAATTCTTCGTAGAGTGGTAAGATTAGTCTATCTATTTTGGTAAATTGTTTCTATTATGGATACTCATCCATTATTTTTTTTTTTGAGGCCTTGAGGGGTACCAATACTTGAGGCCCATTATAGTAGGTATTTTGATTCTATCTGTACTTAGTAAATAGACTGCAATATATAATATTGCTGAGGTCAATTTTTTAGTTATTTGACTAAAGTTGCTTGATACATGTGTGATATGGTATTGCATAGTTCATCTATTAGTGGTGCTTAACTTGCTTTACATACTGCTTATCTCGGATGATAATCTGTGGTTTGTAATTTATGAATGGAATGACATTTTGACAACCAGGTTAGTGAAGAGGTAGAGCGTGCCTTGGCAAAACTGGGCCCTGCCAAATTAAATGGAAGGTATGATGACACTATGACTTAAAATTTTCTTTAGCTGATGGCCAGTGTTCTGTTTTTTGTATGATTGATGGTTTGCTAGCATTAATTCAAGTAATTTAGTTGGAATACTTCTTATGCTTGTTTAGTTGAATATAGAACCTTTTGTTTCGTGCTGGCTAAGTTCATACATTAAATAGATTTCCACCTTCAACATGCAGGGTTTCTCCAAAAAGAATTGAGGGCCCTGATGGCAGAAATTTGCAGCTTCAGTTCAGGTCCAAGCTGTCACTGCCTCTATTTACGGGAGGGAAAGTGGAGGGAGAGCAGGGTACTGCGATCCATATTGTGTTGCTAGATGCAAATACAGGCCATTTATTGACATCAGGTCCAGAGTCTTCTGTCAAATTAGATGTTGTTGTGCTTGAAGGTGATTTCAACAATGAGGATGATGATGACTGGAGTCAGGAAACATTTGAGTCTCATATAGTAAAAGAGCGAGAGGGAAAGCGGCCACTGCTTACTGGAGATTTGCAAGTGACCTTAAAGCAAGGTGTTGGTACCATCGGGGAGCTGACATTCACTGACAACTCCAGTTGGATTCGGAGCAGAAAATTTAGGCTTGGTCTGAAAGTTGCCTCTGGTATCTGTGAAGGCATTCGAATCCGAGAAGCCAAAACAGATGCCTTCACTGTCAAGGATCACAGAGGAGAATGTAAGCTTATTTTTGGTTAATGCACATTTGCTCTCGCATCATGCTCATCCACAAGATGTTAAACTTTGTATTTTTGTTTTATTTGGTTTAACATTTGTAGTATACAAGAAACATTATCCGCCTGCACTTAATGATGAAGTTTGGAGATTGGAGAAGATTGGTAAAGATGGATCGTTTCATAAGAGGCTGAATAAAGCTGGAATATGCACTGTGGAAGACTTCTTGCGACTTGTAGTGAGAGATCCGCAGAAACTTCGACACGTGGGATATCTTTTTCCCTTGCGTTTCCTTCATATACTCCTTCCTGCATGCTCATAATGGGTACTCTTTAACCATTTCAGATACTAGGAAGTGGAATGTCAAATAAGATGTGGGATGTCCTCGAACAACACTCGAAGACATGCGTCTTGGGTGGAAAACTCTATGTTTACTATCCTGATGAGCCAAGAAATGTGGGAATCATATTCAATGATATCTATGAGTTGAGTGGTCTGATTGCCGGTGGACAGTATCATTCAGTTGATTCCCTTTCTGACAATCAGAAGGTCAGTGATTTCAAAGTAGTAATGTTACTCACTGGACTATGTATTGGAAAATGTTACCACTCTCTTTAGTAAAGGACTAAAATTTCTCCATACCAGAATTTGATGGTATCATAAGTTTGGTTGCCTTGCCACAGTAGAGCCTAGATCAAGATGCAGTTAGTTTGCAAGCAGTTTTTATTTTGATTGTTATTAGAAAGAATTGGTATGGCCAGTCAACAATTTTGTATGTTAATTCTTCATAAACAGGTACTGGATGATTGATAGCTACCATAGTTTACTATGTATAATATATCTGATGTTCCTCTCTATTCTGGGCCTCTGTTACTCGATGGAAGTTGAAATGTGGAAGAGTCTGATTAAGTGGTCCCAGTAAAGAATTTGCGGCAAGAAATTTGATTCTTCTAGTTGAACAGGGAGCTTATGTACGTTTTTCATGGCAGGTCTTTGTTGATACATTGGTGAAAAAGGCATATGACAACTGGACGCATGTCATAGAATATGATGGCAAATCTTTTCTGGGTTTCGATCAAAATAAAAGTCCAGATGCTCAAAATGATCAAAGGATACAATCACAATATCAGCCCAACTCTTTTGATCAGCTTACTCTACCTACTCTCCCAGCATCTGTTCCTGCTGAACATAGTCCTATGACCCCAGGACTGACTATTAGAGGTAACCGAAAAAACGGCTTAATGAAAAATAGTATGCTTGAGTATCACAGCGTATTAGGGATAATTCTTTTTTTTGTTAATGTATTAAAGAGCGGTGGGTGTTTCTTTCTTGTGATGGGACTGAGAGGATTTCCTCTCTATTTCATTGATTTCTTTCTGAATGACAGTGTTTCCTTCTCTTGGCACGTTCGACGTCAGTTGTTTAATTACACCATGAACTGTGAAATGTTGCTTTTGGAGCTGTTTATTTTCTAGCTATTCTAAATATGCCTCCACAGGTTCTGCTTTTATGACTTCTGCTCACAGTGGTCTGCTTTTGTTTGTTCACCAGCTCATCACGAAAATGTTGGAAGTCAATTTCCTACACAACCGCAAAATATGAATCTCAATGTTTCTATACAGTTGGAGAGCCCTTCATATCCTCCTAACCAGCTCATCAGTACGGTGCAACAATCTCAGCCATCTGGAAATAATAACATGCTCGCTCTTGGTCCACCACTCTCAACCTCTCCTAGTTTCCCTACCAGTGTCACATCAAATCTTACTTCTTATAGGGCTCTAGAGGATATCCCTGAGGATGAAATTCGTGTACGAAGTCATGAAATGCTTGAAAATGAAGATATGCAGCATCTACTGCGCATGTTTAGTATGGGTGGGAATGGTCATGCTTCTTTCAACGCCAACGAGCAAAGTTTTCCATGCTTAGGTTACAACCCATTCTCTCCTCCAAGCTTCAGTTTTGGTGAGGACCGTACACGTTCATCTGGAAAAGCTGTTGTTGGGTGGCTCAAACTTAAAGCGGCTCTTAGATGGGGAATTTTCATAAGAAAGAAAGCTGCTGAGAGAAGGGCGCAACTTGTGGAGTTGGACGACTACTAGATGCTAATCTTTCACTTTCTCGCCACGTCTAGAGTTCATCCACCTTATATGCTGGTTCAATATCTGTGCCCCATCTGAGGGCAAAGGGTTGTTGTGCAATCTCAAGTCCGAGTGTACCATATTGCGCGGACTTGATAACACGTGTGAAGCTCTGTGGTTGTTCAACTTGTTTGTATTCTTCCTGCAGAGCGTTCGCTCAATAACCTCAAGTCACATGGGCGGTGGGTGCCAAGTACAAAAGGTATAACGCCCTAACTTCATGGGATAGCTTAAAAGGTTGACAGAATCAAGAAACTACCGCAAAAGCTGGAGGATTGGCAAATTCAAAGGCAGCCTTTTTTCCTCGTAGAAGATGTCTTAACATTGTAAGAGCTCCGCTCCTTTCCCGAATAACAGCCTTCGTGGCATGGGAAATATCGAGTGTAGAGCTCAAACACATAGCTCCTAACAGTGTGATCTTATGTTGTAAAGCATTTTAATTTTGATTTTCATGTATTATTTGTATTCCGAATTTCAAGCCTATAAAACTATCACCATTTTCCTTTTATAGAGCAGGAAAATTCACATTCCAGTTCTAGAATTGTGAAGGTTGGTAATGGCTTGCTGCAATTTTATCTATTAATTTCCTCCTGAATCTTATGAAGACAATTTGAAAGTTTGGCCCTTTAAATTAGAAAGCAGTGAAGAATGATGAAATCAGGTAACAAGAACATGCCCACATACACTGGCCTGTTCGATTCACATGCCTTTCTTCTCTTTTTTTTTTTTTTTTTTTTTTGATCGGTCAAAGTCATGTTAGATGTTAGTAATTAGTTCTCCATCCACTCCAAGAACCACCTTATCTCTCTCATTCACCAAAATCCACCTTATATCTCCAATCTCCAAATTCGCTCCCAAGAGGGATCGAACCCGGGTCACTTCACTTAAGTGAGGATCCGGTGGCCAGTGGCCAGTGAAGAATGATGAAATCAGGTAACATGAACATGCCCACATACACTGGCCTGTTCGATTCACATGCCTTTCTTCTCTTATACCAAAAACATATAAAAGTGATCCACAATGTATAGGTTTTGCTAACAGCAGCGGACACAAAAAGTTTGAAAGAAGTAGAAGATGTTCAACAAACCCAACCGACTCGCAGTTTTTGTTCTAGTTGGTAACACAAGTTAAAATAATGAATTACAATTCCTTATGTACTAAAATTTTACACTTACTGTCTCCACGCCATCGATACCCCAACGAGAATCGAAATAGATATCTGATCAGCATTCGTAAAAACAAAATCTGAACAATGTAGAACTCCTTATTCAGTTATTCCATCAAAAAAACAAAAAATGTTACAATCCATCTCCCAATTAAGGAAATGAAACAGGTCGCGGGATTCTCTTCATATTTGTAGCGTTATGTATTCCATTTGGAACAACACACAATGCTGATATGGAAATAATGCTGGCTCACATAAAATCATAGTCATCATAACCATCGTAACCATCAACCACCACATCATCATCTGGCTTGCCAACATGCAGTTGTTTCTTCTTTCCAACTGTAAGCAATAGATAACTTGTCACAAAACTTGCAACTATAATTCGCTATAATGTAGCATGCAACTGAGAAATAACAAACCTGTCTTCTTTTTGCTAGCATTGGCTTCTTTTTCAGCTTTTATCTTTTCATTTGCAATTGCAGTAATGGATGAAGCAACATCTTTGACATCCGCACCTTTCAAAGATGTCAATGACAATCTCATTACAGACTTCAGCAACCCAATATAGTGATAGCTTTTCTGTAATAAAGAAAATAGATAGGTCACAGTTCTATAACAACAAATGCCAAAATGAACAGCTATAGTGATGCAAATATCACGAACCTCATATGGACGAAGTTTATGAGAGATCATTTCCGCATATTCCAGGAAATCACTCTCACTGTTCGGAATAAAATTATCCAGTGTCTTTTCATCACCCTTCTTGGCAAACAATTCTGCAGTAGACTTAAAATCGGCTTCTTCTACAAGCCTGTAGAAACGAAGCACATGTATTAATATATGTTAGTTACTAAAGTTAATGGAAGATAGAATTTGCAGTATAATAAAACTGTGACTGCAGGTAATGGAAGTTCAATGACTGGATTCTTTCGGAGTTGAATATAATTCCTGAGTTCAGTGATGTAAACCACCCCAACCCCCACAACTGCAAGAACTAGAAATACAAACTCTAGTTTGAAATGTGTGCATAAATTGAATGACCAAAAGTATCGCTATTCACTTCAATTTTAATTTGCTATAGCCCAAGCAATGTTTTAAAAATCGTTTGAGGCGTAGGAACTGAGGCGCGCCTTAGTTCCAATCCTTGGAAAACCGCATCTGAGGCGGCGCCTCAGTTGATTGAATAGAAATCTGCGCCTCAATTAACTGAGGCGATCTGAGGCGGTGCATAGGAATCTGTTCGCTTGAGGAGTAAGCCTCAATTAAAATCTGATTTTTCAGCCCAATTTGAATGGGCTCTATATATTTTAACCTAATTACTTATGGGCTTTATTAATTTAGGCCCAATTTATAGTAAAGCCCTACATATTAATTAATAACCTAATAGTCTAATATACATATGCTAAGACAAAGAGTCACGTAAACACTACAACAAGAGTCAGAACGTCAGCTTCATCTCTTCACTACAACTCGCCAGTGTCCTATAGTAAAGCCCTACATATTATGAACTTATTATATTTATGAACTTATAATTTTTCTTAAAGGCTTACGCCTTGAATCGGTTCCTACGCCTCGGTTCGAATCGGTTCCTACGCCTCATGGTACTATAAGAAAACGCCTCGGTTCCCGATTTAGTTTTTTAAAACATTGAGCCCAAGAATGAAGACAGTCCGAATATTTTAAATGCAGAGCATAAGCCCACCTCTGCTGGCGGAGTTTTTCTTCTATAGGATCTAAAGGCGCCTCTTTTGTGGCTTGAACAGCTTTCACCTTCTTTTCTTCTGTTTTTGCTGCTGTCTTTTGAATGGACTTTTCAGGAGGTGGCAGTGGCTCAGCTTTGGGTTCCTGACCACATAAATTTGGAGAATGATAAGATTACCTAAGCTACTCAAACAACCCTAACTAATAAGAAAATTAAGAGCAGCAATGTAACCAAATAGTTCTTAGGCATACCTTTGTAGGCTCCTCTTCATCTTCCCAAGAATCCTTGACATCGTCATCGTCCAAATCCTCATCCTCCCAATTGCTCTTCAGTATCTCCTTTTTGCTCAGGATATCTGGAACAGGCTCATCTTCTGAAACACCAAAAGATCATCCATTAAGATATTGGAAAAGTAACGAAGCAAACCAAGTTACATTCATTACTCTACAAAATAAAGAAGATGAGCAATCACGGGAGATCTAACGATGCCCAAGAGGTTTAGATCCTCAACTGAATATTTGGTTATCCTCCAATGAATACAGAGATAAGGGGATTTTGCTAATGATGAAACTAGCACAATTAATCCAAAAGGAGAATTATTCATCTCATTTGGTAAAGAGATGATCGGAGGCCAAAATCATAAATGGTAAGTTATCAATAAAATAGCTTACAGAAAGCAAGAATGTGAGCCAATCTGACAGTGGTTCAGTTAGAGCACAACCTAGAGTCCTAGATAACCTCAAATTCAGTTAAATTGTTTCTACAAAAATAAACCAATTATATACAAGCCAAAGCCGCCGGTCAAATGGGGCAGTTCCGTAAGAGAAACGAGTTGAAGAAATCATGAACGAAGAAAATAAAATTCAACAACAGCAATCTGAAAATCAAATAGGGCAATTGAATAAAGAAAAATAGATATGAAAAAATACCCCAATCCTCCATATAGTTTCGCCTCTTCTGAACTCAAAATACTTCAAGTTTCGATAACTCCCTGAATTGGGGAGAAAGAAAATAATTATGAGTTTCTAGATAACAGATCAATTTTTAGAATACAGCGAGCCAATTACTTCACAATCATATCAATCCACAGAAAAACCATTAATCCAATCAATAAATTGAAGAAAAAACATAGAAAAATAAATTATTAGAGCTCTGTTCCTTGAAAAATAAAGACCGAACCTTAATGGAAACAGCAGAAGCACGAAATTATAGTCCAAAAATTGGTGAGAGAAAACACTCCAACAGAAAGCTATCTAATCTATGGTGGCACGGCGACGAGAAAGCGCAAGAGAGAGGGAGAGAGAGAGAAGCTGGTGCAGTTATTACTAGGGTTACTGTGTTTTTCTCTTATTTTTTGCAAGCCAAAGGGCGGTGGTTTATGCCTTTTATTTGTTTTTTCTGTGTTCCGATTGAATATGTAACATAAGTGTGGTTTTAGGGAGGTTTGTAAGTGTAAATGGTAAGCTGTGTGCCTGAATTTGTAAACTAGTACGCCCACCCGTGCGATGCATCGAAAGCATCGAAACTGAACGATATATTTAAATAAATAAATATAAATATTAAAAAAAATTAAAATGATGGATTCATGTCCTAATTAGAAAGAATAGATGCAACATAAATATTATTTTTAATTATATCCAAGTCAGATCACCCTTTTATTTCATTGAAAAATTCTCTACAACTTTGTTTACAAAATGATTTTGTATACCTCCATTTAATCAAACGTCTGTGTTCGTATTTATATTGAGTATTTTATATCAATCATTGTACACTATAACAAATGATGTTTTATTTTATTCTTTTTGTAGAATTTCAAATTGAGATTTGCTAAATTATAACAAAATAAAACATCTAATTAGATAAAAATCAGTATTGAAATAACGAAAAATAACAAAATAAAGAAATCTATATATAAAAATAAATAAGTAAAATAAAGAGAAAAAAAATCAAATTAAAGAAATAAGAGAGGATTTTTATTTTTATTTTTATTATTTTAAGGCGTGTTCTGATTATTTTTATATCAAATTAAATAATTGTTTGTAATCTTTAAAATGATATGTATATTAATTATTTTTATATTATACATATTTCATAAAACAAATCAAACAAAATTGAATAGAAGTACAAAGAGAATAAGACAAATGATAGAAAAGACACTAATGAAAAATTATTTACATATAACTCTTATTCTAAAATCGACAAATGATAGAAAAGACACTAATGAAAAAAGGCAAAAAACTGCGAAAATAGATAATATAAAAGAAAACAGAGAATAAAAAATGGAAAAAGAACAAAGTTGTAGTCTTGTAGAGATGACCATTCAACGAAGTAGAACATTCATCCAGACTTCATCAAGCTAAAAAGAAGAAAAAAGAAAGGAAAAAATCGATTGTTGCTGAAAACAATTGAAAAAAAGAATGCAAGAAGACTAATAATAATAAAAAAAAGCATATATTCATCTTGACTTCATCAATATAAAAATAGAGAAAGAAATGGAAAAGGAGAACATGAAGATTAATAGAAAGAAGAAGAAGAGGAAGAAGAAGAAGAAGCGCAATAAGCTTAATGATTAAACAAAGAGAAAAACAGAGCAATAACATAAACGAATGCGAGATTCTTTTTCCTCCGCAAAGAAAGAAACATAGCATAAATAAACAAATCGAAAACACTATGCATAACCTACTTTTAACTTTTAAGTAAGGTGACAAAACAGTTGTTGCTGGTTTTATAAATGAAGATGGATCACCCTTGGGTTTCTCTAAATCAGCCACCCATTCCTGCAAAATGAGAGGAATATCACATACAATATGTGCAGACCAAAGGGAAGTTAGCAGAAACCATGTACCAAAAATTAATCGAATTCACAAATTAGACCATTTACAATGTACAGGCCAATAGACCAGAGTCATTATCTGGAGTGAAGAGGTCCATCCATTAAAGAGTATTACAGAACATAATATAACAGTAAGATAGAGACAGATAAATGCACCATAGGAAATATCAATTAGCTGAAGTTTCGGGAGAATGGAGAATGTCCTCAGGAATACCTTGTTTGCCATAGAAGCTTTCAACCTTCTTAATCCTTCTGATCCACCTCTTGGAGATGAGGCCCAAGAGGGCTCCCCAGCAAGATTGATAACTCGAAGGTGGTTTTCCACCGTTCTAAGATCAAATAATGAAATGGAGTCAATGAAAACAAGATATTGAAGAGCAATATTGTGACACCCAAATCCAACTTAATTTTTAAATGAAAACGCACGCGGAAAATCAGGGCTATAAATAAATATTTTATGTGAAAATAAAGAAATAAATATTTTATTTAAAATACTTTACTCAAAATAACTTCTTTAGTTAAAGCTAAATACAAAATATTTGATTCGTCATTCGACCTTCCACGCGCCTCTAGAAACCTGAAAATGTTAAATATGGGATAGACATACAGAGTACACTCAGTGTGGGAATATGCAATAATTGTCCACGTTAATAAAATGGTCAACACATACGCATTGCACTGTATTCTTCCTGCAGAGCGTTCGCTCAATAACCTCAAGTCACATGGGCGGTGGGTGCCAAGTACAAAAGGTATAACGCCCTAACTTCATGGGATAGCTTAAAAGGTTGACAGAATCACATAAACTACCGCAAAAGCTGGAGGATTGGCAAATTCAAAGGCAGCCTTTTTTCCTCGTAGAAGGTGTCTCTTAACATTGTAAGAGCTCCGCTCCTTTCCCGAATAACAGCCTTCGTGGCATGGGAAATATCGAGTGTAGAGCTCAAACATATAGATAGCTCCTAACAGTGTGATCTTATGTTGTAAAGCATTTTAATTTTGATTTTCATGTATTATTTGTATTCCGAATTTCAAGCCTATAAAACTATCACCATTTTCCTTTTATAGAGCAGGAAAATTCACATTCCAGTTCTAGAATTGTGAAGGTTGGTAATGGCTTGGTGCAATTTTATCTTTTAATTTCCTCCTGAATCTTATGAAGACAATTTGAAAGTTTGGCCCTTTAAATTAGAAAGCAGTGAAGAATGATGAAATCAGGTATCAAGAACATGCCCACATACACTGGCCTGTTCGATTCACATGCCTTTCTTCTCTTATACCAAAAACATATAAAAGTGATCCACAATGTATAGGTTTTGCTAACAGCAGCGGACACAAAAAGTTTGAAAGAAGTAGAAGATGCTCAACAAACCCAACCGACTCGCAGTTTTTGTTCTAGTTGGTAACACAAGTTAAAATAATGAATTACAATTCCTTATGTACTAAAATTTTACACTTACTATCTCCACGCCATCGATACCCCAACGAGAATCGAAATAGATATCTGATCAGCATTCGTAAAAACAAAATCTGAACAATGTAGAACTCCTTATTCAGTTATTCCATCAAAAAAACAAAAAATGTTACAATCCATCTCCCAATTAAGGAAATGAAACAGGTCGCGGGATTCTCTTCATATTTGTAGCGTTATGTATTCCATTTGGAACAACACACAATGCTGATATGGAAATAATGCTGACTCACATAAAATCATAGTCATCATAACCATCGTAACCATCAACCACCACATCATCATCTGGCTTGCCCACATGCAGTTGTTTCTTCTTTCCAACTGTAAGCAATAGATAACTTGTCACAAAACTTGTAACTATAATTCGCTATAATGTAGCATGCAACTGAGAAATAACAAACCTGTCTTCTTTTTGCTAGCATTGGCTTCTTTTTCAGCTTTTATCTTTTCATTTGCAATTGCAGTAATGGATGAAGCAATTTCTTTGGCATCCGCACCTTTCAAAGATGTCAATGACAATCTCATTACAGACTTCAGCAACCCAATATAGTGATAGCTTTTCTGTAATAAAGAAAATAGATAGGTCACAGTTCTATAACAACAAATGCCAAAATGAACAGCTATAGTGATGCAAATATCACGAACCTCATATGGACGAAGTTTATGAGAGATCATTTCCGCATATTCCAGGAAATCACTCTCACTGTTCGGAATAAAATTATCCAGTGTCTTTTCATCACCCTTCTTGGCAAACAATTCTGCAGTAGACTTAAAATCGGCTTCTTCTACAAGCCTGTAGAAACGAAGCACATGTATTAATAGATGTTAGTTACTAAAGTTAATGGAAGATAGAATTTGCAGTATAATAAAACTGTGACTGCAGGTAATGGAAGTTCAATGACTGGATTCTTTCGGAGTTGAATATAATTCCTGAGTTCAATGATGTAAACCACACCAACCCCCACAACTGCAAGAACTAGAAATACAAACTCTAGTTTGAAATGTGTGCATAAATTGAATGACCAAATGTATTGCTATTCACTTCAATTTTAATTTGCTATAGCCCAAGAATGAAGACAGTCAGAATATTTTAAATGCAGAGCATAAGCCCACCTCTGCTGGCGGAGTTTTTCTTCTATAGGATCTAAAGGCACCTCTTTCGTGGCTTGAACAGCTTTCACCTTCTTTTCTTCTGTTTTTGCTGCTGTCTTTTGAATGGACTTTTCGGGAGGTGGCAGTGGCTCAGCTTTAGGTTCCTGACCACATAAATTTGGACAATGATAAGATTACCTAAGCTACTCAAAGAACCCTAACTAATAAGAAAATTAAGAGCAGCAATGTAACCAAATAGTTCTTAGGCATACCTTCGTAGGCTCCTCTTCATCTTCCCAAGAATCCTTGACATCGTCATCGTCCAAATCCTCATCCTCCCAATTGCTCTTCAGTATCTCCTTTTTGCTCAGGATATCTGGAACAGGCTCATCTTCTAAAACACCAAAGGATCATCCATTAAGATATTGGAAAAGTAACGAAGCAAACCAAGTTACATTCATTACTCCACAAAATAAAGAAGATGAGCTATCACGGGAGATCTAACCATGCCCAAGAGGTTTAGATCCTCAACCGAATATTTGGTTATCCTCCCATGAATACAGAGATAAGGGGATTTCGCTAATGATGAAACTAGCACAATTAATCCAAAAGGAGAATTATTCATCTCATTTGGTAAAGAGATGATCGGAGGCCAAAATCATAAATGGTAAGTTATCAATAAAATAGCTTACAGAAAGCAAGAATGTGAGCCAATCTGACAGTGGTTCAGTTAGAGCACAACCTAGAGTCCTAGATAACCTCAAATTCAGTTAAATTGTTTCTAAAAAAATAAACCAATTATATACAAGCCAAAGCCGCCGGTCAAATGGGGCAGTTCCGTAAGAGAAACGAGTTGAAGAAATCATGAACGAAGAAAATAAAATTCAACAACAGCAATCTGAAAATCAAATAGGGCAATTGAATAAAGAAAAATAGATATGAAAAAAATACCCCAATCCTCCATGTAGTTTCGCCTCTTCTGAACTCAAAATACTTCAAGTTTCGATAACTCCCTGAATTGGGGAGAAAGAAAATAATTATGAGTTTCTAGATAACAGATCAATTTTTAGAATACAGCGAGCCAATTACTTCACAATCATATCAATCCACAGAAAAACCATTAATCCAATCAATAAATTGAAGAAAAAACATAGAAAAATAAATTATTAGAGCACTGTTCCTTGAAAAATAAAGACCGAACCTTAATGGAAACAGCAGAAGCACGAAATTACAGTCCAAAAATTGGTGAGAGAAAACACTCCAACAGAAAGCTATCTAATCTATGGTGGCACGGCGACGAGAAAGCGCAAGAGAGAGGGAGAGAAGCTGGTGCAGTTATTACTAGGGTTACTGTGTATGTCTCTTATTTTTTGCAACCCAAAGGGCGGTGGTTTATGCCTCTTATTTGTTTTTTCTGTGTTCCGATCGAATATGTAACAAAGTGTGGTTTTAGGTGAGGTTTGTAAGTGTAAATGGTAAGCTGTGTGCCTGAATTTGTAAATTTATTGCTTTTTCCATTTTTATCCGACTCATTAAATAAAATATTACAGACAATGCAAATAATTTAGCATTTCTTCGGGAAAAGATATATACCGTTTTTAATTGTTTTTGTTTACAAGAACAAAAGTGATTATAGCTTTATACGATCTTATTCCATCTAATTACCTCAATATTTATGCATTAGATCTACATTGCACTAATATGTTGTACTCTACGTCTCAACAATAATGTCTAAAAAAAATAAAGCACGCATATTAAAAAAATGTAGATAAAATAAATGAGAAAATAGATGGAAAAAATAGTGAAAAAATAAAAAAGATAAAGTAAATGAGTAAAGAGATAGAAAGAGTAAATAAAATTACTACTATTTATTTTTCTTTTTGAATTGAGATATTATAAATGAGATGACTAAGAAGAAAATTTGAGACGTTATTACTGAGACGGGGGCATATTTGTTTTAACAACAAACTAGCGTGTCATAATCCAAATTCAACGTAGAATTACTAAAGAATTACTTTATATTGTAAGCCCATAAAAAATACTCCAGTTCATTTTGGGATGTTCACAAAAAATAATTTTTTCTTTTACTTTTGGAAAATTTCTATCACTTGGTGAACCATTTTTTTCACTCACAACATAATTAATTATCATTATTAACACTATTTTTTATGTGAGACACTTTCTCCACTCACAATAAACTTAACAATTTTTATTAAAATTCGTGACATCTCCGTCTAGGACTATTTTATAAGAACGGATGGAGTATTATGTAACATTTGACAACTATTATGCTTTCATGTATAAAATAGTATAACTGTGTAATTATATATCAATGTGTTACAAGGTTTTCTACGTGTTATATGCTTATAGCCTACCCAATGTGTTTTCATGGAGTTATTAATATTAAATTCAAGTAAAAATGAATATTAAAATTAGAAAGAATTTAAATTATATTATTTTATTTATATTTTAATTGGCGTAGACTTATAAAATTCAATATATATTATTTTTTAAAAAATATATACAAAATATATCATCTTATTTAAATTTTGAAATAGTGAAGTCACGTAAATAATTAATGTGAGATTCAAAACTACACATTGCAAAGTCGCATCAAAATGAAGACAAATTACTGCAGCCACCATAGTAAGAGAGGCTGCTTAAAAGCAAAATTCAATACTACTATGAAATATTATTACTTCTTAAAAGCAAAAATAATATGAGTATGAGAGAAAGGGAGACCCCCGCACATGGGAATAAAGTGTAATTTTGTTAAGCCCAATGACTATGATACCCACGTGACAGGCCATATTATTACTATCCCTAATCAAAAATAATTTCCTTCACATCTTTGGAACCATTTCAGGGAACACATTTCAACCAATTATCTTGGCCCCAATTCTTTCATTAAAATGCCACTGCATTTTAAATAAATCTTATATTAACCGTTTTACCTAAAAGCGATTAAAAACAATCTTTAATTTACAATGATAATCATTATCTTGTTTTCGAGAAGTAGGCTCCTCATGATTACTCCCACTTAGTCCTTGAACAAGCAATGATCAAAAGATTAATTACGAGTGTATTTACAGATATTCCGCAGATCCCCAAAACTACATCAACTAAATATTATTTCACCCTGTTACTCATCATCTACGTAACATCTTGTAAATTTAATTCAAAAATTGTTTGGACTGTTAAGTAAATTGTTTAAAATAAATTACTTGTTAGCCCCAAATATAACTTGATATACTAATCATTTTTCATCTTTATGCGGTAACAACAGGACCTACAAAACCTGAAAAATCAAAAGATTCATATCATATCATATCATAAAGCATAAGGCATGGCTGAAAAGCTGCCTCTCAACATGCAGTTTCATCCCTCCCAAAATTCAAGTCGAGTAAGCCAAAAATAAAAGCCAATTCCAATTTCACGATTGAAAGCGATGGTGACTCGCAGCTCGCTGGAGCTGATGCTCGATAAATTGCAGCAGCTGGAGGAACAGCCGGCCGACATTCCCCCGCCGCTCCCCGTTAGGCCCGTCTCCAGGGCCCGCCCAGCCCGCCTGCCGCGGCCGCTGCAACCAAGTGTTAATCGCTCTCTGGAAAAGGTGAGATGAAATGAAACTATTTTGGTAATGTCATGTTTGGATTGAATTGAAATTTTATCCGTTTACAGACTCGAGAATGTGAAGAAAGAGGAATACGCAAGATCCAGAAATGGTATCGCGGCCACCAAGTTCGTTGCTGCTATAGGGAGTTGACAAGGGGAGTCGTCGCCCTGCAATCGTGTAAGCAATTTACAATATATAGGATCCAAACAATCTCCAAATTGTTCAATCCGGTGAGTATGTGCAGTTATCCGAGGCCAAAATGCAAGAAGGGGATACCAACAAAGATGCAGACTTCTTACTGCTATTATCATAATACAGAAACAAGGCAGAAAGTATCTTGAGCATCAAGCCGCAGCACTCGCACACTTGCAATCTGGTAAATCAAAAAAAGCCTTTAATTTCGCGCCTCAGAAAAAAATAAAAAGAAATGATTTAAACTTACCTCGGTGACTTGCAGGCGATGGAATGCATCCCGATCAAATCAAACGGCGGCGAGCGGGGGAGAACACCAAGGTACATTGTTGATCACAACACATAAATTGAACTCTCTCCCTGCAGTTTCATCATAAAAATTGCCGATCGATTTCAGGATCAAAAAGGAGTTCCGTATACATCTCTGGTTGATCTGCAAAAGCGAGTGGTGCGAGCAGAGGCGAAGCTCAGGGCGAAGAAAGAGGAAAACGCGGCGTTGAAGACAAAACTGTTGGAAATGGAGAAGAAATGGCAGCAGCGCGAGGAGAGGATGACATCCATGGAAAAGGAATGGCAGGATCAGTTAACACATATACAAGTCAGATTTAACCTGTATGAATCTTTTCTTCCCCTAATTTCCAATTACAAATCCAAAACATTTCATTTTGCAGGAATGCCTAGCTGCAGCTAAGAAGAATCGCACTCCTCAAATCAGATTTTCCAATCGATTCCAAAATCCGGATAATATTCCGACGAATTCCAATAATAGTGATGCAGATGAAGACGACGGAGTTTGCATAAAACTCGGGCCTCAAGAGGGGCTTCGGAAACTGAGGCTCAGATTTAAGGAATGGAAGAAAGATTACAAGAATAAGCTAAGGGATGCACAATCAACCTTGAAGAAGCTCGGAAATACACACTCTCACAAGAATTGGTGGGGAAGATTATCCAACTAATTAACACAATCACCATTTAATTATTCCAACACTTTTTTTCTATGCTTTTGTGCATCACTACATGCTTGCAAAACTGTAACTACGTCATTTTATCCAACAAAATATTATTTTAAATACAAGATATCGTATAGTTTCATCAATTATGCAACAAGAACTCGTCTCCTATTTTCCTGCTTTTGTTGATATAAAATCATACTGTATGGAGTATCATTCAAAAACTAGCCGTTGTTATTTTATTTGATTTATATCTATTTATAATATGTTTCATTTGATGGATAAATTTATTATGAAAAAATAAGGAATACCAAAAAATTTATACCTTTAAATGCATTTTTCCCCCCTCATTTTCTACAAAAGAAAAGTTCACAATTTTTCATTCTATCTAAAAATAGAAATATTAAAAGATGGAAAAGAGAGATGAAAAGGTATAAATAAGTGTCTAATGGATCAACAAAAAGAACTATATATAGGGATAATAGATAAATATAATACATAACTTGAAAATACTAATAAAATCTCGTATGGACCAACATTTTTGAGGATTTCTGCCTTTCACCCGTGGTCACAGGAAGCGGCCGCAGGTAGGACCGTGGGGTCCCTCTGTATCAACGTGCAATGTTTTTGTTTTGGCCACATCTCTCTCGTCCAAACTCTGATTTGCGATCTGTTTGCGCTTACGAACTCGTATCGAGATGATCTACAACTTTCATTAAGAACATCTTCCAAATTTAGCTTCGAAATTTATGTAGATTTTATTAAAGTACGAGCAAGTATCATCTATATATTATATAAAAGAGCAGTTTAACGGCTATTTTTTCCCGCCATATTTTAAAATTATAGTTATTTTTTTAAATTTCAGTTATTAAAATATATATCCACTAACTTTGACTACATAGTCGGCAGTTTTTTAGTTTCCAATTCAAACTTTTGTTATTCTTTTCTTTTCTTTTATCTTATACATTTTCCTTTCTTTCTTTTTGAAAATTACTAATATGACTAATAATAAAATATTTAATATGCATATCAAATTGAAGATCATAAAATTAGCTTTAACTTGATATATAATAACTGTAAAATAGATTTAATAATAATAATAATAATAATAATAATAATAATAATAATAATAATAATAATAATAATAATAATAATAAAGACTATAATAATACTAATACTAATACTAATAATAATAATTAATGCTAATTTTATCAAATAATTTTTAATTGTTTAATAACTATAATTATCATTACACTTTATATAAAGTTGAAAATTTAATGTTTTCAAATTTGAGTTATTGGATTAATTGATGTTGATTATTTTGTTTTATTTTATTTTTAAAACATATTTAGTATTTGTTTATATTTTAATTTTTTTAATATTTATATTTATTTATTTAAACATATCGTTTAATTTCAATATTCGCCGTGCATCGCACGGATGGACATACTAGTATTTTATAAGATAAAACAATTTAATCACAAAACAATTATCAAACTCTCAATTCCCTACAAAATTGACATCATGAGAATATTATAAAAGTGAGTGTTGCATCTTGATTAACATTGCTTATGGCCTTTTAAATGTTGTTAGATTAGGTTTACTTTGAATGATTATGTTACATTGTTTAGATTAGTTGAATTAGGTTACATTGTTTAAATTAGTTGTGTTAGGTTAAATTTTTTAGATTAGATTAAATTTTGATTAACACTACTTTAAGGCATTTTAGATGTTAGGTCACTTAGACTGATTAGGTTACATTGTTTGGATTAATTCGATTGGGTTACATTGTTTAGATTAGTTTTATTAGGTTAAATTGTTTAGATTGGATTAGATTAGATTAAATCTTCGATTGTTTATATTGAATATGCTTGAATGTATTTTAATTGCGTCGTCGATGAGAGAGAAGTAGATATAACATGTTTTGATTGAATATGTGTAAGCATGATTGTCTATATTTGAACATATTTAATTTTAATCGAGCATTAGTTACATCTATTAATTACCATCACCATACCTATTTATTACAATTTCGGGCATATTAATCCATACCTCATGTGTAGAAGTATAACTTTCCTCGTAAAATACCTAAATATGATAGTTAGGGACAAAATCATATTTTACGAGATGAAATCTTATAGTCATTGGATGATCATATTTTCGGTTCTAGCATTTAATGCACAAACACTTTATCTTTTCTCCATTCATGTGTTTTGGTTGAGAACTAGCAAAAATAACAAAAAGTTCTACACCATCTACGAATCCATAGTTAGAAGCTCATTTGCAACACACATCTATATTCACCCTGAATCGAAACTCATTTTTAAGCATACCGAAAAAGAATTGTTATAGAGTTTAAGCTAGTAATTTAAATTTATATTTTTTTTTGTATGATTTTATTGTTGTTAAAGTGTTGAGGTCATTTTTATAAAGTGTATTTATTACTGAAATTATTTTTTGGGGTTCTTAAGTTTTAGTCATCAATTGTTAAACCTAGGAGTGTCAGCCATTACTAGCGCCTTTGCATTTTCTCCCATCGACGACCCAATCTCTAAAATACCTAATCTTTGCTCTCCCATCAAGGACACAAGCATTATATAACTAAAATTAAAATATGTTCAACACAAACAGTCATACTTTCACACAGTCATCCAAAACATGTTATCTATCTCCCCTACAGGTGGCACGATTAACATAACTATAATCAATTAAAATACATTAAAGCATATTTAACCTAAGTAATCGAATATTCAATCTAATATGAACAATTTAACCTAATATAGCTAATTTAAACAATGTAACCTAAACCAACTAATCTAAACAATGTAAATAACCTAACCGTCCTTAAGTAGTGTTAATCAAGATTCAATGTAATCTAAACAATTTAACCTAATACGACTAATTTAAACAATGTAATCTAATCCAACTTATCTAAACGATGTAACGTAATAATCTAAGTAACCTAATCTAACAATACCTAAAATCATGTAATAGTCGCGCAAAATCGATTTACACGATTTATAATCACATACTTTTCACAATTATACACTTTTTACATTGTTATACACATTCACGAAAATAGTGTGTAATTGTTACACAATTTTCGTGACTATTAAACCATTATATGTGGTGAGATACAGAAAGATGGGTAGAGATTTTTCGGTAGATTATTAAAGAAATGTGGATTATACCTAGTTTGATCGACTGGAGAAGACAAAGAAGACAATTGGAATGCTAGAACACGAGAGAAAAGTAGTTGCTGTATTGAGAATAAGAGATCACGTAGGTTACAAAGCACGAGCTCAGGGCTTATTTATAGATTACATAGGAGGGCAAAATAGTAAAATCAGCGCCCGAGCATGCGCCTTGCGTGGTCGAGGGTATGATGG